>NC_092126.1:41404422-42808172 GCF_043159975.1 Macaca nemestrina
GGCAACACCCTGTCTCAAAAAACAATTGAAAAAAGAAAGAAAGATTCGGTCTCAAAAAGATTTTTTTTTTTCTTTTTGAGACAGGTTATTGCTCTGTTGCCCAGGCTGGAGTCCAGTGGTGCCATCTCGGCTCACTGCAACCTCCGCCTGCCGGGTTCAAGGGATTCTCCTGCCTCAGCCTCCCAAGTAGTTGGGATTACAGGTGCCCGCCACGGCGCCCTCCACCAGGCCGCACCCCACCACGCCCGGCTAATTGTTGTGTCTTTGGTAGAGACGGGTTTCGCCATGTTGCTCGGGCTGGTGTCGAACTCCTGGGCTCAAGCGATCCGCCCGCCTCAGCCTCCCAAAGTGCTGGGATTATAGGCGTGAGCCAAAGGGCCCTGTCAGAAAAAAGATTGTACTTTCTTCCATACCTGGATTCTGAAACTGGGCTAAGATCCTTATCTGACCACCCTTTCTGGTGCTAAATTATTATGACTTAAACAGTTCTGCTTTTACCATAAAATCTTACAATGTAGCATGAAAATCCCCAAATGATTAATGATCTGCTGAGACCTCTGACTCGTTGGAGATAATTTTATTACGAATCTTATCTCCAAACTTCCATTCAGTGCTTCAAAATAAGTACTCATCTTATTTAATTATCATGACTTCACCAGACAAGTCACACTGCCCACAATGATGTTTACAAAAGCACTTGTCACTCCCTTTGGATGTAGCAATGCAGAAAAAAAGAGTCTGTTTCCATACTCTTCGTGTGTTTATACTCTGTAACAAGTGGCAGAGTTCAAGCGTCACTGGAGATGAAACAGCAAAGCACTTTAAGTTTATGTCCCACCATCTTTCATCCTAAGCGAATCCCGAATTCGCTTGGTTTCATTTCAGCAGTAATTCCCACTCAGTATCTGAGACAGGCTTCCAATTCAGCCCCTGCGGGAAAAGAGACTGCAGGATTCTAGTAAAGAGACTATAGGATTCTATTTCGGCCACTGCGAGGTAACAGGCTCCAATATTAAGCAACTCCAGTATCGGTTATTGCAACACCAGAGCAGATCGGAAATAAATGTGCCCCCAAACGCACGCCAGCAGCCAGGAATTAGCAATAGCTAACACGAGATGCTGCAGCAGGGATATCATTTACTTAGCACTTGTTCAGTTATGCCTAACCTCAAAACAACCGTATGGTGTATGTATTATTATTTCCATTTAACACAACAGGATATTTTGGTCCAACGCCCCAGGACTGGTCAGCTTCGGCGTTGGGATTCGAAAACACGTTCGTAACCTAATAACCCTGGGTCCACGCCTCTGAAATACACTTCTGCGCAAAAAGGCACCTGAGGGTCGGGAAGTTCCGGAGATGTCCGCATATACACGCGACGCCGTCTCTCCACAGAGACGCCCATCAGGAACGGGACCCAAAGCGCCAGTGGCCCGGGACGCCCGGCAGTGTCTCTGCCGCCCGGGGGCCGGGGGGCGCCACTCACCTTGGAGAGCCCCGGGCGGGCCGCAACCAAGCCAGGCGCCCCCACCGGCCGGCAGGCGGTTATCCTCCAAGCTGCCAGGAAGCGCGGTGCGACCACAAGAGTCGCCAGCACCGCAGGTAGCAGCAAGCTAGAGCGCACCGCCAGCCCGCCCGGGGGCACCGCAGCCGGCGCCGCGACCCAGCCGCCCCTCAGCCGCGCCGCATCCGGGTCCCGCGCCGCCTCACTCACCTGCCTGGCGCTCCGCCGCCGCCGCCGCCTGCTACTATTCCAAGTGCGCGGTCAGCAGCCCAGGCCGCCGCAACCGCTCCGCTCCGGCGCCCCCATCCCTGCCTCTCTCGATCCACCTCCCGCCTGCCCCGCGCACCACTACACTCGCCCGCCTCCCACTGCCATGGCCCGCTCCGCCGCAGCAGCCGCACAGGCCGACGGAGCACGCGCGCGCCGCCGCCGTACCCGCGCCCGTGTGCGCGCGCGCGAGCCTCTCAGGCCGTCATCCCAGCAGCCCCCGCCCCGCCCTGCACCGCCCTCGGGCCAATCCCGGGCCCCGCGGTGGCGGCGGCGGCGGCAGCTGGGCTGGCAGGGCGTGGGGAGAGGCCTCACTGCCTATCCCTCTCCCGCTGCCACCCGGGCTGCGACGCTGCTGCACGGCCCTTCCTAACTCTCTGCGTCTCCCAGAGGACTGCGGAATAGGGAATCCCCGGCAAGCCGCCTTCAGGGGAGACCCATCGCCCGCTGCGCCTTCCATAACCTCCTCCCGAGAGACTCCTCTGTTCCTAGGTTCCTTGCTAGCCTTTTCTTCCCAGTCCTTCTCCCTGTTCTGCGACATGGACTGACTCCTGAATTCTTGGACGCAGCACTTATTTTTTTCCCGCTACCCGTCGTGGTCTTTTACTCCCTTTGTGGGGATAGGGCGCTAGCTCGGCTGCCTCACAGCTGACCCTTCAGTCCCTATACTGTGAATGGTTGTTTCAAGGGAAAAGTCCAGCGTTTCAAGCCCAAGATTCTTGTTCTTTGTTCAATTTTGCAATAACAGCGCCTAACATTTGTCTGCAGAGTCTTAAACTTTACCCCTTTTTGCCTACCTTGTCTCCTGTTACCTATGACCTCAACCACGAAATATCGCAGTCCTCTTTCTGGTGGGACACTTAAATTTTACTTACCGAGAACCAACATTTTAACCCACTCCAACGCTACTATATTCTAACGTAATGCTCCTATGTTACCCTGGACAAATAGTTGAGTAGTCAGGGATAAAATCTAGAAGTACAATATAATAAAAAGGGGCCGGGCGCGGTGGCTCAAGCCTGTAATCCCAGCACTTTGGGAGGCTGAGACGGGCGGATCACTAGGTCAGGAGATCGAGACCATCCTGGCTAACACGGTGAAACCCCGTCTCTACTAAAAAATACAAAAAACTAGCCGGGCGAGGTGGCGGGCGCCTGTAGTCCCAGCTACTCAGGAGGCTGAGACAGGAGAATGGCCCGAACCCGGGAGGCGGAGCTTGCAGTGAGCTGAGATCCGGCCACTGCACTCCAGCCTGGGCGACAGAGCGAGACTCCGTCTCAAAAAAAAAAAAAAAAAATATATATATATATATATATATATATATATAATAAAAAGCAAACGTGACAAATCAATTAAGTGACAAACCAATAGTTTATTTGAGAAATGATCCTAGTTTTTTTTTTATTTTGGTTTGTTTTATTTATTTATTTATTTATTTTGAATTAGAGTTTTGATGCTGTTGCCCAGGCTGGAGTGCAATGGCAGGATCTTGGCTCACCGCAACCTCCGCCTCTCTGGTTCAAGCGATTCTCCTGCCTCAACCTTCCTGAGTAGCTGGGATTACAGGCATGCGCCACCACGCCCGGCTAATTTTGTATTTTTAGTAGAGACGGGTTTTCTCCACGTTGGTCAGGGTGGTCTCGAACTCCCGACCTCAGGTGATCCGCCCGCCTCGGCCTCCCAAAGTGCTGGGATTACAGACACGAGCCACCGCGCCCGGCCAATGATCCTGGTTTTAATTGACTTTCCATTTAAAGCAAGAACATTCAAAAATAAATTCTAGAAGAGGCTGGGAGTGGTGGCTCACACCTGTAATACCAACACTTTAGGAGGCCGAAGTGGACAGATCACTTGAGCCCAGGAGTTCAAACCCAGCCTGGGCAATATAGCGAGACTAACAAAAGTGACGTGAGTGTGGTGATGTGCATCTGTTGTCCCAGCTACTTGGGAGGCTGAGGTGGGAGGATCACATGAGCCTGGGAAGTCGAGGCTGGTGTTACTCGAGATAGTGCAATAGCGCCACTGCACTCCAGCCTGGGAAATAGAGCAAGACCCTGTCTGGGAAGAAGAAAAGAAAAAAAAAAAAAATCCAGAATTTAAAAATACAAAAATTTACAAAACAAAAACTTAAGAGGAAAAAAAAATTTTTTTTGAGACAGAGTCTCATTGTGTTGCCCAGGCTGGAGTGCAGTGGCACCATCTCAGCTCATGGCAACCTCCACCTCCCAGGTTCAAGCAATTCTCCTGCCTCAGCCTCCAGAGTAGCTGGGATTACAGGTGTCCACCACCACACACGCCTAATTTTTTTTTTTTCTTTTTTGAGATGGAGTCTTGCTCTGTCGCCAGGCTGGAGTACAGTGACACGATCTCAGCTCACTGCAACTTCCGCCTCCTGAGTTCAAGGGATTCCCCTGCCTCAGCCTCTCGAGTAGCTGGGACTACAGGTGCGCACCACCATGCCCAGCTAATTTTTCGTATTTTAGTAGAAACGGGGTTTCACTGTGTTGGCCAGGATGGTCTCCATATCTTGACTTGGTGATCTGCCTGCCTCAGCCTCCCAAAAGTGCTGGGATTACTGGCCAGTGAGGCAGAAATTTAAAGCAAGACAGGAAGCCCAGAACTATTATAAAAAAAAAAGAAAAATATTTGCCTACATAAATATTTTGAAGTTTTTGCATTACCTCACAGTGACAAGTTTTGAAAAAGAAAAAACACAATAGGTTGAGCATGATGGCTCATGCCTGTAATCCTGACACTTTGGGAGGCCGAGGCAGGTGAATCACCTGAGGCCGGGAGTTCAAGACCAGCCTGGCCAATATGGTAAAACCTCGTCTCTACTAAAAATACAAAAATTAGCCGGGCGTAGTGGTGTAGGCCTGTGAGCCCATCTACTCGGGAGGCTGAGGCGGGATAATCGTTTGAACCCAGGAGGCAGAGGTTGCAGTGAGCCAAGATTATGCCACTGCACTCCAGCCTGGGCAACAGTGCAAGACTCTGTCTCAAAAATAAATAAATAAATAATAGAAATGCATGGCCGGGTGCTGTGGCTCACGCCTATAATCCCACACTTTGAGAGGCAGAAGCGGGTGGATCACCTGAGATCAGGAGTTCGAGACCAGCCTGACCAACATGGTGAAACCTTGTCTCTACTAAAAATACAAAAACTAGCCGACCATGGTGGCGGGCACCTGTAGTGCCAGCTACTCAGGAGGCTGAGACAGAATTGCTTGAACCCAGGAGATGGAGGTTGCAGTGAGCCAACATGGTGCCACTGCACTCCATCCTGGGCGACGGAGCTAGACTCCATCTCAAAAACGGAAAAAAAAATTAATTAATTAATTAAATTAAAATCCATTTATAGAACCTCTTTTATGTTAGAGATATAATGTGTTGGCCAGGTGTGGTGGCTCACATCTGCAATCCTAGCACTTTGGGGGCCAAGGCAGGTGGATCTCTTGAGTAATTATTTTTATTTTTATTTTTGAAAAGAGATATAATGTGTTTGCCATATTTTTCTGCAATTCTCTTCCATCTATTGTGTTTTTTTCTTTTTCTTTTCTTTTCTTTTTTTTTTTTTTTTTGAGTTGGAGTCTCACTCTGTCGCCAGGCTGGAGTGCAGTGGCATGATCTTGGCTCACTGCAACCTCTGCCTCCTGAGTTCAAGCGATTCTTCTGCCTCAGCCTCTCGAGTAGCTGCGACTAAAGGGGCGCACCACCACACCCAGCTAATTTTTTTTTTTTTTTTGTATTTTTAGTAGAGACAGGGTTTCACCACGTTGGCCAGGATGATCTCAATCTCTTGACCTTGTGATCTTCCCACGTCAGCCTCCCAAAGTGCTGGGATTACAGGTGTGAGCCACCATGCCCAGCCTTATTGTGTTTCTTCGTGTCGTGTCGTGTCGTGTCGTGTCGTCTTGTCTTGTCTTGTCTTGTCTTTTGAAAAATAGTCTCACTCTGTCAACCAGGCTGGAGTGCAGTGGCATGATCTCGGCTCACTGCAACCTCCACCTCCCAGGTTCAATTGATTCTCATCCCTCAGCCTCCAGAGTACCTGGGACTACAGGCCCACACCACCACATCCGGCTAATTTTGTTTTTATATTTTGTACAGATAGGGTATCACTGTGTTGGCCAGGCTGATCTTGAATGCCTGGGCTAAAGCGATCCACCCACCTCAACTTCCCAAAGTGCTGGGATTGTAGGCATGAGTCACCATGGCCAGAAATAAGAATCTCTTTTTTTTTTTTTTTTTTTTTAATGAGGCAGAGTCTTGCTCTGTCACTAGACTGGAGTGCAGTGGCATGATCTCAGCTCACTGCAACCTCTGCCTCCTGGGTTCAAGTGATTATCCTGACTCAGCCTCCCAAGTAGCTGGGACTACAGGCTCGTGCCACCACACCCAGCTAATTTTCTTATTTTTAGTAGAGATGGGGTTTCACCATATTAGCCAGGCTAGTCTCGAACTCCTCAGATCACCCGCCTCAGCTTCCCAAAGTGCTGCGATTACAGGTGTGAGCCACCCTGCCTGGACGCCTTTTTTTTTTTTTTTTCCTGAGGGAGAGTCTTGCTCTGTTGCCCAGGCTGGAGTGCAATGGTGCAATCTCGCCTGCTCACTGCAACCTCCACCTCCTGAGTTCAACCAATTCTCCTGCCTCAGCCTCCCGAATAGCTGAGATTATAGGCACCCGACACCATGCCCCGATAATTTCTGTATTTTTTTAGATTCGGAGTTTCACCATATTGGCCAAGCTGGTCTTGAACTCCTGACCTCAGGTGATCTGCCTGCCTCGGCCTCCCAAAGTGGTGGGATTACGGGTGTGAGCCACCACACCCAGCCAATAATAAGAAACTTGAAAGATGAGATCATCCTGGATGTAGGATGGGTCCAAACCCATTGACAAATGTCCTTATAAGAGAAAGGCAAAGAGAGATATGACACAGAGAAACATAGAGAGGAGGGTAATGTGAAGAAGGAGGCAAAAGTTGGAGTGATACATCTACAAGCTGAAGAACACCAAAGATTGCTGCCTCTGTTTCTCCACTTCTTCAACTGCCTTCAAAAATCAGCACAAGGGGCTGGGCACAGTGGCTCATGCCTGTAATCCCAGCACTTTGGGAGGCCAAGGTGGGCAGATCACCTGAGGTCAGGAGTTCAAGACCAGCCTGGTCAATATGGGGAAACCCCATCTCTACAAGAATACAAAAATTAGCCAGGTATGATCGCAGGTACCTGTAATCCCAGATACTCAGGAGGCTGAGTCAAGAGAATCACTTGACCCCAGGAGGTGAAGGTTCTTGTGAGCTGAGATCACACCACTGCACTCCAGCTTGGGCAACAGAGCAAGACTCTGTTTCAAAAAAAGAAAAAAAAAATTAGCACAAGGCCAGGCATGGTGGCTCATGCCTGTAATCCCAGCACTTTGCAAGGCCGAGGTGGGCAGATCACCTGAGGTCAGAAGTTCAAGACCAGCCTGGCCAACATAGCAACCATCTCTACTTAAAATACAAAAATTAGGCGGGCATGGTGGTGTGCACCTGTAATCCCAGCTACTCAGGAGGCTGAGACAGGAGAATCATTTGAACCCAGGAGGCAGTGGTTGAAGTGACCCAAGATCACACCAATGCACTCCAGCCTGGGTGACAGAGTGAGGCTCCATCTCTTAAAAAAAAAAAAAAAATGACCCAGTCACATGTGCCAAGGCCGTCAGTCTTGGGAGGGAAAGGACAGAAAGTAAAAAGCAGATGGAGAACAGGGGGGAAGAGGGAAGGGTGAGCAGCAGCCACTTAAAAGACAAATTCTGCAACAGAAAATTAAACTTAAGGACCAGATGAGAGGGCAGTGACATTGGATGGGGAGGGTGAAGCAAAAACCATTTTTGAATTTCTGTCTTTTCTTCAGGCAAGGTAATGCCTGAAGTAATGCCTGATTACTGCTAATATCACTTATAAACATAGAATGTATATGCGGCTTTAAAAGGGCTACCTGGGGACAGGGCACAACGGCTCACACCTATAATCTCAACACTTTGGGAGCCATAGGCAGGAAGACCTTTTGAGGTCAGGATTTCAAGACCAGCCTGACCTTGAACTTGAAACAGAACTAGCAGAAATAGACCCTGTCTTTTTTTTTTTTTTTTTTTTTTTTGAGGCGGAGTCTGGCTCTCTTGCCTAGGCTGGAGAGCAGTGGCCGGATCTCAGCTCACTGCAAGCTCCGCCTCCCGGGTTCACGCCATTCTCCTGCCTCAGCCTCCCGAGTACCTGGGACTACAGGCGCCCGCCACCTCGCCCAGCTAGTTTTTTGTATTTTTTAGTAGAGACGGGGTTTCACTGTGTTAGCCAGGATGGTCTCGATCTCCTGACCTCATGATCCGCCCGTCTCGGCCTCCCAAAGTGCTGGAATTACAGGCTTGAGCCACCGCGCCCGGCCGTCTTTTTTTTTTTTTTTGGAGAGAGTCTCCCACTGTGTCACCCAGGCTGGAATGCAGTGTCATGATCTTGGCTCACTGCAACCTTTGCCTCCCAGGTTCAAGCCATTCTTCTGCCTCAGTCTCCTGAGTAGCTGGGACTATAGACCATGTCCGGCTAATTTTTTTGCAGTTTTAGTAGGGGCGGGGTTTCACCATGTTGACCAGGCTGGTCTTGAACTCCTGACCTCAGGTGATCAACCCGCCTCAGCCTCCCAAAGTGCTGAAATTACAGACGTGAGTCACAGAGCCCGGCCTTTTTTTTTTTCCTTTTTTTTGAGACGGAGTCTTGCTGTGTCACCCAGGCTGGAGTGCAGTGGTGCCATCTTGGCTCACTGCAACCTCCGCATCCCAGGTTCAAGCAATTCTCTTGCCTCAGCCTCCTGAGTAGAGTAGCTGGGATTACAGGCACGTGCCACCACACCCAGCTAATTTTTGTATTTTTAGTAGAAACAGAGTTTCACCATGTTGGCCAGGTTGGTCTCAAACTCCTGACTTCAAGTGGTCCGCCCACCTCGGCCTCCCAAAGTGCTGGGATTACAGGCATGAGCCACTATGCCTGACCGACCCTCTGTTTACAAAAAATTTTTTTTTAATTAGCTGAGTGTAGTGACATATGTCTGTAGTCCCAGCTACTAGGCATGGATAGCTTGAGCCCAGGAGTTTGAGGCTGCAGTGAGCTATGATCATGCCACTGCATTCTAGCCTGGATGACAGAGTAAGACCCGTTTCAAACAAACAAACAAACAAACATCAACAAAAAAAAGGACTATCTGGGCCGGGCGCGGTGACTCACGCCTGTAATCCCAGAACTTTGCAAGGCCAAGGCAGGTGGATCACTTGAGGACAGGAGTTCGAGACCATCCTGGCCAACATGGTGAAACCCCTTTTCTATCAACAAAATACAAAAAATTAGCTAGGCGTGTTTGTGGGTCTCTGTAGTCCCAGCTACTTGGGAGGCTGAGGCACAAGAATTGATTGAACCCAGGAGCAGTGGTTGCAGTGAGCCAAGATCCTGCCACTGCACGCCTGGGCAACAGATTGAGATTCTGTCTCCAAAAAAAAAAAAAAAAGGCGGGGAGGCTATCTGGGATCAAACGATCCAGTCTCGTCATATTTGTATTTTATCTACTGCCGCCTCCCCAGGACCAAGATTAGTGCCTGACAAATAGTAGATGCTTAGTAAATATTCTTTTTTTTTTTTTTTTGAGACAGATTCTTGTTCTGTTGACCAGGCTGGAGTGCAGTGCAGTGATCTCTGCTCACTGCAACCTCCGCATCCCAGGTTCTAGCTATTCTCCTGTCTCAGCCTCCTGAGTGGCTGAGATTACAGGCACCCACCACTATGCCCGGCTAATTTTTTGTATTTTTAGTAGAGACGGAGTTTCACTATGTTGGCCAGGCTAGTCTCGAACTCCTGACATTGTGATTTGCCTGCCTCAGCCTCCCAAAGTGCTGGGATTACAGGCATGAACCACCGCGCCCAGCTAATATTCTTTTTTTGAGATAGCATTTCATTCTGTCGCCCAGGCAGGAATGCAGTGGAACGATCACAGCTCACTGCAGTCTCAACTTTTTGGGCTCAAACCTTCCACCTCAGCCTCCAAAGTAGCTGGGACCACAGGCACACACCACCACACTTGGCAAATTTTATATATATATATATATATATATTTTTTTTTTCTTTGAGATGGAGTCTTGCTCTATTGCCCAGGCTGGAATGCAGTGGCACAATCTCGGCTTACTGCAAGCTCTGCCTCCTGGGTTCATGCCATTCTCCTGCCTCACCCTCCTGAGTAGCTGGAACTACAGGCACCCACCACCACTCCCGGCTAATTTGTTTTGTATTTTTAGTAGAGATGGGGTTTCACCATATTAGCCAGGATGGTCTCGATCTCCTGACCTCGCGATCTTCCTGCCTCAGCCTCCCAAAGTGCTGGGATTATAGGTGTGAGCCACTGCGCCCGGCCTTTTTTTTTTTTTTGTAGAGACAAAGTCTCCCCATGTTGCCCAGGATGGTCTTGAACTCCTGGGCTCAAGTGAACCTCCCACCTTGGCCTCCCAAAGTGTTGGGATTACAGGCATGAGCTACTGTGCATGGCAGCAAATATTCTTGAACGAATAAGTATTTTTAGATACAGAGTCTTGCTCTGATGCCCAGGCTGGAGTGCAGTGGAGTGATCATGGCTCACTGCAGCTTCAACTTCTGGGGCTCAAGCAGTCCTCCCACCTGAGCCTCTCAAGTAGCTGGGACCACAGGTACATGCCACCACGTCTGTCTAATTATGTTTATTTTTTGTAGAGACAGGGTCTCACTATGTTGGCCAGGCTGGTCTCAAACTCCTGGGCTCAAGTGATCCTCCCACCTTGGCCTCCCAAAGGGCTGGGATTATAGGCATGAGCCATTATACCTGGTCTGAATGAATTTTTTTTTTTTTTTTTTTTAAATGAGACGGAGTCTTGCTCCGTCGCCCAGGCTGGAATGCAGTGGTGCGATCTCGACTCACTGTAAGCTCCGCCTCCCAGGTTCACACCATTCTCCTGCCTCAGCCTCCTGAGTAGCTGGGACTACAGGCACCTGCCACCACGCCCGGCTAATTTTTTAATATTTTTAGTAGAGATGGGGTTTCACCATGTTAGCCAGGATGGTCTCGATCTCCTAACCTCGTGATCCGCCCACCTCGGCCTCCCAAAGTGCTGGGATTACAGGCATCATCAGCCACCGTGCCCAGCCCTGAATGAATTTTTATAGCTGAGGAAAACTGAGGCCCAGAGAAGTTAACAGGCTCACTCAAGGTCACAGAGCCAGCTGGTATGCAGATCTTTCAGGCTGCCAGCTTTGCTGAAATGCCTGCCAGTTGCTCCTCATGACTGGCCAAAAGAGCCTTGCCATGCATCTTGGGTTCCCAAGTACTGGTTATATCAACATTCTCAAACAAGAGGAAAATCCTCTAGGAATACTGAGGAACCATTCCTGGGCTGCTGGGATGGATAGAATCTTGTTAGGTTTGTGAGAAGAATCAAAGAGCACTTTTATAGCAGCTGGAGGTAAGATTTATCCTGCCTGGTGACATCCTTCCTGACTTCCTCCCTCTGGAATATTGACTCTGTGGCTGAAGGCCTGGGAGGATTTGGGCTCAGCTTGTGAAATCTTCCCTACCACCCCTCCATGATCCAAGCACATCTGCCTTATTATCTTAGCCAACTCTTCTTCAAGGCCTCAGCTTCAATTTCACTTCCTCCTGACTGCTGGCCTCACCATGCTTCTTTAGGGACCAGTAATCCACCATGAGACTCTCACTTCACTGTTAGGAAATGACTAGTTTTCCTGCCTGTCTCTCAGTGGGTTCCAAGCAACTTGAGGGCTGGTATGCTCCCCTATATATGGCCACGTCCAAGCACGAATGGTCTCACTTGCTATGTTGTCTGGCTGACTGGATTTGAACTCCTGGGCTCAAGCAAATCTCCTGTACTAGCTTCCAAAGTAGTTGGAACTACAGGTGCATGCTAATGTGCCCAGTAAGACTTTCTTTTGAAGAACAAATTACTCTCCTCTATGTACTTTTTTTGTTTTAGAAAGAGAGGGTTTTGCTCTGTCATCCAGACTGGAGTACTGTAGCGCAATCATGGCTCACTGCAGCCTCAACCTCCCAGGCTCAGCTGATCCTCCCACCTCAGCCTCCTGAATAGCTAGGACCACAGTCATGTGCCAACATGCTCCCAGCTACTTTTTTCTCTTCCTTCCTTCCTTCCTTCCTTCCTTCCTTCCTTCCTTCCTTCCTTCCTTCCTTCCTTCCTTTCCTTCCTTCCTTTTTTCTTTTTTGAAACAGATGAAACGGAGTCTTGCTCTGTCACTAGGTTGAAGTGCAGTAGCCCAATCTCAGCTCACTGCAAACTCCCCTCCTGGGTTCAAGCGATTCTTCTGTCTCAGCCTCTTGAGTAGCTGGGATTACAGGTACCTGCCACCAAGACTGGCTAATTTTTGTATTTTCAGTAGAGTTGAGGTTTCTCCAAGTTGGCCAGGCTGGTCTCAAACTCCTGAGCTCAAGCACTCCACCCACCTCAGCCTCCCAAAGTGCTGGAATTACAGGCCTCTATATACATTTTTATCCATGATTTTTAGGAAAGAGTTCAGTGTTCAGCTACACCAACATGCAATTTGCAGGGCTAGAAGCTGTAGGAAATAAGGACATTCTGAAAACAGGGAAGACCCCAGGTGTGGTGGCTCAAGCCTGTAATCCTAGCATTAAAGGAGGCCAAGGCAGGAGGATCACTGGAGCTCAGGAGTTCGATATCAGCCTGGGCAACATAGTAAGACCTTGTCTCTATAAAATATTTTAAAATATATATTAAAAAAAAAAAAAAAGGAGGAAAAGCCAGGCACTGGGACTCAGGGGGACTAGACATATTCTCCTGGAATGCAAACTAAGAGATATATGTTTTGAAGGAAAATTTGATAAAACACATACACACACACACACACACACACACACATATATTTATTACATTTATATACACTACACATAAAGAGGAGATTATAGCTGAATTATGTGATATTATGCAACTTTAAAAAGAATAAAGCAGCTGGGCACAGTGGCTCACGCTTGTAATTTGTACTTTGGGTGGCTGAGGTGAGCGAATCACGAGGTCAAGAGTTCAAGACCAGCCTGAGCAACATAGTGAAACCCCGTCTCTACTAAAAATACAAAAGTTGGCTGGGTGTGGTGGCGTGTGCCTCTAATCCCAACTACTTGAGAGGCTGAGTCAGGGGAATAGCTTGAACCGGGGAGGTGGAAGGTTGCAGTGAGCCAAGATCTAGCCACCACACTCCAGCCTGGGCAATTGGGCAAGACTCCATCTCAAAAAAAAAAAAAGAAGAAGAAGAAGGCAGCTTGCAATCTTGTGAGAGGATGTCAAAAAAGAAATGAGACAATTCTGTGTATACTGATCTGAAACAATCTCTAAAATATTGTTTAGTGAAATGGGTAAGATGCAGAACAGTAAAGAAAGCTGCCGTAGATTATCATCAGAAAAACACAAGAAACTAAGAGTTGTCTGGAAGAAGGAAAACTAGAGACTGGGAAAAAAAGGTGGAAGGGAGATTTAATTTTTATGGTTATTTTCTTTTATGCTATTTGAAATTTTTATTATGTGCACTTATTATATATATACAGTATGTATATGTACATATATATACACATGGTAAGGAAAACACAAAAAAGGGCTGTAATTAGGCCTGGCACGGTGTCTCATGCCTGTAATCCCAGCACTTTCAGAAGCCGAGGTGGGCGGATCATGAGGTCAGGAGTTCGAGACCAGCGTGGACAACATAGTGAAACCCCATCTCTACTAAAAATACGAAAATTAGCAAGGCATGGTAGTACACACCTGTAGTCCCAGCTACTCAAGAGGCTGAGGCAGGAGAGTCGCTTGAACCCGGGAGGTGGAGGTTGTGGTGAGCCAAGATCCAATCACTGCACTCCAGCCTGGGCAACAGAAGGAGATTCCATCTCAAAAAAAAAAAAAAAAGGGTTGTAATTTAGCGAGCTATGACCATCATTGAAAAAGGAGAGACAGGCCGGGTGCTGTAGCTCAGGTTTGTAATCCCAGCACTTTGGGCGGCCGAGGCAGGAGAATCACAAGGTCAGGAGTTTGAGACCAGCCTGACCAACCTAATGAAACCCCGGCTCTACTAAAAATACAAAAATTAGCTGGGCGTAGTGGAGTGTGCTTGTAATCCCAACGACTTGAGAGGCTGAGGCATGAGAATCGCTTGAACCTGGGAGGCGGAGGTTGCAGTGAGGCGAGATCGTGCCATTGCACTCCAGCCTGGGCGGCAGAGCGAGACTCCGTCTCAAAAAAAGAAAAAAAAAAAAAAGAAAAAAGGAGAGGCAAGGCTGGGCGTGGTGGCAGGCACCTATAATCCCAGCTACTCGGGAGGCTGAGGCAGGAGAATCATTTAAACCCGGGAGGCGGAGGTTGCAGTGAGCCGAGATCGCGCCATTGCACTCCAGCCTAGACAACAGGCCTCCGTGGAAAGGAGGAAAGAAGGAAGGGAGGAAGGGAAGAAAGGGAAGGAAGGGAGGAAGAGGAGGGAAGGGAGGGAAAGGAGGAAGGAAGGAAGGGCAAAGAACAGGAGAGGAAGGGAGGAAGGGGTGGAGGAGCCTGGTGAGGAGGGAGTCAGTATGGGTGAGGGCACTTGAAGGGTGGGAAGTAGGCTCAGGGAGTAGCCTTACAAATCGAGAATGCCATCACATTGTATGTTTGTTTTTGTTTGTTTGTTTTCTTTTTCGAGACAAAACAAAACTCTTGTCACCCTAGTTGGAGTGCAGTGGCGTGATCACGGCTCACTGCAACCTCTACCACCTGAGCTGAAGCAATCTTCCTGCCTCAGCCACTGAAGTAGCCGGGACTACAGGCGCAAGCCACCATGCCTGGCTAATTTTTGTTATTTTCTTTGTAGAGACGGGGGTTTCACCATGCCGCTAGGCTGGTCTGGAACTCCTGAGCTCAAGCGATCCACCAGTCTCGGCCTCCCGAAGTTCTAGGATTGCAGGTATAAACCACCACGGCCAGCCTTGTTTATTTGTTTGTTTATTTATTTATTATTATTATTATTTTGAGACGGAGTCTCGCTCTGTCCCCCAGGCTGGAGTGCAGTGACGCGATCTCGGCTCACTGCAAGCTCTGCCTCCCGGGTTCATGCCATTCTCCTGCCTCAGCCTCCCAAGTAGCTGGGACTACAGACACCCGCCACCCACCATGCCCGGCTAATTTTTTTTGTATTTTTAGTAGAGACAGCGTTTCACCTTGTTAGCCAGGATGGTCTTGATCTCCTGACCTTGTGATCCGCTCGCCTTGGCCTCCCAAAGTGCTGGGATTACAGGCGTGAGCCACTGCGCTGGGCCCTTGTTTATTTTTTATTTTTATTTTGTTTTTCTTTGAGACAGGGTCTCACTCTGTCACACAGGCTGGAGTGCAGTGGCACCATCTCGGCTAATTTTTGTATGTTTTTGTAGAAATGGGATTTCATTATGTTGCCCGGAATGGTCTCCAACTCCTGAGTTCAAGTGATTGGCCGGCCTCGGTCTCCCAAAGTGCTGGGATTACAGGCGTGAGCCACCGTGCCCAGCCTCCTTCATACTGTGTGTTAAGTGCAAGTAGCCTTCAATCCTATTAACTTGTGACTCTAGAATAGTGTCATTCACTAAAGAAATATAAGTTGGTGTTGAGAAATAATAAATCAGACACTTTAAAAACCAATTAGCATTGGTATGTGAAGTTAGCAAGATCAAAGATTGTATACCCGGTTCCCAAGGGGTTTAGAAGTGACTCTGCCTTGTGGAATGTGAACTATTCATCAACAAAGGTGCTGCCCTGTTTGTTGTGGACAAGCCATCCTAGGCTACAATTTAACCTGTTTTTATGTTTAAGGAAGATAATATAATTAAACTAATATATACATAATCTGCTACCTTGAACACCTTGAATCAAGAATTTTCTGCCCCATTAAGGAGTCAAAGGCAGAAATATCTAAATTTGAATGCCAGTGGCCCATCTGCACTTTCACCCTGATTCATTCAAAACTGCATTTTTGGTGGAGAGCCTATGTACAGCGCCTTAGGGAGATCACAAAGCCTTATACTGGCAAAACAAACCCTAAGTTCAAAGGGATTACTTTAGCTTTTAAAAAAGTGCTCTGTCTCAGCCTTTTTCCTTTAAGAAAACAGCAAACCAAAGAGCTGACTTACTTAAGGGAGTTTGGTGGGTTTTTTTGCACCAGGTTGTGATAGTTAAATCAAGCGGAGCTCACAGGTCTACAGCAGTCTTGAAATACCTATGCAAATGAATGGGGGAGCTTGCACGTACAGGATGGGTCTCCAAAACAAAAACCTGGATTGTGCAATCTGAAAGGGTGGGGACGTGAGCCAAATGTGAAATGACTTCCCTAGTCTTCAGTCCCCTAGACTGATCAAGCGGTGGATAAATGTTGTTCCTTTTACACATCAAGACTTACACGTTGGCCAGGTGAGGTGGCTCACACCTGTAACGCCAGCACTTTGGGAGGCCGAGGTGGGTGGATGACTTGAGCCTGGGAGTTGAGCCTGGGCAACATGGTGAAATGTCATCTCCTCAAAAAATACAAAAATAATTTGGGTGTGGTGGTGTGCGCCTGTAGTCCTAGTTACTCTGGGAGCTGAGGTAGGAGGATCGCTTGCGGCCTGGGAGGTGGAGGTTGCAGTGAACCGAGATTGCATCAGAGTCAGGCATTTGAACCACAGCAACTCCATTTTGAATAGGGGCTGGGTAAAATAAGGCTGAGACCTACTGGGCTGCATTCCCAGACAATTAGGCATTCTAAGTCACAGACAGGTTGCGCTAGGAGGTCAGCACAAGATACAGGTCATAAAGACCTTGCTGATAAAACAGACTACAGTAAAGAAGCCGGCCAAATCCCACCAAAACCAAGATGGCGATGAGAGTGACCTCTGGTTGTCCTGACTGCTACACTCCCACCAGCACCCGTGGACAGTTCACAAATGCCATGGCAATGTCAGGAAGTTACCTATGGTAACCTGTATGGTCTAAAAAGGGGAGATATGAATAATCCACCCCTTGTTTAGCATATAATCAAGCAATAACCATAAAAATGGGCAACCAGCAGCCCGTGGGGCTGCTCTGCCTGTGGAGTAGGCGTTCTTTTATTCCTTTACTCTGTTAGTGAACATACCTTCACTTTACGGACTCGCCTCGAATTCCTTTTTTTGAGACTGAGTTGTTTTGTTTTGTTTTGTTTTGTTTTGTTTTGTTTTGTGGGAGTCTGGCTTTGTCGCCCAGGCTGGAGTGCAGTGGCGCGATCTCAGCTCACTGCAAGCTCTGCCTCCCAGGTTCACGCCATTCTCCTGCCTCAGCTTCCAGAGTAGCTGGGACTACAGGCACCCACCACCATGCCTGGCAATTTTTTTTTTTTTTTTGTATTTTTATTAGAGACGGGGTTTCACTGTGTTAGCCAGGATGGTCTCCATCTTCTGACCTCGTGATCTGCCCGCCTCGGCCTCCCAAAGTGCTGGGATTACAAGTGTGAGCCACTGCTCCCGGCCTCGGATTCTTTCTTGCAAGAAATCTAAGAACCCTCTCTTGGGGTCTGGATCCAACCCCTTTTCCGGTAACACCACTGCACTCCAGCCTGGGGGACAGAGCGAGACTCCATCTCAAAAGAAAAAAAAAACACGTTCAGAGGATTCAGGAGTGTTCCATCTATCCATCTAGACCAAACTTGCAGAATGAAATCAGCAGGTATCAGCCAATTATTTCCTCCAAAGTTACCAAGATAAATTTATACAAGTCAGTGTTTCTCAAATTTCAATAATACACAGACGCTTCGAAGGGTAAAAAAAGTGTTCCCTGGGCTGGGCACAGTGGCTCACGCCTGTAATCCCAGCACTTTGGGAGGCCAAGGCGGGCACATCACCTGAGGTCAGGAGTTGGAGATTAGCCTGGGCAACACGGTGAAACCCCGTCTCTACTAAAAATACAAAAATTATCCAGGTGTGGTGGCACATACCTGTAATCCCAGCTACTCCGGAGGCTGAGGCGGAGGATGCGGTGAGCCGAGATCGCACCATTGCACTCCAGCCCGGGCAACAAGAGTAAATCTCGGTCACACACACACACACACACACACACACACACACACACACACAAAAAATGTTCCCTGAAGATCCCCTGAGCCCAGGACTTTGAGGCTGCAGCAAGCTGTGAATACACCACTGCACTCCAGCCTGGACAACAGAGCAAGACACTAACTCTTTTTTTTTTTTTTTTTTCTGAGATGGAGTCTCGCTCTGTCACCCAGGCTAGAGTGCTGTGGTGCAATCTCGGTTCACTGCAACCTCCGCCTCCCAGATTCAAGTTATTCTCCTGCCTCAGCCTCCTGAATAGCTGGGATTACAGGCACACGCCACCACACCCGGATAATTTTTGTATTTTTAGTAGAGATGGGGTTTCACCATGTTGGTCAGGCTGGTCTCGAACTCCTGACCTCAAGTGATCTGCCTGTGTAGGCCTCCCAAAGTTCTGGGATTACAGGTGTGATCCACTGTGCCCAGCAAGACATTAACTCTTAAAAAAATTTTTTTTTCTTGACCATGGGCCACCTACTTAAAAAAAAAAAATTTGTTTTAATTAAAAAAAAAAATTACAGGCCTGAGCCACTGTGCCCGGCCTTAATTTAAAAAATTTACAAGACTGGGCACGATGGCTTATAGCTATAATCCCAGCACTTTGAGAGGCCAAGGTGGGAATATCACTTGAGCCCAGGAGTTTCAGACCAGCCTGGGTAACATAGTGAGACACCCTCTCTACAAAAAATTTTCAAAATTTAGCTGAGTGTGGTGATGTGTGCCTGTAGTCTCAGCTACTTGGAGAGACTAAGGCAAGAGGATCCCTTGAGCCCAGGAGTTCCAGTCTGCAGTGAGCTATGATTTTTGCCACTGCCTTCCAGGCTGGGTGACAGAGTGAGACTCCGTCTCTAAGAAAAAAAAAAAAAAAAAAAAAAAGGGCTGAATGCAGTGGCTCATACCTGTAATCCCAGCACTTTGGAAGGCTGAGGCAGGCAGATCACTTGAGGTAAGGAGTTTGAGACCAGCCTGGCCAACATGGCGAAACCCTGTCTCTACTAAAAAAATAGAAAAATTAGCTGGACGTGATGATGTATGTCCGGACTAATTATTGTATTTTATAATTTTGTAATTCCAGCTACTTGGGAGGCTGAGGCATGAGAATCACTTGAGCCCAGGAAGCGGAGGTTGCAGTGAGCCAAGACCACATCACTTCACTCCAGCCTGGGTGATGGAGTGAGACTCTGTCTCAAAAAAACAAAAACAGAACCTGTTTACTGGGATAGGTGGAGATATAGGGGTGAACAAAACAACATGATGCTTGCAGCTGATGCTGCAGAGGAAGAAATAGTCATTAATGAAGTCATCACATGATGAACTGCAAATTATAGCTAAGTGCCATAAAGTGGGAGTGCCTGATATTGTGAAAGCAATAATAATAGGGGGAATTTGGGTGTGAGTTGGCTGAAGGTAATGTCAACACAAGAAACGATTAAAATAATTTTTAAATGAAAAAAATAAATAATAGGGGAAATTGATATAGTCAGAGGGGAAAGCAAAAGTTTCCCTAAAGAAGGGACACTAGGCTCAGTCTGAGGGAAGAATAGACTTTAACCAAGCAGAGTGGAATGAAAAATGTTGCAATCAGAGAGAACAGCCTAGGTAATTGTCCTGTGGCAGTAAGGAATGTGTCGGTTTGAAATACCAAAAAAGGCCAGTGTGACTGGCATGTAGAGAGCATCGTATGAAATCCTGGGGTAGACGTCATCACCACTAACTAATATTTCCAGTTCATTTCCCCTCCAGAGGACTGCTGTCTTGAAGTTAGGTGGAATCCCTGAAGTTGGGTGGAGCCATGAGACTTGCTTTAGCTAATGCAAATCACTTGCTTTGGTAGGCACAAGTGGCAGCTGCTACCACTCAGTGGAAGCATTCTAGGGGTGCAGTGTGTTTCTTCAGGTCCTCTCCTTCCCGTATGCTGATACAAAGGTGCCACAAGAAAGAGGGACTCCAGGCCCTGACGCAGTGGTTCACGCCTGTAATCCCAGCACTTTGGGAGGCCAAGGCAGGCGGATCACCTGAGGTCAGGAGTTTGACCAGCCTGGCCAACGTGGCAAAACCCCATCTTTACTAAAAATACATAAATTAGCCAGGTATTGTGGCCCCTGCCTGTAATACTAGCTACTTGGGAGGCTGAGGGAGGAGAATCGCTTGAACCCGGGAGGCAGAGGTTGCAGTGAGCCAAGATCTTGGCACTGAAAGAGGGGGTCAGAATAACTGAGCCAACCCAAGAAGCACAGCTACCTTGGAGAGCTGCCAGGAGGGTGGCTGACTGCATGAACTAGAAATAAACATTTGCCATCTTAAACTACTAAGATTCTGGAGCTGTTTGTAACTGCCGCAAAGGTACCTACCCTACTCATATAGGCCTAAGTTTGAGTAAACACGTAAATTAAGGGGGATAAAGCAAAAATACTTCAGATTTAAACAGAAAGAATTTCTGTTTTTATTTATTTATTTATTTATTAGATGGAGTTTCACTGTTGTTGCCCAGGCTGGAGTGCAGAGGCACGATCTCGGCTCACTACAACCTCCGCCTCCTGGGTTCGAGAGATTCTCCTGCCTCAGGCCTCCCCAGTAGCTGGGACTACAGGTACCCGCCACCATGCTCAACTGATTTTTGTATTTTTAGTAGACACGAGATTTCCTCCAAGTTGGCCAGGCTAGTCTTGAACTCCTGATATCAGGTAATCCACCCGCCTCAGCTCCCAAATTGCTAGGATTACAGGTGTGAGCCACTGCGCCCAGCCCATTGAGTGCTTCTCTACTATCTATTAGCACAAAGGTAATTACTTGAATTTGTTTATTTAATCCTCCTAATAGCATTATTATTATATATATTTTCCAGATGGGGAAACTGAGGCTCAGAGTGGTTAATAACTTGCCTAGGGTCATACAGCTGGAAAGGAGTGTACCTGAAATTAAAATCAGATTGTCTGATTCCTTCATACATGGGCCTAACTCTCTTTTCTTTTTTTTTTTTTTTTTTTTTTTTTTGAGACGGAGTCTCGCTCTGTCGCCCAGGCTGGAGTGCAGTGGCCGGATCTCAGCTCACTGCAAGCTCCGCCTCCCGGGTTCATGCCATTCTCCTGCCTCAGCCTCCTGAGTAGTTGGGACTACAGGCGCCCGCCACCGCGCCCAGCTAGTTTTTTGTATTTTTTTTTTTAGTAGAGACGGGGTTTCACCGTGTTAGCCAGGATGGTCTCGATCTCCTGAACTCGTGATCCACCCGTCTCGGCCTCCCAAAGTGCTGGGATTACAGGCTTGAGCCACCGCGCCCGGCCTCTTTTTTTTTTTTTGGAGATGGAGTTTCACTCTTGTTGCTCAGGCTGGCGTGCAATGGCACCATTTCGGGTCACTGCAACCTCCGCCTCTCAGGTTAAAGTGATTCTCGGCCTAGCACGGTGGCTCACGCCTGTAATCCTAACACTTTGGGAGGCCGAGCAGGTGGATCACTGTCAGGAGTTCAAAACAAGACTGGCCAACATGGTGTAACCCCGTCTTTACTAAAAATCCAAAAAAATTAGCCAGACGTGGTGGCAGGCACCTTTAATCCCAGCTACTCGGGAGGCTGAGGCAGAAGAACTGCTTGAACCCAGGAGGCAGAGGTTTGGGCAAGCCGAGGTTGCGTCACTGCACTCCAGCCTGGGCAACAGATCAAGATTCTGTCTCAAAAAAAAAAAAAAGTGATTCTCCTACCTCAGCTTTCTGAGTAGCTGGGATTACAGGTGCATGCCATCACGCCTGGCTAATTTTTGTATCTGTAATTTTTTTTGGGGGGGGGAATGGAGTCTCGCTCTGTTGCCCAGGCTAGAGTGCAATGGTGCAATCTCGACTCACTACAACCTCCGCCTCCTGGGTTCAAGTGATTCTTCTGGCTCAGCCTCCCGAGTAGGCAGGACTACAGGTGTGAGCCACTATGACCAGTTAATTTTTGTAGTTTTAGTAGAGATGGGGTTTCACATGTTGGCCAGACTGGTCTTGAACTCCTGACTGCAGGTGATCCGCCAGCCTCAGCTTCCCACAGTGCTGGGTTTATAGGCGAGAGCCACGGCGCCTGGCCTGGGCCTAATTCTTACCAGAACACTGTTCATATCTCTGAGACTGAAAACTCCATCAGACTGAATGCCTTCAAGGCAAGAATGATGTCTTATTTGTCTCTGCATGCCCCACACAGGGTCAGCCACCTAGATAATCCTCAATGCATATTTTTGGAAGTAATGAATAGCTGATTAAAAAATATATAAGTGGGTAAGGCGCGGTGGCTCACGCCTGCAATCCTAGAACTTTGGGAGACCGAGGGGGATGGATCACCTGAGATCAGATGTTCATGACTAGCCTGGCCAATATGGCGAAACCCCGTCTCTACTAAAAATACAAAAATTAGCTGGGCGTGGTGGCGGGCATCTGTAATCCCAGTTACTTGGTTGGCTGAGGCAGGAGAATCACTTGAACCCAGGAGGCAGAGGTTGCAGTGAGCCAAGATTGCGCCACTTCACTCCAGCCTGAGTGAAAGAGCAAGACTCCATCTCAAAAAAAAAAAAAAGTGTATATATATGTGTGTGTATATATATATGAATGAATTTATGACTGATAAGCTACATTAGCCACTAGGGATTATATTTTGGCAATTTTTTTTTTTTGGAAATGGAGTCTTGCTCTGTCACCCAGGCTAGAGTGCAGTGGCGTAATCTTGGCTCACTGCAAGCTCCGCCTCCCGGGTTCAAGCAATTCTCCTGCCTCATTCTCCCGAGTAGCTGGGACTACAGTTGCACAGCGCCACCCCCGGCTAATTTTTTGTATTTTAGTAGAGACAGGGTCTCACTGTGTTGCCCAGGCTGGTCTCGAACTCCTGAGCTCAGGCAATCTGCCCACCTTGGCCTCCCAAAGTGCTATAATTACAGGTGTGAGCCACTGCGCCCAGCCATATTTTGGCTGTTTATTTATTTACACCTTGAGGACACAGTGTAGACAGAGTGTTTATTTTTATACCTCCCACAGTTGACACAGGGCCTTGCTCTAAGTAAGTCCTCAGCTAATGTATATTAGATCCCTTCACCTGAATTCACATAGCCAGCAAATGTTGAAACAGGGATCAGGGCAATAGCCCCTATTGCTTTCACATCATACTGCCTCCCACCCTCCCTCTAAGATTTTAGTTAATTTGGTATTTTCTAGGAATATGCAATTCATGGCCTAATCGTACATGGCAGAAAAAAATAAGTTAAAAAAATTTGTATTCAACTTTGGAAACCATTAAGTCGTCTGTTATTTGAAGGAAAAAATATATGGAGAGAAAACACACCTGACTGAGAATATGATTAAATGGCCTTGAGGATGTAATATAAGCCAACCAAAGTATAGAAATCCAGAGTTCACCCTGCAACAGCATCCTGAAATTGTGTCTGCACTTCCACTCTGGTTCTTTGAATGAGCTTCCCAGGTGTTATTTTCTAGTGATGACATGACTCAATATCTGGACCTCTGGGGAGCTCTGAACTGGACAGATACAATCTTAGCATACTTTTGCCAGACAAAGCTTAATGCAAGCTTTCTTAAACTTTTTTTGATCCAATTCCCAGTAAGAATGCATTTTGCATTGCAACCCAATACATAGGAGTGTGTGTCTGTATGTGTATTGATAATATGTTCTGAAATAAAAATGTAATAAGACCTTTATTCTGTGTGATGCACTCTGATATCAGCTAGTCCATTTCTATTTTCTTTTTTTATTTTTCCTCTGATGCCGAGATTTCTGTTTTTGTTTTGTTTTGTTTTGTTTTTGTTTTGAGACAGGGTCTCACTCTGTCACCCAGGCTGGAGTATAGTGACACAATCATAGCTCACTGCAGCTTTGACCTCCTGGACTCAAGAGATCCTCCTACCTCAGCCTCCTTAGTAGCTGGGACCACAGGCACTTGCCATCACGCCTGTCTAATTTTTTTTTTATTTTTTAATTTTTTTTTGTAGAGACAGGATCTCACTATGTTGCCCAGGCTGATCTTCAATTCCTCGGCTCAAGCGATCCTCCAGCCTTGGCCTCTGAAAGTGTTGAAATTATAGGCATGAGCCACCATGCTTGGCCAACAATTTTTTATTTTTTATTTTTTGAGATAGGGTCTCGCTTTGCTGCCCAGGCTAGAGTGCAGTGATGAGATCACGGCTCTCTGCAGCCTTGACCTCCTGAGCTCCAGTGATCCTCCCACCTCAACCTTCCCAGTAGCTGGGACTACAGGCGCATACCACCACGCCTGGGTCATTTCTATGGCTAACAGGTTTTTGCCATGTTGCACAGACTGGTCTCCAACTCCTACGCTCAAGCGATTTGCCCTCCACAGTCTCCTAAAGTGCCAGGATTACAGGCTTGAGCCACTGTGCCTGGCCGACATTTCTGTTTTCTTTTTTCTTCTCTTTCATGTTATAAAATTGCTATACGAGTGTCAGTCAGATAGGTATAATTTAATATGCAAGATCGGGGAAGCATCTTGGAGTAACTAACATTTAAGCTGAGACCTAAAGGCCAAATAGGAGTTAGTCACATAAGATTTGAGAGGCGAGGGAGTAGGGAGAGAATTCCAGGCAGAGGAAAGAACACTGTCCATAAACAGAGGTAAGAAAGAGTCGGGGATGGCCAGGTGTGGTGGCTCATGCCTGTAGTCTCAGCTACTTGGGAGACTGGAGTGGGAGGATCGCTTGAACCCAGGAGGTCAAGACTGCAGTGAGCACCACTACACTCCAGCCTGGGCAACTGAGTGAGATTCCTCTCTCAAAAAAAAAAAAAAAAAAAAAAGAAAGAAAAGAAAAAGAGTCAGGGGCCAGCATGGTGACTCACGCCTATAGTCCCAGCACTTCAGGAGGCCACGGAAGGAGGATCACTTGAGCCCAGGAGTTCAATACCAGCCTGCGCAACATAGCAGGACCTCATCTTTACACAAAATAAAAAGATAAAATAGGCCAGGTGCGGTGGCTCACGCCTGTAATGCCAGCACTTTGGGAGGCTGAGGTGGGTGGATCACGAGGTCAGGAGATCGAGACCATCCTGGCTAACACGGTGAAACTGTCTCTAATAAAAGATACAAAAAATTAGCCGGGCGTGGTGGCAGGCGCCTGTAGTCCCAGTTACTCGGGAGGCTGACGCGGGAGAATGGCATGAACCCGGGAGACGGAGCTTGTAGTGAGCTGCGCCACTGCACTCCAGCCTGGGTGAGAGAGTGAGACTCCGTCTCAAAAAAAAAAAAAAAAAAAAAGATAAAATAGCTGGGTGCAGTGGCGCACACCTGTAGTCCCAGCTACTCCAGAGGCTGAGGAGGGAGGATCACTTGAGCCTGGGGAGGTCAAGGCTGCGGTGAGCTGTGAGTGCACCACTGCACTCCAACCTGGTAACTGATGAGACCCTATCTCAAAAAGAAAGAAAGAAAGAGTTGGGTGCATATAAGAAACCATCTTATGGCCAGGCATGGTGGCTTACGCCTGTAATTCTAACACTTTGGGAGGCTGAGGCGAGTGGATCAGGAGTGTGAGACCAGCCTGGCCAATGTGGTAAAACCCTATCTCTACTAAAAATACATTAAAAAAACAAAAATTAGCCAGACATAGTGGTGTGAGCCTATAATCCCAGCTACTCGGGAGGCTGAGGCAGGAGAATCACTTGCACCTGGGAGGTGGAGGTTGCAGTGAGCCAAGATCGTGCCACTGCACTCCAGCCTGGGCAACAAGAGTGAGACTCTGTCACAAAACAAACAAACAAATGTTATATGCCCCACTGTCTTGCAAAAAACGATCTGGGACTTTCATTGTTTCTGTCCCCACTTTTTCTTTGGAAACCCCCATTCCCTACTTTACATAGGGTTGGTGAAACTGCTATGTGGGACCATAACCTCTACCCCAAAGGGATGGATAGGTGGTACAGGTTGGTCAATCAGAGACCTTCATCTCCCTGGCCACAGTAATGATTGGCTCAGGAATTGAGGCAGTAACCTCAACCAAACCTATCAAAGTCATCTTTTTTTTTTTTTTTTTTGAGGCGGAGTTTCACTCTTGTTGCCCAGGCTGGAGTGCAATGGCACGATCTCGGCTCACTGCAATCTCCGCCTCCCAGGTTCAAGCAATTCTCCTGCCTCAGCCTCCCTAGTAGCTGGGATTATAGGCATGTGCCACCAGGCCCAGCTAATTTTGTATTTTTAGTAGAGACGGAGTTTCTCCATGTTGGTCAGGCTGGTCTCAAACTCCCGACCTCAGGTGATCCACCCACCTCGGCCCTCCCAAAGTGCTGGGATTACAGGCATGAGCCACTGCGCCCGGCCTCAAAGTCATCTTTATAAGTGATAAATGGAAAGGATGTATTTTCTCTGTCAGTGGGAATGTAGATAATAAGATCAAGTAAAGCTAGAGCTTTCTTTCATTGTGTGGAGAGAGCAGGTCAAAAAATGAAACCAAAATACTGGGAAAAGGAGAGCTAAGAGCAGGACCAAGAGAGGAAGAGAGCAAGAGCATATCATTTGAAAGTTTGGGTGCAGACATGCAACGCTGGAACTATCAAACTAATAACTCCACTCTTCCCTTTTGCTGGTTTTGGTCAGTTCTCCATTATCTGCAACTGACTGTAAGTGTGAAAGGCATGAAAGGAAAGGTAGACAGCCAATTTATGTATTTATGTATTTATTTATTTATATTTTGAGGCAGAGTTTTGCTGTGGTCCAGGCTGAAGTGCAGTGGCACAACTGTAGCTCACGGTAGCCTGGAACTCCTGGGCTCAAACAAAATCCTCCCACCTCGTTCTCCTAAAGTGTTGGGATTACAGGTGTGAGCCACCACACTTGGCCTTGATTTCTTTAAAAAAACGAAGAACAGAAATATATTTGTGGCAGTCCAAAAAAATATATATATGTATATATATACACACACATATGTAAACATAACCGTGGGCTCACAGTTCCACTCACCTCTTCCAGGAATGGGAATTTTGCCTGAAATATGCCAGATTTCAAGGAGTCCAGATTTTTGAGGTTAGTCAGTTTCTCAGTTTCTCTCTTTCTCTCTCTGTCTCTCTTTCTGTCTTTTTCTCTCTCAGATCAATATATCAGCTTTGTGAAGGTAGGTGAGGGAAGTTTATAGGGAAAGTAAGGAAGCTATGATATGTTCCTAGCTAGAAAAATATCTAGCTATGCTGGGCGCAGTGGCTCATGCCTGTAATCCCAGCACTTTGGGAGGCCAAGGCGGGTGGGTCATGAGGTCAGGAGTTTGAGACCAGCCTGGCTAAAGAGACCACCCTGGCCAACATGGTGAAACCCCGTCTCTACTAAAAATACAAAAATTAGCCAGGCGTGGTGGCGGGTGCCTGTAATCCCAGCTCCTAGGTAGGCTGACGCAGTAGAATTACTTGAACCCAGGAGGTAGAAGTTGCAGTGAGCTGAGATTGCACCATTGCACTCCAGCCTGGGCAACACAGCGAGACTCTGACTCAAAAAAAAAAAAAAAAGAAAAATGTCTAGCTAGAATGGCTTGGACCAGGACCAGGATCGTGGTGGTGGCAATAGAGATGAAGGAAGAAAATTTAAGAACAACTTTACTAGAGCTGCTAGAACTCATCATGGATGAGATGTGAGAGACTGAACTGCCAAGATGAAAGAATTCAAGGGTAAATACACACACAGTTCAAAGGCGCTAGAGCAATTTGTTTGTGTTACACCCTGTGGTGGGTGCTAGGACAGCAGAAATGATAAACAGTCCCTGCCTTCAAGGAACTTTCAGCAGAGGACCCCCAACATTCAGGAAAATAAAACAAAACCCAAAAAATCCAGAACCCTCTCCAGCTCCCTTCACCTGGAGTGGGGAGATAAACTTTGTGTTCCTCTAATAATGTCTTACAAAATGCCTTTTTAAGATAGGACTTGTGGGCCGGGCGCAGTGGCTTATGCCTGTAAACCCAGCACTTTGGGAGGCCGAGGCGGGTGGATCACCTGAGATCAGGAATTCGAGACCAGCCTAACCAACATGGAGAAACCCTGTCCTTTCTAAAAATACAAAAAAATTAGCTGGGCGTGGTGGTGCATGTCTGTAATCCCAGCTACTAGGGAGGCTGAGGCAGGAGAATCGTTTGAACCGGGGAGGCTGAGGTTGCCGCGAGCTGAGATCGCGCCATTGCACTCCAGCCTGGGCAACATGAGCGAAACTCCGTGTCAAAAAATAAAAGATAGGACTTGTATTAACTTTGGTTACCTAAGGCCGGGCGCGGTGGCTCAAGCCTGTAATCCCAGCACTTTGGGAGGCCGAGATGGGCGGATCATGAGGTCAGGAGATCGAGACCATCCTGGCTAACACGGTGAAACCCCGTCTCTACTAAAAAATACAAAAAACTAGCCGGGCGAAGTGGCGGGCGCCTGTAGTCCCAGCTACTCGGGAGGCTGAGGCAGGAGAATGGCATGAACCCGAGAGGAGGAGCTTGTAGTGAGCTGAGATCCGGCCGCTGCACTCCAGCCTGGGTGACAGAGCAAGATTCCGTCTCAAAAAAAAAAAAAAAAAAAAAAAAAACTTTGGTTACCTAGCTTCCAGGACCTCAGCCTGTGGTGGGTATAATAATCAGGGGAAGGACTCAGGTCAAGAAGGCAGGGGAATAAGGGTAAAAAAAAAAGATAAGAGGTGACGGGCGCAGTGGCTCATGCCTGTAATCCCAGCACTTTGGGAGGCTGAACAGGCAGATCGCTTGAGCCCGGGAGTTCGAGACCTGCCTGGGCAATATGGTAAAACCCCATCTCTACAGAAAATTAGCCAGGTGTGATGGCATGTGCCTGTAGTCCCAGCTACTCGGGAGGCTGAGATGGCATGGTGGCTTGAGTCCCGGAGGTGGAAGTTGCAGTGAGCCAAGATTGCGCCACTGCACTCTAGCCTGGGTGACATAGTGAGACCCTATCTCTACAAAAAAAAAAAAAATAAGAAAAAAGAGGTAAAATGTATACTGGATGAGAACCCATGCTGAGCTAGTTTGTCATAACCAGCCAAATAGGATTTGGAGAAACAAAGGGTACGAAAGTAGTTGTATATGGTGAAGCAGTAGTAGCTTCCAAGTGCGCTATCAGGCCGGCTATCCCAGAAATCAAAGAACAAAAAGTCTTTCAGGCCGGGAGCGGTGGCTGATGCCTGTAATCCCAGCATTTGGGGAGGCCAAAGCTGGAGGATCACCTGAGCCCAGGAGTTTGGGAAGAGCCCGGGCAACATGGGGAGATTTTGTCTACAAAAATTTAAAAAGTTAGCTAGGCATGGTGTTGTGCACCTGTAGTTCTAGCTACTTGGGTGGCTGAGGCAGGAGGATCATTTGAGCCCAAAAGGTCAAGGTTGTGAGCCATGTTTGTGCCACTGTACACCAGCCTGGGTGACAGAGACCCTGTGTCAAAAAAAAAAAAAACCCAAAAGCCAGATTAAATGCTCAAATAACATGCTTTATTAAGTGAAGCTAAAACACATAGGGAAAAGCAAGAGGAAAGAGATGCGATAGGTTAAAACACTTGGGATAGGATGCATGCAGCAGGGTGGAAGTGTCACAGTATCTGAATCCTGGGGGTCACAGTTGTTCATATGTTCAGTCTCTTGGCTGCATTAGCCTTCCCTGCTGACAGGGCAGTTATAAAGAACAGAATTGAGGTTTGAGGCCGGGTGTGGGGGCTCACGTCTGTAATCCCAGCACTTTGGGAGACTGAAGCAGGTGGATCACTTTTGAGGTCAAGAGTTCGAGACCAGCCTGGCCAACATCTTGAAACTCCGTCTCTACTAAAAATACAAAAATTAGCCGGGCGTGGTGACAGGCACCTGTAATCCCAGCTACTTGGGAGGCTAAGGCAGAAGAATCACTTGAACCCAGAAGGTGAAAGTTGCAGTGAGCCAGGATCATGCCACTGTATGCCAGCCTGGGCAAAATAGTGAGACTCTGTCTCAAAAAAAAAAAAAAAAAAAAGAATTGAGGTTTGAGCAAAGGCATGCCCACAGATGGACCCTTCCCTGGATCAGACACACTAATTCCAAAGATGTGCACAGCTACGGTATACTTTGTCACCACTGTAGCTTGCCAATTAGCCAGCTAAGTAGTTATGGGTTTATTTGTATGTTTTGGACAGAAGATGGGGCCAGAATGGTTGTCATCCTCCACACTGAGACTTCATGAATGACTATTTAGGGTTTCTTGTATATTTAGGTTGTTATAGAGTTCTAGTGCCTCATGTATATTTAGTACCTCAAGAATAGTAGGTATCTCTCGGTTCTTCTATCTTTTCTATGTTTAACACACACATCTTGTACTTATTATCTTAACACATTTTAAAAGATTTTGCCTTTATCTATAAACTGTAAATTTATTCATTTTCTAAAATAGAAGTAAATATTCTAAAAAGCAATTGCATGTTACAGTAGGACTACCAAGTATCCATGTCAGAGACTTTTTTTTTTTTTTTTGAGACAAGGTCTCACTCTGTCACTCTGTCACCCAGGCTGGTGACAGGCTGGAGTGCAGTGGTGCAATCATGGCTTCCTGTAGCTTCAGCCTCCTAGGCTCAAGAGATTCTCTCATCTCAGACTCCCGAGTAGCTGGACCACAGGTGTGCACGACCATGCCCCGTTAGTTTTTAAATTAAAAAAAAAAATTTTTAAACCCTATGAATAAAATGTCTCTATTTTGCTGAGACTGGTCTTGAACTCCTGGGCTCAAGCCATCCTCCTGCCTTAGGCTCCCCAAATGTTGGGATTACAGATAGGAGCCACCACTCCTGGCCAGAGAAACTTTTGGGATTGCTGAATGTCAACCAGGGCAAGAGGACCTGAAGCCCTGGGTAGCACTCTTCAAAGAACAAAGAGGAAGGGAACTTTTCTCCCTCCCAGAGTGATAGAGCTGAACCCAGGAAGGTAAGAGGAACAGCTGGAGCCATGAAAGGGATACTTAAGGCCGGGCACGGTGGCTCACACCTGTAATCCCAGCACTTTGGGAGGCCGAGACGGGTGGATCACGAGGTCAGGAGATTGAGACCATCCTGGCTAAACGGTGAAACCCTGTCTCTACTGAAAATACAAAAAAATTAGCTGGGCATAGTGGTGGGTGCCTGTAGTCCCAGCTACTCGGGAGGCTGAGGCAGGAGAATGACGTGAACCCAGGAGGCAAAGCTTGCAGTGAGCCGAGATCGCGCCACTGCACTCCAGCCTGGGCGACTGAGCGAGACTCCGTCTCAAAAAACAAAAAAAAAACAAGAAAGGGATACTTACGGGCCACTGGCAGAAGCCAATTATAGGGAAGCAGCTAGCATAAGCAGATGCAGCCTAGCATTCCAACATTGGTAGCATTCAAGAGGCAGGATTGCTGATGCCCAAACTTGGAGCTGGATGCTTTCCCCTAAAACCCCTAAGAAGGGAGAAGTCAGGGAAGAGGTGTAAGGAAGCACAGCCCAGCCCCAGTCTTTGGATGTTGTGACTAAAAAGACCAGCTCATACCAGGACTCTTCAGGTTTCTTTCAAATCTCTAACTTCCTTAAAGCTAGCTATTTTCATTACTCCTTATTTCCCTGCGGCTCAACTATTAAAAGTAATAGGAGCTGTACATGGTGGCTCACACCAGTAATCCCAGTTACTCCAGAGTCTGAGGTGGGAGGATCACTTGCGCCTGGGAGTTCAAGGCTGTAGTGAGCTATGATCACACCACTGCACTCCAGCCTGGCAGCAGGGTGAGACTGTGTGTCTAAAAGAATAATGACCCGGCGTGGTGGCTCATGCCTGTAATCCCAGCACTTTGGGAGGCTGAGGTGGGTGGATCACCTGAGGTCAGGAGTTCAGCCTGGCCAATGTGGCAAAACCCCATCTCTACTAAAAATACAAAAATTAGCCAGGTGTGGTGGTGCACACCTGTAATCCCAGCTACTCAGGAGGCTGAGGCAGGAGAATTGCTCCAACCCAGGAGGCAGAGTTTGCGGTGAGCCAAGATCGTGCCACTGCACTCCAGCCTGGGCAACAGAGTAAGACTTCGTCTCAAAAACTAAATAACTAACTAACTAAATAAATAAATGACATAACATAACATAATAATAAATAAAATGAAAAAGGTTTAAGCACAGAAAGAAGGAAGTGCAAAGGGGATTGGTAATTTATTCAAAAGTTGGTCTGAGGAGGGGGAGCTGCCCCTGATGGGGGTACTTACCGTTGGCTGTGAGGCCTTTGGCAGCACCCTGGGAGCCTGTGGGGAGAGAGAGGGTTCACAGGCTCCATCCCAGTCGAGAAGTGAAAGCTGGATGGGGCCACAGTGTGGGTGAGAGGTCTGACATGGACAGCTCAGAGTAGCACCTCAGGGAATACTTGGATTTTTTTTTTTTTTTTTTTTTTTTTTAAACCATGTTGCTTTGTAGTCAGAGAGATATAGGACCAGATTGCTGTGGGAAGAGGGAACTGTAGGAAGTAGTTCTGCCCCCACCCCCTCCCCCAGGCTCCCACAGTTCTCTCTGCTACCTCTGCCATCACTGTACACTCATTGTTCTATCTTGGTATCCCCCACCAGACCGTGAGTGTCCCGGGAGCAGGCACTGTGTCTGATTCACCTCCTTCTGCCTCACAATGTGGCCCAGCATGGGGCTTGACACTTGGAAGTTTCTCAAAGAGTTACTTGTTGAATGAATGAACAAATGAATGCTTTCTCTGAACTGCCCTGAACTCTAGATGAGATTTACAAAGAAGGGAAGCCCTGCTTACAGTTCTCTGCTCCTTATACCCGCTTCCTAAAGGCATTCATGTGCCTCTAGGACTCAAGGAGGCTCCCTTCCCGCCTCAGCCTCCCCAGCAGCTGGGACTACAGAGGCACCCCACTGTGCCTGACTTCATTTACACACATTTTCCCGGTGAATTTCTGGAGTCTATATCCTTCATCAGATTTTCCAAGAGGTGTCTGTCACCTCAAAAGATTGATTGTTATTATTTAAAAGACTAGTTCCAGACAGATATTTTATACAAATTTTCTCAGCATTGATATCCCTGAACCAAACTGTTTTTCTTCCCAACATTACTGTTGTCTTCCTTTCTGCTGAGTTTGTTGTTTTGTAATGTCAGAATCTCCAGCTCACCTGAGTAAATGGTAACAAGGTGCCACCACCTTTGAATTCTCCCAGAATCCACCCCACCCTCCGTCAGAGCCACTGCCAAGGCACTCTTCCTGATTTCTCCCACACTGCTGGCTCACTGCAGGTGGGAAGACAGCTTGTGGAGTGGGTGTGGGGCTTATTAAAGTGGGAACTCAAGGGCAGAGGCAGAACCAGGAAGAGAGCAGTGAGATATCCTGCTACCTAATCCAATTCTCCTTTTTGTGCATTTAGCACCCTCCCCTCCGTCTGCATAACAATGGAAGGAAAGAGGAAGTGGGAAAAAATAAGGTCATGTAATTGAGTTAGAAGAGGTAATGACCAAGACCCTGGAGCAGAGGGAAAGCGGGTCACAAAAGGTGGGTTAAAGAAATCACATAAGTATGAAGAGCTGGAAAGTTACTAACAAATATTTGCTTTTGTGGGAAAGCAAAAAAGTAAATACTTAAGTGCTGAATTGGGGCACTGAGCCACTGGGGGAATTTGAGATTGGCATCAAGGACTGTGTTGAAGCAGGGTGGGCAGAGAAGGAGGGAAAACTACCAGCCAGCCTGAGATTTTGCAGCTAGGCTGTGACCTGATACCGAGTATCGATGCCGCAAGGGAGGGATGAGTCAGTCCTAGCACGTCCAAGTTTAGAATAAAAGAGTGTTTGCCACTGGGAAGGCAAACACCTTTCCTGTGAGAGGGCTTGCCAAGGGTTCCAATGTCCAAAGTCCAATGCCGACCCAGAAAACTGAGGGGGCCCTGGCCCCTGCAGGAAGGGCTCATTTACATGGAGACTGAGTAAAGAGCTGTTTTAAACCCTCCTTCCTTCCCCCACTGGGAGGTTTCAGCCAGATATGCCACCCTTTGTAGGATTTCATAGGGTTGTCTAAAGTGAGGGTTGGCACAGAGCAGAAGCCACAGGGCTAAGTACCAGATTATAATTGTCAATGTTACACCTTACTGCAGAAGCCAGGGAAGGGAGCTAGGAAACTGAAGGGCTTTCTTGGTTATGGGCAGGGCTGTAAACGCGGAGTGTGCCCTGGTGACTCATGGGAGACAGTGAGAAGCAGTGTGGGGATCTGGTCAACCGGGGACTGATTCCTTTGAGGAAGGTATACTCCATCATGCCAACCTGATACTCATGGCTAGTGAAGCGATATCAGGATCGGGTTGCATCAGCCAGCCTAACTCTACTTGGAAACACAGAAAATGACCCAGAGCAGGTCTCAAGCATTGCCTAACCTTATTAGTTCATGGCGGCTGAGCAGTTGTTTAGGGTCTGTTAGAGGAAAGAGTTCCTTTTTGGGAAGAAATTTGTGTCAGGTAACTTTGATCCATATAATTTTGTGTTCTGTTTTGTTTTGATTTTTGAGACAGGGCCTCACTGTCACTCAGGCTGGAGGGCAGTGGCGCCATCTGGACTCACTGCAACCTCCACCTTCCTGCCTCAAGCTATCCTACCACTTAAGCCTCCTGGAGAGCTGGGACTACAGGCACGCATCACCCAGCCCAGGCCCAGCAAAGTTTTTTTTCTTTTTTTTTTTTTTTGGAGGTGGAGTCTCGCTCTGTCGCCCAGGCTTGAGTGCAATGGCGCTATCTCGGCTCACTGCAACCCCTGCCTCCCAGTCTCTGCCTCCCGAGTAGCTGGGATTACAGGCTCCTGCCACCACCCCTAGCTTGGCTGATTTTCTTTCTTTCTTTTTTCTGAGACAAAATTTCGCTCTTGTTGCCCAGGCTGGAGTGCAATGGCACGATCTCGGCTCACCGCAATGTCCGCCTCCCGGGTTCAAGCGATTCTCCTGCCTCAGCCTCCCGAGTAGCTGGGATTACAGGCATCTGGCACCACGCCCAGCTAATTTTTTGTATTTTTAGTAGAGACGGGGTTTCTCCATGTTGGTCAGGCTGATCTCGAACTCCCGACCTCAGGTGATCCTCCCGCCTCGGTCTCTCAAAGTGCTGGGATTACAGGCGTGAACCACCGTGCCCAGCCTGGCTCGGCTAATTTTCTTATTTTTAGTAGAGATGGGTTTTCACCACGTTGGTCAGGTCTTGAACTCTTGATCTCAAGTGATCCGCTCTCCTCAGCCTCCCAAAGTGCTGGGATTACAGGCGAGAGTCACAGCGCCCCAGCCTGGCTAATTTTTAAAGGTTTTTGTAGAGATGGGATCTCCCTGTGTTCCCCAGGCTGGTCCCCAACTCCTGGGCTCAAGCAATCCTCCCACTTCAGCCTCCCAAAGTGCTGGGATTACAGGAATGAGCCATTGTCCCTGGCTCTATTTTCCCAACTGTTTAAACAACTTTTCTCTGCAATATATTTTTTCTGTGCTCGTACGTGGGACCATCGTAAGTCTTGCCTAGCCAAGAGGTCTCTTTGCCTGAGTTTCATCACAGGCAACGAGACTGCTGTGAGTTCTCTTTTGTGTAAACAGCAATGCTACTTTCCTTCTATATGTGCACACCTTTTTTTTTTTTTTTTTTTTTTTTTTTTGAGACAGAATCTGACTCTGTCGCCCAGACTGGAGAGCAGTGACACGATCTCGGCTGACCGCAACCTCTGCCTCCTGGCTTCAAGCGACTCTGCTGCCTCAGCCTCCTGAGTAGCTGGGATTACAGGTGCCCACCACCATGCCCGGCTAATTTTTGTATTTTAGTAGAGATGGAGTTTCACCATGTTGGTCAGGCTGGTCTTGAACTCCTGACATCAGGTGATCCGCCTGCCTCGGCTTCCCCAAGTGCTGGGATTGTGCACACCTATTTTAACAAAATAGAAACAACATCGAACTAGCCCCAAATGTAGTAGTGAAAACTACAACTATTTAACTTGCCATTCTGTGATGGCATCAGTTTGGGCTGGGCTCAACTGGGCATTTCTTTTGCCATTATAAACTAAGGTCATTCTGCTGTCTTCTGGTGCTGGATATGGGGTGGTGGTGTTCAGCATAGTATCTGGGCAGCTGGGTACCAAAAATAGGAATAGGGCTGGGCGCAGTGGCTTAGACCTGTAATCCAAGCACTTTGGGAGGCCAAGGCAGGAGAATTGTTGAGCCCAGGAGTTGGAGACCAGCCTAGGCAACATGATGAAACCCCATCTCCACACACACAAAAAAAAAGATGAAAAAAATTAGCTAGGCATGGTGGCATGTCCCTGTAGTCCCAGCTACTTGGGAAGCTGAGGCAGGAAGATTGCTTGAGGCCAGGAGTTTGAGGCTGCAGTGAGCTGTAATCCTGCCACTGCATTCCAGCCTGGGCAATAGAACAAGACCCTATCCTGAAAAATTAAAAAAATAGGCCAGGTGCAGTAGCTCACACCTATAATCCTAGCACTTTGGGAAGCTGAGGTGGGAGGTCACTTGAGGTCAGGAATTTGAGACCAGCCTGGCCAACATGGTGAAACTTTCTGAAACTTGTCTCTACTAAAAATACAAAATAATTACCTGGGCATGGTGGTGCATGCCTATAATCCTAGCTACCTGGGAGGCTGAGGCACGAGAATTGCTTGAACCCTGGAGGCGGAGGTTGCAGTGAGCCTAGATCATGCCACTGCATTCCAGCCTCGGCAACAGAGCAAGACTGTCTCAAAAAAAAAAAAAAAAAAAAAAAATGGAGAAAAGAAAAATTAAAAAATAAAATAAAGCGGCCTGGCATGATGGCTCACGCCTGTAATCTCAACACTTTGGGAGGCCGAAGCGGGCAGATCATGAGGTCAGGAGTTTGAGACCAGCCTGGCCAACATAGTGAAACTCCATCTCTACTAAAAATACAAAAAATTAGCTTGGCATGGTGGCGGGCGCCTGTAATTCTAGCTACTCAGGTGGCTGAGGCAGGAGAATCACTTGAACTCAGGAGGTGGAGGTTACAGTGAGCCAAGATCGCGCCACTGCACATTAGCCCAGGGGACAGTGGGAGACTCTGTCTCAGAATAATAATAATAATAATAATAATAAATACTAAATAAATAAAGCAAACGTCTCTTTGACCAGCTTAATCTCACAGGACCATTTTCGTTTCTTTGTTTTTTTTCTTTTTAGGCAGGGGTCTCAATGTGTGTGCTAGAGTGTACAGTGGCACCATCATAGCTCACTGTAGCCTTGAACTCCTGGGCTCAAGCTATCCTCCCACCTCAGCCCCCGGAGTAGCTGTGACTACTGGCATGTGCCACCATGCCCAGCTAAATCTTTAAAATTTCTTTTTTTTTTTTTTTGAGATGGCGTCTCTCTCTTGTTGCCCAGGCTGGAGTACAGTGGAGCAATCTGGGCTCACTGCAAACTCTGCCTCCCAGATTCAAGCAATTCTCCTGCCTCAGGCTCCTGAGCAGCTGGGATTACAGGTACCTGCCACCACGCCCGGCTAATTTTTGTAGTTTTGGTAGGGATGGGGTTTCACCATGTTGGCCAGGCTGGTCTCGAACTCCTGACCTCAAGTGATCCGCCCAACTCAGCCTCCCAAAGTGCTGGGATTACAGGCATGAGCCACCACACCCGGGCTAAAATTTCTTTAATAGAGACAGGGTCTTGCTTTTTTGCCCAGGCTGGTCTCGAACTCCTGGCTTGAAGCAATCCTCTTCCCTTTGCTTTCCAAAGTGCTGGGATTACAGGCATGAGTCATTGCACCCAACCAACAAGACCATTCTCTATTTCTGTAGTTGTAGCTGTTACTTTTGGCAGAGGGATCAATGATAATTAGAAAGCCAAGTGCATGACCAGGGAAAAAACAAGGCAGCAGACCTGCAGCAGTGTTATTGGTATGGTATAAATTGGGATCATGGCAGTGTGCTGGCCAAACTTCTGGGTCTGCTCACAATGAACAAAAAAACTCTTGTTTTACCAACCAAAGACAGAATGTGCTGACTGAGCCTTCTTTTTCACTTGAGATGGAGTCTCACTCTTGTTGCCCAGGCTGGAGTGCAGTGATGTGATCTCGGCTTGCTGCAACCTCCGCCTCCTGGGTTCAAGTGATTCTCCTGCCTCAGCCTCCCAAGTAGCTGGGATTATAGGGACCCGGCACCATGCCCAGCTAATTTTTGTATTTTTAGTAGAGACAGGGTTTCACCATGTTGGCCAGGGTGGTCTTGAGCCCCCGACCTCAGGCGATTCACTCGCCTTGGCCTCCCAAAGTATTGGGATTACCAGTGTGAGCCACCACGCCCGGCCGATTAAGTCTTCTATACCAGGAAAACTGTATTACATTTCTCTCTGTGATACAAAGGTTAGAATAACAATATGTGACCTTACAGTCTGGGCACTAAGACTACACTATATTGGATATGAAAAAACAGATGTCCCTGCATTCAAGTGACACACTTTATTTTTCAAGTTTATGTATCTTTGTGTAAAAAGATGAAGGAGATTTTTTTAAAAACCAAACTCCAGACTTCCTGTCCTTAAGGAGTTTATAATCCAGTTGGAGAAATAATGCCAGTCCTACTACAGTTATGGATCATAGGACTAAGGAATGTTTTATTTTGAAGGTTGCCTAGAGACCCACCAGGTCTGAAATTCCCTACCACAGTGGAACTCCCCCTACAAAGTACTCTGCAGATAGTCTTTTCAACTTTATACCAACATTTCTCTGGGGAAGAAGCCACCATTAATTTTTTTTTTTTTAATTTAGAAAAGTAATATATACTTAATGTGACACATTTAAACAACATGGCAGAATGAGTATAAAAGTCAAACTTCACTTTGGAACTCTTGCTTCTGCTTCCCCACTATCTGTGAAGGACTATCACAGATTGGTGAGGATGACTATTTTCTATACTGTGCAAACACATACTTGAACATTTACACCCCACATTTTATTTTATTTATTTATTTATTTATTTATTGAGACAGAGTCTTGCTCTGTTGCCCAGGCTGGAGTGAAGTGGCACAATCTTGGCTCACCACAAGCTCCACCTCCCGGGTTCACGCCATTCTCCTGCCTCAGCCTCCCGAGTGGCTTAGGACTAAAGGCGCCCGCCACCATGCCTGGCTAAGTTTTTGTATTTTTAGTAGAGATGGAGTTTCACCATGTTAGCCAGGAGGGTCTCAATCTCCTGACCTCGTGATCTGCCCGCCTTGGCCTCCCAAAGTGCTAGGATACAGGCCTGAGTCACCATGCCCAGCCCAATTTTAATCTATTTTTAAAATTAAATAACTTGTGTGTAATGTAAAAGTCAAATAGAATAAGAGAATATGGCCAAGACTCACACACACACACACACACACACACACACACACACACAAACAAAGCGAGACCCCCTCTCAAAAAAAAAAAAAAAAGAGAGAGAGAGAGAATATACAATGAAGAGAAAGTCTCTTTCATCTCCTTCCTTTCCCTCCTGCGCCTCGGTTCTCCTCCCCAACAGCAATCCCTGTTACTACTTGCATGTGTATCCTTCTGGAAATAGTCTATGCATTTACAATGCTTATAAGTTTATATATGTATACATATATATATAGTGTGTGTGTATATATATGTGTGTGTATATATATATTTGAGACAGCATCTCACTCTGTCAACCTGTCACCCCAGCTGGAGTGCAGTGGCACGCTCTTGGCTCACTGCAACCTTCGCCTCCTGGGTTCAAGCGATTCTCCTGCCTCAGGCTCCCGAGTAGCTGGGATTATAGGCCTTGTGCCACCATGCCTGGCTAATTTTTGTATTTTTAGTAGAGATTGGGTTTCACCATGTTGGCCAGGCTGGTCTCCAAATTCTGACCTCAGGTGATCCACCCACCTTCACCTCCCAAAGTGCTGGGATTACATGAGTGAGCCATCACGCCGAGCCTTTTTTTTTTTTTTTTTTTTTTTTTGAGACAGAGTCTCACTCTGTCACCAGGCTGGAGTGCAGTGGCGATCTTGGCTCACTGCAACCTCCAACTCCCGGGTTCAAGCGATTCTCCTGCCTCAGCCTCCTGAGTAGCTGGAATTACAGGTGCATGCCACCACGCCCAGCTAATTTTTGTATTTTTAGTAGAGACAGGATTTCACCGTGTTGACCAGGACGGTCTTGATCTCCTGACCTTGTGATCCGCCTGCCTTGGCCTCCCAAAGTGTTGGGATTATAGGTGTGAGCCACCACGTCTGGCCCACACCGAGCCTATTTTTTAAATGCAAGTATTAGCATACAATATATAATATTTTTCCCTTAATAATATATCTTAGGGCCTGGTGCAGTGGCCAATACGTGTAATCCCAGCACTTTGGGAGGCAAAGGCAGGAAGATCAGTTGAGCGCAGGAATTTGAGACCAGCCTGGGCAACGTATCGAATCCCCATCTCTACAAAACCGAAAATTAGCTGGGTGTGGTGGCTGATGCCTGTAGTCCTAGCTACTCAGGAGGTTGAAGTGGGAGGATCACCTGAGCTGGTGAGGTTGAGGCTTCAGTGAGCTGTGATTGGGCCACTGTACTCTAGCCTGGGTGACAGAGTGAGACCCTGTCTCAAAAATTAATAAATAAAAAAAATAAAATAATAAAAACAAAGGCCGGGCACAGTGGCTCACGCCTGTAATCCCAGCACTTTGGAAGGCTGAGGAAGATGGATCACTTGAGGTCATGAGTTTGAGATCAGTCTGGCCAATATGGTAAAACCCCATCTCTACTAAAAATACAAAAATTAGTCAGGCCTGATGGCCTGTGCCTATAGTCCCAGCTACTTGGGAGGCTGAGGCAGGAAAATTACTTGAACCTGGGAGGTGAAGTTTCAGTGAGCCGAGATTGTGCCACTGCACTCCAGCCTGGGTGACAGAGCAAGACTCTGTCTCAAAACAAAAAAAAAAAAAAAAAGAAAAAGGAATAAAAGAAAGAGAGAGAGAAAAAATATATCTTAGACACCAAACCATTACATACAGTTGTTTTATTCATTTTAATAAGTGTATAGCATTTCATTGTATTGATATATCATAAGTTATTAAATCAATATCCTGTATATGAATATTTTGATGTTTCCAATTTTTTGCTATTACAAACAAGGCTGCAATGAATAACTGACTGTACATCTTTTGTTTTCCATGAGTGTATGCAAACTTGCAGGATGAATTACCTCAAGGCAGGATTGCTGGATCAAGGGGCATATTCATTTGTTATTTTGATAGACATTGCCAATTGCACTCAATAGAGGTTGTACCAATTTAAACTTCTTCCCTCATGAGATACTTTCTCCCTATTTCTATCAGATTGTTAATTACATTTGTTTTTAGTCTTTGCCAGTTTGGTAGGTCAAAAAATGTTACACCTAGCTGTTTTGATCTGCACTTCTTTTATTTTCAATGAAGCTGAACATTCTTTCATAGACATAAGGATTGCTCATGTTTATTTTTCTGTACATTATCTGTTCATATCCTTTACCTGTTTTTCTATTTGTTATTTTTCTTTTTAATATATTTGTTGTAATTCACTTAATTTAAATTTAAGGCCGGGCACGTTGGCTCACATCTGTAATCCCAGCACTTTGGGAGTCTGAGGCTGCTGGATCATTTGAGGTTAGTCATAGCAGTCACTTGAGACCAGCCTGGCCAACATGACGAAACCCCGTCTCTACTAAAAATACAAAAATTAGCTCAATGTAGTGGTGGGTGCCTGTAATCCCAGCACTTTGGGAGGCCTAGGCAGTTGGATCACCTGAGGTGAGGTGTTTGAGACCAGCCTGGCCAACATGGTGAAACCCCGACTCTACTAAAAATATAAAAATTAGCAAGGCATGGTGGCGCATGCCTGTAATCCCAACTACTTGGAAGGCTGAAGTAGGAGAATAGCTTGAACCCAGGACGGGAGACGGAGGTTGCAGTGAGTTAAGATCACACTGCTGCAACTCCAGCCTGGGTGACAGAGAGAGACTGTTTCTCAAATATATAAATAAATAAATTTAAAACATTTCCCCCAGTTTGTTACTTTTCTTATGACTTTGTTCATTATATTTTTCTCCATGTGGGAATTAATTTTTTTCTTTTATTTTTTGAGACAGAGTCTCGCTCTGTCGCCCAGGCTGGAGTGCGATGGCGCGATCTCAGTTCATTGCAACCTCCACCTCTGAGGCTCAAGCAATTCTCCTGCCTCAGCCTCTGTAGTCGCTGGGATTACAGGTACCTGCCACCATGCCAGGCTAATTTTTTGTATTTTTAGTAGAGGCAGGGTTTTACCCCATTGGCCAGGCTGATCTCAAACTCCTGACCTCAGGTAATCCACTTTCCTCAGCCTCCCAAAGTGTTGGGATTACAGGCATGAGCCACCATGCCCAGCCCAAATATATATATATAAATTTTTTTTTTTTTTTGAGGTGGAGTTTCACTCTTGTCACCTAGGCTGGAGTGCAATGGCTCAATCTCGGCTCACTGAAACCTCCACCTCCCGGGTTCAAGTGATTCTCCTATCTCAGCCTCCTGAGTAGCTGGGATTACAGGTGCCCGCCACCACCCCCATCTAATTTTTTTTTGAGATGGAGTTTTGTTCTTGCCCAGGCTGGAGTGCAATGGCTCGATCTCGGCTCACTGCAACCTCCACCTCCTGGGTTCAAGGGATTCTCCTGCCTCATCCTCTCAAATAGCTGGGATTACAGGCCTGCACCACCATACCTGGCTAATTTTGTATTTTTATTAGATATGGGGTTTCTCCATGTTGGTCAGGCTGGTCTTGAACTCCCGACCTCAGGTGATCCACCCGCCTCAGCCTCCCAAAGTGTTAGGATTACAGGTGTGAGCCACCGCGCCTGGCCTAATTTTTGTATTTTTAGTACAGATGGGGTTTCTCCATGCTGGTCTCGAACTCCTGACATCAGGTGATCCACCCCTCTTTGCTAGGGTTACAGGCATGAGCCACTGCTTGAATTTCTTAATTTTCTTTCTTTCTTTGTTTCTTTGTTTGTTTGTTTGTTTGTTTCTTTCTTTCTTTCTTTCTTTCTTTCTTTCTTTCTTTCTTTCTTTCTTTCTTTCTCTTTCTTTCTTTCTTTCTTTCTTTCTTTCTTTCTTTCTTTCTTTCTTTCTTCCTTCCTTCCTTCCTTCCTTTCTCTTTCTTTCTTTCTTTCCTTCTTTCTTTCTTTCTTTCTTTCTTTTTCTTTCTTTCTTTCTTTTCTTTCTTTCTTTCTCTTTCTTTGTCTTTCTTTCTTTCTCTCTCTCTCTTTCTTTTCTTTTTTTTTTCCTTTTTTTAACAGAATCTCTCTCTGTTGCCCAGGCTAGAGTGCAGTAGCACCATCTCAGCTCACTGAAACCTCCACCTCCCAGGTTCAAGCAATCTTGTGCCTCAGCCTCCTGAGTAGCTGCGACTACAGGCGTGCCACCAAGCCTGGCTAATTTTTTGTATTTTTTGTAGAGACAGGGTTTCACCATGTTGGCCAGGCTGGTCTCGAACTCCTGAGCTCAGGCAACCTGCCTGTCTCGGGCCTCCCAAAGTGCTAGTATTACAGGTATGAGGCACTGTGCCTGGCCCATTAACATTTTCTTTTATAGCTTCTTATTTTTTTTATTTATTTGTGTGTTTGCTTTACCATACTGAGGAAAGCTTGTCCACAGCAAGATTGTTTATATATATATATATAAATAATTTATATATATATAAAAATTACTCGCCTGGCATGGTGGCTCATGCCTGTAATCCCAGTAATTTGGGAGGTTGAGGTGGGTGCATCACCCACCTCGGAGTTCAAGACCAGCCTGAACAACATGGAGAAACCCCGTCTCTACTAAAAATACAAAATTAGCTGGGCGTGATGGCACATGCCTGTAACCCCAGCTACTCTGGGAGGCTGAGGCAGGAAAATCGTTTGAACTCGGGAGGTGGAGGTTGCAGTGAGCCGAGATCGCACCATTGCACTCCAGCCTGGGCAACAAGAGCAAAACTCTGTCTCAAAAAAAAAAAAAAAAAATTCGCCCATGTTTTTGTCTAGTACTTTTGTGCTTTCACTTTTCATATTTCAATCTTTCCTCCATGTAGAAAGTAAAAAAGTTCCTCTTTAAACTTTCTCTTCTTGTTAAGGAATAAATCATAAGTGTTAGAAATAATAGTTTTTTTTTTTTAAAGACTAACTTCCTTTAAGCCTCCTTACTTTATGCTAATAACTTTTTGTTAGGCTCTATCCTATGTAGCTGTTAAACATGCTCACAGGCACGTAGTACATTCTATGTCTTTGTACCTTAACCAAATTATTTGTGCTGAACATGCTCACAGGCACGTTCCAGCTCGCAGCCTGTGCCCCTTCCCTGTCTGGCATAAGCAACTTCCTCTTTTCCTTTGTCTTTCCATTACTTTTACCTATTTAGAAAAGTTTTAAACTGGTAGCCAATCGGGTTTTAGTTTAGATTGTGTGGTCTGGCTCCAGCCAATGGAGACAGGACACAGTACAGGGACAAACTGCGTAAGGAATAAAAATTGCTTCCCACCTTTGTTCGGGTGTGTTTTCGCCATTATTCCATCTGCAATGAACACCCTTTCTGCAGAAAGTAAAGATTGCCTTGCTAAGAGTATTAAATTTATGTTCAAGTGCTATTTCTTTGTGGCACCAGGGAACGAGCATTTACATATAACACTCTGTAAGTAGTTTATTTTGATACAAAGCATGAAGTGTTGATCTAATTTACTTTTTTTCTAGATGGCTTTCCAGATTTCCCACCTTTTATTGAATAATCCATCTTTTTCTGCTGAAATAAAATATCACCTTCATAATATATTAAATTTATTTATTTATTTATTTTTGAGTTGGAGTCTTGCTCTGTTGCCCAGGCTGGTGTGCAGTGGTGCAATCTCGGCTCACTGCAACCTCCACTTCCTGGGTTCAAGCAATTCTCCTGCCTCAGCCTCTGGAGTAGCTGGGATTACAGGCATGAGCCACCATGCCCAGCTATTTTTTATATTTTTAGTAGAGATAGGGTTTTGCCATGTTGGCCATGCTGGTCTTGCTTGAACTGCTGACCTCAGGTGATCTGCCCACCTTGGCCTCCCAAAGTGCTGGGATTATAGGCATGAGCCACTGTGCCCAGCCTATACCCTAGTATTTTAATAGGCAGGATAATTGCTTGAGGCCAGTAGTTCTAGACAAGCCTGTGCAATATAGTGAGACCCTGTCTCTACAAAAAAAATTTTAAAAAGTTAGCTGGGCGTGGTGGTGTGAGCCTGTAGTTTCAGCTACTTGGGAGGCTGAGGTAGGAGGGTCACTGGAGCCCAGGAATTTGAGGCCACAGCGAGCTATGATTGCACCACTACACTCAGGGCATCTGTAGGATAATTGCTTGTAGAAGATTTCAGCCTGGTCTATAGAGCAAAACTTAAAAAATTTTTAAAAATATTTTAATCTTGACTATATTAAATATATAATTTCTTATGAATTGACATATTTATAATATTGAGTCTTCTCAGCCAATATGCATATTTTCCTCCTCCTACCAATTTTTTTTTTTTTTTGAGACGGAGTCTAGCTCTGTTGCCCAGGCTGGAGTGCAATGGCCGGATTTCAGCTCACTGCAAGCCCCGCCTCCCGGGTTCACGCCATTCTCCTGCCTCAGCCTCCCGAGTAGCTGGGAGTACAGGCGCCCGCCACCTCGCCCGGCTAATTTTTTTTGTATTTTAGTAGAGACGGGGTTTCACCGTGTTAGCCAGGATGGTCTCGATCTCCTGAACTCGTGATCCGCCCGTCTCGGCCTCCCAAAGTGCTGGGATTACAGGCTTGAGCCACTGTGCCCGGCCCCAATTTTTTTTTTTTAACAGGGTTTTGCTCTGTTTCCCAGACTGGAGCGCAGTGACATTATCACAACTCACTGCAGCCTTGACCTCCTGGGCTCAGGCAATTCTCCTGCCTCAGCCTACTGTGTAGCTAGGACCACAGGCGTGTGCCACCACACCCAGCTAATTTTTTAAATTTTTTGTTGAGGCGGGATCTCACTTTGTTACCCAGGTTGTTCTTGAACTCCCAGGTTCCAGTGATCCTCCCACTTTGGCCTCCCAAAAAGTGCTGGGATTCCAGGAATGAGTCACTGTGCCTAGCCCAGCTTGTTTCTTAAAAATTTATTTTTATTTTTAAATTAAACAACCTTTTTTTTGTGTGTGTATGTGTGGAGTCAAGTTCTCACTATGTTGCCCAGGCTGGTCTCAAACTCCTGGGCTCAAATGATCTGCCCACCTTGGCCTCCCAAAGTGTTGGGATCACAGGCATGAGCCACTGTGCCCAGCCTGTTTTACTCTCTTTTTTTTCATTCTCTTCTATTCCCAGATCCTTTATACAGTGCCCTGCACATTACATATAGGCACTCAATAAGTATTTGTTTAATGAATAAGTGAATGGGCTCCCTACTCTAGCTCTTACGGTACTTTTTTTACGACCTCAGTTCTCACGTTCTAAGGTAACGTATCTTCACTTATGTATATCTCACAACCAGACTTCTTAGTCCAATCAAAGGGATTCGGGAGCTGTTGCTTGGCCAGTTATGACTCCTGCTAACTGCCCTGTCTCCCACTTTGCCTCCTGGCTGCAGAGACACCATGGGACCTTATCTACCCTCTTGCAGAATTCAGATACACTGTGTCTCTAGTATTCTCGGAAACCATCCAGTTTAGTAACCCTATCAAAAACGGAAATGAGTTTAGCCTGGCAGGAAATGAGGTCAGTTTGGCAACTGATAGTGAAACATTGAACAATGTAGGAGTTAGTGGTAGTTTGAGTTAATGCAAGTCATGTTGCAAGGAAGTGAAATAAGAAGATCAAATGGGCTGTGAGCTGTGCAGGGTAATTTGGGCTGAAAGAGGGAAGACCCCTGTAAACCAATGATTGCTTGCTTTGTGTGTACCTGGGGCAGGTGAGTGCATAGTGGAGGACTTCTGAGTCCTCCCAACCTAGATACAGATCTCCCAGGGCATCTATAGGAGAACAGCTATGGCTAAAATCAATTAGCGCCATATATTGGGCCTTTCATGCCCTGTGTTAAACATTGGTTATCTCTAGTCCTCCCAGTATCCGCGCTAAATGGGTAATAGTATCCATTTCACAAAGAATGATACTGAAGTTTAAATTACTAAAGGATCTGCCCAAGGTCACAGAGTGCAGATCTAGAGCTTTAATGAATTCCTTTCCAAGTAGACATTGGTGTGAATCTATCTACTGGGCTATACAATGTGTGATCAATTCTGAAATATTACATTTAAGTCTTTGGAATTATTCTTGTTAATGGACCACATAACAGAAATAGAAGGGGGTCAGGCGCAGTGGCTCATGCCTGTAATCCCAGCACTCTGGGAGGCTGAGATGGGCAGATCACCTGAGGTCAGGAGTTTGAAACTAGCCTGACCAACACGGAAAAACTCCGTCTCTACTAAAAATACAAAATCAGCCGGGCATGGTGGCGCATGCCTGTAATCCCAGCCACTCAGGACACCAAGGTTGTGGTGAGCCGAGGTAGCGCCATTGCACTCCGGCTTGGGCAACAATAGTGAGACTCCGTCTCAAAAAAAAAAAAAAAGAAGTAGAAGGGAAGAGTCAATGTAGAACTACAGAAAAAAATGTATGATGGATGTAGGATGGTTATCAAAGTTGATCGGCATGTTCAAATTTTCATGTGTCATTTTCCATCAAAAGCTAATAAGCATAAAAGCTAGTCAACAGAATATACCCACAAATGAAAATAATGATGCTGCTGATGTAGATGAGGGATACAGTTGTGCTCATTAACCTCCTGTTTTATCTACATCTTTCCTAAATTTTTGGAAACAATGATGCATTTATAGCCAGAAAGAACAGAAGCCAATTAGAATTACGATTCCACGTGGAAGACGTTTAATATTTTAATTGCAGGCTCATGTCTTCTCATTTCTTCTGGACATTCCCTCCTGTCCCTCCCTAGACCCCCAGTTCTGCACCAGGATGTTTGAATTGATACTAAGGGAAAGAGTGCAGTTCTTCTTTGGTGGGGTAGTTGGGAGATGTGGTCTGAAAACTGCCAACAGTTATTCTTCCATTCACTTGTAGGAACTTGTCTGAGGGAGAGCAGAGTTGATATCTAGAGACTCACAGACAAGAAAAGAAAGTGGAGGGGGGGTGGGGAAGAGAGAGAGCCAGACTTAGCTCCAGTTGACCTTGAGGCTCTTTCTGCGGTTTGTCTAAGCTAGTTGACTTGGATTTCTTTCACTTGCAGCCACCGGCCTTCTATGGGCTGTTTGTGGCTCACCCCCTTGATCTGCCTACTCTGTGTGTGTTGATATTGGTGTGTGAGTCTCCACTCATTCTTTCTTGGAGTCTCCCTCCTTGCCAGTTTCCTTTCCTACCAGCAATGTGTTTTTGGAAACTGTAAATTTTAATACTTACTTGGCTGAAATAAGGTTAATTCTACGTTTTAAGTTGATCTCTCTCTCTTTTTTTTTTTTTTTTTGAAACAAGGTCTCACTCTGTTGCTCGGGCTGGAGTGTAGTAGAGTGATCGCTGCTCACTGCAGCCTCATCCTCCTGGGATCAAGTGATCCTCCCACTTCTGCCTCCCCAGTAGTTGGGACTACAGGAGCACGCCACTACACCTGGCTAATTTTTTAATTTCATTTTTTTGTGGAGATGGGGCTGTCATCATGTTGTCCAGGCTTGTCTCAAACTCCTGACCTCAAGTGATTCTCCCACCTCGGCCTTCCAAAGTGCTGGGATTATAGTCGTGAGCCACTGTGCCCGGCCAGGGAGAGTACATTTCTGTTGGAAGGATCCTCCAAGGACATCTGCAGTTTCTTTAATGTGAGGACAGATACCTGTATTAATTAATTTGTGCTCAGGAACTATTTTTTCACTAAAAGGCGAATATAAAAGTAATTTGCCATAAAATTATCACACAATGCACTTCAAAATCAAATATATTCATGGAGTCATTATTTTAGATTATTTGTGCCTTCTGTCCACTCCCTTGGTGGGAATGATCAGATTTGACTACAGAAACTCAATACCTTCGCCACCAACCATAAACATTGGTGGCACTCCTTGTATAGTAGGAGAACTGAGGGTGTAAAGAGGTGGCAGTTTCCTGGCCTCATAGAGACCTTGGCCATTCCAAAGATTAATCTTTTTTTTATTTTTTGAGATGATGTCTCGCTCTGCCGCCAGGCTGGAGTACAGTGGCATAATCTCAGCTCACTGCAATCTCCATCTCCTGAGTTCAAGTGATTCTCCTGCCTCAGCCTCCCAAATATCTGGGATTACAGGCACAAGCCACCACACCAGGCTAACTCTTGTATTTTTAGTAGAAACGGAGTTTCACCATGTTGGCTAGGCTGGTCTCGAACTCCTGACCACAAGTGATCCACCCGCCTTGGCCTCCCAAATTGCTGGGATTACAGGCATGAGCCACAGTGCCCGGCCTCAAAGATGAATCTTATTGCCAAAGTTTTTTATTTATAAGTCAGCATCTGTTTGCTAAAGGAGCTTTCTGGGGCTCAAGCAATCCTCCCACCTCAGCCCCTCGAGTAGCTGGGACTACAGGTACAGGCCACCATGCTTTATTATTATCATTATTTTTAAATGTTTTTGTAGAGATGGGATTTCCTTATGTTGCCCAGGCTGGTCTCAAACTCCTGGGGTCAAGCAATACTTTCACCTGGGCCTTCCAAAGTGCTAGGATTATAGGTGTGAGCCACCACACTCAGCCTTCTTCTTGACTCTTATACACCAAATATTTTGCTTGCTCTGTTTTGAGATGCGATCTTGCTATGCTGCCCAGGCTGATCTCAAATTTCTGGGCTCAAGCAATCCTCCTCCCTTGGCCTCCCAAGTAGCTGGGATTATAGGCATATGCCACTGTGCCTGCTTTACACTCAATGTTATAATTTATCAATGGATTCTTTTTTATTTTTATTTTTTGAGGAGAGAGATGGAATCACACTAATTTGTGCAGACTGGTCTCAAACTCCTGGCCCTAAGCGATCCTCCTGCCTTATCCCTCTCAAAGTGCAGGGATTACAGGTGTGAGTCACTGCACCTGGCCTATCAATGGATTCTTTTTTTTGTTGTTGTTGAGATGGAGTCTCGCTCTGTCACCCAGGCTGGAGTGCAGTGGCCGGATCTCAGCTCACTGCAAGCTCCGCCTCCCGGGTTGACGCCATTCTCCTGCCTCAGTCTCCCAAGTAGCTGGGACTACAGGCGCCCGCCACCTCGCTCGGGTAGTTTCTTTGTATTTTTTGGTAGAGACAGGGTTTCACCGTGTTAGCCAGGATGGTCTCGATCTCCTGACCTCGTGATCCACCCGTCTCGGCCTCCAAAAGTGCTGGGATTACAAGCTTGAGCCACCACGCCCGACTCAATGGATTCTTATCCCATTCTATGCAGGATCCCGACTGGATTAAATTCAGATACTAATCCATCTGGTGGCTGTTGCCCTACATGCCAGAGCCCTGTCACCTATGCGTCAGGCTCTGCTCGTCAGTTGTGCTGGTGCTGTTCTGTGCAGGTGTGGCTGGGACCTGGGAGGATGCTGCAAGTAGATTTCAGATTGAGACCCATGCCCAAGCTTGACCTGCTCCTATTGCTCATTGTTCAAGTTTAAGGGAGCATTGTTTAAACTCCTTTCTAAACCAGCAGTGTGAATTTCGCCTTGGTGTCTAAGTCAACACTCTCGTATTGGACTAGGCTCAAGATATTCCTGACTGGGTTTCAGTTCCAGGAGAACTCCCTCTTTCCAGCACAGACTGCCTTGCCACCCAGACAGCGGGATCAAAGTTCAGTCAGTGTGACTGAACTAATTTGTGATTATATTTTAGAGATGGGGTTTCACCATATTGGCCAGGCTGGTCTCAAACTCCTGATCTTGTGATCCACCCACCTTGGCCTCCCAAAGTGCTGGGATTACAGGTGTGAGCCATTGCGCCCGGCCGTTACACCTGTCTAATTTTTGTATTTTTAGTTAAGGTGGGGTTTCACCACGTTGGCCAGGCTTGTGTCGAACTCCTGGCCTCAAGCTATCTGCCCACTTTGGCCTCCCAACATGCAGGGATTACAGGTATGAGCCACTGCACCTGGCCTCTTTCTTTTTTTCACTATCTTCCTGACATTCAATAGCTCATTCTTTGAAATTGCTGCTTAGGGCTGGGCGCGGTGGCTCAAGCCTGTAATCCCAGCACTTTGGGAGGCCGAGATGGGTGGATCACGAGGTCAGGAGATCGAGACCATCCTGGCTAACACGGTGAAACCCCGTCTCTACTAAAAAATCCAAAAAACTAGCCGGGCGCGGTGGCGGGCGCCTGTAGTCCCAGCTACTCGGGAGGCTGAGGCAGGAGAATGGCATAAACCCGGGAGGCGGAGCTTGCAGTGAGCTGAGATCTGGCCACTGCACTCCAGCCCAGGCGACAGAGCGAGACTCCGTCTAAAAAAAAAAAAAAAAAAAAAAGAAATTGCTGCTTAGTCTTTTATAGCATGAATGTATTATAATTTGATTAAATTTCTTATTAATGAATATAGAGGTCATTCACAATCTTGTAATTACAGTCTATTCTGCATTTGAAATTATTGCGTTTGCTTCCGGTATACATGTGTGTTTCTTCAGGACCAATTTAGAGAAGTAGAAGTTATGGGCCCAAGGTATATGCACTTAAATTCTGGATATAACATGCTAAATTGCTTTTCCAAAGGCCCACTAATTTATTTTCTGCTCAACAATAAGAAACATTGATCATTCTTCCACAGCTTGCCAGTAATAAATATTACTATATTTAAAAATTCTTGATAATTCTACTTGCCCTGATGATATTATGTTGTTTTAATTCACATTTCTCTTTTTTTTCTTAGATGGAGCCTCGCTCTGTGGCTAGGCTGGAGTGCAGTGGCACGATCTTGGCTCACTGCAACCTCAGCCTCCCAGGTTCAAGTGATTGTCCTGCCTCAGCCTCCCAAGTAGCTGGGATTACAAGTGTGTGCTACCACGCCCAACTATTTTTTTTATTTTTTAATTTTTTATATGGAGTTTCGCATTTTTTGCCCAGGCTGGAGTGAGCCACCGCAGCCAGCCTTTGCTTTTCTTTTTCTTTCAGACAGGGTCTCCCTGTGTTGCTCGGGCTGGAGTGTGGTGGTTTGATCATAGCTCACTGCAGCCTCAACCTCCTTGGCTCAAGCAATTCTACCTCAGTCTCCTGAATAGCTGAGACTACAGATGCATGTCACCATGTCTGGCTAATTTTTTAATTTTTTATAGAGATAGAGTTTCATTATATTGCCCAGGCTGGAAAAAATCCATCTTTATTATAAACTAAAAATATTTTCATATATAAAAGAATATGTTTTTGGATTTTCTATTCATTTCCATTCATTTATTTATTCATGCAATGATATCATATTGTGTAGATTACTATTGCTTTTTACTATGATTTGCTATCTGCTAAGGCAATTTGCTTCATTATTGATTATTTTCCAAAATGTTCTTTGCTGTGCGCACACATTTTCAATTCAACCTTGAGAATCACATAAGCTTGAGGATGACCATATGATAATTCCAAGAAATGTCAAAAAAGCATCTGATAAGCCAGGCGCAGTGGCTCACGCCTGTAATCCCAGCACTTTGGGAGGCTGAGGTGGGCGGATCACGAGGTCTGGAGTTTGAGACCATCTTGGCCAACATGGTGAAACCTCATCTCTACTAAAAATACAAAAAGTGAGCCGGGTGTAGTGGCACGCGCCTATAGTCCCAGCTACTTGGGAGGCAAGAGAATCGCTTGAACCTGGGAGGTGGAGGTTGCAGTAAGCCCAGATCGTGCCACTGCACTCTAGCCTAGTGACAGAGCAAGACTCTGTCTCAAAAAAAAAAAAAAAAAAAAAAGCATCTGATGAAATTGAACATCTGTAATATGAAATATTATGCAATTGTTTTACTAAAAAAAAAGAACAAGAAAAAGAAACAAAAACACAGGTCTTGAAGGATACACATGTAACTCTGCTGATTTTTGTATCAGGAGAGGAATAGGAGTTTACGTTTACAGCTGTAGTAGCTACTGTGGTGTGTTGTCTAGGTGCCCCTCTTTAGTACAAACCACTTATTCCAGTTGCCAGGAATGTTGCCTGCTGACAGCTTACTGTATAGTGCCTCCCCAGACTGCAATTTTAGTTGTGTGTAGCTGCTTTGCCAAGTTTAAGTTCTTGCCTAAGGATAGATTGCATCCAATGACTGATTATTATGGGATATAAATGCATCTCCCCTTTGCCTCAGTTTGGGACAATTCTGAATGGCCATCCTAGCTTCAGAGCTCCCTGAAGGATTGCTGAAGCTTCTGTCGCAACTGCATCACAGCCTAACTTCTCTCTGTGCCAGAGCTTGCTTTTCTCACTGCTTTACACATGTTTCTGAGAGCACTTGCCAATGAACCACCTGCACACAAGTTTGTTCCAGAGTCTACTTCCTGGGGTTCCTGGCCTACAATGGGCAATAAATGATTGGGTGGTGAGGAGAGATGAGTTTTTCACATTTTGCTGTCTTAAGTAAACTTGAATAATTTTTAATAATCTATTATATCACTTTATTTTATTTATTTATTTATTTGAGACAAAGTTTCGCTCTTGCCCAGGCTGGATGGAGTGCAATGGCACAGTCTCGGCTCACTGCAACCACTGCCTTCCAGATTCAAGTGATTCTTCTGCCTCAGCTTCCCGAATAGCTGGGATTACAGGGGCCCCACCACCACACATGCCAATTTTTTTTTTTTTTTTTTTTTTTTTAGACAGAGTCTTGCTGTGACGCCCAGTCTGGAGTGCAATGGTGAGATTTCAGCTCACTACGACCTCTGCCTTCCAGGTTCAAGCGATTCTCCTGCCTCAGCCTCCCGAGTAGCTGGGACTGCAGGCACGGGCCATCATGCCTGGCTAATTTTTGTATTTTTAGTAGAGATGGGAGTTTCACCATGTTGGCCAGGGTTGTCTCAAACTCCTGACCTCGGGTGATCCACCTGCCTCAGCCTCCCAAGGTACTGGGATTACAGACGTGAGCCACCATGCTTGGCCCTAATTTTTGTGTTTTTAGTAGAGATGGGGTTTCACCATGTTGACCAGGCTGATCTTGAATTCCTGACCTCAGGCGATATGCCTGCTTTGGCCTCCCAAAGGGCTGGGATTACAGGTGTGAGCCACTATGCCCAGCCTATTATATCTGTTATATCACTTTAAATTTGTGTTTATCTTTTTTTTGAGACGTTGTCTTGCTGTGTTGCCCAGGCTGAAGTCCAATGGCATGATCACAGTCACTGCAGCCTCAGCCTCCTGGGCTCATGTAATCCTCCTACCTCAGCCTCCCAAGCAGCTGGTACTACAGGTGCCGCCACCATACCTGGCTAATTTTTGTATTTTTTTTGGTAGAGATGGGGTTTCGCTATGTTACCCAGCCTAGGTGCTTAAATATTACCAACAAGTAGAAAACATGACAATGTTGTAGTGACTTTTTAATTTTAATTTGAAATTTTTATTTTTAATTAATTTAAATTTAAATTTAATTTTAATTTTTAATTTAATTTTAATTTTAATTTTTAATTTTTAATTTAATTTAATTTTATTATTATTACTATATATATATATATATTTTTTTTTTTTTTTTTTTTTTGAGATGGAGTCTCACTCTGTTGCCAGGATGGAGTGCAGTGGCATGATCTAGGCTCACTGCAACCTCTGCCTCCCAGGTTCAAGCAGTTCTCCTGCCTCACCCTCCTGAGTAGCTGGGACTCCAGGCACGCGCCACCATGGCCAGTTAATTTTTGTATTTTTAGTAAAGACAGGGTTTAGCATGTTGGCTAGGATGGTCTCGATCTCTCTCTCTCTTTTTTTTTTTTGAAATAGAGTCTTACTCTATCGCCTAGGCTCGAGTGCAATGGCACGATCTCAGCTCACTGCAACCTCTACCTCCTGGGTTCAAGTGATTCTCCTGACTCAGCCTCCTGAGTAGCTGGGATTACAGGTATGCACCACCATGCCTGGCTAATTTTTTGTATTTTTAGTAGAGACGGAGTTTCACCATGCTAGCCAGGCTGGTCTCAAACTCCTGACCTCGTGATCCGCCTGCCTCGGCCTCCGAAAGTGCTGGGATTACCAGTGTGAGCAACCACGCCCAGCTGGTCTTGATCTCTTGACCTCACGATCCACCTGCTTTGGCCTCCTAAAGTGTTGGGATTACAGGCATGAGCCACTGTATTTTTTTTTTTTTTTTAGGAGACAGGATCTCCCTATGTTTTGCAGGCTGGTCTGGAACTCCTGGGCTCAAGGGATCCTCCTGCCTCGGCCTCCTAAAGTGCTAGCATTACAGGCTTGAGACACCATGCATGATGCATGATGTATGTTGCAGAAACTTTTAAAAAAGAAATCCTCATGTCCTGCCCACATTCCCACTCAGCAATTGCACTACTGCAGTACAAGAATCATTTTATTTCTACATACTTCCCTTGAGCAGGGATCATATACAGTCATATTTTTGCCTGGCTTGCTGTGGTGGAAAGTTTTACATGGTAATGCAATCATTTGTCATAAAGGTGAATTTTTCATTGCTCTATAAAGATAACTAAAGAAAGCAAGGTATAGCTGAACCAGAACGGACATTCAGAAAACTCTGACAGCTGTTGTCCCAGCCTTGGGTCTAAAACAGGTTAACTTAGTTGTATCTTCTGAAAAAGGAAATTATTGGAGGAAGTTTGGTTAACATAACACAGCCTCTTAGCCAAAGCACCAGAACTGAAAACCAGGGTTCTAAGCTCTGGATTCCCAGTGCAGTATTCGTTCTACCAATAGAGTCGCCCCCACCCACCCCTTTAAAAAAAAAAAAAAAAAGAGGGAGAATCGTGTTTAGTGGTTAAACTTAGCACATGCCAGCACCAGGAATGTTATGGAGTCGTAGCACCTGGGGTGAGTAGGTGACCCCCCCATGGAGCTTCACATGGCGAAGGGGATGAGGAAGGTGACTGTCAAACAGAAGAGCCCCATGGCCTCAGACAGGGCAAAGCCCAGAATGGCATAGAAGAGCTGCTCCTTGAGAGATGGGCTCATGGCATAGCGAATGATCAAGCTGCCAAACACCATTCCTCTGCCAGCCCTTGAGCCAGTTACAATCATGGGCTGGGTGTGGTGGCTCACACCTGTAATCCCAGCACTTTGGGAGGCCCAGACCAGCAGATTGCTTGAGTTAAAGAGTTCATGACCAGCCTGGGAACATTGCAGCACCCAGTCTCTACAAAATATTAAAAAATTAGCTGGATGTGGTGGCATGCATCTGTAGTCCCAGCTACAAAGGCGGCTGAGGTGGGAGGATCGCTTGAGCCCGGGAGGTTGAGGCTGTAGTGAACTGTGATTGTGCCATTGCACTCCAGTCTGGATGACAAAGTGAGACCCTATCTCAAACCAACCAACCAACTGTGATTGCCCCAGCATCAATAAACTTGGCTGCTGTGTCAATGTCCCAGGAGACAACACTGGTCTGGAACCCGTATCTGGCCACGTGGAGTGGGGAGCTGCTGTAGGAAGGCTATTTGGATAAATTATTTGGCCTATTCAGAAAGGAGGCAGACACAGACCTGAGTAAACTCCTAGTACTACAGCAGATCAGAGCCTGAGAAATGAGTAGTGCCCCAGCGGTCTGCATTTTTTCAGTCTGCGCTCCCACTTCCCTGCATCTCCAGCTTGGCCCACAGCATTCACTCTGCCCAAGGTGACTTAGAAGTTGCAGTTTTCTAAATGCTGATGTGTTCTCTGATCAGAATCTTCCTCTGAGTGGGCACAGCAGGCTTCTGTTCCCTGGGGAGGGCAGAGGAATTCTTCTCCTTGGATGTAAAGAGACTGGAGAAATCTGCCCAAAGAATTAGCTGTGGTTCTTACTGCTCAGGAGTCTTCCTGGTTGCCCTAACTTTCATCCAGAGTTCTATTTTCTTTCTTTTCTTTCTTATCTTTCTTTTCTTTCTTTTCTTTCTTTTCTCTTTCTTTCTTTCTTTCCTTCCTTCCTTCCTTCCTTCCTTCCTTCCTTCCTTCCTTCCTTCCTTCCTTCCTTCTCTCTCTCTCTCTCTCTCTCTCTCTCTCTCTCTCTCTCTCTCTTTCTTTCTTTCTTTCTTTCTTTCTTTCTTTCTTTCTTTCTTTCTTTCTTTCTTCTTTTGTTTTGAGACAGAGTCTTACTCTGTTGCCCAGGCTGGAGTGCAGTAGTCCGATCTCGACTCACTGCAACCTCTGCCTCCAGGGTTCAAGAGATTCTCCTGCCTCAGCCTCCTGAGTAGCTGGGATTACAGGCAGCCACCACGCCCAGCTAATTTTTGTATTTTTAGTAGAGACAGTGTTTCGCCAAGTGGGCCAGGCTGGTCTCGAACTGCTGACCTCAGGTGATCCACCCGCCTCGGCCTCCCAAGGTGCTAGGATTAAAGGTGTGAACCGCCGCGCCTGGTCCAGAGTTCTGTTTTCAAGTTTCTCTGTTTTCTGATCTTCATAAGCTGCTGGAGAACACGGTTCCACTAGTTATTCACACACATCCATAAAACTCCCCACTTAGGAGTCAGGATCTCAGGTTGGCCAATGAACAATGAACCACAAGTGGGGTGTTTGGAAACTTTCCTCAAAAATGAGGAACTTAAAAATTGAAGAGCCTGGCCGGGCGCGGTGGCTCAAGCCTGTAATCCCAGCACTTTGGGAGGCCGAGACGGGCGGATCACGAGGTCAGGAGATCGAGACCATCCTGGCTAACACAGTGAAACCCCGTCTCTACTAAAAAATACAAAAAACTAGCCGGGCGAGGTGGCGGGCGCCTGTAGTCCCAGCTACTCGGGAGGCTGAGGCAGGAGAATGGCGGAGACCTGGGAGGCGGAGCTTGCAGTGAGCTGAGATCCGGCCACTGCACTCCAGCCTGGGCGACAGAGCGAGACTCCCTCTCCAAAAAAAAAAAAAAAAAAAATTGAAGAGCCTGCGTTGGTTGTTCCAAGGCAATTGTCCTTTATTCTGACCCAAACAAACCTCATGCAGCTCTAAATTCAGAAAATAACACGTGTTGGTGAGAATGTGGAGAAATTGGAAACTTTATGCATTGTTGATGGGACTGTAAAATGGCACAGATCACTGTGGAAAATAGCATGGAAATTCCTTTAAAAAATTAAAACAAGAACAACTCTATGACCCAGCAATCTCACTTCTGGGTATATATCCAAAAGAATGGGAAGCAGGGCCTCAAAGAAATATTTGCACACCCTTGTTTATAGCAGCATTATTCACAATGGCCAAGAGGTGGAAGCAAACCAAGTGTCCATCAAAGGAAGAATGGATAAACAAAATGTAGTGTGTACATACAGTGAAATATGATTCAGCCTTAAAAAGGAAGGAAATCCTGTCACATGCTACAACATGTGTAAACCTTGAGTCATTTTGCTAAATGAAATAAGCCAGTCATGGCCGGGCACGGTGGCTCACGCCTGTAATCCCAGCACTTTGGGAGGCCGAGGTGGGCAGATCACGAGGTCAGGAGTTTGCAACCAGCCTGGCCAACATGGTGAAATCCCATCTTTATTAAAATACAAAAAAAAAAAAAAATTAGCCAGGCTTGGTGGCAGGTGACTATAATCCCAGCTACTCGGGAGGCTGAGGCAGGAGAATCGCTTGAACCAGGGAGGCAGAGGCTGCAGTGAGCCAAGATCACGCCACTACATTCCACCCTGGGCAACAGGGCAAGACTGTCTCAAAAAAAAAAAAAAAAAGAAATAAGTTAGTCACAAAAAGGCAAATATTGCATGATTTCGCTATCTAAAATACAATTTTGTTAAATTTTATTTATTTGTTTATTTATTTAATTAAATTTATAGAAACAGAAAGTTGAACAGTAGTTGCCGTCGGGTGGAGGAAGGAGGAACTGGGGAGTTGTTTAATGGGTACAGCGTTTTAGTTTTGCAATATGAAAAAGTTCTGGAGGCTGGGCATGGTGGCTCATACCTGTAATCACAGCACTTTGGAAGGCTGAGGAGGGCAGATCCCTTGAGCCCGGAAACAAGACCAGCCTGGGTCCCATGGTGAAACTCTGTCTCTACAAAAAATAAAAAATTACCTGGGTGTGGTGGTATGAGCCTGTAGTCCCAGCTACTCCGGAGGTTGAGGTAAGAGGATCACCTGAGCCCAGGGAGGAACTGCAGTGAGCCATGATAGCACCACTGCACTCCAACCTGGGCAACAGAGTGAGACCCTGTCTCAAAAAAAAAAAAAAAAAAAAAAAAAAAGGTTCTGGAGATAAGTTGCACAACAATGTGAATACACTTAACAGCCTTAAACTGTATGTACACTTAAAAATGGATAAGATGATAAATTTTATGTTATGTGTTTTTTACAATTAAAATAAATCATTAAAAAACTAAATGAAAAGGTTAGCAAACAAATTAGATATAATTGAAGGGGAAATTAATAAACTAGAAGAACTACCAAAATTATTCAGAATATAGCACGGAGAAACAAAGAGATTTCAGGAAATATGCATGATACAATAATGATACAAGGAGAAGATCTAACATTTGGCTAACTAGGGTTCCAGAAGAAAAGAATAGAGAAAATGGACAGGTAACATTCAAAGAGAAAATGCCTGATAAATTTTCCAGAATTGCTGAAAAATATAAATCCTGTTTCTTTTTTTCTTTTTCTTTTTCCAATAAACCTTTTGCACTCCTAAAATCCTGTTTCAGAAATCACAATGGATCTCAAGAATGATAAAAATAATCCACACTTAGACTCCTCATAGAGAAGCTGCAGATCAAAGACAGGAAGATTACATTAAAAGCATCCAGAAAGCAATCAAGACGTATTTCAAGCCGGGTGTGGCAGCTCATGGCTGTAATCTGCTGAGGTGGGCAGATCACTTGAAGTCAGGAGTTCAACACCAGCCTGCCCAAGGTGTTGAAACCCTGTCTCTACTAAATATACAAAAAATTAGTCAGACATGGTGGTGCACGCCTGTAATCCCAGCTACCTGGGAGGCTGAGGCAGGAGAATTGCTTGAACCCAGGAGGCGGAGGTTGCAGTGAGCCAAGATGGCGCCATTGCACTCCAGCCTGGGCAACAAGAGCAAAAGTCTGTCTCAAAAAAGAAAAGAAAAGAAAATGGAGGCCGGGCGCGGTGGCTCAAGCCTGTAATCCCAGCACTTTGGGAGGCCGAGACGGGCGGATCACGAGGTCAGGAGATCGAGACCATCCTGGCTGACACCGTGAAACCCCGTTTCTACTTTAAAAATACAAAAAACTAGCCGGGCGAGGTGGCGGGCGCCTGTAGTCCCAGCTACTCGGGAGGCTGAGGCAGGAGAATGGCGTGAACCCGGGAGGCGGAGCTTGCAGTGAGCCGAGATCGCGCCACTGCACTCCAGCCTGGGCGGCAGAGCGAGACTCCGTCTCAAAAAAAAAAAAAAAAAAAAAAAAAAAAAAGAAAATGGAGGAGGCTGTGTGTTTGCAGGAGCCAGGGGGTAAATGGAAACTTTCTGCTCAACTTTGCTGTAAACCTAAAACTGCTCTAAAAAATTAAATTTGGCCGGCTGCAGTGGCTCATGCCTGTAATCCCAGCACTTTGGGAGGCCAAGGCAGATGGATCACCTGTGGTTAGCAGTTCGAGACCAGCCTGGGCAACATGGTGAAACTCCGTCTCTACTAAAAATACAAAAATTACCTGGGTGTGGTGGCAGGCTCCTGTAATCCCAGCTACTCCGGAAGCTAAGGCAGGAAAATCGCTTGAACCTGGGAGGTGGAGGTTGCAGTGAGCGGAGATCATGCCACTGCACTCCAGCCTGGGCAACAAGAGCAAAACTCTGTCTCAAAAAAAAAAAAAAAATTAAATTTATTTGGAAAAAACAAAAAACCTCAAGGCAAAAAAAGACATGTAGAGAAAAAAATATAATGAACAAAAATAAGCAACAAAGTAATAATAATTACATGGACAGGAAACATCTTAATTGAAACAAAACAAGACATTTTTCAAAAAAAAAATACACTTCATGAGGAATTTGAAGTTAGCTATTGCTAGGTATGGTCATGCCCTATTTCCTACTCTCTTTCTCTCTACCCTCTGTTTGTCTTCATTAATTTTTTTTTTTTTTTTTTGAGATGCAGTCTAGCTATGTCACCCAGTGCAGTGGTATGATCTCAGTTCACTGCACCTCTGCCTCCCAGCTTCAAGCAATTCTCCTGCCTCAGCCTCCGGATTAGCTGGGATTACAGATGTGCACCACCATGCCCATCTATTTTTTGTAGAGATGGGATTTTATCATGTTGTCCAGGCTGGTCTTGAACCCCTGACCTCAAGTGGTTTGTCTTCATCAATATGAATGACAGCTTTTATTCTGTAACTAGGAGAAGAGAGAGACTGAGATGAAGAAAGAGAGGGGAAAGGAATTTTGTTGAAGGAAGAAAGGGTATTTGGCTTTTAATACTGATATTGACCTGGAGAGGAAAGGGGTCTAGAAAGGCCCCTGCTTCATTATCATTTGGGGTTGGAGTGGGGGTGGAGGGAGTATGGTAAAATTGTTACCACAGCAAGCCTCTATGGGGCAGAAGACCACCAGAGACACTTTCAATGATGGTGCCCATCTGTAAAAGATCTCAGAAGCATGGCCGGGCGCGGTGGCTCAAGCCTGTAATCCCAGCACTTTGGGAGGCCGAGGCGGGTGGATCACGAGGTCAGGAGATCAAGACCATCCTGGCTAACATGGTGAAACCCCGTCTCTACTAAAAATACAAAAAACTAGCCGGGCGTGGTGACGGGCGCCTGTAGTCCCAGCTACTCGGAGGTTGAGGCAGGAGAATGGCGTGAACCTGGGAGGCGGAGCTTGCAGTGAGCCGAGATCGCGCCACTGCACTCCAGCCTGGGTGACACAGCGCGAGACTCCGTCTCAAAAAAAAAAAAAAAAAAAAAAAAAAAAAAAAAAGATCTTAGAAGCTCTAAAGTGCTGGGCGCGGTGGCTCAAGCCTGTAATCCCAGCACTTTGGGAGGCCGAGACGGGCAGATCACGAGGTCAGGAGATCGAGACCATCCTTGCTAACTCGGTGAAACCCCGTCTCTACTAAAAAATACAAAAAAACTAGCCGGGCGAGGTGGCGGGCGCCTGTAGTCCCAGCTGCTCGGGAGGCTGAGGCAGGAGAATGGTCTGAACCCAGGAGGCGGAGCTTGCAGTGAGCTGAGATCCGGCCACTGCACTCCAGCCTGGGCGACAGAGCCAGACTCCGTCTCAAAAAAAAAAAAAAAAAAAGAAGCTCTAAAGTATACTTAGATATGTCATCTCATTTAATCTCTGAGAGAGAGGTCACTTGCCTACTCTGTCAGGTAATGCCAACAACAATATTTCTAGACATCTTGGTTAGACTTTTTTCCTTCTTCTTTTAGAGATAAGGTCTCACCCTGTTGCCCAGGCTGGAGTGCAGTGGTGTGATCATATATCTCACTGTAATCTAGAATTCCTGGGCTCAAATGATCCTCCTGTTTTAGCCTCCCCAATAATAGGGACTAACAGGCGGTGCCACCACACCCAGCTAATTGTCTTTTTTTTGAGACAGAGTCTCCCTCTGTAGCCCAGGCTGGAGTGCTAGTGGTATCCTCTCAGCTCACTGCAACCTCCTGGGCTCAAGCAATCCTCCTGCCTCAGCCTCCCAAGTAGCAGGACTACAGGCCCATGCCACCAAGCTTGGCTTTTTATTTTTCTTTTTTTGAGATGGAGTCTTGCTCTGTCTCCCAGGCTGGAGTTCACTGCAATCTCCGCCTCCCAGGTTCAAGCAATTCTCTTGCCTCAACCTCATGAGTAGCCGGGACTACAGGCACATACCACCGTACCCTGCTAAGTTTTGTATTTTTAGTAGAGACAGGGTTTCCCCATGTTTGCTAGGCTGGTCTCGAACTCCTGATCTCAAGTGATTCGCCCACCTTGGCCTCCCAAAATGTTGGGATTACAGGTGTGAGCCACCACACCCAGCCTCTGGATAATTTTTTGTATTTTCGGTAGAGAGAGGTGTTTTCCATGTTGCCCAGGCTGGTCTCCAACTCTTGGGCTCAAATGATCCGCCCACTCAGCCTCTCTGGGATTACAGGCATGAGCCACCGTGCCCGGCCTAATTTTTGTTTTTTGATTTTTTTGTAGAGATGGGATCTTGCTCTGTTGCCTGGCTGGTCTTGCACTCCTGGCCGCAAGTCAGGCATCTGCTTGGCCTCCCTAGTAGCTGGGATTACAGGCATGAACTACCACCCTCAGCCCTCTTGGTTAGCCTTATACTTCCTGATATTTGTTAGTTGCAATTTTGCAGGCTCCCTCTAATTTCAACATTTGTTTTTGCTTATTAACAGAGAAAGGTAGGCTAAGAATTTGAAAATTTTTATCTCCAGCCTGGACCTTTCTCAGGAACTCTGGACTGCTACTGATTATCAACGCTGGAATATCTAAACAAGCACTTCAGGTCGGGTGCGGTGGGTCACGCCTGTAATCCCAGCACTTTGGGAGGCTAAGGCGGGCGGATCACTTGAGGTCAGGAGTTTGAGACCAGCCTGGACAATATGGTGAAATCCTGTCTTTACTAAAAATACAAAGCTTAGCCAGGCGTGGTGGTGCACACCTGTATTCCCAGCTACTGGGGAAGCTGAGGCAGGAGAATCGCTTGAAACTGGGGTGGCAGAGGCTGCAGTTAGCCAAGATCGCACCACTGCACTCCAGCTTGGGTGACAGAGTGAGACTGTCTCAAAAAAATAAAATAAAATAAATAGGCCAGGCACGGTGGTTCATGCCTATAATCCCAGCACTTTAGGAGGCCAAAGCGGGCAGATCTCCCGAGGTCAGAGGTTCGAGACTAGCCTGACCAACATGGAGAAACCCCATCTCTACTAAAAATACAAAATTAGCCGGGCGTGGTGGTGCATTCCTGTAATTCCACCTACTCAGGAGGCTAAGGCAGGAGAATTGCTTGAAACTGGGGTGGCAGAGGCTGCAGTTAGCCAAGACCGCACCACTGCACTCCAGACTGGGTGACATAGAGAGACCCTGTCTCCAAAAAATAAAATAGGCCGGGTGCGGTGGCTCAAGCCTGTAATCCCAGCACTTTGGGAGGCTGAGACGGGCAGATCACGAGGTCAGGAGATTGAGACCATCCTGGCTAACACGGTGAAACCCCGTCTCTACTAAAAAAAATACAAAAAATTAGCTGGGCGTAGTGGCGGGCGCCTGTGGTCCCAGCTACTTGGGAGGCTGAGGCAGGAGAATGGCGTGAACCTGGGAGGCGGAGCTTGCAGTGAGCCAAGATCGCGCCACTGCACTCCAGCCTGGGCGACAGAGTGAGACTCCTTCTAAAAAAAAAAAAAAAATTAAAAAAAAATAAATAAATAAAATATATAGGCCGGGCACAGTGGCTCATGCCTGTAATCCCAGCACTTTAGGAGGCTGAGGTTGGTGGATCACCTGAGGTCAGAGGTTTGAGACTAGCCTGACCAACATGGAGAAACCCCGTCTCTACTAAAAATACAAAATTAGCGGGGCGTGGAGGTGCATTCCCGTAATTCCACCTACTCGGAAGGCTGAGGCAGGAGAATCACTTGAATCTGGGAGGCAGGGGTTGCAGTGAGCAGAGATCGTGCCTTTGCACTCCAGCCTGGGCAACAAGAGCAAAACTCCGTCTCAAAAAAATAAATAAAAGGCCGGGCGCGGTGGCTCATGCCTGTAATCCCAGCACTTTGGGAGGCTGAGGTGGATGGATCACTTGAGGTCAGGAGTTTGAGACCAGCCTGGCCAACATGGTGAAACCTCATCTCTACTAAAAATACAAAAATTAGCCGGCCATGGTGGCAGATGCCTGTAATCCCAGCTACTCGGGAGACTGAGGCCGGCGAATTGCTGGAACCCGGGAGGCGGAGGTGGCGGTGAGCCAAGATCGCGCCACTGCACTCCAGCTTGGGCAACAGAGTGAGACTCCATCACACACACACACACACACACACACACACACACACACACACACAAATAAAATAAGCACTTCAAATTTATGATGTCCAAAAGGCCAATCTGCTGAATTAGTTCTTTCTTTTTTTTTTTTCTTTTTTCTTTTTTTTTGAGACGGAGTCTGGCTCTGTTGCCCAGGCTGGAGTGCAGTGGCGCGATCTCGGCTCACTGCAAGCTCCTGAAGCTATTTTTCAATAGGCACCTAAGGCCTGTTTCCTTCCTCTTGGTCACTCAGGAACTCTTCTCCAGACTGGCTAATGGAGTACGGTTTGGGAAAAGCACTTGGCTGGGTGTCCTACATGTTGAGTTCAATTTCCTCCTTTGGGTGTGTTTTAGCTTCCAGCTGGGATTTTTGCCATAGTAATTATAACAACCACACTCTGCAAGGAGACTCTAAAAGCTATACAGGCAAACACATAAATAGAAAGGAATTCCTCAGGCAAGCCAAGTAGTTATCAGAATCTCCACCCCTACCAGAGTCGGAAGCTCTGTACTTGCCTCCCGGTAACTGCTTAGAGAGAATTATTTAGCCAGCTTGGATTCTTTCTACAACCACACTGAAATCGGATGTCCTGAGGGAAAGGGAAGTTTTTCCCCACCCCAACCCTGTTCCTCTCCAAGCCTTTCTCATCTAGCCAACAGCACTGTCATTCACATGTCTGCTTGAGACAAAAACCTAGAGGTTTGCTTTTATTCTTTTTTGTCCCGCACCTCTCATCAGCAAAGCTTATTGCTTCTACAAAATGTGCCTGGAGTCTATCTTCTCCTCACTATTGGGTGTCAATTGTGTTCATCTTGGACAATTGCTAACTGATCTTGCTTCCACTGTTGGTTCTTCTTTTCTCTATTTCCCTCCCCTTCCTCCCTCCCTCCCTCCCTCCTTTCTTCCTTCCTTCCTTCCTTTCTTTCTCTCTCTTTCTTTCTTTTTCTTTCTTTCTTTTTTCTTTCTTTCTGTCTCTCTCTCTCTTCTTTCTTTCCTTCCTTCCTTCCTTCTTTTTCCTTCCTTCCTTCTTTCCTTTTTCTTTCTTGCTCTCTCTCTTTCTTCCTTTCTTTGTTTCCTTTCCTTTCTTTCTTCTTTCCTTTCCTTTTTTTTTTCTTTTGATACAGTCTTGCTCTGTCACCCAGGCTGAAGTGCAGTGGTGTGATCTCAGCTCACTACAACCTCCACCTCCCCAGCTCAAGTGATCCTCCCACCTCAGCCTCCTGAGGAGTTGGGACTACAGGTGCACACCACAATGCCCAGCTAATTTTTGTATTTTTTGTAGAGACGAAGTTTTGCCATGTTGCCCAGGCTGGTCTTGAACTCCTGGGCTCAAGCTCTTCACCCGCCTCGGCCTCCCAAAGTGTTGGGATTACAGGCATGAGCCACCGTGCCCACCATCTGCTTCCACTCTTATACTGCTATGTATCATTCTCCCCATAGCTGCTAGAGCCATCTTTTAATACAATAAATCCCATCATTGCCTTGCTCACAACCCTTGTTGGCTCTTGCGGCTATGGGGAGAATGAACTCCTACTGAACTTTTGATCATTTCAGACTTCTTCACAGCCCAAGAGGCTTTGCATAATGTGGCTCAGCCTTCCTCTCCAACCACACTTCTTAGTGCTCTCCCCGTCAGCTACCTGACCATCTCTGTTCCTCAGTGTGCCAAGCTTGTTCCTGTCTTCAAGCCATGGGATTTTTTGTTGGCTATGCTTACAATGCTCTATGAATATTTCCTCATGGCTGACTCCTTGGTATTTAGGCCTGAGTTCATTTACTATTGCTCCATAGTGAAACACTCCAAAACTCAGTGGCTTCAAAACGACAATCATTTATTTTGCTCATATATCTGTATTTTGGGCAGGGCTTCATGGGAAAGGCTCATTTTGCTCTACGCAGCATCAGCTGGGGCAAATCGGCTAACTGAGAATTCGCCTCTGAGTTGGCTCGCTCAGATGGCAGTCATCTGCGAGTTAAGCCAGAGTTGAAGGCTGGGGCTTTAGCTGTTCTCCACGTAGCTAGGCTCCTGGGAATGTGTCCCGAAAGAGTCAGGTAGAGGCTGGGCACGGTGGCTCACGCTTGTAATCCCAACACTTTGGGAGGCTGAGGAGAGTGGATGGCTTCAGCTCAGGTGTTTGCGAGCAGCCTGGGCAACATGGTGAAACCCTGTCTCTACAATCAAAAATACATAAATTAGCTGGGAATGGTGGTGTGTGCCTGTAATCCCAACTGCTTGGGAGGCTGAGGCACGAGAACTGATTAAGCCCAGGAAGTGGAGGTTGCAGTGAGCTGAGATCATGCCACTGCATGGCATGGCATGTCATCCAGCCTGGACAACAGAGTGCGACTCTGTCTCAAAAAAACAAAACAAAAGTCAGGTCGAAGCTGTAATGTCTTTTCTGACCTAGACTTGGGAGTTCTGTTGTATTTTATTAGTTGAGAAGGACAAAAGACCCACTGGAGTTCAACTGAAGGGAACACAGAGTCTGCCACTTGATGAGGGAGTGGCAGGTTCTGAAACAGCACTGGAAATTGAAATATTGTTTTTCTGGATAATTTTTGGATAATACTATCTGCCACAGCTACCGCCACAGTGCGGTCTTCACTGACTGCTCTCTACCTACTAACCCCTCCTCTCCGCCCCAGCTATCTCTACCATTTCAACATCTGCTTCCGCATAGAACCTGCCATTCTCTTGTTCCTTTATGTATTTGCTCACTTGCAGCCTCATAGAAGAAAATAAACTCCCTGAGAGCGGAAACCTTGCATGAAGGGAGACCAGGTGGAAGGCTGTTGCACAAAGCTCTGGCAGTTGCAGACAGAAAGGCAGTGGCTATTTGGAGACATGTGTAAGGGTGGAGAGGTTGCTATTTAGTGATTGACTGACTCTGGGGGATGACAGCAGGAAGGCGGACGCTAGGTTGCCAGTCCATCTCACATCGAGGACTGGCATGGGACTGAGGGTATGCATAGTTTAGGGTTGCCTGGCAGAGACCACGCTGAGACCTCTCCTACTGGAGGGGTAAGTGGTGCTTACCATATGTGTGGAGAGACCGACTAGATGCTCACCAAAACCCTTTCCTCTCCTTCCTAAGCTTCTAGCCAGGTCGCACTTCCTAGCTCTCTTGCAGCTAGATAGGAAGCCTTATAAAGTTATGGCCAAAAAAAATGTAAGTAGGAGCTGACATATAGCCCTTTGAGGCTTCGCCTATTAAAAACCATCATGTAATACTTTTTTTTTTGAGACTAAGTTTCACTGTTGTTGCCCAGGAGGGAGTGTAATGGCTTGGTCTTGGCTCACTGCAACCTCCACCTCCCAGGTTCAAGCAATTCTCCTGCCTCAGTCTCCTGAGTAGCTAGGATTACAGGCGCACACCACCATGCCTGGCTCATTTTTTGTATGTTTAGTAGAGACAGGGTTTCACCACGTTGCCCAGGGTGGTCTTGAACTCCTGACATCCGGCCCATCCTGTAAGATTCTGTGTGGTGGCTGGGTGTGGTTGCTCATGCCTATAATCCAAGCACTTTGGGAGGCCGAGGAGGGTGGATCACCTGAGGTCAGGAGTTCCAGACCAGCCTGGCTAACATGGTAAAACCCCATTTCTACTAAAAATACAAAAAATTAGCTGGGTGTGGTGGCGGGCACCTGTAGTGCCTGTAATCCCAGCTACTTGGGGGGGCTGAGGCAGGAGAATTGCTTGAACCCGAGAGGCAGAGGTTGCAATGAGCCGAGATCATGCCATTGTACTCCAGCTTGGGCAACAAGAGTGAAACTCCGTCTCAAAAAAAAAAAAAAAAAAGATTCTGCATGATCCCTTCCTGTTTCTGGGTGGCCTTGTAGGAAGTGTGTTAACCATGACAGCATCACAGATCGTAGAAGTCTATGTTACTGAATTTGTGGAATAGAGAACTGCTCCCCAATCCCCTCATCTTTTTTATTTCACACAGAGTTTTTGAAAAGACAAGAACAGTTGTAGAATGTCCCCACATTTAGGACTTGTCTGATGGTTTCTTCACGTTGTTATTTAACTTCTTCCTCTGCTTCTTGTACTTCCTGTAAAATAAAAGTCAACTCTGTAGCTTCAGTTGGATTTGAGTTTGCTTTTATGGTAAGAAGTTTTTCAAAGGTGACATTGTAGGCTGGGCGTGGTGGCTCACACCTGCAATACCAGCACTTTGGGAGGCCGAGGCAGGTGAATCACTTGAGGCCAGCCTGGCCAACTTGGCGAAGCCCCATCTCTACTAAAAATACAAAAACTAGCTGGGTGATGCATGCCTGTAATCCCAGCTACTCAGGAGGCTGAAACACAAAAATTGCTTGAACCTGGGAAGCAGATGTTGCAGTGAGCCAGGATCATGCCACTGCACTCCAGCCTGGGTGACAGAGTAAGATTCTGTCTCAAAAGAAAAAAAAAAAAAAAAAAGTACTTTATATTGCATCATACCAGCAAGACATCATGTCAGGTTGCCCCACCGTTGGTGATCTTACATCTGCAGATTGTGTTCAGATAGTAATTGCCAAGTCCCTCCATTGTAAAGGCTCTTTGCTCCTTTTGCTATTAATATGCACAGTAATGGGGTAGTATGGGGTAACCCTTGGTCATCATACTAATATATATATATTTTATATATATATATATATTTTGAGATAGGATCTCACTCTGTTGTCCTGGAGTGAGGGAGTAAGACCCTAGAGTGAGGCTGGAGTACAGTGGCTCAATCTCAGCTCACTGCAGCCCCAACTTCCTGGGCTCAGGTGATCCTCCTGCCTTGGCCTCCCAAGTAGCTGGGACTACAGGTGCATGCCACCACGTCCAGCTAATTTTTGTATTATTATTATTAATTTTTTTTTGTAGAGACAGGATTTCACCAAATTGGCCAGGCTGGTCTCAAACTCCTGGGTTCAAGTGATCTGCCTGCCTCAACCTCTCAAAGTGCTGGGATTACAGGCGTGAGCCACTGCGCCTGGCCAATAAAAATGTTTACTTGGCAAATATTATGTGTTAGTGGGATTATTACTATTTCCGTATTTTCCTGAAGGGTCACCTGGCCAGATTGGTTTTCTGGCCTCTTACAGGTTTGGTTCTGGCTTCTACATCTGCCCGTGGAGCTCAGTCAGACCAGCCTTCTATAGGTATATAGGCTCTGGGCAAAAGGGACAGAACTAAGGGTTTTAATTTGTAAAAATGGATTCTAGGTCTTAAGTCATGGTGAGCCCACTCAGATGCAGCCTTTCTGTGGGGTCTTGTTCAGGAAAGCTGAGGGCCTCCCTGAAGGACATGTCTATTACGAAGCTCTTCACCTGCAGCCCACTGCAAACCATCCTTCAGGGAATAATGACATGACTGCATACCCTCATCTTCAACCAAGATCATCAAGTGAGGCATTCACATAGGAAACAGTTCTGCCACAAAGAACGTAGAACTACAATGGAAAAAAAAAGTTCATTATGATGACAACCAGCAATGATATGAAGATCAAATGGCAAATTTTCTTAGAGTAAGCACCATAATAAATTTGTTCTCTTAAAAAAAGTTAACTTTTATAGCATTTTGGAGGAATATTGACATCTTTGCAGCACGGCTTTTCTTTCATCTTACAAAATTTTGAAGCTGAGCTCGGTGGTTCATACCTGTAATCCCAGCACTTTGGGAGGCCGAGGCGGGTGGATTGCCTGAGGTCAGGAGTTCAAGACCAGCCTGGCCAACAGGATGAAACCTCGTCTCTACTAAAAATACAAAAATTAGCCGGGCATGGTGGCATATGCCTGTAATCCCAGCTACTCGGGAGGATGAGGCAGGAGAATTGCTTGATCCCGGGAGACGGAGGTTGCAGTGGCCAAGATTGCACCACTGCACTCCAGCCTGGCTGACAGAGCAAGACTCTGTCTCAAAAAAAAAAAAAATTTTTTTTTGAAATAGATTTTATTTTATGGAACAGTTTTAGACTTATATAAAAATTGAAGATATAGGCCAGGCGTTGTGGCTCACACCTGTAATCCCAGCACTTTGGGAGGCTGAGGCAGGTGGATCACTTGAGGTCAGAAGTTTGAGACCAGCCTGGCCAACATGGTGAAACCCTTCTCAACTTAAAATACAAAAATTAGCTGGGCATGGTGGCCTGCACCTGTAGTCTCAGCTACTTAGGAGGCTGAGACAGGAGAATCACTTGAATCTGGGAGGCAGAGGTTGCAGTGAGCCGAGATCACGCTACTACACTCCAGCCTATGTGAGCAGAGTGAGACTCCAGCTCAAAAAAAAAAAAGAAAAGAAAAAATTGAAGATATAGTTCCCCCTATACTCCACTCTGTTTCTCCTATTATTCCTATTATTAATCTTATGTTAGTATGGCCCATTTGTTCCAGTTAATTAACCAATATTGATCAATGATTATAAGTGAAGTCCACAGTTTATTCAGATTTATTTATTTATTTTTAAATTAAATTTAGGGACAAGATCTTCCTCTGTCACCCAGGCTGGAGTGCAGTGACATGATCATGGCTCATTGTAAATTCAAACTCCTGGGCTCAAGCAATCCTCCTGCCTTGGCCTTCCAAAGTTCTGGGATTATAAGTGTGAGCCACCATACCTGGCCCAGATTTTCTTAAATTTTTTTTTTTTTTTTTTGAGCTAGAGTCTTGCTCTGTCACCCATGCTGGAGTGCAGTGGTGCGAGGTTGGCTCACTGTTACCTCTGCCTCCCAGCTTCAAGAGATTTTCCTGCTTCAGCCTCCCGAGTAGCTGGGATCACAGATGCTTGCCACTGTGCGCAGCTAATTTTTGTATTTTTAATAGAAACGGGTTTCACCATGTTGGCCAGATTGATCTCCAACTCCTAACCTCATGATCTGCCCGCCTTGGCCTCCCAAAGTGCTGGGATTACAGGTGTGAGCCACTGCACCCAACCGATTTCCTTAATTTTTACCTAATGTCCTTTTTGTAATCCAGGATACCATTCAGTATATCACACTGCATCTAGTTATCATGTCTCCTTAGGCTCCTGTTGGCTTGGGGTGGTTTCTCAGATTTTCCTTGGTTTTGATAACCTTGACAGTTTTGATTAGTATTGGTCTGGTATTTTGTAGAATGCTCTTCCATTGGAATCTGTCCAGTGTTTTCAAAGTTTTTCCCACAGTTAGACTGGGGTTATAGGGTGTTTTTTTTTTGAGATGGAGTTTCGTGTTTCATTGTCACTCAGACTGGAGGGCAGTGGTGTGATCTCGGCTCACTGCAACCTCTGCCTCCTAGGTTCAAGTGATTCTCCTGCCTCAGCCTCCCAAGTAGCTGGGATTACAGGTGCCCCCCACCACACCTGGCTAATTTTTTTTTTTTTTTTTTTTGAGATGGAGTCTCGCTCTGTCACCCAGGCTGGAGTGCAGTGGTGGGAACTTGGCTCACTGCAACCTCCGTCTTCTGGGTTCAAGCAATTCTCCTACCTCAGCCTCCCGAGTAGCTGGGATTACAGGCTCCCGCCACCACACCCAGCTAAATTTTGCATTTTTAGTAGAGATGGGGTTTCACCATGTTGGCCAGGTTGTTCTCGAACTCCTGACCTTAGGTGATCCATCCGCCTCGGCCTCCCAAAGTGCTGGGGTTACAGGGCATGAGCCACACTGCCTGGCTGGTGGTTACAGGTTTTTGGGAGGAAGACCACATATTCATCACATCATATCAAGGTACATGCAATACATACAATCAACATGAGTCATCGCCATTGATGTTGAGCTTGGTCACCTGGCTTCATCAGGTTTCACCAATGTAAAGTTACTTTTTTTAGCCCTTTTCCACTGTGTTCTTTTTGGAAGGAAGTCACTATGCCCACTCCTTAAGTGTGGGAGTTATGTTCCACCTCCTTGAGGAGTATGTCAGTTTCCTAAGGCAATGGTGACAAAGTACCACAAACTGGTGGCGTAAAAGAACAGAAATGTGTTCTCTTATGGTTCTAGAGTGGCAGTCCTCAACCTTTCTGGCACCAGGGACCAGTTTCATGGAAGACAGTTTTCCCACAGATGTGGGGGCTGGGGGGATGGTTTTGGGATGAAACTGTTCCACCTCAGATCATCAGGCATTAGTTAGATTCTCAACGAGGTATGTGCAACCTAGATCCCTCACATGCGCAGTTCACAATAGGGTTCACGGTCCCATAAGAATCAAATGCCATCACTGATCTGATAGGATGCAGAGCTCAGGCAATGCTCATTCGCCTGCTACTTACCTCCTGCTGTGCAGCTCGGTTCCTAACAAGCCACAGACTGGTATTGGTCCTCAGCCCAGGGGTTGGAACCCCTGTTCTAGAGGCTAGAAGTCTGAAATCAAAATGTCAGCAGGGCCATGCTCTCTCTGAAGGTCCTAGGGGAGAATTTGATCCATGTCTTCGGTCTTAGTTCATTTCATGTTGCTATAACAGAATACCTGAGACTGGGTCATCTATGAAGAACAGAGACTTATTTCTTAAAAGTTCTGGAGGCTGGGAAGGCCACATTCAAGGGCACTGCATCTGGTGAAGGCCTTCTTGCTGCTCATTCCATTGTGTAAGGCAGAAAGACAAGAGAACATACTTGTGAGAGAGAAGGGAATGGGGGTCAAATTCATTCTTTTATCTGGAACCCACTTCCAAGATACCTAACCAACTCCCACAATATGGTATTAATTTATTGATGACGGCAGAGCCCTCATGACCTATTCATCTCTTAAAGACCTCATCTTTCAACACTGATATACTAGAGATTAAGTTTCCAACACATGAACTTCGGGGACACATTCAAACCGCAGCACCTTTCTCTTAATTTCTGGTGCTGCTGGCAACCCTTGGCCTTATAGACACATGAATCCACTCTCTGCCTCTGTGTGCACATGATGTTCTCCTTCTGTTCTCTTTGTCTTTGTCTGTGGCTCTCCTCTTCTTTTTATAATGACATCGGTCGTACTTGGTTAGGGCTCACACTAAATACCTCATTTTAACTTGATTCTACCTGCAAGGACCCTACCCAAATAAGGTCACAGGTACCAGGGTTTAGGCTTCAACATTTTTTTTTTCTTTTTTTTTTGTGAAGACGGAGTCTTGCTCAGTCGCCCAGGCTGGAGTGCAGTGGCACGATCTCCACTCACTGCAAGCTCCGCCTCCTGGGTTCATGCCATTCTCCTGCCTCAGCCTCCGGAGTAGCTGGGACCACAGGCACCACGCCCGGCTAATTTTTTGTATTTTTAGTAGGGACAGGGTTTCACTGTGTTAGCCAGGATCTCCTGACCTCGTGATCTGCCCGTCTTGACCTCCCAAAGTGCTGGGATTATAGGCTGAGCCACCATGCCCAGTTAACATATCTTTTTATGGAACACAGTTAAACCTATAACAATGGGGGAGTATCTATATACATTGATTTTTTGATTATTATTATTTTTTTGAGACAGGGTCTTTCTCTGTTGCCCAGGCTGGAGTGCAGTGGTATGATCTTGGCTCACTGCAGCCTCAACCTCCTGGGTTCAAGCAATCCTCCCACCTCAGCCTCCTGAGTAGCTGGGACTACAGGTGTGTGGCACTATGCTAGCTAATTTTGTTTATTTTTTGTAGAGACGAGGTCTCGCTATGTTGCCCAGGCTGATCTCAAACTCCTGTACTCCTCCTGCCTCAGCCTCCCAAAGTGCTGGGATTACAGATAGGAGCTACTGTGCCTGGACTATATATATTATTTAGAATCCTTCTACAAAGAATATTTATCACTTCTCTCTCATTTAATTGTTTATTTATATCATTGTGAACTGCGACCTTGCTATATTTATGTATTAGTTCCTGAAGTTGTTTTGCCAATTATTTGGGATTTTCTGCATAGACAATCATGCCATCTGTAGCTCCTTCGCAATCTGCATTTGCTTCCTCTTCTTGGCCTATCACAGTAGCTGGGACTTCTAGTACGGTGTTGAATAACAGTGGTAAGAGAGAAAATCCTTGCCTTGTTCCCAATTTTAGGGGGAAGGCATCCAATTTTTTACTACTAACTGTAATGCTAGCTGTAGGTTATTTTGCCCATTCTGACAATATCTTTTATTTTGTGTATTTAGGCTAGTCACATTTCAAAAATATTTTAAAAATAGACTTCATTTGTTAGAGTAGTTTTAGGATTTTAGTAAAATTGAGCTGAAAGTACAGAATTTCAAATATTTCCTGCCAGTCTGTGGCTTGTCATCTCATTCTCTTGAGACTATTCACCTTTAAAGTGATTATTGATATAGGCCACGCCTGCTTCCATCCTTTAGTTCCCAGGCCCAGGAGGACTTCCCGGCCCACTGCAGCTTAATATTCACCATGTTTGTAACTGTTTTCTACTTGTTATATCCTCTTCCTTCTTTTTCTGCCTTTTCTGATTTTAAACTGAGCATTTTATATGATTCCATTGTAAACTTGATCTTATTTATTTATTTGGACAGGGTCTGGTTCTGTCATGCAGGCTGAAGTACAGTGGCACTGTCTTGGCTCACTGGACCCTTTACCTCCTCAGCTCAAGCAATTCTCCCACCTCAGCCTTCCAAGTAGCTGGGACTACAGACACGCACCACCATGCCTGGCTAATTTTTTTTTTTTTTTGAGACAGAGTTTCTCTCTTGTTGCCCAGGCTGGAGTGCAATGGCGCTATCTCAGCTCACCACAACCTCCGCCTCCCAGGTTACAGTGATTCTCCTGCCTCAGCCTCCTGAGTAGCTGGGATTACAGGCATGTGCTACCACGCCTGGCAAATGTTGTATTTTTAGTAGAGAAGGGGTTTCTCCATGCTGGTCAGGCTGGTCTCGAACTGCTAACCACAGGTGATCCATCTGCCTTGGCCTCCCAAAATGCTGGGATTATAGGTGTGAGCCACTGTGCCCAGCCACTTTTTTGTCGACAGGGTTTCACCATGTTGCCCAGGCTGGTCTTGAACTCCTGGCCTCAAGCAATCCTCCTGCCTTAGCCTCCCAAAGTGCTGGAATTACAGGTGTGAGTCACTGGGCCCGGCCCCTTGATCTCTTTTGAAGAAAGGTTTTACTGCTCTTCATTACATGAGTAGTTCTTAACTGGTGGCGATTTTGTCCCGCAGTGGGTATTTTGCAATGTCTGAAGACATTTTTGGTTGTCACAACTGTGAAAATCTTACTACTGTTATCTAGTGGGTAGAGGACGGGGATGTTGCTAAAACATCCTACTTGCATAGTACAGTCCCTACAGCAAAGAATTATGATTCCAAATGTCGATAGCATTGCTATTGGCAAACACTGAATTAGATAATTAGATAATAGGAACCAATGTACATTAGTCAGGAGAGTCTGGGTTATGGTTACAAAAATGATTTCCCCTCGCCTTTTTTTTTTTTTTTTGAGGCAGAAGCTCATTCTGTCACCCATGCTGGAGTGCAGTGGCGCAATCCTGGCTCACTGCAACCTCTGCCTCCCAGGTTCAAATGACTATTGTGCCTCAGCCTCCCGAGTAGCTGGGATTACGGGCTTGTGCCACCAGGCCTGGCTAATTTCTTTTTTTATTATTTTCTTTTCTTTTTTTTTTTTTTTTTTTTTTTGAGACGGGGTCTCGCTCTGTCACCCAGGCTGGAGTGCAGTGGCCGGATCTCAGCTCACTGCAAGCTCCGCCTCCCGGGTTCACGCCATTCTCCTGCCTCAGCCTCCCGAGTAGCTGGGACTACAGGCGCCCGCCACCTCGCCTGGCTAGTTTTTTGTATTTTTTAGTAGAGACGGGGTTTCACCGGGTTAGCCAGGATGGTCTCGATCTCCTGACCTTGTGATCCACCCGTCTCGGCCTCCCAAAGTGCTGGGATTACAGGCTTGAGCCACCGCGCCCGGCCTTTTTTTTTTTTTTTTTTTTTGAGACGGAGTCTTGCTCTGTCGCCCAGGCTGGAGTGCAGTGGCCGGATCTCAGCTCACTGCAAGCTCCGCCTCCCGGGTTTATGCCATTCTCCTGCCTCAGCCTCCCGAGTAACTGGGACTACAGGTGCCCGCCACCACGCCCGGCTAGTTTTTTGTACTTTTTAGTAGAGATGGGGTTTCACCGTGTTAGCCAGGATGGTCTCGATCTCCTGACCTCGTGATCCGCCTGTCTCGGCCTCCCAAAGTGCTGGGATTACAGGCTTCAGCCACCGTGCCCGGCCTTTTTTTTTTTTTTTTTTTTTTGGAGATGGAGTCTTGCTCTGTTGCCCTGGCTGGAGTACAGTGGCATTATCTTGGCTCACTGCAACCTCCGCCTTCAGGGTTCAAGCAATTCTCCTGCCTCAGCCTCCTGAATAACTGGGACTACAGACACACGCTGCCACACCCGGTTAATTTTTTGTATTTTAGTAGAGACAGGGTTTCACCATGTTGCCCAGGCTGGTCTTGAATTCCTGAGTTCAGGCAATCCACCTTCCTTGGCCTCCCAAAGTACTGGGATTACAGGCGTGAGCCACCACGCTAGGCCCATGCCTGGCTAATTTCTTTGTGTTTTGAGTAGAGACAGGGTTTTGCCATGTTGGCCAGGCTGGTCTTGAACTCCTGGGCTCAAGTGATCTGCCTACCTTGGCCTCCTAAAGTGCTGGGATTACAGGTGTGAGCTGCCGTGCCTGGCCTCCCTAAATCTTATTAACTTAAAGCAACATATCTAGTCACATGGCCCTATCCAATTCAAGGAATCAGTCGTACCAAGGTGCCTGGAAGTGGGGGAGCTAGAAGTGTTTCATGAAGAGCACTAATGAATACTATATAGTAATATAATATTTTTCCTTTGACTTCCGGGAAGCTTGGAACTCACTTTTATACACAATAGCAATAGTTTTTGTGTTAGTGCAGGCCTTCCAAAAAGTAGATGCCAAGATTGGGTTAGATCTGGAGAGATTTACTGAGAAAAGGCCTGAAAGGGAAAATAGAAGTGAAGCTGGTAAAGGCTGGGAGAGCATCAGGCTGTGATGGAGAAGAGAGGGGAGGAAGGAAGGAAGGCAAGTTAGATGGGAAGAATCTTACAGTGCAGTGCAATTATAAGAAAGTTTTGGCATCACTTTTGAGGGGGGAGTCTTTGAGCCAAAACTGCCTCTGAGAGGAGTCCTACATCTCCTGGGTACAGTGTTCCCACAATGCTCAGACATTGACTGGGAGCAGCCTGTGCTCTGACAGATTTCAGAGCACACACATGGGACCATTGGTCAAATATACTCCCTGCAGGTGAGATCTGAGACACACATTCTCATAGTTGCTTCAGTTCACCTCCTGGTATTGCACAAACATGCTTTTCCACACAGGTCCAGGGAGAAGTTCCCCTGTGGTTCCTCGAGGCCTCTTTTTCTAACTAGTTGGACAGCTACAGCTCCCATTGCTGCAGCTGATCTCACGGTTGTAACTGGTACTTATCTTCTCCCTCCTCCACTATCTACTCAATCCCCCTCACCCTCATGTATCACTTTTGCTGGTTGTAGCTTATGCAATGGAGTGACCCTTGGTAATTATACCCCTCTTAGACTGGGGTTACTACACATGTCCATTCACAATTACAGTGTAGGGGAAGGGCGCGGTGGCTCACACCTGTAATCTCAACACTTTGGGAGCCCAAAGGGGGGCGGATGGCTTGAGCCCAGGAGTTGGAGACCAGCCTGGGCAGCATAGCAAGAACCCCATCTCTACAAAAAACACGAAAATTAGCCAAATGTGGTGGTGTGCCCCTGTAGTCCCAGCAACTTGGGAGGCTGAGACAGGAGAATTGCTTGAACCCAAGATGGAGTGGGTGGTGCGGTCAGGCGAGTTGGGGGTGGAGGCTGCAGTGATCTGATTGCCATCAATTACTCCTGCTGTTATGGGGACTCTTCCTCTCATCAGCTAGACACTGGTGAGTAGCTATAGCTTGTAATTCAATGGGACCCTTGTTATGTCCCCTGGCAAGGGTGCAGCGCCTTTGGGGACTAGGGTCTCTAACCTTGCAGAGCCTAGAGTCACAGGGACAGGAAGCACAGGGTGGGTCATTGGGACTGATGGTAATGGGGCCACTCCTTTGGTTCTCGGCCCACTGCAGATTGCCTTCTTCCCTGGCTTAGGTGAGCTATGGCCTTGTGGCAGTCTCCCTCTACCCCACTTGGATTAGTTTTGCCTCCTCAGGTTGCCTCTAAGCTCCAGGTTCCTGGCTTTCCACTCTAGAAAGCCTCATTGTTTCCTCAGGTGTGCTTTGTTTGCTGTTGGTTTTGACTGGGCAATTATTCCGAGGATTCAAAATTCAAGAGGCACAAAACAGCAATTTAATGAAAAGTTTCCCTCCTACTTCTATTTTCCAGCTATCCAAGTTCCCCTCTACAACACATGTTTTCAATTTTTTAGACACCATAACACACCTTTTCTACCCAGATGGTAACATACTGTACACATTGTTCTGTACCTTGTGTGCGTGTTTTTAAAAATTTGCATAGAGATGAGATTAGATCTTAGAGAGCATTTCAAATCAGTACCTAAAGAGATTTCTTTTTTCTTTTTTGAGACAGAGTCTTGCTCTGTTGTCCAGGCTGGAGTGCAGTGGTGCCATCTCGGCTCACTGCAACCTCCACCTCAAGTAATTCTAGTGTCTCAGCCTCCTGAGTAGCTGGGATTACAGGTGTACCCCACCATGCCAGGCTAGTTTTTTGTATTTTCAGTAGAAATGGTGTTTCACCATATTGGCCAGGCTGGTCTCAAACTCTTGACCTCAGGTGATCTGCCTGCCTTGGCTTCCCAAAGTGCTGGGATTATAGGCTTGAGCCACCGCGCCTGGCCCCTAAAGAGATTTCTTATTTAATTTTTACTGATAATTTGTTTTGTTTTGTTTTGTTTCGTGTGTGTGTGTAAGAGAGAGAGAGAGAGAGAGAGAGAGAATGTACTATAATTTATTTAACCAGTCCACTAATTGATGAGTATTTGGTTTTTTCTTATTCTCTGTGATTACAAACAATGTTGTGATTAATAACTGTGTACATTCCAGGTATGTGAGTATATCTGTAGAATAACCTTCTACCAGTGGAACAGCTGGGCCAAAGGGTATTGAGATTTGTTATTTAACAGTTAATTGCCAAAATCACCTTTCATAGGGATGGTACAAGTTTGTCTTTTGCCCTTAATGTGCCTGTTTCTCCAAAGTTTTGTTGATTCAAGATGTCAGTAAACCTTTTTAATCTTTGCCAATATGAAAGGATAAAAATAATATCTCAAAGTTGTTTTAATTACTTAAGATTAGCCGTATAAAGCTGCCATTTTTAAAGTAACAATAATCATTGAATACTAGCAATTTCATATTCTTTTATTTCTTTGTGAGATTGTAGATCTCAGGTTTTTTTTTTCAGATTTCTTCTGTTTTTAATTTAATTTTTTTTATTTTTAAAATTTCAGTAGCTTTCGGGGTCCAAGGGATTTTTGCTTGCATCGAGATGGACTGGGGGCCAAGACTTACAGGATCCAGATAAGACGCCTGAAAGGGTATGGTTAGATGGGGCAAGGCTGGGAAACTCTTGGGCTCAGCTGGGCCTGATAGGGTCAGTGTGTGTTGCTCTGCCTCCTCGAGGCGCTTGTGTGTTCCAAATCTAGCAGAACAAGCTGCTTCAGCCCAGCCCAGAGCACTAGCAGAGATGAAATGATGGGAAACTTAGGTTCTGCACATCCTGAAGTCTTGTAGCTCTGCTGAGCTCAGACTTGGAGTTACTCCAAGGGGCTGTCCCATCACATTTTGTTTGTTGTGAGCCTCAGAGGACCGAGAGCCTGTCCGATCTTCTCTCTCTCTCTGTGGTGCTCAATAAGTACTTGTCCCATCCTGTCCTGTCCTAGGCACTGAGGGTGGAGAGAAGAAACGAAGCTGAATGAGGGGGCATTCTGCCTTCAGGACTCATCATTATCCGAGGCTATCTCCTTGGGGGTCCCCAGAGCAGCTGCCTGCCCTCTCAAAAGTTTTCATGACTCTTATTGTGAGTACTTGAACTTTTCTTTGTCTTTTTTTTTTCGTAATTGAAGACTATTTTACATGTAATTTTTCTACATCCACACATCTAGACCTGCTTTGATAACTTTAAAGGCTACATAAGCTTTCACTGGATGGCTACATCATAATTTTTTAACACTTCCTCTGTTGATGGACATTTAGGTTGTTCTTGCCTTTGACAGCATTTCTGCAAACCTTTTTTATGATTCTTAGTGCAAATATGCAAGTGTATCTGTTGAATAAGCTCCTAAAAGTGGAACTGTTGGGTTAAAAGATGTGTGCATTTAAAAAATTTGATTAGTATTGACTGACAGTTCAGATAACAGCTCAATTGTCTCTCATTGGAGAAACAGAGGCCCCCAGAGGCCAAGTCCCCTCCAGGCTTCCCTATGTCACACATCCCAATGTTTCACAGGACTCACTGCTTTTTCACATTTGGTCTGACTTGCTGATATGGGTCTCAAATTGTCTCCCATTAGCACAATCTTCTTAAAATTACATTTTCTTCTATAGTACGGATAGACTGTAATCAAATTTATTTCCCTATTGATGGAACTTTATTGAGGTTGCCTCCGTATAGAGCTATGCAGATAATTTTGCAGAGAGCATTTGGGGCAGTCACCGTGGCTCATGCCTGTAATCCCAGCACTTTGGGAGGTTGAGGTGGGCGGATTACTTGAGGTCAGGAGTTTGAGACCAGCCTGGCCAACATGGTGAAACTCCATCTCTACCAAAAGATACAAAAATTAGTCGGGTGTGGTGGCAGGCACCTGTAGTCCCAGCTACTGGGGAGGCAGAGGTGGGAGAATCTCTTGAACCTGGGAGATGGAGGTAGCAGTGAGGCAAGATGGCGCCACTGCACTCCAGCCTGGACAACAGAGTAAGACCCTGTCTCAAGAGAAAAAAAAAAAAAGACAAATTGCACTTCTGCTCAAACCCTTGCCTGAGCTAATAATAATAGCTAACATGTATTGAACACTTCCTATGTGTCTGCCCTGCCCTTTGCAATGTATTAGCTCAAAACTCGGATTAATTAGATATTTTTATTAGCTTAATTTTACAGATGTGAAAGCTGAGGCAGACAGATAAATGGCATGTCCAGGGTTTTAGAGCTGATAAGGGATGTGGTTGGAGTTAAAATCCACAGTCTAGTTCCAGTCAGTGGGCCTGACTGACCTCTGTGAAATGCCTGGCTGCCAGTCCCAGACTGGGGCTTTGGGTGCAAACGGTGGCCATATTTAAAAGTGAGAAGCTGTCCAATTACTCTCTGAAAGGGCTATGCCATTCTCTGGTACCACCAGAGTAAAAGTGAGGCCCTTTTTCCCTTCAAGGAGTATGTCTTTTTCTTTTCTTTTTTCTTTTTTTTTTTTTTTTTTGAGACGGAGTCTCGCTCTGTTGCCTGGACTGAAGTGCAGTGGCACAATCTTGGCTTACTGCGACCTCTGCCTCCCGGATTCCAGCGATTCTCCTGCTTCAGCCTCCCGAGTAGCTGGGATTACAGGCGCGCGCCACCACGCCCGGCTAATTTTTGTATTTTTAGTAAAGATGGGGTTTCCCCATGTTGGTCACGCTGGTCTCGAACTCCCGACGTTGTGATCTTCCCGCCTCGGCCTCCCAAAGTGTTGGAATTACAGGCGTGATCCACCGCGCCTGGCAGGAGTATGTCTTTTTCATTTCTATATCCTTGCGTGTAGGGGATATGGCAATGAAATATACTCCACATAAGGTCCAGCATGGAGCATGTAGGTGCCTGTGGGATGGCTGGATGGATGAATGGATGGATGAAGGGGAGCAGACAGGTGTGGAGAGAGGGAGGACAGGTTACACCAGAGGGGCCATTGCTCAGTGTGGCATCCTGCCTCTAAAACTCATTCACTTAACACGTTTGAAGTGTTCCTTATTTTTCGGTTCCTAGCTGACTCGCCCCTTCCTGGAAGGATCTGCTGAAGCGTCCCTCTCCCATCAGAGCCTTGCCTGACCTTTCTGTCTCCACCGCACCATGCACTCCTTACCCTCCTTATCCCGCTTAGTTTTTCTCCACAGCATCTATCCCCATCTTACATGCATTTACACTTCTGTTTTGCTTATCGTCTTCCCCATCCCCGCAGGGGAGAATATGAACCTCACTAGGGCAGAGGCTTTGTTTGTTCACTGATTCATCACCGGGACTTAGGACATTTCCTGGTGTTAGTTGCCACTCAGTCAGTATTTGGTGAATATGGCACCTATTCACTGTGCCAGGTGCTGGGAGTGCAGCGGCGGGAGGGACAGAGACCCCGCCTTCAGGGCTCGACATTAATCCTGTCTGATGGTGGGAGCCCGAAGAGGCACTCCCAGCCTTGGGCTCCAGATCACTTTGTCCCTTCCTAAAGAAATCTAAGGCTTGCAGCGACGGCTCTCCCTCGGGCGCAAAAGCCGCGTCCCCGGCAGCAGGCCCGCCCCCACAGCGCCCCCTGGCGGCCCCGCGCGCGCCGCACCGGAGCCCCGCGCTCTGCAGGCGAGTTGGAAACCCCGGGAGCTCCCGGGCCATTTCCTCTCAACTTTCGGACAGTTCTGCTTTCGGCCGGGGCGGGAAGAGGAAGGAGGGTTGGGGGAGGGCGCAGCGCAGGGCAAGGCCGGCGCGGGCGGGGCAGGAAGGCTGGGGCTCTGGCGCCTTCTGCCACGGCGTCATCTGGAAGACCCGCTTTTTCAAGGGCGAAGACCCCACATTCTTGGAGGGCCTTGCTTTCCTCCGGGCCCAGCTTGGCTCCCACCTTACGCCCCTTCTCCCCGCGGGAGGTGAGAGGTTGCGTGGTCACAGGCGGAGGCGAGGGCGGGGCCAATGTCCGTCCCGCCGCCCTAGGTCCCCTAGGTCCTGCACCAGGGTTTTGGGGCCAAAGCAAGCAGTACCTCTGTGTTTGGGGTCGAGCTTCTTCACGGTCTGTGAACACAACGCGCGAGCCCTCGGGCGCGGTATGGGCGAACGCCCTGCCCGGGGCAGTCCCAGGGATCCGCAGGGAGGGGAAGGCCGGAGGCGACCGAACAGAAGTCGGGACGCCACCTGGCGGCCGCAGCCCGCAGCCCACAGCCCACAGCCCGCAGCCCGCAGCCCGTAGCCCGCTGCCCTCAGCCCTCAGAACCCAGACGCGCCTTAGGGGCTGCTTGGCCAGCGGGATCTGCAGACCCTACCCCTCCTGCAGGATCCTGGGTCCATTTCCCGTAGTGGTTGCGGGCCTGAGTCACTGACATACATAAGGTATGACAACCCTACGCTAAGGTAGGATTGGACTTTGAAGAGCTGAGCAATGGCTGGGCATGGTGGCTCCCTCCTGTAATCCCAGCACTTTGGGATGACGAGGCAGTAGGATCGCTTGAGCCTAACAGCTCGAGACCAAGCCTGGGCAACATAGGGAGACCCTGCCTCTACAATAAATAAATAAATAAATAGCCGGGTGGGCATGGTGGCGCGCTCCTGTACTCTCAGCTACACGAGAGGCTGAGGTGGGAGGATCTCTTGAGCCTGGCAGGTCCAGGCTGCAGTAAGCTGTGATTGCACCACTGCACTCCAGATTGAGCGATAAAGCAAGACCCTGTCACCCCCCAAAAAAAAAAAAAAAAAAAAAATGGCCGGGCGCGATGGCTCACGAGGTCAGGAGATGGAGACCATCCTGGCTAACATGGTGAAACCCCGTCTCTACTAAAAATACAAAAATTTAGCCGGGCATGCTGGCGGGCACCTGTAGTCCCAGCTACTCGGGAGGCTGAGGCAGGAGAATGGCGCGAACCCGGGAGGCGGAGCTTGCAGTGAGCAGAGATCGCGCCACTGCACTCCAGCCTGGGCGACAGAGCAAGACTCCGTCTCAAAAAAAAAAAAAAAAAAAAGCAAAACAATATATAAAAGAGCTGAGGGGCCGGGCGCGGTGGCTCAAGCCTGTAATCCCAGCACTTTGGGAGGCCGAGACGGGCGGATCACGAGGTCAGGAGATCGAGAGACCATCCCGGCTAACACGGTGAAACCCCGTCTCTACTAAAAAATACAAAAAAACTAGCTGGGCGAGGTGGCGGGCGCCTGTAGTCCCAGCTACTCGGGAGGCTGAGGCAGGAGAATGGCGTAAACCCGGGAGGCGGAGCTTGCAGTGAGCTGAGATCCGGCCACTGCACTCCAGCCTGGGTGACAGAGCAAGACTCCGTCTCAAAAAAAAAAAAATAAATAAATAAAAAATAAAAAAAATAAAAGAGCTGAGCAATGACCAGTCCAAGCATGAAAATGGCTTGTGTTAACTCAAGTTTCCTGACTTCATGGATGCCCTGAGGGCTCAAAATGGCTCTCCCTCCTCTCTATACTTCTCTTTTTTTCCCCCCTGTCTCTATTGTTCCTTTTATTCGGTCTTGATAACGTGTGTGTGCCTATAAAATGAATACATAGTCGCTGTTTTTAAAAATGGAGACAGTTCCTGTGGTTCCTGTTGGAAGTTTTCCCCTTCTTGAGAACATGGGTCTGTGCTCACTGGAAATGCAAGTTTGTTGGTTGTCCTTCCTTAACCCTGTCAGGACTCTTGGCCGGGGGTCAAGTCCACTCCCTTCCTGGTGTGGGCAGGAATGGCCCATTTGTCTCCAGGACTGGAAGCACCTTGGAGGCAGCTCTGGAATTGGTGAGACTTTGGGGGTGGGAGGTAGGGTGTGTCAGAAGGGAGGCACTGGGCATCCTCAAATGTTTCTCACTTTTTTTCCTTTTGCATAACTTGATTAATTTTTTGTTCTTGCCCATTCGAAAACAGTTTTAATTTATTATTATTATTTTTGTGAGACAAGGTCTCACTCTGTCACCCAGACTGGAGTGCGGTGGCACAATCACGGCTCACTGCAGCCTCCACCTCCCCGGGGTCAGGTGATCCTTCCACCTCAGCCTCCTGAATAGCTGGGACTACAGGCATGCACCACCATGCCTGGCTAATTTTTTTTTTCTTTTTTTTCTTTTTTTTTTTTTTCTTTTGTAGAGATGGGGTTTCACCATGGCTGGTCTTGAACTCCTGGGCTCAAGCGATCCACTCTGCTCTGCTTCCCAAGGTGCTGGGATTATAGGCGTGAGCCACAGTGCCTAGCCAGTTTTATTTCATTGTAGTAGATTTGCCTTTTTTTTTTTTTTTCCAGGCAGGGTCTCACTCTGTTGCCCAGGCTGGAGTGCAGTGGTATAATCTCGGCTCACTGCAACCTTCACCTCCTGGGTTCAGGTGATCCTCCCACCTCAGCCTCCCAAATAGCTGGGACCACAGGTGAGCACCACCGCACCCAGCTAATTTTGTTGTTGTTGTATTTTTTGTAGGGATGAGGTTTCGCCATGTTCCTCAGGCTGATCTTGAACTCCTGGGCTCAAGTGAACCCTGCCTTGGCCTCCCAAAGTGCTGGGATTACAGGTGTGACCCACCACGCCCAGCCAGTTTTATTTTCTGTATTAGGTATACCTTGTTTTATTAGTAGCCACTCATACCACGTTTGCCCCCTTCTCAGTTGATCTGATTTTCTTACAAAGGGTCACATCAGTGATGGGCCAGTATCCCAGATCTGGGGTGGCAGAAACCAAGGTTGGTGGTCCACTTTCCCACTTTAGCCAGGGGTGTCCAGTCCGAGAAGTCCAGATTCCGATAATAGGAAAGTTATGCTGTCTTCTTGTTCTTTTTCTTCTTCTTTTTTTTTATTCTGAGACAGTTTCCTCTGTAGCCCCGGCTGGAGTGCAGTGCCAAGATCTTGGCTCACTGCGACCTCCACCTCCTGAGTATAGCCTCCCAAGTAGCTGGGATTACAGATGTGTGCCATCACACCAGACTAATTTTTGTATTTTTAATAGAAACGGGGTTTCCTCATGTTAGCCAGGCTGGTCTTGAATTCCTGACTTCAAGTGATCTGACTGCCTCGGCCTCCCAAAGTGCTGGGATTACAGGCGGGAGCTACTGCGCCCAGCCATGCGGTGTTTATTTTCTACCTTACGTAGTACAAAATCGTGTTTGTTCATTTTTTGTTACTTAAGAATTTTTTTATTAGAACATTTCATTTCATAAAATAGAATGTATTTCCTATTTGTTCCTAATAAACACCTGAAAATGCCCACTTCAACAATTCTGCTGATATTATGCTCAAACATATAGGTGTCTTCTTTCAAATAGCTGACAATCCTATCCTGGCTAACACGGTGACACTCCGTCTCTATTAAGAATACAGAAAATTAGCCAGGTGTGGTGGCACGCGTCTGTGATTCCAGCTACTCGGGAGGCTGAGGCAGGAGAATTGCTTGAACCTGGGAGGCAGAGGTTGCAGTGAGTCGAGATCACACCACTGCACTCCAGCCTGGAAGACAGAGTGAGACTCTGTCTCAAGAAAAAAAAAGAAAAGGAGCTGACAATCTATATCTTGTGGTTTATTCAGGCAGCTCAGGGGTGGACAGAGTGAGGACAGGTTTTTGCTCATAAACCAAGGATCACAGAGGTTCCTGCTCTTGTGAGGCCCCAGGCCATTGTCTAGTGTGGTGCTTCCCAGCTTTTTGGAGTTCATGAGCCCGTGGAGTATTGGGCAAACCACATAGACTTGTCAATTGTTGATTTGGTACATCAGGATATTATTAGCAAAGCCAAATTCTATAATCAATTCAGAAAAGAAGGGCTATTTTAACACCAAGAGTTTCTAAATGGAAGCTCCTTTCATTTCACCAAGGACTGGTAGAATAGGTAAGGACCTGGTGGTACACCGGGCCGGTTCCTTTCACGGTTGGGTGGCTGCCTCGAGTACTCAAGGCCTCGATAACAAAGGGAGGGATATTCATTGTGGTTGTGAATCTCTCGAAATACAGGCTTCACAGTGTCGAACACAGTGTTTCACCTGCCCAGCCAGTTGCGGTCACCATCTCTGTACTCTGGCACCTTTGGGACAAATTTCTGTCATTGCAGTCCCCACATTGTTTCATGAGCTTTACTGCCCCCCTCCGGGGTTTGCTGGCTAAAGACAGGAACCACATTAGATCTGACTGCTGGCTGCCCAACATTCAGCAAGTGCTCACCAAATGCCTGTTGCCCACATGAATTAAACTCAGTTTCACTCTTTTGTATCTCCAAATAATAAAAGAAATACTCACTGTACACTGCTTGAAATATGAGAGGGGAAATGGCTAACATCATGCTGAGAAAGGAAATATATTTGCTAGTTTTTCCCACAGGCTATTTTATAGCTACTTGATTTCATTTAGGTTGTGGTTATTTTCTGCTGGGCAATGTATACTCCAAAGAGATGAGGGACCCATGCTTTGCATTGTCCCACCTTCTATAACCGTGGTTCTCAGCCTTGCTGCACATTAAAAGCACCTGGGAGAGATTAAAATACTGATGCTCAGGGGCCCATCTCTGACCAGCTCGATCAGGCTCTCTGGGGGTAGGGTCTGAACATGGGTTTTTGTTTGTTGGTTTGCTTCGTCTCTGAGACGTGATTGTAATGTGCATCAGTGGCTGAGAACCTGTGGCCTAGACACACTTTCTGGGCTCTTGCAACCAACTGAGAGCCAGTGGTGAGATGGGGGAAGTCATGGACAAGGAAGGAGGAGACTGGGATTCCAGATATAGTCCGCAACTTCCTGTGGACTTAAGCCCTTGGTTTTGTCTTCTGTAAGATAGGGATAATGACAGCTGTCTCAAAATGCTGTTGAGATGATCTGAATGCCTGGCACAGAGGAAATGTTTGTGATGGTTTTACGTGTCAATTAGGGTAAGCGATGGTATCCAGATTTTTGGTCAAACAACTAGCCTAAATGTTAGTCTGAAGGTATTTTTTTTTTTTTTTTTTTTTTTTGAGATGGAGTTTTGCTCTTGTTGCCCAGGGTGGAGTGCAATGGCGCGATCTCAGCTCCCTGCAACCTCCGTCTCCCATGTTCAAGTGATTCTCCTGCCTCAGCCTTCCCAGTAGTTGGGATTACAGGCTCCTGCCACCATGCCCTGCTAATTTTTGTATTTTTAGTGGAGACGGGGTTTCGTCATGTTGGCCAGGCTGGTCTTGAACTCCTGACCTCAGGTGATCCACCCGCCTCAGCCTCCCAAGTGCTGGGCTTACAGGTGTGAGCCACTGCACCTGTCTGGTATGTTTTTAAAGATAAGATTAACACTTAAATCAGTAGACTTTATTTTTTTATTTTAATTAAAAAAAATTTTTTTTCGAGACAGAATCTCACTCTGTTGCCCAGGCTGGAGTGCCATGGTGCAATCTTGGCTCACCCCACCGCCTTCTGGGTTTAAGCAATTCTCCTGCCTCAGCCTCCCAAGTAGCTGGGATCACAGGCATACACCACCACACCCAGCTAATTTTTTTTTTTTTTGTATTTTCAGGAGAGATGGAGTTTTACCATGTAGGCCAGGCTGGTCTCGAACTCCTGACCTCAATTGATCTCCCTCCTCAGCTTCCCAAAGTGCTGGGCTTACAGGTGTTAGCCACCGTGCCTGGCCTTTAATCAGTAGACTTTGAGTAAAGCAGATTACACTCCTTAATAGAAAAGACTGATGTCCCTGAAGAGGTAGGAGTTTTGCTTCCAAACTGCCTTTGGACTCAAGTTTGCAGTGTGGGCCCTTGCCGAAATTTACTGTTTGTTGGCACGCCTTATAGATTTTGGATTTTGGCCATCTTGTCAGAAGGAAAAAAAAAAAAAAAAAGATTTTGGACTTGCCAGTCGCTGCAATCACAGGAGTTAATTCCTTAAAATAAGCCCTTCTCTAACTCCTGTTGGTTCTGTTTCTTTGGAGAACGCTGATGAATACAATGCTCAATAAGTGATTGCTACTGTCGTTACCATCTAACTCAGTAGTGGCTGGGACTGGTTTGGGGCAATAAGTAAGACTGCAGCTTTATGGGTCAGGGCAATGGGCATTATCCCAAGGAAATAACAGTGATGGGCTCTCACTATTAAATTCCAGAGTGTGAAGTCCAGGTGTGAAGATAAACGCAGGGTGCAGAAATCTTTTCCGTTTCCTGGTCTGGAACGTGGAGATTTTCATCAGGAGAGAGGGCCACAGCACAGGGTACAGAGCTCCAGACTTGTGGTCGGGAGGCCTGGCTTTGGCTCCTGGCTGAGTTACCAATTCACTATGCCACCTTGGGCAAGGCCCCAGCCTCTTTTGTTTTATTTTATTTTGTTTTAATTTGGTTTTTGGCTCCCTGAGGGGGTTGAGCTGGATGATGTGTGAGGTGCTTTCCATCTTGCTGGGATTTGATTTCTGCTTCTTAAGTGGTTCCAAGTTGGGTTGCTTGTATTTATGCTCAGGAGAGAGGTCACATGGCTGAATGGGGGCTGTCCCATCCAGGGCTTGAGAAAATGCCTCAGACCTTACCCCGTATGCTCTGGGATAGAGACTCCAGGACATGGAGAAGCTGGGCTCCTGCAGGTCTCTGCTACTGGGATTCCCTTTCCAAGTCCCCTCAGGCACACCAGGCGGCCTGTCCCTTTCCTGACAGCTTGCCCTGGAGAGGGCAGAGACCACATATACAGCAGTGGTCCCCAACCTTTATGACACCAGGGACCAGTTTCATGGAAGACAATTTTTTATGGGGGTGGGGGGTGGTTTTGGGATGATTCAAGTGCATTACATTTATTGTGCACTTTATTCCTATTATTATTACATTGCAATATATAATGAAATAATTATACAACTTGCTGTGATGTGGAATCAATGGGAGCCCTGAGGTTGTTTTGCTGCAACTAGACGGTCCCATCTAGGGGTGATGGGAGACAGTGACAGATCATCAGGCATTAGATTCTTATAAGGAGCATGCAACCTAGATCCCTCACATGCACAGTTCACAATAGGGTTCGCACTCCTGTGGGAATCTAATGCTGCCGCTGATCTGACAGGAAGCGGAGCTCAGGTGGTAATTTGCAGCAGCTGTAAATACAGATGAAACTTAACTCGCTCACCCGCCACACTCACCTCCTGCTGTGCGGCCTGGTTCCTAACAGGCCATGGACTGGTACCGCTTGGTGGCCCGGGGGTTCGGGACCCCTGATATAGAGAATTTACTATTTACCCCAATATAGAGAATTTACTATTGCTTTACAAACTCAAGTGTGAAACAAAGAGCATTAGCTATGCTCCGCTTTTTCATTTATTTACTTTTTAGAGACAGGCTCTTGCTCTGTTGCCCAGGCTGGAGTAGGGTGGTACAATTGTAGCTCACTGTAGCCTCAACCTCCTGGGCTCAAGTAATCCTCCTGCCTCAGCCTCCCAAATAGCTGGGACTACAGATGTGTGCTACCAAGCCCAGCTATGTGGCCTTCTTTAAATGATCCAATTTCTGACTCTAAGCTCCCATCCTGCCTACTGTCAGGGGTCTTGGGACATCAGTCTTCGGATATTATTACCACGTTATTTGCTCCCAGGGCTGCATGTCCTTGGGGCCTGGCGTCTCTTCAATTTCATGCCATGATGGTGTGCCTGGGTCACAGGTGCAGCCTATGTTCATCTCCTCTGAACACCTGCCATCTTCCCAGGGCATCTTCTGGAAAAGTTATTAAAACAAGTAACTATTGAGCTTCTCTTGTCTGTGGGGGCTAGGGGCCCCCAGCCCTAACCCAGGCATCAGCGGCTTCATTTCCATGTACAGAATGCAAGATCTCAGCTCACTGCAAAACTGCTCTTCCTCCAGGTGCTTCCAGAAGTCCATAGGGGATGTTTCACGAGTAACAGGCGTTTCTCTCACCTACTTCCACTCTGGACCACACTGCCCCCTTGTGGAGGGCGGTGACTCTGCCATTGCTTTATAGGCCTGTGATGGCTGTGAGTTGCGTTCTTGTCCAGGGTGCATCTGACAGCCGCTCAAAGCTGCAGTCTTCGAGGATCCAGAGGGTCCACACAGTTGTACAGTCCCTTGCAGCCAGGCTGTCACCCCAGCACTCCTCCCCGGATCTGAGTTGCACCTTGTGACCTGGGCATGGAGGCAGTGCTGCCTGTGGTCCTGGGGCTCTTGGGGTCCTCCTTGAGGAGGATTCTTCTGCCTTGGCCTGTGGCTTTTTTCTCCGTAAGACAGGCCCAGTGTATTAGTCAGGAGTATTCTGATTGCAGATGATGGAAACTCAGCTTAAGTTGTTTACAATTCCAATAAATAAATTAATTAATTAAAAAGAAAGAAAATGTATTGGTTTGTCACTGAAAACTCATGGCAAGTCTTCAGGTATAACTGGATCCAGGAGCTTGAATAGTGTGGTCAGAGTGGTCTTTCTCCTGTCTGTTCTGCTTTCCTTTGTGCTGGCTTTACTCCCACGCAGGCTTTCTCCACTTGGGTGCTCTCTAAAGTTTTGGCCTTATTTCTTCCCCATAGCTATCAATCTTAGTGGAAAGAGGCTTCTCTTTGCCTTCAGTCCCTACAAAAGTTCTGCAATTGGGTCTCTTTGGCTCAATTCACTTGCTTGCCATTGAAACAATGCCTATGAAAGACAGGGTGAAATATACAAATACACTTCCCCTCTGGCTGGGTGCAGCGGCTCACACCTGTAATCCTAGCACTTTGGGAGACTGAGGTGGGTGGATCTCCTGAGGTCAGGAGTTCGGGACCACTCTGGCCAACATGGTGAAACCCCGTCTGTATTAAAAATACAAAAATTAGCTGGGCGTGGTGGCATATACCTGTAGGTCCAGCTACTCGGGAGGCTAAGGCAGGAGAATCACTTGAACCCAGGAGGTGTTCAGCAGTAAGGTTTTCTGACAAGTGACCCTGTCCCCTTCCTTGGACCTAGGCTGGCCTGTGACCCCAGGGCTGCCATTCCAGGTACTGGGTAGGCCAGCAACCTCTGAGGTGACTTGTCTTGATAGGATAAGTAGCCTCAAGTAGTTTGTCCCTTGGAGGTTGGAATTAAGGATTTCCAAGAAAGGTTTTCTTTCTTTTTTTTTTTTTTTGAGACTGAGTCTCACTCTGTCGCCCAGGCTGGAGTGCAGTGGCCGGATCTCAGCTCACTGCAAGCTCCTCCTCCCGGGTTCCTGCCATTCTCCTGCCTCAGCCTCCCGAGTAGCTGGGACTACAGGCACCCGCCACCTCGCCCGGCTAGTTTTTTGTATTTTTTTTTTAGTAGAGACGGGGTTTCACCATGTTAGCCAGGATGGTCTCGATCTCCTGACCTCGTGATCCGGCTGTCTCGGCCTTCCAGAGTGCTGGGATTACAGGCTTGAGCCACCGCGCCCGGCCTTCCAAGAGAGGTTTTCAATTTGTAGAAGGAGTAGGGGCTGAAGGGTCCTCAGTGGCCATATGTATACCAAATCCAGGAGGGAGTGGTCAGTTCAGCAGAGAACAGGGGGACATGCAAAAGAAGCAGGGAGGTCTTGGGAAAGATCATGCAGTCCAGTAGAGAGAGACACGGCTGCTGAGAGACAGAGAGATCTCTGATCCCATTGGCAGTCCGGTCTCAAGACCATACATTGAATCCCTTTTCTTTACCCTGCAAAACTTCGTAGTTTAAAACACAAACACCCAGTTAAATCTAGCTGATTTATTTACAACTACAGACTGATTTAAAGATGAGCAATAGGCTGGGTGCGGTGGGTCACACCTGTAATCCCAGCACTTTGGGAGGCTGAGACAGGCAGATCACCTGAGGTCAGGAGTTCGAGACCAGTCTACATGGTGAAACCTTGTCTCTACTAAAAATACAAAAATTAGCCAGGTATGGTGGCGGGCACCTGTAATCCCAGCTACTCTGGAGCTGAGGCAGAAGAATCACTTGAATCCAGGAGGCGGAGTTTGCAGTGGGCCAAGGTAGCGCTCCTGCACTCCAACCTGGGTGGCAGAGCAAGACTCCGTCTCATAAATAAATAAATAAATAAATAAATAAATAAGAGTAATAATATTCCAAGTGAGGGAAGGAAATATTCAGACTGCTTAACTTGACTTGTAGCTCACATATATTCATTATTTCTGTACCTTTTTTTTTTTTTTTGACAGCATCTCTGTCTCTGAGGCTGGAGTGCAGTGGTGGTGAGGTCTCAGTTCACTTCAACTTTCGCCTCCCAGGCTCAGGTGATCTTCCCACCTCAGCCTTCCAAATAGTTGGGACCACAGGCATGCACCACCACGGCCAGTTAATTTTTTTTGTAGAGATGGGGTTTTGCCACGTTGCCCAGGCTGGTCTCTAACTCCTGGACTCAAGTGATCCTCCCACTTTGTCTTCCCCAAGTGCTGGGATTACAGGCGTGAGCAACTGTGCCCAGCTGGCACTTTTTTTTCTGTTTTATAAGATTATAGTATTATCTGTCTCCCTATCAGCCATTTCATCCTCTCTTCCTTGTCAGGGAACTCTGCTTTTGTTCAAGGATATAAGTGACTCAAATATTACATAGGGCCACGTGCAGTGGCTAACATCTGTAGTCGTAGCATTTTGGGGGGCCAAGGCAGGAGTATCACTTGAGCTTAGAAGTTCGAAGCTGCAGTGAGCTATTATTGTGCCACTGCATTCCAGCCTGGGCAACAGAGTGAGACCCTGTCTCAAAAAAGAAAAAAATTACATAAGCAGAATATGCAACAACAACAACAAAATCATAGAGACCTTGGCCTCTACTCTTAGGCAGATCCCAGTTAGTCTGAGTCAGCCATGGTGGTCTCATTCTTTCGCCAGCAGCTGGTTTAGGAACCAGCATGTGACAGACTTAGTCCAGGCCCATGAGATGAATAGGGAACTCTACTGAGGGTTTCAGGGAAAGTGGATCAGGCTTCTAAGAAAGAGTCTGGAAGAAATGGCTCATTTTCCCATCAGAATCTTCCTTCCTTCCTTCCTTCCTTCCTTCCTTCCTTCCTTCCTTCCTTCCTTCCTTCCTTCCTTCCTTCCTTTTCTTTCTTTCTTTTCTTTCTTTTCTTTCCTTCCTTCCTTCCTTTCTTTCTTTTCTTTTCTTTTTTTTTTTAAATTAAATTCTGAACATGGGCCAGGTGCAGTGGCTCACACCTGTAATCCCAGCACTTTGGGAGGCCGAGGCAGGTGGATCACTTGAAGTCAGGAGTTCGAGAGCAGCCTGGACAACATGGTGAGACCCCATTGCTACTAAACACACACACACACACACACACACACACACACACACACACACACGAAAACTTAGCTAGGCATGGTGGCACATGCCTGTAATCTCCAAATCCCAACTACTTGGGAGGCTGAGACACGAGAATGGCTTGAACTCAGTAGGCGGAGGTTGCAATGAGCCAATATTTGGCCACTGCACTCCAGCCTGGGTCTTACTCTAGCGAGACTCTGTCTCAAAAAAAAGGAAAAAAAAAATTCTGAATGCGATGTCTATTACAGTCTACAGAGGTAAAAGATGACAAGTAGCAGGACTTGTGCCCAAGTTTTAGAGTGACTGTAACTATAGCCTAGAGCCAGTAATCTCTGTCTTCTTTACTGTGAGATAATAAAGCCCTCATTGTTTACATTCTTTTTAAAATAAAATCCCACAATATTGTATTGTAATTGATGCAGATATAGCAGGTTATTAAATCACAGCTAGATTAATATCATCATGAATCACAGGAGACTTTAGAGGTCATCTGTCTAATACAGTTCTACTCTACATCCCTATAGTGGCAAGATCCCAGTTAGAATGTGGAGTTGGCCTCTGTCCCCATGCTATTTACTGGCTGGGGGCCCTGCACAAGTTATTTAATCTTGCTCAGTCTCACTTTCCTCACATGTTAAAAGGAAATAAATATAGTCTGTGGGAACTAAGTGAGATAATGTATCATGGCTGGCATAGAATAGGCACCAAATAAAAGCTAGCTATCATGGTTATTTCCAGATGAAAAAGGCATGGTTTTTGCCTTCAATAATATTACAATTAAGGAGTATGGAAAAGACAAACAGCCATGAAACACAAAGTGAGACTTGATGAAAACAACTGAGTCGAATCATGGGGGTAAAGAGAACATATGCTGTAAGAGTTCAGAGGTGAGAAAAGCTTTATTTATTTATTTTTAGAGACAAGGTCTTGCTCTGTCACCCAGGTTAGAGTACAGTGGCACGATTATAGCCCACTGCAGCCTTGACCTCCTGGGCTTAGGGAATCCTATGTGCCACCATGCCCGACTAATTAATTTTTTTTTTTTTTTCTGTAGAGACAGGTCTTGCTATGTTGCCCAGGCTACTTGTGAATTCGTGGCCTCAAGCGATCCTTCTACCTTGGCCTCCCAAAGCTCTGGGATTATAGGCATGAGCCACTGTGCCCAGCCCAGAGGTGAGAAAAGCTTAATGAGCAAAAGGACATTTGAGATTATGGCTGATTTTTATGATCTGAATTTTTCAAATTCCCTACAAAAAATATCTATTGCCTATTTCATCACATAAAAGTTATTAAAATAATGTGCATTCCTCAATAAATAAAGGAAAGAAGCAAATCTCAAAAAAGGCCATTGCAATGTTTTCCTTTGATAATAGTGAACAACTTGGAAACATCCTAAACGTTGGAATTAAATAAATTGGACCACATCCACGTGGCTGAATATCATACAGTTGTTAAACAGCTGGGAATTGTGTACCAGTATGGAAAAATGAAAATAATTGCTTTGTTAGTGGTTAGACATTGGATGATTACTGGCTTTCAATCTTAATTCTGAGTTTCCATGATTACTACAATATTGTTTGTGCAATCAAACATTTAATGAAACCAAAGAAAATAAGTGTGAAATTTGACCCGAACAATGGGGCCTTTTGTGTAACATTCTTTGCTCTGGTGGTTGCAGGAGTCTGCCTATTTCTCCACACCCGGGCGGGCCCCCAGCACAGATCCTTTGTCACCCATAAGAAGGTGTGAGTGGAAGCCATGTGGCCTTGGTTTGGCCAGGACTGAGGACACCATCCCCTTACCCAGTGGGTGGTGGGGGCTACTTTCAGTGCCTCTCTGTCTGCAGGGGATATTAAGGCAGGAGGCCTGGCTATAGCTTTTTGTTTTTGATGTTCTCTTCATTAGATGTTCTATACTGTTTGTAAAATGGATGCTAAACCAGGAGAAAAACAGGTCTACGGTGTTTCCTTGAGCATCTGTGAGGGCCCCCTCACCCTTTCGGGGAAACCCTGCCATGCTTTCCTCCTTAGGAGTCACTTTTGGCAGGCCCGGGTCCTAAAGGCTAAGGGCCTGTGAATTTACTTCCCCTGGAGAGATAAAGGCCTGTAGCCCTCTTTTGGGGTCAGTGTTTGACACTAAAGAGAGTCACTCATGGCCGTGACTTCCAGGCAGTGGACACGAGCTCTTCGGACTGCCAAGGCTGGTTCCAGCCACCCAGTTCCGCTTTTCTCTGGGGCCATCTATAACAGTGCGGGGGGAGGCGGGGTGGTCCCTGAGTGTCGCGGCGCAGAGCCGGGTCAGATGCGTCCCGTTAATGGAGACAAGCTCTGCACGGAGCTGGTGGCCTAATGGGGACCACGCTCGCTCTAATGCGAAGCAGCCGCCGCACCGTGGCGGAGCCTCTTCCCACTGGGCCCGAGAGTTGCCGAGATAAAACGGAAGAGCCGCGAAAGGCGCTTTGATTCCAATACAAAACAAATTATTACTCCCAGAATGGAACAAAATAAGTCAGAGAGGAATCTCACGGTCACCATTCCTCTCTGCGAGGCTGCAGCCGGCGGCCCCGGGCCTGCCCATCCTGCGATCTTTGGCGGAGACACGGGGACACGGCACTGAGGGGCTCTGGGCGACTGGGCCGGGGAAGTCGGAGTTCCTGGCCAACGGCCCGCGGGGGCCTGAATCCTTTGTTTGTTGGGGCACCCCAAGGCCAGAGGTCCTCAACTTGCGCGAGGGAGCCTCCGCATCTCGCGGAGGGCTTGTTACAGCACGAATTCCTGAGACCCACCTCCAGAGTTTCTGATTTTGCAGGTGGAGTGGAGGTTGAGAATTTGCATTTTTTCAGGGAACGCTGGTGCTGTCGGTCGGTGAAAACTCTGAGAACCAGCTAGTAAATATGGAGACGGAAGCAACTTGGCCTTGAGTCTCCCACCACCACTACCCTGGCTTTCAGATGGCTGAGTCCCAGAGAGGTCTGCAGTGGGTAAACGATCCAATAGAGCTCTCCCACCCGCCACCTCCGAACTCAACAACTGATGCCTGTACCTAGCTTCTTTCATCCCCTTTGGAGCCTGTTTTTGATTGGTCACTCCTGTCCTATAGTGAATCAACCAAGTCCCGCCCCAAAACTCAGGGACTGGAATTTCCCAGCAGCCTGGGCAGGTAAATGGGCAGCTGCCAAAAGCCTGTGAAAAAGCTTCAGGACTCCAGGCAGTCTCTCTACGGGATGCTTCTGCTCAAGTTGCCTAGCCTCTAGAGAAGGCTCCTGGCTCTCTGTCACTGGCCTGGGCCACCAGTCATTCCTGGCAAGAGGAGTTTGGGGGTGAGGGGTAGGGAGTAGGGAGTAGGAAGGGGAGACTGGTGGCTGGGAGGACAGTGGCAACAATTCTTGTTGGGGTAACCTCACAATTCCTGCCTGGTTTCTTGGAACCCATTCAGGGATCTAAAAGCCTGAAAGTGTTTCTTTTTTTGTTTGTTTGTTTTTTAGAGACAAGGTCTTGCTACTGCCCAGGCTGGAGTGCAATGGCACAATCATAGCTCTGTAGCCTCATACTACTGGGCTCCAGGGATCCTCCCAAGTAGTTGGGATTATAGGCATGAGCCACCATGCCTGGCTAATTTAAAAAAAAAAATTTTTTTTAGACAAGGTCTCACTCAGCCGCCCAGGCTGGAGTGCAGTGGCACGATCTCGGCTCACTGCAACCTCCGCCTCCCGGGTTCAAGCAATTCTCCTGCCTCAGCCTCCTGAGTAGCTGGGACTACAGGCATGCACCACCACCCCCAACTAATTTTTGTATTTTTAGTAGAGACAGGGTTTCACCATGTTGGCCAGGATGGTCTCAATCTCTTGACCTCGTGATCTGCTCACCTCTGCCTCCCAAAGTGTTGAGATTATAGGCGTGAGCCACCGTGCCCGGCCAGTACCTGACTAATTTTAAAATTCTTTGTAGAGATGGTGGGGGTGGTCTCACTATGTTGCCCAGGCTGGTCTCAAACTCCTGGCCTCAAGTTATCCTCCCATTTCAGCCGCTCAAAGTGCTGGGATAACAGGCATGAGCCACCGCACCCAGCCTTGTGTTTTAGGTGCAGGATGTCTGGGATGAGGGCCTCCCTAGAGTAAGCCATTTGTTTTCAAACTTGAGTGTGCATCCGGATCACCTGGAGGCCTTGGTAAGACAGATTGCTGGCCCCACCCCAGAATTACTGATTCAGTGGGGCTGAGGTGGGGTTGAGAGTTTGCATTTCTAACAAGGTCCCAGGTGCTGCTGCTGATTTGGCTTCCACACTTTGAAAATCACAGCCCTAGACTTCATTTGGGATCTCCAAGCCCTCTCTATAGCCTCAAATGTCATGGTATCTGTCCCCAGCCCCACTCTCTGGACATCCTCCACCAGTCACTGGTCTTCATGTTGATTGCCTTTCTCAGCTTTTGAAAAGGCAGTTTGGTCTTGTCTTGTGCTGCCTGTGCTCTCTGGTTCTGGAAGCAGGAAACAGCTGTTAGGGTGATTCAGCAATGGAAAGAGCAGCAACCCTCATACCCCACCCTCATTCTTGCACCCAGCCAGGCAGGACAGCTCCCTTCTCCTTGCTGCCATCCTTCGCCCTCTGTAATTGCTTGAGTCCTAGCCCTGGTTTAGTCTAAAAAGAACAGGCAGCTGAGGAAGGATACCTTTAATAGGCACCTTAGTATCCACTCAAGGCCAAGTCTAGAGGGGTCGCTGTTGCATTTCTCCCAGTGACAAGAGCTCTGGAATGATCCTTTTTTTTTTTTTTTTACCTTGTGCTTTGCACATCATAGCTATTTATGAAATATTTGTTGATTGACTAGTTGCTTAGGGAAAACTATAAGGAAGGAAAACAAAGCAAAATGAAGATATTCTTCAAGGCTGCCATGCACTAGGACAAAGTTTTGTTTGTTTTTTTTGAGAAGGAGTCTCGCTCTGTCACCCAGGCTGGAGTGCAGTGGTGCCATCTTGGCTCACTGCAACCTCCACCTCCCAGGCTCAAGCCATTCTCCTGCTTCAGCATCCCAAGTAGCTGGGACTAGAGGCATACACCACCATGCCTCACTATTTTCTTTCTTTTTCTTTTTCTTTTTTTTTTGTATTTTTAGTAGAGACTAGGTTTCACCATGTTGACCAGGCTGGTCTTGAACTCCTGACCTCAGATGATCTGTCTGCCTCAGTCTCCCAAAATGCTGGGATTATAGGCATGAGCCACTGCACCTGGACTAGGACAAAGTTTTGATCAGTGTTTGCCAGCTTGGCTGAAGGGGTAGAGTTTATCCTCTTTGACCTCCAGAAAAGGTGTCAGAAGCTCCTGGGTGGGCACTCTGAAGCACAGGCCTGTGGGTGGGGGCAAAAAACAGCAAGATCAGTGTAATTCAGGGTTTTCTTTGGGGAGCTTTGAGACTGCCCTGGCAAGCTGGAGACCCTGGAAAAGAAAGAGCAGGTGGTCTATAGGGATCTGGGGGTCAGCTGAGGCCATGGGGAGCCATCCTTTGTTCTGGTGCCTCAGGATTTCCAGAAAGGCAAGTTTTTTACAAAAGGAACTTAACATAATATTTATGTTAAGAAGTTTAGAAAATGTCAATGTAAATAATCATGTTATTTGAAATTTGGACTAGGGTATGTCCAATTTAGATGAAAATAAGCCACGTGCAAACCATTAGATTTTAATAATTTTCCTCTTAATTGGTTATTTTTCAACTATATCTTTAGCAAATGGCTAAATGGTTCTTTTTTTGCGGGGGATGGAGTCTCGCTCTGTTGCCCAGGCTGGAGTGCAGTGGCGTGATCTTGGCTCACTGCAATCTCCGCCTCCCGAGTTCAAGCAATTCTCCTGTCTCAGCCTTCTGAGGATCTGGAACTACAGACATGTGCCACCATGCCCGGCTAATTTTTGTATTTTTAGTAGACACACGGTTTCACCATGTTGGCCAGGCTGGTCTCAAACTCCTGACCTCAGGTGATCTGCCTGCCTTGGCCTCACAAAGTGCTGTGATTACAGGCATGAACCACTGCTCCCGGCCATGGTTCTTAAACTTAGGTGAACATTGGAATCACCAGTGTTGCTTAAAAAAAATAATCCCAATACCCTGGCTACACCCAAGATATGAAGGTAAGGCACAATAGTTTTTTAAAGCCCCCGAGGCAATTTTGTAGTGCAGCTAGGATAAAAAATCCTTGCGCTATTGCTTGAGTGGTTGGACAGGCTAGACTGAAACAAGTAAGACTTTCTGGGGTGCCTGCTTAGCCTCTCATGAGTGCCATGACTGCCCTCTTCCCACAAGGAGGGACCATCAGAAGCTACAGCAGACCCTCTTCCTCAGCTCCAGTTGACAGGACTGGGGTGTATCTCCAGGACAGTACCTGACCCAGGATACCAATCAGGTGTCTCACACAGGAAGATTGAACTGGCACTCAGAAATTACAGCTATCACTGGCGCTCCTCTCTCAAATGGAGCAGAGGAGAGACCTGACCAGAGCAGCAGGAAAAGTTGGTTCTTGCCATCACCTCAGCCCCTGTTGCAGCACAGCCCTTCAGGGAGTCTGGCTACCACCCTGCCTGGGGTTCCAGGGGTTACTCACGAATCCTTATAAAAACACCCCCCACCCCAGCCACCTGTTTGGTTTAAAGCCAGCTCTAGTGGGTTTATGTTACTTGTGACCAAAGAGGCCTGCCGTGTGCACAGACAACAGCACATCAAAAGCACACAAAAACAAATATGTATTCCCTTCCCCCACCACAGTTACACCCAAGCTCTTTCTAATTCCATGTGGTCCCAGCGGAAGACTGTTTGGACTCTGTATTTTCTGGAGTCCACCCGGAGAAACCTGTTTTCAATTCAATTGAGAACTGCAATGATTCCCTAATGTGGCTCCATAGGCTTATTGGGAATCACCTGGAGGAACTACAGATAAACACATAGATTGCCAAGCACCATCTCCAGAGGCAGAAGCTGTTTAGTTTGAAGAGGATCTTGAAATCTGTGTTTTAAAAACTTTTTTCCATGAAATTTTGATGTGCGGTTGAGTCTACTGGGGTCAGGCTGGTAGGGTTAATTAAAAAAAATTAAATTCCTCTTTAACTGCCTCCTAGATGGAGGCGGCGTTGCTATCAACCTATCATTTCTGGGAGATGGATTTTGGAGGCATTTTGTCTGGGAGATGGATAAGGGCCTAGTCTGCGGATGGACTAAACAGAGCCCAGTGAGGTTCAGGCTCGTTGGAGTACATATAAACATCAATCAGGCCAAGGGACCTTTTCAGGTTGGCTGCTTGAGCTGGTCAAATGAACCAGATCATTTACTTTGCCTTCTGAGCTCTGTAGACACAACCAAAGGAATAAAAAAAAAAGTGTGTGTGTGTGTGTGTGTAAGGCAGCAAATGTACCTTTTACTCTAGAAACAAAAATATCATTTCTGACCCAACAATAGCCGGATCCCTGTGAATGAAGGGTTTGCATATTTTCCTGTTTTAACGGTTCTAGTATAAACAGCCCAAGCCCAGGCCTGATTGTCAGAAGGTCCTGAGCAGCCCAACCAGAATGCTGGAAATGACTCCTTCAGCCCTGAGGACCTGGATCCGGCTTAGTGCCAGGATTTGGGCTTGTGTTTAACAGTAGCAATGGGGTCAGAAGTTGAGGGAGAGGGCAATTGCAGTGATCCCCAAGACCACAGCTAATGCCAGAACAACAGCGATAGTAGCTGCAGAGGCAAAAGAAGCAGTAGCTACTGTGTATTGATGATTTATTTGTACAGGCTGAGTGTGTCATTTATTTGAATACTTACAATAGCTTGATGTGGTAGGCATTATTATTCCAATTTTTAGAATGAGGTTCAGGAAAGTTGAGCAGCTTTTCTGAGGTCACACACCTTTTAAGGGGAAGACTCAGGATTACATGAAGGCATGTTTGACTCCTAACCATTACAAGACACTGCACACAGTACCCCAGGTGACAAACATCATCTTGTGTGCCATTTGGGAATACAGGACTTTGGTCCTAGAAGCAGGCTGGGACAGCTCTTCAGACACATTGCTGGTTCCTGCTTTCTTTCATCCCTCTCACCACTCTAGATACACTGGTCTCCAGCAGAGGGAGATGGCTGGCAGCAGGGGCTAGAAGGCCCTCTTCTAGGTCAAGGCAGTCCCTAATATCTGGGTAGATTTTTTTGTGTCCTGAGAATGGGACCATGACTCTCTTTGTTAGGCTAGCAAAAGACTCAGCAATGGCCTGGCATACTGGCTCATGTCTGTAATCCCGGCACTTTGGGAGGCCGAGGTGGGTGGATTTCTCTCTCTCTCTCTCTCTTTTTTTTTTTTTTTTTTTTTTTTAGACAGAGTTTCACTCTTGTTGCCCAGGCTGGAGTGCAGTGGCACGATCCTGGCTCACTGCAACCTCCGTCTTCCGGTTTCAAGCGATTCTCCTGCCTCAGCCTCCTGAGTAGCTGGGACTACAGGCACACACCACCACGCCCAGCTAATTTTTTGTATTTTTTAGTAGAGACAGGGTTTCACCATGTTGACCAGGATGGTTTCGATTTCTTGACCTCGTGATCGGCCCGCCTTGGCCTCCCAAAGTGCTGGGATTACAGGTGTGAGCCACTGCACCTGGCTGGTGGATCTCTTGAGGTTAGGAGTTTGAGACCAGCCTGGCCAACATAGTGAAACCCCATCTCTACTAAAAACACATAAATTAGCTAGGCTAGCGGTGGGTGCCTGTAACCCCGGCTTCCCAGGGAGGGTGAGGCAGGAGAATGGCTTGAACCTGGGAGGCAGAAATTGCAGTGAGCTGAGCTGGTGCCACTGTTGTCCAGGCTGGACAACAGAATGAGACTTCATCTCAAAACAAACAAGAAAAGAACAGCAACAACAAAAAAATTAAAAAGAAAGGCTCAACACTGATTGATCAACTACTGATTATATATTAACTGATCAAGACTGATTCAGAGAGTGTGGCTTAGGGAAACTTTCCTGGGCCTAAAACAGATACTTGGTGCTGATGTATAACAAAATTATGGTTCATCCAAAGGATGGATTATTAAGCAATAATTGAAAATCATTTTTCAAATAATAAGATATGGAGAAAAACCCTATGGCGAAAGGTTAAAACAAGCAGGATGCAAAACTGCACATTTTATGTACATTTATTAATTATTGGAAATTAGACTTATTTTAACTGAAATATATAAATAAAAGACTGGAAGGATGCCATCAAAATGTTAACCATGGTTACCTTGTGACCTCGAGGAGGGATGGGATTATTGTAGCGTTGGTGTTTTTTGTGCATTTTAATGTTTTATTTTCCCAATTTTCTTCAGTTTGAATTATCTTTGTGATGGGAAAAGTGAAAGTGTGAAAGTCCTAATACATAGCACTGGAAATGCATAGATACGATGACTGAGTAATTTTTACCCCACTCTGTCTAGAATGGATGCAGCAGGCAGAAGTGTCTGCCTAAGGTTTATTTCAACGGCAAGAATGGGGGCCTCTGGAATCAGTTCTGTCTCAGCAGAACCTGAGCGAGGCCTGTGCGGTGCGGGTAGGGAGCAGCCACTTCCGGTCGTCAACGAGTTCTTAATTTGGTTGGAGAGACAAGTGCACTGCAAGAAATAAAGGCAGCCAAGCGAGTAGGCCACCATCAAGTGGGGTTGAAAGGCGGGGGGCAGGCTCCTCTGGGCGTAGGTCGGGACCCGTGGGCGCCAATCAATGCTATGGTGGCGGAGAGTAAAGGGGACGAGCACAGCCTGGGGCCACCCCTGGAGTCCCCCAGCGTCCGCCTGTGGCCGTGCCTGGTTGGCCGCGGATCCCAGCTGGCGCCGCGAAGAGGTGGAATTGCCAGCACAGAGCTCCGGCTCTCTGCCTTTTCTCTGTGTCCGAACACCGGAGCCTCTGGTGTCGAGGGCGGGGGGAGGAACAGAAGTCTCGGATTGAGAAATACGGGAGGGTCTTGTCAGTGGCTGAAGGTGCAGCAGCCACTCTGGGGACCCAGCGAGAATGAGTTCGCTTGGCTCTGGGCGAGCCCCTTCTGTGGGTGCAGCTCCTGGGCCGCAGAGGGAGGCGGCGGTAATGTCGCCCAGTGCCAGCAGAGGGCAGCCTCGAGGCCGTGAGCCCGAACGGCAACCTCGCCAAACCGCGGGCTCCCTTCCAGCTCCCGGGCTCTGCGGTGTAGAGGCGGCCTTGGAGCCCAGAGACCAGCAACCTCAGTCTGCAGGAGCCCGGCGCAGAGGCCCAAGGGCACCCCCGAGATGTGGTCAAGCTACAACCCTTAGGCAGCCTCACTCTGCGACGGCAAGGGCTTAGAGGGTGGAGTGGGACCAGATGCCTCAGGAAGGGTTAGAAAGAAAGAAACAAAACCCAACGCATACAGGGAGTTTGTTTTCAAGCAACAGCTTCCAAGCGTGTGGAAACCTTTTAAATGATGCTGGTGAGAGCTATGATAGTCTTCGCGTTCTTGGCGAGGGAAGTCGGAGGCTAGTAGCGGGATGGCTCCTGGTCGCGCAGGAGCCAGAGGTACCAGCGATCCGTGCTGGGGCAGAGGGACCGTGGACTAAGGATTCAGACACACGTAATTGGGGATTCCAGTCCCGACTCTGGTCACTCAATTGACGTTGAACTTGAGCAACTCACTGTACCGCTCTAGCCTCTGACTAATCACGTCTGTAAAATGGGCATGGTGGGCTCCGAGTCTTGTAGGGGCGCTAGGGATTCCAGACAGCAGGAACTTCCTCACTGCTCCGGCAACCTTGGGTTCCGGGGTTTGCAGGTGGGCTGAAAGGATCCTATCATCGCACGTTTGCCTGGCGTGGCTGCTTTAGAGACCGAGGCCCGCCAGGCTTTGCAACCCAGTTGCGCGTGGGCAGCCACGGCCGTGGAACCGCCGGGATCGCCTTAGCGGCACTCCGGCCAACTCCCTACTTCCCGCCCTGGGCACTAGGATCACCCAGCTCCAGAAGATAGTGCTTATCAGCACAGGAATTGAGACCCAACACCCGGCGCAGTGGGTCTCCCAGGAAGCCTGGTGAAGGGCCAAGGCCCGCCGGACCTGAGGTCGCTTGGGGCGCTAAACAGACCCATCTATGAGCACATTCGGCCAACACACCCAAGTTCAACAGCGGGCGGGATCTTTGGCTGACCTCGATCTCTCTCAGAGTGTGTGCAAACGGGCACCCATTAGCTTCTTTTGGCTTGTTTCCTCATCTGTAAACTTTCAAAGGAGAGTATTTTCCGGGGTGATTCTGAAAATCATGCCAAAACTGAAAAGGCCTGTGTAAATGCGAGGTGTAATGATGACTTACGAGCAGCCAGCCCTATAAGTGCCTGCAGGAGCCAACAGGATAGATGCTAGAACGTTCTACATATGTGTGCACATACACATCACGTATGTGTAAAGGTGCACACCTGTCCCTAGACACATGACAAATGCACACACGTATGCGTGTACGTCTGGCTGAGAGCAAAGGGGCTAATACAGGGCTCATACAGGACATCATCCTGCAGTCTTGTGCATGCACAGTACACACGCGAGCACGACTGTCTGCCTGGAGACACCGCGTGGCACCGGAGGAGCTGCTCAGCCGACCCATTTCTTCCGAGCAGAGTCGGTGCCACCCGGGAAGTAGGGTTTCGGGTGCTGCTCTGGAGCGCCGGAAAGTCCGGATCCGGGTCTGCTGGTCAGCGCTTCGGCGCCTCCGGGCTCCTTTATCTCTCATCTGCCGGCCGGTGAGCGGCTCCAGTTTCAGTGGGGACCAAGACCCCCGAGCCTGCCGGTGAGGGGAGGGAGCGGAGAAGGAGGCCGCTCCGGGTACAAGAGGCTGCAGGGCCCCACTTCCCAGGTGTGTCGTCCTTCCTTTATCTCCCCAGGTCACACCCCCACTGAAAATAAAGAAGGGTCCCTGACTCATTCAGGTCAGGGAAGGCGGCCCCCGGGGGGGCCCCCTGCCCTCACAAGCCATGGTGAAGGGAGGCGAAGCCAGGGTTTGCCACGCCTGGGAGAAAATGCGTCTGCAGGGTCTCTTTGGGCTGCAGCGCTGGCCCGGGGCCCCAAGACTGTTAAGGTGTGCGTGGGAGGCGCGCAGTGTGGCTACCGAAGAGCCCTCCATCACCGCACCGGCAGGCTGCCGGGCTTGTCCTCCTCTCATCCTTCCAAGGGTTCTGAGCTGCGCAGCACTCGCATCACCCAGAAGTGTCTGTGGAGAAAACGACCTCAGGCGTAAGCCCAAGGCTGCCACCTGCAAAGGCAATGCCGTGGAGGCTGGGTTCCGCCGCGACCTGGGTTTTTAAGTCACCGAAAGGGACAGGGCAGGGTCACAAACACTCTCCCGCCTTCTCTGCTGACCCGTTCGGCTGATAGGAGAGTGTTGCGCAGAAAATTCGAGGCCGGGCGCTGGAGGAGTCTCCGAGGACCGGAGAAGGCACAGAGGCGCCCCTGAGAGGCGCAGCTGGAACAAGCGATGCACGGGTTCGGATCTGGCCGGCCAACCGAGCCCAGCGGTAGCGAAAGCCAGAGTCGCCACAGAGGTTGAGCACGATTCCGTTTCTGGGGATCGGGTCCGGTGGCGAGCCACAGTCCCTAACGCCTCAGGAGACCTTAAGTAGGGCAACATAATGCTGGTGGGGGCAAGGTCCAAGGAATTTAGTGGCAGAAGCCTTTCGTGGGGGAAAGGCAGATCCGTGCCTCCTCTGAGCCTGGGTGTGGGTACAGCCCCTGGCCTTGTAGCCCCTGTTCCGGGGATCAGCTGGGCCCACCAAACCTCCCTATATGGGGTTGAAAGTGGCCAGTGGGACGGCCCCGCCGCCCCTCCCTCGGGATTCCACAGGGTCCTGACCCGGCCTTTATCTCCGCACGGTCAGCAGTCGCGGGGGCTTCAGGAAGGAGGACAAAGGCCCGGTGTCACTGCGGGCGGGGGCTTGGTTTCCTGGCTCTCTGCTCACACTCACAGCCTTTAGCGGTTGTTGGGGGAAGATTTTTAAAAATATGTGTCGAATTTCCTTTTTTTCTCTTCTAGAAGCAAACAAACAAAAAAGGCAAAAGGCATATTCCCCTTCGCTCCTCGTCCATACAGATTAAAGTTTCCTGGGATCCTGCCCGCCCCCCCGCCCCTTTTTTTCCTTTGACTGCCTAGAAATACTTTTTCTCTCTTGTACATAGAGGAAAATGCGGGGAAAGGTTTTTTTAAAACTCGGTTTCATACTATTATTATTACTGAGGACAACCGGGCAGGCTGAGGTCCCAACGTGGATGATCTGAGTCGGCCTTGTGCCGGGGCTCTGCAGCCACTGCCCTGTGCACTTAGCACCTCTGGGGGCAATCAGGGCCCCTGCGCTTCCGTCCACCGCTCCGCAGTCGAGAGCACCCTGTGCCCAGACTGGCCGACTCATTCTCTCCCGAATTTTGTTTAGAGCTGGCAAGGTGACTTAGCCCGGCGCCCCGAGACCTGGGCTTGCAGCGCCGGCAACAGGGCCCCGGGGACGCGAGGCGCTCCAGGCCGGGGTCTTCCCGGCCACGGGCCTCTCTCGCTCTCCACCCGCTGGCGGCGCCTCTGTCGCCCGCAACTCGACCCAACCCGCTTCCTGCGTTTGCCCCTCAGGTTTCCCGTTTATCCACAAAGGCCTAGGAGAGCCTCGCCCACAGGCTGACCCTGCAACCTCTGGCCCGGTGGCTGCCTTCTGTTTTTCTGAAAAAGAAAAGAAAAAAAAAGAAAAAGAAAAAAAAAAAAAAAAAAGAAAAATCAACCAGTCGAGGGAGGCGCGTGAGGACTGCAGGCGCCAGCCGGAGAGCCTGTGAGTGGGGCTGTGGCTGGCCCCAAGCCCCTGGGTCGGTGCCGCTTCTCGGGTCAGCACGGCCTTTCTCAGAGTAAACCTCCTAAATGTGTGAAGACCGCTTTGGGGGAAGCGAGAGGGCGGTTGGAGGAGCGCCGGACGAGGTCTCAGAGCCCACCGTGTGTGCCTTCAGGGCTTGGGTGTTAGCTGTGACGGTAACTGCGTGCGCCTCACTACTAGGGACAAGGGGCTAAGGCAGGGTGGATGCAATCACGTGCGCCTGGCCCCGGAAGATGCTCGCAGGGTGGGTTAGGAAGTCCAATCCTAGAAAGTTATCACTAAAAGTTTTTTTCCCCTTCCTTTCTTCCTTCTTTGCTTCCTTCCTTTTTTTATGTAGGGGAAGGGAAAAACATTACTGAGCGTCTACTATAAACTGGGCACTTAAAAATCAGAAAATTTATTTTAATAATTCTGATACACACACATAAGAATTTCTGTTTTATAGAGGAGAACACTGAAATTTGAATGTGTATTTTGCCCAAGATTACATAGTTATTAAAGAGGACATCAGGTTCCATTCCAGTTCTTCCTGGCTGAACAGGCCAGGTCTTTGCCCTATTCTGCACAGGCCACCTCCCCGAAGTGACAAGATCCCAGAACAAGCTTTTTACAGCTCAGCACCAAGCCTGTGCGGCAAACAGCCTGCACAGCAGCAGTTTCTGTGGCACAGTCTGCCCACAGCTCAGACTGTGCCTCCTTCTTTTCCTGGGAGGCTCTCCCTTCTTACTCCTGGGAGGCTCTCTTTTACTACACAGCTCCCTTGAGCATCAGTGGCAGCTAGGCTCAGCTGCTGTCAAGTCTCCTTTTAAAATTTCGGAGACCATTTGCCCCACAGATAGCTGGATGACCTCTGGTTGGTCTCTTCTCTTCTTAGGACCTGAGATTCCTCAAATGTAATGTAATTCTGGGTTCCTACACGCAAGACACTCTTTTTATGACAACTGGGAGCCCTCTCTCCAGAAAGTGGAAAGTTGCTAAGACTGCTTGGTTTTAAGAATCCTTAATTCCTGGTTGTCCCTAAGGTATGGGGTTCCTAGTCCCATCCTTTCCCATATTCTAAGGGTCCCACAGTCTACTCCAAGGAGCAGGGACTGCCACACAGTGGTGGCAGGCCTGATGGGCAGGGCCCCAGGGTCACCACCAGGTTAGATCTGCAGAATGGGGACACTGCAGGGGTCCTGAGTCTGATCAAGATGTTTCCTGGCCTTAGACCCCCCACCCACAGAGGCCAGGAGTCTGGTCTGGTGATTCTGTCCATGAAGCCTGGCCCAGGCCTTCATAAAGGGAAGAGCTCAGTTGAGAGCAAACTGTTTTGGGCCAGACTCAGATTCCTGGCCCATATTCTGCTTGTCCGACTGCATAAAGCCTGGGTCTGGCCCCAATTTCCACCCTCCACCAGGGGGTTCCTTGCAGCTCCATCTCCAGCCTTGGCTTCCAGGAAACCCTGGCGTAGGCTGGATGCACCTAATCTCGGATGAAAGGTCCAGGGCCTCTTGCTCATCTAAGCCTCAGATGTGGAGCTGCGAACTATTTACTGATGCAAGCAGAAAAGAGGCCGTCAATACCCTCTGTAGTAGGGTACAGGACCATCTCCAGGACTCTGTAGGTCCCCTTCCCACAGTCCCTTGGTGCATGTACTTCAATGGCAAAGATTTCTCCAGGTCCCTCTTGAGAATAGGACACCTCCCCCCGCTTTCTCCCAACCAACCCACTTACTCTGACTGGGCAATTTTAGTGAGGTGGAGGTGACTGTAAGAATTTCTGTGTAAATGTGAGGAGGGGGCTCATACTGTTGGCAGTGTGTGAGGATGTTTACACCCACCACACACATAATCTTCATGCAAGAACAACTCATTAGGCAGGACATTCAGGAACTGGCCAGGTATTTGTATTAAACTCTATTTACATTGTATTTACACACTGGCCAACATATATACATACATCCGCATGGCCCAGCTGTCTAGACCAGACTGTATATGCTAAGGCATAATTGCTATATAACTCTCTTAAATACTTTTGCCCTCAGGAATTGCTTAAATCAGCTTCTATAATAGAAATTCAAAAGTGCAAAGAGGGAGAGAAGAGAAAGGAAATGAGAGACGAAGACAGCCTGCCATTGAACTAAACTTTCGGCACAGAGGAAAATGACCAAACTTAAGAGCTTTGGAGAAATCCCGAGGGCTGGAGTTAGACAGATTTTTCCTGTGGGCATTCATGGTGAAGTGGGGTATGATGTGGCTCCCTTCTCTCACCTCCTTCAATCCCTGTGTAGACCCAGGAAACCCTCACTGATTCCTTCATTTCGTCTTCCTTACTTGCTGAGGCTGCTGCTCTCTTCCCAGCCTTGGGTGCCTTTTGCCTTTCAGTTCTCAGAGAGCAGACAGGCTGGTCCTCCATTGCTGGCCCCAGACAACTTCTCTGTCTCACTGGAGGTGGGCTGCTACCTGCGCACCGGGTCTTGGCCCTGGAGACTTCCCTCCCCTGCTTTCCCTGCTTCAGACAGCAGCTGGGAGAGTGCTCACAGCCAGCCTCAGAACAGGGAGCCTCTGCCTGATGAAGCAAAGGCTCTGTCCATATTATTTTATTTTTCAGCAAGCCAGGAATACACACCCACAAATGCACACATCACCAGTGAGGTATGAATGCCACACACACTGTGGTCCCAGTAAGCACTTCCTAAGTGTTAGCCATATGATTATTACAATGCCGAAAATAAATGCCCACTCTGTAGGCGAATGACAGACACACACACCTCCCACCCTGTCACCAATGCACAACTGACACTGTACACACACATTTGCAGCAGATACAGACTACACAATTAATTGCCCATGGGCTACATATTCACGTTAGACAAAGCACAAACAGACACGCACATAGCAGGCTGCTTTCTGTTCTGCAACTCCCCTCAGCCAGATAGTGGAGCAGCTGGGCACCAAAGGCACCCAGACACCAGCCCTGAGCAGCCTCTAGGGCTTCCTGCTCCAGCTGAGCCTCCCTCTCCATCCTGCTCCTGCCGGTTCCTGGTAGGCTCCAGTCTCAGTCTTGAGGTGATGCCCCCTGAGAATCCCCATGGCTTAGTCTCCTGCCTTGTAGTCTCTGGCAGGATGCCTGTGGGGGGCGGGGGGCATTCTGAGCAGAAGCCACTTGGGCCCAACTACACATAACGGGGATACCACCCTGAGGTTCCTACCGCCTGACCACTGGAGGGCTGAAGTGAGAGGCCTGCAGGCTCATTCTCGTGGTGCAAGACCGCTCCTGGCCCACCAGCCGGCCTGGACCTGCCGCCACTCTGCTGGCCAGGCCCCGAGATAGACCGGGGCAGTGAGGGACACACCGCTGGGTGCGGGGTCTAGTCTCAGCTGAGCAGTAGCCCGCAAGAGCCAGCGGATCTATCCTATCAGAAGTCGGAAGTCATCTATCCCATCAGAAGAGTGAAGGCCCATCACCCCCTAATCCGTCTGGGAGAACCAGACTGCAACCAGGTCAAACGCCTTTGTGCCTGCGCGGAAGCACGGATCTTAATTCGTTATTTGAAGATCTCAGTAAAGGAAGAGAGAGAAAGAAAAAAGACTAAATTTCTGCAGCCACGAAGTATGTTCAATCCTTAGTGAAACCTCCAAATCTCCGACCCATATCTCAAGGTAAATGAATTCTGACTATTAAAAATAACAAATCAGTCACTCCTCACATTTGTACAGAGGTTAGCAGCTTGCAGCGCATTTCCACAACCAGAATTTTATCTATTAATATTCGGAACAAACTCTTGGCTGTTATAGTTGACTCAAAATCGAAAAGTTTGAGAACAATAATAAAAACACAGCCAGCCCATATACCTAGTACAACTGTATATGAGGTAGAATACAAACTTGAATGGGTACAAAAATAAACCGAGTCCTACCTACAGTCGCGCCTTGTGAACGAACTTTCTGCTGACGTTAAACAGCCGCAACGGGCCAGTGATGACACAGAAAACAAACAATCCCCAGGAAAACAAAGCAGCAGCGACAGCCACAAACGCCTGCCACCCCGGTTGCTCTCAATCTTTGTTTAGCTCATTCTGAAAAAAAGAAAATTGTGCTGAAAATCTCCCGCTTTGAACTAGCTGCTGAACTTAGGCGCGACGGAAATAAAGAAGTCCGTGTTAAAAGAAAGAACAAAAAATTTATTCGGGAATCGACAAGGCAAAAAACAAAAACAAAACAAAACAAAAACAAAAACACAACAAAAGTGCTCTAGTTCTCTCTAGAAAATTTGGTCCCCCAAACAAGTTACAGTACAACCAGGTCTATGGTTTTCAGGCCGGGCCGGCTCCGGGCCACAAGACCACCTAGGTCGGCCGCTGCCGGGTTTCACATTTCTCCTTCCCAAGGTGGGAGAAGCAGGACGTTTGAAAAACAAAAAGCAGGGAGGACGAGCCGTCCCTGCAGCGTGGGCCAGGCAGGCAGTGATCTCCCTGCAACCAGGACTTGCATCGGAAGATCCGGGGCCATTTGTTTTTGATTTTTTTTCTTCAGATAGGGAGAGGGTGAAACTTCCCCAATTGGTAGACGAAACCATATTTAGTGGATATATTCTCCTACCTCTGAACACAGCTTTTTGAAGGCCCGACAGGAACTCTCACGCAAATCTTCCAGAAGAGAAGATGAGGAATACTAAAGCTTTTGATTTTCATGTTTGGATTTAGCAAGCTCCAAGGCCACAATACTTCCCCGGTTGCCCGGTGAATGTTTTTTCTCCTTACTTTTTTTTTTTTTTTTTAAATATTCTCTTAAAAAGCTCCACCGATCTTTTAAACAAAACATTAGCCAGCCGCCGGGGCCGGGAGGTGCCCGAAGCGACCGGACTGACAGCGAAGGAAACGCGGCCTCCCTCCGCGCCAGCCCGCGGTGTAAACCGAGTACAGGCCGCGGAGCCAGGCTGTCCCGGCTCCCGCTGGGTCCCAACCCCCGCCCCGCCCAGTGGACCCCGCGTCAAGCGGCTTCTGAACAGCTTCAAGAGGGTTCGCGGAGCAAACACACGTGTTGGTCTGTCCCTTTCTCAGGCAGCGCGGGTCCCGCCGCCAGTCCTGTCCGGCGCGTCTAGCCATGGACGGCACGGCAGTCAGGCGGGGAACGCCCAGCGCGAGCGCACCGACCTGTGAGAGAAGGCCAAGAGGTCTGCGCCGCCGACGCCCGGTCGCACCTCGGCCCCGGGCCCTTTCCGCGGTCAACTTGGGCGGGAGACGCTGGGGCTCCGGAAAGAGACGAGCCCAGTAAAAAGCGCGCAGAGAGGCGGCTTCAGGCCAGGGGAGTGCAAGGGCATAGAGGTCAGGGAGGTGAGTACAGGAGGACAAGCAGAGGGAACAAAGAGGAGCTGAGGAGAGCGAAAAAGCACAAAGGGACCCCGGGCGCTGGATCCAGAGGCGGGCCCAGAGGGTGTGAGGTCCGGCTGGCGGCGGCGGCGTCGGCTGCGACCAGGACCGGCGTCGCGCGTCCCTGCATCCTCGCATCCGTCTGCACTGGCATGCGGTGGGCTCTCAGAGATCCAGGCGCGAATGCAGCGCGCCGGTCTTGCTGTCGTGGTCCCAGTAAGAGCAATGCATCATGGCGAGCTCGGGCTGCCGGGCGCAAGCGAACTGCAGGCCGGGCGCACTGGTGGGCGCGGGCGCCGGGGGCGCGGCGGTGGCTGGGCTGGCGGGGCTGAGCTGGCCTGGGGGCGGCGCGGCGGCCCCGTGGTGCGGTGGGGCAGGCGGCGGTGCGGCCGCCGCGTGCAGATGGTGTGCGTGCGGATGCGGGTGGGGGTGCGGCGGCGGCGGGGGTGCGGCCGGCGGGCCTCCCAGGCCGTTGTACGAGTTCACTACGCCGGGGGGCAGCGCCATGCTCTGCACGCGAGTGTATGGCCCGTAAGAGGCGGCCGGGCCCGCCAGCCCCTTGACCACAGCGGCCGCGCCGGGGCTGCCGGGGCCCGCGGCCGCAGCCGCCGCTGCTGCAGCCGCTGCGGCCGCCGCCATCTGGCAGGAGGCATAGGGCATGGGTGAGGGAGGCTGCGGTAGCGGCCACGAGTTGTTGAGGAAGCCGGACTGTAGGTACTTGGGGGGCGCCAGGTAGCCGTAGCCATCGGCCCCGGCGCCCGCCACGCCGCACCCGCCTGCGGCGCCTCCGGCCCCGAAGAGCCCCTTGCCGGGCTGGAAGTGCGCGGGTGGCGGCCGGAAGGGCCGCTTCATGCGGCGGCGGCGCCGGTAGTTGCCCTTCTCGAACATGTCTTCGCAGGCCGGGTCCAGCGTCCAGTAGTTGCCCTTGCGCTCGCCGCCGCCCTCGCGCGGCACTTTGATGAAGCACTCGTTGAGGCTGAGGTTGTGGCGGATGCTATTTTGCCAGCCCTTCTTGTTCTTCTCGTAGAACGGGAACTTGGCGATGATGTACTGGTAGATGCCGGACAGCGTGAGCCTCTTCTCCGCGCTCTCGCGGATCGCCATGGCGATGAGCGCCACGTACGAGTACGGGGGCTTCTGCGCCGGGTCCGGCTTCTCCGGGGCTGTCCCGCCGCCACCCCCTCCGCCCTTGCCTGGGCTCGGCGGCGGCGCTTCTGGCTCCTTGACTGTGCGGCCGGTCTCTGGGGCCAGCAGGGCCCCCGCCGCGTCCTCGGGCTCGGGGTAGCTGGCCATCATGACAAAGCCGGAGCGCCGCGGCCGGGCCGCCTCTGCTCTCCGTTCCAGGCGCTGGCGCGGCAAAGAGTTGGGGCGCACAAGTCCGCTTACGGCCGAGTCTCAAACTTCTGGAGACTGCGGATGCCGCCCGCGTTTGCTTGCTGGAGGCCTCTCGCTGCTCTCCCCTCTCCTTCCCCTTCCCCTAGGGAGCGGCCGGCGGGAGTGGAGCTCAGCCTCTGGCCATGGGGAGTCCGCCCAACAGAGAGGGGCTCCGGCCTCGCCGCCCCTCCCCGTCCAGGCCAGTCCCCGCCTTGGTGGGTTTTCTTTTCTGCTCTCTTCCCCTCCCCCCGCCCCCCGGTTTCCCGAAGCACGACCCGCGTCTCTGGCAGAGCTGCCTCCTGGAGTCCCTAGTGCGCCAGGAGCCTCGCTCTGTTCTGATTCGTATGGGCTCCACCGAGTTCCGCTTGCGTCAGGCGCCTTCGCCCCTATAGCGGGGCGGCCAGCCGCGCACGGGCGAGTTCATCTCCAAGTCACTTTTTGTAAACGCCCCGCACAGCCTGGACCGGCCTGCCCCCGCCCGGCGAGCCTCCGGGGCCCAGCCGACAGCCAGGCTCACGCGCCCTTGAAATCTGCCGGTACTCTCTCTGCGGGCTGGGCTGGGAGATGACGAGGACCCCGGTGGGGTCCACTCGCACCCAGCCAAAGCCCAGGAAGCTCGGGCCCCAGCGAGAAGAGGCGCTCCAAGCCTCCTCGCGGCTTTCAGGTGAAAGAAAACGACTCCTTTGCTCTGCCGTTTGCTGCTGTCTTGAGGCTGAACTAGCTCGGGGCTGGGGAGGGGCGAGACGGCGCAGGGCCGGACGGGGTAGGGTGGGGAGAGCTGCTCTGAGGCTTTGGGAAAATGAGCACAGAAACGCGTGTGACTGTACGAAGAAACCTCGGACTGGCCTGTCCCTCTCGCTCTCAGAGTGACTGGGCTGGAATGGGGCTGGGGAGAGGATCTCTGGGAATAGTCGTACAGGGGCGCCGCCTGAATAACCTCTGCCTCTCCCTGCGTTGCCAGTGGATCTAGGAACCAGGCTCCTCCTTGGAATCCCTGTACTAATCCTATGGGGTTGGAGTGAAGGTTGGATGTGTGCTTTAACAGCACCAAGTAGATGCCCCTCAGCTATTGCGCTAATACAGCCGGGGATGTTGCCGGGACTTTGCGGGACTGTGTATGTGTGTGCACAGGGGTCACATATGGAAGTCACGGAGAAGAGCTGTCCTTGAGATGGGTGAGATACCAGGTGCATGTATGCTGCTCAGAAACACAGGTATGCACATGTACAAGGTGTGAGATTTGTATTTACAAGGTAAAACACACTGATACTGATAGTTACATAATATGTTTATCAAGTATCAGAGTAAATGTAGCTGGTGGATATAGCGTCTTCTCTTTTTCTCCTTTCTTCTTTCCTTCCCCTCTTTCTTCCTTTCTTTCACAATTCTTCGATGCCTCTTTCCCTCCCAGTGCATGTATTTCGCCACAGACTGGGAAGAAAAACATCAGGCTGAGGGAGGGACTTGTTCAAATTTCTCTCCTGATGAGACATTTGTTCTGATCTTTCTCCAGAAGATCAGGAGTTAGCTGTCACCTACCTTAAGCAGAATTCTGATGGGAATCCAGTTATATCAGCATGTACAGAGATTGTTTCAGGGAAAATCAGGTGTGCCTTTTAACAGTATGCTCATTAACAGTGCCTTTTAACTTGGCCTTAACAAAAAGTCTGCAGTTATAAAGTATGAGACAGATGGCCAGTGTTTTGAATCCTCAAACCCCAAACTCCTTGGTGCTGAGGAGTGGGGCAAGGCTGCCTTATGGAGGAAGGTGGACTGAATGGATGTCCTGTAGGTGTGCGTTAGTAATTGGCATGTCTGGAGTGGCTGGCTCAATGCCTGTCACTGCTTCTTCCTCCTAGGCTGTTTCGACTCTGAGAGTTCTCCAGAAGCCCAAGGAGCCTTCAGTGGCCTGTAGTTCCAGCATCCACAGGCCATGTACAAGTGTTGTCTGCTGCTCACTCAGGCCTCTGATCTGCATTCTGAGATGAAAGGGAGGGAGCACAAGGGTGCTGGGGCTCTTTGGAATTCAGCATCTTGAAGATGACACCAGAGAGGTCAGCAGGGCAGCCCTTGCCTGGTCACAAGGATGAGAGGGAGCAAGGCTGTCCACAAAGTAGCTTGGTTTTTTTTTATGGGCGGTCTCCCACTGCACCCAATAGACATGGGGGAAGCAGCACTTCTGCAGAATCCCTGCTGCTGCTTTCTGAGCAGGAGTGCAGATGTTTTTCTTCTTCCTTACCCCCATCCTTGCCCAGGCTTTGGGTGGGAGTAGTGAGTCAGATTTGGGGCTGCTGCAGATTGGCCTAGTGCCTATCCTCCCCCAGCCAGGGCCTGGGCAGGGGGAAAAACAGCTGGGTCTGGCCCTATCCTGGTGGGGGCTCCTCTCTCCTTTTCTCTCTCTCTCTTTTTTCTTTTTTTTTCTGACCACCCAGGCTGGCTCTCTGCCTCTCTCTCTCTCTTTCTTTCTTCTTCTCACAGGCATTTCCGCTGCTCAGCCCTGCAGCAGCCAGGTGTAACAGCATTGTTGTGTGTGTCATCACTTCCCTGAATTCCATACTCGGCTCCCTTTTCAGCCTTTAAGGAGCCTGTGTGTGTGTGTGTGTGTGTGTGTGTGTGTGTGTGTGTGTGTGTAGGGGTTGGGGGCAAATGAAGGAGTTCCTCTAAAGGATTTTCAGAGTAGAAAGGAGTTCTGCTCTGAAAATATTGATTTCTGACTGTTCCGTGGAGGAACAGAACCCCCAGCCCTGGTGCAGAAGAGGATGCCTGATGCGTGCACCCTGGGAAGGGCTGGAATCAGTCTCCCCAAGATGTGCCTTCACATGGCGGTCGGCATTCGAAGGCTCAGAAAACAGGCAAGAAAATGCGGGCAAGAAGCCTGGCAGAATGATTACTTTCAGGTCCCCTCCAGGCCTCTGCGGAAAAGCCAGGGGCTTCGAGCTGGAGACAGAGGAGCCTAGGAAGAGAGTACAATCCTCTCCTTGCCAGCCCAGCCAGAGGTGGGTGAAGCGGGCGCTCCAGGAAACGGTGCGGGACGCCTTGATTTTTTCTCAGCCTTCGGAGGCAGGCTGGTTGCTGGTGGGGTCGGGATCCTCTCTGAACAGGGCATACTGTGCCTAGGTTTTGTGGACGCCCGGGCCGGTTCCTTTTCTCTCCGCGGCATTGGGGCGACGCAGGGCCCCGGCTTAGTGACCTTGGGGCGGCAGAGGCCAGGGTGGTGGGCTGGGCAGAGATCACTGCCTCTTTGCCCCAGTTTTCCAGGGTTCCGCAGCTGCAATTGAGCAGCCAACGGTGCCTCCTGACCGGGGTCCCACCGGAGCGCCGCCTGCGGATACGGTTCCAGTGAACCGCCGACCGAGCGCAGCCTCAGCTCCCGCGCCTCCTCGCAGTCTGGCCCCGCGCCTCGGAGGTCCCGACAGCCGGCGCGAGCAATCTGCTCGGCTCTGATGGAGACGCTTTTCTTCCCAGGGCCGGGAATCCTGCAACAGCGGCAGAAGCGGCCCTCGCCTCTGGCTCCCGGTGGCCCAGCTCTACTAGGGGAGCGTCGCGGCTGCTCTGAGGCAGGCAGCGCTTCGCTAGAACCGTTCAGCTCGTCCCGCGCCGACGCCGGCTGCCTGAACCAGGTCCCGCGGTCCCCTTTCCTAGCGGGACCCCGAAACACCCGCCGGTTTCCCACTCCTGAGCGGGAGAGAATAGAGCCTGCTGCAACTCTCTGCTTGTAGGGATGGCCTCTGCAGTGCTTGGCCAGCAAAGGGACGCTTCATTGTGTCTATTAGTACATCCCCATACACTCCACTCCTCAACAACTGTCAGCACTCATGCCCTCCTGGCCCCTCACACCTCCCTTTGCACCCACACCTCAGGGACCCGGTGTCCCTCCACTTAGGTCACGTTACTCCATCCACTTCTCTCTCTCTCTCTCTCTCTCTCTCTCTCTCTCTATCTCGGTCAACTCCAGATCCCCTCTAGTTCTCCTTCCCCGCCTACTTCTCTCACACTCACCAGCTACACATACTAATTCAGATCCTGCACATGTCGGTGGAAAACATGTCAAGCCAATGTGCAGACCCTAAGCTTTTTCCACACTCTGCTCACCTTCCCATCTCACGGCACAGGAGGATCTCTGGGCTCCATGTTTACAAGCCTGACTCCCAGAAGCCTGTTGATTCTCTGATGTCCTTGGCCTGTGATTGGGGTGACTGGGCTGCCACCTGGGTGTTTTCATGGTGGGATTGCTGCGCAGACCACAGAGAAGCTCAGGTACTGAGCACATTCCAGATACACTTTAACATGCACAGGCCACTCACACAGGCTTCATCTCTGTCTCACAGCTCTGCTGAGCTTGCTGCAGCAGCAGACACCCACATAGCACCAAGTCTGAAGTCAGTGGGTATTAGTCTGCCTGGCTGGGATTAGCAAAGTCAGTTATGTGCTTGGGAGAGAACAGGGGAATGAGGAGAGAGAGAGAGATTGAGAAAGAGGAAAGAGAAGCGACCTCCTACTCTGGGAAGAACTCACACATGAGAGCTGTTTCCTGTTGTTAAGTGTCTCATTGAGCTCCCCTCTTTCTCCCCCAGGAAGGGCTGAGAGGCAGTAGACCAGAGCTCTGGCTCCTCTTTACCTTGCTGATGTGGGGGTATGAGTCCACCAACACTATTTTGTCCCAAGGAGTATGTGCCTCACCGTCAATCAGGCAGAATGCAAGGCAGTTGTAGGCCTTTTTCATGGTGGAGGCCAACTGGGAAAAAGGCAGAAGGGGCTGGGTCCTGGGCCAAGTCAGGCCCTCCTCCCTCCAAAGACCCCTGGGATGCTCTCAGAGCCGGATTCTAGGGTGGTGGGAGCTGCTGACAAGCATCCTCTGATGTCCCTCATGACATCTATGGCCCAAAGCCATTTTGTTCAGCTCTGAACAGTGAGTGCCTTGCCAGTAGGCCTCAGACTTGCTTGGGAACATGATGTGCTCTTAAAAGTTGCCTCGTTGCCGCTCTCCACACCCAGACTGTAAGTGCTAATGGGCAGACTCTGCCCTCTGCTCCACACTCAGTGCTTCCCACCAGGATGGGCTTAGTACTTTTTAATAGAATTAGAAAACGGTTCCACTGGACAGAATTGGGAAATGCCACTTTCCTTATAATGAAGTTAGAATTTCCAAGAAAGGGACTGTAGCTGAGGAAGAGTGGTTTGACCATTGAGAGCCAGCTCAGGATCTGAGAGTTCTCTGCCATTTGGGGTTACTTGCTCATTATAGCTGCATGACCATGGTGCTGAACCTTAGGCAAGGACAAGGACACCTCCCTAGTCCCCAATCAGGGTGAGGACCTGTCTGAAACATTCAAACTAGACTTTACTGGAAACAGGTCTCTGCACTCAGGGCAACTGGCTTGCAAGGTAAGGCCTGCAGTCTCCAGCCCCATGCTAACCTATGAGGGGATGCCAGAGAGAGCCCTTCCCCCTTGGTCCTCATTCCTGGCTCAATTTTCGCCCACAAAGTGGGCCCTGCCTAAAGACGATAGGCAACTGCCATGCAGGAAGGCAGTTTTAGATGCCTAGCTGGCACAAAGTCCAGAGGAAGGGAGGGAGAAAGGCTGAGTTTTGTATTACTGTTCTACCTTTGGAGATTTTCCTCATGCCAAGATGGGTGTGTGTGTGTGTGTGTGTGTGTGTGTGTGTGTATGTGGTATAACTTTATTAAACACTTTTTTTTTTTTTTTTTTTGAGACAGGGTCTCACTCTGCTGCCCAAGCTGGAGTGCAGTGGTGCAATCTCGGCTTACTGCAATCTCCACCTCCCAGGCTCAAGTGATCCTCCCACCTCAGCCTCAGCCTCAGCCTCCCAAGTAGCTGGGACTATGGCTGTGAGCCAACACAGTCAGCTAATTTTTTTTTTGGTATTTTTGGTAGAGACAGGGTTTTGCCATGTGGGCCAGACTGGTCTTGAACTCTTGAGCTCAGGGTGATTTGCCTGTTTCAACTTCCCAAAGTGTTGGGATTGCAGGTGTAAGCCACCATGCCTGGTCAGTTTTTTAGTTTTTATTTCAATAGTTTTGGGGGAACAGGTGGTTTTTGGTTACGTGGATGAGTTCTTTAGTGGTAATTTCTGAGATTTTGGTGCAGTTGTCACCTGAGCATTGTACACAATACCCAGTGTGTAATCTTTTATCCCTCACCCCCCTCCTACCCTTCACCATTGAGTCCCCATTATATATATATTTTTTTCTTTTTGAGACAGAGTCTCAGTCTGTTGCCCAGGCTGGAGTGCAGTGGCGTGAACTTGGCTCACGGCAGCCTACTGAGTTCAAGTGATTCTCCTGCCTCAGCCTCCTGTGTAGCTGGGACTACAGGCATGCACCACCATGCCCAGCTAATTTTTGTAATTTTAGTAGAGATGGAGTTTCACCGTGTTGGCCAGGCTGGTCTTGAACTCCTAACCTCAAGTGATCTGCCCATCTTGGCCTCCCAAAGTGTTGGGATTACAGGCGTGAGCCACTGCGCCCGGTCCATTATGTCATTCTTATGCCTTTGCGTCTTCGTAGCTTAGCTCTCACTTGTAAGTGAGAACAGAGGATATTTGGTTTTCCATACTTGAGTTACTTCACTTAGTACAATGGTCTCCAACTCCATCCAGACTGCTGTGAATGCCATTATTTTATTCCTTTTTATGGCTGAGTAGTATTCCATGGTGTATATATATCACATTTTCTTTATCCCCTCATTGGTTGATGGGCATTTAGGCTTTTTCCGTATTTTTGTATGTAGATGGTAAACAATATACAGGTTGATGTATTATGACATATAATGCAGTATGTAACCACCACCTGGATCAAGATATAGAGCATTTCTGGCACGTCATAAGGTTCTTTCATATCTTTTTCCAATCAGTATTGCCTCAAAAGGGAACCCATATTTGGATTTCTATCACCATAAATAACCTTTGCCTGCCTTGAGCCTCATATAAATGGAGCGTATAGCATATATGCCTTTATGTCTAGTTTTTTCTGCACAACATATTTTTTTTTTTTTTTTTTTTGAGACGGAGTCTCGCTGTGTCTCCCAGGCTGGAGTGCAGTGGCGTGATCTCGGCTCACTGCAAGCTCCGCCTCCCGGGTTCACGCCATTCTCCCGCCTCAGCCTCCCAAGTAGCTGAGACTACAGGCGCCCGCCACCACGCCCGGCTAGTTTTTTTTTGTATTTTTAGTAGAGACGGGGTTTCACCCTGTTAACCAGGATAGTCTCGATCTCCTGACCTCGTGATCCACCCGCCTCGGCCTCCCAAAGTGCTGGGATTACAGGCTTGAGCCACCGCGCCCGGCCTCACAACATATTTTTAATATTCACTGGTCTTGTTGCATGTGTTAGACATTTGTTTCTTTTTATTGCTGTGTAATATTCTAGTATTTGCTTATCCATCCATGTGTTGAGGGACGTTTGTTTCCATTTTTTGGATATCATAAATAAAGCTGCTGCCCACATTGTTGTACATGTCTTTTTTGTGAAGGGCATTTTGCTACTCTTGAGTGAATTGTAAGAGTAGGCATATATTTAGTTTCAGTAGATACTGCCAAACAGTTTCCAAAGTGATAAAACCAAATACAGTGGTACACAGATAGACAAACATACTTTAACAGGGCCTTTTCCTTATAGATAGCATTCTCTAAAAACCACTATTTACCTGTACTTATTATTACTATTACTATAACTGGAAAAAACAGCTTTTTTGTTTTTTGTTTTACAAGATCTCACTCTGTCACCCAGGCTGGAGTGCAGTGACGTGATCATGGCGCACTGCAGCCTTGACCTCCTGGGCTCAGCATCCTGAGTAGCTGGGACTACAGGTGCTCACTGCCACACCCAACTAATTTATGTATTTTTTGTAGAGATGGGGTTTCGCCGTGTTGCCCAGGCTGGTCTTTAACTCCTGGGTTCAGACAGTCCTCCCATCTCAGCCTCCCAAAATGCTAGGATTACAGGCGTGAGCCACCACACCTGGCCAAAAAAATAGCTATCCTTTATTAAGCACTTATTTTGTGCCAGAAACATTACATGCATTATCTCATTTTGTTTTTATGAGAAACCCAAGGAATTGGTACTATTCCCATTTTACACTTGAGGAACCTGAGGCTCAGAGAGAGTGAGTAACTTGCCAAAGGCCCCCAGCTGATAAGTGACCACTTGACTGTGGGCTCTGAATTTCACTTCCATACATGTACCTCTGCTTGTTCCTGTGAGGTCAGGAAGTTCTCCCTTCCATCTGACCAAATCCAGCTGCCAGGTAACAGACTCATTTCCTATCAACCTGTGGTCCTCTCTGCATACCTTCTCACACCTAGATTTGAGATCTGTGTACACACACATATGCACACAGTTTCTCTCCCACAGCCACACACTCACTGTGAAGAAGGAGAGGATGGGGGCCAATTTAGTGAAGACTTCAGAGCTTGCCAAGTCCTGGGCTTAATAACCTAATGAGGTCCCTCTCAGGGAATTTGCAGAAGATTGGACTAGGGACCAGCCTGTTTCTGGATGCTGCAGAGGATAATTCAGAGCCTTTCTTTCCCTGGAAAGAGATGGGAATTTGGTCCTCCTCCCAGCATGCTGAGCCAAGCCCATGGTGGGCTTCAGAGGCTGATGCCTAAGGCATCCCTCTGCAAGGTTTGTCGAGAGATGTTGCACTTTGCCCTGGAACATGGTGAGTAGGGAGGATGTGTGTGGTCTGAGCAGGGAGAGAGCAGGAAGTCTGGGGAACTGCCCCTCTAGGCACAGTGCTTGACTAGGCCCTGCACGGAATGGTCACCACGGGAGGGAGAACCAGCAGCCTCCTCCTTGGGACCATGGGTTACCAAATCTCCAAGTCTCCAAGCCCCTAAGCTTGACTGAGAGGAGTGTTGCTACTCTGTGGGTGGAGGCCATATGTGGGTTTTCTATGCTTTGCAGGTGGCCCCTCCTCAGGCCCCTTTCTAGACTAATTGAGGTCTTGCTGGGCTCTGGGTTTATAATTGGGGGTAATTGCTGACAGGCTGTTGTGGTGGTACAAGTAGGTTTTTGTTGGGGAAGCAGTAGTCAGGATTTGGGAGCTTTGGGTGGGGACAGTCCAGGATCCCAATGTTCCCTGTTCCAGGAAGCTCTTGTCCCTGGCCATTTGCTTGGAGGCAGTACTCCCGAGGACCAAGGACTGGTAGCATATCTGAACAGGAAAGGACCTCCTCATGTGGGTGCTGGGAACTCAGATTCAGAAGCACACAGAGGGAGGTAGTGCAGCTGCAGCAGAGGTTCTTATGCCTGGCACTGTCATCTATGCACACCACTGACAGGCTGGGAGGCACTGCCGTTGGGTGGCTAACAGACCTCTGTTCCAATTCGTACTCATACCATCCTTGGAAATGATGGAACTTCACCTTGCATCAGAGTTTTAATTTTTTTTAAATCATTTTTTGAGCAGGCAATGTGTTCACATGGACCAAAACTGAAAAATATACAAGGCTGGCAGTGAAAAGTTTCTCTCCCACTTCTGTCCCCCAAGTCACCCTCATCACAGGCAGCCAGTGACCCTGGTTTCACGTATATCCTTCCAGACATAGTTTATGCACATACAAACGTACCCACATACATTCTCCCGCACTCCTTCAATTTTTGCCTATGGCAGCATCGTATGCACAGTGTTCTGCCCCTTAGAAATCTTTCCACATCAATGCATTCTCTTTTTAGAACTGCAGGTTGTTTCTGATCCTTTGCTTTTACAAGCAATACAGTACTGTATAAACTTGTATATATCTCATTTTGTAAGTATGTATATATATTTATAAAATGATGTCTAAAAGTGTAAGATTGGGTAGTGGATATATGCACCTATAACTTTGATAGATTATGCCAAATTCCTTATAGATTGAGCCAGAATACACTCCTGCCAACAGTGTGTGGCACTCCTGTTTCCTCATAGCCACTCTAACACAAGTCTTTTCTTTTTTTTCTTTTTTTGAGATGGAGTCTCGCTCTGTTGCCAAGCTGGAGTGCAGTCATGCGATCTCGGTTCACTACAACCTCTGACTCCTAGTTCAAATGATTCTCCTGCCTCAGCTTCCCGAGTAGCTGGGATTACAGCCATGTGCCACCACACCCAGCTGAATTTTTTTTTTTTTTTTAGACGGAGTCTCGCTCTGTGGCCCAGGCTGGAGTGCAATGGCACAATCTTGGCTCACTGCTAGCTCCGCCTCCCAGGTTCACCCATTCTCCTGCCTCAGCCTCCCGAGTACCTGGCACTACAGGTGCCTGCCACCTCGCCCGGCTAATTTCTTGTATTTTTTTTTTAGTAGAGATGGCGCTTCACCGTGTCAGCCAGCATGGTCTCGATCTCCTGACCTCAAGATCTGCCCGCCTCAGCCTCCCAAAGTGCTGGGATTACAGGCATGAGCCAATGCGCCTGGCCAACTTACACTGCACTCCAGCCTGGGTGACAGAGCGAGACTTCATCTCAAAAAAGAAAAAGAAATAAATCTTACAGATATAATTGAGGACCCTGGCTTCCTCGATTCCCCTCTGTCCTTCTCTCTCTTGAGGTGATCACCACAGTAAATTTGGTGCTTAAGATTCCCATACCTGCTTTTGCACTTGTACTATGTGTGTACCCATTCCTAGGCAACACTTATATAAATGGTATCCTGCTGTTGCAGAAAGACACATGCTTGCTTTTTCATTCAACCTTATGTTTGTGAAAAAGTTCCTGGTTGCCACACAAAGACAAGCTCCATTCATTTTCCCTGTGTTGCACCATTCCATTGTATGAATACATCATGGTTTATTTATCCATGTTCCTGTTAAGAGCATTGGGTTATTTCCTATTCTTTACTATTACCAATAGTCTTGCTATGGATATTCTTAGGCATGTTTGCTAGTGCTTATGTGCTACAGTTTACCAAGAAGTGGGACTGCTGGATGAAAGGTTACAGGGATTTTCAACTTCACCAGTTACTGTTGAGCAGAGCCTCATCTACATCTGTGAAACAGAGTGTGATGCCTATACCTCAGGGAGTCCATGCCCGTAAGTGGGATGGTGGAGTGGAAGCAAATGTGGGCTCAGGTTTTAGCAGGTCTCGACTTAAATTCTGGCTCTGTGATTTATTTGCTGTGTGACTTTGGGCCCAATATCCAGCCTTTCTTTGCCTCATTTCTCTCATCTGCAAAATGGTGATGATAGTATCTATGTTGCAGGGTTCCTGAGAAATAAATGACATACTGTATGAAAAGATTTAGTATAGGGTCTGGCACAGAGGAAACACTAAAAGGCTCTAGCAATGATTAGTAATATATTCATAGTATTAATAGTATGAATATAATATTAATTTGTTATTAGTAATATTATCATATTGTACCTTTGATCTCTTTTTAACTTGTTATTGTGGCACATTTTGAACCAACAAAATGGGAGAGAGAATAGTACACTGAACCCCCATCTGCTTCCCTCTATAGCCCCATCCAGTTCCTCACCCCTTCCCCACTGGATTATTTTGAAGCCAACCACAGACATCATATCTATTACTTCTTTTGTAAATATTTTAGTTTACATCCCTAAAATATAAATACTTTAAAAATCTCCAAAACTACTGTGGCTATCATATTATCATCATACCTAAAAACAGTGATTTTTTTTAGTGTAGTGAATACCCAGCTCATGGTATTCAATGCTCACATTTTCTCAACAGTCTCAAAAAGATTTTACAGTTAGTTTGCTTGAATCAATATGCAAACAAGATCTATACTACACATGATATTTGATTAATATGTCTCGTGTCACTTTTAATCTATAGATATCTCTCATTGTTTTCTTTTTTTCTTTCTTGCAATATATCTGTTAAAGACACTGGACCACTTGTTCTATAGAGTTTCTCACAACCTGGATTTTGCTGACTGCATTCCTGTGACATCCTTTAACATGCTCCTCTGTCCTCTGTATTTCCTGTACATTGGTAGAACTAGAAGCTTGGTTAGATTCAAGTTTGCTATTTTGGTAAGAACACTTCATAGATAGTGTTGTGTAGCTCCATCAGAACACTAATACCTGGGTTGTTTGTATTTTGATTTTTAACAGTCATTAATGATCACCACCTAGAGTCATTATTCATTAGGGTTTGCAAAACAGTGATATTTTAATTCTATCATTTCATCTTATTGAATTAATCAAACTCTTCCATAAAGGAAAATTTTTCCTTATCAACCATTTGACTGCCCTGAGTTCAGGCCCATGAAGGACAGGCAGGATGAATGATGGATTCTTCTTATATCTGATGATAACAATGATGGAACTCCAGGGGTCATTTAGGAAATAGCTGAATTCGTGGGCTCTTAAAAGACATTAGGTGATGTCTTCCACCCCGAAGAAGAAAGGAAGAAAAGAAAGAATGAATGACAAAGCACCAACTCCCCATCACATCATTTGTTTCTTCATACATTTGTTGAACCCCTTTTCTGTGCAATGACTGTTATGGGTGGGGAAGTGGAGAGGAGCAATGCATGATTTCTGCTCACAGGAAGCCCCAGGTGACAGGTACAAGCCTCTCCACAGCTCTCTCAGCTCAAGGCACAGGTGCTATAGGAGGGAAGAGGAAGAAAGGAGGGATTTCAAACTGGGCAATATGGGAAGGTCCTGTTGATAAGGGCCAAGTCTCCTAGGAGAGGCCACAGTAGGGCTGAGCTGGCCACCATGCCACTGCAGGTGCTGGGGACCGGAGGATAGACTCCCATTGCTTTAAACAAGGGAAACTTTCAGGTGCTTACCTGACAGGTGTCCAGGTATGTGCCAAGTGCTCTGGCAAGCATAAGAAAAGATGTAGAGTAGTTTCTACCCTTGAAAATTTTTCTTTAGTCTGGTTTGGAAGAAAACACACATATGGCCCACAGAGATCATTAAGCATTGGCTGTAATTTAACAAATATTCCTTGAGTATTTACTGTAGCCAGGAGCAGGGCTCTGAAGGGGAGTTGGGCCTGGCCCCTACCCTCAGCAGGCCATTTGGTCATCTCAGCATATCCATGTTCTGGGTGCTCTGACCCTGCACACCCCACTTTTCACACTGAACCAGGTGCAACCTTGGCCATGTGGGCCTTCAGGTTGCCCCACTTGGGCATGGTGAAGGGGAGTTGCCTATTAGTGTCTTCTCAGCTGCTTGCTGTTCATCCTTCAAGTTCGCTCAAGGGTTGCCTCCTCTTAGAGGACTTGGAGGTCTTCCGTGTCCCAATCCTATATTTCAGTAGGCTGAGCTTGATGTTTGAGCTCCTATGGCACCTTGTCTGTGCTTGCTTTTTTTTTTTTTTTTTTTTTTTTGGAGACAGAGTCTAGCTCTGTGGCCCAGGCTGGAGTGCAGTGGAGTGATCTCAGCTCACTGCAACCTCCGCCTCCTGGCTTCAAGCGATTCTTCTGCCTCAGACTCTTGAGTAGCTAGGATTACAGGTGCCGGCCACCACGTCCAGCTAATTTTGTGCTTGCTTTTATCTCAGCAGATATTACCTTAAGCTGTAATTTATTTGTTAATTTGTCTATCTCCCTCCACTAGACGGAACTCCCTGAGGGCAGGCCTGTATTCTGATTCATTTTGTTTTACGTAGGGCCTGCTGTGTAATACCTCTGACAGAAAATGTTTGTTGAGCGAATGCCGGGGACTTCGAATTTAGAGCTTCTTTCTTTTAGATGAAGATTTAGTCCGGTGTGGGATTAGACATGCAATTGTTATTAGTTTTTGTGGAAAGTTGGGGTGGGGAAGAATCCAGGTCAAATGTTAGGGGTCCTCGTATGTGTTCATGGATAGTGAGGCAGTAGCACGAAAAGGCGGGAGATTCAGGATGGGAGAGGACTGCAAGGCAAAGGCTGCGGGCAGTCCGGCCAGGTTCCTGGGTGGAGGAAGGAAGGCACGTTTCCCGGTGTTGTTCCAGGCCTGACGTGGTGTTCAGGGGTGTAGGACTCAGGGTGTAGGACGAGCGTGGCGCGTCCCTCCGGCCCGGAAGCGGGGCTCGCCGCAGCAAGGGGGTCTTCCTCACTTTTATACCGCGCTCCTTCCCAGCAGAGGCCGGCCAGAAGCGGCAGCCGGCGGTGGGGACCAGGGCCGGGAACAGGCGGGTGATGCAGGAAGCCCGCGGGGCGCCCCGGCATCGCCGCTCAGACCTCGGGCGCACGGGCACCGACGCGCGCGCCCAGAGCAGCTCCTGAGAGCTGGGGTCCTGCACACCGGTCACCTCGCCTTCCTCCTGTCTTCTTGATGCCTGCTGGCTCTCCCACGCTGCACGCTCCCAATGTCACCCTCGGCGAAGTCCTGCCACGGATGCCTGTTCCAGGAAAGGAAGGAAGGATCCGTTCTAAGATGGTGGGACTGACGGGGGGTTTTACTGTGGCCGCTTCCAGGGCCGAGTAACGAGGGCTTTTAAGGCCAAAAGAAGGAGTAGAGAAGGCATTCTTTAGGCAGGCACAACTTTAAGATGCGGTGAAGTCCAGATGCGGTGCGTGCCTTGTGTAGGGATGGCTGGCACATTCACTAAGAACAGGTGGGACTGCCCTAACTTTACTTTTCTATGAGAAATGGGTGCTCATGGGTCTTGGGACTGGGCAGTCTTCTGGGACATTCTTTATATGCCAAGAGATGGTCTTTTCTTAATCTGAAGAGTACATGAATGGAGTAATATAATCATGTAGGCTTGGCTGTGCCCACGCACATGGTTGCACGTATACACTGCATGCTTGCACACACGTGCACACAGATATGAATACATAGTTGTGCACACAGATAAATGTGTGCCGGAGTGTGCATGTGTGTGTGCTCACCCTCCTGCCTCCCCTCCGCCATGTCCTTGTCCCCTTTTCTCTCCATGTTGAGTCTTAGGAAGACTATCCATATTGAATGCATACTATATATGGCAGTCTGTGCTTACCAAATGTTTTTACTGGTATTTCTCCATTTTTCCTGCCTGGAAGGGGATTTCTTTTTCTTTTATCTTTTTTGAGACAGGGTCTCCCTCTGTTGCCCAAGCTGGATGCAGTTGTGTGATCATGGCTCACCACAGCCTTGGCCTCCTGGGTTCAGGTGATCCTCTGACCCCCGCCTCAGCTTCCTGGATAGTTGAGACTACAGGCATGCACCACCACACCTGGCTAATTTTTTGTATTTTTTTGTAGAGACAGGGTTTCACCATGTTGTTCAGGCTGGTCGCGAACTCCTAGGCTCAAGGGATCCACCCACTTTGGCCCCCAACATGCCTGGGAGGGGATTTCTGTTAGGATCCCACTAGATTTTCTTTGGCTCTGAGGGCTTTGTAGCAGGATGGTTGCAAACTTTAAACCATATCTGCCTTCTGGGAGGAGGAAGCTTCTACAACATATGTGGGTTTACTTGAGATTGACTGTCTCCCAAGGACTGCCTTTAGCACCACCCCCTGGCTGGTAGAAGTTGTCATTCATGCATTTGAGTGAACATATGTATCTAGGGCACCTCCTCTTTATACGCCCTGTGCTAGGAGTGAGGATTTGGAGAAGAGGAATGTCTTGTTCTTGCCTTTGGGGAGGTACAGTTTAGTGGGGAGTTGGATAAGTAAACAGACAAAAGCAGTTTACTTTGATAAATACTGTGATGGGGGAAGGTTGAGGCTGTGGAAGCATGGGAAGACTTCCTGGAGGAGGTGATACTGGGGCTGTGTCCTGAGGGACCCATAAGAGCCAAAGAAGGTGTGGGGAAGGCATTCCAGTAAGAGGAAGCATGTGTGTGAAGGCCCAGAGCTGAGGTCCCTTCCCTCACAGGGAGAACACCTGTGGCTGGGATTGGCGGTGCCCAGTGTAGGAGAGGTGTGTCGGGCAGCAGGCCATGAGCTTGGACAGGCTGACAAGGTCTACATCACTGAGGGCCTAGGGTGCCTCCTTGAGGGGCTTGAACTTTATCTTGTGAACATGAGGGGTGTAAAATGGGAGTGAAGGAGAGGTTTTATATGTTAAGAAGGTGAAGGTGGTTGCAGTGTGGAGGATGGAGGGAGGGTGCTAAACCGGAAGCAGAGTCCAGGTGGGAGAAGATGGGCCTGCACTAAGGAAGGGGCAGACAGTTGGAGACAAGGGTCCACCTGGAGAGACATTTAGGAGATGGGATCTATGAGTCTTGATGGCTGATTAGGTGTGAGGGTGAGGGAGGATTGAGCACCTCCCAGTTTTCTGACTTGGTTTACTAGGCATAGGGTGTGGCTACCCTGAGACAGGGAAGGCTGGAGGCACAGGTCTCTTGGGAACATGATGATCTCTGTGTGGAACACATTACATTTGAATGCCTGAGGGACATCCAGGGGGAAATGTCTGGGAGGCAGTTGGACATGCGGGTCTGCACTCAGGAGAGAGGTTTGGGAGTTCTTAGTCTACAGATGAGACAAGATGAAGTCACTCAAGGAGGGTGTGGAGAGACAGAGAGGAGGAGAACATTAAAGAAAAGAGATAAGTAGAGTTGGGGGAAGGTAAAATGATGGAGCAGGAGTAGCTGAAGAAGCAGAGGTGGCCAAGTGTGTGGTCCCACGGAAGCCTTGGGAAGATAGTGGTTAGGGTCCACTCAGAACCCTCTCCAAGACCCACCTTCTCTGGCTTCCCAGGCATTGGGTGCTCTGTCCCCCATTTGGTGATTGGTACAAAGAGACTCCGTCTCTGTGATGGTGAAAATTTAGGTGATACACTGTAGACTAGTTGCCTGTCAAAGGTGGGAGTCTACTTATGTGTTTTAAATACCCTTAGTTGCAATTATTCTTACTAGTTGTCAGTTACTTTACAAACATTATCTCATTCAACCTTCAAACAACCCTTTCCAGATAAATATTATTTTCTCACTTTACAAATGAGGACATTGTGGCTCAGAAAGGTTAAGTGTCTTGCCCAAGGCCACATAACTAGTTAGAGCTGGAGCTGGGATGTGGAGTCAAGTATTCTTCTTTACATGCCTCAAGTTTTTTTTTTTTTTTTTTTTTAAATGCCCTATGCATTTTTTCTTTAGTGCACATTCAGCAGTGGCTGCCTCCTGCATTGGCATCTGGGCTTGGCCTGCTTGCTCACGCCCTCCAAACCTCCAGGCCATGGGGACTTCAGAAGAGGCCTGTATCCCAGATTAGCCCCAAAGACAACATGCTCCTTAAGAAGAAAGAGGAGGCCCAGGCACAGCCAAGGCCTGTGATGGGAAGGGCTTCCCGGGAATCAGTGGGGAACTTCCTCCTGGGAAAGCCACGAGAAGGGCAGTTCCTCTCCTGGGCCAGGCGTCAGGGAGTCAGGACCTCAGCTGTTCCTGCCCAGCCGCCTGCAGCCCTGAGCACCCACCGGAGACAGGAGGCCCTGCCTGCTCACTGCCCATTGTCCCAGCACCACAGTGCCGCTTCCCATGCGCCTCCTGTTTACACAGGAAGCCCTGCTCTGGGATGCTACCTCCCTCTCCTGATGGCTGGCCCCAAGCTTGAATTCCTCACAGGCAGCTTCAGTGAGCGAGGGCTAGAGTAAGTTATCTCTGCTCAGTGACTTTAAAAATTAGTATAGCACAGTGGGTAAAAGCGTGGCCTTGCAGTGTGACTGCCTTGGATCTGAACTTGGCCACTCATTAACTGAAACACTTTGGGTATTCATGCCAACAGTATGAATGCAGATTCCTCCTCTGTAAGATGAGGAGTATTATGCCTACCTATGTCTCACAGGTTTTTTTGTAAGGATAAACAAAATATAGAAGTAAAGTGCTTGGAACATAGTATATGCTCAATAAATTATACATTTCACAGTTGTTATTTACCTCTTATGTTTAGTTGCACACAATTTTAGCTGCACTCCAAATGCTTGTGATAGTTTAAACTATGACCTCCAAATTGTGTGACACTCCTCCCATTGAGAGGTGGGGTCAATGCCCCCTTCCCTTGAATCCGGGTGGGCTTATAACTACCTTGACCAATGTGGTACAACTGGAGTGACACTGTATTAATTCCAGGCTTTGTTTTGGTTGCTAGAACACTTATACTTGGAGCCTTGAGCCACCATGTAAAAATCTGACTACTCGAATTTGGCAGGCAATGAGGATTGTTCTTCTTGAAGCATGACCAGAGGGGTGGGAGTAGGTTTTTCCAGTTCAATAAAAATTTGTTGAGTGGGATTTTGAAATAGTAGGCTGAATGCAAACTGGAATTCCCTCCCTTACCAATGAAAGTTGGCAAAAGTTAAAAAGATAAAATAATAAGCACAAAGTTGCACTTAAATTATGAAGGAATACTCTTGTTAGACCAGAAATGGTGAAACGTTCCTGAAATAAACAAGTAAATGGAACGTGACAGCCATAAGCTGAAGGGCTTCTGAGTTGCATGCCCAAAACATGTGCAGAATTGTCTCAGAAGAGGCATACACCGTCAAGAATCACCAACCAATAGACATTTGTCAAGCACTTATGTGCTAAGCCTTTGTCACTATTATCTGTATATTTTTACAGTCAATGCTTGTTTAGAGTTACTCGTATGGTTTGCATTTTCTTTGCTCACCCATTCCTTCCTTCAGAGTTCAATTTCCTTCTTACGGCAGTACAGCGTTCATGGTGCTTTCTTCAAAGGTCTGTGAGTAGTAAGTCTTTGATTAAAATTTTTAAATTTCATTCTTCCTCTTCACTGATAATATTGCAGAATATAGAGCACTGAAGTTGACAGTTATTTTTCCTCAGCATGCTGGAAGATAGTTGGAATATCCCAATATTTTCTAGCTCTGTGGTCGCTATTGAGAAGTCTGTGGTAAGTCTAATTGTTCCTTTGCAGGTGATATAGCTTTTCTCTCTAGTGGATTTTAAGATTTTGTTTTGATCTTCTGCAATTTTATTATAATGTGTCTAGGCATGGAGTTATTTATATTTAATCTGCTTGGGGATTGGATGATTCTTCCTTGTGAGGATTTATCTTTTTCACTGTTACTGAAAATCCTTTTTTCCCCCCAATAATCCTTTTGCACTCATAAATTGAAAATTCTTGATGGTTGTATCTTTTCGTATTGCCACTTTCTAATTCTGTTTGCTCCTTCCTATTACAAATTTGATGAACCTTATTATTTCCTCTTCTATTTCTCTTATCTTTCATACTTCCCATTGCTTTATCTTTCTGTGCATGCTTATGGATGATTTCCTTATATATATTTTCTAATTCATGAATTCTCTTTTTAACTCCATCTAATCTACAATTTTATCCATTCATTAACATTATAATTGTGATGACTATATATTTTTTCATTTCCAGAAGTTTTGTTTGGTTTTTTAAAAAACCTGCCTAGTGTTTCATTATGATTTCTATTTCTTCTCTCTTTTTTCTTTGAGACAGAGTCTTTATCACTCAGGCTGGAGTGCAGTGGTGCGATCTCAGCTTACTGCAACCTCTACTTCCCAAGTTCAAGTGATTCTTGTGCCTCAGCTTCCCAAGTAACTGGGATTACAGGTGTGCACCACCATGCCTGGCTAATTTTTGTATTTTTAGTAGAGATGGGGTTTTGCCATGTTGACAAGGCTGGTCTTGAACTCCTGGCCTCAAGTGATCTGTCTGCCTCAGCCTCCTGAAGTCCTGAGATTACAGGTGTGAGCCACTGTGCCTGGCCCTCTTTTTCCCTTTAACCATTTTAAACATATGTATTTTATAGTCTTTCAGAATGTTCAACTATCAGAAACTCTTGCATTGTCCTTTCTCTTATTTGTTGTGTCTGTAAACTCTTGGAGTGCAGTGGTGCAATATCAGCTCACTGCAAGCTCCGCCCCCCAGGTTGACACCATTCTCCAGCCTCAGCCTCCTGAGTAGCTGGGACAACAGGCACACACCATCATGCCCGGCTAATTTTTTGTATTTTTAGTAGAGACGGGGTTTCACCGTGTTAGCCAGGATGGTCTCGACCTCCTGACCTTGTGATCTGCCCACGTCAGCCTCCCAAAGTTCTGGGATTACAGGCGTGAGCCACCGTGCCAGGCCCAGTTTGCCATTTTCATTGATGATTTCTTTCCCTGTGAGAATGCTGTGCTGCCCGAATTGTAAGAATGGCCCTACAGAGAGGTTTTATTTGGTTTTACCAGGAGGTAAACCAAATTTACCTGGAGGTTTAACCAGCCTGGGATCTGTGTTTTGTTTATTTGTTAATTTTTTGAGTAGAGAATACTGTACAATGTGGATGGTATAAGTTCAACTCCAAACCATCCCTGGTGCAAACTTAGTGCTTCTATGGGAGACTAGGAAAAGACAAGTCCTATTGTTATGTCTGTGCACTGGTGGGGAAGTTTTTCTAGTCCTTTTAAGGGTGCAGCCTTTCAAAAGTCCTGACTTTATGCAGAATTCTCACTCTTACCTTACCCTGAGTGATCCCAACACCTGTATCTTGTTCCTGTGGGAAGGTTAGAACTGAAGCTTCTCATCTTTAGTGGGTATTTTCCAATTTATAACCCCCCTACCCCCATCTAGGGTTTCTTCTGTGTCAGCTCATGTGCCACTCTTCTGGTTTTCATTTCCCTCTACTTCTAGTATCTAGGAAATGGAAAAAAAAAGAACATTTTTATTAGTTATTTTATAATATAGACTTTCTGTAAATTTGTAATGGGAGGTTCTTTTTGTTTAAAAAAAAGAGCTTCAGGTCACAATGAACCTTTCTGAACCCTTTGCATATGTTCTCTCATATTATTCTCATGAGAACCCCACAACACAAACATTTTCAAATCAACTTCCTTTCATGCATTAAGATATTGAGGCTTGGCAAGTTTAAATCTTGTCCCAGATGAGACAGGGAAGAATTGGCCTTGTCCAGATTTGAATCCAGGTTTCTCTGATACCACTTAATGTAGCACTTAGGAAATTATGGATAATAGCATCCCCACACCTTTTCTTTTAAAAGTCTTCAGATAGGCCGGGCGCGGTTGCTCACGCCTGTAATCCCAGCAGTTTGGGAGGCCGAGGTGGGCGGATCACAAGGTCAGGAAATCGAGACCACGGTGAAACCTTGTCTCTATTAAAAATACAAAAAAAATTAGCTGGACGCCGTGGTGGGAGCCTGTAGTTCCAGCTACTCAGGAGGCTGAGGCAGGAGAATGGCGTGAACCTGGGAGGCAGATCTTGCAGTGAGCCGAGATCGCGCCACTGCGCTCCAGCCTGGGCGACTGAGCGAGACTCTGTCTCAAAAAAAAAAAAAAAAAAAAAAAAAAAAAATCTTCAGACATTACGTTACTAATCACCCAGATTCTAATGATCATTTTGCAATATTTTCTTTATTTTATATATATATCCATTTACCCATCCTTCTATTTATTTGTCTATCTTGTTTTGTGATGAATTTCAATATAAGTTGCAGATAGTAGTCTACTATACTCCTAAACAGTTTAGCGTGCATATCATTAACTACAGTTAAATATTTCTTTAAAGTTTCTTTCCCTGGGTACAAGTGAACTAATCTCAACTCTACCATTCCATGAGTTTTGACTAAAGCATACACCTGTGTAATATAAATCTCTGTCAAGGTATAGAATATTGTCATCTCTGCAGGCAGTTTGCTCCTGTCGCCTCCTGGACAATCCCTACACCTCCTCAGAAGCAACCATTCTTTTTATAGATATTAAAATATATATATATACACACACATATACACATACATATAATACATGTATATATTTTATATATATAAATAATATATATATATTTTTTGAGATGGAGTCTCTCTCTGTCATGCAGGCTGGAGTGCAGTGGTGCAATCTCGGCTCACTGCAACCTCCGCCTTCTGAGTTCAAGCAGTGGTGTGATCTTGGCTCACTGCAACTTCCACCTTCTGGGTTCAAGCGATCTCCTGCCTCAGCCAGCCTCCTGAGTAGCTGGGATTACAGGTGTGCACCACCATGCCCAGCTAATTTTTGTATTTTTAGTAGAGACGAGGTTTTACCATGTTGACCAGGCTGGTCTTGAACTCCTGACCTCAGGTGATCCACCTGCCTCGGCCTCCTAAAATATTGGGATTACAGGCATGAGCCACTGTGCCTGGTCACTCTTTTGATATTTTCCCCCGTAGACAAGTTTTGTCTGTTCTAGAAATTCGTATAGATAGATTCTTACCAGGTATACTCTCTTGGGTATGGTTTCCTTCTTTCAGCATAATGATTTTGAGATTAATTCATATTGTGTGTGTATCTGTAGTTTGTTTTTATTGTTGAGTGGTATTCCATTGCTGGGCTATAACACAGTTAGTTTATCCATTCTCCTATTGTTAGATGCCTGAGTTGTATTCGGTTTTTTGATACATATTATGAATTAAAGCTACTATAAACATTTTATAAAGAATATTAATAGTTTTTATGACATTGGAGCGAGGAGAGTAGCACAGCAGCCAGACTGCAGTTAGTTGAGGGAGATGAGAAAGTGCAGAGTGAACACAGACAAGTTTCTTTTTTTTAGTATATGTGCTGCCGAAGCGAGCACAAACACAGACAAGTTTCTTAAGATGACTAGATGAAAAGTGGGGAGAGAAAGAGTAGCAGCTGGAGGGGTGTTTAGGGATTTAAATATGCATATATAAAACATATACATATAATGTACATATTTAATGAGAATAAACTGAACATGTTTATGGAAGGAGAGGGAGAGGAGGGAGAGGACAAGAATCCTGGCCTCAGTGGACAGCCGATGGCTGCCCTCCCCTTAGACCTCTGTCTCAGACCCTGGCAGAACCTGAGGTTCCTGTGGCTACTCCCTGGTTTCTATTGGCAGAGTCCTGGGTTCTGAATCTTTTCCTCTGCCAGTCCGATGTCTAGCTGGGATTAGCCATTCTGACAATAGAAGAGAGAGCAGAATTCTTTCTTCGTTCTCTGCTCAGGCTGTTGATGCTCTGCAGAGGACAGCAAGCATCCACTGTGAGAGATGGGGTTGTGGCTTCCCCTGGGTGGTGGGGAAGAACCTGCTCAGAATAATTGGGCCATCACTCGTGGTGATGATTACATGGACCTCACCATGGGAGAAGCTCTGAGAATCCCTTCAGGGTTAAGGAAATTGACTTGGGAAACTGGCCAGTTCCTCCCTTGTGGGCAGCAGTTGCTGGTTTGAGCTGCTGGTTTGATCATTTGCTGACAAACATATACAGCAAGTCAGGAGCAGAGGCTAGCCCATGGATTTACTTCTGTCCAAGTTTGGTTCTTAAAATATTTGTTGAATCAATAAAAGTCTGATGTTTAAAATAATTTGGGCTTGATTGGGTACAGGCAGGCAGAATTGACCTGTAAACGCTTGTGATTTTTCTTTTTGAAGAGACAGGATCTTACTCTGTCCCCCATGCTGGAGTGCAGTGGTGCAATCTCGAATTCCTGGGCTCAAGCAATCCTCCCAACTCAGCCTCCTGAGTAGCTATGACCACAGGTGTGTACCACTATGTCCAGATAATTTTAATTATTTTTTTATAGAGATGGGGTCTTGCTATGTTGCCCAGGCTGGTCTTGAACTCTTGGCCTCAAACATTCCTCCTGCCTTGGTTTCCTAAAGCATTGGGATTACAGGTGTGAGCCACTGTGCCTGGCCTGACTATTTTCTAACTATCCCTTTCAAAGTGAGGTCAGGCTTGTTATGCAGTGCCTTTCCAACTAGGTTCTTTTTTTTTTTTTCTTTTTTTTGAGACGGAGTCTCGCTCTGTCGCCCAGGCTGGAGTGCAGTGGCCGGATCTCAGCTCACTGCAAGCTCTGCCTCCCGGGTTTATGCCATTCTCCTGCCTCAGCCTCCCGAATAGCTGGGACTACAGGCGCCCGCCACCTCGCCCGGCTAGTTTTTTGTGTTTTTTTTTAGTAGAGACGGGGTTTCACCGTGTTAGCCAGGATGGTCTCGATCTCCTGACCTCGTGATCCGCCCGCCTCGGCCTCCCAGAGTGCTGGGATTACAGGCTTGAGCCACCGCGCCCGGCCTCCAACTAGGTTCTTAATAAGGATTTTTGTTCCTTTAAAACTCTTTACTTATTGATTTACATTGCACACACATATTTTCCTTTTAAAAATTAACTTTTCTGATATGATTTTCATAAAATAAAATGTTCCCACTTTAAGTGTACATTTCAGCAATGTTTGACACATTTAAACACCCATATGATGAACACCTTGCTCAAAATAGAACACTTTCGTCACCCCCAAAAATTCTTTTTTTTTTTTTTTAAGACAGTCTTGCTCTGTCGCCCAGGCTGGAGTGCAGTGGTGCAATCTCGGCTCACTGCAAGCTCTGCCTCCTGGGTTCACGCCATTCTCCTGCCTCAGCCTCCCGAGTAGCTGGGACTACAGGTGCCCACCACCATGCCCGGCTAACTTTTTGTATTTTGTAGTAGAGACAGGGTTTCACTATATTAGCCAGGATGGTCTCGATCTCCTGACCTCGTGATCTGCCCGCGTCGGCCTCCCGAAATGCTGGGATTACAGGCATGAGTCACTGCACCCGGCCCACCCCCAAAGGTTCTTTTTGCCCTTTCCTAGTCAATCCCTCACTCTACTTCAGTCCCAGAAAACCATTGATTTGCTTTCTGTTACTATAGATTAGATTTGTCTTTCTAGAATTTCACATGAGTGGAATTGTCCTGTATGTTGTCTTTTGCATCTGGCTTCTTTTGCACAGCGCAGTATTCGGTATATTAATCCATGTTGTTGAGCACATCCGTAGTTCATTCCTGTTGATTTTCGGGTAGTATTCCATTGCACGCATATATCCAATGTACTGAATGGGTAATATCGACACATGGTTCAAAATATTAAAAATACACGAGTCTTGCCCACTCCATTTCCCAACCACTTGGTTTTTCCTCACAAGCATCATATATTATCAGCTTCTTGTGATTCCTTTTATGCAGTTTGAATTAGGTATGTATGTGGGATCTTCCTCCAGTACTTTAGAAAATGTATCTAATTTTGCATGTGTTTCAATATAATCCTAGAAGTGGAATTGCTGGATTAAAGGATTAATGAACATGTGATTTTGATGTGATTTTTGGCAGATACTGCCTAATTGCCCCCTTAGAGGTAAAACAGGTCTCCCCAACTGAAAATTATTTTTTTTTTGAAAAATTTCAAAATAGAGAAAAGTTGAAAAGATAGGATAATGAACACTCCCATAATATAGTCTTTCGATGGTGGTGAAAGTCGACTATTTTGGAGAGGATAGAGACATTTAAGTCTGCGGAAAAATGTAAACCAGTAAAATCGTCACTTTGCACACACGAGGTTTTCAACTCCACACTGAAACTCCAGTGAACCCGCTTTCAGTCACATGGTCTTTGGGACCTGTTGCTGTCATTTGCCTCTTAGCACGCAGATGGGGTTTGGGGTTTAGGATGTTTGTGACCTGAGCTGAATAGGGCAAAGACTCGAGCCCTGGATGTGGGTCTGAGGAGGAGCTCGGCTCTTGGGTGTCCTGATGCTCTCAGGGGAAGTGCCTAGATTGGCATGGGCATGAGGTACGTGTGTGTGTGTATGTGTGTGAGTGTGTGTGTGTGTATGTGTGAGAACAATCCATTTCCAAATGACAGCTGGTGTGGGCTTTGAAATATGCCAACCTGATGCTCTTTTCCAGTGGCTTCTTGAAGGGACAGCAAACTCCTTATCTTGGCCTATAAAGCCTAGTCTGTCCCTGTAGCCTTTTCTGAGGAGCTCTCCCTGGTTCCTGCACTCTAGCCACACTGGTGTTTCAGCTCCTGTCATTCTCCTTCCTCCCTCAGGCTGTTCTCTGCAACTGGAAGCACTCCTTCATGCCCACCCCACCCTCAGCACCCTGGCTTCAGGACTCAGCTCAAACGACACTTCCCTGGGAGGCCTTCCCTGAGCCCCACACAGGGAGGAGCCTCCTGGCACTGTTCTCCTACAGTGTTTGCATGATTTTTACTTATATATTTCTCTGATTTCACCCTTTGTGTCTGTTTCTCCTCTTGCCCCATAAACGTCATACAAGCGAGAATCCTATCTGTTTTATGCACCATTATATCCTGTGTTCTAACAGAGATTGGCACATAGTAGGTGCTCAGTTAATGTTTGTGAAGTTAGTGCATGAGGCGTTTTGATAGCAAAAGCATGTAGTTTGTAGTCAGAATTGGGAGTGAATTCTCTTTCTGCCTCTTAGAAGGTTACCTAACCTCTTTAAGCTACAGTTTTCCCACCTGAAAAATGGATATAATAATATAATAATACTGCCTCCTGGAGCTGCTGGGTGCATATGAAAGTGCTGGGCAAAAAGCAGGTGCCTGAGCCCTAGTAACTATCAGAGTATCATTTTTGATGTGAAGCCAGTGGACACACTTGTTCATGGGCTTGTGCCTCTGGTGACTGGTGACAGCTGGCCTCACTGTCTGGGGTCAGGCTGGGCCAGTGTTCCCCTGCCCCAGGAGGTGAGGGTGACGCTGGAGCTGGGGGTTGAGGAGGTCATTATGCCTTTTTGGCAGCTGCCACCAAAACCTTGAGGAGAAGATGGCCTTGGACCACCTCCAGTCACTGACCTCTGCTAGGGTAGTGGAAGGAAGCAGCAGGGAGCCATGGGAACAAGGGAGGGCAGGGAGCCAGGTGGTCCCCGGAAACTGCAGGCTCGGCTGGCGGGCAGGAAGGGAACTGATGAGAATGTCAGGGCTCTGGAGGGTATAGGGTTTCTGCCTCCTCCAGCTGCCCTAAGCTGCCTCTGCTGTTTTCCAGAGGGACCCAATTACCACCCTCTTTTGGAGCTAGGGCCAGCAGAGATCCCAAGGAGATAGGAGATGGCTCCCAGCAGGGCAGCAGGGGCCTTTAAAGCTCTCCCAACCATACACCTGTTCCTGATCATCTGGGATTTGGGGAAAATATTAGGACTTCTGAACGTGGTCCCTCAGGTCTTCAAGGAATGTCAGGCTTTCAAAGTGTTCTCATAAGTGCCAACTCATTTGATCTTTTTCACAGCTTGGGAGTTGCCTGGATAGGTTTTATTGGCTTCTTTGCACAGTGACCCTGCCGTCCAGAGAGAGGGGAAGCCAGCTGGCTAGTCACCAGGTGAGTAAGTAATCCAGGACTTCTATCTCTATATAGCCTCTTCCTCGTGTCACTTGATCAACCAATCAACACACAACACGGCTCTTGCCCTTGCCACAGGCCCCACCATGCCTTGCTGTATCCCACCAAGCTTTTTCATTTTTTCTTTTTGTTTTTTTTTTTTGAGACAAGGTCTCTCTCTGTCACCCAGGCTGGAGTGCAGTGGCACAATCATAGCTCACTGTAACCTTAAACGCCTGAGATCAAGAGATCTTCCTGCCTTAGCCTTCTGAGTAGCTAGGCCTACAGGTGTGCACCACCACACCCAACTAATTTTTATTTTAATTTTTTTGTAGAGATGAAGATCTCCCTATGTTGCCCAGGCTGGTCTTGAACTCCTTGAGCTCAAGCTATTCTCTTTCCCACCTTGGCCTCCCAAAATGCTGGAATGCAGGCTTGAGCCACCACACCCAGCCCACCCCACCAAGCTATCGTCCTTCATTTACATTACCTGCTTGGCTTTTGAAGGTATTTGAGTAGCAGCCCCTACCCAGCATGCTGCATGTGCCCAGCTTTGTCTTGGGTGTTGTGGAGGGCACAGGGGAAGGTGGAGTGTTCTCTGCCCCTAGGTGTGGATGGCCAGACATGCCCACTGAGAGAGTAACCCACAATGCTGGGTCCACCATCGACAGGCCATGTGATGCCAGGCCTGAAGCAGCTGAGCCTGAGTTGGCTTTTGTGGGGGATTTGTTAGGCTGAGTGAAAGGAGAGCCTTCCAGTAGGAAGCCTACAATAGCAAGTGTGGGGAGGAAAGAAGGCGATTAGGGTTTCACGGGCTGGAGAGAAGGCCTTTCTGCATAGAGTGGAGGGAATTTTGGAGGTTAAATGGCTTTGAATCCATTCATACACAAATGTTTACTGAGGACCTTTATGTGTCAGACATCAACTAGGCACCCTACACACTGTATCTAATTTCATCCTTATTACAGCCATGGAGGTAGATATTTTTCTCATTTTACAGCTGTGCAAGTATAAATATAGACATGAAATATTTTGAAGTTAAATGACTTGCTCAAGCCCAGCCTGACTCCAAAACCCATGTTTTTCCCATACAGAAGGCTCCTGGGGGAAGGTGAGTTTTGGGTACATATGAGGCAGATGACAGTATAAGCCTTAGAAGGAGCTGGAGATGGGAGGAACTGTATAGGCAAAGGCAGGTGGCCGGACCAAGGTGTTGATGCGAGGTGAAGGTTTAATTGATGCAGAACTTCCTGCTCAGGCCCCATTACTTGGTCAAGGGCCTTTTTGGGCCCACTCAAGGGCTGAGCAGCTGTCTGATCTGCCCATCTTTCCCAGCATGCCAAACTCCTCCAGCTGGCCCCATGTGCTGCCTTTCTGCCACATTAGCCTTTTTAGGCTCTTTTCTGGCTCCCCACCTTGGCCTTTGCTGTTCCTCCCACCTGAATGTCATCATCCTCCTATCCTCATTATCCCCTATCCTCTCTACTTATCCGAATCCTGCCTTTTCCTTTTCCATTTTTTTTTCTTTTTTTTTGAGACAGGGTTTCACTCTGTCACCCAAGTGGGAGTACAGTGGCACGATCATGGCTCACTACAGCCTTGACCTCCAGGGCTCAGGCCATCCTCCAGCCTTAGGCCCCCAAATAGCTGGGACCATAGGTGCTTACTACCATGTCTGGCTAATTTTTTTTTTTTTTTTAGAAATGAGGTCTCACTGTGTTGCCCGGGTCGGTCTTGAACTCCTGGACTCAAATGATCCTTTGGCCTTGGCCTTCCAAAGTGCTAGGATTACTGGTGTGAGTTACCACACCTGGCCTGCAACCTTGCCACTTCTTTATGGTTCCCTGGCCATTTTTGCTTCTCCTGAAAGTGCTTCTTGATTACTCCAGTTGCCCTGGTTCTTTGTTGAGGGTGCGTAGGCCTCTTTCTAAAGTCTGCCTCATCTCCCCAGTTCATAAGCTCCCCATGTTCAGGCAGGGGTCACAATCTTACCCACTCTCCACAAGCTCCACAAGCATTATGGGCAGTGGTAGGCCACTGATGGGGGCGTTTCCTATTGGCTGGGCAAGGGGCCAAGCCCTTCACACACATTTCCTGGTTTCGTCCCTGCAGCAAACCCTATGACATAGCAATGAGTCAACGATTAACTTTTAAAGATGCAGCAACTAGAGACTCAGAGAGAAGGTGAGTAGGCTGCCTGGATGTGGAGACCATCCTTGACTTGATCTGACTCCGGAGCCCACACTCTTGACCCCTCTTCTTGCCTGGAGTACCCATGAAGCCAGAGTAAGTTTTGGATCTGGACTAGCCCAGGTATAGAGCTGGCTCAAATGAGGCCCCTGCTGGCAGGTACCCATGGTAAGAGATGTGAGGGCCCAGTGAGGTGGCTGGCCTCTTTGCAGATGCCTTGCAGCACACCCCCTTCTCTTTTTCTGTTCTTTCTTTTGTTTGCTGGTAGTGGTGTGTGTGCTTCTGTAAACCCAGCCCTGCCTTTCATTAATTTCCACTTGGAAGGGAAGCCAAGTGGCCACAGTTTGAGGAGATGCCCATTTTCTGGAGGTCAAAATAAGCCCAACTCGGGTGATGCAGGGAGCCTGGGGCTGCTTCACCAACTCCAGCTGTCCACAGCTCAGGGGTCCTGGTCCCACTGAGGCCTTGAGTCTCCCATCCTCCTGCCCAGGCAGGATGAGCCAGCCTGGAGGCAGGTGGCAGGACAGGAATGCAGCCTTCTCTCCAGCTCTTGACAGGGCATCTCTGGGAGGTCCCCTGGCTCCTTCAGACCACGGCTCTTCTGGGGAAGCCAGGGATTAGGGGCCTAATTCCACCAAGAATCCTGTTTTTCTTAGCTTCACACAGATTGCTTTTTAGGAAAGGTCCCTCATCTAATTAGCCTGAGTCAACAGCTCCATTTATTTGGACACGTGATGTTATGAAATGGGCTGCTGCTGGTGTGTTTTTGTACCGCATATCTGGGCTGCCCCTCCAGGATGGCATCAGGAGCGAGGCGCTGCAGGCCGTCTGGGCCAGCAAGAACTCAGCCTGAGAGCAGCTCCAGCAGAGGCCGGAAGGGAGGCCACGGGTTGGCCAGCCAGGCGGAGACCTGTACTCTCTCAGATTTCATCACAAGAAAGTGACCCACTGAGTGTCCACATATCCAGCTTCCTCTCCCATTGGTGTTTTTGAATCAAAATAAAGAAGGGATTAGGGGCCCTTGACCAAAACTCTTTCCTTTCTTCCCCATCAGCGTCAAAAGAGACTTCTACAAGGGGCTTTTGATGGTGAAAACCCCTTTATCACATCTATAGTACTCAGGACTTTTTGAGAAAAAAATCAATAATAGTTACTATTTATTTTTTTCTTTTCTCAGACTTCTTAGGGGTGAAGGTTGCTATTTAATAGTGAGCATTTGCTATGTACAATGTGCTAAGCACATGATATAATAAATCACACACACACACACACACACACACACACACACACACGGTTTCTTCTCTCTTTCCCCCTCACCTGCTATCCTTATCTGCCTGGTGAAAGTGGAACTCCCCCCATTCAATCCCCTCCTTACTCTCTCCACCCCCTCTCAACCTTGGTATTTATTTGTTCAGATTATTTTCTGTGCATTTATATTCATGTATATCATATATTATTTCTAATCCTAAAAACAGTCATTCAAGGAATGTATTAATATTCCCATTTTGCAGATGAGAAAACTGAGACAAAGAAAGGCTAAGTAACTTGTCCAAGATCTCATAGCCAGCAAGGAGGAGAGCTGGGTTGAATTCAGGCCAGAGTGACTACAGAGACTGATGGGAAGCCTTGTCCCTCTGGCACCACCTTGACCACAGCAGGTTCCAGACTTTGGCATTTTTTTTTGAGGCAGGATCTCATTCTGTCACCCAGGATGGAGCGCAGTGGTGCGAGCATAGCTCATAGCAGCCTTTATCTCCCAGGTTCAAGTGATCCTTCCATCTCAACCTCTTGAGTACCTGGGACTATAGGCATGCAACACCATGGCTGGCTAATTTTTTTTTATTGGTCTTAATGAATTGTAGTGCATTTCTTACTTGTGTCTTCTTCTTGCCACCTCTCTCCATGTTGTTACTATTTTTGCCAAATCAGTCAGTCAGGGTGGGCACTCAATACAGTTGGGCCTCAGGGAAGTCATCCTCTGCTCTGCTGCCTCTGCCCTTTTTCCCGGCCTGGAATCACAGCCCACCTAACAGCTTTAGTTAGACCACCTTCTGCTTTCTGCTTCCAGAGCCAAATGGAAATAACTGCCAGCAAGGGTGGCATTGCCACCACTTCCCCAGATTGTGACTGGTCAACGTGCACATACCCCAAGCCACTGAGCATTTGGGACTGAATGTTCATCTCTTTTTGGCCAAATAGGATATTGTTGTGAAGAGCAAAAATGTTTTCCTCTTTATAATGGGCCAGGAGCTGCTGTTTGGCCAGGAGCTGCTGCTGCTGCTGCTGCTGCTGCTGCTGTGTGTGTGTGTGTGTGTGTGTGTGTGTGTGCATGCGCATGTGCAAAAGACTAAAATTGATTCTCATAATTGTTGTAGGCTGGAAAAGTGGAGAACTGGGAGAGGCAGGAGTCAAAGACATTGCTGGATGGATTGAAAAAACAAATGTCAGTGCTAGGCTTGGAAGCTTCTTAAAAAGGCAGTGGGACCTATTTTCCTGTTGAACTTTCACACTTTCTGACCCGGTAATTTCCGCCGTGGAGTTTATCAGGGACACCAGGGGCCAGGAGTGTAGCATGACTAAAGTTACTGGGACAAAGCTGGAGGCAGGTCAGCGCTCCACAGGGGAGTCCCAAGGGTCTGCAGGCAGCCACTGCCACCAAGAACTTCTAAGGCCAAGAAAGGGAAGCCTCGAAACCAAACATCCCTGCAAAGTCCCTGGCAAATGTGTTCCTCATCAAGGCAGATACAAACAAAGTTTATTAAAAAGCCTTCCAAAGGGACATTCCAAATCACCAGCAGGCCTCCTTGAGGTGAATGTCCATTCTCCTATGAACTCTTGTTTCAGCCTTGTTGGAGCTTTTCAAACACCGAGTCACCAATGTATCCAGGAAGGAAAATAAACAGGGGGCTCAGGGTGACCCAGCGCTCAGTACAAGTCTGCACTTTCTGACACCACAGTCAGTGGGGTTGGTAGGAATGACCCGGGAATCGAGTACAAACAGGGCAGTGAAGCCTCTGGCCCTGTGGAGGGGGTGCCCCCTCTTTGTGTCCTAATGGCAGCCCACCAGGCAGAGGAAGGGCCCCTGTGGTTGCAAAAATGGCGGGTTGGTACCACGGAGCAAGCTCTGGAATGGGAAAGTCATGTGTCTTCTGCATTCTGGGAGGAGGAAAGGGCCCTGCCTCCAACTAACTGAAAATTTCCTCATCTGTAAAATTGGTGGTTTTCCCAATAGATGGAAGCAGAGTTGCTCTGGTTGGAGTGGAGGTTGCAGGCATCAAAGCCTGGCTTCATGTGTTTCCCAAAGCATGTAGGGGTATGCTTTAGGAAACATGTGAAGGGATCCTTGTGGATCCCTAGGGCCCTGTGGAGCATAATTTAATACTACCCATTCCAGAGTTTAAACTAAGATTCTATAATTCTAAAATAATCTAACTATGACAAGTGGACCAATAAGCATGTTGTGAACCAGAATTACTACAAGGGGCAGGAATAGCTCTGTCTCTAGAGTCAGACAGGCCTAAGTTGCCACTGCCTACTGTGTCACAACTTCATGCTTAAACTTCCAGAACCTCATGAAGATGGGGTCATTACTGCCTCATGCCATTGGTGTGAGCATCTGTGCTCAAGTCTAAATCATCAGTAAAGACTGACAGAGTCAATACGTAATAAGTGGTAGCTCATTTGACTCAGCAGTCCCATTGCTGGGTATATATCGAAAACAATATAAATTGGCACATACATACATATGTTCATTGCAGCACCATTCACAATAGCAAAGACATGGAATCAACCTAAATGCCTATCAGTGGCTGACTGGATAAAGAAAATGTGGTACATGTACACCATGGAATACTACACAGCCATAAGAAAGAATGAGATCATGTCCTTTGCAGGAGCATGAATGAAGCTGGAGGCCATCATCTTTAGCAAACTAATGCAGGAACAGAAAACCAAATACTGAATGCTCTCACTTATAAGTGGGAGAAAAATGATGAGAACTCATGGACACAGAGGGGAACAACAGACATTGGGGCCCACTTGAGGGTGTAGGGTGGAAGGAGGGAGAGGAAAAGAAAAAATAGCTATTGGATACGACACTTAGTACCTGGTTGATGAAATAATCTGTACAACAAACCCCCGTGACATAAGTTTACCTATATAACAAACCTGCACATGTACCTTTGAATCTAAAATAAAGGTTAAAAAAAGTAATAGTTATTATATTTTATTGTTGGATATGCCCTATGACACTAGCCTGTTCGACATTTTGGGGAGTCAAGGGGGTGACCAGAGAATAAAGGAGAGGAGGGAGAAGAGAGGGTACTCATGGGAGGAAGGAGGAACTTTGCTGTTGTTAAAAATCACACCCATAACAATTTATTGAGAGCATCTATGAGCTGGTACTGTCTATGGAGATTATAGCAAGTCCCTCTTGCGACACTCCCACACTGCTGGCTACTGTGTTCCTTTTCTTTTTTCTTTTTTTTTTGAGATGGAGTCTTGCTTTGTTGCCCAGGCTGGAGTGCAGTGGTGCAGTCTTGGCTCACTGAAACTTCCGCCTCTGGGTTCAAGCGATTCTCCTACCTCAGCCTCCTGAGTAGCTGGGACTACAGGTGCGTGCCACCATGCCCGGCTAACTTTTTGTATTTTTAGCAGAGACGGGGTTTCACCCTGTTAGCCAGGATGGTCTCGATCTCCTGACCTTGTGATCCGCCTGCCTCGGCCTCCCAGACTGTTGGTATTACAGGCGTAACCCACGGTACCCGACCCTGTGTTCCTTTTCTTACAGGGTGAAAACTGAAGCTCCGAAAGCCTTGGTGATTGTCCAAATCTCCAGGCCTGTAAGAGGACCTAAGACTCAGCTGTCTGATGCCAAAGTCTAGGCTCTCAGGCCCTAAGGGTCACGTGTCCCCAAATCTGAGGTGAAGAGTGCCCTCCTTCTGAGCCAAAGATGGCCTCCATCTGGAGATCCACATCTTGTCCTGGGGGGAGCCAGCTATGGCTACCAGTTGCAATGCTGGAGAAATCCTTCCTGTCACAGTGTTGTGTACAAAGCCAGGGAATGAGTTGGCCAGTTGGGGGATCCCAGCTTTTCTGGTTCTAAGCCCGGATTCTAAACTCTGGCTGCACACTAGCGCCACCTGGGGAGCTTTGAAAAACTCACACCACCCAGGCCATCCAGACCAATGACATCAGCATCTCCTGGTGGGGCCAGGACATTAGTATCTTGTTAAATTCCCTGGTGATTCCAAAGAGCATTCAGGCCTGAGGACCTCTCAGAAAGGAAACAGCTGGTTCTGGAGCTCTCATTCCCTTTCACCGACGGGCTGGGGTGGGGGCTGGGAGTGAAGGAGGAGTTTCGAGGCAGGAATTGTGTATGAGTAGGGAGTTAGTAAAAGCGGAGAGATTAAAGACTGACAAAGAATGTGTGGGGTGTGCGACATGGAAGCTCAGACAGGTTAAGTACTGGATTCGGAATGCACACAGGGTCAGTGGCAGAACTGGGAGTCATCACACTGAAGTGGTGCCAAAATGACTGGGATCTTTGTTACTGGGGAGACCCCAAGCTCAGTGGTGGAGTTTTCCAAGACCCAGTTCTGCAGCTGATTCTCTTCCCAACCCATCTTCTCACTCAGTCAACTTCGTTCACACTTAAGGCTTTCATCACCACCTGACTCTCAAAGTTTTGTTTCCACTCATGACTGGTCCTCGGGCCCTCAAACCCATATGTGCAGTGACTCACTTGACATTTCCACTTGGATCACGCCAAGGCATCTGGGGCTTCACATGGCCAAGACTAAACTCATGAACTGCCTTTATCCCCAGCCTGGTCCTTCTGCAGATTCCCAGGCCCGGGGACCAGGAATCATACTTGACTCTTTCCTCTCATTCACTGCCCATGTCTGTCACCAACACCTCTTAGTACCTGTTTTCTTTTTTTTTTTTGAGATGGAGTCTTGCTCTGTCGCCCAGGCTGGAGTGCAGTGGCGCGATCTCGGCTCACCGCAAGCTCTGCCTCCTGGGTTCACACCATTCTCCTGCCTCAGCCTCCTGAGTAGCTGGGACTACAGGTGCCCGCCACCACGCCTGGCTAATTTTTTGTATTTTTAGTAGAGACGGGGTATCACCATGTTAGCCAGGATGGTCTCAATCTTCTGACCTCGTGATCTGCCCGCCTCGGCCTCCCAAAGTGCTGGGATTACAGGCGTGGGCCACCGCGCCCAGCCACTGTCTTCTTAGCTTTTAGTACCTTTTAAGGACCTGTCTATCTTGGCCTCTTGTCTTCATCTTCATTGCCACCCCGCTAGCCAAGCTACCATCATCTTTGGTAATTTATTCTTTTAATTTTTTACTTTTTGGTAGTTTTTTTTGCTTACATGATTATTTGGTTATGTCTGCCTCCCTCACTAGCTTATACACTGTGTAAGGGCAGGGACTAGCTTTTTTTGTATCCTCAACATCTTACTTGTCTCCTCAGTAAATAGTTGTTGAGTGAATAACCTGTTTTAAACTTTTTATTCATTTTGAGGGCTGTTGATATAATCACTGCTTCATTATGGCTTGCTGCTTTCAGGACGATGAAATCACGAAGCTGAAATCAGAACGATGTGCTTAGATGACTTTGCATTCCATGAAGTTGAGGAGCATAGCGGTTTTGTCTATGGAGGTTGAGCAAGGGGGTCTGAGGGAACCACATGATGTGAGCTGAGACATGGACACATGACATGGCAGATGAGTGCACACACACACAACCGTCCTTGGTCAGCCCTTCTCTTGCTTCCTTGCTCAACAGACATTATCTTTATTTGGATAATCGATTATGAAATCAATCCCTCACTATTTCTCCAATAATGCAGCTAATAAAAAGAAAAGCTATTTTGATGGTGTCTGGTTTTCAGCTAAAAGGAGGGTCAAAATAACAATTTTATCAGCTGCCCTTTGAAAGTGCTTCTCTTGGTCACAGCAGTTCACAGGGGGAAACACGATGATTCTGACTCCATTCTTGATATTAGCTTCTGCTTGAGGTAATAGATTGTGTTACCTTTGAAACAGGGCATCCGTGGGTAGCCAGCAAGGTCGAGTCAAGATTATATCATGCCACCTGTGTCATCAGAACATGGCTCAGTTCTCCCCTATCACCTGTTCCAGTGAAATACTGGCCAAAATGGTGTGTCTGTGGGATTCTGGCAAAAGTGGGCCATGGGAAGAAGCCCCAGGCCCTGGGCTTTTCTTTCCTTTTCTTGAACCTTATCTTCTAAGACACTTCTCCAGGAAAACTACCCCAGTGTCATAGTGGCGACTCTGACTTGTCGTTCCTGCCCCCAAGTAGATGGAAAGGCCCTTGAAACCAGGAACTTTCCATTCTCCACTATTACCTATCTGGGTCTTCATGGGTTCTTAGGATTTCCCTGGTAGGGGGCAGAGGTATGGCTGTGAAGTAGTTAGAAATTAAATACTGGAGTCAGAGAAATGGAAATAAATCTACTTTCTGTACCTGCCACTTCTTGGCTAAGAACTTTGGGCAAATTACTTAATATTGCTGAGCCTCAGTTTCCTTATCTATAAAACAGGGATCATAATAGTAGTTATTGTATGTTACTTATGTAAGGTTTTGTGAGGTGGAGTCAATGAAATAATGCATATAAAGCTTTTAGTTTAGTGCCTGGAAACAGGAAATACACAATAAATGCCAGTTTATGGAATGAATGGAGGGTGGAAGTGCCCCTCCTTCCTGGATTGGGGGTCAGAGGAGATGCTGGCATACACTGGAAACCATTGGAGGTGAAATCTCAGGTCTTCTAAGTTCACCACTCCTTTGGATCTGATTTCCAAAAATGGAAAACAGACACCATTGCCCTTTACTGCCATCTTGTTAAGCAAGACACAGATTTAGAACTCACATATTTTACAGGTTAAATGCCAGCAGAAGACATAAAACAGATTGCAGTGTCCCCAGCCAGCAGCCCCGTATTGCATATATCTTAGAGATAAAGTAGTTTTATTTGTTGTCCCTTTTACTAACCCATCTTGTCTAAGTATATTTTTTGGGACTCAGAATCTGTCAAAGAGGCATTTAAAAGGAACTCTTGGCCACCAAAGAGTAAACAAAAGCACAGATGCCTCACTTTCCTAGGTTAAAACCCCAGCCACCCTGCTTTGATGTACCAACATTCCCTAAGGAGGTCACGAAAGCAGCATGTGTTCTCAAGAGCTTCTTGTGCACAACCAGCCCCCCTGCCATAAGACTGGGAGAGACCCCAGTGACAGAGAAGGCCAGGGCGTGGCCGGGGTCAGAAGAGCTCAGCCGATTTACGACTACTTCTTAGGCTGCCATCTTGTGGCAGTTGTTCTCAGGTGAGTTTGTCTGTGGGTGATAGGGCTCCTAATATCTCCAAAGATACGCTCCCCTGTGATTATGTGCACTTGCTTGATGATGTGTACGTTCCTCTTTGTGTCCATGTACCTGCCTGCATTTGCATATGGGGCTCTGGGTCCTTAAATCCAGTGGTAGGAAAAGTGAAACGAATTAAGAGGATCTCAGGATGGGGCCTTCTCCAGGTGGGACATTCAGGCTGGCACTGGGTCACAGGGGTCCAGGTGATATGTCTGGAGCAGTGTAGTGTCAGGACAATAGTAAGAGCTGCCATGTATTGAGCAATTACTACATGCCAGATGTGGCTGAATACTTTCTGTGTATTATTTCATTTAATTGTAACAATAGCCTTCTGAGCTAAGTGCTGTTATTTCCCAATTATATAGATGAAGAAACCAAGATAAGAGGAGAGGTTAAGGCACTTTCCAAAGTCATGGAGCTAGTATGTGATACAGTTGGGACCCAAAGCCTATGCTCTAAACACCCTTGTGCAGCCCTGGGTGGGACATAGAGCCACAAATACCTGGGAACCTGTATTGAGTTAGCCACTTGGATTATGTGAGCTTGACCCAGTCACTTAACCTCTCCCACCCTGTTTCCTTATCTGTGAAATGGAGCTTCCACACAGGGAAATTGCAAGAATTAAATGAGATCGCCAATGTATTATATTTAGCACAGTGCCTGGCACAGGTGAGGGCTCAGTAATATAGTTTTATTTCCCCGGCCCCACGTCTTAGTTTGGGAGGGAAGAAATGGGAAGGACTCTCTCTCTAGTTGGTCCTCCTACCATTTCAGCATCGTGTCCCTCCCCTGGGCTTTACAGAACCCTTTGCAGCAGTGTCAGGAGGTCCTTGGTTCCTGACAGTATGACCCATTTCTCAGTTTAATCATCTTGGCTGCATGGGAAAGCAGCACTGGCTAGTGTAAAGAGCTCTTGACCAGAATTGAGGCTAACCTTGGTTTTAGTCCAATTCCAATTCTGAGACTTGGACAACTTCTGTCTCTCTGGGTCTCAGCTTTCCCATCAGTAAAATGGAGGATGTGTCCATATACAGGACCAGTGTGCATATGTGGTACAGGTGCAGCCACTCCCTGGTTCTGCACCCACTAAAGATGTGATTAATCCATTTTACCATCTTTGTTGGTGATACTGGATGTAGCTGCAGAGCCCTCCCCAACACATGGAGGCAATCACTGCCAACTGGTTAGAGTTGAAATGACTATTAGAACCTCTTGGGTATTCCTGAAACAGTTGGCTGTCTAAGGACCCTTCCATTTCTGTTATTCTGACTCTACCAGCTGGGTCTTGACTGCTCTGTGGGACAGTGCAAAGAGCATGGGTCTGAATGAGGGGAGTTGATTATAGCTCTAGCCACATCTAGCAGTTCTGTGACCTTGGGCAAGTTATTTACACTCTCTAAGCCCTGTTTTCTAATTTGTAAAAGGGGAGTCCTTACATAGGCTCTGGCCATTTGCATTGTTGTGAGACCAAAAACACTGTAGCCTCCCTGGAGGCAAGACCTGGGTCCCTGCCGTTGTCACACTGTGTTTAGAACAGGGCCCGGCCTGAAGCCGATCCTTCATGAAGTTTTGTTCAGTAGAAGCATGGTAGAATATTAAACCTGTAAAAATGGAAGGAACTATAACCCAATCAATTACGTCTCTAGAGATGTGGTTTTCAGTCTTTATGGAGCACAGTGCTGCTCTGGGAGCCCTTTCAACATGCAGATTCCTGGGCTCCGCTTCAGGGAGCTGATGTAGGATGCCTGGGGTAGGACCCAGAAATCCCCCAGTTTCCTGGGAATTCTGTTGAAGGTGATCCAGAAACCACGGTGTGGCAAACAGGGTTGCAGAGTTGGGAGGCCCAGAATGGAAGTTAAAATAAATGGAGAGGCCTCAGTTTGTTGCTAGTTGTCCACCAGGAGTTGAATAGAGTGGCATTTTGGAGTTCCCAGAGCCTCTGGACCAGTGGGGGGTCACCGGGAAGGATGACTGTGCCTGCCCCTCAACCCCTCGTTGGCTGCTTCTCTGAGATTTCGGTCCTCAGTGACTGATGCTCTTAGGTTTCTGTGCTCTGACCCTTGTGGCCCACGCAGCAAGCAACCAGATTAGGGGCACTTCCCCTTTTATCCCAAGTAAAATAGGAGTGTTGGGATGTAGGCTGCCAATGCTGTTCATCCTTAACTATCCTGTGTGACTCATGTGCACCTCTCCCTACTCCATCCACAAACTGGAGAAGACAGATATCCTTTAGGAAGGGCAGCTAGGAGGTTGCTGGCCTGGGCTCAGCCAGGGTACTCCAGCTCAGGTGGAGTGTGTGTGTGTGTGTGAGAGAGAGACACACACACAAACACAGAGAGACAGAGAGAGACAGAGTGCTTTCTGGTGATTTTGGCTGTCTATGTGGTTCCCAAAACCACTGAGTAGAAAGCAAAAACCAAATGTAGTGTTTGGGATTTTTTTTTCCTGCATGTCGATAAACATGGAGATCTTTGCAAACACCCATGTATTAGATGGAAATGCAAATGTTCCATCTTTATGTTTCAGTATGTGATAATGCATCTTGCATATGTAGACAACTGGTAAAAAAAAACCAAAAACCGAAACACTCTTCGACAGTGCGAGACTGTCTCAAAAAAACCCAACACTCTTAATGATGTTGTTTTGCTTTACATTCACAATCATCATTGTCATCGTCATCCTCATTACTCAGCTTGATTTCATGAATTACTGACAGAGTTGGATTTTGAATTCCTGTTAAATATTCAAAATAAATCCAAATAAAAAAAATTTTGCTTCTTTTCTTTTCCTTTCTTCCCAGGACCTTTCTTCCACAGCCAAGTTCTGTTAACCTCATGGGCTTCTTATGTGATTAAATGAGTTAATATGTGAACTTTCCTTACAATAGTGCCATAAATTCTCTTAAAATGATGTCCATCCTTCTTTGTTACTACTACCACATGCACAATCCTGTTAACATAAATCCAACTGGAGCAAGCTCCTGAATTATCCCAAACTAATGGGGGAATTATTTCTCCTACAGACATTAAATTCTCAGCCAACTGAACTCTTTTACTTTAAGAGAGGAGACTTGTGCACTTTAGCCACCTGGGATGGAGGCCATGCTGGACTCTGCTGTCTTCAGAAACAGGGCTTGATGGGCACAGCCTAATTTTTCTCTGGTTTTGTGGGGTTCAGAATTTAGAACACCAGCTGGTGGTTGGCGGACCACTACATGGCCCAGAGCCAGTGCTTCTTGAGTTCTTTTTCTCCTTGTTATTTGTGGTGCACACTTCCCATTCAGAGTCTCAACTGTTTCCACTTCAGAGAATCTTCTGTACTCTTCCTTCTAAGTCACTGTACCAAATCCATCAGGCCCTAGGGACAAGCAAGACACTGTTAAACTTGTAGGAAAAACAATAGTCAGTATCTCCAGAGGGCTGCTTTTCCTTAATCCTAGGCTGTTATTGATGTTCTGGAAAGTGATGATTGCGATGCAAACACCTTTCAGAGAAATGAATTGTTACCTGGACATTGCATTCTAGTGGGACATGGAAGCCTGTCCTATGCTCAGCCATCCCTGGTTCAGTACCCAGCTGGGAGGGACACTCTAACTGGCCTCCTTTCTTGGGGTCCCTGCTGCCCTAGCTTGTGCAGCATGTCTCACAAGTGAAACCAGATGGCCAGGGTGGGCAGTGAGGGAGACCCAAAAAAAAAGATCCAAGGAAAACTGAGCTCCTGGTCCCACCCACTGCCCCAAACTGCTTCTGAATCGGTTCATCCGTGAACAAACCCTAGAATTCCTTTTATCTCCCAATCACCAAGAATTCGATCCTTTATTTAGTCCTGAAACTCGGAAACTAATCTTTTATTTATCTCTGCTGTAATCCCACTTCAGGCTGTGTGTGGAATATACCACTTGGGAACAAACCTCTAGGATTTCAGAAGGACCCTCGGTCAGGGAAGCATAAGGGCTTACAAGAGAAAGTAAAACCAGGCCCAGGATGTTTTGGTTCCACGTGTGAATTAGAGAAGAATGCAGCTCATTTGGGCTTGTGTAATGGGGAACGAGCCACAGGCAAGCTCCCTAATCACAAAACCACAGGAGAGGGCAGGAAAATGGGGCTGGCATGATGTTAGGCAAGGCAAGCTGGTTGAAACAATTTCCCAGGCTCCCTTGAATGCTGGCTTGGCCCTCAAGCCAGGGCAAAGGATCGTTGATAAGAATCATTGCTGCTTGGAGTGTGCTGAGCAGCTTCAGATGGCCATCCTTCTGCCTGATTTTGCCTCCCTACCACAGTGGATCATGGCCAATATGGCAGGCATGTGCCAGCCAAATGCACCCTGGCCACCTCTCCCCATGTGCTCATCCTCAATGGATTGACTTCCGCTTGGGCCCTGAAAGGAGCACCTTGCCTCTGGAGGTCTTCCAGACCGCCATCTCTGTTCTCTTTCATTCATTCATTCATTCTTGTATTCAACTAGTATTTCCTGAGTGTCTACTAGGCCCAGGGACCAGGGCTGGGAAATGGCTATTCAGTGCTAAGCAGGCTATCACAGAGCTCATAGAACCTGTGGGGAAAGAAATCAGATGCCAAATAAAGTCATTCGACTAAAATTATGGTGGAAGGAGGGGAGGAGCCACATCAGGTGTTTGGGAGTTGGGAATAGGGGAACAAACCGTGTGCCAGCAGTCAGACGCAAGCAAGCTGACCTTAGAAGGATGAAGAGGTGTTAGCAGGGTGCAGAGTTGCAGGGCAGGGAGTCTTCCCAGACTCCTTCAATCTCTTTGGCTTTTCGGCTTCTCCATGTTTCCCTCCAATCCTTAGCTCCTGACTCGGGCCTCAGGGCACTTGGCATGCATTCAGGACTCCAATTCTAGAACCTGCCTCTGGGCCCCAGCCCCTGGCACCACTTCCAGAACCAGCCAGCTGGTCTGGCTCTCCCAAGCCCCTTCCCGGGGAGATGGCTTCCCTGTCTCAGTCCTTCTTTCACCAACTCACTCCCTTGTGTACCCATACATCATCGATTCACACACCATGTCAGCCCAATTCTATGGAGCTTTCCTGGCACCTGCCGGCCTCACAGGGGCTGCAGCTCACTTTGTTCATGCATTCTCTCCCTCAAAACTTTGCTCCTTCACTAATGTTCCCTCAATCTGGGCCAGGCACTGCTCTGGACACTGGCTGAGTGGTAAAGGTGAGCCTGAAAGAGGACCAAGACAGCGGGGTCAGGGAAGACTTCCTGGAAGGAGTGACTCCTGGGAGAGTCTTAAGGTTGGGGACAAGTTAGCCAGCCGCATTGCCCTTCTGTTCACTTCTACTTCTCATGCCCTTTCCAATGCCTCTCCACCCTCTATGCCAGCCTGTCCCATTTCTGGGCTTTAGCTTCGAGAGATAGCGCTGGTAGGGCCCTTGGAAGTCTTCCAGTCTGACCTGCCCATTTGACAGATGGGGATAATGAGGTCCCAGGAGGAGGAGGGATTTGCCCAGAGTGAAGCAGCTAAAGGAAGCACGATGGCTAGTTACTTCTATTGTTCCAGAGTCTGCGTGCCTAAGACTCACTTCTTCTCCTGCCAGAAAGCCTTTCTTGGAAGCTGATATCAGTTCTCTCCTCTGTGTGGCCCCTGGCGCCCTCCTGACCACTCTTCCTCTCCCTGCCCTTTCACTTGGCATTGCCTCGTGGTCTCCAGGGAGGGCTTTGCAGGGAGTCATAATACCTACCTGCCCTTGGACAGGGCAGCCTGGAAGGGACATATATATTTGGGCTCTGTCTCTTAGGGCTTCACTAGAGACAGTGTCTTAGTCCATTCAGGCTGCTATAACCTAACACCTGAGACCAGGTGGCTTATAAACAACAGAAATATATTTCTAACTTTTTTGAATGCTGGGAAGTCTGAGTCTGTTTCCTGCTTTGTAGCTGATGCATTCTTGCAGTGTCCTCACAGGGTGGAAGGGGCCAGGGAAACTCTCTGGAGCCTATTTTATTTTATTTTATTTTATTTTATTTTATTTATTCGAGACGGAGTCTTGCTCTGTCGCCCAGGCTGGAGTGCAGTGGCATGATCTCGGCTCACTGCAAGCTCCGCCTCCCAGGTTCACTCCATTCTCCTGCCTCAGCCTCCTGAGTAGCTGGGACTGCAGGCGCCTGCCACCATGCCTGGCTAATTTTTTGTATTTTTAGTAGAGGTGGGGTTTCACTGTGTTAGCCAGGATGGTCTCGATCTCCTGACCTTGTGATCCGCCTGCCTCGGCCTCCCAAAGTGCTGGGATTACAGGCGTGAACCACCGCGCCCCGTCTGGGAGCCTCATTTATAAGGGCAGTAATCCTATTCAAGAGAGTTGTCCTTGGGATTTTAACATATGAATTTTGGGGGCACACAAACATTTAGACCATAGCAGACAGTGTAGCTTCACTGTTAAGAGCTGTGAGACATGCACTTCATTTTAATATCCTGTGAACCTCAGTTTTATCATTTGCACAATGAGGGTAAGAATAGGGCTAGCAGCTAGCAGCAGCTTGAATGAAATCATGTTTGAGAAGTGCCTGCTACATAGCAGGTGCCCACCATTAAATGCTGTTATTGCAGTTCTCTATTCAGCCCTTGCCCATATAGTCATGGCCAGAGGTCGGGGAGGTATGGAAATTTCTGGAACGCTGCATCAAGAGGCCTAGGGTAGGGGGCATAATATGCTAATGGGCTAGGCCTCTAAAAGGCCTCCAGGGAAACAGAGTTTGATGGATAGGTTGGTAGAAGATAGAGCGGAATAAGAGTGCCATAGGTTAATAAATGATAATCTTCTGGAATCTTCGCCAATTTGAAAGGAAAAGGAAGAAAAACGCGAGTAAATGTCTGAAGACCTCTCCTCCAACTTTTTTTTTTTTTTTTTCTGAGACAGAGTCTCGCTGTGTCACCCAGGTTGGAGTGCACTGGTGTGATCTTGGCTCACTGCAACCTCTGCCTCCCAGGTTCAAGCGATTCTCCTATCTCAGCCTCCTGAGTAGGTGGGATTACAGGCGTGCACCACCACGCTCGGCTAATATTTGTTTTTTTAGTAGGGACAGGGTTTCACCATGTTGGCCAGGTGGTCTTAAACTCCTGACCTCATGTGATCCACCCTCCTCGGCCTCCCAAAGTGCTGGGATTACAGGCGTGAGCCACCGTGCCTGACCTGAAGACTCCTTCTAATAAGCATGACATGTACAGATGGTTTTGTTATTCAGTCTTGTCTGTGTTTGTGGACAGGACATCTGTATCCATGAAGGCTTAGCTTGCAGGGCTTTGAGCCTGTGATGGCAGCAGAGTCTAGGCCTCAGTCTGATGAATGGATTTAAAAGGAATCCAGCTCAGAAGAGAGTTCCTGTTAGAGCCAGGACTCTGTAGGAACAGGAAGAAAAATGATTCCCTGGCTGGATGTTTCTGGGCACACATACCAGCTAATGAACCTGCTCAGAGAAGCATGCTCCCATATACTATCCCATTACAGCAGGGAAAACTTAAGCACAGGGACCTTGATTGACACCCTGTCTGTTAGCAGAGCATCTTGGACAAGAATCTGAGTTTGTGAACTCATGTTTTCTCCCTTTCTTTTTTTTTTTGAAGTCAAAATTATTTTTATTTGCATTCAAAATTGTACATTGATATAGACCCACATTTGCATTTTAAACTAGACAATAGTGCTTTCCTGCCCTAATCTTGAAGATTTCACTTAAATTTGTAATCTGTTTTAAGTGAAGTAATATTTTCTCATAGTAGTTTTACCCTGATAAATTTTTCTAATTTCAGAACACATTTTGAACTGTGTTATGTTTTCTCTCCCAGTGTTCATAGCTTTCTTCTTCCAGAACCAGATCCTGTGATTCTGTGCCTGCAACCTATTCCTTAGCTCCTTTCTTCCTACTTTTTGTCCCTTTCTTTTTGATTATGGTAAATAATTTGATTTTTATTTTAAAACCACTGAGAAGGCATGATTGTAAGTAGGAAAGTGAGATGATCTGATTTTTTTTTTTTTTTTTGAGACGGAGTCTCACTCTGTCACCCAGGCTGGAGTGCAGTGGCGCGATCTTGGCTCACTGCAAACTCCACCTTCCAGGTCCACGCCATTCTCCTGCCTCAGCCTCCCCAGTAGCTGGGACTATATGCGCCCGCCACCATGCCCGGCTAATTTTTTTGTATTTTTAGTAGAGACGGGGTTTCACTGTGTTAGCCAGGATGGTCTTGATCTCCTGATCTTGTGATTTGCCTGCCTCGGCCTCCCAAAGTGCTAGAATTACAAGTGTGAGCCACCGCGCCTGGCTGAGATGATCTGATTTATGCTAAAAAAAAAATTTATATACCATAAGTTTACCTTTTTTTTTTTTTTTTTTTTTTAGACGGAGTCTCGCTCTGTCGCCCAGGCTGGAGTGCAGTGGCGTGATCTCGGCTCACTGCAAGCTCCGCCTCCCGGGTTCACGCCATTCTCCTGCCTCAGCCTCCCGAGTAACTGGGACTACAGGCGCCCGCCACCTCGCCTGGCTAGTTTTTTGTATTTTTTAGTAGAGACGGGGTTTCACCGTGTCAGCCAGGATGGTCTCGATCTCCTGACCTCGTGATCCGCCTGTCTCGGCCTCCCAAAGTGCTGGGATTACAGGCTTGAGCCACCGCGCCCAGCCAAGTTTACCTTTTAAAAGTATATAATTCAGTGATTTTTAGTTTATTCACAGAGTTGTGTAACCATGATCACCATCTAATTCCAGAATATTTTTATCACCTCAAAAGGAAACACATAAACATTAGCAGCCACTCCCCATTCCTCCTTTCCCCCAGCTCCTGGCAACCAGAATCTACTTTCCGTCTCTCTGGATTTGTGTATTCTGGACATTCCATATAAATGTAATCCACTATATGTGGTCTTGTGTCTGTCTTCTTTCACACAGCGTAACATTTTCAAGGTTCATTCATGCTGCAGCAGGTATCATTGCTCTACTCCTTTTCACTGCTTAATAATATTCCATTGTCTGGCTATATCACATTGTGTTTATCCATTCATCAGTTGGTGGGCATTTGGGTTGTTTCCACTTTTTGGCTGTTATGAATATTTGTGTACTGGTTTTTATTTGGACTTACATTCTGACTTCTTTTGGGTATACACGTAGGAGTGAAATTTTTGGATTATATGATAACTCTGTTTAACATTTGGAGGAACTTCCAAACTGTTTTCTAATGTGGCTATACCATTTTATAACTCAACCAGCAATGTGTGAGAGTTACAATTTCTCTGTATCCTAACCAACACTTTTTATTGATTGTCTTCTTAGTTTTAGCCATTCTAATGGGTATGAAGTGGTATCTCATTGTGGTTTGCATTTCTCTAATAACTAAGGATATTGAACATCTTTTCATGATCTTATCAGTCATTTGTAGATCTTTAGAGCAATGTCTATTCAAATTCTTTGCCCATTTTGATGTGGGCTATTTGCTGGTCTCCCCTTTTCCGAAGTGTGTTAGTGGGCAATTATCTGATCTTGTGGGTCACAGGGAGTTCCCTGCCTCTTTGTAGTCCAGGGATCACCACAGGGACAGGAACCAGCTTACCAGTTAGGTATTGTCCTCTGGGATTCTCTAACCCCAGATCAGTTTCAGAAACCCTGGGAGTGGTCCAGGGAAAACCAATGTGGAAGGCATTGACTGAGGCCCTGGCTAAAAGCCAGTAGCTATTAGACTCATTCCATGACCTCTATGAGTTGAAATCCAGTTAGTGACTCAGGGACAGAGGCTGTGTAATAACCAGGACAGGGGCAAGCCTTGGAACTCTGGGTGATGGGAAAGTTAGAAGGTACGTCCAGGATGATATCTCAATCCAGGCCTGGCATCCAAGGCCCTTTGGACAGCCAAGTTGGGCCCAGATGGAGCCACATCAGCTTTGCTCAGGCCTCTCACCCGCCCTTGCATATGACAGCTTTCTTTTACCCTACCACTCTGCCTCAGCTGGCATTCTGTCACCAGGACTTTCCATCCTCTGGTGAGATCCTGGCCATCCTTGAGACTTCAGATCCTCCTTATTGTCCCCTCTGACTGCTCAGCTCATGAGGATTTCCCACCTCTGACCTTCTGCTTACTGACCTTCCCCAGTGACTTACCCTTCCTCCTTGGTAGAGGGCCCTTGGGAGGAAGCAGACACCTAATCCCAGCCAGAACAGGCTCCTGCTTTTCCTTATGAGCCATGCACAGGTGCTCTTTCCTTCAGGCTGTTCCCCCGGCCAGAGATGTTCCTCCCTTTCTCTCCTTCTTTCTAGCCCATCCTCATAAGTCCATCTCAGTTCCCCTCCCTGACATTTCCTGACCTCTGCAGACCACTGTGACAGCTATGGCTGAATTGTATCCCTCTCCTAAGTTTGTATGTTGAGCCCCTAACCCCCAATGTGATGGTATTTAGAGAGAGGGACTTTGTGAAATAATCAGATTTAGATGAGGTCATGAGTGTAGGGCCCTCATGATAGGATTCATGCCCTCATAAGAAGAGATAGTAGAGAGCTTGCATGCTCTCTCTCCCAGCCATGTGAGGAACCAGTGACAGGGCAGCTGTCTACAAGCCAGAAAGAGTACTCTCATCAGAAATCAACCATGTTGGCACCTTCATCTTGAACTTTTTAAGAATGATTTTAGCCTCCTGAACTGTGAGAAAATAAATTTCTGTGGTTTAAGACATCCAGTATGGTATTGGATGACTAAGACGGTGACCTTTTCATCATCTTTCTGAGCTTCCACGTATGGGTGGACAAATGCATGTGCATGTACTCATGCACACACACACACAAACATAGACACACACACACAGACACAAACACACACACAGACACAAAAGCACACACACACATATACACTTGGTTCTATTCTATAGCACAATGTTCCCTAGATTCTAGTCTTCCCAGCCAGTACTACCTTCTCCAATTTTTCATATCCAGGCATTATTTGTACTTAGTGTATTTGTTTTTTTTAAATGTTTACTTGATACATTTTGTTCCACTGACTTTTTTCACATGCTACCTCTTTCAGCCTTATCCAAAGCAATAATATGTAGTGCAAAAAGGGATTTGATGTGATTAGTTTTCTGATATACATTACAATACAAACACATTAGGTTTGTTCCTCTAAAAACCTAAAATCATCTTTGCCATTGCCACCAGTGGCGTCAGTTCCACACGTTGGAAAGCACTGCTGCAGTGTTATTCTTTTGCTACTTCATGCCTCTCTATTAAGTTTATAGTCTCCCGGGTGTGATGGCGCACACCTGTAATCCCAGCACTTTGGGAGGCTGATGCAGGAGGATCACTTGGGGCCAGGAGTTCAAGACTAGCTTGGGCAATATAGTGAGATTCCATCTCTACAAAAATGAAAATAAAAACATAAAAATTAGCCAGGAGTGGTGGCATGTGCCTTCATTTGAGAAATGACTATTCATGTCCTTTGCCCACTTTTTAATGAGATTGTTTTATTCTTACTGTTGAGTTGTTTGAATTCCTTTTATATTCTGGGTATTAGTTCCTTATTGGATAAATAGTTTGCAAATTTTTCTCCCATTCTATGGGTTGTCTCTTCGGTTTGTTAATTGTTCCCTTTGCTGTGCAGAAGCTTTTTAGTTTAATATAGTCGCATAGGATCCAGCTGTTTTCTGAATGTGATGTGCCAGATGTTTCATGGCTATATTGCTGGAGAGCTGCAGATTTCTCAGCTCTGCAGCAATCCAGTTTTTTAATATTTCCTCATTAAAGAACCTCATGGCGAAAGTGATATGCAGCAATTTTTTATCCCTTCCAGTGTTGCTGGATGAGTGAGATCAAAAGTTAAGAGAAGGACCTGGATGTCCAAGGCTGGGAAAAATTAGATCTGATGACAATTTGTAAAGAGCAAGTCACATTTGTCACAATTAGAAAGGAAAATAAAGGTGCACACAACTGTTGTTGGGTACTTTGCAGAAGATTCATGAACTCCATTTTATGGTTATAGGGAAGGAGATGCTGGGCAGTATCACCCTTACTTTGCTGAAGGAGTAAAGACTGCTCAACCACAGTTATTTTACCTTTAAAATGTTCTGACTAGCGTCACTTCACAATATCTACATTTATTGCATTTTAAAACAATGTATTCACAGAAATATCACTTCTGTGAAAGTGCAAGTAGAAAGTACACAGATCATAATTGTATTATTTCACCTTATGGATCCCCTCAGACTCTCTCAGGCTCATCTGCCCCTGGATGCTTAAACTCTTTCTCTACCTTGCCATCACTATGGCTATGAGTGACTAAAGTCATTCCGTCCTGCATTGTTCCTTGAACTGAGGCCAACCAGCTTCACATGTGGACTGTCTGGATCCTCCTGTCACTTCCAGACTCAGATGAGACACCACATTAAAGTGGAGTCTGTCTTCCCAAGAGGCTGCCTAATGGGCCAGATGATGTAGTTGAAAAGTGTGGGGAAATTAATTCTTCATGGGGTAAACTCAGACAAATGGGAGACAGGAAGGAGTTGACAGATACATTCCTTCTCCTTTCTCCCGTTGATGAATGACTGCAAGGCATGCTTTTCTGTTTGCCTGTTGCTCCACTTCCTTGCCAATACTTGATGTTTCCAGTCTTTATAATTTTAGTCACTTTGGAGGTATGTAGTAATATCACCTTGTGTTGTAATTTGCATTTTCATGGTGACTAATGACACTGAGCATCTGTTCATATAGTTATTGGCCATTTAGATAAATTTGTTTGTTAAGTCGCTGTTGTCAAGTCACTTGACCATTTTTTTCTATCGGGTTTCTATCTTTTCCTTATTGTTTTGTGGTTCTTGATATATTCTTGAGACTAGCCGTTCGTCAGTGTAAGTTGCAAATATCTTCTCCCACTTGCCTTTCTTTCTTTCTCTCTGTCTCTCTCCCTTTCTGTGAGAGAGTCTCCCTCTGTCCCCCAGGGTGGAGTGCAGTGGTGCAATCACAGTTCACTGCAGTCTCAACCTCCCAGGTTCAAACGATCCTTCTACCTCCTGAGTAGCTGGGACTACAGGTGTGTGCCACCATGCCCGGCTAATTTTTAAAGTTTTTTTTTTTTTTTTTAAATAGAGATGGAGTCTTACTCAGTTGCCCCACTGGTCTCAAACTCCTGGGCTCAAGTGATCCTCCCGCCTTGGCCTCCCAAAGTGCTGGGATTACAAGTGCGAGCCACAGTGTCCAGCTTCACTCTCTTATTAAGTGTCCTCTGATGAAAAGAAATCTTAGTTTTAATGTAGTCCAATTTATTAACATTTTCCTTTATTTTAGTGCTCTTTTTGGATGTGTCCTGTTTAAGAAAAATTTTCCTATCCCATAGTCATGATGATAGTTTCCTATGTTATTTTCTAGAAGCTTTATTTTTATACCTTTCACATTTAGATCTACGATTCATCTGAAATTAATTTTTGTGTGAGCCTAAGTATAGGGTCAGGATAGATTTTTTTCAATTCCCATTTGGATAACAACTACTCAGCACAGTTTATTGAATAGACCCTCCTTTCCCTCACTGAATTGCAGTAGTGTTTTCATCATAAATCAGGTGATTGTACATATGTATGTCTGATTATGGACTTCCTATTCTATTCCATTGGTCTCTTTGTCAATTCGTAGGTAAATCAAATAATCCCCTAATTTCTGAAGCATTATAATGAAACTTGAAATCCAGTAATGTAAATCTTTCAGCTTTATTCTTTTTTATTTTGTCCCCTCTTTCCTCTTCAGCTTTATTCTTATTCAAAAGTACCTTGGCAATACTTTTGCTTCTTTTTATTTATTTATTTATTTAATTAATTAATTTATTTTTGAGACGGAGTCTTGCTCTGTGGCCCAGGCTGGAGTGCAGTGGTGCAATCTCCGCTCACTGCAAGCTCTGCCTCCCGGGTTTGTGCCATTCTCCTGCCTCAGCCTCCCAAGTAGCTGGGACTATAGGCGCCCACCACCATGCCTGGCTAATTTTTTGTATTTTCAGTAGAGACGGGGTTTCACCGTGTGGACCAGGATGGTCTCGATCTGCTGACTTTGTGATCCGCCCACCTTGGCCTCCCAAAATGTTGGGATTACAGGCATGAGCCGTCGCGCCCAGGCTTTTCTTCTTTTAAAATCAACTTTGGGATATAATTTACATGAAACAAAATGTGTATTTTAATTATACAGTTTGATAAATTTTGAAAAATATACACACACACGAACATCCCATTCCAAAAAGGACATAGACCATTTCTATTGCCCCCAAAAGTAATTCCAATTAATCCCTCCCACCTGCTGAATATAGGCAACTACTGATTTACATTCTGTCATGATAGATGGCTTTTGCCTGTCTTAGAATTTCATATAAATGGAACAATATAAATGTGTAGTCTTTTGTGCCTGGCTTCTTTCATTCAGAATAATGTTTGTGAGATTCATCCATGCTATTGCATGTATCAGTAGTTAATTTCTTTTTATTGCACAGCAGCATCCCATTCTATAAGCGTGTCACGATTTGTTTACCCATTTACCTCTTGATGGGCCTTTGGGTTGATGCCAGTTTTAGGTTATTATGGATAATGTTGCGATGAATATTTATGTTCACATACTGTGGAGGCATGTTTCACTTCCGTTGGATAAATACCTAGTCAGGAGCTGCTGGAGGTGCAACAGTATGCTATTGTGTTCTTAATTTTGCATTTCCCTGATGACTGATGATGTTTAGCATCCTTTCATGTGCTTACTGACCATTTGAATATCTTATTTGTTCACCTTTCTGCTTCTTGTTTTTATCAGTTTGTCTTTTCATTAATAAGTTGCAAGAGTTTTAAAAATGTATATTCTATGTACATGTCATTTGTCAGATATATGTATTGCAAATATTTTCCCCCTAGTCTGTGAATTGCCTTTTAGTTTTTTAACGGTGTGTTTCGAACAGCAGACACTTTAAATTTTGATGGTCTAATTTATCAGTTTTTTCCTTCTATTCGTTTTCCATAGTTCTTGCTTTTTGTGTCTTAATCTAAGAAGTTTTTGACTATTCTGAGGTCATGAAGATTTTATCTAGAAATTTTATTCTAGAAATTTCATAGTCTTAGATTTTATGTTCAGGGTTATGATTTATTTTTAGTAAATTTTTTTTGTATGGTGTAAAGTGAGGATCATGGTTAATTTTTTTCCCATGTAGATATCCACTTGTTCTAGCACCATTTGTTGAGAAGACTATCTTTTCCCCTAAAAATTACCTTAGTACCCTTAACAAAAATCCTCTGATTGTGTATATATCTGGGTCTATTTCTTGACTCTTTCTTTCTGTTCCACTGATTTCCTATGTCTGCCTCTACACCAATAACAATGTTTGCTTACTATAGCTCTATAATAAATCTTGAAATTGGGTACTGTAAGTACTCCTGTTATGTTCTTTTTCAAATTATTTTTGGCCATACTAGGTGCTCTGCAATTTATATAAATTTTAGAATCATCTGGGTGATGTATATGAAAACTTACTGGGATTATGACTTGTGCTGATTGTGTAGATCAGTCTGACATGATAGAGAATTGACATCTTAAAGATATTGTTTTTCAATCCACAGACATAATAAATCTCTTAATTAAGACTTTAAAAATTTGTCTCAGCAGTGTTTTGTGGTTTTCAATGAACAGTTTTGCATATGTTGTGTTAAATTTATTTCTAAGTATTTAATATTTTTGATACTATTTGAATGTTAGTTTTCAATTTTGGTATCCAATTGTTCGTTGCTAGTGTATAAAAGTATGGTTGATTTTTGAATACTGACCTTCTAACCTGAAATCTTGCTAAACTTACTTATTACATCTAGAAGTTTTTCTGTTGATTCATTAGGATTTCCTACATATTTGATCATGTCATCTGCGAAGAAGACAGTTTTATTCCTCTCTTCCAATCTGTATGGCTTTTACATGTATTTTTTTTTCTTGCCTTATTGCCCTTGCTAGGACCTCTAGAATAATGCTGAATAAAATTGTTGGAAACATCGTTTGCCTTGTTCCCAATCTCAGGGGGAAAACATCCAGTCTATCATTAATTATGATTCTATCTGTAGGTTTTTCATAGATGACCTTTATCAGGCTAAGGAAGTTCCCCTGTATTCTTAGTTTCCTTGGAGTTTTAAAAATCACAAATGGATATTGAATTTTGTTAATTTTTTTCTGAATCTATTGTGGAAATCATATGGTCTCTTTGTCTATTGATATAGTAAATTCTACTTATTGAGTTTTAAATGGTAAACCATACCTACATGCCTTGGATAAATGCCACTTGGTTGTGAAAAATTATCTTTTTTCCTTTAAATTTAATAGTAATTGATCTTTCTGTTATTAATTTCAAGTTTAATTTTGTCAGAGAACATACTCTGATTGGTTTTAATTTCTTTGAAGTTATTGAGTCTTGTCTTATGCCTGGAATATGGTCTATCTTCATGAATGTTGCAGGTGCATTTGAAAATACAGTGTTTTCTGCCCCTGGGTGTAGTTATCTATAAATGTCAAACAGGTCATGTTAATTGATAATGTTTTTCTACTCTTCTAAATTCTTACTGTTTTTCTACTTTTTTATCCATAACTGAGAGAGGCATGTTGAAATCTCCAACTCCATGGATTTCCATGGAAATCTCCATGGATTTGTCTACTTCTTTCAGTTGTATCAGTTTTTGTGACTCATCTACTTCATGCTCTGTTATTATGATTTAGGATTATGTCTTCTTAATTAATTAAGTCACATGAAAGCTTCCTCTTTAATCTAGATAATAGTTCTTGTTCTAAAGTCTACTTTTTCTGATATTACCATAACTACTTAAAAATAAAAATTTTAAACTATGAATTATGAGTGCATAAATCATAAGTGTATATCATGACAAATTATCATGAACACACACATCTGGTGAACACCCACATCAATATAAAACATTGCTAGCATTTTCCTGATGATTAAAGAGGCTAAATATATGTTCATAATTTATACAGTTTCTGTTTTCCAATTTTTTATTTTGAGACAACTGTAGATTTACATGCAGCTGTAAGAAATAATACAAAGAGCTCTTGTAAACTTTTCATCCAATTTTAATCAATAGTAAAATTTTGCATAACTATAGCACAATATACTAATTCGGGAGTTGACACTGATAACTTACCTGTTTTATTTAAATTTCACTAGTTTTTCATGCACTCGTGTGTGTGTGTACACACATTTAGCTCTGTGTAGTTTTTTATGTGTAGAATTGTCTGATCGCCATTGCAGTAAAGATACAGGACAGCTCCATCACAAGTACCATTTGTGATACCCAGCCCTCTCCTCCCTGTTGTGCTCAAGAGTGGAAGTAGAAAACCACTACTCTATCCTTCTCACTACAATTTCGTTATTTCAAAAATGTTATACAAATGGAATTATATAGTATATAACTCTTTCAGATTTTGCCTCTTACCTGGACTTTGTGAACAATTTACACTTAATATAATTGTTGATTTGATTTTAAACCTATCATATTGGTATTTATTTTATTTTTTCCCATCAGTTCTTTGTTCCTTTTCTCCTCTTTTTCTGTCTTTATTTGAATAGTTGTGTAATTTTTAGAATTTCATTTTTATCTTCTGTTGACTTATTAGCTATACTCTGCTTTAGTTTTTGGTGATTGCTTTAGACGTTACAATATCCACCTTTAACATCACAGTCTTCCCTCAAATAATATTGTACTAACTTAACACCAGGACACTTCCATTTCACCTTACGTTCCTCGAGTTATTGTGTCATTACTTTACTTCTATGTATGTTAAAATCTCTACAATACACTTTGGCTATTTTTGCTATATAAAGTCATTTATCTTTCAAAGAAATTAAAAGTGAGAAAAATATCTTTTTATGCTTATCCATGATTTACCTCTTCTGGTCTTCAATTCTTTGTGTAGATCCAGGTTTCCATATGGTATCATCTTCCTTTCAACTGAATAATTTGCATTAATATTCTTTATAGGCACATTGACTTACTAAAAATACTCTTGCCTTTTTCTTTCTTGGAAACGTTTATTTTGCCTTCATGTAGGATATTTTTACTGTATTTAGAATTATAGTTTGACAGTTTTTATTTCTTTCAGTACTTTAAAGATATCATTACATTGTATTGTTACTGACAAGAAAACTGTTCTATTTAAACTGTTATATTTCTTATCTCTTTCTTTCTATTTAATGTTTCTTTCTTTTCCTCTGGGTACTTTTTTTTTGAGATGGAGTTTCACTCTTGTTGCCCAGGCTGGAGTGCAATGGCAGGATCTCGGCTCACCGCAACCTCCGCTTCCAGGGTTCAAGCGATTCTCCTGACTCAGCCTCCCGAGTAGCTGGGATTACAGGCATGCGCTGCCACACCAGGCTTATTTTGTATTTTTAGTAGAGACAAAGTTTCTCCGTATTGGTCAGGCTGGTCTCGAACTTCTGACCTCAGGTAATCCGCCTGCCTCGGCCTCCCAAAGTGCTAGGATTACAGGAGTGAGCCATTGCACCTGGCCTCCTCTGGATACTTTTATTTATTTATTTATTTAATTTTTTTTGAGACGGAGTCTCGCTCTGTCTCCAGGCGCAGTGCAGAGGCGCGATCTCGGCTCACTGCAAGCTCCGCCTCCCAGGTTCACGCCATTCTCCTGCCTCAGCCTCCCGAGTAGTTGGGACTACAGGCGCTGGCCACCATGCCTGGCTAATTTTTTTGTATTTTTAGTAAAGATGGGGTTTCACCGTGTTAGCCAGGATGGTCTTGATCTCCTGACCTTGTGATCTGCCCGTCTCAGCCTCCCAAAGTGCTGGGATTACAGGCTTGAGCCACCACGCCCAGCCGTCTCCTCTGGGTAGTTTTTTTTTTTTTTTTTTTTTTTTTTTTTTTTTGAGACGGAGTCTGGCTCTGTCGCCCGGGCTGGAGTGCAGTGGCCGGATCTCAGCTCACTGCAAGCTCCGCCCCCCGGGTTTACGCCATTCTCCTGCCTCAGCCTCCCGAGTAGCTGGGACTACAGGCGCCCGCCGCCTCGCCCGGCAATTTTTTTGTATTTTTTATTAGAGATGGGGTTTCACCGTGTTCGCCAGGATGGTCTCGATCTCCTGACCTAGTGATCTGCCCGTCTCGGCCTCCCAAAGTGCTGGGATTACAGGCTTGAGCCACCGCGCCCGGCCTCCTCTGGGTAGTTTTAAAGATTTCATCTTTATCACTGGTTTTCAGTAAATTGGCTATATGTTTTGATGTGTGTGTGTGTGTGTGTGTGTGTATGCATGATTACCCTCTTGAGGTTTACTGAACTTCTTATATATGGAGATTTATAGCTTTCACTGAACTTCAAAATCACCCCTCCCTCCCATTCCTTTCCTCCTGAGATTCCAATTACATTTATGTTAGATTGCTTGATGTTATTGCAAAAGCTACTTATTTATTCAGCTTCTGTGTGCTTTAGTTTTGATTTGATTTTAAGTCTTACATTCTTAGTTTTTTTCTTCTGCAGTATTTAATACCATCCAATAAAGTTTTCATTTCATATACTATATTTTTTATCTCTAGAAGTTCCATTAGTTCTTTTTTTATATCTTTAATTCTGTCCTTATTATGCTTAGGTTGTCTTTAAAATCCTGGGACATACTGAGCATCTTTATAACAGCTGTTAGTGTTCTTGCCTGCTAGTTTTATTATTTCTGTTAATCTACACCACTTTCTATCAACTATTTTTTGTTTTATTTTTGACAAATAATAATTGTATATATTTATGGGGTACAATGTGATGTTTTAATATGTGTTTACATTGTAGAAGGATTAAATCAAGCTAATTAACAAATTCATCACCTCACATATTTTTGTGGTGAAAACATTAAAAACCTACTCTTTCAGCAATTTGGAAAAATACATTGCATTTTTATTTATTATTGTCACCATTCTGTGCAATTGAGCGCTAAAGCTTATTCCTCTTGTCTAACTGAAACTTTGTACCCTTTGATGAACATCTCTCTTTTCGCCATCCACCCTCCTCCTCCAGCCTCTGATAATCATTGTTCTACTCTGCTTCTATGAGCTCAGCTGTTCTGGATTCTGCATATAAGTGGAATCTTATGGTATGTGTTCTTCTGGGCCTGGCTTATTTCACTTACCACAGTGTCCTCCAGGTTCTTAATGTTGTCACAAATGACAGAATTTCCTTCTTTTTTAAGGCTGAATAATATTCCATCATGTATATACACCATATTTTCTTTATCCATTATATGATGATAAATACATAGGTTGGCTCCATATCTTAGCTACTCATAATAATGCTGCAGTGCATATGGGAGTGCAGGTACAAAACTGTTTATCAATATGCAGAGGAATGAAATTGGATACTTATTTCACACCACATAAAAAAATTAACTTGGCTGGGCATGGTGTCTCATGCCTATAATCCCAGCACTTCGGGAGGCTGAGGTGAGTGGATTGCTTGAGCTCAGGAGTTCAAGATCAGCCTGGGCAACAGAGTGAAACCTTGTCTCTACAAAAAATATGAAAATTAGCTGGGCATGGTGACTTGCATCTGTAATCCCAGCTACTTGGGAGGCTGAGGTGGCAGGATTGCTTGACCCCAGGAGGCAGAGGTTGCAGTGAGCTGAGATTGTTTCACTGCACTCCAGCCTGGGTGACAGAGTGAGACTCCATCACAAAACAAAACAAAACAAAACAAAACAAAACAACAAAACGATTGGGAAGTAAATTTGGCAAAGAAAATACGATTAGATTTTTTAATAAAAGAAAAAAAATCAACTCAAAATAGATTAAAGACTTAAATATAAGACTCCCTAGACTGTAAAATGGCTAGAAGAAAACAGAGGGGGAAAGCTACATGACATTGGTGTAGGCAAAGATTTCTTGGATATGATCCCCAAAGCACAGGCAAAAAAAGGAAAAATAAACAAATGGGATTGAATCAAACTGAAAAGCTTCTGCGTAGCAAAGGAAACAAGAGAAAGAGGGAACAACCCACAGATTAGGAGAAAATATTTACAAACCATACATCTGATAAAGGGCTAATATAAAAAAATATAAAGAACTTCATCAACTATTTTTACTCCTGTTTATGGGTCACATTTTCCTGCACATTCATATATTTAATAATCTTTAATTTGATGCTAGTCATTGTGAAGGTTGTATTTTTGAGTGTCTTGATTTTGTTGCCTTTTTTAAAAGCATTTTCTTACTCAATTTTGAAAGTGTTTTTCTGGCCACACAAGTCATTTATTAGATATTTGCCTTGTGAATATATGTTTTTTCCATCTGTGGCTTGTCTTTTCATTTTAACAGTGTTTTTGGAGAACAAAAGTTCTTCATTTGGATGAAGCCCATCATCACATTATTTCTTTAAGGATTGTGCTTTTGGTGTCATATTTAAGAAATCTGAGGCTGGGTGCAGTGGTTCATGCCCGTAATCCCAGCATTTTGGGAGGCAGGAGGATCACTTGAGTCCAGGAGTTCAAGACAAGCCTGGGCAATAGAGCAAGACCCACTCTCCACAAAAAATTTAAAAATTATCTGGGTATCGTGGTTTGCGCCTGTAGTACCTGCCACTTGGGAGGCTGAGGTGAGAGGACTGCTTGAGCCTAGGAGTTCAAAGCTGTAGTCAACTATGATTGTGCCATTACACTCCAACCCAGGTGATGGAGAGAGACCTTGTATCTAAAAAAAAACCCCCCAAAACAAAAAAGAAATAAAAATAAATCTGAGGCCAGGTGCAGTAGCTCACTCCTGTAATTCCAGCACTTTTGGAGGCTGAGTCAGGAGGACTGCTTGAGGCAAGGAGTTTGAAACCAGCCTGGGCAACATAGTGAGACTCCATCTCTAAAAAAAAAAAAAAAAAAAAAAAAAAAAAATTAAAAAAATTTAGCTGCGTGTGGCAGTGCGCACCTGTAGTCCTAGTTACTTGGGAGGCTGAGGCAAAGGATCTCTTGAGTCCAGGAGTTCAAGTCCACTTGATCGTGCCACTACACTCCATCCAGGGTGACAGAATGAGACCCTGTCTCCGACAAATAAACAAATAAATAAATAAAGAACAAATAAAATATCACAATCATATGATGGATACTGGAATCTTTAGCATAAATGAACTACACATATTTATAAGTCATCTCAAAAATAAAGTTGAGAAAAAATGTAAACTGGAGAATATGAGGTAGTTACATAAATTTAATTGTCCAGAAAACATCATAAACATTGCTTATTTATATCTATACATATATATGTATATGTAGCATTCATATATTGACTAGGATGATATCCACCAGCTTTGTGTCATGATGTGAATCCTCTGGGAACGGGGGAGAAGAGTGGGCACAAAGGATATGACAACATTATCTGTAATATTTTCTTTCCTTTATAGTTAAAAAGACATTAAAGAAATACTACCAAGAAATAATGACTGCCAATTCAGGGTGATGGACTCAAGAGCATGAAAAAAACTCTCAAAAATAAATTAGACCAAATGTCCATGCAGTGAAGCTGAGTGGGTACCCCTGAGAGGAAATCAAGGTGAAGCCCACACTGCCCTGAAATTCAGGAATACCCATTGGTTAAAGTACATAGAATATGTCATTGTACAAGCTGCTGCTGGAATGAAAGTGTCACAACTTCCTCCCTACTTTCCCTCATTAAATATTGCTTTCACTAATTTTTAAATTCTTGTTTTTTCATTTTCTTTCTTTTTTTTGAGATGGAGTCTTACTCTGTTGCCCAGGCTGGAGTGCAGTGGCATGATCTCGGCTCACTGCAACCTCTGGCTCCCAGGTTCAAGCGATCTTCCTGCCTCATCCCCGCTAGTAGCTGGGATTACAGGCACACGCCACCATGCCCGCTAATTTTTGTATTTTTAGTAGAGACGGGGTTTCGCCGTGTTGGCCAGGGCTAGTCTCAAACTCCTGACCTCAGGTGATCCACCCCCCCCTCGGCCTCCCAAAGTGCTGGGATTACAGGCGTGAGCCACCGCGCTGGGCCCTTGCATTCTTATTTGTAGAAACACTTCCAAAAGGTCCAGAGCATTCATTACATTTGAATGTTGTTTGTTTGCTATCTAATCTAATATGCATTTATCTTGATTGTCCAGGACCAGGAAAAGGAGTTAAGGAAAGCAAGCGGAAAGTAAAATCAGTGATCAGAAGCACCTCAGAGGATGTTGGGAGAAAATCGTATAGGTAAATTCATAACTGCAAAAAGAAGGAAAGACAATGATCTGGATTGGAGAGAACGGATAGGTGTAGGGAGGTGATGAAAAAAAGGGGGGAATTTGAAAGAACACTGAAGGGAGCTTTAAGCAAGAGTAGGGGTGAAACTGAGGATAGAGTTGGCTGAAGGGGACAAAGGCAGAAGTAACAGCTCCTGCAGTAAAGGCAGAAGTAACAGCTCCTGCAGCAAAGGCAATGGATCTGAAAATCTATGACTGGTTATGTGTGGTCTACTCTTCTTGGTAAAGGTGCTTGCCAGAATCTGCTTTTCTTTTTTCATGTCCTTGCTTGCCATTTACCAAGGAATTCTGCCAAGAAACCAACCAACCAGCCAGCCAACCAACCCACCCACCCAAACAACAGTAATCCAACTGCCCACTGTCGACGAATGAAGATGCTGCATTTCTGGGCGGTGGCAAGTCCTCAAAGTGAGTCTTGGAGGATCCACAAGAACCCGCAGCTGGTGGCAAGGGATTGTGGGAAGCAGTTCATTCCTGGAACAGTCGTCTGCGGGCCTTGCACGGAGGGCGTTCCGGGAGAGGTGGGCGCGCATGGGGACCTGGACTCCCCACGCGCGGAGAGGGAGGTAGAGGTTGGAGAGGTGAGCTGGGGACAGGCTCCAGAAGGTGGAATTCTGGGTCGAAGATGGGGCGTGGAGAGAGTCTCTCTGAACTGGGGTTGGGGGCCAGAGCACAGGGCCCTGGAATGGGGCCCTCCCGGTAGAGACTGAACACACCACTAGCGAAGGGGTATAGCCCAGCGGCTGAGCCGGTTGGGGAGTCCATCCGGAGCTCCGGGAACTCGGGGCCCGCCTCCTCCTCGTAGGCCTCTTCCTGGGCGGCGATCTCTGGGACAGATGCGCAGAAGACTTCCTGCTCGACGACGACGTCCTCTCTGAGAGCGCCCAGGAAAACGTCCACTTCCAGGCCGGCAGACGAGTCGCCCTGCGCTCCTGAGCATTCGTCAACGGAGCTCAGGAGGACCTCGGGGATCAGGATGAGGATGTGTCCACCGAGAGACACTCGCAGGATCGATGTCGGCGGGAGCTCCAGCACCAGGTCGACGGTGTCCAGGGGCACACGCAGGGCACAGCCTGTGGCCAGGACCACCACGGAGATGACCGCGCCCACGGCCGGGATCCCCACCGGGTCTTCCAGGCTGGGCGTCACGCGGGGTTCGGGACCCGCGGGCTCCTCCAGTCGGAGACGTTTGGCAGGGCCTGGTCCTCCTGGCTGCTGCCCCCACCAGGGCGCAGGGCAGGCGCTGGGGCTGCGGGGCCGGCTGCCCATCACCTCGACGGCGCTGTGGAAGGCGCTCCTGGGCCTAGCAGAGGACGTGGGGAGAGCGGGCGGCGAAGTCCTCTTTGAGGACTTTGGTAGGCGAGGCGGGTTGGGGCAGAAGCGGCAAAGGACCGCGCGGCGCTGGGCGAGTCCTCAGAGATCCTGGGACGCCTCCCGGGGACCGCAGTTTGTGCTGCTCTCAGAGCCTCGCGCGACGGAATCTTCGGCTTTTCTAGCGCGGACCCGGATGCACGTCCGATGACTAATAACGTGGGACGTCAGGTGACCTGGGCGCGCCAGAATGTGTCAGTATATGCCCCGCCTCCCGACAGTGCTCTGCGGCGGGCGTGGCCTAGAGATGATTGGATCAATTAGAGCAAGAGCGAGGTGGGGAGGTGGGGAGGTGGGGAGGTGGGGGGCGGGGGGGTCTTTGTGTCTGGAGGGCAAGATTCCGTGGGTGTGCTCGTGGGACCCAATGGCGGTAATTGCTTTTACTCTTGGTTAAGAAAAGCCAAAACACAATTTCAAAAACTGCTTGCTTACTTTTATAAGTAGCTTATAGCTAAATGTCTCTTCTAAGATTTTCCAGGAATATACGAAAAATACTCATTGCTCCTTCCCCATCCTTCCTACGTGGTACTAAAAAGTTCTTTCATTTGTGATAGAAATTAGAAATGAAAATTTTGCTTTGATAAATAAACTTTAATTTTTGTGGGTACATAGTAGGTATATATATTCATGGGTTAAATGAGATACTTTGATACAGGCCTGCAATATGTAGTAATCACATCATGGTAAATGGTATATTCATCCTCTCCAGCATTTATTCTTTGTGTTACAAACAATCCAATTATACTCTCTTAGTTATTTTAAAATGTACAATTAAATTATTATTGACTATAGTCACCCGGTTGTGCTATCGAATACTAAGTTTTACTTCATTTTTTCTATTTTTTTGTACCTATTAACCATTTCTATTTGCCCCCACCCTCACTACCCTTCCCGGCTTCTGGTAACCATCCTTCTACTCTTTCCGTACATGCAATTGTTTTAATTTTTAGCTGCCATAAATAAGTGAGAACATGAGAAGTTTGTTTTTTTGTGCCTGACTTATTCCACTTAACATAATGACCTCCAGTTCCATCCATGTTGTTGCTAATGACAGGATCTCATTCTTTTTTATGGCTGAATAGTACTCCATTGTGTATATGTATCACATTTTCTTTATCCATTCATCTGTTGATGGATACTTAGGTTGCTTCCAAATCTTGGCTATTGTGAATAAAACTCCAATAAACATGGGAGCACAGATATATCTTCAATATCCTGCTTTTCTTTCTTTTGATTATATACGTGGCAGTGAGATTGCTGGATCATATGGTAGCTCTATTTTTAGATTTTTGCAGAACCTCCCAACTGTTCTCCTCTCCATAATGGTTTTTATGAGTTTACATTCCCACCAACAGTGTATGAGGGTTCCCTTTTCTCCACATCCTTGCCAGCATTTGTTATTTCCTGTCTTTTGGATAAAAGCCATTTTAACTGGGGTAAGATGATATCTCATTGTAGTTTTGATTTGCATTTGTCTGATGATCAGTGATGTTGAGCACCTTTTCACATAGCTGTTTGCTATTTGTATGTCTTCTTTTGAGAAATATTTATTCAGTTATTTTGCCCATTTTTAAATTGGATTGTTAGATTTTTTTTTCGTATAGAGTTGTTTGAGCTTCTTATGTATTCTGGCTATGAATTCCTTGTCAGATGAGTAGTTTGCATCTTTCATTCTGTGGGTTGTCTCTTCAGTTTGTTGATGTTTCCTTTGCTGTGTAGAAGCTTTTTAACTTGATGCGATCCCATTTGTCCACTTTTGCTTTGGTTACCTGTGCTTGTGGATTATTACTCAAGAAATCTTTACCCAGATCAAAGTCCTGGAGAGTTTCCCCAATGTTTTGTTATAGTAGTTTTATATTTTAAAGGTTTTTTTTTTTTTTTTTTAAACAGAGTTTTGCCCTTGTTGCCCAGGCTGGAGTGCAATGGCGTGATCTCGGCTCACTGCAACCTCCGCCTCAGGGGTTCAAGCAATTCTCCTGCCTCAGCCTCCCGAGTAGCTGGGATTACAGGCATCTGCCACCATGACTGGCTAAATTTTTTTTTTTTGTATTTTTAGTAGAGATGGGGTTTCACCATGTTGGCCAGGCTGATCTCTAACTCCTGACCTCAGGTGATCAGCCCGCCTTGGCCTCCCAAATCCTCTGCTGAGATTACAAGCATGAGCCACTGCACCCGGCCATATTTTGAGGTCTTAAATTTAAATATTTAATTCATTTTTATTGATTTTTGTATATGGTGAGAGATAGGGGTCTAGTTTCAGTCTTATGCATATGGATATCCAGTTTTCCCAGCTCCATCAATTGAAAATCAGGATGCTGAAGAGATATCTTCTCTCCCATGTTTGTTGGAGTATTATTCACAATAGCCAAGATTTGGAAGCAACCTAAGTATCCGTCAATAGAGGAACAGACAGAGAAAATGTGGTACATATACACAATGGAGTACTATTCAGCCATCAAAAGGAATTAGATCTTGTCTTTAGCAACAATGGGTAGAGAGATAATGTGTTGGCCAGGTGTGGTGGCTCACATCTGCAATCCTAGCACTTTGGGTGGTCAAGGTGGGCAGATTCCTTGAACAATTTAAAAAAATTATTATTAAGAAAGAGATATAATGTGTTTGCCATAGTTTTCTGCTGTTCTATTTCATCTATTGTTTTTTCTTTTTTTCTTTTTTTTTTGAAATGCAGTCTCGCTGTTTCACTCAGCCTGCAGTGAGGTGGTGCAGTGGTGTGATCTTGGCTCACTGCAACCTCTGGGTCCTGGGTTCAAGCGATTCTCATGCCTCAGCCTCCTGAGTAGTTGGGATTCTAGGTGTGTGGGATCATAGCCATGCCTGGTTAATTTTTGTATTTTTAGTAGAAATGGGGTTTCACCATGTTGGCCAGGCTGGTGTTGAACTCCTGACCTCAAGTGATTTGCTTGCCTCGGCTTCCAAAAGGCTGGGATTGCAGGTGTGAGCCACCGCTCCTGGCCCCCGTTTATGTTCTTAGCAGCTTTGTTGAAAATGAGTTCACTGTAGATGTATGGATTTGTTTCTGCGTTCTCTATTCTGCTCCATTGGTCTGTGTGTCTGTTTTTATGCCAATACATGCTGTTTTGGTTACTATAGTTTTGTAGTAGGATTTGAAAGCAAGTAATGTGATTCTTCCAGTTTTATTCTTTTTGCTCAGGTCAGCGTTGGCTTTCTAGGTCTTTTGTGGTTTCATAAAAATTTTAGGATTAAAAAAAAAATTTCTGTGAAGAATGCCATTGGCATTTTGATAGGTATTGAATTGAATCTGTAGATTGCTTTGGGTAGTATGGACATTTTTAACAATATTGAGTCTTCCAATTCATAAACATGGGGTATCTTTCCACTCTTTTGTGTCCTCTTCAATTTCTTTCATCAGTGTTTTATAGTTTTCATTGTAGAGATGCTTCACTTCTTTGGTTCACTTAATTCCTAAGTATTTAATTTTATTTGTGACTATTGTAAATGGGATTACTTTTCTGATTTTTTCTTCAGATTGTTCACTGTTGGCATTTAGAAATGCTACTGATTTTTGTACGTTGATTTTGTATCCTGCAACTTTACTGAATTTGTTTATCAGTAGTAATAGTTTTTGTGTGGGGTCTTTAGGTTTTTCCAAACATAAGATCATATAATCTGCAAACAAGGATAATTTGACTTCTTCGTTTCCAGTGTGGATGCCCGTTATTTCTTTCTGTTGTCTGATTGCTCTAGCTAGGATTTCCAGTATTATGTTGAATAACAGTGGTGAATATGGGCATCCTCGTCTTGTTTCAGCTCTTAGAGAAAAGGCTTTCAGGTTTTCCCCATTCAATATGATACTAGCTGTGGGTCTGTCATATATGGCTTTTGTTGTGTTGAGGTGTGTTCCTTCTATACCCAGTTTTTGAGAAGTTTTTAATCATAAAGGAATGTTGACTTTTATTATATGTTTTTATAGTATGAATTGAAGTGATATGGTTTTTATCTTTCATTCTGTTAGTATAATGTATCACATTGATTGATTTGCATGTGTTGAACCATCGTTGCATCCCTGGGATAAATCCTAGTCGATCATGATGAATGATCTTTTAAATATATTGTTGAATTTGGTTTGCTAGTATTTTGTTGAGGATTTTTTGCATCAATATTCATCAGAGATATTGGCCTGTAGTTTTCTTTTTTTGAAGTATCTTTGGCTTTGATATCAGGTTAATACTGGCTTCATAGAACGCATTTGGCAGTATTCTCTCCTTCTGTATTTTTTGGAATAGTTTGAGTAGGACTGGTATTAGTTATTCCTTAAATGTTTGGTAAAATTCAGCTGTGAAGCCATCGGCTCTCAGACCCTTTTTTTTTTTTTTTTTTTTTTTTAACTGCGAGACTGTTTATTATGGCTTCCATGTCATTACTTGTTATTGGTCTGTTCAGGTTTTGAATTTCTTCATGGTTTAATCTTAGTAGGTTGTATGTATCTAGGAATTTAAAAATTCCTCTGGATTTTCCAATTTATTGGTCTATAGTTGCTCATGATAGCCTCACTAATGGTCCTTTGAATTTCTGCACTATCAGTTGTAATGTCTCCTTTTTCATCTTTGATTTCATTTATTTGGTTCTTCTCTTTTTTTTTTTCTTTTTTTTTTGAGGCAGAGTCTTGCTCTGTCTCCCAGGCTGGAGTGCAGTGGCGCGATCTTGGCTCACTGTAACCTCCACCTCCTGGGTTCAAGTGATTCTCCTGCTTAAGCCTACTGGGTAGCTGGTACTACAGGCGTGTGCCACCATGCCAGGCTAATTTTTTGTATTTTTAGTAGAGATGGGGTTTCACCGTGCTAGCCAGGATGGTCTCGATCTCCTGACCTCATGATCCATCCATCTCGGCCTCCCAAAGTGCTGGGATTACAGGCGTGAGCCACCGCGCCAGCTGCTTCTTCTCTTTTTCTTAGTTAGTCTGGCTAAAAGTTTATTAATTTCTTTTATCTTTTTTAAAAGCCAGCTTTTCATTTTGTTCATCTTTTGTATTTTTTTTTCTTCATTTCAGTGTCATTTAGTTGTGTTCTAATCTTTATTTCCTTTCTTCTACTAATTTTCAGTTTGGTTTGATCTTGCTTTTGTAGTTCTTTAAGATGCACTCGCTGGGCGCAGTGGCTCACACCTGTAATCCCAGCACTTTGGGAGGCTGGGGTGGGTGGATCACCTGAGGTCAGGAGTTTGAGACCAGCCTGGCCAACATGGTGAAACCCTGTCTCTACTAAAAACACAAAAATTAGCTGGGCCTGGTGGCATGTGCCTGTAATCCTGCTACTTGGGAGGAGGCTGAGACAGGAGAATTGCTTGAACCTGGGAGGCAGAGGTTGCAGTGAGCTGAGACTGTGCCATTGCACTCCAGCCTGGGCAACAAGAGCAAAACTACGTCTCAAAAAAAAAAAAAAAAAAAAAAGATGTACTGTTAGGTTAATTATTCAAAGTTGTTCTTTTTTGATGTATGCACATATAGCTATGAATTTCCCTCTTAGCACTGCTTTTGCTGTATCCCATAGGTTTTTGTATGTTGTGTTTCTGTTATCGTTTGTTTGAAGAAAATTTTCAATCTTCTTAATTTTTTCATTGACCCACTAGTCATTCAGGAGCACGTTGTTTAATTTCCACATGTTTGTATAGTTTCCAAAATTATTCTCGTTATTGATTTCTAGTTTTATTCCATGTGGTCAGAGAAGATGCTTGGTATTATTTCAACTTTTATGGAATGTGTTTAGACTTGTTTTGTGACCTAACATATGGTTTATCCTTGAGAATGATCCACATGCTGAGGAGAGGAATATGTATTCTGTAGCCCTTGGATGAAACGCTCTCTAAATATCTATTAGATCCATGTATTCTATAGTGGAGATTAAGTCCGATGTTTCTTTGATGATTTTCTGTCTGGAAGATCTATCCTATGTTGAAAGTTGGGGATTGAAAACTCCAGCTATTATTGTATTGAGGTTTATCTGTGTCTTTAGCTCTAATAATATTTGCTTTATGTATCTGGGTACCCCACTGTTGAGTGCATATATATTTAAAATTGTCATATCCTTTTGCTGAATTGACCCTTTTATCGTTATATAGTGACTTTCTTTGTTTCTTCTTACAATTTTTGTCTGATATAAATATAGCTACTCCTGCTCTTTCTTTGCTTTCCATTGGCATGGAATATCTTTTTCCATTCCTTCATTTTTAGTCTATGTGTATCTTTATAGGTGAAGTGTGTTTCTTGTAGGCAACAGATTATTGAGACTTATTTTATTTTATTTTGTATCCATTTAGCGACTCTGTGTCTTTTCATTGGAATGTTTAGTCCATTTACCTTCAGGTTATTATTAATTAGTAATGACTTACTCCTGCCATTTTGTTATTTGGTTTCTGGTTGTTTTGTGGTCTTCTCTTCCTTCTTTTCTTCCTTTCTGTTTTCCTTTTAGTGAAGATGATTTTCTCTGGTGGTATAATTTAATTTCTTGTTTTTATTTTTTGTTTATTTGTTATATGTTTTTTGATTTGAGGTTACCCTGAGACTTGCAAATACCATCTGATAATCTATTATTTTAAATGGATGACAACTTAACACTCATTGCACAGACAACAAGCAAACTAACAAGCAAAAAAAAAAAAAAACTCATAAAAACTTTACATTAACATTGTCCCTCCACTTTCTGACTTTTTATTTTATCTCTTTGTTGATGTCTTGAAAAGTTGTTGTAGTTTTTATTTTTGATAGATTCATCATTTATTCTTTCTACTTAAGAATAGTTTACACACCACAATTATGGTGTTATAATATTCTGTGTACTTCTTATTGCCAGTGAGTTTTGTATAAGAAATTACCGTGGGCCAGGCGCAGCGACTCACGCCTGTAATCCTAGCACTTTGGGAGGCTGAGGCGGGCGAATCACGAGGTCAGGTCAGGAGATCGAGACCATCCTGGCTAACACGGTGAAACCCCGTCTCTACTAAAAATACAAAAATTTAGCCGGGCGTGGTGGTGGGCGCCTGTAGTCCCAGCTACTCGGGAGGCTGAGGCAGGAGAACCTGGGAGGTGAACCTGGGAGGTGAAGCTTGCAGTGAGCGGAGATGGCGCCACTGCACTCCAGCCTGGGCGATTGAGCAAGACTCCGTATCAAAACAAAACAACAACAACAAAAAGAAATTACCAGATAATTTCTTATTGTTCATTGATGTCCTTTTTTTTTCTTTTCTTTTTTTTCCCCAGATTGAACAACTCCCTTTAGCATTTCTTATAGGACAGGCCTGATGTTGATGAAATTTCACAACTTTGGTTTTTCTTTTCTTTTTTTTTGAGATGGAGTCTCGCTCTGTTGCCCAGGCTGGAGTGCAGTGGCACGGTCTCAGCTCATGGCAACCTCTGCCTCCCGGGTTCAAGCGATTCTCCTGCCTCAGCCTCCCAAGTAGCTGGGATTACAGGTGCCCACCACCACGCCCAGCTAATTTTTGTATTTTTAGTAGAGACATGTTGGCCAGGCTGGTCTCAAACTCCTGACCTCAAGTAATCCACCCGCCTTGGCCTCCCAAAGCGCTGAGATTACAGTTGTGAGCCACCGCACCCAGCCAGCTTTGGTTTTTCTAGGAGTCTTTATTTCTCCTTCACGGTTGAAAGATATTTTCACCAGATATACTGTTCTAGGGTAAGTTTTTTTTTTCATTCAGCACTTTAAGTTTGTCGGGCCACTCTCTCTCAGCCTTTAACATTTTCACTGAAAAGTCTGCTGTTGGAGCTACATTATATGTTATTTGTTTCTTTTCTTTTCCTGCTTTTAGGATACACACACACACATACACACACACATATATATTTTTAGACAAGGTCTTGCTTTGTCACTTAGGCTGCAGTGTAACGGCACAATCATGGCTCATGGCTCACGGCTCACTGCAGCCTTGAACTGCTGGGCTCAAGTGATCCTCCTGCCTTGGTCTCCCAAAATGCTGAGATTACACATATGAGTCACTGCACCTGGCCAGGATTCTTTCTTTACCCTTGATCTTTGGTAGTTTGATTATTAAATGCCTTGTGGAATTTGACAGACATCCTTGCAGTTTAAGATGACACTTTTAAAATAAATTATCTCCTAATGATGACTTGAGCCCTGCCACTCAATGGGAGAATCAGCAGAACCTGTAGGATCTTATTTGGAATTGACATTCTCTATTGTAATTTTGTTCCTGTTTATTTTTAAATTTTCTTTTTGTTTCACTGGATCTTTAGGAAAGATGATGCCCAGTTTTAAACATTAAAAGTGTACAAGTTGCTTTGTTACAATAAAACTAAATGTGTACACACACACACACAATTTTAAGTTCTTAATGGAAAAATAACAATTGTAATAATGATGGGGTAAAATGTGGTGCTTTAATATGTGTATAGATTGTGGAATGATTAAATCAAGCTAATCAACATACCCATCATTCACATACCCCCCTTTTTTTCTGGTGAGAACATTTAAAGTCTCTTTCAGGAATTTTGAAATATGTAACACATAATTGTTTACTCTAGTCATCATGCTGTAAGATAGATCTCTGAAACTTTTTCCTCCTGTCTGACTGAAACTTTGTACCCTCTGACCAACATGGCCCCAATCCCCCCACACCCCTCTCACCTCTGGTAAAGCCCATTATACTCTTTACCTCTGAGAGTCTGACTTTTTAGAATTTCACATATAGGTGAAATAATTTTTTTTTTTGCTTATTTTTAAAATATGGCATTATTCATTGAAAAATTCCAAGTCAAAACATTTGTTTCCCACCAATACATTGCTACTATTATTCCACTGTCTTCTGGATTCATTTTTTGCTGCTGAGAAGCCAGTTATCTAACTGCTTTGTCATTGTAGTGGCCTTCTCTTTTTGCATATTAAAAAATCTCTTTGACTTTGGCATTTTGTAGACTTATTCTAATAATCTTAAATGTTTTTTTTTTTTTTTTTTTTGAGATGGAGTCTGGCTCTGTCGCCCGGGCTGGAGTGCAGTAGCCAGATCTCAGCTCACTGCAAGCTCCGCCCCCTGGGTTCACGCCATTCTCCTGCCTCAGCCTCCCGAGTAGCTGGGACTACAGGCGCCCGCCGCCTCGCCCGGCTAGTTTTTTGTATTTTTTATTAGAGACGGGGTTTCACCGTGTTCGCCAGGATGGTCTCGATCTCCTGACCTAGTGATCTGCCCGTCTCGGCCTCCCAAAGTGCTGGGATTACAGGCTTGAGCCACCGCGCCCGGCCACTTAAATGTGTTTTTATTTTTATTTATCATTTGTGAAAATTGTTATGCTTCCTTAATGAGGGTACTATGCTATGCCCAGAACTATGTATGTTCTTAGAAATATCCTTGTTTTTTCCTCTCTAGGGCACTGAAAGCCTTGGCACCTGTATCTGCCATAGGATGATAAAGATTAATGTACTCATGCCTTTTACACTAGTTCGTGGTGGGAATCTGTTCATTCCCCATACCCCAGATTGAAATAATAAAATTCTCAATACATGGCATTTCTTACTACCTCCTACCTTTCTCCATCTGTGTTCTTTGATTTAGCTTAGAATCCCTTTATGATATCTCCAAGAAGATTCTTAACCCTGAGTATAGGGTATATTCTTTTCAGAGAATGTGAGGAGAGAGTTTGTTTAATTTTTTGCCAGGCTTATCATCTATTAGGGAACATCTTAAACTAAACTCTCAGCTTTTCCCCCTAAAGCAGATTGTGTTTTATTCTACTTGGAGCCAAGACTGATAAATGCATCTTAGTTCCATCTCCTTTTGTATTGAGTTTTTTTTTCTCTTTTGTTTATTATCTTACCCACTAAAGGTATCATGTTTTGGAAGACTGGGACTTTTTTCAGGGCAGTGTGACCGCTACATTTTCTTTTCCCCATAAATGGACCATTAAAACCAAAACTCTAGGTAACCATGGATTGTTACGTACTCTCAAGGAAACTTTTGCTTTAGCACTCACTGGATTCTACCTCTCTGGATTCACGATTTGTCATCATTTTTGGCTTTGGAGAATTTCTCTTACATTTTGTAAGCTGTGCTTTGACTTTAAAAATATTAAAATAATTTTCTCCATCACTTTCAAGAGTGTTGTTTAGAGGATTTTGGGGACTGTTTAGTTTGTGTATTGCTGAAGATGGATGTCCTTTGTTACTTCTAGAGCAGGGTATCAGTCTCTTGCAATAGAAGACACAGTTTTGGAAACAGGGCCACCATCCCTCTTCAGAATGATTAGATAATGAGACTGGGTCTTGTGACTGATTAACTGCTTTGTTATAGGGAGAGGACAGAGAGATAATTGAGTTGTAGTGGCAATTGTGGGCAAGATGGTAGTACAGGGGAGTTCTATCTACTGAAGGCAGAGAGCATTGCTAGGAAATATTAAACCATATTACCTACAGACATCTACTTTCAAAAGAAAGATACAAGGCTCCAGAAATCAGAAATGGAGTAGGAAACACTATGTCTGATTGAGCAGCTGATATTTTGATGACTCATGGTACTGGGACTAAACTATATAATGGCAACTGGGATTTCTGCTCCTTTGAGGGGGCTAAAATTTGGCTCCCTGCCAATATTCAAAGGTTGTAGAGGCACTAACCACTGTTTCATGGTTGTGCCTGCAGTTGATCAAGGAAAGACAAATTGAAACCTGGAAAGAGCCTCTGCGTAATTGATTAGACCTGTGACTTTCCAGAAAGACAAGTTACAAGAGTTCCAAAGCCCTAATTCTGAATCGTGGTCCTGGGAAGACTAGGAGTGGAAACTATAAAAATTATAAATGTGGGATTCAGAAGATGAATTCCCACCCAGAATGTGCCCACTAATGAAAATTACTAAGCACGAGGCAATCCAATGTGATTAAAAACAAATAATGAGAGATTTTACCTGTGGGGAAATTGAATCAATTTAGTTATTAAAGTTAAAAAATTTTCAAAACATAAATGATGGAATGCCTTCCATGAACAAACTAGAAGTTTATGATACCAAGTGGGAAAGTTTTGAAGCAACAATCTTGAAAAAAAATCCTGAAAAAAAAATTCTTTGAAATGAAAACTTTCTTATAGAAGTATAAACAGAATAACAAAAACCAAACCAAAACAAACAGAATATTGGAAGCAGTCAACCAGAGTAGTTAATTGGATTAAAGAATAAAGGAAGTTGGGGCCGGGTGTGGTGGCTTACACCTGTAATGTCAGCACTTTTGGAGGCTGAGGCAGGCTGATCACTTGAGGTCAGGAGTTCAAGACCAGCCTGGCCAACATGGTGAAACCCTGTCTCTACCGAAAATGCAAAAAATAGCCGGGCGTGGTGGCTTACACCTGTAATCTCAGCACTTTTGGAGGCCGAGGCAGGCGGATCACTTGAGATCACGAGTTCAAGACCAGCCTGGCCAACATGGTGAAACCCTGTCTCTACCAAAAATGCAAAAAATAGCCGGGCGTGGTGGTGAGCACCTGTAATCCCAGCTACTTGGAAGGCTGAGGCAGGAGAAACATTTGAACCTGGGAGGCAGAGGTTGCAGTGAGCCAAGATCAGGCCACTGTACTCCAGCCTGGGCAACAAAGTGAGACTTCATCTCAAAAAAAAAAAAAATACAGGAAGTTGGATTTGATAAGGTGTACACACACACACACACATATATATTAAGATATTTAGATGTTATGAGCCAGGGGAGATTGATTGAGCTGTGCCATTATATATATCTGATTGGATTTCTTTCTTTTTTTCTTTTTTTGGGACAGGGTCCTGCTCGGTTGCCCAGCTGGAGTACAATGGCACAATCTCAGCTCACTGCAACCTTTGCCTCCTGAGTTCAAGAGATTCTCCTGCCTCAGCCTCCTGAGTAGCTGGGATTACAGGTGCATGCCACCACACCTGGCTAATTTTTGTATTTTTGGTAGAGACAGGGTTTTGCCATGTTAGCCAGGCTGGTCTTGAACTCCTCACCTCAGGTGATCCAGCCACCTCGGCCTCCCATCTGATTGGATTTCATGGGGAAATAGGCGATATTCCAAGAGATGAAACTTAAGATTTTGTGGTATTTCAGGCAAGAAATAATTTCCAATATTGATAGTTAACTAAATTCTATCAATCTAAATGAAAATATAGTCTACCTCTAGACACATTATAGTAAACTGTAGAACATCAAAAGCAAATCAACATTTAAAAAATATACTAAAATTGGCCAGATGTGGTGGATCACACCTGTAATCCCAGCACTTTGGGAGGTTAAGGGGGGTGGATCACTTGAGCCCAGGAGTTCCAGACTAGCCTGGGCAACCTGGTGAAACCCTGTCCCTACAAAAAATACACTTGAGCCTGGGATGTTGAGGCTGCAGTGAGCCGTGATTGCACCACTGCACCGCCGCTTGGGCGACAGAGTGAATCCTGTCTTAAAAAAAGAAAACACACACACACAAACAGCCAAATTACAACTTGTTATAATATAAAAGGAATAACAACTTCATTGACAGAAGACATCCTGCAACAACAAAAAATGTCAAAACAACGGGCTAATATCTTTAAAGTACTGTAGTTAAATATCATTTTAAAATTAAGAATGAAGGTGTAATTAAAACATTTACAGACATATAGTTCTCAGAAAGTTTATCACACAAAAACATGGTCAGACTTACAGAAGCAAGATAGCTTATCACACGTAAGACACAGTGGAAAGAAATATTAAAGGATATTCTTCAACAAAAAGAAAACTGAAGCTAGAATGAGGGAGTGGAATGTAAGAATAAAAAGGCAGGAAATAATTGGTAAGGCATAGTGGTAGATCTGAATAGTTACTGATGTTTTTAAATAAAATCAGCTCATTGACATCAGCTTCACCAGTAACATTTTATCTCCTATATACAAATATGAGATAAATACAGTAATAAATTAACATTTTAAAAGCTAGAAGTTTGGTTTACATGAGAAAAAACTCAGGGTAGATTTTAAAAGGTATAAAATAATGTGGAATAGCAGGAATGCAAACACTTGCCATTGGGTGAAATCACCAGATTAACAAATTAAAACAAAAAATATATAACACAATGCATGCTGAAAACATCTGATAAAATTCAACACAACTTTTAAGACTGGAAGAGAACTTCAGCAGGATAAGGGGTTCCTAGGAAGAAGCAACATACAGTATTGTATAGTAAGCATACTGTGTGGCAGTTTCCTGGGAGAACAGTTGGAAAAACCCTTAGAAAAACCATGGCTAAGTCTTCCAAAATTCATGGGAAAAAAATAACAAGGTAACTAAAAACGTTTAAGAGATCTAGTGGTTTCTTGGTTTGGGGAGAAACGGGAGTGGCAGTACGATGCTGGAGAAAGACTGGAATTTGAGAGAAAGAACTGATGCAAAACGAGGGAGAATGAAAGGATCTGAATATGACCTTGTAAAGAAGCCCAGAAATCTGGATACATTTTCTGGTATCCCTGGGCAGATTTTCTATTTAAAGATGAGGTCTAGAATATGCCTTTTCTTGCTACGTCTTCGTCTCCTACTATCGGTAGTGTACAGCGAAAAAGCAATTGTTCGAACACGGGGTGCCCAATTTCCAGGTTGTTGGATAATGTGAAAGATTCCCGCAATCCCAGAGGGCCGCCAGTAGAGCGGCCAGGATTGTTGTGTGTACGTGGGGGTGGGGGTTTATGCCTGGAACAGGCGTCTCCGGGCCTTGCACTGAGGGCGTTCTGGTAGCGGCGGGCGAGCGTGGGGACCTGGACTCCCCACGCGCGGAGAGGGAGGTAGAGGTTGGAGAGGTGAGCTGGGGACAGGCTCCAGAAGGTGGAATTCCGGGTCGAAGACGGGGCGTACGCTCTCCAAACTGGGGTTGGGGGCCAGAGCACAGGGTTCTGGCATGGGGCCCTCCTGGTAGGGGCTGAACATACTTCTAGCGGAGGGGTAGAGCCCAGCGGCTGAGCCGGTTGGGGAGTCCATCCGGAGCTCCAGGAACTCGGGGTCCGCCTCCTCCTCGTAGGCCTCTTCCTGGGCGGCGATCTCTGGGACAGATGCACAGAATTCCAGCTCGACGACGACGTCCTCCCTGAGAGCGCCCAGGAAAACGTTCGCTTCCAGGCCGGCAGACGAGTCGCCCTGTGCTCCTGAGCGTTCGTCGACGGAGCTCAGGAGGACCTCGGGGATCAGGATGAGGGTGTGTCCACCGAGAGACACTCGCAGGATCGACGTTGGTGCGGGCTCTAGCACCAGGTCAACGTCGTCCAGGGGCACACGCAGGGCACAGCCCGCGGCCAGGACCACTACGGAGGTGAGCGCGCCCACGGCCGGGGTCCCCGGGTCTTCCAGGCTGGGCGCCACGCGGGGTTCGGGGCCCGCGGGCTCCTCCAATCGGAGGCGCTTGGCAGGGCAGGGTCCTCCTGGCCGCTGTCCCCACCAGGGCGCAGGGCGAGCTCTGGGGCTGCGGGGCCGGCTGCCCATCACCTCGACGGCGCTGTGGACGGCGCTCCTGGGCCTAGCCGAGGACGTGGGGAGCGCGGGCGGTGAAGTCCTCTTTGAGGTAACAGATGTCAGGGGTAGGCGAGGCGGGTTGAGTAGAGTCCTCAGAGCTCCAGGGGCGCCTCCCGGGGGACCGCAGTCCGGGCTACTGGTGGTGCCTCGCCGGCCGCCGGGCTCAGCCTAGCGCGTTGGAATCTTGGGTCTTCCTGACGCAGACCCGGATGCTCACTGCAAAGCCAATTATGTTGTAAATGACGGCAGCGGAACCGAAGTCGCAAAATGTCACGCAATGCTCCGCCCCCTGGAGGACTCGCGCTAGAGGCGGAGGTATCCTGGCTGTCCAGTATCCGTGGCTGTGGTTGGTCGGTCACGCTGGGGAAGTACTCATACAGGCCCCTAGGGGATAGAATGATCAGTATAACTTATTCAGAAAAAATGGTACAACTGTAATAGAATTTCAAAGATGGCTCGCCTGTAGAAGTCATGTTTTCTTGCGATTTCAGGGATTCTAGAGAAAAGACGGCTTAGAAAGATCTCACCGACCCATCCAAATGCAACATACAATTCCTTTAATGCTACTAAATTATTTCATTTTAGAAGTATTCAGAAAATGTAGATTTCTACTTGGGAAAATTGCTTTTAAAATACTAAGTGAAGCTGAAAGTGGTGGCTCACGCTTGCAATCTCAGCACTTTGGGAGGCCGAGGAAGGCTGATCGCTTGAGCCCAGGAGTTCAAGACCACTCTGGGCAACATGGTGAGACTCAGTCCCTATGAAAAATTAAAAAATTCAAAAATTAGCCAGGCGTGGTGGTGCGTACCTGTGGTCCCAGCTACTTGGGAGGCTGAGATGACAGGATTGATGGAGCCTAAGAGGTCAAAGCTGGAGTGAACTGTGGTGGCGCCACTGCGCTCCAGCCTGGGCAACAGAGTGAGATCCTGTCTCAAAAAAAAAAAAAAAAAAAAAAAAGTGAAACGTTTGTGATAATTTCATCCTGAAAGTTAAAAATGTTAGAAAATTATTAATCATTAATAAAATTTAAAACGATATTAATAAAATTAATTTTTTCTTTTCTTTTCTTTTTTTTTTTGAGACAGAGTCTCTCTCTGTCGCCCAGGCTGGAGCGCAGTCGCGATCTCTGTTCATTGCAAGCTCCGCCTCCCGGGTTCACGTCATTCTCCTGCCTCAGCCTCCCTAGTAGCTAGGACTACAGGCTCCTGCCACTGCGCCCGACTAATTTTTTTTGTATTTTTAGTGGAGATGGGGTTTCACAGTGTTAGCCAGGATGGTCTCGATCTCCTGATCTCGTGATCCACCTACCTCGGCCTCCCAAAGTGCTGGGATTGCAGGCGTGAGTCACTGAGCCCGGCCGTTATAAAATTAATTTTTAAATTGAACACTTATATTTCCATGATTCTTGAATTTTTTTTTTTTTTTTAAGATGGAATCTCGCTCTGTTGCCCAGGCTGGAGTGCAGTGGTGCAATCTCAGTTCACTGCAGTCTTGGCCTCTCAGGCTTCGGTGATCCTCCCACCTCAGCCTCCTGAGTAGCTGGGACTACAGACCTAAGCCACCATACTGGCTATTTTTTTCGTATTTTTAGTAGAGACAGGGTTTTGCCATGTTGCCCAGGCTGGTCTCAAACTCTTGGGCTCAAGCGATCCTCCCTCGTCGGCCTCTCAAAGTGCTGGGATTACAGGTGTGAGCCACTGCATCCGACCTGAGTTTTTTTTTTTTTTGAAATGGAGCCTTGCTCTGTCGCCTAGGTTGGAGTGCAGTGGCGCGATCTCAGCTCACTGCAACCTCCGCCTCCCGGGTTCAAGCCATTCTGCTGCCTCAGCCTCCCGAGTAGCTGGCAGTACAGGCACTTGCCACCACGCCTAGCTAATTTTTGTATTTTAGTACAGTCGAGGTTTCACCATGTTGACCAGTCTGGTCTCAAACTCCTGACCTCAAGTGATCCACCTGCTTTGGCCTCCTAAAGTGCTGGGGTTACAGGAATAAGCCACCACGCCCAGCCCTGAGTTATTTTTTTTATTTTTATTTTTTTGAGACTAAGTCTCCCTCTTGTCCCCCAGGCTGGAGTGCAATGGCACGATCTCCACTTACTGCAACCTCCGCCTCCCAGGTTCAAGTGATTTTCCTGCCTCAGCCTCCCTAGTAGCTGGGATTACAGGTACCTGCCACCACGCCCAGCTAATTTTTGTATTTTTAGTAGAGACGGGGTTTCACCATGTTGGCCAGGCTGGTCTCGAACTCCTGACCTCAGGTGATCCGCCTGCCTCGGCCTCCCAAAATGTTGGGATTACAGGCATGAACCACTGTCCCCTGCCAGCCCTGAGTATTTTAAAAAACGATCTTTTTCAATCTTCACAACACCTGAGGCTCAGTGGTAAAGCAAATTTTTCTTAAAAAAAATTTAAAAAATTTGTGTGGGTATATAGTAGATGTATATATTTATGGGGTACATAAGATGTTTTGATACAGAAATGCAGTGTGAAATAAGCACAGTATAGAGAATGGGGTATCCATCTCCTCAAGCATTTATCCTTTGAGTTACAAACACACCAGTTACACTCTTTAAGTTATCAAATAGTAGATCTTATTCATTCTTTGTATTTTTTTGGTTTGCTTTAACCGTCCTCACTTCTCTGGTAAAGCAAATTTTTCAAAATCAAATACGCAGGTTGTGTTGGATGTAGGAATCAAATGCACAGACATAGCTGGCTTTAAATCAAAGACTCTTTCCTCATACTTTTATGAGGAAAGTAGGAGTAGATCACCAATTGGTACTGTGTATGCCTTTCAAATTAACAGGTAATACCCCTTCCCCCATTCTTTTTTCAAAATGGCTTTCCCTGCTTACATTCCTATGAGCAGAGTATGTTTCCATTTCACTACATCTTTGCAAGCATTTCTTATTGCCACATTCTTAAATCTTTTTCAACCTATTGTAGTAAAATGCTATTTCATTTTGCATTTCTGATTACCAATAAAGTGAACCATTTTTTCATATGCTTATTTGCTATTCTTATATCTTTTTATTTGAAATGCTCCTGTCTTCTATTTTTTTACTTTTAGAAAATTCAGGTTCACAATATTGTATAGCAGTTATTCATCAGATATATGTGTAGCAAATATCTCTGTCATTCTCCCACAGTTTTTGAAGACATTAGCACCTGATTCATTATTATTCCCAGCCGATCTACCTCTGATATACTTTGTGGTAATTTTAATGTTTTCATGGATTTTTCCCCCTGAAGTCCTAGCCTCTTAGTTCAAAATTTTGTTCTCCCTCCTACCTCATTGACTCATACCCTTGATTTCGTTGTTACCCCAAGTTGCAATCCCTTTACGATCACAATTTCAACATTTTATTCTCACAGCACCACCTTCTAACTTTCTAACTCAGTTTTAAAAAATATCCAAATCTATCCATTTTTCATTCTCTCTGGAAAAATCCTTTTATCCTACCGTCTTTTAATGGAAACTGATATCATCGGGTTCTCACTTCCTTCTTTACTGGGAACTTAAATTCCATGGACAGTCTTGATAATCATTGTCATAGTTATATCTTCACCTTTCTTTCCTGTCTACTGCTTTGCTGGTTAAATCTATCTGCCTGCTTGGTGTCCTTACTTGTATAGCTGAATGTGTCTGGAGAAAAACACTCAATCTCTTTGACTAGTCTCGCTTTATAATCATGATCACTAACCTTTAGTCGGTTCCAAATGCTGCCAAGTGATCTTACTACATTGCTCCAGTCCATTCATTCTCTCACTCTTCCAGATGAATATTGCTTGCTTTCTCTTTTCTTCTCAAGCCTCCAATACTTAATCTCGTATTTTCACTTTTAAATGATCACCTTGCTTTCTTTTCACTGAGAGAATCTAAGCAATCCAAAGATATTTTTCAAAATTCCCATAATCACATCTGCCCATATAGTTGCATCGAGACTACATATTCTGTCTTCTTTCCTGTTCCCTTAGATAAATTGTTCATGGTCCTAGCAAAGGCCACCCCCTCCACTTGTGCAGTTGATTTAATCTCATCTTGCCTTCTCAATAACATTACTTTAGTAATTCAGTCTCTGTCCTGGATCATCAAATTTTAGCAATCTCATCAAATTTTAACTACTGAATCAATATCTTCAATGTATAATTTGAGAGGAAACCTCTTCTGTGTTAAACAAAAACTCTCGACTTGACTTAAACTCCTCCAGTTTCTGCACCAACTTTCTCCTTATATATGAAAACTCTTGAGTTAGTCAGCAATACTTACATTCCCCGATTTCCTTCCTCCCATCCTCTCTGGAGCCCATTCTAATCAGGCTCCTCTCTGTGCCAGTCATCTATAAGCCCTCTTACTAAGGTCACCAATGACCCCTATATTATTATATCCAATAGTTAATTCTCAGTCCTCATCTTGAGCTATGAGCACATTTGACACAGTCAATCACTCTGTCCTTTAAACATTTACCCCTTTGGCATCCAAGATCTTTCACTTTCCCAGTCAGTCTTTGGCATCTTCTTATTTTTTCCCCTCATTCTGAAGGTTGGAATATCGCAGGAATCAGTTCTTGGCCTCTTTTTTTTTCCCCTATCAACTTTTACTCTCTTATGTTAAATGCCATCTGTACATTGGTGACTCTCAAATATGCATCTCCCTCCTGTACCTCCCCTGTGAACAAACAATTGCATTGTCAACATTTTCTCCTGAATATCTGCTAATTTGAAACACATGTAGTATTCATTTAGGTCAGAATAGTCTAATATTTCTCATTTTATGTATTTCAACATAATAATAGGTGGTTCAAACTTTGGGTCCAAATTTGAGCTCTTTGTACTTCCCCAAACCCAATTATCTCCAAGTATTGACCATCACAGTAATTGGTAACTCCATCCTTCCTTTTGCTCAAACCAAAACTTTGGATTATCCTTGAGTGTCTTCCTTTCATGCTCCATAGCCATTCCATCAGGACATCCTAGATCATGTCACTTCTTACCATCCCTCCAACTACCACCCTACTACCACTTTTATCTCTTGAGTAAATTATTGTAGAAGCCGCCTAAATGGTTTCTTTGCATCTCTCCTATGTCTCTTTTCCAGCTAATCTCCATACAATAGCTAGAGTTGTTCTGTTAAACCATAAGTAGATTATGTCACTCTGCTCAAACACCTCCAATTCCATTCAGGGTAAAAGCCAATTTTTTATATGGGCCTATGGGTTGTATTGAACTCCCATTATCTGTCAGAGTTTATCTTCTATCACTCTGTCCTTTGCTCTCTGGTTTCCATGATTTTCTTAAAAATTGACAGGCATGCTTACAGATTTTGCAATTGTTGTTCTTCTGCCTAGAACACTTTACATCTGTTTATCTGAGTGTTTCCTCACTTCCTTCAGATCACGTTGCCAGCAGCTCAATTTCTGAGGTTTCCCCAGAGCACACTATCTAAGATGGCAATCCCTGACCCTTCTACCGCCCCTCTCTACCTTAATTTAATCCTTAGCACTTATCAGTGTTTAACATGTGGTGCATTTTATTTATTTATCTTGTTTATTGTCAGTATTCTCTTCACTAGACTATAAGCTCCTCATGGCAGCAATGGTTAACTTTAGCTTTTATTTTGCTCTTTGCTATTTCTTGGAACACTCTCCGGTGTATGGTAGACAATAAAAAATATATGTTGAAGAAATAAATACTTTTTCTCCATCAGTTATGAGCAGTTCTCATTTATCATGAATCTCTTCAAATATTGCCTTCCACCCCATTTTCTCCGTTTTCTCCCCCTGGAATAACAACTAGTCATGTTAAAACTTCTTCTTTTCCTTTTTAATAACCACGGCCTACTGGCTTTTTTTTTTTTTTTTTTTTTTGGAGAAGGGAACACAAAAATAACATGAGACAGTTGGGACCTGAGGTTAGGAAGAACAATCTTTCCTCCCCATACATGCCGACTGCCTCAAATAAAAAAATAGCCAACTATGGGAGAGCAGCAGCCACTCTTCCTTTCCTTTAATAACTCTTATTCCGTTTTTATTAATTTTTGTCTGTTCTCTTCTATGATAGATAGTTTTTCCAGATCTCTAATTCTCTCTTTAGCTGTTTCTAATATGTTGTTTAAATGCATAACTTATATTTTTATCTAAATGTTTATATAGTATATCTCTGGAGGTTGCTTTTTTATGCATATGCATGAGAATAAATGGAGGTTAATTTTAACTAATTTTAAAAAAGGCAGTTATGTCATTTTTCACAGTTTCTGGTTCCTTAGCCTCGTTTCCCTTACTTTATTTTGTTGAAAAATTTATATATACCTTTACAATATTTTGGATCTGGTAAATATCTTCATTGTTTGAGGGACTGAATTGCTGTTTCTTCTTTTAGCTTTCTCTCATTTATGTTGAGTTGTTTCTTAAGTCTCTGCTTTGGAATGTGAGAGTGCTCATTGGAATTTTATGTTTGAAAGAACTTTGAGGCCTAAGGAAAAGGAGTATTTTCACAAAGAGGACTTCAGATGCTTTGGGAAGTTTCCAGAAACATTTTCAAATAGCAAACCCTTTAGACTAACCCCCCCCTTTCTCTCTCTGTTCCTCCTATCTGTTGTCTTCCTTTACTTCTCCTTTCCCTTCCTTCACTTTTCCTTCTTTCCTTTCTTTTCTCTGCCTTCTTTCTTTCTTTATTTTTCCACAAAGACAGTGTGAGTTCCAGATCAGAGTCACATCAGAGCCATCCTTGGCTTGTACCTCTCTTGGTCTAAGTGGCTTACCTGGTGGTGGGACCAAAACATGTCTTTGAGGAGAATGAGCCCCTGGTAACCATTAAATCATCTGGGTGCCAAACATTCTTCACTGCCCTAATTGTGAAATTTGCAGAGGAACTTTTATTTCCTCCTCCATTCAGAGGCAAGGTTCAGATAGACAAAATTTACTACCATCTCCCTTGGAAGATTTGGTGTTTTAGTTCACTTACTGATGTAGTCATATTTGGGGGTCTGGGATCTATGCAGGGGTTCTCCAATACAACTCCCATCCTGTTTGTGCACTTCGGCTTGCCTCCTGATCCTCATATTTGCATCATAAAACGAAAGCTCTAGGCTATCATAGCCTTTTAATCATTTTAATCTTTCTGTATTTTCTTTACTTGATTTTAAAGGATGTTAAAAAAGTAGGCAGCACTTTTATATGTTTTGATCATGAGGAATTTTGTGGCCATTCTAGTCCAAAATAGATGTCTTTGATTATTTCTTCGTGTGTAGACTGTGCTCTGAAGAAATAGAAGTCACTATTCGTAGAAATAGATTCATCACCCTAGACTAGGACTTGAAGCTGATCAGTTGTTGCTTCTTTATTCTATGCTACATGGTGGGAGGCATATGATATGGTGTAAGGGTGTGTGTGTGTGTGTGTGTGTGTGTGTATGAATCATAGTCAAAATAGTAGTCAGTGTGAAGAGGGGATATTCTTTCCCTTCTGCAGAGCATTAATATTGATAGGAAAAAAATAAAACATAAATGTCAGTTCTCAAAATAATTAAACAACTTTATAGGGTCCAGAAATGGAGCAAAAGTACAAACTTTAAGTGCATATTTCTTGTCATTTAAAATAAATAAATAAATATATTTTTAAAAAGTTCTATTTAAAATGTACAAACATTGCCTGACACTTGGTAAGCACTCAACAGATGTAGCCTTATTAATATTACTGCATACATTTACTACAAAACTTACCACAGGTATTCAGTAAAATTTTTGCTGAGTAGATGACTAAACAGAGAGGCAAAGAGGAACCAGAAGTTGAGGTCATGGTGGTCACTGGAGGAAGAGTTTCAAGAAGGTGGAAGTGGTCAGCCAAGTTAGGTGACAAATCAAGTACTGAAGAAATACTGTCATATTTGACAATCAGATGAAGAGACCTGACCAAGAAACAGCTTGTGTGAAGTGGTAAGGACAGAAGGTAGACTGTAGTGGGTTTTGGAGGAAGTGGAAACGAGGAAGAAGAAATAGGAAAGTAGATATTATAAATCCATGTGACAGCAATATTGAGATAAGGATGAATACATTTGATTTGCTACCTGAATTTTTAAAAATCTGCTTACAAAAAATGACAGGTTTATTGAAATATTGGGGTATCTGATAGATTTTCCACTTATCTTTGGGCCTCTTGATGTTGGGTAAAACTTCAGTAATTAAAATTCAAGTCTAGAGCTAGCAGGCAGAACCTGCAGACAGAAACTTCAAGTTCAGAACTATGAAAAGATTTATGATGGTGAAGCAGATGATGATGTTCATCATGATGAAGTAATGTTACTTTATTAAAAAAGTAAAGTAACTGGCATGCTTTAGAGTTGCTCAATAAATAATTAATAGTTCTATCAGTATAAAATATTGGCTATCCAGAATTCAAATTATTATTGACAATTGAATTTTTTTAGTAACCCTGGGCTTTTCCATTAAATTGCATTTAGCCAATGTGTGTGAAGTTTTTTCTAGCATACCAAAATCTTCCCTGCCTTATAAGGCCATTGTTGAATTCAGAGTCAGCATTATTATGGATTCGTGTAGTTTAGTGAATGGATGAAATGTGTAGAATTGATTGCTCACTTGCTAAATGGTGCCATATTGCTGAGACACCCCCTTTTTTTTTTGAGCCGGAGTCTTATTCTGTCGACCAGGCTGGAGTGCAGTGGCCTGCGCGATCTCTGCTCACTGCAACCTCTGCCTCCTAGCTTCAAGTGATTCTCCTGCCCGAATAGCTGGGATTGCAGGTGTGCACCACCATGCTCGGCTAGTTTTTGTATTTTTAGTAGAGAGGTTTTGCCATGTTGGCCAGGCTGGTCTTAAACTCCTGGCCTCAAGTGATCTGCCTGCCGTGGTCTCCCAAAGTGCTGGGATTACAGGCGTGAACCACTCAGCCTGGTCAGGCCTTTTGTTTTTGTTATTTTATTTATTTATTTATTTATTTATTCTTGAGACAGGGTCTCACTCCTGTTGCCCAAGCTGGAGTGCAGTGACGAGATCACAGCTTACTACATCCTTGACTTCTCAGGTTCAGGTGATCCTCCCACCTCCGCCTTCTGAGTAGCTGAGACTATAGTTGTGCACCACCATGCCCAGCTAATTTTTTAAATTTTTAGTAGAGGAGGGGTTTTGTCATGCATGTTGCCCAGGCTGGTTTTGAACTCTAGGGCTCAAGCGATTTGCCCACCTTGGCATCCCAAAGTACAAGAATTACAGGTGTGAGCCACCACTCTGGGGCCGGTTTTTTTTTTTTTTTTTTTTAAATAGATTTATTAACCTTCTCTCTTTTGTCAGATTGTTGTCTCTTAGTTTTTACAGTTGTCAGTTTGCCACCTGGTAGGAATTGTTGCCTTCCTTTGATCTGCTATGGGACTGGAAATTCAATAACAGCCCCATTAAAAAGATAAGTAAACTGAGAGCACACAGGCTCTGAATGAGGATCTGAGAGGCTATGCAAAGTTTTGTGTCATCTTTTTTGGCTTCTCAGAGATCTACTGATCCTTTGCGTGTTCTCATATTTTAGATCATATTGCAAAAGCATAAAAATTCTTGGCATATTGAAAAAAATTTATCAAAGAAATAAAGGAGAAGAAAATATATGAAAATAAAACGGTGCATAATTGATACTGGAGTCCACTCATAGATCAGAACCTCAAAACATGAAGTGGCAGATGGAATTTCAGCTCCTTTTAGAGGGCTGCAATTCCGCTCCCTGCCTGACAGTCATTGACTAATGCTGACCATTTTGAGCCAGTTGCTGTAGAAGTTGTGATTTGGCTTCATGGACTGGTTACTACAGAGATTGTTTGGGTACTTGCACTACAGAGGTTGGAGGTCAGAGTTCCCTTGTCATCTATGATTTGGTCATTGTCAATTTGTGCTTTAAGTCTCTTAGTCCCCCCAACTCATTTTGATCATTCTCTTATTTGTGAGAGGTGGATTAATTTAAGGAAGGGTAGAGATGAAGATCTTCACTGCCTAGGGATTGTTTATTCGTTTCCATAGTCAACTGTATTGCAAGATCTTCTCAGTCCCTTTTTGTTGTTGTAGCATTGTGGTTATCATCTCATGAGACAGTGGCTGTGCAAAAGCATTTAAGACTGCAAATAGAGTGCAGAAGACCAGCATCATGACCACTATGACAAAAATAAACAATTAATAGTTCATATGAGGTGTTTCAGAACGAGGAATCTCAGTTGCCCAACTCAGGCCAAGAAAACAAATCCCAAAGACCATATGAATCAACCTTAGAGAGCCAAGTAGCTTTTGCCTTACGGTGATGTATAGCCTGTTCCACCTTGCCTGTTTCATTGACTCAAGTACAGTAAGAGATATTGGCAATGGTGCAAATGGCATAATGACTAGCCAACATGAAACCTAAAGCAATGTGATTGTCTATCTACTCATGTTAATACGTTGAGACTGATATGTATTCTATTTGGGACAGAGGTGATATTGTTAATAGCTTCCATAATTAAGGATACATTTCTTATGGGATTTTCTATTTGTATGATTCTCACTAATGGGAGTACTGCTCTGATGTCTTGTTTAAACTATCAGTCAGTTAAGTCTGCCAAATGGAGTGTCTGAATAATAAAGGCTGTCCTGACTTTGGAGCTTGCATCTGATTCAGAATTTCCAGGCTTGGTGATTTATAGAATTAGGACAAATCTCAGAATAGTATTCCTAAAGTATATGAGGTGTTACCCTGAGAATAGGCAAGGCATCCTTGTCACATAGGAAGTAGTATCCAAGAGACCACATAAACATCCAAGAAAAAAGGAGTCGTTCATACATGAGGTTAGAACCAAGACCTTACATTAGCCTGGGTTACATATTTAGATCTCTGAGAGTCTCTTCTAATTAAGCACGTGTCACCTCACCAGGCTAATTAAAAAAAAAATCTACTGTAGAGACGGGGAAAAAATATGTCACCATGTTGCCCAGGCTGTTCTCGAACTCCTGAACTCAAACAATCTTCCCGCCTTGGCCTCCCAAAGTGCCGGGATTATAGTCATGAGCCACCCACCCAGACTAGTTTTGCTTATTTTAATTTAAGGATGCTATTGATGTTTTTAACCTTTCTGGGAGATTGTTGGTGGTAAGGGCAGTGTAGTTTTTCAATAAAGGGTAATGTCTTACAGAGTTCTTTTATAATGTTTCCCATAAAAAGTATGTGCCTTGATCACTTGATGTAAAAGTTAGTATGCTGCAGGTTGGAAACAGTATCAAGCAGGTTTTTAGTGACTGCAAGGGATGTAGCTTTCTGGCTTGGCAATAATTCAGCCTATCCTGAAAGCAGACATACAAAAACTAAAACATGTTTAAATCCAAGGAAGCTGGATGAAATCTACCTGAAAGACCAGATGCAGTGGTTCATGCCTGTAATCCCAGCACTTTGGGAGGCCAAGGTGGGAGGATCACTTGAGCCCAGGAGTTCATGACCAGTCTTAGCAACATAGCAAGACCTCATCTGTACTATAAAAGAAAAAAAAATTAGCCAGTCTTGGTGGCATGTGCCTGTGGTCCCAACTACTCAGGAGGCTGAGGCAGGAGGATTGCTTGAGCCCAAGAGGTCCAGGCTATAGTAAGCCATAATTACGCTGCTGCACCTGATCTTGGGTGACAGAGTGAGAGCCTATCTTAAAAAAAAGTCTGCCTGAAGGTGTTTAAAGTGCCCTCGAGGCTTTGGTTCCTGGCCATTTCTCACCTTTACACTTTTTTCAGAATTGTGTTGACAGATGACAAATGATGCAGAAATAACCTTAAAAAATTGTGCTAAAATACCCATAACATCAAATTGACCATTTTAAGTGTACAGTTCAGTAGTATGAGATATATTCATATTGCTGTGCAACTGCTCTCCAGAATCTTTTCATCTTGCAAAACTGGAACTCTATATCCCTTTAAACAACAATTCCCCAGAACCCCTCTCCTCCCTGTGCCTTGAAACCACCTTTCTACTTTCTGTTTCTATGTGTTTGACTACTCTAAATACTTCATATGAGTGACAGCATATAGTATTTGTCTTTTTGGAACTGGCTTATTTCACTAGCATAATGTTTTCAGATTTGTCCATGTTATGGCATGTGTCAGAATTTCCTTCTTAAGGATAATTTTCAGTTTTGCACATATACCATATTTTCTTTATCCATTCATCCTTTGATGGATATTTGTGTCATTTCAACCTCTTTGGCTATTGTGAATAATGATGCTATGAAAATGGTTGTACAAATATCTTTTTGAGACTCTGCTTTCAGTTCTTTTGGATATATGTTCAGAAAGGGTATTGTCAGATCATATGGTAATTTTGTTTTTGAGTTTTTGAGGTACTGCTATACTGTTTTCCATAGTGACTGTACCATTTTACATTCCCATCAACAGTGCATAAGGGTTTTAATTTCTCCACACTCACTATCACACTTGTTATTTCCTTTTTTCATAGTAGCCTTCCTAATGCATAAGAAGTAACATTTAATTGTGTATTTGATTAACATTTCCCTAATGATTAGTGATGTTGAATACCTTTTCATATGCTTATTGGCCATTTCTATGTCTTCTATGGAGCAATGCCATTTCTTTTTTTTTTTTAATTATACTTTAAGTTCTAGGGTACATGTACACAACTTGCAGGTTTGTTGCATACGTATACATGTGCCGTGTTGGTGTGTTGCATCCATTAACTCGTCATTTACATTAGGTATTTCTCTTAATGCTATCTCTCCTACCTCCCCCTACCCCAAGACAGGCCCCAGTGTGTGATGTTCCCTGCCCTGTGTCCAAGTGTTCTCATTGTTCAGTTCCTACCTATGAGTGAGAATATGCGGTGTTTGGTTTTCTGTCCTTGGGATAGTTTGCTCAGAGTGATGGTTTCTAGCTTCATTCATGTCCCTACAAAGGACACGAACTCATCCTTTTTTTATGGCTGTGTAGTATTCCATGGCATATATGTGCCATATTTTCTTAACCCAGTCTTTGGTATCAGGATGATGTTGGCCTCATAAAATGAGTTAGGGAGGATTCCCTCTTTTTATATTGATTGGAATAGTTTCAGAAGGAATGGTACCAGCTCCTCCTTGTACCTCTGGTAGAATTCAGCTGTGAATCCGTCTGGTCCTGGACTTTTTTTGGTTGGTAGGCTATTAATTATTGCCTCAATTTCAGAGCCTGCTGTTGGTCTATTCAGGGATTCAACTTCTTCCTGGTTTAGTCTTGTGAGAGTGTATGTGTCCAGGAATTTATCCATTTCTTCTAGATTTTCTAGTTTATTTGCATAGAGGTGTTTATAGTATTCTCTGATGGTAGCTCGTATTTCTGTGGGATCCGTGGTGATATCCCCTTTATCATTTTTTATTGCATCTATTTGATTCTCTCTTTTCTTCTTTATTAGTCTTGCTAGCAGTCTATCTATTTTGCTGATCTTTTCAAAAAACCAGCTGCTGGATTCATTGATTTTTTTGAAGGGTATTTTGTGTCTCTATCTCCTTCAGTTCCGCTCTGATCTTATTATTTCTTGCTTTCTGCTAGCTTTTGAATGTGTTTGCTCTTGCTTCTCTAGTTCTTTTAATTGTGATTTTAGGGTGTCGATTTTAGATCTTTCCTGCTTTCTCTTGTGGGCATTTAGTGCTATAAATTTCCCTCTACACACGGCTTTAAATGTGTCCCAGAGATACTGGTATGTTGTATCTTTGTTCTCATTGGTTTCAAAGAACATCTTTATTTCTGCCTTCATTTCGTTATGTACCCAGTAGTCATTCAGGAGCAGCTTTTTCAGTTTCCTTGTAGTTGTGCAGTTTTAAGTGAGTTTCTTAGTCCAGAGTTCTAATTTGATTTCACTGTGGTCTGAGAGACAGTTTGTTGTGATTGCTGTTCTTTTCCATTTGCTGAGGAGTGCTTTACTTCCAATTATGTGGTCAATTTTGGAATAAGTGTGACATAGTGCTGAGAAGAGTATATTCTGTTGATTTGGGGTGGAGAGTTCTGTAGATGTCTATTAGGTCTGCTAGATGCAGAGCTGAGTTCAAGTCCTGGATGTCCTTGTTAACTTTCTGTCTCGTTGATCTGCCTAATATTGACAGTGGGGTGTTAAAGTCTCCCATTATTATTGTGTGGGAGTCTAAGTCCCTTTGTAGGTCTCTAAGGACTTGGCTTATGAATCTGGGTGTTCCTGTATTGGGTGCATATATATTTAGGATAGTTAGCTCTTCTTGTTGAATTGATCCCTTTACCATTACGTGATGGCCTTCTTTGTCTCTTTTGATCTTTGTTGGTTTAAATTCTGTTTTTTTCAGAGACTAGGATTGCAACCCCTGCTTTTTTTTGTTTTCCATTTGCTTAGTAGATCTTCCTCCATCCCTTTATTTTGAGCCTATGTGTGTCTCTGCACGTGAGATGAGTCTCCTGAATACAGCACAATGATGAGTCTTGACTCTTTATTCAATTTGCCAGCCTGTGTCTTTTAATTGGCACATTTAGCCCATTTACATTTAAGGTTAATATTGTTATGTGTGAATTTGATCCTGACATTATGATGTTAGCTGGTTATTTTGCTTGGAGAAATGCCATTTCAAGTCTTTTGTCCATTTTTCAGTTGGGTTATTTTGTTGTTGTTGTTGAGTTGTAGGAGTTCTTTATATATGCTGGATCATAGCCTTTTATCACATATTTGATTTGGAAATATTTTCTCCCATTCTGTAGGTTATCTTTTCATTCTATTATGTCATTTTAGCATATGCAAGGTTTTAATTTTGATGTATGCCAATTTATCTATTTACTTTTGTTGCCTGTGCTTTTGGTGTCATATCCAAGAAATCATTGTGAATCCAATGTCATGAAGATTTTTCTCTATTTTCTTGTACGAGACTTATAGGTTTAGGTCTTATGTTTATGCAAATATTTCCTCCCACTCTGTAGGTTGCCTTGTTACTCTGTTGATACTGTCTTTTGATGCACAAAATTTAAAATTTTCATGAAGTCCAATTTATTTATTTATTTTTTTTGTTGCCTGTGCCTCTGGTCTCATATTCAAGAAATTGCTATGAAACCCAGTGTCATGAAACTTTTACCCTGTGTTTGTTCTAAAAGTTTCATAGTCTTAGCTCATATATTTAGACCTTTGATCCATTTTGAATTAATTATTTTTGTATATGATATAAGATAATTTCATTCTTTTTCATTTGGATATCAAGTTTTTCTCAAGAAAATTTATTGAAAAGATTTTCCTTTCCTTATTGAATAGTCCTGGCACCCTTGTTGAAAAGCACTAGAGTATATATGGGAGAGTTTATTTCTGGGTTCTTTATTCTATTCCATTTGTCTATGTGTCTGTTTTATTCTAGTATCATGCTGTTTTGATTATTGTAGCTTTGTAGTAAGTTTTGAAATCAGGAAATGTGAGTCCTCAAGCTTTGTTCTTATTTTTCAAGATTGTTTTAGCTATTCAGGTTCCCTCGATAATTCATATAAATTTTAGGATGGATTTTTCCATTTTTGCAAAAAAGTATTTTTGGGATTTTGATAGGAATTGAATTAAATAAACAATATTAATTCTTGCAGTTCATGAACATGGAATGTCTTTTCATTTATTTGTGCCTTTGTTAGTTTCTTTCAGTAACATTTTGCAGTTTTGTAGTTTTCAGTGATGCTGTTATAATCGGTTGTCATTTTAAAGGTTTCCACACCAGTGTTGATTCAAGATAGTAACCAATTTGTCATACCTAGCTTGTCCAACCCTTGGTCCGTGGGCCACTTGCAGCCCAGGATGACTTTGATTGCGGCCCAACACAAATTCATAAACTTTCATAAAATATTATGAGACTTTTTTTTTTTTTTTTTTTTTTTTAGCTCATCAGCTATTGTTAGTGTTAATGTATTTTATATGTGATTCAAGATAATTCTTTTTTTTTCCAATGTGGCCCAGGGAAGCCAAAATATGGGAACCCCTTATCTATACCATAATGAGTAGTTTCGTGGAGAAATTTAGCTAATATTCATTTGAAATCACCTGGTGCCACCAATTGGCTGTCTTGAGAGCACTAGAGATTATCTGAGTAAGAGGTACAACCAGATTTTTTCCCATTCTTCCTTTTCAAAATCAGGAGTTAATCATTGATTTTATGTAATGGCCTCATAAGATTGTCTCCAGAGATTTATTCTTTGAGGGTTTATATAGGATTATAACTTTGGTGAAGGCTGATTGTTTGGCATAGTAAGTTGCTAGAGCATTTCCTATAGCTTACACATTATCTATTTTTTCCATGAGCTTCAACCTTTATAACTACCTCTCCAGGAAGTAGGGGTGTGTCTACAAATTCCTGAATTTGTTGCCCATTTTTGGTGGGGGTTCCGGTAGGGCAAGAAACCCCCTTATTTCCAAAGCATCTCAAAGTCAGGTACTACTCCAAAAGCATATCTGCTATTTGTATGTATGTTTGCTTTTTCGTCTTGGGCTAGTTGTCAAGATGTAGTAAATACAGTAAGTTCTGACATCTGGGCTGATTTTACTCAAAGAGAGCTTAGATTAGTGACTGCATATCCTGGTTGATAACCTCCAGTTTCGGTTTTGAGGTATGAGCCATCAACAAATAATATTAGAAATAATATTAGGTCAAGGTTCTCTAGAGGAGTCTTTAATCAGTCTGAGTAAGGTACAGAGAATTCCTTAAGGAAGACAATCTTGAGGCTCCTTTTCTTTTTCTTTTTTTGCTTTGAGACAAGGCCTCACTTTGTCACCCAGGCTAGAGTGCAGTAGCTCATTGCAACCTTGACCACTTGGACTCAAGTGATCCTCCTGCCTCAGCTTCCTGAGTAGCTAAGACTACAGATGCAAATCATCATACCCAGTTAATATTTCATTTTTTTGTAGAGACAAGGTCGGGTCTCAGTGTGTTGCCCAAACTGGGCTCAAGTGTCCTCCTGCCTTTGCCTCCCAAAGTGTTGGGAATATAGGCATGAACCACCACACCCAGCCTCCCTTTCTTTAGGTAGAGGCAGAAGAGAGGTAGGATTCAGAGTGTTGCTGTGGTGAATGGTAATGTTGGAGGCAATGAGTAGTAGAATTTCATAAGATATTAAGACTGGGCGCAGTGGCTCATGCCTGTAATCCCAGCACTTTGGGAGGCCAATGCTGGTGGATCACTTGATCCCAGAAGTTCAAGATCAGCCAGGACAACTTGGCAAAACTCTGTCTCTACTAAAGAATACAAAACTTAGCCACACGTGGTGGTGCACGCCTGTAATCCCAGCTACTCAGGAGGCTGAGGCAGGAGAATCCCTTGAACCTGAGAGGTGGAGGTTGCAGTGAGCTGAGATCACGCCATTGCACTCCAGCCTGGGCAACAAGAGTGAAATTCCGTCTCAAAACCGAAAACCAAAAACCAACAAACAAAACCCCAAAATTAGCTGGGTGTGGTGGCATGTGCCTGTGGTGCCAACTACTCCGTAGGCTGGGATGGGAGAATCATTTGAGCCTGGAAGGCAGAGGTTGCAGTGAGTCAAGATCACACTGCTGCACTCCAGCCTGGGTGACAGAGCTAGATCCTGTCTCCAAAAAAAAAAAAAAAAAAAAAAAAAAAAGAAAAAAAGAAAAAAAAAGAAGATATTAGTTGGCTGGCTGAAAAGTGTTGTGTATTCATTCTGTGAGTAGTAAGGTCTGTACTGCATGAGGAACCCTAAACTCAGGTGGGGAGGCTAGAACTAGCTCAGCAGAAGCTGCAATAAATTTTTCAGGTGTTAGAAAGCAATTGCCCTAAGACAAGAGGGATGAGCCTTTCAAACTGGGTCAAGGGTGAAGCTATAGTAAACAATGTTTCTGTTCATTTTGTTTTGGTTTTGAGAGTTAGGGGTAGTAGAGGACACAAGTAAGAGTAACTAACTAGTTCCTGGTTTCATCAACAAGGCACACTAAGCACTGAGCTGACCATTTTAGTGATGTTTAGAACTTGCCTTGAACGTCTAACAAAGTCCCCATTTATCGTACATCAAGCAAGTCCCCTTTATTTTATGCTGTCAGGGTATCAACCTGGTTTTTAATGTAAGATCATTTAAAAAATTATCCTTGAAGTTAACTTCTCTAAAGGATCTTTTTTGTTATTTTTTTTAAGTGTAGATTTAAAAAATACTTTTTGCAACAGTTTTAGGTTTACAGAAAATAGAGTAGATAACAAGGAGTTTCCATATACCATCCCGTCCCCAGACAGTTTCCCCTACTATTAACTCTTGCATTCCCATGAGACACTTGTTATAATTCATAAGCCAATACTGACGCATCATTATTAGCTAAAGTCCATAGTTTACAATGAAGTTCACTCTTTGTGTTATACAGTTCTATGAGTTTTGAAAAATGTGTAACGTCCTATATCTACCATCATAGTATTATCCTGAATAGTTTCATCCCCCTAGAGGTCCTCTGTGTTGCACCCATTCACTCCTCTTTTCACCTCCAAACACTTGGCAGCCACTAATATTTTTACTGTCTCCACAGTTTCATCTTTTCCAGAATGTTACATAGTCAGAATCATAGAGTATGTAGCTTTTTCAGATTGGTTTCTTTCACTTAGTAATAGGCATTTTAAGACTTCTCTGTACCTTTTCATGATTTGATAGATCATTTCTTTTTATGGCTGAATAATATTTCATTGTATGGATGAACGACAGTTTGTTTATCCATCTACCTATTGAAGGACAGCTTGATTGCTTCCAGTTTTCGGAGCAATATGTTTTTAGTGTTTCCTGTCAATTTGTGTTAAAACCCAAGGGCTTGTCCAGATTGCTTATTCACAAATAGACAAAGAGATTTTTGTAGTTTGGGATGCCTAGAGAAAGAGGCTGCTGAACGTCTTTTTCAGGTTACAGAAAACCTGTTCGCTTTTGATTTCCTTAGGAGAGGGTCTCTTACTGAGGACTTAGTCAATTCATAAAACGGTGTTTCAATCCTAGAAAAATTTGGCACTCATCGTCTGTAATATCCAGTTAAACTCCAAAATACTCTTAGTTGTCTTTTGTGAGGGGTCTAGAATATTTTTGGATAGTCTTTAGCATATCAGTAGAGAATGGTTTATCTTCCTCAGTTAGGTCATGCTCTAAGTAATAGATTGTGGTTTGGAAAAAATTGTGACTTTTGAAACACGTATGTTTCTTTTCTGATAAGGCTAGGGGCAACTAAATGGAATCCTTTTTACAGACCTCCTTGCTCTCTGAATAAAGTAGGATATCATTTACATATCGTGTCAGAACTGAATCACAAGGGGACATTTTAGGTCTTTTAAGTCTTGATTGAGGACCTGGGAAAATTGGAGGGGGCTCTAGTGAACTCCTGGGGTATGACTGTCTAAGTACATTATTGTCCTCCTTAGGTGAATGCAAAAAGGTATTGACTATCCTGATTGAGAAGTACACTGAAAGAGGCAGAGCAAAGATCCAATACTGTGAAGCAAGTAACTTCAGGTGGAAATTTATGACAGAATAGTATTTGGGTCAAGTTCTATCAGGAAATGAAGTATAATGATTTTGTTGATGGCCTTGAGGTCCTGAACAAATTGAGTCAAGTTCTATCAGGAAATGAGGTATAATGATTTTGTTGATGGCCTTGAGGTCTTGAACAAATTGGTATCTTTGTCGTTTTGTTTCTTTACTCGGAGGATGGGAGTATTACAAAGGCTAGTGCAGAGTATGAGAAGACTTTTGTATGTAAGGCCTTCAACCATAGGTTTGAGCCCTTCCTTTGGCTTCAAGGGATATTGGAGAAGTTTGAGTAATGGCTTGGTAGGATCTATCTGAACTTTAATAGGTTCTGCTCTCATTGTTTTTCCTATGCCAGTGAAATCTTTAGCCTGTAGAAGGTAATGGAGTAGTGTCAAGATCTTTATCTGGGGTATGCATCAAATAAAATAGAGAATGCAAAGGTATATTCAGAACAAACACAACTTGATTATAAATAGAGGAGTCCTCTGGAAACTTAAGAAATAATCCCTCTGGTGTGCATTTATTTTTGCAATCTCATGTGTAAAGTATATCTCTCCTTATTAAATTTGCAGGTGTATTATCACAGAACAAGAAGGAATATTTCCAGGCAAAGGCCCAAGGGTTACAGTTAAAGGCTGGGAGATAGGGAAAATTTGTGTTATTTGAAATGCCTGCCACCTGTGCAGTATCGTTACTCTGAAGAAGAGAGCATGAAGGCACACCATTTAATGTAGAAATGGTAGCCCTTGCATTAATTTTTATTGGAAGTGTTTTGGGTATGGCTTCTAGGAGACTTTAACCTACTTTTCAGGGGTTTTCTGAACTGCGGGTTTTTTATGGAACGAGATATCCTGTAGGTCCTCCAGGACAGTCCAATCAACTTTTGCCATCTAGGATTTAGCATCTGTGGTTCTGACCCATATGTGTATGAGTTGATATAAGTCAGGTAATTCTGGGTCAGATGTACCCGAAAGGATTTTAAACTATTCTATGAATGTTTACTAGTCTTGTCTGAATTTAGGGAAACTTATAGCTCTTAATTCTGCTCAGGTCCAAGCTTTAAATTCTCCAGTTGTCTGAATACCTGGTTCATGGAGGGATGGGTCTTAAGAGACAACTGGCATTTTAGGTTTTGGAGAAAGTTGTTGGGAAAAGGTAGGGGCCTGAACATGGACAACTGGAGGGAGGAGTTGATGGAGGTATGGAAGGAGAGAGATTGGAAGGATAAGGGGCAGAGGGAGATCTGGATATAGGGAGGGAACTGGTGGATGAGGGCAGAGGATTTACTAGGGAAATGAATCTAGTTCATTGTTGTTAAATTACACATTAGCTTTGGCCAAATAATCTTTTAATGAAGTCATTTTTGATTTAGAGTTTCATTGGAGACCTCTATGTAAATAAAAATGCTGCTCATTAAACCTGAGAAATCTCATTTCCATTCTTTTTGAAGACATTTAATGAGAAGAAAAAAAAAACCTGCTTCTTATATGTGTTCTCATTTAGAATCCTAATTCTGGTCCCTGTCTTTCTAAATGGCATAATTTTACCAAGGGTGATGTGAGCCTTTAATGGCTACTGTGGAGAACATTTAATTTGAAATCGTTCATTATTAAATTTGCAGGTGTATTATCACAGAACAAGAGACATTAAAGGCTCGCATCACCCTTGGTAAAATTATGCCATTTAGAAGGACAGGGACCAGAATTAGGATTCTAAATGAGAACACATATAAGAAGCAGGTTTTTTTTTTTTTTTTTTTTTTTTTTTTTCTGCAAGAGGAGAGGATTTGGGCTCAGACAACTCCATAAGAGATGGTGATGGTCAGCAAAATGTGGTGCTGGTGCCTCAGTGTCAGAGTCTCCCAACCTGATAGTCAGTGCCTCTGAATGTGGACTGTGGTAGATGGAAAACCAGAGAGAACGCTCTTTCTGGATCAAAGCCAAGCTCTAAAAACAAAACATAAAAACAGGAAAACCTCACCCACTTTTATTGATAATCCACAGAAAAATTTGTCCAAATGGAAGCTTGTCTGGTGAGAACTACAAACTCATCAGACTGTGAGACTGGCTCAAACAACAGGTGTGTAGAACCTATGACTGTGTTGTACCCTGCAATTTTCTTTCTTGTGACAAACAACACTTTTAGACCATACAACACAAAATGGAAACACAAAAGTGAGTGAAAGGAGATGAAAAGAAATGGTTTGATTCCATCAAAGCTGCCAAACAAATGAACTGATAACAAAACGTGGGTACCAAACTGAGAGTAAATGGACAGGGAACTCAATGCAAAGAAAGAGTTTAGACCTAGTGTTGACTTACCATGCTGGGCTGTGTGGACCATATCTCACAAAAAAATGGAAAATAAGCAAAGACCACACAAATGGGAACAAGCAGAGGCAATTTATTTAGAGCTTGCTATAGCAAGGCAGTTAGCCCCATCACTTGCGTTTGATAGAGACTTACTGGCAGGCAGGTGAGTTGGAAAATTTTATAGTGAAAAAGGGGAAGACTTCAGGTATGTCTGATTGGAAGTTGCTGGCACAGGGAAGCTGTATGTGGACCAACTAGATGTGGGGCATCCTACGTGATTGGTTGGTTTGTGCACCTTGTATCTTAGGCATAACATATTTGGCTTTTTCTGGTTGGTCCTGAGTTGGAAGTGAGGGTGAAAATTAGAACTCCTGGCAGGTGTTGAACAAATCTGGACCATTTTGGGCCAGTTACTGCAGAGACTGTGGTTTGGCTTCTGGGATAGTTGCTGCAGAGGTTGTGGGTAAGATTTTTACTGTCATGTGTGGTCTGGACACTGTTCATTTGTATTTTCAGTCTCTCAGATCCTATTATCCACTTGGCTACAAAGGAGTCCAGCTCTCTAATGGCATTTCCTGCCCTTACCTTGGCCTACTGGGCTTCTCAATGACCCTGGTGCCTCTCTAGGGCATTTGTTTGTTACGCAGTGTCCCTCGAGGCCCTTCCACACATCATAGTAGCTGATGTATTTGATAGCCTTAGGTAGTATATCCACTGTATCATATCCACTTCTCTGGACGTTTTGATCCTTTTCTCTGCTGTCTGCCTTGGCAGTTATGGCATTCCTACTTAGTGTGGGACATCTTTTTCTCTAACCGTGCAAGATCCACCCATCAGATTGTTAGCACTGTCTTACAGCATCCTTGCCAGGGTGTTAAATCATGTATATTGGGAGACTGCTTCTAAATTGATACACTCTCCCTTCTCTAGGCTGACATCTAGCACTCTCAGTCTTATACTTGACTCATGCTGGTATATGTTAGGTAACACTCACAGCAATTCTAGGGCATACAGAGCCCCTTTCCTTAGTTACAGGCCAGTATTTCCCTGGCTGGGTTATAACATGCTTTAGTTACTGGCCTGAGGCAAAGAGAGGAGGTGAAGGTAGTTCCTAAGGTGGGTGCATGTTATCTTGCTAGGCAGAGGCTTCTGCATCATCTTATGCAGGGGTGGAGTGCCAACCTTTAATAGAGAGGAGTAGGCCACTTCTGCAGGCCAAGAGGATGGAAGGGAGTTTGGGATTCAAGATATTCAAGTGAATCTACTTGGTTATTTTCATCCAACGTTTCAGGGCCCGATCTGGGCTGGGACCTCACCATTACAGACTTTCCAAGTTTGAGAATTCAGCCTTTATACCGCCACTATCCTTGCGGTAAATTCTGGGCCAGATCCTCAGTTGCTTTCCCCCCTATTAGCTACAGGAGATGAAAAGCTATTTGTATGCTGCCAGGGAGAATGTCTATATTTCATATTTGGGTTTTATTGGTAATTAGTCACCGTCCGACTTTCACTTTCTTTCTCAAATGCATTTATTGTCCCCAAAAAAGCTATTCAATTCCCCATTATTTATAACTATCATGCATATAATTACTCTGTGCCCCCAATTTTTCTAATGCCTGGGATTCTGCCAATGCCAGTATATTGCCTTCTTCCAGAGTCCCAGTTAGTTTGCCATTGATTAAGATCTTATCTGCTTTCCTGTAACACGCCATGGGCTATTCATGCTCCATGGTTCAGCTCTGAAATCCAGTTTAGTGGCTACTTCCTATGACGACCCCTGGCACCAGCTATCTTAAGTTGGCTTGGGAAGACTTTGCCATGGAGATATGCATGCAGAAATTTTGGGGAACAAAGAAAATATGACAGGACAGATAGAGGAGTTGAACTGGGATGCAGCTGCAACAAAGCCTCAGCCAACTCACTGAGAGCCCTAGAATTGGGATGATTCTTCAGAGTTGTCTCAAAGCAAGTGAGCTGGGCCTGTATACCCTCTACTTGAACAGTTATTGGCATGAATTATCCATGGAGGCTGAGGATAGTTGGAGAGCAACTGAATTTAGCTGCTAATACTCCCAGCGGTCTTGATGGGGTTGGGACTATGAACAGTCCAGCCCAGTGTCACTACTGCATTGAAATTGGAAGTTGGGCCATGTATGATTGCTTGAGGATGGGAACTGTGATTTTTGGGTTGCAAATCATATGAGATGAGCTCCATAACGTCTGGCTCTGAGTCTTGACCCTTAGGGAGCAAGAAAGAGGCAAATGTAAAATTCAAATATGGAGCAGACATGCCTGTAATCCCACTACTTTGGGAGGCCAAGGTAGGAGGATTGCTTGAGCCCAGGAGTTTGAGATCAGCCTGGGCAACAGGGAAGATTCTCTCTACAAAAAATAAAAATATAAAACCCTAGCCAGGCATGGTGGCACATGCCTATAGCCCCAGCTACTGGGGAGGCTGAGATGGGAGGATTGCTTGAGCATGAGAGGTCAAGACTACAGTGAACTGTGATCATGCCACTGCACTCCAGCCTGAGAGACAGAGTGAGACCCTGTCTCTACAAAACAAAACAAATTTGGAACAGAAAATGAATTCACATTCAAAATATGTCCACATACCAAAATTTTTGCCCAGGGGAAAATCAGTGTCATTAAATGCTACCAAATAATTGAAGATGTTATGCCTGAGGAATTATAATTATTGAGCTAATTAATATAGAATTTAAAATAAGAATATTTAATTCTTCTAGAGATAAAGGAGGAGATAACATCTGTGAAACTAGAAACGTTTATATGACATTGACTAAAAGTTGTGAAATAAGAGCAAATAGATATAAAAAACCAAGTAATCAGAAGTCTTGAAAATGAAAAATGCAGTATTTGAAATAAAGTCTTATAAAGAACAATAAATGAATTTTGAAAACAGACAGTGACAGAATCAGTTAATTGGAAGAGCAAAAGTGTGCTATGATACAGGGTATGAAAATATAGATATTAAGAGATCTGGGAGAGGGCATTGATTAAGCAGCACCATTTCTGTTAGGAGTTTCAGAGATTGGAGAGAGGTTTAAACGTGCAAGAGATATATATATTTTGAGATCTTATGGAAGAATTAATTTTCCATCTATAGAAAGCTCACTGAGTTGCAGCTGCCAAAAATCTACCAAAAAACACATCAGGTTTTGTGAAACCATAGGGCATCAAAGTCAAGAAAAATACTAGTGTAAGCAGCCTAATCCTGTCAAAGGAATGGCAATACAAATGACATCTTCTCACCTGCAACAATAAATGTCATGGAAAATAACAGAATTATCTTTAAAGTAGTGAGAGAGTATAGGATTTATTTTAGAATTCCAAACCCAGCTACCATACTACAAGTTTGAAGGTGTAATTGAAATATTTGCAGACATACGAACCCAAGATTTACCACATAAACCATAGCTGAAAGAATTCTTAAAAAGTATACCATGGAAAGAAGACAAATGAGGCCAGACTAAAGGAGTGGAATGCAAGAATAGAAAGTGAGCAAATTAACTGGTAAAGCATGTTGGAAAATCTAAATAATAATTGTTGATGTTCAACAGAAAAAAAAAAACAACTAGCATCTCATAGGGTTTAACTTTATCAGCAATAATTTATTTCATTACAAAAATGAGGCAAAACTGGCAAAATAATGACATTTTAAAATTAGTGTGTTATAAACTATCACAAGAACAGAAAACCAAACACCGCATACTATCACTCATAAGTGGGAGCTGAACAATGAGAACACATGGACACAGGGAGGGGAACATCACACACCGGGGCCTGTCGGGGGTGGGGAGATGGGGAGGGATAACATTAGGAGAAATACCTAGCGTAGGTGACGGGTTGATGAGTGCAGCAAACCACCATGGTACATGTATACCTATGGAACAAAACTGCACATTCTGCACATGTACCCCAAAACTTAAAGTACAATAAAAAAATTAGTGCTGTATATGGTTATGTAAAACAAACAAACTAAACATTCAAAAAAAGGCAAAAAACAAAACAAAAAACAACCCAAGGTGGAGTTAGAATCATATAAAATACTGTAGAATAGCAGAAATGCAAGGATACTTAGTAGTTAGAAATTAACACAAATCACCATGAGTTGATTCAAAAAGAAATTACAAAAAGTCATCTTATTCATACAGAAAAAAAAGTTTCTTAAATTTTTAACATTTAAAACCTTAAATGGACCCTGCAGTTACTGCCTTTCTCCTTCCACTTGTGTCTCCTCAGGTCCTCATAAAGCATCCAATTGTTTTAAATTGGACCAGCCCCAAAGCCTGGTCTCATTAGCACTCTTGCCAGGTTTCTGTACATACTCTCGCGGCCCAAGGTTCCATCTAGCTATTGTATCATATTATTGTATACACACAAATAATTAAATGTCAACATTTAAAACAAGTTGATAACATCTTTGTAGTAACTTAGGCAAAAACAAAGCAAAAATTCAACACTTTTTCATGATCTGAAAGACTGAAAATTAACTGCTTCAATAGATTACGGGTTATCTAACAACCATGTAAAGATCATACTTTATGGTAAAATTTAGAAGCATTAACACAAGGCATAAAACAGGAATGCCCGTATTAACCATACTGTTCAACCTGGACTTGAAGTAATATCCAATATAAAAGATTAAGGAAAAATAAGATGTAAGAAGTTTGTCAAGAGACAATATTCTCATTATTTGGAGATATTATTTTTATCAGTCAATCGAGAATCTATACATACGCCATTAAAGAAATTCAGTAATTGCGTTTGATACAAGATCAATTAGGAAACATATTATTTCCGGCGGGGCGCGGTGGTTCATGCCTGTAATCCTAGCATTTTGGGAGGCTGAGGTGGATGGATCACCTGAAGTCAGGAGTTCGAGACCAGCCTGGCCAACATGGTGAAACCCGTCTCTACTAAAAATACAAAATTAGTAGGGTGTGGTGGCGCATGCCTGTGATCCCAGCTACCTGGGAGGCTGAGGCGGGAGAATCACTTGAACCTGGGAGGCGAAGGGTGCAGTGAGCTGAGTTTGTGCCATTGCACTCCAGCCTGGGCAACAACACTCGTGTCAAAAAACAAACAAACAACACACACATACACACACAGAGTCTTAGAATTATAAGCTTTTCCAGGATAAAATAATTATATTAAAAACATACAAGAAGTAATGAATGAAAAAGAGCTGGCTCTAATAGTTGGGGGAAAATAAAGCCCAATAACATAAACAATTTGCTAAGCCAATCATGAAAAAAGGGAGGGTACATGATCATTATTTCCAGTTGTCTGTTTTGCAAACAACAAACATTTGTCCAGGTACAACTATTTGCAAGCTCCCCCCAAAGGGTTCAGGCCACCATAGAGAAAAATTCCATGGTGAGAAGATGGTCATAAACTAGCCCAGAGACTAGGGCCAAAACCCGTTAAACAAAATAAATGTAATTATTTTTAGTAATTAACTTGGGAGAAAAGGCGTGCCACGGTAAGGTGCTGGGGAAAGGGCGGATTTTTAGAGAAAATTGCTGGAACTGAGGTTTAAAGCAAAACCGGGGGAATGGAGCTGCCTAGGGGTGACTTCCATACAAAACAGGCCCGATGCAGCAATCTCACAGTCTGAAAGTAGACTGTATTTCAACTAGCATAGTTTTATGCCAAGGAGGATCTTTTTTTCCAGACTTTCTAAGTCAGCCACTGATCCAAAATTCTGCAACGCAGCCTGTATCAAAAAAGCATCTATCCGTCATCCACTCTCGGAGATCCTTGTAGGTTGCACAACATCCACACAACGGTTATCAGGAGACAGTCGCCTGGAGCCCAGTAGCGTGGCAAGGGATTATGGGAGGCAGCTCATTCCTGGAACAGGCGTCTCCGGGCCTTGCACGGAGGGCGCTCTGGGAGCTCCGGGCGCTCGTGGGGACCCGGACTTGGAGAGGGAGGTAGAGGTTGGAGAGGTGAGCTGGGGACAGACTCCAGAAGGTGGAATTCCGGGTCGAAGATGGGGCTTGGAGAGCGTCTCTCTGAACTGGGGTTGGAGGCCGGAGCACAGGGCCCTGGGATGGGGCCCTCCCGATAGGGGCTGAACATACTTCTAGCGGAGGGGTAGAGCCCAGCGGCTGAGCCGGATGCGGAGTCCATGCGGAGCTCCGGGAATTCAGAGTCCGCGTCCTCCTCGTAGGCCTCTTCCTGGGCAGCGATCTCTGGGACAGATGCGCAGAAGACTTCCTGCTGGACGACGACGTCTTCCCCGTGAGCGCCCAGGAAAACGTCCACTTCCAGGCCGGCAGACGAGTCGCCCTGCGCTCCTGAGCGTTCGTCGACGGAGCTTAGGAGGACCTCCGGGATCAGGATGAGGGTGTGTCCACCAAGAGACACTCGCAGGACCGACATTGGCGCGAGCTCCAGCACCAGGTCGACGTTCTCCAGGGGCACACGCAGGGCACAGCCCGCGGCCAGGACCACCACGGAGGTGAGCGCGTCCACGGCCGGGATCCCCGCCGGGTCTTCCGGGCTGGGCGCCGCGCGGGGTTCGGGGCCCGCGGGCTCCTCCAATCGGCTGCGCTTGGCAGGGCCTGGTCCTCCTGGCTGCTGTCCCCACCAGGGCGCAAGGCAGGCGCTGGGACTGCGGGGCCGGCTGCCCATCACCTCGACGGCGCTGCGGACGGCGCTCCTGGGCCTGGCAGAGGACGTGGGGGCAGGGGGCGCGGGCGGCGAAGTCCTCTTTGAGGTAGCAGGTGTCAGTGGTAGGCGAGGCGGGTTGGGACGGACGGGGCTCAGGACCGCGCGACGTGGGGCGAGTCCTCGGAGCCCTGGGGGCGCCTCCCGGAGATCGGAGTCCGTGCTACTGGTGGAGCCTCGCACGCTGTGGAGCTCAGCCTCGAGCGCTGGAATCTTGGGCCTTCCTGACGCAGACCCGGATGCACACTGCAAAGCCAATTATGTTGTAAATGACGGCAGCTGAACCGAAGTCGCAAAATGTCACGCAATCCTCCGCCCCCTGGAGGACCCGCCCTAGAGGCGGAGGTACCCCTGCTGCCCAATAGCGGTGGCTGTGGTTGGTCGGTCACGCTGGGGAAATACTCCTACGGGCCGCTGGGGGGCCGAGCATCTGTACCGCTCTAGGGCCTGGCTTCCAGTATCAAGTTCTTGTCCTTTGCGTTGACCTCAGACGCGGAGCTGCAGACCGATTCAGGTTCACTTAACACTGGTGGAGGGCCCAACCAGCACACCGAGTCCTAAATCCATCCTCCCAGGCCCCGTCCCGGAAGTGCCCTGTGCGTTACTGTTGACGAATAGTGGCGTGCGTTTTTCGGTTCTCCTAGCGTGTACATCGATGTAATATCTTTTTAGGGGTCTTGGAAGGGAGAGTAAAGCTGGGATCCTGCGTGACGATGGCAGCCCCTGCATTATCTGTTTATTACAATAATTGGTACTATAGTAATTAAAGTCTTCCCTTGATATCCCTGGAGGATTGGTTCCCAGACTCCCGCATGGATACCAAAATCTACAGATGCTCAAGTCTCATATAAAATGGTGTACATTTGCGTATCACTAACATCCTTCCACTTATTTTAAAGCATCTCTAGAATACTTATAGTACGTAATACAATGTAAATACTATACCCCTGGTTGCTACACAGATATATATATTTATTATATAGTTTGTTTCTGAGATGGAGTTTCATTCTGTCGCCCAGGCTGGAGTGCTGTGATGCAATCTCTGCTCACTACAACCACCATCTTCTGGGCTCAGGTGGTCCTCCCACCTCAGCTTCCTGAGTAGCTAGGATTACAGGCACGTTCCACCACACTTGGCTAAGTTTTGTATTTTTTTGTAGAGACAGGGTTTCGCCATATTGCCCAGGCTGGACTCGAACTCCTGGGCTCAAGCTATCCACCCGCCTTGGCCTCCCAAAGTGCTGGGACTACAGGCGTGAGTCACCGTGCCCAGCTTTATATATATATTTTTTTATTGTGTTATTTTCCATTTTTTCCCGAATATTTTCGGTCTTCTGTTGGTTGAATCTGCGAATGCGAAACCCGTGTTTCCAGAGGGCCAACTCTATTATGCTACAGTCAGCTGAAGTATGGTTAACTTTATCTAATTTGACCTGAACTACAGCTCTGAGGTCTGTTTTAGCCCAATTTATAGATGATGAAAATGTCATGCAGAAAGGTTAACCAACTTGGCCAAGAGCCAGGAACTAGCAGAACGGGGTCTGGCTTGTCCAGCTCCATTTAAGGTGATACACCTACACAATGTCAGCGTTTTTGACCTGCCTCAGCTGAAAGGCACCTCTGCGTGGCATGTCCAGGCGGTAAAAGGGAAGGTGTAGCTCTGTAGTAGGACGAGCCGCAGACAAAACTGCTCGCTCCGGCCGAACAAAAAACCTCTTCCTTCTTTAATCCGGTGTCTGAGGAGTTATGTCTGCGGCTCTTCCTGCTACATTTCTTGGTTCCCTGACTGAGAATCGAACCTGGGCCGCGGCGCACCGCCAAATCCTAACCACTAGACCACCAGTGTTAATAGGAGAAGATACCTAGCTCTGAGTTTGGAATAGGTAATATTTTCAAGTGCTTACGGGGAAACAAAGCATTTCCTGACATCCTTGCTAAGCATGTGATGTCCCACCTTGGCGGGAACCATTATTACATTTTATCATTCCAGAATATTCTTGGGCATTTAAAAGCAAATCTCATACATGTTATTTATCTCCCTTCCCTTTCTACAAAATTTATTCTTTTTTAGGGTTGCATAGCGTTCCTTTGGATAGTCTTTACATTTAAATGAAATCTCTCTTGCTGGACAGTGGTCTGTCATCACTTGGTGGCACTGTTATCCTCTGGTAGGTTAATGGAAAATGCAGATTATTTGCCCCATCCTAGAGCAACTGAAGTACAATTCTTGGAACGTGGGGCTTAGGTATTCTATGTGAGCACCTCCAAAAAATTCTGTTTTACTCCATGATCATTGGACTTGTTTTCATTTCTCAGTTGAGGAGTTCATGAAACCCGGCGGCTCATGCTCGTGATCAGGGACCTGCTTGTTGGTGTCAGTGTTATGGAGGGAACTTCAACTTTCTGGGCAGCGTTCAGTACTTTTCTTAGCACAACTGGCCCGCTGTGGGTGGTTTATAGTGGCTGCCCGGTGGCTGCATGGTGGGGAATTCTCCTGGGGTCAATTGGCCTGGGACTGGGCACTGACCAGGGTAACCAGGGTCGAGGACTGCGTTGGACGGCCCTGCCGGGAACCTGTGGTTCCTGCGGACACCTCCTGTCGGGAGAGTGTGGGTGCAGCCGGAACTGCCTCCAGTTCCTAGGTGAAAGAAATAGCGGCTCAGCGCAAGCATCCAGGCAGAAGGCGGTGGGGGTGGAGCCTGCGGGAAACTGCCTGCTTTGGTCCGGTAGAGTTTTGTCTGGACCCTTGAACCTTCTTGCAGAGAACAGTGGGGGCACCACTCAGAAGCGAGGGTGGACGCGTCATGATGTATGGGGTAGATAGGCAAGCACAGATTCTGCCAGCCTACTGGGAGTGGGGCTTGGGGTTTCTGGCTAGGCCTCCAGCTCTGAGCAGGGTCGTGCCTGTGGCTTGAGTGGTGCCACCTCGTGTCTGCTGCTTTCCTGACCTCAGCGGTCTCACCTGAGAGCTCCTCAGTGTCCTGGGCCTTGTGATTTAACCCAACACTCTGCTTGCTCCGAATCCTGCCTGTGAGCTCTCTTTCCAAGTGAATGTGGTCCTGCTCCAGGACAGTAGGAGTTAGCAGGGGTCCTGGAGCAGACACATCTGGCTTTCTCTCCTGGCTGGCCACAGTCTAATTGGGTGATCATGGGCAAGTCACTTCACCTCCCCTAAACTTCAGTTTCTTTATATGTAAAATGGGGAGAATGCCATCTACTGTGGCATCTCAAGTGATCTTCTTACCTCAACTTCCCATAGTGCTTGGATTATCACATATTCTTTATCCATTCATCCGTTGATAGGCATTTAGGTTGATTCTGTATCTCTGCTATTGTGAATTATGCTGTAGTAAACATGTGAGTGCAGGTATCTCTTTGACGTACTGATTTCTTTTCCTTTGGGTAGATACCTAGTGGTGGGATTGCTGGATTGAATGGTAATTCTATTTTTAGTATTTTGAGAAATCTCCATACTGTGATCTATAGTGGCTATACTAGTTTACATTCCCACAGTGTACAAGAGTTCTCTTTTCTCTGAATCCTCACATCATCTGTTATTTTTTGTCTTTTTAGTAATAGCCATTCTGATTGGGGTAAAATGATATCTCATTGTGATTTTGATTTTCATTTTCTTGGTGATTAATGTTGAGCGTTTTTTTCATATACTGATTGGCTGTATGTCTTCTTTTGAGAAATGTTTATCCATATCCTTTGCCCACTTTTTAATGGGACTATTTTTTTCTTGTTGAGCTATCTGAGTTCCTTGTATATTTTATCTATCAGTCCCTTGTAGGATGAATAGTTTGCAAATACTTTCTCCCATTCAACAGGTTGCCTTTTCATTTTGTTGATTATTTCTTTTACTGTGGAGGGGCTTTTTTTGTTTAATTAAGTCCTATTTGTCTATTTTATTTTTGTCTTCTATGCTTTTGATGTTTCAATGATAAATTCTTTGTCTAGACCAATGTCCAGGAGAGTTTTCTCAAGTATTTTTGTAGTTTTGGGTCTTACAGTTAAGTATTTAATCCATTTTGAGTTAACTTTTGTATATGGTGAGAGATAGGGGTTCAGTTTTATTGTTCAGAATGTAGCTATCCTATTTTCCTGGCACCGTTTATTGAGGAAGGTGTCCTTTCCCCACTGTAAATTCTTGTCAGTTCTGATGAAGATCAGTTGGCTGTGAATATGGTGGCTTTATTTCCAGGTTCTCTATTCTGTTCCATTAGTCTATGTGTCTATTTTATGTCTTTACCCTGCTGTTTTGGTTACTATAGCCTTGTAATATATTTTTAAGTCAGGTAATTTGATTGATGCCTGCAGCTTTGCTCTTTTTGCTGAGGACTTTGGCTATTTGGGCTCATTTTTGGTTCTATATAAATTTTAGGATTTTTTTTCAAATTCTGTGAAGAGTGATGGTATTTTGATAGGGATTGCATTCAATCTGTAGAATGTTTTGGGTAATATGGTCATTTTATATTTTATTTAATTTTATTTAGAGACAGGGTCTTACTGTGTTGCTCAGACTGGAGTGAAGTGGCATGATCACAACTCACTGCAGCCTCAAACTCCTGAGCTCAAGTGATCCTCCCACCTCAGCTTCCTGAGTAGCTGGGACTACCAGTGTGTGCCACCACATCCAGCTAATCTTTAAAATTTTTTGTAGAGATGGAGTCTCACTATATTTCCCAAGTTTGTCTCAAACTCCTCGTCTCAAGTGATCCTCTTGCCTCAACTTCCCATAGTGCTTGGATTATAGGCATGAGCCACTGTGCCTGGCCAATGTGATTATTTAAGGGTACTAGCTCTTTTGATCCATGAGCATGGCATGTTTTTCCATTTGTATTATCTTCAATTTTTTTCATCAGTGTTTTGTAGTTCTCTTTGTAGAGATCTTTAATCTCCTTGGTTAAATTTATTCCTAGGCATTTTATTTTATTTTGTTCTTTATTCTTTTCTTTTTTTTTCAAATAGAGATGGGGTCTCACCGTGTTGCCCTGGCTGGTCCCAAACTCCTGGGCTCAGGCATTCCTCCCACCCTGGCCTCCCAAAGTACTGGGATTACAGGCGTGAGCCACTGCGCCTGGCCTATTTTTTTTTAGTAGCTATTGTAAATGGGATTGCTGTCTTGATTTCTTTCTCAGCTAGATCATTATTGGTCTATGGGAATGCTACTGATTTTTGTATGTTGATTGTGTATCCTCAACTTTACTAAATTCATTCATCAAATGTAAGGAGTTTTTTTGGTACAGTCTTTAGGTTTTTCTAGGTATAAGATCATATTATCAGCAAAGAGGGACAATTTGACTTTCTCTTTTCCAATTTGGATCATATAGCATTGCTATGATATCCGTGATCAATGCCATTTTGCATTGCTATAAAAGAGTACCTGATTCCCGGTAATTTACAATGAAAAGAGGTTTGTTTATATGGCTCATGGTTCTGCAGAAGCATGGCATCTGCTTCTGGTAAGGGTTATCAGGGGGCTTCCACAAATGGTGGAAGGTGAAGAGGAGCAGATATCACGTGGTGAGACGAAGGAAGAAAGAGAAGAGAAGGAAGGTGGCAGACTCTTTTTAAGAATCAGATTTTGTGGGAACTAATAGAGCAAGAATTCACTCATTACTGCAAGGATGGCACCGAGCCATTCATAAGGGATCTGCTCCCATGACCTGAACACCTCCCACCAGGCCCTGCCTCCAACAATGGGGATCCAATTTCAACATGCGAATTGGAGGGGAGAGATATACAAAATACATCAGATGGCTTTTCTTTCTTTCTTTCTCTGGCCTGATTTATCTGGCTGGAACTTCCAGTGCTATGTTGAATAGGAGTGGTGAAAATGGGCATCCTTGTCTTGTTCCAGTCCCCAGAGGAAAGGCATTCAACTTTTCCCCATTCAGTATGATGTTAGCTGTGGGTGTGTTGCATATGGCCTTTATTATTTTGAGGTATAGTCCTCTGTGCCTGGTTTGTTGAGAGTTTTTATCACGAAGAGATACTGAATTTTATCAAATACCTTTTCTGCATCTATTAAGATGATCATATGATTTTTATCTTTCACTCTGTTGACCGGTTGTATCACATTTGTTGATTTGCATGTGTTGAGCCATCCTTGAATCCTTTATATAAATTCCACTTGATCATGTTGTATTTTTTAAAAAATGTGCTATTGGATTTGGTTGGCTAGTGTTTTGTTGAGGATTTTTGCACCTAAGTCCATTAGGGACATGGGCCTGTCATTTTCTTTTTTGTTGTGTCCTTGTTTGATTTTGCTATCAGGGTGATGCTGCACTCATAGGATGAGTTAGGGAGAATTCCCTCCTCTTCAATTTTTTTGAATAGTTTCAGGAGGATTGGTATTACTTCTTTGTATGTTCGGTAGAATTTGGCTGTGAATCCATCAGATCTTGGACTTTTCTTTGTTGTGAGACTTTTTATTGCTGATTCAATCTCACTACTCATTATTGGTCTATTCAGGTTTTCTATTCTTTCCTGATTTAATCTTGGCAGATTGTATGTGTCCAGGAATATGTCCATTTCCTCTAGGTTTTCCAGTTTGTCAGCATATAGTTGTTTATGATAGTTTCTGATGGACTTTTGTTTTTCTGTGGTATCAGTTGTAATGTTTCTTTCTTCATTTCCAATTTTGTTTATTTGAGTGTCCTCTCTTCTTAATGTAGAAAGCAGTTTGTCAATTTTGTTTATCTTTTCAAAGAATGAATTTTTCATTTTGTTGATTTTTTTATGTTGCATTTTTAGTTTCTATTTCATTTAGTTCTGCTCTGATCTTTATTATTTCTTTTCTTTTGCTAATTTTGACATTGACTTTTTCTTGCTTTTCTAATTCCTTGTGATGGGTTGTAGATTGTGGATTTGTCCCTTTCTCCTTTTTTGATGAGGCATTTATTGCTATTTTCCTTCAGCACTGCTTTTGCTGTATCCCTCAGGTTTTGGTATGTTGTGTTTCCATTTTCATTTGTTTCAAGAAATTTTATTTTTTTATTGATTCAATGGTCATTTAGGAGCATATTGTTTAATTTTGATATATTTGTATGATTTCCAAAGTTTCTCTTGGTATTAATTTCTGGTTTTGTTCCACTGTAGTCTGAGAAGATACTTGATATGATTTTGATTTAAAAATTTTTTAGATTTGTTTTGTGGCTTAACATATAATCTATCCTGGAGAATGTTCCATTTGCTAATGAAAAGAATGTATGTTCTGCAATTGTTGGATAGAATGTTCTGTAAATGGCTTAGATCCATCTGTCTTAAAGTCCAGTTTAAATCCAATGTTTCTTTGTTGATTTTCTGTCTACATGATCTGAGTAATGCTGAGAATGGGGTGTTGAAGTCCGTTATTATTGTATTGCAGTCTAGCTTTCTGTTTAGATTCAGTAATATTTGCTTTATAATTTTGGGTGCTCCAGTGTTGGGTGCATAGATATTTAGAATTGTTATATCTTCTTGCTGGATTGATCCCTTTATAAGTATATAATGACCTTAGTCATCTTTTTTTTGTTTTTACTGCTCTTGACTTGAAGTCTGTTTTATCTGATATAAATATAGCTATTCCTGCTCACTTTTGGTTTCTATTTGCTTGGAATATCTTTTTTTCAGTCTCTTTACTTTCAGTCTATATGTGTCTTTACTGTAAGGTGCATTTATTGTTAAGCAGCCATTCTATATCTTTTAAGTAGAGAATTTAATCTGTTTTACATTCAAGGTTGTTATTGAGGTTTTGTTCCTGTCATATTGTTAATTGTTTTTTGGTTGTTTTATATATTCTTTTTCCTTTTTTCTCTTATTATTTGTCATTGTTGTCTGGTGTATTTCTGGAGTGGTGCCATTTAAGTTATTTGTCTTCTTTGTGTGATTGCTTCATCAGTGAGTTTTGTAATTTTATGTTTTTTTATGATGGTATATGTCATTGTTTTGCTTCCAGGTTTAGGACTCTCTTGATCATTTATTGTAGTGCCAGTCTAGTGGTGACAAATTGCCTCAGCATTTGCTTATCTGGGAAAGACTTTATTTCTCCTTTATTTTTGAAGGTTAAGTTCACCAGATATAGTATTCTTCTTTGGTAGTTTTGTTTTTCTTTCAGTAGTTTGAGTATATTATCCCATTCTCTTCTGGACTGTAAGGTTTCTGCTGAGAAATCCATTGTCAGTCTCATGGGGTTTCCTTTATAGGTGGGTAGGCAGTTTTTACTTACTGTTTTTAGGATTTAGCTTTTATCTTTGACTTTAGGCAGTCTGATTATAATGTATCATAGAGACCTTTATGAATTGTATCTGCATAGGGATCATTGATACTCCTGTATCTGAATGTCTAAATCCCTTGCTAGACTTGAGAATTTTTCATCTCTCATTTTATTAAAGAGATTTTCTAATCTTTTCATTTTCTCTTTGCCCTTGATAATACTGATAATTTGTATATTTGGTTGTCTTGTGGTGTCCCAAATGTCATGAAAGCTTTTCTCATTAAAAAAATTAGTTTTTTCTTAAGTTTTTGTCTGACTGGGTTTTTTTTTTTTGTTTGTTTGTTTTTTTTTGCTTTTATCTGATCTAGTCTATCGTTGCAGCTTTCAAATATATTTTGTATTTCCTTCAATGAATTATTTAGTTCCAGAATTTCTATTTCGTTCTTTAAAAATATATATCTCTCTGGTAAATTGCTAGTTTATATCCTGAATTGTTCTTCTGATTCTTTGTATTGTTTTTCAGAATTCTCTTGCAACTGACTGAACTTTAGAATCAATATTTTGAATTATTTATCTGGAATTTTGAAGATTTCCTTTTTATTAAGATCTATTGCTGCAGAATTATTGTGTTCCATTGCAAGTGTCATATTTCCTTGCTTTTTCATGTTTCCCGTTCTTATGTTGACATCTGTGCATCTGGTGTAACTGTTGCTTCTTCCTGATCTTCAATGTACTTTCAAAGGGGAGGACTTTTCCCTGAAGATGTGTCTGTGGTATTGGTTGGGTAGGGCACTTTGACTTTGATTTTAGGTATGTGCACTGGTGTTATTCTGTATGATTTATTTGGCTGTAAACAGCATTAGTGCTTTGTGTGATTTCCTCAGAGGGTTAGGGTGCAGTTATTGATGGAGGGTGTGGTGAAGTTGTGCTGAGACCTGGGAAGCCAAGTGGGCCAGTCCTTAGACCACAGTGGTGGGCTAAGCATGCCTGTCTTTGTGCCCCATGGCAGTGTATGTGCTGGCAACTGTGCTGATATTTAACAGTGGGCTGATTCTTTGGCCTCCAGATGGCTTGCTTGGATGCCAGTACTGGCAGCAGTGGGCCAGGCAGGTGAGTGGGTTCTTGGGTCCCTGGGCAGCTGACGTGGTATGAATGATAGGAGTAGCTTTATTTGGAGGACCTTCTGGGTCCTCAGCAGTTCTGGTGGTGACTGTAGTGTGGGGTCGCTCCCTGTAATTCCAGACATGCTGGGCTCAGGCTCTCCTGCTTTCTGCAGCAGCAGCATAGCACCATGTGATGGTAGTGGGGGGCTCTATCTTCATGCAGAAATCTGGGCACAGAAACCTCATGGTCAGTGGGGTTGCAGTCACCACTTACCACCATAGACAGGTAGTCCTCTGGTTCAACCACCCCAGCCTCTGGTGGCAACAGGAGCAGGTGTACAGAGGGGGAAGAAGGGTCTTATTCTCTATGGGACAACCTGAACACAGAGGTCACTCTGCTGGTGGAAGGGGATTTCATTCTATGCTTACAAAGCTGAGCACAGAGTTTGTGCCAGCGCTGGGCATGGGATCACTTTTCATAGCATCCGACAAGGAACTCTTTGGTCTCTGGAAAGTGTGAACTTTGAAGTCCTTTGTCCCAGGGGCTGCCTTTTCGTTGCACTGCATCATCTTTTCTTGGAAAGTAGTGGGCTAGAGTACTGGGAACTCTCTGTGGGCTAGAGTGCTGGGAGCCCTGCAGTACCTTTGGGTCCATCCAGTGCTGTGCTGCTGCAAGCCGTAAAAGTGGACTCTGGGGAATGTCAGTGGGAGCTCCTGGGATGTGGAGGTATGGGGGTTGTTGTTCCCAGGGCAGAATGCAGTTCCACGAAGGCTGCGCTCTTGAAATGATGCCCTGCCACAACCACTCAGGTCTTATGGGAGGGTGAATGACCCAGTGCAAGTTCCTTGTCTGCTGCAATGCAGACAAGAGGCCTGTTACTCAATGTCTATGCCATGGGGCCTGTTACTCAATGTCTATGCCAGTGTCAGGATTTGTGCGGGTAGAAGAGCTCTCCTGTGGTTCAGATTGTAGCAGTCCACAGGCTTGCTGGACTACTGAACTCTCTCTTACCCTTTCCCTGCAATATTGAACCCCTTCATGTTCAGGCAGATCTTGGCCAAGCTGGATGTTTGCTTCCTTTATCTTATATGCCTCAGGTGTTTCCCATGTGTTCTCCAAAGGAATCTGGTTGAGAGTTGAGGTATAATTGTCTAGTCATAATTTTGTTTCTTCTTTCTGAAGGGGGCAGGTGTCTGATGTCTCTACTTAGTCATCTTGAACTGGAATTCTACTGTTTATTAGGTTTATAACCTGCTTCTCTCACTTGATAGTGCCAGCCCTGTTCTCCAGCATCATGTATCAGGTGCTCAGTGAATGGTTAAAAAAATTACCATCATCATCATCATCCTAAAAATAGGTTTGACGTTTTAGAAAAAAACTATTCTGGGTGTTTTCATGGCTACTATCTATGTGGTTTAAGAATAGTTGTGTTGGGCACTGGTTCGTGTGTCTTTCATTCTACCTGATTTTACCTTCCTCTTAAGACTACCCAAGGACTGTCAGGTGAATTGTCAGGCCCACTCATTGGGCTTCCCTGGGGTCAATAAATACTACCCAATGAATCATCATGAAATGATTGAACCTTGGTGCATGAGAAATTTAGCAAAACTGTCTTCAAGGTCCGGGCAGTCTGGAAAACGTCCACTGGGAGAGAAAGCCAAGGGAACCTGCATACAGGAAGCTGAATGCAAAGTAGATGTCAATGAATGAAACTTAAGTTTCCTCAGCATCAGATGCCTGGGAACTCTGACTCTTTGCTGCTTCATCTGAGACCCTGAGGCTCAGACTCAGGGCTTGAACCAGACAGTGCCCTTGGCATTGGCTGTAATGAGGGTGGCTCAGTTATCTTCTATAATGCAGAAATAAGTGACTTTAAAAGTTTCTGTTTATTTTTATCCATACAAGTAATATCTGAATACATTAAAAAACATCTATACAGTGTAGCTAAAGTTGTAGTTTCTCCTTCAGTCCCCATCCAACCCACCATCCAGGGTTGATTTGATAAGGTTCTTTTCTATTATTTACAAACACAACATAGGGTTTTCGGTTTCTTCCTGGGATGGCAATGCATTGTGGGTAATTTCCTGTAATATGTTAAGACCGTATGCTGTTTGGTATTGCTATCTGCAAAGTGTATTGTCTTTTCATGCTTTTATTCAAGAGACCTTTTTCTACATGCAATACAGCCTTCTATATCTTGTTTGAAAAATTTGTGTAGGTACGAGAAAAGACTACTTCAAAAATCTGTTGTATAGCAACTCCTTTGTCTTTGCCTGAAAAATGAAGATGAAAGTGTTTCATTCTCTTTCCACTTATCTCACAGTAATTTGTAATTCTGGTGTATTATGTTATGCGATCTTTACTTCCTGAATACATACTGAGGTAGGGGCAAATGGCATGGTATTACTGATGCTGTTACAAAGATTAAATGGTGGCTGGTGTGAACACAATGTCATTAATACCTTACTATTTTAAGGGTGCCAAAACTGACTATTAAACAACATAATTTTGGTGTTCTTTTTTTGTAGAGAGAGGGTGTTCCTAGTTTGCCCAGGCTGATCTAAAACTCCTTGCTTCAAGTGATTCTCTTGTCTTAGCCTCCCAAAGTCCTGGGATTACAGGCGTGAACCACCGTGCCTGGCTTTGAATACTAACAAGTAGTCTTGTGTTCTTCTCTGGGGTACACGATAGTCATTTGTTTTTCACAGGTGATGTTAATTTTATTTTTTCAATTTAATGATTACCAGTAAATTTATGGAGTTGTGCAGCCATCACCACAATCCAGTTTTAGAACACTTGTATCACTCAAAATATTCCTTCATGCCTGTTTGCATATAATCCCCGCTCAAATCTCCAGACCTGGGTAATTGCTGAATCCCTCTATCTCTGTAAATTTGCCTTTCACTAGATAGTTCACATAAGTGGAATGATGGTATATACAGTTTTCATGGTTTTTGTGTCTTGCTTCTTTCACTTAGTGTATCGTTTTTGAGACTTAATCCTGTTGTAGCAGTTGTCTAAGTTGTACCCTTGTTGTAGTATGTCGTATCACTATTTAAGTCATTTAAATTGCTGAATAGTATCTTTTGCATGGATAAATTACATTTTGTTTATCTGTTTACCAGATGGTGAAATATTTCCAATTTTTGTCTATTGTGAATGATGCTGCTCTGAACATTTACATACATGTCTTTGTGTAGACATATTTTCATGCTTCTTCGATATGTTCCATTGAGTAGAATTGCTGGCCCAAATAGCAAGTTTATGTTTCACTTAAAAAAAAATCCCTGCCAAATGAGTTTCCTAAGTGGTTGTACCATTTAAGATTCCCAACAGCAGTACATGAAGATTCCAGTCTCTTCACATTCTTACCAACACTTGTATTGTCTGTCTTTTTGATTGTAGTCATTCTAGTGGGTGTGCTGTGGTATGTCACGGTGGTTTTAATTTAATTTTTCTGAGGACTAATGATGTTAAATATCTTCTGAGTTTATTAGCCATGCTAATCTTCCATGCTTAAATGTCTGTTCGAATCTTTTGTCCATTTTAAAATTCAATTGTTTGTCTTATTATTGAATTGTAGGAGTTCTTTATGTATTCTGGATACAAGTCTTTTATCAGATGCCTGGTTTCTGCATATTTCCTCCTAATTTGTGAACTAAATTTTTTTTCTTATAAATATTTTCTATAAATATTGCATTTATTTTCCTTTTCCCCCCAACTTTTAAGTTCAGGGGTGTATGTGCAGGATATGCAGGTTTGTTACATAGGTAAACATGTGCCATCATGGTTTGCTGCACAGATCATCCCATCACCTGAGTATTAAGCCCAGTATGCATTAGCTATTCTTCCTCATGCTTTTCCTCTCCCTGCCCCCGACTGACAGGCCCCAGTGTGTGTAATTCCTCCCCATGTGTCCATGTGATCTCATCATTTAGCTCCTACTTCTAAGTGAGAACATGCAGTATCTGGTTTTCTGTTTTTGCGTTAGTTTACTGAGGATGATGGCTTCCAACTTCATCCATGTCCCTGCAAAGGTCATGATCTCATTCCTTTTTATGGCTGCATAGTATTCTGTGGAGTATATGTATCACATTTTCTTTATTAAGTCTGTCATTGGATAAAGAACATTGACGCCCATTGATGAGCATTTAGGTCTTTGGTATTGTGAATAGTGCTGCAATGAACATATGTGTGCATATATCTTTATAACAGAATAATTTATATTCCTTTGGGTATATACCCAGTAATGGGATTGCTGGGTCAAACGGTATTTCTGCCTCTAGGTCTTTGAGGAATTGCCACATTGTCTTCCACAATGGTTGAACTAATTTACACTCCCACCAACAATGTAAAAGCATTCCTTTTTCTCCACAACCTCACCAGCATCTATTGTTTTTTGACTTTTTAATAATAGCCATTCTGACTGGTGTGAGATGGTATCTCATGGTTTTGATTTGCATTTCTCTAATTATTAGTGATGTTGATTTTTTTTCATGTTTGTTGGCCACATATATGTCTTCTTTTGAGAAGTGTCTGTTCATGTCCTTTGCCCACTTTTTAGTGTTTTTTTTTTTTTTTTTTTCTGTAAATTTGTTTAAGTTCCTTGTAGATTCTAGATATTAGACCTTTGCCAGCTGGATTGATTGCAAAAATTTTCTCCCATTCTGTAAGCTGTCTCTTCACTCTAATGATAGCTTCTTTTGTGGTGCAGAAGCTCTTTAGTTTGATTAAATCTTATTTGTCAATTTTTGTTTTGTTGTAATTGCATTTGGTGTTTTCTTTTTTTTTTTTTTTTTTTTTTTTTTTTGAGACGGAGTCTCGCTCTGTCGCCCAGGCTGGAGTGCAGTGGCGCGATCTCGGCTCACTGCAAGCTCCGCCTCCTGGGTTCACGCCATTCTCCTGCCTCAGCCTCCCGAGTAGCTGGGACTACAGGCGCCCACAACCGCGGCCGGCTAATTTTTTGTATTTTTAGTAGAGACGGGGTTTCACCGTGGTCTCGATCTCCTGACCTTGTGATCCGCCCGCCTCGGCCTCCCAAAGTGCTGGGATTACAGGCGTGAGCCACCGCGCCCGGCCGCATTTGGTGTTTTCGTCATGAAATCTTTGCCCATACCTGTGTCCTGAATGATATTGTCTAGATTTTCTTTTAGGGTTTTTATAGTTTCGGGTTTTAAATTTAAGTCTTGAATCCACCTTGAGTTAATTTTTGTATATGGTATCAGAAAGGGGTCCAGTTTCAGTTTTCTGCATATGGCTAACCAGTTCTCCTAGTGCTATTTATTAAACAGAAAATCCTTTCTTCATTGCATTTATTTTCTTATTGTTGACTTCTGAAGTGCAAATGTTTTAAATTTTGATGAAGTTTAAAATATTTAAATAATAGATTATGCTTTTGACGTTATATCTAAGAACTTTGTCTAACTAAGCTCATGAAGATTTTATTTTTTCCTAGAAATTAATAGTTTTACTTTTTACATCTAGGTGTATGATCCATTTTGAGTTATTTTTTTGTGTATGGTGTGAATAATAATTTAAGTTTGTTTTTTGAAGGTGTATACCCCGTTGTTAAAAAAGAGTATCCTTTTTACATTGAATGGATACATTGGCCTCACATATAGTTTATCCTAGAGAATGTTCCATTTTTACTTTAAAAGCATGTGTATTCATCAGTCTTTGGATTGACTGTTCTATATATGTCAGATTGAGTTGGCACTTGGCTCTTTTCTGAAAAATAAATTGACCATAAATGCAAAGATTTATTTTTGGACTTACAGTTAAGTTTCTTTCATCTATATTCTTGGGACAGTACCACCCTGTATTGATTACTGTATCTTTAGAGCAAGAGTTGAAATTTAGTAGTGAAAGTCAACTTTGTAATTCTTTTTTTTTTCTGAGGCGGAGTCTCGCTCTGTCAGCCAGGCTGGAGTACCGTGGCACAATCTCAGCTCACTGCAACCTCCGCCTCCCAGGTTCAAGCAATTCTCGTAATTCAGCCTCCCAAGTAGCTGGGATTGCAGGTGCCCACCACCACGCCCGCCTAATTTTTGTATTTTTGTAGATACGGGGTTTCACCGTGTTGGCCAGGCTGGTCTCGAGTGACTGACCTCAGGTGATCCACCTGCCTCAGCCTCCCAAAGTGCTGGGATTACAGCTGTGAGCCCACTGTGCCCGGCCAACTTCGTCATTCTTTTTAAAAGTTATTATAGTAATTCTGGGTGTTTTGCATTTCCATGTGAATTTTAGGATCAGCTTGTCAGTTTCCACAAGATACTTACTGGATTTTGATAAGGATTGTGCTGATTTTGTAGATCAATTTGGCAAGAATTGCCTTCTTGACAATATTCTTTCAATCATGCATATGGGATATTTTCCATTTATTTAAATCTTCTGTAATTTCTGTCATTGATGTTTTGTTGTTTTCAGTGTACAAGTCTTGTACTTATTTTGTTAAATTTATTCCTAAGCATTTGATTCTTTTTATGGTATTATGAATAGAATTGTTTTTTAATTTCATTTTCAGAACATTGCCAGTATATGAGAATACAGTTGATTTTTCTATTTTGATCTTGTATCGTACAAACTTGCTCAACTTTTTATTAATTCTGGAATTTTTTTTGGTAGATTCCTTGGGATTTTCAACATACAATGTTTCATCATTTGAGAATAAGTATAGTTTTACTTCTCATTTTCCAATCTAGATGCCTTTAACTTCTTTTTCTTTTCTTTTTGCACTGCCTTGAATGTCCAGTAAAATGTTGAGTAGAAGTATTGATAGTGGAATCTTTGCCTTTTTTCTGATCTTAGGGAGGAAAGCCCCATTCCTCCTTTCACCATTAAGTAAGATATTAACTGTGTTTTCTTAGATGTCTTTTGTTTTGTTTTGAGACAGGGTCTCACTCTGTCACCCAGATTGTAGTGCAGTGGCATGATCTTGGCCTACTGCAGCCTCAGCCTCCTGGACTCAAACGATACTCCCACTTCCAAGCAGCTGGGATGGCAGGCACGTGCCACCATGCCCAGCTAATTTTTGTAGTTTTTGTAGAGATGGGGTTTTGCCATGTTGCCCAGGCTCTTGAACTCCTGAGCTCAAGGCATCCACCTGCCTTGGCCTCCCAAAGTGCTGGAATTACATGTGTGCACCACCATGCCTTGCCTTAGATGTCCTTTATCATGTTAATAAAGTTGCCTTCTATTCTTAGGCTATGGAGAGTTTATGTCATGAATGGGTACTGGATTTTGTCAAATGCTTTCTTCCTTCTGAATCTATTGAGTATATTGTATAGTTTTTGTTCTTTATTTTATTAATATGCTGTATTGCATTAACTAGTTTTTGGATATTTTGCCAACTTGTATTTTTTTTGGATAAATCCCACCTGTTCATGGTATATAAATCTTTCCTATATGTTGCTGCATTTAATTTTCTAATATTTTGTTAAGGATTTTTGCGTCTTTGTTCATGAGACATACTGGGTTTTAGCATTCTTTTCTTGTCATGTCTTCATCTGGCTTTGATATTTTTATTTGCTATGAGAGTAATACTGACTTCATGCAATGAATAGGTCGTGTTTTATCCTTTTCTATTTTCTGAAATTTGTGAAGACTTGATATTATTGGTGTTATTTCCTTAAATATCTGATAAAATTCACTAATGAAGTTCTCTGGGCCTGGAATTTTCTCTGTGGGAAGATTTTAAAGAGATACTTCAGTTTAAAAGAAAACTTTTTAAAGACATATTCAGACATTCTATTTGAGTCAGCTTTGGTAATTGATGTCTTTCTAGTAATTTGTTTATTTCATCTAAGATATCTAACGGCATAAAATTGTTTATAATATAACCCTTTAAATTTTGTTTTTATTTAATTCAAAGTGTTTTCCAGTTTTCTTTGTGGGTTTTTCTTTGATTGATGGATTATTTAGAAGTTTACTGCTTAATTTCAAAATATTTGGAAATTTCCTAGCACTCTGCTTTCAAAATATTTGGATATTTCCCAGCACATAGTTCTCATGCAATCAGTTGCATCAGAATGCAACTGATTCTGTTGCATTCAGGGAACACATTTAGTATGATTTCAGTCTTTTTAGGTTATTGGGACTCGTTTTATCCTGGAGAATGTTTCATGTATGCTTTAAAATAATGCATATTTTGCAGTTATTGGATGGAATGTTCTATATATGTCAGGTTGAGTTGGTTGATAGTACTGTTCAAGTGTTCTTTATTTTTGATGGCTTTCTAATTGTTATGTCAGTTTTTGAGAGTGGAGTATTAACGTCTTCAATTATAATTGTTGAATTGCCTATTTCTTTTTAAAATTCTGTCAGTTTTTGCTTTATGTATTTTAGAGCTATGTTGTTAGGTGAATGTACATTTATAATTATTACATTAGCTCAATTTATTGAGCTTCCTTTTTATCATTGTGTTGTTTGTCTTTTCTGCTAATAATAATTCTCATCTTAAAGTTTACTTCCCCCCCGATATTAATAGAGCCATTCTAGCTGTCTTATGGTTACTGTTTATATGATATATATCTTACCATTTAAATCCATTTGTTCTTTGAATCTTAAATGTATCTCTTGTAGACAGCATATAGTTGGATTTTAAGTTTTTATGCAGTTTAACCATTTCTAACTTTTGATTGGAATGTTTAGACCATTCATATATATGGTAATTATTGATATGGTGAGTTAACATTTGCCATTTTGTTATTTGTTTTCTACATTCTGCCTTTTTTGTTCCTCTGTTACTCGTTGACTTTTTTGTGTTAAGTGTCTTTTAGTGTATTATTTTAGTTCTCTTGATTTTTAAATCATTTTATTTTGAATTATTTTCTAAAGTTATTGGAATCTAGGGATCACAATTTGCATCTTAACTTATCACAATCTATTTAGGATTAATATTAACTTAATTCCAGTAATATATAGAAACTGTGCTCTAATTTAGCTTTATTTCCTTTTCTTTGTTTTACTCTCATCTATATTTACATTTGTTGTAAATCCAATAAAACAGTATTGTAATGATTAAGTTATATAATCTTATGCCTTTTAAGGAAGTTAAGAGAACAAATGAAAAAGTACATTTGTAGCATTTACAAAATAATAGACTTTATTTTAAAAGCATTTTTAGGTTCATAGCAAAATTGAGTGAAAAGTAGAGTTCTCAAATGCCCTCAATGCCCAGGCATGTACAGGCTACCCCACTATCAACGTTCCATACCAGAGTGTTACATTTTTTATAATTAATGAACCTACATTGACATATAGTCATCGGTTAAAGTCCATAGTTTACATTAGGATTCACTCTAGGTGTCATACATTCTATGGGTATTGACAAATATATAATGACACATATCCATCATTATAGTATTATACAGATAATTTCATAGCCCTAAAAATTCTCTGTGCTCTGCCTGTTCACCTGTCCTCCCCTAAACCTCTGACCTTTTTACTATCTCTATAATGTTGCCTTTTCTAGAGCGTCATATAGTTGGAATCATGCAGTATGTAGCTTTTTCACTGTGGCTGCTTTTATTTAGTAATATACATTTAAGGGCCCTTTGTGTCTTCGCATGGTTTTATAGCTCATTTCTTCTTAGTAGTGAATAATATGTTTTATAGATGTTTCAGAGTTTATCCATTCACCTACTGAAGGACATCTTGGTCACTTCCAGTTTTTGTCCATTGTAAATAAAGCTGCTGTAAACATTCATGTACAGGTTTTTGTACAGACGTAAGCTTTTAACTCCTTTGGGCAAATACTGAATGTGATTGCTAGATTGCATGATAAGAGTATATGTGGTTTTGTAAGACACTGAAAATCTGTTTTTCAAAATATCTGTACCAGCAATGAATAAGAGTTTCTGTGGCTCCACATATTCACCAACATTTGGTGTTGTCAGTGTTTTATATTTTCCCCTTATTAATGGATGCGTAGTGGTATTTCATTGTTGTCAATTTGTAATTTCTTAATGGTATATAATGTTGAATATCCATCTCAAGGCACTGTTTCTACAAAAAAATTTTAAAAATTAGCTGGGTATAGTGGTACATACTTGTGGTCCCAGCTACTTAGGAGACTGAAGTGGGAGGATCACTTGAGCCTAGAAGGTCGAGGCCACAGTGAGCCATAATTATGGCACTGCACTCCAGCAAGAGTAACAGAATGACACTCTGTCTCAAAAAAAAAAATGTTGAGTATCTCTTCATATGCTTATTTGCTGTCTTGACCTTTGAAAATTTGATTACTATATGCCTTGGGGATAGTCTTATTTGAGTCAGCTATGTTTGGTATTCTCTGACCTTCCTGTACCTGGATATTTATCTCTTTCTCAAATTTTGGTAAGTTTTCTATTTTTTTAATAAGTTTTCTACTCCTTGCTTTTGTTGAACTCCCCCTTGAACAATATTAATTGTTAGATATCTTCAAGCTCACTGATTCTTTCGTCTACTTGATCCATTTTGTTGTTGAGAACATTTGATAAATCTTTTCAGCAAATATATTTCTCAGTTTTAAGATTTTTGTTTGATTTTTTTCATTATTTTGATCTTTTTGCTAAATTTCTTTGATAAATTTCTTAATTGCTTTTCTGTGTTATCCTGGAGATCACTGAGCTTCCTTAGAACTGTTATTTTAAATTTTTGGTCAAAGAGTTCACAAATTGCCCTCTTGTTGGGGTCATTGATTCCTTGCTTCGTTCACTTGGGGAGGTCACATTTCCCTCTTTGCTGTTGTTTCTTGTGGATGTGTATCTGCGTCTTTGCATTGAAGAATTAGTTATTTATTCTAGTCTTCTCTGTCTGGCTTATTTTGGGTTTTGTTGGGTATATTTGCTTAGAGATTCTTTGTAATTTACCTGCTGATTTTTCTTTTCTTTTCTTTTCTTTCATTCCTTCTTTTTCTAGGTCATGGCCTCCTTTTGGAATTGGATATTGAATGGTGTCTAAAGCCCAGTTTTACCTTGGTTCTAGTAGACTGTCCAAGTGCCATCAGTTCCCAGTGCCATCAGTTCCCAGTGGAGGAGGTCCCAAAGGAAAAATCTCAGTAGTATGGAATGGCTGGCTAGGGTTTTGTGCCCAGGAAACCTATAGAATGAACCCTGTACAGAGGGATGCTGCTGAGCAACCACTCTGATTTGGCACCTCATTTGGCCAAGTTACAGGACAGAGTTTTCGGGGCTGGGAGTGGTAGTCCCACCTCCTCCTTTATCTCTATCTGACCTTAGGGATATTTCTCCCTTTGAGTACTTTCTATGCCTCCTGTGGGTTGAGGTAGGGACAGGTCTCCCGCCAGGGATCTCAAGATCTCAAGACAGTAGGGAAGTTTTTTGTCTACCTAGATCTGACTTTTTCCAGGGTGGAAAAACATGAGTCAGGAGAATATTTTTCATGTGCTTGGTGCTGGTCAGATTGGGGGAAGGGGTGTCATGGATATGGAAATCAGATTCTCTTACCATCTTCTCAGAGTTTTTTTTTTAACTTCTCTGTGGCCCTGGGAACTGATTTACTCTATATTTGAGCTTTGGGAAGTTGCTGGCTATGATTTCAGTGCTGTATATTTGTTTTGGGGTTTCTGTGAAAGAGAGTGAAGCCAGCATGCTACTATATCACCATTCTGGAACTGGAAGTCTATGAACAGTAGTTTGTTTAATCATAACGACTCTTTGAGGGTTATTATCTTCTTTTCTTTTTTGGATGGAATCTTGCTCTATCGCCAGGCTGGACTGTAGTGGCATGATCTCGGCTCACTGCAACCTCTGCCTCCCTGGTTCAAGTGATACTCCTGTCTCAGCCTCCTGAGTAGTTGCGACTACAGGCGCGTGCCACCATGACTAGCTAATTTTTGTATTTTCAGTAGAGACAGGGTTTCACCATGTTGGCCAAGATGGTCTCCATCTCTTGACCTCATGATCCACCCACCTCAGCCTCCCAAAGTGTTGGGATTACAGGCATGAGCCACCGTGCTCGGCTGGTTATTATCTTCTAAATGAGGCACAAAGAGTCTTTCATGAAGGCACATAACTAGTAATTGGCAGAGCTGAGATATTAATCCAGGCAGTTTGAATCCAAGTTAACACAATTAATCGAGTAAAAAAGGAACAAATACAAATAAAGAAATTAAGAAATGATAAAGAAAAAATGATTACAAGTCCATAAATAATGAATACAGTCATAAGGATGCCTTTACTTGGAAAAGTAAATGTTATTAATACAAGCTGGATAAAAATAGTCATTTTCTTGGAAGAGGTAACTTATCAGAATTGACTCTAGAATATGAAGAAAATCTAAATAGACTAATTATAAAACACCAGATTTGTCATGCTAAAAGTACTGGGTCCAGACAGTTTTACAGAATTTCCCAGATCTAACAAATGAATTCTTCAAATGTGGTTTCAACTGTTGTAGTGCATGGCTTAAAAAGCTTCCAAATTATTTACAAAAAGCATTACAATATTGACACAAATCTTAACAAAAATTTCATTAAAAGTATTTGAGACCGAGTTCAGTATGAACTCAAAATCCTAAATAAAATATTGGCAAACAATTCTATTGCACATGAAAAAATAATACACCATGACCAAATGGGATTATTCCAAGAATAGGAGGTGAAATCAATATTGTGAAATCATATTAATAGACTTAATGAAAAAATTTATATAGTCTTCCTTACAGACCCAGAAAATGTATTTGTCAAAAGTCAAAATTCATTCTTGATGTTTAAAAATTCAAGAAAAAATCAACAAGCATCAGAGGAAGAAGGGCTAAAACTAAATATAAATAAAAGCAAATGAATCTATTTCTAATAAATAGAATAACCACACAGAAGGGATCAGAAGTACTAATCCAAATAAGTTTTGAGCACAGTATTGTAACTATAGACCCTGAGTCAGTAGGGAAAAATGCAAATAAATCTTGACCCTTCTTAAAACATTTGTTGAAGTGGTGTGAGTATATCAATTCCAAAAGTATTTTGTGTACTGTATGATTGAACCTATTGGTAAATATATTAATATTGTTGGAAGCCAGGATTGTCACTATGGAAGAAGGGAGACAAATATGAAATGGAAGACGTTAAATAAGAAGGCAGTGGTTCATGGTAATTAAAGGTACCATATTTGGTTCATAATTATCTTCACTAAGAAACAGGACTCCTTAGAGGAATGGCTAATTGTAAAACTGTGGCAGTTAAGATATAAGATGAGCTTAGAACATCTTGTGTTAGAAAGTAAGGAAGTTCTTCCCTCCAAAAATGATGGGGATCTGTCAAAAAGACAACAGGGAACGGCTTGAAGAGGCTCGCATCAGTCAAATCTGGAAAAAATTTAGCATCAAAATAATGACAGTCATAAATTATAATTCAGTGAACAAAATAAGAATACATGAGTACATAGTGATAATGGATGGATATGTGAATGGATAAAGAGGGAGAGGGGGAAATTTCGTCATAGTACAATGACAAGTGAAAATTGATATTTGACTGAAGGGAGGAGCTTGAAGATAGCTGACTAGAGGGGCCTTGTACTCACCTTCTCCACAAAGAAACAAACTAGTGAGTAGATAACCATACTTTGTATAGATCATTAAAAAAAATACTAGAATCCAACAGATAAGTGACAGGAAGCACCTAAAGCAGTGAAGAGGAGGGAAGTGAGGCAGCCTGCCTAACCAGGATTGGCTGGGAACCCAGAAAGGCTACTCAATATGAGGAAAGAGTAAATGAGAGATCCCCACATCCTCACTGCAGACTCCTGCAATCCTAGCCACAGGAAAGTCCTTTGATCATCATGGATCCTGAAACTGAAATAGGGAGCTGCCTGGAGATCTACAACAGCACTGCTCCAGAGAAGAAACTCATGCTTCTCAGACACCAATTAATAATTTACAAATTAATAATTTACTGAGTTTTCAGCAGCTACAGCAAGATGCCATTTTGAGAGTCCAGGCCTGAACAAACTGCCCCCTGCCCTGGGGTCCAACAAAGCCTGCATCTCCATATTCCTGGAGCCCCACTGACATCCTCTACCTGCAGCTACTGTCACAGATGGCTGCTGCTGCCAGGGCCATGGTGTGGGCAACCAGCAGTGACTCTATTGCCACCAGCAGCCAAGCTGCCACATATTTTTGTGTGCCCAGACTGAATGGAACACATAAAGCAACCAAATATTTGACTTTTGGAATCCCAAAAGGTCAAGAGTAGATGAAAGTGTTAGAAAAACCTATATAATGAGAAAATAGTTGAAAATGTACGAAGTCTAGCAAGAGATTTAGACATCCAGATACAGGAAGCTCAGAGATATCCAAATAGATGCAATTCAAAAAGGTATTCTCCATGGCACTTCAGAGTCAAACTATCAAAAATAAAAGAGATAATCCTAAAATTAGCAAGAGAAAAGTATTTATTTGCTTATAAAGGAACTCATACCAGACTAACAGCAGATCTCAGTAGAAACCTTATAGGCCAGAAGATAATGAAATGATATATTCAAAGTGATGAAAAAAAAAAAAAAACCTGTCAGCCAAGAAAACTTATACTCAGCAAAGTTATCATTCACAAATGAAGGAGAAGTAAAGTCTTTCCCAGACAAGCAAAAGCTGAGGGAATTTATCACCATTAAACTGGTCATACAAGAAATGCTTAAGAGATTTCTACACCTGGAAGTGAAAAGATGATATTACCACTATGAAAACACATGAAAGGGTACAGTCAGCTGGTAGAACAATCATACAAATAAGGAAGAGAAAGAATTCAAATTTGCTAATATAGGAAACCACCAAACCACAATGATAAACCAGAGAGAAAGAAAGGGACAAAGGATATATGAAACTACCAAATTGTCAATTGGTGAAATGACAGGAGTAGGTCATCATATATCAATAAATGGATTAAACTTTCCACTGAAAAGGTATAGACTGGCTGAATGGCAGAACAAACAAAAACAAAAACAAGAACCAAACCCACAACCGAACAATATGCTGCCTACAAGAAACTCATCTTACCTATAAAGACGCATATAGACTGAAAGTAAAGGCATTCAAAAAGATATTCTAGCTGGGCGCAGTGGCTCACACCTGTAATGCCAGCATTTTGGGAGGCCAAGATGGGCAGATCACCTGAGGTCGGGAGTCCGAGACCAGCCTCAACATAGAGAAACCCTGTCTCTACTAAAAATACAAAATTAGCTGGATATGGTGGTGCATGCCTGTAATCCCAGCTACTCAGGAGGCAGAGGCAGGAGAATTGCTTGAACCTGGGAGGCAGAGGTTGCGGTGAGCCGAGATTGTGCCATTGCACTCCAGCCTGGGCAACAAGAGCGAAACTCCATCCCCCCCCACAAAAAAAAAGATATTCCATGGAAACAGAAACCAACAGCAAGTAGGAGTCGCTATACTTGTATTAGATGAACCAGACTTCAAGTTAAGAACAGTAAAAAAGGACAAAGGAGGTATTATATAATGATAAAGGGATCAATCCAGCAGGAGGAAGTGAAAATTCCAGATATCTATGCCCATTAATACTGGAGCACCCAGATTCATAAAGCAAATAGTATTGAATTTAAAGAGAAAGACAGACTGCAATACAATAACAGTGGGGGACTTTAACACCCCATTCTCAGCAAGAGGTGAAAGACCTCCACTAGGAAAACTATAGAAAGTTGATGAAAGAAATTGAAGAAGACAGAAACAAATGGAAAGACATTCCATGCTCATAGATTAGAAGAATTGATATTGCTAAAATGACCATGCTGCCCAAAGCAATCTACAGATTCAATGTGTTCCCTATCAAAATACCAATGTCATTTTTCACAGAAATAGAAAAAAATCCTAAAATTTGTATAGAACCAAAAAATATCTTTAATAGCCAAAGCAATCCTGAGCAAAAACAACAAAGTTGGAGGCATCACACTACCCAACTTATAAATACAACAAAGTTGGAGGCATCACACTACCCAACATATAAATACATTTGGTTCTATACAAATTCTATAGTAACCAAAATAGCATTGTATAGGTATAAAGACAGAGACGCAGACCAATGGAACAGAACAGAGAACCCAGAAATCAATTAGCATATTTACAGCTAATGGATTTTTGACAAAGGCAACCAAGAACATACATTGAGGAGAGGACACTTTCTTCAAAAATTGGTCCTGGGAAAATCTGACATTTATTTGCAAAAGGATGAAACTAGACCCCTATATTTCATCATATAAAATGTCAACTCAAGATAGATTAAATACTTAATTGTAAGATCTGAAACTGTAAAACTACTAGAATAAAACAGGGAAAATATTTTAGAACATTGGTCTAGGCAAAGATCTTATGGCCAAGACCTCAAGAGAACAGGCAACAAAAACAAAAATAGACAAATGGCACTCTATGAAACTAAAAAGCTTTTGCACAGCAAAGGAAACAACCAATAGAGTGAAGAGACAACCCACTGAATGGGAGAAAATATTGCAAACTATTCATCTGACAAGGGACAAATATTCAGAATATACAAGGAACTCATCAGTTAAAAAAAACTCATTAAAAAGTAGGCAAAGGACATGAATAGGCTTTTCTCAAAAGAAGACATACCAGTGGCCAAAGAGTTTTTGAAAGATGTTCAACATCATTAATCATCAGGGTAATGCAAATCAAAATCACAATGAGATATCACCTCACCCCAGTTAAAATGGCTTTTATAAAAAGACAGGGAACAAGAAATGTTGTTGAGTATTTGAATAATGGGGACTCTCATACACTGTTTTTGTGAATATATGTTGATGCAGCCACTATGGAAAACTGTATGGAGGTTCCTAAAAAAACTAAGAACTACTATATGATCCAGCAATTCCACTACTGGGTATGTATCCAAAAGAAAGGAAATAAATATACTGGAGATATTTGCATTCCTATGTTTATGGCAGCACTATTCATAATAGCCAAAATATGGAAATAAAATATTTCCATATATATAAAATAAATAAATATTTGACTTTTGGAATCCCAAAAGGTGAAGAGTAGATGAAGGCATTAGAAAAACCTATGTAATGAGAAAATAGTTGAAAATGCACCAAATAAAAATAAAATTAAAATTAAAAAATTTTATAATAAAAAAATAATGGGAGACATTAATATCCCACTGTCAACATTAGACAGCTCAATGAGACAGAAAGTTAACAAGGATATCCAGGAATTGAACTCAACTCTGCACCAAGTAGACCTAATAGACATCTACAGAACTCTCCACCCCAAATCAACATAATATACATTCTTCTCAGCACCACATCGCACTTATTCCAAAATTGATCACATAGTTGGAAGTAAAGCACTCCTCAGCAAATGTACAAGAACAGAAATTATAACAAACTGTCTCTCAGACCACAGTGCAATCAAACTAGAACTCAGGACTAAGAAACTCAATCAAAACCGCTCAACTACATGGAAACTGAACAACCTGCTCCTGAATGACTACTGGGTACATAGAGAAATGAAGGCAGAAATAAAGATGTTCTTTGAAACCAATGAGAACAAAGATACAACATACCAGAATCTCTGGGACACATTTAAAGCCGTGTGTAGAGGGAAATTTATAGCACTAAATGCCCACAAGAGAAAGCAGGAAACATCTAAAACTGACACCCTATCATCACAATTAAAAGAACTAGAGAAGCAAGAGCAAACACATTCAAAAACTAGCAGAAGGCAAGAAATAACTAAGATCAGAGCTGAACTGAAGGAGATAGAGATATAAAAAAACCCTTCAAAAAATCAGTGAATCCAGGAGCTGGTTTTTTGAAAGGATCAACAAAATAGATAGACTGCTAGCAAGACTAATAAAGAAGAAAAGAGAGAAGAATCAAATAGACACAATAAAAAATCATAATGGGGATATCACCACCGACCCCACAGAAATGCAAACTACCATCAGAGAATACTACAAACACCTCTATGCAAGTAAACTAGAAAACCTAGAAGAAATGGATAAATTCTTGGACACATACACTCTCCCAAGACTAAACCAGGAAGAAGTTGAATCCCTGAATAGACCAATAGCAGGCTCTGAAATTGAGGCAATAATTAACAGCCTACCAACCAAAAAAAAAGTCCAGGACCAGACAGATTCACAGCTGAATTCTACCAGAGGTACAAGGAGAAGCTGGTGCCATTCCTTCTGAAACTATTCCAATCAATATAAAAAGAGGGAATCCTCCGTAGCTCATTTTATGAGGCCAACATCATCCTGATACCAAAGCCTGGCAGAGACACAACAAAAAAAGAGAATTTTAGACCAATATCTCTGATATTGGTCTAACATCCATGTGAACATCCATGAACATCCATGTGAAAATCCTCAATAAAATACTGGCAGACTGAATCCAGCAGCACATCAAAAAGCTTACATACCATGATCAAGTGGGCTTCATCCCTGGGATGCAAGGCTGGTTCAACATACAGAAATCAATAAACGTAATCCAGCATATAAACAGAACCAAAGACAGAAACCACATGATTATCTCAATAGATGCAGAAAAGGCCTTTGACAAAATTCAGCAGCCCTTCATGCTAAAAACTCTCAATAAATTTGGTATTGATGGAATGTATCTCAAAATAATAAGAGCTATTTATGACAAACCCAGAGCCAATATCATACTGAATGGGTAAAAACTGGAAGCATTCCTCTTAAAAACTTGCACAAGACAAGGATGCCCTCTCTCACCACTCCTTTTCAACATGGTGTTGGAAGTTGTGGCCAGGGCAATCAGGCAAGAGAAAGAAATAAAGGGTATTCAGTTAGGAAAAGAGGAAATCAAATTGTCTCTCTTTGCAGGTGACATGATTGTATATTTAGAAAACCACATCATCTCAGCCCAAAATCTCCTTAAGCTGATAAGCAACTTCAGCAAAGTCTCAGGATGAAAAAATCAACGTGCAAAAATCACAAGCGTTCCTATACACCAATAACAGACAAACAGAAAGTCAAATCATGAATGAACTCCCATTCACAATAGCTTCAAAGAGAATAAAATACCTAGGAATCCAACTTACGAGGGATGTGAAGGACCTCTTCAAGGAGAACTACAAACCACTGCTCAATGAAATAAAAGAGGACACAAACAAATGGAAGAACATTCCATGCTCATGTTTAGGAATAATCAATATCATGAAAATGACCATACTGCCCAAGGTAATTTATAGATTCAATGCCATCCCCATCAAGCTACCAATGACTTTCTTCACAGAATTGGAAAAAACTGCTTTAAAGTTCATATGGAACCAAAAAAGAGCCCACATTGCCAAGGCAATCCTAAGTCAAAAGAACAAAGCTGGAGGCATCACACTACGTGACTTCAAACTATACTACAAGGCTACAGTAACCGAAACAGCATGGTACTGGTACCAAAACAGAGATATAGACCAATGGAAGAGAACAGAGCCCTCAGCAATAATACCACACATCTACAGCCATCTGATCTTTGACAAACCTGAGAAAAACAAGAAATGGGGAAAGGATTCCCTATTTAATAAATGGTGCTGGGAAAACTGGCTAGCCATAAGTAGAAAGCTGAAACTGGATCTCTTCCTTACTCCTTATACAAAAATTAATTCAAGATGGATTAGAGACTTAAATGTTAGACCTAAAACCATAAAAACCTTAGGAGAAAACCTAGGCAATACTATTCAGGACATAGGTATGGGCATGGACTTCATGTCTAAAATACCAAAAGCAATGGCAACAAAAGCCAAAATAGACAAATGGGATCTAATTAAACTAAAGAGCTTCTGCATAGCAAAAGAAACTACCATCAGAGTGAACAGGCAACCTACAGAATAGGAGAAAATTTTTGCAATCTACTCATCTGACAAAGGGCTGATATCCAGAATCTACAAAGAACTCAAACAAATTTACAAGAAAAAACAACCTCATCAAAAAGTGGGCAAAGGATATGAACAGACATTTCTCAAAAGAAGACATTTACGCAGTCAACAGACACATGAAAAAATCCTCATCAGCACTAGCCATCAGAGAAATGCAAATGAAAACCACAATGAGATACCAACTCACACCAGTTAGAATGGCAATCATTAAAAAGTCAGGAAACAACAGGTGCTGGAGAGGATGTGGAGAAATAGGAACACTTTTACACTGTTGGTGGCACTGTATAAACTAGTTCAACTATTGTGGAAGACAGTGTGGTGATTCCTCAAGGATCTAGAACTAGAAATAACATTTGACCCATCCATCCCATTACTGGGTATATACCCAAAGGATTATAAATCATGCTGCTATAAAAACACATGCACACGTGTGTGTGTGTTTATTGTGGCACTATTCACAATAGCAAACACTTGGAAGCAACCCAAATGTCCATCAGTGACATACTGGATTAAGAAAATTTGACACATATACACAATGAAATACTATGCAGCCATAAAAAATGATGAGTTCGTGTCCTTTGTGGGGACATGGATGTAGCTGGAAACCATCATTCTCAGCAAACTATCACAAGAACAGAAAACCAAACACCGCATGTGCTCACTCATAGGTGGGCATTGAACAATGAGATCACTTGGACACAGGAAGGGGAACATCACACACCGGGGCCTGTTGTGGGGTGCGGGGAGGGGGGAGGGATAACATTAGGAGATATACCTAATGTAAATGACGAGTTAATGGGTGCAGCACACCATCATGGCACATGTATACATATGTAACAAACCTGCACATTGTGCACATGTATCCTAGAACATAAAGTATAATAATAATAAAAAAAGAAAATGTACCAAATAAAAATAAAATTAAAAATAAAAAATTTAATAAAATTAAATAAAAATAAAATTAACAAATTAATATTCACAAAGCATCTACAGCAGTGCTCATCAATGGAGGAATGGATAAAGACAATGTAGTATGTATACATAGGGGAATATTATTCAGCCATAAAAATAACGAAATCCTGTCATTTGCAGCAATATGGAATGGGACTATGGATGGTTATTATGTTAAGTAAAGTAACCCAGACAGAGAAAAACAAATATCTCATCTTGTAACTCATATGTGGGAGTTTTAAAAAGTGATTCTTTTATGATAGAGAGTAGATTGGGGGTGACTAGAGGCTGTGAAGGGTGTAGGGAAGGAGGGGATGAAGAGAGGTTGATTAATGGGTATGTATGTATATAGTTTGATAGAAGAAATCAGACCTAGTGTTTGATAGATCAGTATGGTGACTGTAGCTTACAATAATCTGCCACATATTTCAAAATAGCTAGAAGAGAATAATTTGAATGTTTAAAGCATAACAAGAAGACAAATATTTAATATAATGGATATTACAATTACACTGATTTGATCTTTACAAATTATATCCATTTTTAAATTATCACATGTATCCCCTAAATATTTACATCTATTATGTAGCAATACAAGATAAAATTAAAAAATTAATATTCACAAAGCATCTGTTGCAATAGTGCTTGATACGTAAGTGCCATTGAGAGCTTTTATTTTTTCAGTCAGCTTTTAGATTTATTATACTACTATTTTCTTTTTTTTTTTGAGACAGAGTCTCGTTCTGTCGCCCAGGCTGCAGTGCAATGGCGTCATCTCCGCTCACTACAAGCTCTGCCTCCCGGGTTCACGGCCATTATCCTGCCTCAGCCTACTGAGTAGCTGGAACTACAGGCGTCCACCACCACGCCCAGCTAATTTTTTGTATTTTCAGATGGGGTTTCACCGTGTTAGCCAAAATGATCTCGATCTCTTGACGTCGTGATCCGCCCGCCTTGGCTTCCCAAAGTGCTAGGATTACAGGCGTGAGCCACCGTGCCTGCCTTTCTACGTTTCAATTTTAACTTCTTGAGTTTGATGCCGCATTATTTACTTTTATTCTTGCTTATTTATTAAGATAAATATTTAAGGTTGTGAATTTTCCTCTGAGCACTGCTTATGTTGTCTCTTAAAAGTTCTTATAAGTATCCTGATGGGAGTAGGGGTTTTATTTTCTGATCATGTCATTAATTTCTAGTTTAAATGCATTGTGGCAGATTGTATTTTCTGTTTTATTGTTAGATTTTGGAACTTAAAAAATATTTTTAGACCTAACATTTGTTCAGTTTTTGAGAATCAGCAAGGATGTGTGAAAAGAAGGAGTATTATCTGTTTTCAGATATGTTGTTTGATATATATTAGATTTTCTTTATTATGTTTTTAATGTCTTTTATATTCTTAATTATTTTTCGTTATCTATCATGACAACAAAGTGTAAAAACGAATAAAATCTTCAGCTTCTAACATGTTTTTGTTTCTCTTGAAGGTTTTATTAATGTTGATAGTGTATTTTTTGATGCATAGATATTTGTACTGGTTAAATCATCATGGTGAACTACACTTTTCTACATTGTGAAGGAGCCTTCTTTTTTTAATTTAATACTTTTGCTGTGAATTAAAGTTGGTTGTTCAATAAATTGATATCTTTTTTGTTTTTTTTTAACTTGGTATACCATTGCTTATTTTATTTTTTAGCATTTTTAAATTATTTTGATTTGAGGTGACTCTTAAATATAAAACAAGAGTTGCATTTGGGTTTAAGATCCAATCTGAACGTCTTTGTGTTTTAAATAGGTGACTTTAGCCTGTTTACTTAAGTTGCTAACAATTAATATACTTGGACCTAGTTCTGACATGTTATGTTAAAACAATTTCACTATGTGATCTGCTTATTTTTCTTTATTCATTGGATTTTTTTTAAGAATTAAAAAAGTTTGTAATTTTGTTCTGGTTATAGTTATTATTTTATAGAATAGTTTTAGTCATCTATTTCAGTAGATAGTATCTATTCATTTTCCACTATGAGCAATAATGAAATTATTCTTTTTCCCCCCACATCTTCTTCCTCTCCTATTATGTAGGTGTGATTTCTAGCTGGTTGTATTGTCATAATTGACATTTATCTTAGTGCTTTTAGATATATTTATAACTTTATTTATTGATTTGTTTACTTTAACTGATTTTTTTTTCCACCAGCTATTAAAGAAAAGGAAATTAACGTACTTCTACTGCTGGCCATTTTGTTTTTGACCCTCTTCTTCCCAACTTTAGTTAAAGAATTTTAAATTATAATCTGACATCTGTTTTGATTTTACTTTTACATACATAAGTAATTTTTTGATATTAGTAAACTTAATTTTTTTAGGAACATTATAGATTTATAGAACGATTGTGCAGATAGTACAGAGTTCCCATATCTACCCACCCTTCAGAGTTTCCCCTATTATGAACATCTTGCTTTAACATGGTGTGCTTGTTACAATTGATGAACCATTATTGATGGATTATTAACTGAAGTTTATTTTTATTTTTTATTTTTATTTTTTTGAGACGGAGTCTTGCTTTGTCACCCAGGCTAGAGTGCAGTGGCGGATCTCAGCTCACTGCAAGCTCCGCCTCCCAGGTTCACGCCATTCTCCTGGCTCAGCCTCCCGCGTAGCTGGGACTACAGGCGCCCGCCACCTCGCCCGGCTAGTTTTTTGTATGTTTTAGTAGAGACGGCGTTTCACCATGTTAGCCAGGATGGTCTCGATCTCCTGACCTCGTGATCCGCCCGTCTCGGCCTCCCAAAGTGCTGGGATTACAGGCTTGAGCCACCGCGCCCGGCCTAACTGAAGTTTATTTTTTACGTTAGGGTTCACTTTTTGTTGTGCAGTTCAATGGGTTTTGACAAATGCACAATGTCATATATTTACCATTACAGTATTATTTGGAATAGTTTCATTGCTCTAAAAATCCACTATGCTCCAACTGTTCATCTCTCTCTCCTTTCCCTTCCCCTTGGCAACAATTGATATTTTTACTGTTTTTATAGTGTGCCTTTTCCAGAGTGTCACATAGGTGGAATCAAACAGTATGTAGCTTCCTCAGACTGGCTTCTTTTACTTAGCAATATGCATTTAGGTTTCCTCCATGTTTTTTCATGGCTTGATAGATTTTTTAAAATGATAACCTCTTTTATTTATATAGAATTATAAATTACAAACTATTATTTTGCTTAATCCATTTAACCACCAAGTAAGGGAGACAGACTAGAGGATATTAGCTCCATTTTACAGGCAAGAGTGGAAACACTGGTCTCATATTTAGTATGAGACAGAGCTGGGATATGATCATGCCCCTGCACTCTAGCCTGGGCAATGGAGTGAGACCTTGTCTCTAAAAAATCCAAGACAGAGCTGTGATGTAAGCCCTGGGCTTCCATACTCACAACTGCTTCCCTCTCTCCCATGACTTTGTGATACATCATTTGAAAGTAACCTGATTTCGTAGTGTTTTATAGTATAAGAGTAACATCTGTTCCTGGCAGTTTAACTCTGGAGCCAACCAACCTAATTACCTCATAACCTGGCACATTTTAAGGCATTGTTATACCTCTAACTTAATGTCACAGCTATATTTGAGGGCTCCATGAATCAAAATTGCAGCAAGCTGATCTGAAAGGACCAGGAAACACAATGGTCAAGCATATTTTCAAGTTTAATCTAGATTTGAAGCATCCTCACCAGTTGCTCTGATGGCAAGCAGAGGCAACTAAGTGAATGGAATAGAGGGAAGGCCCATTTAATAGAGGTGGATATTGGTCAAAAAAATACAAGCAGTATCAGACCGCTTTTTCAGGATTAAAATTCCTGGAAGCTCTGTTGCTGGACTACTATATCATTACCAGCAAGACAGATGGCAATGCTTCTGGAGTCTAGAATATGCAAGGAAAAGGTCAATTAAGCTGCCTGCCTGGGGCCTAGGAAGCCAAATAGAGCTAATTTCATCTATGCAAACCAAGAAAATGATTCACTCCTTCCAGATCTGTGTTTTAAGGAGAGGGATGATCATCAGGGAAACCAAAATTCCATCTTGAAGCCCAGGGGGAATAATGGTGGGTATTTCCCAGTGTTATAGATGGTGCAGAGGGCAACACAACATGCCACTCTGAAGGGAAGAAGCTATCTTGGTAACCAGAGACTAGCAAGGTCAAGGCCTGGGTGACTAATCCTGATAAGAGCAGGACTCCCTCATATAAGGTCCCTGAGGAGAAGGGTTTATGAACATTATAAAACTGCAAGCAAAATTTCGCATGTTTTCCTGGTGAAGGGACCCTTCATTCTCAAATCCTGAGTCATCAAAAAGGACTAAGCCAGTTGCAGGCTAGGATTAAAAAGCCACCAGATAGACTTAGACCCAGGTAAGTCTGAGAACTCGCAAAGCCATGACTGAAAAGTTGGAACATGGATTCACAGTGGGGACAAGTGAACACTTGCTTTTGTGCTTGTCTTCATAATTGTATTTCAAGTCTTTTCAAAATAAGACCCTAGTACTCCCCAGTTTAAGTATGCCCCTGGGCTTGGTCCACTGCTGCAGGAGTTTTAGGGGTCCTTGTGCAAATGCTTGAGTCATTTATTCACCAACATTAAACCCTAGGGTAGAAAATAAGACAAAACAAGACTCCTTCCTCCATAGCATGTGCTGATTTCAGAGGAGGCAGCAGTCAACTTGGAGAATACTGGACATTTTCCTTGGAACTGGACTGTGATGAGAGGTGACTGCCATGAATACAACCTACTATCTTTTCTCTGGCCCTTCCCTTCCAGTTTTTGAAGACAGAGGAGAAAATAATCTTTCAAGATACTTGATAATTTCAAAAAACAAAAACATGTGCTTCCAATGCACTGTGCTTTCAGAAATTCTGGGTCTATTTCAGTTGGAGGATGAGCCGATTGATGTGTTCACCCTGATAACCAGGTGAGCCCATATCCTTGAAGAAGTCTACTCTATTATTGGTAGCATGATGGGCCATTGAGAGGTAGAAAGGGCACAGGAACCTTGAGATCTCTTGGAAATTCTTCCCAGGGAAGGCCATTTCATGAAGGAGGTCTTCCAAGCAAATGACACCAAACCTTCCCAGGTGCTCCTCAGTTGCTATGTTGTCTGATGGAGGGATGGTCTTATTCTTAACCTTGGCTTGTACACGTTTCAAAATGAGTTCCTGGACAGACTTCAGATTTGGAAATCCCCAGGTCACATAAATTTCCACTTTTAGGCTCTGGGGAGTGACTTTGACAGACACCACAGAAAATCTTCAGAACTCTTGCAGTGTTCCTCTGCACCAGTGAACTCACCCCATTAATCCTTTGGATGTGTAAAACAGAGGCCAATAAAAGTTTATCTGGCGATTCTAAGGCATGAGGCTTCACTTCTAGTCATAGGAGATGCACCCTGTCACATTTCTGCTGCTAGGAATATGTAGGACCAATTCCAGTCACTTAAACCTGAGTCTTTTTCCTTACCTCTGCTCATTCTTTACCAGAAGTGCCTACTTTGCCTGGATGGCTTTGAGGGCTTGATAAGCCTCCGTCTTTTTCAGGAGATATTCTGGAATCAAAGGGAATTTTTTTTTTCTTTGCTCTTGCTCTGCCATCTTTCTAGGCTGCAGCCACTGATCACACATATCCCCTGATCCTGCACATGCATGCCCTGTAGGAGACAGAGTGGTCTGCCAGCAGGGACAGCAAGAGACTAGCTATCTGAGGCCAACTGAGGCTCCATGGCACTGCCATATCATTCCAGATCGATTTTTTTTTTATTTGTAGATGTCTGGTTATTGCAGCACTATCTGCTGAAAAGACTGTCCTTTCTCCATTGAATTCTTCTTGTTTCTTTGTCAAAGATGAGTTGAATGTATTTATGTGAGTTTATTTCTGGGCTCTCCTTTCTGTTCCACTGATTCATGTGTCTGTTCTTTTACCAATGCCACACTGTCTTGATTGCTGTCGCTGCATAGTAAGTCCTTGAAGTTAGTGTTACTTCTTGGACTTTGTTCTTCTTCCACATTGTGTTGGCTATTCTGGGTCTTTTGCCTTTGCATATAAACCTTAAAATCATTTTGTTGATATCCATAGAGTAACCAGCTGGGATTTTGATTGGGATTGTGTTGAAACTATAGATCAGGTTGGGAAGAACTGACACCTTGATAGTGGTGTCTTTCTATCCATGAACATGGAATATCTATTTATTTTTAAAAGATCTTCTTTGATTTCTTTCATCAGAGTTTTGTAGTTTTCCTCATAGATCTTATACATATTTTGTTAGACTTAAACCTAAATATTTCATTTTTTATGCTCATGTAAAGAGTATCATGTTTTTAATTGCACATTCCAGTTGTTCATTGCTGATATTTAGGAAAGCTATGGACTTTTAAAAAATATTAACCTTATATGCTTCAACTTTGCTATAGTGATTTCAAATTCCACTAGTGTCCTTGTTAGTGTCTTTCCTGTTTTTGAGTTTCCCTAGAAATTCCTTAAGTAGAATCTGAGTTTTGCAGTTCTTTCCGCTGTAATCTCCTGTTATTAGAAAGGAACCCTGTTGATGTTGCGGTAGAATTATATGGGGAGGGGACATATTCTATAATCCTATGGTTAGGTCTCAGTCTTTTAATGGGTGAGCTCTGACATTCACAATTGTGCCTCAGATATTGTATTCCTTCCTTAGGTGAGACAGAAAGACTAGAGAGGCCTGGAGTTGGGTATTTTCCTTCTCTCATGCTGGTTAGGCTCTGGTTATGTCGTTTCCCCTGAGGGCAGGCTGCTGTCACTGGAGAACAGAGAAGAACAATTATGGGAGTATTTCTAAAAGGCTACTTTACCCCTGGGCATATTTCAGATTGTTAGCTCCCCACCCCCAACCCCTGCCATGAGCATGAGAGAATTTTCATTAGATTTTCACCCAGGTGGGGCTTCTTTAAATAGAACTCAAGGAAGTGTGGTCCTCTCCAAAGCTGAACCCCCCAACCTCGGAGTATTTAACCCCCAAGGTATCCCACACTCAGCTTCCAAATAACCGTCAATTCCCATTTAAGTATTCCTATCAATTCCTGGCTCTAGCAGGTTCTGCTTTTGGTAAGCTGTGATTCTCTGTATTCACCTGTTTCTCCAGTTTTTCAGGTGACAATTTGCCCTGTGACCTCAATTCTCTGATGGGTCTAAAAAGGTTGTTGATTTTTAGTTTGTTCAGCATTTTTTGTTGTTGTTGTGAGGATGGAAGTGACAGCTTCCAAGCACTAAACATCAAAGCTGAAACCAGAAATCCCTTTTGAATTTTTATAATGTGAACGTACTCTTGTAACTAGCCTCCAGAATAAGAACCATGACATTACCAGCAACACCCCAAATCCCCTTTACAGATGCTAACTCCTCCTTAAAGATAATCAGTATACTGACTTTTATCACCATAATTAGTTTTGCCTGTTTTTGAATTTTTTATAAATGAAATCATTCAGTATGTATTTTCTTTTTATGTCTGGCTTATTTTGCTCAACATTATGTTGAAGAATCATCCACGTTGTTGGGTGAAGTAGTAGTTAATATATTTTCATTGCTGATTAGTATTATAATAGTTCTCCCTTAACTGTGGTTTTGCTTTCTGCAGTTTCAGTTACTAGGGTCAACTGTGGTTCAAAAATATTAAGTGGAAAATGCCAGAAATAAACAATGCTTAAGTTTTAAATTGCATGCAGTTCTGATTAGCATGATGAAATCTCACACTATCTGCTTTGTCCTGCCTGAGACATGAATCCTCCCTTTCTCCAGCATATCCACGCTATATATACTACCCTCTCATTACTCACTTAGTAACCCTCTAGGTTAGCAGATTGTCAGATAGACTGTTACGGTATCACAGTGCTTGTGTTCAAGTAACCCTTATTTTACTTAATAATGGCAAGAGTAGTGATGCTGGTAATTCAGACATGCCAAAGAGAAGCTGAAAGTACTTCTGTTAAGTGAAAGGTGCAATTTCTCAACTTAATAAGGGAAGAAAAAATTGTCTGCTGAGGTTGCTAAGATCTACAGTAAGAACGAATCTTCTATCTGTGAAATTGAGAAGGAAAAATAAATTCATGCATAATATATTTAGGATTCAGTAGTATCCACAGTTTTAGGCATCTACTAGGTGTGGACATGGAGGGACTGTTGTCACTGTAACTCTGTACCACAATTCAGGTTTTTATTCTTTTGTTGGTAGACATTTGCATTTTATGTTTTGAGCCATTATAAATAGTGCTGTTACACATTTCTTTGTACATGTCTTTTGACACACATTTGTAAGCATTTCTGTTGGGTGTATACCCAGGAGTGCAATTTTTGGGTTATAGAATGTGTGATGTTCAGCTTTTGTAGATACTGCCGAGCAGTTTTCCAAAGTAGTTGTACCAATTTATATTTTCACTAACAGGGTGTAAGAATTCTAATTGCTTCACATTGTCACTGATGCATGGTATTGTTTATCTTTTACATTTTAGCCATTATGGTTCATGGGTGGGTAAGTAGTAGTAACTAATTGCATTTTAATTTACGTAACTCTGATGAGTAATGAAACAGCACACCCTTACATGTGTTTAATTTCAGGCACTGTTATGAAGTGCCAGGAGGCTGAGGTCTTGGGAGGATTGCTTAAGGCCAGGAGTTTGAGACCAACCTGGGCTACATGGTGAGACCCTGTCTCAAAAAAATCATTATATATTATTTATATCATTTATGTCATTAAATTCTACTGAGCTGCCTTTTTCTCTTTAATTTGTGGGAGCTATTTATGTATTTTGGATATGAGTTATTTGTTGGATGAATCTATTGAAAATATCCTCTTCCACTCAGTTGTTTGCATTTTATTTTCCTTAATGGTATTTTTTGATGAACAAAAACTTTACAATGCCAATATATTCTAATTTATCAATTGTTAATGATTAGCAATTTTGTATGTTATTTAGGAAATCTTGTCTATCCCAAGTTTATGAAGATATTTTTTTCTGTCTTAATATTTATATGAAGATATTTTAAAATGTTTTATTCTAAAATTTAAACTGATTTGGCTATAATTTTTATATGTGCAATCCATCTGGAATTGATTTTTGTGTTTAGTGTGAGGTAGGGTGCAAAGATTTATTTATTTTTATATGGATATCTATTTGATCCAGTACCATTTAGTGAAAATCTGTCCATCCCCTTCTGCTCAGTAGTCTAATCTTTTTCATAACCAAGTAACTGTGTATATGTGGGTTTGTTTCTGGAATCTCTAGTTTGTCACATTGGGTTATTTGTCTCTTCTTTGCCAGAATCATACATTTAATTATTATTGTTTTACATAGCTTGAAATCTGAAAGTTTAAGTTCAGCTTTGTCCTTTTTCAAGAGTTCCTTGTCTATTCTTGGCCCTTTGCATTTCCATATAAATTTTAGATTCAGTTTTTAAATTTATATACACACACACACACACACACCATGCCGGGATTTTGGCCGAGGTTCAGATCTCCAGAAGTATTAGTGGGAGCAATAGTTCCTTAATTCTTGCTTGTCTAAAACTCTTTGTTGCCTTTATAGTTGAACATCAGTTTGGCCAGTGTAAAATTTTAGAATTATCTTTTCTTTTTTTGCAAATTTTGCAGGAATTACTCTAATTTTTAAAATTTTATTTATTTATTTTAACTCAAAATTTTTTTTGGCTTTGCATGTTGTAGAGAAATCTCAAGATGGCCTGATTATTTCCACCTCAAAAGTGACTTGATCTTTTGCTTTCTTACCCAGGTTTTTTTTTTCTTTAAATTTTGAAGCCCAGAGATTTTTGCTAGAAAATGGCTTGGTTTTAAATATTTTTTCTCTGTTTTCCCCAACACACGGTCAATATGTAAAGTCAAAATTTTTCTTATGTCAAGAAAATTATCTATAATTGTATCTTAAAATATTTGTTCAGTTGCATTGTTTTCTTCTGTCCTCCAAATACTCTAATTATACACTCTTCATCTTCTTTGTCTGTCTTCTCTATCTGTAATGTTTTGTCAATTAACAAAATACTTCCTTTTTATTTCTTTTCTTACTTATATATACATACTATGCCCCTTGTAGGGTTTTAGAAAATGTCTGCTCTCTCTCGTCTGTGTTGCAGTTTTGCCTTAATTGATTTCCAGTTCAAATTTTATCTTCTCTTATTTTCTCACCATTTCTTCTTTGAACTCTTAGTACATTTACTACGTACTCGTGTTGCATAGAGGTGGTTGTTTCATTAAGATTTCTAAATTAATGGCAAATTTATTTTCCTTCACAATTTTAATCTTCTTCGCATTAACATTTCTCTTAAGTATATTTGTTGTCTGCCATCTGTTTTTCTCATTTGTTTCTTGTAGCATCTTTGAATAGCTCCTGTGCTGATTCCTTTTAAATTGCTCATCTTTGAAGATGACGAGGCTTTACTACACTAGCTATTTTTGAGAGGTTTGTAAGGAAGAATGGCCGGGCTTACTTACAGGTTAGGTAGAATTTCTCTTATGATTAAGGCTTTTATTTGTGACTTTGTTTAACATTTATTTCATTCTGGTCCATAAAATAAGCAGCTGTAGAGCTTTTACAAAGCAAATGTTGTCTTTTCTTCATTGCCTGAGTAATATGACTTGTCTATGTCATTCTTTGTTTAGCTGAATTTGCTGTGTTTCTTGGAACCAGTGTGAATTCAGAAGTGCTCTTAATTCTAGCCCAGGCACTCCTTTCCAGCTTTTGCAAAGAAAGGATTGCAGAGATATACCTTGCTGATTCTTAGTGACATCTGCCTAATCTTCCCACCTTTTGGCACTTACTTAGTGGTTTGGAGTTTTAGGGGGCTTTTAGTTTTACTGAAAGTGGAGTTTGGAGGTTTTTCCCCGTTTTCTATTCTTATTGCCTTTGGGATAATTTCCGTTAAAAGAAAGAGGGAATGTTCAAACTGGAAGTCAGCGTTCACATTAAAATATGATAGCACTTTAAAGACATTCCATTTACATTTCTACTAGCAGTACATGAGTTCTTATTTCTCCATAACTTCCACAACACTTTACTTAACCTTAAAATTTTTTTCTCAATAAATAGGTAAAAGGCCAGGTGCTGTGGCTCATGCCTTGGAGATGCCAGGAACTGCAAGGCCTCAAAGAGGGAGTCACAGCCCTGGCTCAAGGAGCTCCCAGGTCTGGGCTCCCTGAAGGGCCACAGCTCTTCTTTCCTTCTCTTTACCCACAACATAGCGAGCAAGGGGTATGTCTCAGCCCTGTTTGTGATATGGCTCTTTTAGCCTTATTTGGCGAGTCCCAAGTTCTTGTCTTGTGTCTAGGAAGAATGAGGTATGCAGACAAGTGGAGAGTGAGCAAGATAAAGAAGAGCTTTATCAAGCGATAGAACAGCTCAGAGGAAACCCACGGGGAGCAACTCCTTTCTGCAGCCAGCATGTCCCAATGAGTGTTTAGCTCCTAGCGTAGAGGATAGCTCCTCTCTGCTAGGCAAGTCATCCCGATAAGTGTTCAACTATCAGTGGAGAGCATAGCTCCTCTCTGTAGTTAGTCATCCCATCATCTCTGCAGCTCTCAGCAGAGAGGAGACCCTACAGTAGGTTGCTCCTCTCTGCAGCTGGTCATCCTGATGTATGCTCAGCTCTGGCTGAGTCTGGGCTTTCATGGGCCTCTGAGGGGAGGAAGTGCATGCCATTTGGGCCATGGGTGGCCATGGGCAGGCCCAAAAAAGGCACCACAATTCCCACTCCCATCCACGGGACTGGAAGCCTGGCCCCCAGCCTTCAGGCCCTCCCTGACCTGAAGGTGAGAGCCTCAATGGGGACCTGCCCCCTTCCACCCAGGAACTTGTCTGCCTTCTGCTGCTGTTCATGGCATCCAGGCTGTAGGTGCAAGGGGCGCCTGCAGGCCAGTGCCTAGATGCCCTCAAACTCTCCTCTGCTTCCCTTCTATGCTTACTGGTGCCCAAAGTCTGGAGGGGGCTGAGGCGGCAAGAAGGAGCTGGTGTGTCAGCACTGCCCCAAGTGTGTGCACACCTAGCCAGGCTGCAACAGTGCCTAGGCTTGGCCCCAACTTTGCTCTGAGATTAGAGTGGGCACTGATAGCAGGGAGAAGCCAGGCAGCGGGAGCAGGCACTTGCAGAGATGCCTGGGTCTGCAGCTATGGTATTGGGAGCAGGCACATGCAGAGATGCCTGGGTCTGCAGCCATGGATTGAGCAGCTATAGCTATGCCCAGGGGCTCAGGGCTTCTGCCTGCTCTGTGGAGTGGGAGGCTTGGGTTTTCATCCTCCATTTGGGTGGCTGCAGCTGTGCCTGGGAAGGTAGGGCTCCTGCCTGTTCCTAGCTCCAAGAGCACAGGGATGCCTGGACCCAGAGCCATGGCTTGGGTGGCTGCAGCAGCACCTGGGGAGCTCTTGCCTTAACTCTGAAGGAGTGAGGCTCCTACTTATTCCCGGCTCCTACAAGCTCTGTGGAGTGCCTCCCAGCTGCAGCCAGCATGATAGTAGTGGCCACTCCAGATGGCCCACCACGGTCATCAACTGGCTAGGCCTTGACTAGTGGGAATGTCTCCAAATTTTCTCCCCTAACTTGGATTATTGTTGTAGGTTTCTGTTAGATTATCAACTTGAGGAATTTTCCTTCAGTTGGTATAGTTTGTCAAGAGATATTTTTCTTTTCTTAAAAAAAAAAAAAATCAAGAATGGATGTTCAAATTTGTCATGTGATATTAGCATGTATTTTCTTTAGGAATTTTGTATTTATGTTCATAAATGTGGCTGGCATAGCTTTCTTTGTTTATGCGCTTCCTGGTGTTAGAGTTATGCTAGCCTTGTGAAATGAGTTGTAGCTATCTATTTCTTTTTTTCTATGCTCTGAAATGATTTCCACAACCTAGGATTTTTCTCTTTGAAAATTTGGCAGCATTTGCTTATTAAATTTCTTAAAAATGAGGGTATTTTTCTGTATTTTTTGTCGTTATTGGTCTCTGAGATAAAGCATAATTTCAACTCCCCTCACCACCACCCCAACAAAGCATTTAAGGATACAAATCTTTTGAGCTCCTTGCTTGTTATATCCTATAGTTTGTAACTTTTATTTCATTCCTAGTTGATAATAACTATTTTGATGTTCTCTTTGACTTAAGAATTATGTAGAAATTATAGTTTCTAATATACAAATATTTTCCAACTTCTCATTTTTAAAAATTTTTAATTCTATTGCATTGTGTTAGTGAACATGGACTGTATGATTTCCTTTGTGGCCTAATATGTAGTCAATATTTCAATGTTTCATGAGTATTTTATGAAGATGTATATTCTCCATTTGTTGGGTGAAATTTTCTGTGTTTTACAGTTAGAACCAATTTGTTATTATGTTATTTAAATCCTTTTGGTAGTATCCAATAGAATTTTCTGAGATGATGGAAATGTTCTGTATCTGCACCATCTGATAAGGTAGCTACTAGCTGCATATGACTATCAAACACTTAAAATGTGTTCATTGGGACTGAGGACCTAAGTTTTAAATTATATTTAATTGTAATTATTTTAAATTTAAATTTAAATAGTCATGTTTAAATAGGTTACTGTATGGATGGCACCTCTCTTTATAATTAATTTTGGTCTAGTTTATCTCTTAATTTCTGAGAGGTGTTTAAAAATCTTCCACTAGGACTGTGGATTTGTTGGTTTCATTCTTCTTGGCACTCAATGGGCCTTTTCACTCAGAGACTTTATGTCTTTCTTCAATCTTGGGAACTTTTTTCTGATTATTTATGTGAGTGTATTCACTCCTTCTATCTTCTCTAATCTTTGTTTCTGAGACCCCCTTCTTTGAATAATATTTCATCTCTTGGAATTATGTTTCTCCTAATCCTTTTTAAAAAATATTTCCATTTCTTTGTTGTTTTGCATTGTGCTCATGGAGAATTCCTTGACTCAGTCTTCCAGTTACTTGATCTGCCTTTAGCTGTGTCTAGCCTTTTATTCAGCTCTGATTTATGATTCTATTGTAAGATCTGAAGAACTTTAGTTAATTTTTTATGGCTATGATTTTCTCTTGCACTTTTTTGTACATAGTGATTATCCTTATTGTAAAAACTGACTCTGTTGGCTGTATTAAGTCTCCTTCTTTGGGTGTTCATGTGTGTGTTTGTATGTGCACTTCTCTTTCATGGGCTTATTTTTGTATCTGAGAATCTATTGGCCTGTGGATGCTGAATTTGTTAACTACACTCTGTGGTTATGTGGGGAAGAGTACTTTTCACAGAGTGTACCATTAGTTTGTCCTTTGGCTGTGGGAGCACCATGTTCTTCAGGGTGTGTTGACACTCCATGTACTAGCCTCATTCTGTGGCCTCCCTCACTGACCCCACTTGGGCTATATATCTTACTTGGTCTTAGCAGGTAAGGGTCAAAGGAGAGGATGATCCCATCTGGCTGCTCTTCCTGTGATTTCTCTGACCAGTTACCTAGCAGGTTGTCTCAAGTTCTCTTTGTTAGGAACTGTGAAGGTCTGAGATTTTACCTTACTTGCAAAGTAACAAGTTAGTCTGCCATAGTTTCATAGATGTTGGCAGAAGACATGAAACTTCTGGGTCAGAGACAAAGGATTTCACTACTCATGGTTCATCAAGTAGCATGAACTTCTTTGTCATGTCAGTTCCCCTTGCTTCTCCCCAACACCCGCAAGTCCCACAGGAGTGACACAGAGATGGCTCACATGGAAGCTGCATATGCACTGAGTTGTTGTCAAAGCTGAAGGATCTCATGCTTAGGAAACTCCAATCTTTCATAATGGGCTGCAGGCAAACTTACTCAAAATTGCCCTTGAGGGTGATATTATTTTTATTGTACTGGACGGTAACTAATTGTGTCCTCTGTTGCTGGTGGGAGATACTATCTCTATCTTCTATGGCTATCTGTGTTCAAACATCTTTGAAAGGATAGTCTGGAACAAAAGTTATCATTGCCTCTGTTTACAAGATGTGCAGAAATGTGGGAGAACTTTCTCTCAACACTTTCCTGCGTCTGGAATCCACTACCTCTGAGCTTTGAGTAGCCTTGGGGTCTTGCCTGTTTTTATGCTTCAGGTTCTTTTGTGCATGAGTTTTGGCTGTGATTTTCTCTTTCAAACCAAGTAAATTCCCCTTGTCTTTTGTTTTTTCAGGGATTCCTGAAATATCTCGTTTACAAAGACCACTTTGTCTAATTTTCTAGTGCTTTTAAAGTGGGGAACAGTGACTCTGGAGGCCACAGAGGGTAACAATAAGAATTACTGTGAGCTCCCTAGGGGAAGGTGATCCCAGACATCTCTCCTGTTGCTGTTGGTCCGCTAGCCATGTTGATTGTTGCATCAGAGCCTCTCTTGAATCCATCTGCTTCTCTCTTTAGTGACATTAACTTATTAAGACCCTCACTAAGATGATCTCTTGATGGAATTATCTCTCAATAGGATTATTCCACTAGAATGTCAGTTCCTTAAGGGCAGGGATTTGTGTTGGTTTTGTTCACTGTTTCCTTACTGCCTAGAACAACGCCTGGAAACTTTACTAATGAATGCCTTTTATTTTTCAAATAACAGCTTCATTGAGATATAACTGATACACCATAAAGTTCACTCTTTTAAAGTGTATAGTTCAATGATTTTTAGTATATTCACAACACCATGCATCAATTATCTCTACCTAGTTCCAGAATATTTTAATCCCCCTCCCCCAAAACCCCATCCCTGCTAGCAGTATTAGTAGTTACTCCTGATTCTCCCTTCTCTCTAGCCCTGGGCAACCACCAATCTACATTCTGTTTCTATGAATGTGCCTATTTTGGACATTTCATATAAATGGAATCATACACTATGTGATCTTTTGTGACTAGCCTCTTTTGTTTGACATAGTATTTTCAAGGTTCATCCATGTTGTAGCATGTGTCAGAATTCTTCCTTTTTATAGCTGAATAATATTCCATTGTATGTATATGCCACATTTTGTTTCTCTCTTCATCAGTTCATGCACATTTGGGTTGTTGCCACTTTTTGGCTATCATGAATAATGCTGCTCTGAACATTCACGGACAGGTTTTTGTATCAGCATATGTTTTCAATTCTCTTAGGTGGAAAGGAGTGGAATTGCTGGGTTATATGGTGACTCTATGCTTAACTTGATGAGGACCTGCCAAATTATTTTTCAAAGTGGCTGCATCATTTTACATTCCCACCGGCAATTTCTCCATATCTGCACTAGTACTTATTGTCTGTCTTTTTGATTACAGACATCTTAGTGGATGTGGAGTAGAATCTCACTGTGGTTTTGATTTACATTCTCCTAATGACTAACGATATTGAACATCTTTTCATGTGCTTATTGATTATTTATATATCTTCTTAAAATAAATGTCTATTCGAGTCCTTTGCCAACTTTCAAATTGCATTGTCTTTTTATTGTTGAGTTGTAAGAGTTATTTTTGTATTCTTGATACAAATCTCATCAGATATATAATTTATAAATATTTTCTTTCATTCTATGGTTTGTCTTTTCACATTCTTGAGGCTGCCCTTTGAAGCATGAAAGTTTTACATTTTCATTATGTTCAATTTACCTATTTTTTCTTTTATCATTTAGCTTTTTTGGTGTCACATCTAAATTGAATGAATGTTTGAACGGTTTCTTAACTACTTCCCTTCTGTTGCATCTGTCTTTTCCATTATAACCAAAGTAAGTATTTTAAAAAGAAAATTTTATCAGTAACTGCCTATCCCAAATCCTTAGTTGGCCTTCAGTGACTTCACTTTGTTTTCAGAAGAAGTCCAAATACTGTTTTGTGACTGCAGACCCTCACTGATGTGGACCCATCTGTATTATGTAGTGGTACTGGCTTCTACCCTAGTTGGATCAATAACTCTTGTTCCTGTTCTCTCTTTCTCTTTACCTTTCTCACCAGGACTTATAGCTCTATGCATGTGAATGAGAGTAACATTGTGGAGAGATGAAATTACATAGGACCATGACAACATGATAAAAATGTCTTAAAAATGGGCTTTCTGTAATAGAAATAATATTCAATCCTGGAAATCCCAAGTGTGTGCTAATAAGGAATGAATTTATTTCAAAGGCGAAAGCTGCCTTAGATGGTGATCTGAATGACTTCTTATCAACTTGAATGCCTTTTCCTGTGCAGTGTGCAGTTACTCTCAGGGTGAACACTTCTGAACTCCCTGGGAGAGCTGAAGGCTTCTCTGGTTTCAGTGTAATTCAATTTAACCAGTGCTGTCATAGCATCTGCAGCCTGAAGCTGTTTCCCACCCAGATATAACAGTTCAGGGTAGACATGGAAGAGGCAAGGAGAGGAATTATACAGCATACATCCCCAGTTGTTCTCCTTGGGAGGTGGGAGAATGGGAGAAGGGAATTAAGGGCATCTACTGGATGCTGGGTAAAGTGCTGGCTGCTTTTTGTATATTACAGCATTTAATCCTCATAGCAGTCTAGTGAGGTAAGCCTTATTATACTAATTTATTCAGAAACCTATCTCTTTCGGCTACCCAGGCTCTGCTCTCACTGACCACTAGATGCCCCATCTGAGAGTAGGAGAACATTAGAAATGCTCCATCTTGACTCCACACTCCTCTGGCCCAAGGTGCTATCATGAACATGGGCTTATAGATAGTGACACAGTTTGGGATAAGCCAGGTCGAGGGTCCTGTCCTGAGGCTGCCTTCCAGGACTTCTCCCTACTCTCTTGCAATATTTCTCTTTCCAGCCCTCGATTGTCACTTCTGTTGGACGATGCTCACCTGTCTTGTAGCCTACAGTGTCTGTGTCTCTCTATAGCTTCCCTAGAGCTCCAAGGTTCTGGGGGTGGGTCCAGTCCTCTGGGAATTTCTGGCAGGATGGTGGGAGAGCCTCTGTCTCCATTCCCTCAACACCATTTGCTGTGTGGGAAGCACTGTGCCTGTGTAAGGATGTGGTGGTGAAGACGAGAAACAGCTCCTGTCCTCATGGAGCTTGCCTTCTTATAAGGGAGACCATTAACCAACGAGTAAACAATCATAAATGCTGATGAGAGCTGTGAATGAAACAGAAAGGGGGATATACTTTAGATGCTGGGGACGGATTTTCCAGCTAAGGTGAGAAAGATGAGCAGGATTCAGTTGAGGTTCCTTGAGAAGGAGTGGTACAAAGGTCCAGAGGTCCTGAAGACAGAAAGAACTTGGTGTTTTGTTGGGCGTGAAAAGTCGTACGCAAGACGAGTGGATAGAGATGGGCAGGAGCCCAATCATGTGCAAACCTGTCAGCAAAGCAAGTGAGTACGGATTTTTTTCAAGGTATGTAGAAAACTATTGAGGGATTTAAAGCAGGGAGTATGTGATCAGAGCTGTTCTTAAAAGATTTGTCTGGCTTCTGTACAGAGTTGGTGTTGGAAAGAGTGGGCACAATTCACAGGAAAGAAAATAGTGACTGGACTAGGTAAAGGAGAGAGGTGGAGGATTCCAGAGATATTCACAAGGTAGAATGTTCAGAACATGCTGTTGGGTTGGATGAAGGGTTGGGTCAGGTGGGTGGGGGAGCAGCTGTCCCAGCTCCAGATACCCCTGATTCCTGGCTTCCCTCACTTTCTTTATCCACCACCCTTGCCCCCAACTGCATGAATTCTTCCCTCCTTCCCTTCCCCATTGGCAGCCACCTCCCTCTAGAGCTCCAGCTTTGGGAATCTCAGGTCCTCCAGTGAGTGATCCTGGCCTGGCCAAAGTGCAGCAGCCTCCTTTTCCACTTAGCCTTGCTGAGGCAAGGTTTGTGTTTTTCTGTTAAAGGAAGTTTAGATCTTGAAACTAAGGAGAATGGAAGATGAATCGACTCACCAACATCAACCAAAACATTACATAACCTTTGCAAAAAGAGAGTTCAGAATGCAGATTCTTTCATGTAATCATAATTTGGTAAGCATCTCCTGAATCCCTATAACTAGGCTGGCTTCTAGGAGATCGGGGATGAATCCCAGAGGTTCTTGCCCTTGGGAGTTTGCAGGCTAGTGGGAGAGACTGAGAGATGGGGCAGCCTTAGGGTAGAGCATGGTCAGGGTCTGGTAGGGCCAGAATGGTGGGCAGCCCAGATGAGGTGGGGGTTGAGAGAGATTATTTTCTTCTTGTCCTGTTTGCCACAGAGCCAGCCCCCCAACATGTCCAGCCTGCACTGGCTCCTCTGGATTTACTGGTCAGCCACATGTGAAAAGGTCAAAACCTTGGGAAGTGAAAGCCTGACTTGTGCCAGCACTAAGCTTTCCCTCCTGGGCTTCCCAAGGCTGGCATGATTCCCTCAGGTGGGCCAGCAAAGAGGAAACTATCTGTGGTTGGAGCCTGGAGGGATGACCATAGACTTGTTGGTGAGGCAGCCTCCCTGGACAGTCTGAGACTGCAGAATCAGGGCAGGGGGTGCCTCTGCTTTCCCACTGGCTCACTTAGCATAGGAGGCAGTGGTAGGGCTGTGGCCTGGACACAGAGGGGCACAGCCTGGGTCCACAGAGCCCTAGGATGAGTATAGGCCCAGGGGATTGCCCCAAGCTCCTAAGCAAGCTCCCTAGTAAGGCAGGTCACTAGGCAGCAGATAGAAGGGTCTTTCACCTGGGGCTGTATGGAAAGAGGAGACAGGAATGTTAGAACAACCACCCTCCATTATGGCAATCACAGTGGCTGTCTGTCCCTGTGATTCACCACTTAAACAGAGTTAGCTGCATTTGCAGAGAAAAACATTAAATTGGAATCCTAGGTCTGCCACTTGGCTGTGCATCTTCCTTTAAGTCTTTTCCTCTTTCTGGGCCCCATTTTTGCACCCATATAATGAGGGGATGGGGCTGGAATCGAGCATTGAGCAACACTTCATTCTGTATAATTCACCTTGGAGCCCACTTTCCCTCTCTGGCCTTTTCCCTCTTCTCTTCCTCTCCGTCCTCACATCTCTCCTCACCCCACCATGGTGCCTGGGGCCCAAATTCTTTCCAGGAGCTCTACAGCAGGGGGCAGTTGAGCCACCCACACTCCTCCTTTGGAGGCAGCCTAATCTTCTAAGACAGTGTTTTCAGAACAAGAGTACCTTTCCTGCTCTGTTGATCACTTTTCATGGCACAAGTTTGATGTGTTTGTGGAGAGACCCTCTTCCTCAGAGACTCAGAGATGAGTTGCTCTTCCATCTGCTGTCATGAGGGACAAGGGTGGCTTAGAGGGCTCAACTGCCACCTGTGCTTTTCTCGACGCTTTTTCTCTAGATTCATTTCTTGTTTGATAGTTTCTAGTTTGTGGGATCTGGAGCTGGACTGACTTGCATTCTGATCCCTGCTCTTCATGGCTTTATGATCTCTCCAGCACCATTTGTTGAAAAGTTACTTTTCTCCATCCAATTATCTTGGCATCTTTGTCAGAAATCAGTTGCCCATATGTGTATGCATCAGTCTCTTGACTTTCCATTCTGTTCTGTTGATCTGTATTTCTCTATGCCAATGCCATTCTACCTAGGTTACTGTAGCTTCCTAGTAAGTCCTGAAGTCAGGGAGTGTAAGGCCTCCAACTTTGTTCTTTTTCAGAGTTGTTCGGCTGTTCTAGGTCATTTGCTTTTCCATACATATTTTAGAATCAATTTGGCAAATCCTTTAAAGAAAGGTGTTGGGATTTTAATTGGTATTCATTGAATCTAGAGGTCCATTTGAGGAGAATTGCTATGTTAACAATATTGAGATTTCCAATTAATGAACATCAACATTCTCCATTTATTTAGGTCTTATCTATTTTTGTTGCAAGTGTTCATAGATTTTTGGTTTTACCAACTAGCTACACTGCCTGTTTTTATGTGGGGACCTGGGAAGATTAAACAACTATGCTCTCACCACTGCTGCCATCTTTCCTAAATCTCTTTTACTAACTTCTTGAAAACAATGCTTAGTTCATTAATTTTTATTCTTTTTTTATTATAAAAATAGGCATTTGTGGCTATAAGATTTCCTCTAAGCACTGCTTTAGCTATATCTGGCAAATTCTGATGTATTTTTGTTGGCATTCATTTCAAAATATTGTCTTTTTTTATTGAGACTTCTTTGATCCACTGACTATTTTTAAAAATTATTTAATTTCCAAACATATGAGTATTTTTTGTTGTTGTTACTGATTTTAACTTAATTGCATATAGGTAGAGAACATGCTCATGATTTTAATACTTCTCAATTTGTTGAGACTTATTTTATGGTTTAGTATATGGTCAATTTTGTCATTTTTTTGAGTACTTGAAAATAATTTTTATTCTACAGTTTTTGGGTGCAGTATTGTATATGTTCATTAGTCAAATGTTGTTAAAATGTTCTTTATCCTCAAGTATTTTTCATCTGATTGTTTTTAACAGTTACTGATTATTAAATCTCTCAATTTGAGAATTTATCTCTTTTCCTTGTAGATTTACCTAAATTTGTTTTATATGTTTTGAATGCATATTATTAACTGCACACACATTTAGAATTGTTTTATCTTCCTGATTAATGGAATCTTTTGTCGTTGTGAGCTGTCTCTCCTATTTTCTAGTAATGCTTTTTGTTTTAAGGTTTTCACTGTCAAATGTTAGTATAGCTACACTGCTTCTTTACGTTATTGATTGCAGAATATATCTTTTTCTATCCTTTTACTTATAACCTTTCTATTTTATTATATTTTGTATGTTTCTCTTTTTAAACAGATTTGTTTAAGTTAAAAATAGTTTTGACAATCTTTTAGCTAGAGTCTTTTAATTGGAGCATTTAGTCCATTTACACTTAATGTATTTAAATCTACCATTTAATTATATGCTTTCTATTTGTCCTATATGACCTTGGTTTCTCTTTTCTCTCTTTTGCCTTTCTTAACTTTCTCTTTTGGATTTTAAAAATTATTCCATTTTTCTGGTTAGTTTAGACATCATGTACTTTTCTACTGTTCTCTTAATGGTTAGCCTATAGATTGCCATGAGCAGTGTGCATTTCTTTTGTCCCCAGTGCTTGCTATGGCTGAGTTCTTAATCAGCAATCTGTGTTTTGCTTGCGGTGTGTGTATGTGTACTGACTGCAGTCACTGTGGAGCTTTCTTTATGTCAATCTGATGGCCATTACCCCAATCATTTCACCCCTGACAGTACTGCCCACCCAAAGCTGTCTGTGTGGCAGATTTTAATGAAGGAGTTAGTCAGGGGAGAGAAATTGTATCTTGAGGAAACAGAGAAAACAGCTTCAAGTGGAATTTTTGGCATCTTTACTCTTGAAAGACCCTTGATTATTATAACCTTAGGAAATTTTTCTCTGGTTTTCTCAACTCTTCTTTTTATCTCATCCCAGACACAGAAACCATATCTAGAGAGCCTCATCTTTATTATTAAACTGCCCATTTATAAGTATTCCTAATAAAATGGTGAAAGTAACAGTGATCACTGAGTGTTTACTATGTGCAAATCCATCAATGGGTCAATGAACAAATATTTATTGGGGTTCTACTTTATGCTCAGTACTTTCTAGGCACTAGAAAGTGCGGTGCTTATTGATTTCCATGTATTATCTGAATTAATCCTCACAGTAGCTGCATGAGATAGGTACAGTGATTATTCCTTTTGTGCAGATAGGGAAATTGAAGCTTAGGGAGGTTTAGTTCCCTAGGCCAATACAGTTCTCTTCCGTGTTTTGAAATAACATGTTTTCTTTCTACGACATACTGGAATCAAATGAGATAATGTCTGTAAACCATCTGGTTTGTCAAATCAAATTTGCTCAATTAATGTTAGTTCTTTGTAAAGTGAGACAACAACAACAACAACAATCACAAAAGAAATAAAACATGAAGACTATTGTAGCCACTTGATTCTAATAATTTAACCAATTGTCTTCAGAACAAAGCAGGAAATAAACAAATAAATACGTACCTCAGTAGCTCTACAAACCTCTGGGGTGGGGATGCAAAGGAGAAGAAGACACAGCCTCTAGTCTGGAGGGCAGAACTGCCAGGCCAGCCCCCTAAAGGCAGTGGGACACTTACTGGATGCTCGGCCCTGAAAGCTAGCTCTGCTTGTATGTTCTCATGTAATCCTGAGAACAACCTCCTGCAGCAGGTTGTATTTCTTTTCAGATTAAGAATCTGAATCCAAGAGTGTCAGTCACTTGTTCCTCCTCTTGTCCCATAGGCCCCGTAGAGATCATTTTGATTGGGTTTTTCCAAATGCTCATCCACTCCTGTGGCTGCAGTCAGTGTGCAGGCTGGAGCTAGGCCGGTTTGAGGAGCTGCCTTGGCCACTGCCAGGTGAATGGGTATGCAGACAGAGTGTCTTTTTGGACAGGAAAGGGCAGTGGACAAACCAGCCTTTTGAGGTTACTGGGGGCCTGAATGAACCGGTTGTTTGAGTGCAACCCTGGGCTCTGCCATGCAAGCAGAGCCATTTAATACCTAGTGAACCTGGTCCATAACTAGGACCACCCCATTGTCAAGGTAGCTTTGGACCTGGAGATGAAGTTCCCTGTGGAAAGCAGGCTGACCTGCCTACCTGCCATGAGCTTCCAGATCCTAACCCCAGCCTCTGGGGCTTCCTTCTCTCACAGCCCTGGTCCCTGTGCTGCCATCATCAGACTAACTTTCACTTCTTCCTTCAGACTGTGGGCTCCTTGGGGGCACAGGCCAAGTTGTCGTCATCTTAGCATGGGGCCTGGAACTGGCCAGGTCAATGTTTTTCCCATGGACTGAATGATACTGAGCTCTGGCCCTGTGTCCTGAAGATGCTTTATGTTCCCAGTCTGGCCTCAGACTTGTTGAGGTTTCAACAGCCCCTCGGACATTCAGTAGCCCTGCCCTGACCCCTCCGGCCTCTCTGGTCCTAGAGTCAGCACCATCTGGCACTCTGTTTCTCTAAACCCAGGCCTTTCACAGGTTCTGCTTCTTCAGCTTGTGTGTAGCTGTCAAGGCCTCTCTGACCTCAGCTGGCCCCACAGCCTTCTCCACTGTAACTCGCTTGCTTTTCAAACCCCAATTCTCTAAGCCAGACTCTTCTTGGATCCTCAATTTTTTCTTTTAATTTTTGAGACAGAGGCTGGACTTTCGCCCAGGCTGGACTGCAGTGGCGCTATCTCAGCTCACTGCAAGCTCTGCCTCCCGGGTTCACACCATTCACCTGCCTCAGCCTCCCCAGTAGCTGGGACTACATGTGCCCGCCACCACGCCTGGCTAATTTTTTGTATTTTTAGTAGAGGCGAGGTTTCACCGTGTTAGCCAGGATGGTCTCCATCTCCTGACCTCGTGATCCGCCCGCCTTGGCCTCCCAAAGTGCTGGAATTACAGGCATGAGCCACCGAGCCTGGCTGGACCCTTAATTTTTTTACTAGCCCCATTTGGGCCCATGTATACCCTGGTCCAGTCAGCTGGGACTGGGCTGATGAGGCCATGTGGCAGCCCAGGCAGCAGAGAATCTGTGCTGGCCGCGTCCCACAGAAGGGCATGGAGTGGGCAGGCTCAGTGATCTGCACCTCTAACCCACTGACAGCCCTCTGCACATGGACACGGGACTGGGCTCCTTCACCAGCCTAGACTCTGTGGGAGTGGTACCCGCATCTCATTTACATCTGGATCTTCAGTGCTTAGCACAGGGCCTGGAGCACAGCAGATGAGTACTCTGAAAACCATGGCAGTGATATAGATTCCTGCATGGTGGGCTGCAAGCTCCTCGAAGACCCAGATTGCTGCCTGAAGCAGAAATGCCTGCTTTGACTGTGCCCACCTGACTGTAGGCCGTCAGGGGCCCAGCTCTGATCTGCACTGCTTAAGCCTGGGCACTTTCTATAAGTGTCAAAGTGGCAGCTGTTGCTCAGGAAAGTCTCATTGCTTGAATATTTCAAAGCACTCAGAGCGTCTCCGAATTCCTCCCCTGCCTGTGACTGCATGTGGAGCACAGAGAGGGTAGACAAAAGACTTTCTGCCCATAGCCCCTGCTCACTTTAACAGGCAGCTTCTGTCACAGATCCTCCCCCTACCCGCCTAGGAGTGCTACCCAGGGGCCACCTGCAGGGAGGGGAGGGGAATGCATCTGTGCTCCTAGAAGACAGTGTTGCTCCTGTCCCCTGGTCACCATCACACCAGCAGGGAGACCTTTTCAAGCACCTGCAGCTGCTCCTGGGTGGTGGTTACCTGACAGAGTCCCTCTGAGCTGGACCTGGGAAAACTGTAGATGTCATGGAAAGGCCTTTGGTACTGTGCCTTCCTGATTCTTAGGATCTGCAGATGGTGGTCCTCTGAGGGACTGAGGGTTAATTGTCATCCCCTCCGAGGGGATTTGGATGGAGAGGAATGGGATAGTGTAATGGAAAGGATCAGAACAACCAAAATTTGAACTGGGGCCCTGGGCAACTAGAGCACACCCCTCTCAGAGCCTCAGTTTCCTCCCTAAGATTATCTTGAGGACACAGAAGTGTTTTGAGTTTTGTAAGGCTGTGTCCTAAGGTGGAGTGGGGCTGGAGCACCCTGCATTCCTAGAGTTCAGAGGTCAGTACATTAGTCTGGGAAAAGGGGAGTGGGGCTCTCCTCTTGGGACAAGGGAGGGGCCCTCTCTGAGTCCCTTTACTTAAACTGTGAACTCCCCTCAGAGCGGGTGTGATCCGTTGTGAGAGCCTGGTGAGAAGACCCAGGAGTGGCAGGACCCAGGATGGATCACAGTGCGCTGTGGGGGCACACACTGTGGGACTGGCCCCTGCTGGGTCACAGACCCTTGGAGCTCTGGGTAGAACCTGCAAACAAAAGGGTATCCCAGCGATGTAAATCAGACCAGTGTGCAAAAGTGGGTATCATCAACTTGCATAATGAGCACCTACTGTGTTCATGTGGAGAGAATGTTGGTACAGTGACAGGCTGTAAGCACATGTGAAAAGCTATGAACTGTATCAGGTAGTTGGCGGGTGTGGGGATGTGCAGGAGGATTCCAAGGGGAGGGGTGGTATGTGGGTGGAAGGGGCCATAGCTTAGTGGTGCTCTGCAGAAGCTGATTTTGGTGGGGGAATCAGGGACGGGCAGAAAGAGTGTGCAGGGTCAGGAGGGTGCTTGCTGTGACCCAGGAACCAGATGAGGGGAGTTGAGTTGGGTCAGGCCAGCAGCAGTGGGAAAGACAAGGTGCGAGGAAGGAAAGGAACTTGAGAGGAGCAGGAAACCGGTCATGGTTGCCTGAGCAAAGGGAGCAGGGGCGAGGACCAAAAGAAAATTCCCACACGTTCTGTCAGGTGCAGGGAGAGAGGTAGAGCTGACAGGACCAGGTAGGCTGGCCGCCAAGTGAGAGGTGGGATTGGAGGTGTGGGGAGAGCTTGCTTACGGACCAGAGGATGTCCTGCTCATCTCAGTACTGCTCATGAGGCAGCATGAATGCGAAGTCCTCCCAGATGGGGACACCATGTGGCAGAGTGGGACCACTCTGGCTTTGGTGCGGCCTTGCTACACCTCTCTCAGCTGTGTGACTTCAGGAGCAATCCTTAATCTTTCTGAGCCTGACTATATCAGCTCCCTCCGCCTGACCTTGAGATGGCAATTACAGCGGCTGTAGTCCAGTTTACCAAAAGAGGATGGATAGTAAGGAACCATGGCTGGACTGACATGGGGCAGTCCCATTTCACAGGCTGGAAAATGGAGGCCCTAAAACAACCCAGCTCCCTTACACAACTGGCCTTTGGGGCCTGCTTGGTCCTAGCTGTGGATCCTCCACAAGGATCCTCACACTGTGGTGTTAGAAGTGCCTGGTGGCCTTGTGGTGGCCGCTCCCACCTCCCTATCAGCTGTTAACATACAAATGCCCTAGTAAGGAAAATATTTTCATTCTTTTATAACAGCATTCTCAGGCCTGCTTAATCATATTTTTCTTTGTCTTTAAAAACAAGCTGCTGTGTGGTTTTCTATTTTCTTGCTGCTCTCCTAAGGACATTCTAGAACTGAACCTTGCTGTCTGGCACTTCATGCCTTTTTAATTGTGTCACTGTCCTCTGGCTACTTTAGATGGGGTTAGGGTGGGCAGGTGCTAAGCCCCTCCAAGTGCCTCACACCACACTCAACCTCACTTCTTTTCTGGGACAAAGGTGTCACCTCATTTTGCAGAAGAAACTGATGTTCAGAGAGGTTAAGTATCCTGCTCAAGGTCACACAGCCTTTTTGATGAGAATTCAAGCCATTTTGATCTCCAAGCCAGGGATAAGTCTGTTAATAAACCCACTCTGCCCTGATCTCTGGCACCAGCCTGCTGTGGTGACCTCAAGCAAGTCCCTTAAAGTCTCTCTGTCCCACGTTCTCTGGGTATGACAGCCTATTGTGAAAACGGGAGAATGAGGATAAGAGTGACTGTCAGCTGGCTGTGTGAGACATTGGTCAGTTTTCTGAAGGGCCTGTATATGCCTGCTGATGCTGTGGTCTCCCCAACCAGATTATTAGCATCCTCACACCCCTCGTATGACTTGACCCACAGAGGGGCTCAACAAAGATGTGCTTGTGTTGGATTATTTTTGTTGTTATTATTGGATCTTGATCTTATATGCTGAAGCTAAGTTGTGACTGATGGAAGAATCTGTAAAAGTGTTTGCTGGAAGCTAAGGGACTGCATGGGTGGGTGGGAAGGGGAGTTTCTTCACAGAAAGGAAGAGGCGGAACATGTTGCTGTGTGCTTGTGGCATGTGGCCTGTTGGGTCCTTCCGCAGTCCTTTGAAGCAGTTGATTTTATTGTCCCCCATTTTACAGATGAGGAAACAGCCAAGGTGACTTAAGGGCAGAGCGCCAGCAGGTATGGAGCCTGAATTTAAATGCAGGTCTGCATACTGCAACACCTGCGTTCTCTCCACCCCTCCTCTGGACTCCCATTTGTTCTCTGTCAGTGTCTGAGAAAGGGTGGGTGGGACTAGGAACTCAGCTTCCGGTCCATGACCACATCCATGGAATGTGGGAGGAAGAGGTCAAATCACAAATCTTGGGGGTGAGGGAGAGACACATCCTTGGGGCTACTCAAGCCCCCCATATCCTTTGCATACCTTCTTCATCCCTGTTCTACCCACTGGATTTGGAGGGAGTGGGCTTGGGATACCATCAGACAGCAAGAAACATGATTTGCAGGACTGTGTGGAGGTATCCAGGCCTGAGGGCCCTGCTCCAGAGCTGCCCTCCTCACTCCGTGGCTGGAACAAAATCCCTTCTTTGTGTGGCCTTAGCTTCCCTATCAGGGATCCCAGAACATGGGATCTGGTCATGCTGCTCAGTCCTTGGGTTGATTTCTCTGACCTCCAGTTTCTCTGAGCATCCCTTCTGCTGTCCCCACATCCTGGTAGCCCCTCTGGGAGCTGGGACCTGGCCTTTCTGCCCATTCTCGTCAAACACCCTTGTCTGGAGACAGGCAGGACAATGGAGAGCCACCTTGTCCTGCTGTTGTCCCTGCCACAGAGCTGCTTATGTGTGACTGATGGGGTTGAGATGGGGCAGGAGTTCTGTGGAGGGAGTGGAGGGAAAGGGTTTTTTTTTTTTTTTTTTTTTTTTGCCATGCACAATTCCTCCCAGCAACCTTCCCTGTCTGACCAATGGGGCCTCTAGGCTGTGCCCTTCACATTGGGGTCTTCCCCCACCTCCAGTCCTTTGGTTTTGATATGGCTAGTGACCAGCACTGACCACCATCCCAAGCTGGGAAGAGCAATTGGTGAAGAGTGTGTGAACTATCTACTTTCTTCACCCCTGCCCCTTTATCCTCAAGGTCTTTTGATTGTGAAGCAAGGCCCAAGGCCTTGACTGGCGAGATTAGCCCGGGAGGTGGTGGCTCCCTCCTGCTCTCTGTGGTGAAAGCCAAGCACACTTCCCTAAAACCAGTGTCGGGGCCGGGCGCGGTGGCTCAAGCCTGTAATCCCAGCACTTTGGGAGGCCGAGACGGGCGGATCACGGGTCAGGAGATCGAGACCATCCTGGCTAACACGGTGAAACCCCGTCTCTACTAAAAAGAATACAAAAAACTAGCCGGGCGAGGTGGCGGGTGCCTGTAGTCCCAGCTACTCAGGAGGCTGAGGCAGGAGAATGGCGTGAACCCGGGAGGCGGAGCTTGCAGTGAGCCCAGATTGCGCCACTGCACTCCAGCCTGGGTGACAGAGCGAGACTCCGTCTCAAAAAAAAAAAAAAAAAAAAACAACCAGTGTCGGGAGCTGTGCTATAGCCTGTAATTACTGACATGAAGATCCCCACACACAGTCTGGATGGAGTCTGCCCTGGAAGCAGCCCCGGGCTGGGGAAGGGCTGAGTGTTAACAGGCCTGTGTTTGAATCCAAGTCACCTGTGTCCTTTGACAGGTCACTCGGTTCCTCCGGCCACAGCTGCCCCTCTGTGAGATGAGGTAACACCGCTTACCTCTTGGTGTGGCTATCAGGATTGATTGGGCTGATGTGTAGAAAATATGTAATGCAGGGCCTGTCCTGGAGGTGATGTTAGGTAACAGTGAGGTGGATCTTCCATGTGTGGTCCCTCCTTTTGTGTGCCCCTGCCCAGCCTCTTGGCACCTCCTGTTTACTCCCTGAGCCTCCAGATTCTCACCTTTGCCCAGAGCTGCATTCAGGCTTGTCTTCCTCTTCCATGTCCCTGCATCCAGAACCCTCTCTTTCTTCTGCCAGGGTTCTCGCTCTCCAAGCCCTCCTGGCCAAACAAATTCCCACTAGTGTAACTGGTAGTATCTTAGAGACGAACTCTCCTGTGGGCATTTTGTTTGTATCTTAGAAGAATTTTTGTTTTAAATCTTACTTTTCCCAACTTTGGGTCTGGCATATAGTAGGTGCTCAGTAAAAGTGGGTTGCCTGAGTAAGTGAAAGAACCTAAGGAATAATGTCTAATGGTGGAATTTCAGCCTTGTCTTCATGCTTTCAACCTCTCTGCAAACATTTACTTTGTGTGCTAGATACTGGAGATATGTTGCTGGATAAAATGGCCACAGTCCTTGCCCTTTGGAACTTCCAGTGTAGTGGGGACAATCAGAAAATAAGCAAACAAACACATTTCTATTTATAAATTGTGATAAAATTCCTTGGATGAAAGAATATTGCAGATTCTATTATATGTTATAACAGGGGGTTCTAATTAAATTTTAGGGGATCCTGATGCCACTTAGTGATGGGATTTCAGAAGACCTTTCAGAGGAGCTAAGGTAAGATGAGATGGAGGCAGGGTGGGGCAGGGAAGATGGCTTAGGGGCCTCTTTGGGCTCTGTGACACTCCCTCTCAGGCCAAAACCTCCAGCCTGTGCCCCAGGGTTCTGCCCACACGGTGCTCCTGCCCTGGGAGCCCTCACAGTTTACTCTGTGGTCAGCACTGCAAGCTCCAGGGGCTAATGCCTACACTCCTGGTGCAGCAGCAACCCCCACTGCAGGCCTCCCCGAGTCTCCAGGCTGCGCATTTCACCCTGGCCTGCCTGTGACCTGCCCAGCAGATGTCCATGGTGCTTCAGAGGAAGAACGGATTGTCCCCCACCCACCCAGGGTCTTTTTAAGCACTTGTCATGTCTGGCTTTGATTGCTGTCCTAGATAGCCAGATTCTAACCAGAGATCAAACCTCTTCGTTCCTGCCTATGTGGAGATATTTTAAACAACAGACCATTACTTGAAAATACATCTCTTCTCATCTTAGCATTTAGCCAGGGATCACTGGCAGAGTCTTTAAGGCTGTCTCTCCCAGCCCTGAGGGTCAGGCTGCCTGCCACCTCTGCAGCACTGTTCCTCTGCCCTTTAGGCTCTTTCTTCTGTTCGTCTATCAGCCTGTGGCCATGTGACAGGCCAAAGGAGATCTTCCAGCACTTTTCCTGTTCTCATCTATGCTGCCTGTAGGGCTCCTCTTTATGGAAGCACTACCCAGATTGCTTCCCATCTTCCTCCCTCAAGCCTTTGCTAGTCATCACATCTAAGTGGGTAGGACCTGAGCTTTGAAGCCAGATCTGGGTTCTAATCCTGTGTTGAGCACTCACTAGCCTTGCAAGTGGTAAAACAGGATAACCACATAATTTAGCATCTCAAGTAGAATCCTTTTGAGAGTGAATTTGACAGAGATAACAGGTATTAGACATGGCTGTCCTGGGCAGTGGGAATCTGTTTACCCTTCATTATGTACACAAAGGAGCAACAGCTTCCCCAGATAGATTTGGTTGGGGGTAGGAGCTGGTTTGGTCTCATCTGGCTTATGGTCCCTTCCTAGTGTCCTGCGCTGGTCACTGGGGGCTCTGAGCTGAGTGGGACTGGGCCCTTGCGCTCTTGTCCTTCACTCCATGTAGTGGGGTCTGGCAGCACCTGCCTAGGGCAGAGCAAGGTAGAGGAGCGGGGCTGAGAACCCAGCATGTGAGGCAGTCCCAGATGAGCACCCAGGTGCCCCTTCCTGCTGATAGAGAAGGAGGTAGGAGGGACTGAGTGGAGGGGCGTGAGCTGGGTTAACAGATATGCCGCTTGAGTCTGGTTAAGGGAGACTGGTGCTGTAGAGAGAGACTGAGGTTCTGCAGATCCCAGAAGCTGGGGGGCTGCTGTGCCTGCCACAGGCCACTTCAGACCCTTGGCCTTTTCCTCTTGTAGGGGTCAGGTGAAAGCCAGACCAGCGCTTGTTCCTGACACTAGGGGTCTGAAGCTGCTCCATCCCCCGCCTTCTAATGCAGTGGGGCTCCCTGGGTTTCCATCCTGGGCAGTGATATTCCCAAGGCCGAGGGCAGGCAGGGGGCTGGGCCTCAGTCTGGGTTTCAACCTGCTCAGCATCTGGGGGCTGTGCCCAAGGCCCAGGGCTCACTCTGACCCCTACGTCTGGAAGCAGGGCAGAGCGAACCTGATCTTAGGGAGTTATCAATGGGAGAAGCAGCCACCCGAGATTGTGGGGCAGAGGGCAGTGGGACCAGCTGGCTTCTCCCAAGTCTTCAGTTGCTGTGAAAGCCTTCAACCTGGGCCAGGAGGAGAGGCTCAGCACTCCTCCAGCAGCCCAGTCTGCTCTCTCTGTCAGGTGGCATTCAGATCTGAAGATACCCCTCAAGGGACTCTCAGCAATGGAGACACACCAGGGAGTGAAGTTGAGAGGAAGAAATTTTACTTATTCCTACTCCTCTCCAAGGGCAACCTTGTCCCACAGTGGCTGTCGCTGAACACACCGTGTCACCCCCATCTCCATGTCTTAGCAGTGACCGGATACCATTTGCCTTAAATACATTCCCTTTTCTGCTCATCAGTCAAGGCCCAACTCTGGGCCTGTCTCTTTGGGAGCTCTTTATGCCTTTCCCAGCCCAAAGCCTTTTTCTGCTTGGAATTCCTCCTGGAGTGTGTGTCCAAGTGACACAGCATTCAGGCCCATGGCTTGTGCACATCCCTTGCCATTCCATGAAGGTGTAGTCTCCATAGCCCCACAGGAGCCTCCCACAGCACCAAGATCCATACCCACAGCAGTGAGCAGGGACCAGACCCAGCACTGACTGGCATATGGGAAGCCCCAGGATTAGAGGGGCCATGGGAAGAGCTGTGGGCTGGGCACATCCTCAAATGGGACCTCTCAGAGGTGCCTATGCAACCTCAGGCCCCATGCTTGGAGGGGCCAGATTGCTTTTATTCTGGTCAGCATTTGTCACTTGACCAGTTGGCTTATGGGGTTGGTAGCAAACACAGCCCCATCCTACCCAGTGCACTGAGGAATGAACCCACCCTGTCCCAGTTCTCCAGAGGGGCCATTTGTCCTCCTGGCCCTGTGCTTGCGGTGCCTCTATTGTGGTATCAGTGGCCTCAATTTGGCCAGCTGCTCTGCCCTTGAGAAAAGGATCAGATCACAGGGGTGAAGAACAACCTTGGAGAGTGATGCTCTGGCTTTAGAGTTCGGGGTTTCTTGGTATAATTCAAGGAAATTAGATTGCTCTGTATGGGTCAAATATAGGCATATTCTCATGATTGTCATGTTTCTTCCTCCTTGCATTTATCAGCTGCCTCTTATTCATTGCCTTGATTTTCTTCAAAAGACAGCTATAATCATTCAAACATTCCAAGTTGAGTCCAAAATGTCAAAGCAGGTATTGGACTCTGCCATGTGCCAGGTCGTATGCCTGAGTCTGTGTCCTTCAACAGGCCGACCTTATGATGTCCAGCAGGGCTACAGCCAGGATGCAAATGAGCTCCCAGAGCTCCTCATCTAAGAGTGTGATGAGTGCTAGGTGGAGGAGCTGTTCTTAGTGGGGCAGCCCAAGCATTTCTTAGCGTAAGCACTCCTGGGCCACCTGGAGCTCAGACCATCTGTGTCCTGGTCTCTAGCCCCACTCTTGCCACAGAAATGGTCTCCAGTACAGTGTGCTTCAAGTGTGAGGCAAGCAAGGAACCCTAGCCTGATCCATCCAGAGCACGACCTGTTCTCCAGGCCTCACTTTATATCACAGATGGTGGTGATGGACATGTTCATTTGAAAGGCCAGGGGCCATGGTAATTTTATTCCGCCTATATCTGCCATTATTTCTCCTGGGAATACCCCCAGAGTATGCCTACTTTCAGTGCTAACACACCCTAGACTGATTAGAGGAATATTGTTGACTGCTTTTGGAAAAGGGGAAGAAAAGCACATTCCAGAGGATACATACCTTTCTTGATATCAAAGTTTCTTCTGTGAAGGTTACCTTGGTTAGATTTTGGTTGCAGAGTTGAAGACATTTCAGTCTACAATGTTGTAAAAGGTTTTAAAAAATCCTCCTGTGGTATGTTTCTAATTTAACATTGAAAAAATATTTCTATTGTGCCATATATAGTGTAACCTAAAACCTAATAAAAGCTCCAAATTAGGGTTGAGCAGAATGGTTTGAATTAAGTTCAGGTAGAGGCGAGGACACTGTATCTGTCGGCTGGGGCTGCTGGCTCTCAGGCCAAAAGGCAGGTTCACACTGGGAGACTGAACCTGCCAAGTCTAGAGAGGAATTGTCCCTTCTGCCAGATTCTGATGCTCTTGGCCCGTGGCCCACAGGACTCTGGTGCTGTTGGCACCTGCCCCCAGTGCAGGAAGGGCCTGGCTGTTGCTGTTCATGTCATCTTGGTTGCTTTGCAGGTTTCTCATTGGGGCCGACTTTATTAGATTTGCTGGTTACTTTTTCACTTTCAGGAGATGTCTTTCAGCCTTTGCTTAGCCATGAAGCTTGAGAAGCTGCTTGTGTTCTGGGCCCCCACCCATGCAAAGAATGAATGAGCGTTGAAGTTTAGGTTTGGACGTGGTTGCTTCACGATCCAGCGGTCCTTCCCTAGGCAACACAGGCCATTTAGGAGCACCATCTAAGGCTTCTTCCCCTTCCTACAGGTATGAAGAATGGGCAGTTTCATTTCCTCTGGAAGCAGGCAGGGTGGCTGGACACTGTATTCTGGAGCCTGTGGTGTCATCATCCCCAGACTGCGGAATCAGCAACACTGCTCCGTCTCCTCCTGTTCAGCCACAGCAGCCTCTTGGGTTCCAGGGCCTCCTTGTCCCTTGGCTTCCTTACAAAATCCTCTGTGTACAGCTGGTCTCCCAGACCCCTGGGAAAAGCCTCCTTTGCTGAGGAGGGATTAGTAACGCTCCTGCTGCTCTTAGAGTCCTCTGCCACACTGTTTCTGTTCTGTTATGCTGGCTGGATACATCTGAACCTGAAAGCATTAAGTTCTTTCCCCCGCCCCCCCTTTTTTTTTTGAGATAGGATCTCACTCTGTCACCCAGGCTGGAGTGCAGTGGCACGATCTCAACTCACTGCAACCTCCACTTCCTGGGCTCAAGCGATTCTCCCACCTCACCCTCCTGAGTAGCTAGAATTACAGGTGTGCACCACCATGCCCAGCTAAGTTTTGTATTTTTTTTTGTAGCGATGAGGTTTTGCCATGTTGCCCAGGCTGCTCTCAAGCTCCTGAGCTCAAAGTGATCCTCCCACTTTGGCCTTCCAAAGTGCTGGGATTACAGGTGTGAGCCACCGCGCCCAGCCTGAAAGCATTAAGCTCTGACAGATCTTCCCATAGTCTCTAAAAGGCAAGGAGGGGTTCTCCTGCTTGGGAGCCTATGTTATATTTAATTATTTAAAAGGATGCGGTCTTACTCCACCCATGTAAGAGGGATGGGGCAGAGTTCCCAGTGTGGAGGGAGAGGGACTGTCTGGGTTTCCCAGCCCCTATAGGGTTGAGAACTATCCTGGCCTCTAGCAAATAGCCTTCCTGATCATCTTAGAACTGTGAACCTCCTTGGTGCTGCTGGGATTTTTGAGGCATCACAGCCAGAGACCCTCTGGAAGAGGCTGTTTAATCTTCACAGCAACCTAGGCACAAAGGCATTCTACCATTTCACAGAAGAGTAAACTGAGGTTCAGATACAGGAAACTACAAAACTGGGGAACAGCTGAGCTAGAATCTGGCTGGAGTCCCGCCTATGTTTCCTGGAAATGTGTGACTGAGTCAGAGACCATATACTGGGGTATAAAGGGCTGTAGCAGGACCCCAGGGGGCCAGAATTTCACAGGGCTGAAGGCAGAGAGCAGGGATTTGGGGTTGTGTAGTAGATAGAGGGATGGTGGTGGTTGGGCCAGTTAACCTTGTGTACAGGTGGGAATTGAGGGGGCAGTGAGACATCCCAAGGTAGACAGAGTCTCCTGTCATTGCTTGTTTTGTATTTGTCTTCACAGGAAGCAGCCATAAGGCTTCACATCCCTGGATCTTAAGACCATCTCCCTGGGGCTCACAGGGGAAACCTGGGAGGGCAGGACAGACCCCAGCTCCCACTAGATGGCACTGTTGCAGGACGTTTTCACCCAGAAGCTCTTCTCGGGGTGTGTGTGAGTGTGCACGCGTGAATACCCGAGCTGGACAGACAGCGTGGGTGTGGGGGGTGTGTGTGTGTTTTAGGCAGCCCTGGGGTGGGTCTGGCAATGCCCTGGCGCGTGCTGTGTGCCTCCACTTCTCTGGAATTGTTCTTTAGGATAGAAGTTTCTGCTTCTGAGATATCTTCCAAGGCTTCTGTGGGCCCTGGGTTGTGAGCACCAGATGCCAGGGAGTTATGGAGTGACCAGGACAGGTCCAGCTTGCCTGATGGTCCAGACATCTGTGGGAGACTGCTGAGTCCTGAAATCCAGCCTCAGAGACACTGCAGAGCCCCAGCAGTCCCCACACCTGGGTGGGGCAGTATTGGAGGATCCTGATGAGGACAAACTTTCAGGGACTTGAATGTTTCTAACACAAATAGTTATATTTATTTGTACTGGTTGATTGGTAGTAGCTACTGGAGTGTTCTGTAGAGAAAGCTTCTGAGGCTGGGTCTGTCTTAGAAGGAAAGAATACTGTTGTCGACCGGTGATGTCTGCCAGAGGCTTGGGACAAGAGTAACACCCATGATGTAGATTTCTTCCCTATATAAGTGATAACTTATATATGAGGATGAACCAGTATGTCAGAGAATCCTAGATATTTAGGATGTTAGAAATTATCCAACTCTATCCAATTCACTCATTTATTTCATAGCTGGAGACACTGAAGCACAAATAGGCAAAATGAGTTGCCCAAGGCCACCTGGCTAGTAGCAGAGAGAAGAGTGGAAGGCAGATTTTTGACCACCAGTGCCTGTGTCCTTCCGGACACACCCTGCCTCTCCAGTTGGTCCAGTTCCCTGTTCAGACAAGGTCCTAAATACCAGAATAACTTATTTTATCTGTTATTTGGGAGTCTTTACACATGACTGCCAAGAGAAAGCCTCAAGTGAAGAACTCCTCTTTGTGTTTTTATTGTGTCCCAAGAAGATTCTGGCTAGGGCAGATTTGTAAGGCCGAAGCTTGGAGAATGAATCTTAAGAGAGAAGAAAGGAAAGAAACTGGGCTCTGGATATTTGGGAGAACACAAGAACAGATTCATGGAATAGATGTGGTTAAGGGTGGCAACTCCGGTTAAGTCCAAAGAAGCAGGCTGAACAGAGCAGGAAGGTCCAGGTTAGAGGTAAGGAAGCCTTTCCCAAGGGTGCAGGGAGCTGCCTCCGGCATGGGCGGCCTCACACTGCACAAGTGGACCCAGTGGGAACCTGCAGAGCCCTGCTGAGTAGAGGAGTTCTTAGGAGTTGGAGCCAGGAGCTGCAGGTTCCAGCTCATCTCACACAAAGTGTATCATGGGCTGTGCCTCTGCTTCACTTTCTTACCTGGTGCATGGGGTTAGCCACCTGCTACCGCACGATGCAGTGAGAGTCAAAGGAGATAATGGTGGTCAGTCTGTATGGGAATAAAGAGTTGATTTAAAAGCAAGCATGGAGATTTCTCCTGAGGACTCCGTGAAGAGAACCGTAAGCCCGGTTTAACAGTCTTTGTGTGTATAGATTGGACAGTGTGGACATGGGTGTGTACCATAGTGAGAATAATATTGAATTATTGGAACTGTCCTGTTGGGAGTAGCGATGAGCTGTGTTAGGCACTCTATCTCATTTCATTCTTCTAATCATCCAGTGACACATGTAGTATTATTATCCCCATTTTCCAGAAGAAAAAGCTAAGGCTCAGAGAAGTCAAGTTGCATGTCCAAGAATATGCACTCAGTAAATGGCAGAACGCTTACCCCACCTGCCTGCCCTCAGGGAGATTGCCATCTGTAAATTAGTCTGAGGGAGGACTGGCATGGGGGCACCTTGTCCAGGACCTTGTACCCATTTCCAACTGTGTATATCATCTGGACTTACCACAGGTGTCTGTGGGTGAATAAGGACCTAAAGTTTACCCGTGGGTGGGTATCGTGTGTATGTGTTTATGCACCCATGCACCTTCGGAAAGGGTGGCCAAGGTAGAATCCAGAACAGGGAGGGGGATTGTATTAGGGCTCTCCAGAAAAATAGTGTCAATAGAATGTGTGTGTGTGTGTGTGTGTGTGTGTGTCACACACAGTGATGTGCTGCATAATGATGTTTCAGTCAATGGTGGACTGCATATAGGATGGTGGTTGCATAAGATTATAATGGAGGTGAAAGATTCCTATTGCCTAGTGACACCGTAGCCATCATAACACTGAAGCACAATGCATTACTTGCATGTCTGTGGTGACACTGGCATAAACACACCTACTGCGCTGCCAGTCGTATAAACGTCTAGTACATAACAATTATGTACAGCACATAATACTTGATAATGATAATAAATAACTATATAACTGGTTTACGTATTTACTATACTATTCTTTTTATCATTATTTTAGAGTGAATTCCTTCTACCTATTAAAAAAATTAACTGTAAAACAGCCTCAGGCAGGTCCTTCAGGAGGAATTCCAGAAGAAGGCATTGTTAATGTAGGAGATGACAGCTCCATGCATGTTACTGCCCCTGAAGACCTTCCAGTGGGATAAGATGTGGAAGTGGAAGACAGTGATATTGGTAACTCTAATTCTGTGTGTGTGTTCGCGTCTTAGTTTTTAACAAAATAGGTTTAAAAATTTAAAAAATTAGAAATAGAAAAAGACTTACAAAATAAGAATACAAAGAAAGAAAATATTTTTGTATAGCTGCACAATGTGTGTGTGTGTGTGTGTGTATATATATATATATATTTTTTTTTTTTTTTTTTCTTTTTTGAGATGGAGTCTTGCTTTGTCACCCAGGCTGGAGTGCATTAGTGTGGTCTCGGCTCACTGCAACCTCTGCCTCCCAGGTTCAAGAAATTCTCTGCCTTAGCCTCCCGAGTAGCTGGGATTACAGGCACCCACCACCATGCCTGGCTAATTTTTTTGTATTTTTAGTAGAGACGAGGTTTTACCATCTTGGACAGGCTGGTCTTGAACTCCTGACCTCATGATCCACCTGCCTCGGCCTCTCAAAGTGTTGGGATTATAGGCTTGAGCCACCACGCCTGGCCCAATATGTGTTTTAATCTAAGTGTTATTACAAAAGCATCAAAAAATTAAAAAATTGAAAAGTTTATAAAGTATAAAAGTTACAGTAAGCTAAGGGTAACTTATTATTGAAGAGTGAACATTTAAAAAAAGAAATGTAGTGTAGCCTAAGTGTACAGTGTTTATAAAGAGTACAGTAGTGTACAGTAATGTCCTAGGCCTTCACATGCACTCACCACCCACACACTGACTCACCCAGAGCAACTTCTAGTCCTGCAGGCTCTGTTCAGGGTAAGCAAAAATTTTAAATCTTTTATACGGTATTTTTACTCTACCTTTTCTGTGTGTAGATACATAAACTCTTGCTGTTGCATTACAATTGCCTACAGTATTCAGTGTAGTAACATGCTATACAGGTTTGTAGCTAGGAGCAATAGGCTATACCACATTGCCTAGGTGTGTGGTATACCATGTAGGTTACACCATCTAGGTTTGTATAAGTATAGTTGATGCTGTTCACACAATGATAAAATTGCCTAATGATGCATTTCTTTAGAAGTATCCCTGTTGTTAATCAATGCATGACTCTGTGTGTGTGTGTGTGTGTGTGTGTGTGTGTGTGTGTGTGTGTGTGTAGGGGCAGGGGGAGAAAGAGAGAGACAGACAAACAGACAAGAGGGAGCAAGTCGGCTGTAGGCTAAAGACCCAGGGAAAGAGTTGATGTTTCAGTTGAGTCTGAAGGCAGTCTCCTGGCAGATTTTCTCCTCCTTGGGGGATGTCAGTTTAAGGCCTTCAACTGATTGGATGAGACCCATTCTCATTGTGGAAGGTAATTTGTTTGATTCAAAGTCTACTGATTTAAATGTTAACATCATTCTAAAAATACCTTCACAGCAACAACCAGACGTGTTTGACTAAAGATCTGAGTACCATGGCCCAGCCAAGTTGACACAAAAAATAAACCATCATAGAGACTAACTGACCTCTCTGCATCCTGGTCATTGGAAAGCTTAGGAGCCTCTTGTTTGTGGACCATGGGTGGGCAGTGGGGAGATTTCTCCTGCAGACAAAAACCCAATATGCTGACGTCCCCCTGCCCAGCACAGAGCTGAGCCATACTCATGGGTCAGGAGGAAGAACCACCCACAGGGGCATGCACACTGTAAGGTCCCCTGGACTGGGGCTGGTGCCTTGGGGGTGGATGGGGTAGGTGGTTTGGTGGAATATCCCTCTGGATCAGCAGAGCAGCAAATGCATTCCTAGGGAACCCCACTCTATTAATGGGATATCCAAAGGAGACTCCCCAGTCCTTTCTTCTTCCCAGAGAGAGTTAACAGTACATAGGATTTCTAGCCCAGGAATACCTTCTTCCCAGAATGTTCTCAAGCCTTTCCGGTCAGTAACTGTTCATCTAGTAGAGTTCCTGCAGGAACCTGCAGGCTCTGGTTACACCCTTGTGGGAACTGGCTAGGTCCTCTAGGCAGGAAGGGAGGCACTGAGGAGTGGGAAGAAGCTTTAGTTACGGCACTTCTGTGGAGCAAGGAGCCCTGCAGTCTGGCTGCCTAGCCCAGTCCAGTTTCTTTGGTTCTCTGAGCCCAGTGAAGACAGGCCTGGTCACACAGAGGGCATGTCTTTGACCAAAGGCTTGATAGTGTCCTCATCTAGCAGAGACAAGCACAGCCCACCAGTCATCTGGTCATCTGTTTCTACCCCTGTGAGCTCAACTCATGGAGAAAGGGTTTGGTAGCATGGGGAACCCTGGAACACATAGAAGGGAGACATCTAGTGCAACCCAGGGGTTCAGGGAAGGACATTTGAGAAGTAGACATCAGGATAGTACCTGGTGAGGTTGTGTATCTGAGTGTCTGTGTGTCCTTTGCAGAGGTCCTGAATTAAGATGGAATATGGCCCAGTCAAGGCCCTATAAGTGTTCAATGTGGTTGGAGGCTCGTATCGTGGATGGAGGCAGCAGGAGGCAGCACAGACAGACAGGTTCTTAGCCTCCCAGGGTATAGGCCAGGCTTGTGAACAAGACTAAGGAGTTCAGCCTCCATCCTATGGACAGTGATGGGGCAGCTTTAAGTTTTTGAGAGCTGACAGTATGGAATGGAGGGAGTGAGGCTGAGGGCTGGGGCCATGAGGAGGCTGTGGTTGTTACCCAGGTGACTGAGAGGAGGACCGTGGCCGTGGAGGTCAGGTGGAGGGTACAGAGCTGGATGCCACTGACAGGATGTATTGGTTGGATGATTGAATGTGCAGCATGATGAGGAGTGAGGGGCCAAGCGTGATGGAGGCCAGGTCTCTAGCTTGGGGGCTACTTTAATGGAAAGACCACCACCTTCTTCAAAGGTGTTGGGCTCTCCTTTTCTGAGGCTCCCATCCAGTTCCCATGAGCCCCCTTACTGTAATGGCCCATCACATGAACTTGAGCTTGGCTAGGATTGCCCAGTGCCGTTGTCAGTTCCTTGGCACACAACCCCAAGGTCAGCCTGAGATTGGGGGCCTGGCCCAGGGATGAGTGGGTAGGAATGTGGTGATGGGCAAGTTTAGCTGAGGCTCCATAGCTCTGCCAGGGCACTGCAGCTGGAGACTGACTGCCCTTTGCAGGGGCTCAGACCGCCTCCTTGACCCCTGGTTCTGGTGCCCCAAGGGTTGTTTCACCTCCCAGAAAGGAGCTGACCTGGCTGTTCTCAGAGATATTTTCTAAACTGCTGCCTTGTGGCTGCAGTCTTAAGGTTGGCAGTTACACGTCAGAAAAATCTGCATGCAGTGCCTACTATGTGCTTGGCCCTGTGCTGGGTTCTGAGTGGGAGAGGGAAATGCAACACCTTTGAAGTGTATAGGGAGACCAGGCTGTCAGGCAGGTTACACTAGGAGATCAACAACTGACACCCAGTGCTCAGAAATGTGTTCGGTTGCAGCTTAGGAAAGGGAGAAGGCAGTGTGGACCAGAAGTTAAGGAGGTCTCAGGTAGGAGGAGCAGCTTAAGTCTTGTCCAATGCTCATATAAAGTAAGGGAAAGGGAGGTGTTGTCCAGGATGGGGGAATGGTGAAAGAAAGGCAGGGTCCAGGAGTGAGCAATGAGAAGAGTGGCTACATGTGTGTGTTTAAATTGCACAAGTCTGGCATTACTTCTTCGTATGTTTTCTTAAGTTTACAATGTAAAAATATGCATGTCTGGTTCTAATGGGGTGGAGGGACAACTAGGTACATTTTCCCTTTTGCATCATGAGTTGAGGCAGGCAGCTTGGTTTTGCATGGGCTGTGGGTACGGCTCATCTCGCTGTGCCACAGGTGAGAGCAGGGATGGAGAGTGCAGAGCACTCCTTGGCCCAGCCGGTGGGAGCTGCTCACTGCTCCACCCTGGGCTCTGTTTTCATTGGGGCTGCCTAACTGACTCTCTCCCCAAGGCCTCTCAGTCTAGGCCAGGCCTGTAGCATGTCACCATGGCAACCTTCTGGAATCTCAGCATGGTTAGAGCACAGTGGGGAGACCTCACAGAAGGGCTGAAGTCATTAGATGACCAGTCATGAAAGTCGACACAGGGGAACTAGTTTCTAACACCAAGTTCGTGGGTGGAGCATTGGGGTACACAGTGTACAACCTAGATGGCTGTGGTCAGCACTTCTGTCATCAGGCAGGAGCAAGTGGACATCTGGCTGAGGGGCGGGAGGCTCGCTCAGCCCATAGTAGTGGCAGGCAGAAGGATAGCAAGGAGAGTTCTGTGCCATTTCTGAGATGGAGGAAGGTCTGGCCTGGGCCTGATGGAATGGATGGCTCAGTCAGCTAACAGTTGCATTGGGTCAGATGCGGCAGTGTTTCCCCTGCTGTTTCCTGAGGCTCATCTTGGCCTCCCCTGACCACGTCCTGCCTCTGCAGTATACAGTATAGTGGCCCACAGCATGGGCTGGGGTAGCTTGGCTGGGCCACGGGGCCTGCCTTAGGAGGGCAGCCAGGGGAAGGGCTGTGGGATATCCAACTTGTGTGCTAGGTATGCTAGGTAACTTGATTCCTACACATGAGGGTTTTTCCATTTGTCAAATTGGTTTTTCCTTCTAGTTGCACAGTACAGATAAGCCTGGCTCAACTGTCAGTGGGCCACCAAGCTGCCCTCCTTCCTTGGATAGCTGCCTCTGCCTTCTTCTGAGTCTCGCCCGTCCAGTCCGTTTTCCTCAGTTGGGCTGGAGTCATCTTCCCAAATCTGCACCTGGAGAGTGAGCTCCTTAACTCCGCAGCTGGAGAGCTGGTCTTGCCCACAGCTCCCACCTCATCACCTCAGCCTTTGCTCATCCCGTCCCATTGTTTGGAAACTTCTCCTCTCACCCCTCTGTCTCCTCTTCCAGGAGGCTCTCTCTGATCTTGCCTCTGTGCTTCCCAAAACATCAATGCACTCATTTCTCATTGCCCTGGTCAGGGAGTGCGGTGATAACACTTGCCTGTCTATCACCTATTTTCAGAGTAAGCTCTTTCAGCAAGTACGTCCTATGCTTAGGGGGAGTTTTCTGAACCAAACCCATTATGAATGGGACCCAGGAGGGATGGGGAAAACCCTCTGTGGCTGGTGATTGCTGAGCAGCCTGAGGAGAGGACCTTTGCCTCTCCAGAGACCCCTGGGCAGACTATGCCACTGAAGAGCCAGTAGAGTCAAAACTCACGCTGAAGTTGGAAGGCAGACGATAACACTGTTAAGCTTCCACACAGAATGCCTACCCTGTGCCAGCACTGTTTCCCAACATTTGCACATCTTATCTCTAACCGTCACAGGGCTCTGGGAGGTTGGTAGTATCATAAACATTCCTCCGATGAAGAAACTGAGGTTCAGAGAGGTTATGTGACTTGCCCAGGTTCCCACAGCTGGTAACAGTTGGAGCAGGGATTAGAATCCATATTGGTGTCATCTCAAAGCCCATTTCTTTCCATCACTTCACCCTGGTTCTTTGTGAGCCTGGCTGATGGGAACAGACCCTCTCCAGAAAGGTCCACTGAAGCCTGAAGAGCATGTGCTGTTTGTTTCTTACCCAGCATTCTGTCAGGGTCCCTGGCACGAGCATCTGAAAACTTATGTAAACTCTTAAGGGCGTGAGCCCTGACATCAGGGCCCAGCTCCTTCTCTGTTAGTGTTTCCTAATTGATATTACCCCAGTGATTGCTTTAGAAATTGACTGTGATGAAAAAACTTTTAATTACATAATGAATTACTCTCAGAGGAACAGGCCGTTGTGTCATGGCTCTGCCACGTGTGGGGCAGGGAGCTGGCTGAAGGCAGTGTTTGGGATGAGTTGACATGCATCCTCCCACAGCATGCCTCTGCATTTTTCCGTGGTGACTGCAAGATGAATTTTGGGACTTGAATGGCCTGCTGGGAAAACACACAAGTATATGGGCCACAGGGAAACATCTGCGCCATTTTGCTCCTAGTGGACCAGAGAAAGCTGAGTGTGTAAGAAGCCTTGTTTTGAAATGTGTTTTCAAAATAAAGGGTTTCATAACAACCATGATTGCAGAAACAACTGCCGATGGGAATAACTTCCTGGAAAGCAGAGGCCTCCATGACAGTTGGGATTTAAAAGGCTAGACCATGTTACAAAACAGGTTTACCTAATCGAAACTCAGCACTGCTGTTAACACACGCACAGCCACATGCACACACACCCCTCTCTTAGGCTGTAGTCTTTATTGTTAGCCTCTGATACTCTTTCACTGGTAGCCTCTGATACTCCGCCTAGGACCACTGGGCCTTTGTTTCAAGGTTTGGGGCAACACAGGGAGCTGAAGTGGACTCCCCTTTCTCCTCCTGCCTCCATGTGCCTGGTCTAAACAAAGTGGCTGGAGGTAGCTGCTTCTGTATTGGTTGCCTTGAGATTAACTGTATGTCTCTGCCTCCTGGCCACAACTGATTGGATCAGGTATTGAGGCCCAGCCAAAGGCAGCCCCTCATAGGCCAGCAAGATGGGCTGTTGCAGGATGCTGTTTAATAGAAACAGGGTTTGGTATTGTGGTTAATGGGCCCAATCAGATTCTCTCCTCTGTGGTACCTAAGAGAGATAGCTGAGAGCAGGCAGGCAGATAAAAAGCAGAAATCAAGAGTTTTAGAAGCAATGGGATAACAGGATAGCAGGGACTATTGAGAGGGCAGCTGATAGCAACCAGAGGAGACAGAGGAGCACCAGGTCATGAGAATGTCAGAACTGTGAGAAAACAGTGGCCTCCTGAAGGTAACTCCTGTTGTTTATGGGGCCTGGCTGAACACCTACATGCAGCCTTACAATAAACATTCATCCTCTTTGGGCTGAGTTTGATTGGTGACCTCATGTAGAATCTAAAACAGTTGATATCGTAGAAGCAGAGAGTAGAATAGTGGTTACTAGAGTCTGGAAAAGGGAGGAGAAAGAGGGAGCGGGAGAGATTGGTTTAGAAAACCAGAATACAAAATCCTCCCCCAAAACGCCACACATCCCTGAAGAGCCTCCGAACCTGTTTAGCTTCTTGCTTCCTAATGGAACAACCCAGTCAAGGGCCCGCACACTTTCTTGCCTCTGTTAGGCACCAGAGACAAGGAAAGAGAGGATTCTGCCAAGGGGAATTGCCAGCCTTGGCACAGTCTCCCTGCCCCCCTTCAATGGGCTTTTGGGTTAGGGAGGGTGGCTTTGAGACCATCTGCTTCTGTGTCAGAGGAAGTAGGGGGAGGTACTCTGCCGAGGCTGGGGACTCTTGGCAGCCCCAGGAGACCTGGTTTCCAGACCAGAAGAGTTTTCCACAGAGGTGGAAGGACACGGTTCTGCTTTGGATTTGGAAAGGGTCTTGCTGCATTTTTCCAATGTTGGTTCAACGAAACTCAAAACTGTTTTTCCTAACGCTTTCTTCCCTTCGTATTTAAGTCACTCTGTATGCGTGGAGAAAGGCAGTACATGTGCTTTTGATTCCTTTACTCTGAAATCATCACCCTTTCTCCCTTGAGAAATCCCACATCTCAGAAACCTTTGGAGACATTTAAGCCCTCTCAGCCCCTCTTTAAACCAGGACTCTGCATGCTGCTGAAAGCAAACGAATGTGGAGGGTTTCAATCAAGACAAAAGGCATTCCTCCCTGCCTGATCCCCGTGCAGTCAAGGCCAAGCTAGGCGGCAGCCACCTTCTCAGGAAACAAGGCCTTGGAGAAATCAGTGCCTGTGTGAAGACAGTGTAGGCTGAAGAGAAGAGCAATGGCATCAAGTACTAAATGATTATCAAGGGTCAACTTCTGTATCTGTATCAGCTGTAACACACTGTCTTTAATTCCCCCAGTCCAGGAGCTCGTGCCTTACATGCTGGCCCCACCTTCTGCCCTCAGCAGAAGCTGCAGGGACCTCAGTGTCCACCCTTCCTGCCTCATGTCTCGAGGCAGCAGCTCCTCTCTGGTAACCTGATGGTGATGTGGCTGGGGTGCCAAGATGGGAAAGCAAAGGTGATGGGCCCTGCACACCAACTCCAGGAAACTCATTCTGGGCCAGCTCTATGCAAAGGGAAAATCATGTTGCATTCACCTAGGCCAAGAAAAAGTGTTGTAGGTTAAGGGCATGGACTGCTTGAGTTCAGTCCCAGCTCTGCCACTTACCAGCTGTGGGACCTTGGGTAAGTTGCCTTTGTGCCTATGCTTCCACTTTCCTTTTCCCTCCACCTTGAAGATGGGGATAAGAGTCTCAAAGTTGTGGTGACTGTAGATATATAAGTGTGAGTTTGCTATGCTTTACCTGTCTGTCATCTACCAAACATTCTTCACATGTTTGCTGTTATCAAGAATGTTGTATATGTGAATGAAATGATACGATGTCTCAGATTTGCTTTAAAATAATAGGGAGAGCCGAGCGCGGTGGCTCACACCTGTAATCCCAGCACTCTGGGAGTCCGAGGCGGGCGGATCATGAGGTTAGGAGATCGAGACCATCCTGGTTAACATGGCGAAACCCTGTCTCTACTAGAAATACAAAAGATTAGCTGGGCGTGGTGTTGGGTGCCTGTAGTCCCAGCTACTCGGGAGGCTGAGGCAGGAGAATGGCGTGAACCCGGGAGGTGGAGCTTGCACTGAGCCGAGATCATGCCACTGCATTCCAGCCTGGGCAACAGAGCGAGACTGTCTCAAAAAAAAAAATAAAATAAATAAAATAATAGGGAGGTTGGGGAAGTGGGTTGAGGTACAGATGAAACAGGAGTAGGCATGAGTTGATAATTGTTGAAGTTGAGTGATCAGTTCGTGGGTTTATTACACTATTCTTTTCACTTTTGTTTTGAAACTGTTCATAAAAAATCTCCATAATAGAAGTTCTATATATGTATATATATAAATGTATACATACATATGAGAGAATGATGTTTATAGCAGAGCTTCAATAGACATGGTATGTAGTATGTAGTGCACAAGCTGATTTTAAGTGATATTCAGATGACCTTTTACATTTAATTATGTATTTAAATTTTAATTAATTATAGCAAGTGATACGAACTGTGATAATGCAAAAGGTTTCCTTTTAAAATAAAAATTAGTCAAAAAAAGTGAGATGATGTGATGAAAGGAATCGGAAGATAATGTAAAAGGAAAAGATATGTGGATGTGGCAAACATTGTGGAGGTAGAAATTGTTCTGCTACAGCTTAGGAAACATCATTAAAGTACTGATGAGAAAGGGCTCATGTTCATTACTCTGAGTGCACATTGTGTTGGCCTTACAGGGTCATTTATCTAGATGGTTTAGTGTGGGGGTCATGTCAGCAACAGGCAGAAATGGGAGTGTGGGCTTTGGAGATGCACAGACCTCTCTTCAATTTTTGACTCTGCCATATAATGGCTGTGTGACATTGGGCACATGACTTACCTGCTCTGTGCCTCATTTCTTCATACACAAAACATCTTAAAATGCCCTTGGAAGAATTAAATGAGATAATGCTTGTCATGCACCTAGCCCAGTGCCTGGCATGTAACAGGTGCTTAATAAATGGGAATGTGCTCAAGAAAGAAGTAGAAAGGACAGGTTTGAGCCTCAGAGTCCATGGTCTGAGCATGATCCTCACAAATTCAGAGCTTATTCAGAACAATTTTATTCCTACTTTTGACACAATTCTAATGAGTTTTTTGTTCATTTGGCTGTTTTCCCAGTTTGCAGCTCTTGAGAAATGGACAGGAGACAGGTAGGGGCCTGCTGCGCAGACAGAAGTAGGGACCTGTTGATTGGCACAGTCAATGCATCATTAGCTACAGGATTTATCCCATGGGTCCTTGGCTTGTTTCAGTAACACTGTTGGTGGGTTAGTAATTCTGTTGCTTAAAACAGCTCTCATCCCAGTCAAGCCAAAATGTGTCTATAATTCTAATCACAGTTTTTATGGAGTGTTTACTGTGTGCAGGGACAATGCTAATTACTCCACATCCATTTTCTGATTTAACTACCATGACAGCCTTCCAAGGAAAGTGTCACTGTTCTTGTGTTTGAGGACACTAAGGCTGAGGAGACTGAGGCTGAAAGGATGTAGTGACTTCCCCAGGGTCACACAGCAAGTGAGTGGCAGATCAGTTTAGAACCAAGTGAGATTCCAAAGCCCATGTGCATGGCCACAGAACTCTATCAGCTCTCTCTCCAGTGGTCCCCTATCCTTCTAAATACCCTACTTGGCTCCTCAAAACCAGTACCTCCCTTGTCCCAGTATGTGGACCTGGTCTTGGGATGGTGGTACAAGGTCCTCATTAGTCCGGCTTGTGAGTACAGCTGCTTGCTGAGGAGGGCACCAGCTGGAGTGTGCAAGTACCAGCACCCAGCCTGGCTGAGATATGGCTCTTCCCAGTCTGGAGACCCTTTAGACATTTGCACTTAAAAGTGCTAGCTGTGCTCATCTTCAGAGGAGATGTAATGACAAGCAGGCTTTGAATATTTGCAGACTACATTTTTAGGTCACAAGGACCTTCCTTTTTTGTATGTGTGATGGGGTGTAGGGATGGAAAACATATGCCTTAGTTTCTGTCACTTGTGCCCCAAATCCCAAAGATAATGGTTAGTTGAGTTTCACGGTAGCCTGTTAACAGATTTTCAAGTACTTTTCCACTAATCCAGCAGTTCTCTGCAGATATCCATAGGCATCTAGTATTTCCAAAGAGAAAAACATTAGTGCATGGTTTATATATGGTGATGTTCATTAATTGTATTCACATAGACTTCCATATGGGGCTATCTCTGGTACAGAAAAAAATGTTGGTTTGCTTCCAGAAGTCACACTAGGGGATACTCAGCAAATATGAGGTATTTTCACAGGTAAAGGGGCAAAAATGCCAGCATTTACATGTTGCCTTTTTAAAGTAGTTCCCCTTAGGCTCTATACTTGTTCAAAGATGTTGTCATTATGCTATGCTTTTGGGTGGTTTCCTCTAAGTGACCGCCTTCAGAACCTTTAACAAATTCATTTCAGTGCCTTTAATTGAGTCAAATCTTGCAGATTTGGCTTTTATGAAGTCCCAAAGGTCAGATCAATTAAGTGTGTGTGTGTGTGTGTGTGTGTGTGTATGTATGTGTGTGTCGATTGTTTTGGGTATCAATTACCACAGTATTGATGCAAAAGAAACCACAAAAGCCTCAGGGACATACAACAGTAACATTATTTAGCTCATGAGTTTGCAGTGGTTCAGCTGATCTGGGCTGGACTTACTCATGCATCTGCTGTTGGCTGATCTTGGCTGAGCTTGCTGAGATATCTAGGGTGGAGCTGGATGATGCCAGGCAAGGATGGCCTCGTCTGGGATATCTGGGCTACTTGGCTTCTTTGACTTGTCTTTCATCCTCCAGCAGGCTAGCTGGGGCATTTTCTTTTGGCAATGGCAGAAGCATAAAGAGAAGGAAACTCTAGTGTGCAAGTTCATTTCAGGCCTATGCATCATTCCTGCCAGCATCCTATTGGCTAAAACAAGTTACATGGCAAAGGATACAAGAAAGAGTGAAGAATTGTGACTTTGTATTTTTTTTTTTTTTGTCTACAGTCTACCACATTGATTAAATTATGGGACATATTTAACTTCGGGAGGCCAAGGCGGGCGGATCACCTGAAGTCAGGAGTTCGAGACCAGCCTGGCCAACATGGCAAAACCCCATCTCTACTAAAAGTACAAAAATTAGCCGGGTGCAGTGGCAGGTGCCTGTAATCCCAGCTACTCAAGGATGAGGCAGGAGAATTGCTTGAACCCGGAAGGCAGAGGTTGCAGTGAGCCAAGATCATACCACTGCGCTCCAGCCTGGGCGACAAGAGTGAGACTCCGTCTCAAAAAAAAAAAAAAAAAAAAAAAAAAAAAAAAAAAATCTGGGACATATTTTTGTTCCAAAAAGAATTGTGGCTTCAGAATTCTGACAGTGCTCTTGTGGGTGATCAGTGAACTGCCCTAGACAAGCATTCCAGATAGTTGTCTAGAGGGGGCAATGATCTATGGACAGTAGTAGCGTCTTTAGAAGGAAGGGAATGACCTCTCAGGTGACTCCTGGGGAGGCCAGTGCCCTTTTGGATGAAGAGCTGAGAGTTTTATCTTGGGCTTGTTGGATTGAAATAAATTTGCATCAAAAATCTTACCTTGCAGTCCCCAAATGATAAACTGGCCTCTGATGTGTACATTTTTTTTTTTAAGATGGAGTCTCACTCCGTCACCCAGGCTGGAGTGCAGTGGCACGATCCTGGCTCACTGTAACCTCTGCCTCCCGGGCTCAAGTGATCCTCCTGCCTTAGCCTCCTGAATAGCTGGGATTATAAGACGCACGCCACCACGCCCGGCTAATTTTTGCATTTTCACTAGAGACGGGGTTTCACCATGTTGGCCAGGCTGGTCTCAAACTCTTGACCTTTTTTATGTCTTCTGCAACAGCCAGGCCTTCAAACAACAAGACTTTGATCTTGTTCAATAACTCTCATTTCCTTGGCTGTACCAGTTAAACCATACCATTCTCCACTTTGGCTGACTGATGAAATCTCCAAGGGGTGGGATTAAATGGGGTGTATGACTAATTTGTCACCCATCTTCTGCACCCAGCAACATTTGCTGAGCACCCTTTTGTGTTCTATGTTAGGCCCTGGGCACACAGAGACAAATAGGAGGAGGAGGGGAAGGAGGGTGGGAATAGGGATAAAAGAGAGAGAGGCCTTCATGGGCCAGTGATGATGGAGTTCTATGAAACTGAGAAGCACATTTAACACAACTGTCTGCACCCAAGGTCAAACATGCATGCATGCACACACACAAAACAAAATGCCAAAGACAGATAAGAGATAGAGAGCAACAGGGAAGACACATACACATACACTAAATGATTGCATTAGTGCGTGGCAAAGGACATGAGACAGGGCTAAGTATAGGATACTGAAAAAGGTCAAAGGATGGGCACCCATCCCTGCCTGGGAGAGCTGGGGTGGGCGCTTCTCAGCAGAGGTGACATTCGAACTGAGTTTTGAAGGATGACTAGGAATTCACAGGCAGGGAGTGTGGGCAGCACTGCTGTCATCTGCAGAATTTTGAGAAAGCAAGGCTTACTTAGGAGGGGCAGGGCTAGTACAGAAAGGCAGAAAGTCTGAGGTTTTGTGGGGAGGGAATGAATGGGGTAATGACATTGGAAGGGCAGGGAGGGAAGGTTGTGATGGTTACCCAGTGAGAGCTGGTGAGGACTCTCCCATGCAGAGGCAGTGGGAATGGAATGAGGAGGATGGGAGAGGAACTGGAGAGGTGGATGGAAAGGACTCAATGACTGGCATGAAGAAGACTCAGAGTCAGAGTTGCCACCTGACTTTGGGTAACAGAGCAAAGTGAGAGGTGTGTGGGAGGAGGTCTTAGTGCACAAAGAGGCAGTGGTGGTCAGTTATGTGTGATGTTTAAATGTAATTAGAGCAGTGTAGTGGAAAGAACAGTGGTTGGAATCAGAGGACCTAGTTTTAAATTCTGGTTTCACCACTGTGTATCTTTAAGTAAGTCACTTAACCTCTCTGAGACTCGATTTTCTTATCTGTAAAATGGAGCTAATACACAGAGTACTTTTTTGAACGCTAAATTATTTAATATATAAACTTTGAGCATTAAGTTAAATGGGCATGGTGTCTGGCCCATTTCAGGTGCTCGATTTAATCCAGATAGGCAGGTAAGCAATTTAAGGAGACAGGGGCTTACTACTGGGAATGATGGTGAGGTATGAATGTGCTGAGCTACACCCCTGACTTGAGCTGAGCAGGTGGACACGGGTGGGGTATGTTGAAAACTGGTTAGGTGATGAAGACAGGTCAGAGAAATTTGAAGGCTGTGTGTGTGTGTGTGTGTGTGTGTATGTGTGTGTGTATGTGTGTGTATGTATGTGTGGTCCCTGCAAAACAAACCGTCTGAACAGGTAGATTCAAGGGTCGCTACAACTTTTGGCGCTTCCAGGGGCTCCCCTTGAACTAGATTCTTAACTCTATCTTCAAATCTCAGTCTGAAACCAGAGCATTGCCTAGGGGTGGAATTTGGGCTTGTCAGTATACACTGAGGTCAGTGAAGACTGCAGGGAACAGTGAGTCCAGTCTGCTATGAGCATCTGTCAACTCAGTTAAGCACACTCATGAATAGTCATTGTTCCCCTTTAGAACATCAGGCCCCAGGGAACAGAACAGCTGCTCCACTGGCTTCATCTTTGTGAATATGGATGGGACCTGGTGCCTACAGAGGGCCAATGAGATGTGTGGGGAAGGGAGTGGGTGAAAGAGCTGAAGATGCCCCAAGACGTAGACAAACAGATGAACAGGTATGCCAGATTCAGAATCCAAGACCACTGTCATTTAAGAGGTGCAGCCAGCTGAAATTGCAGGTGCTGGCATCTCCTGACACAAGTTCTACTCTCGATCAGAGGAAACACTGCAGGAACTCCTCCAGCTCTTCCCAGTGTACTTGACCCCCCCACCTCTTCAATCAGGCACAGCTTTGACCTGCAGAGAATCAGCCAAGCTGGGTGCTGGGCTCAAAGGCAGCCACTGATGCATATCAGGGTGTGGTGTGAAGTATTTAAAAAAGCCACAGTCGGCCAGGCGCGGTGGCTCAAGCGTGTAATCCCAGCACTTTGGGAGGCTGAGACGGGCGGATCACGAGGTCAGGAGATCGAGACCATCCTGGCTAACACGGCGAAACCCCGTCTCTACTAAGAAATACAAAAAAACTAGCCGGGCGAGTTGACGGGCGCCTGTAGTCCCAGCTACTCCAGAGGCTGAGGCAGGAGAATGGCGTAAACCCGGGAGGTGGAGCTTGCGGTGAGCTGAGATCTGGCCACTGCACTCCAGCCTGGGCGACAGAGCAAGACTCCGCCTCAAAAAAAAAAAAAAAAAAAAGCCACAGTCATGTCTGCTGTGCTCTAGGGAGCCTGAGAAAGTTTACTGCAGGCAGGAGGTGTCCTTAAGCATCCATTCAAAGCCTTTCCTGAGCACCTACTGTGTGCCCTACTGTGTGTATGTGCTTAGCACTATGGGGAAGACCCAAAGAAAGATCCAGCCTCAGTTTTCAGTTGAGCTGATAGTCTGGCTGCGGGGAGGGGCATCAAAAAATACTACATGGATAAATAGGTAGGAAACAGACAACAATTAAGGAGCAATTCAACACCATTTGCTCATCCACTTATTCATCTACTCAGCAAATGCCTTGGAGCCTCTTCTCTCTGCCAGGCCGGCAGTGGCCATGGCGCTGCCCTGTTGGAGCTTATGGTCTGATTTGGAGGTGGAGGTGGGTGCATGCTTGGTATAGGAGTAGACAGAAGCACAGGGTTCTTTGTGGGGAACATGACACAGCCTCTGGGGTGATGACACGTGTTAAAACTGAAAGGTAGAGCAAGAGTTGGTCAGGCTGCTGGAGAGGGAGGTTGGTGGGAGAGCAGTGCCTGGGTTTGAGGCCCGTGGTCCCCTCGTTGAGGCCAACCACATCCATAATCACAGACCGACTGCCTTCTTTCTTTTGAGAATAGGGACAAGAGTGGGAAAAGAGTAGGGTGAAAGTCCAGAGTCCCAGAAAAACTCAATCATTCCTGGGCAGGCTGGGATGATTGGTCACCCTAAAAGAGTGGTTTTGCCCTCACAATCACTGGGATGCTCCTAAACCATCCTCCAGGGCTTTGCTTAGCTATGCCTGAGCCAGATAGGTGGCCACACAAGACCCAACAGAGAGTGAAGGGACAGGGCCTCAGCCCTGGGAGCTCACACTCCAACCAGGTAGGTTTTCAGAGTGCAGTGCAGGGTGTGGGGGAGTAGGGGGAGAAAATGCAGCTGGAAAGTCTTTTCACTTCTTGGACCCTCAGTTTCTTTATCTCTAAATGGGAACAATAATAACGCTCTCAAGGGATTGTTACAAGGGTTAAATGATATCATATGTGCGGGGTGCTTGGCTTAGGGCTTGGTGCAAGGTAGAAGCTCATTGCCTGGGGCACAGCAGAACTTCATGTGCTGTATGAAGGGTAGGTCCTGTTACATTGTAGGAGATAGTGAAGGGAGCACTCAAACAGTGTTAGAGTCATAGGCAATGTGAGGACACCTGGAAGAGGGACCTTTAGCCTGAATCTTCCCATTCCCTAGTGCAAACTCTGCAGGGAGCTGTTAGTGGCAGGAGCTTCTGTTTACCCATACATGTGGGGACAGAAACTCCCAATGCTGTCTCTCACCCCTACCTATACTGTGATTTGACTCAGAGAGCAGTGGGCCTTAGTATCTCCGTTTGGGTGGCAGCTGCTTAGGGATCAGTTCCTGAAATCCCACCAATCCCTAAAACGAAGTGTGCAATTACCCTATGGTTGGTGGGCCAGGGCCCCAGAGGCCAGGAGTCCACAGATGGCGGGGCCTTTAGGGACTTGGGTAAGGGAGGCTGAAAACTGGGGTGAGCCCTGGAGCCACAGTAATCCCTGCCATCACAAACTCCTACTGACATTATTGTGGGGTGCCATGGTGCTCCACTCAGATCTCTTCAGGGCTGACACGTCATCCCCCAGCTGCTGGAGATATTGCTGCTCATGGCTCACAGCTGCATCCCTCAGGAGCCTTGCCCTCTACTGTAGAAAACTGTCTTATCTAAGGGTATATCCCCTCCCAGGGTGGCCCACGGGCCAATGACTGGCTGGTGTGGAAATACCAAGGCCCAGCTGGCAGGATCAGCTGAGGCCTTGGTTGCAAATTGCACTGTGGTCAGTTTCTTTGTCTGCCTTATTCTGCCTTCCTTACATCCTTCCTGACATCTCTCTTAAGAACACCCCCAAGAGAACTTCTGCGTACAGCTCTGTCTCAGAGTCTTTTTTAGGAAATCCAATCTAAAACAGTTGGCTCGCAGAGTGGTCCTGTGAATTAGACTCTAAAATATGGTCCTTTGCCAGCTGGCTGGCAATGAGGACCCCATCACAGGTGGGCCCACAGATGGCCCCTGGTGTGCTGTAGAGGTGCAGTTGCTAAAACTTGCACATTGGTGAGCTGGGGTAGAATGTTGGCAGGCAATTTGGGTTGATTTATTATTTCTGGCACTTACGAGGAATGAGGAAAATGATAACTATGAAGACTATAGAATTGGGTGGTTGTTGCCGAGTGCTGTTCATTTGTTGAAGAGAGATAATGGCAGGCTTTGGGTAACTAATTACAAATTTAAGGCAAAATGGAAAAGCAAGAGAGCCTTGTTAGCATCATTTAAGCAAACACTAATCTTATGCAGCCAGAGGGCAGACAAAGCAGAAGACGAGGCTTAATTGTAAGAGTAGCAGAACTACAGAAGTTGAATTCTCAATCCCAGTGAGCCTTGCACACCAAGCCTCAGGTTCTTGAGATGGGGAAATCTGGGTAGAACAATTGAGAACCTTGAACTTCCAGATTCTTCTGAAGCTGCTAGGCAGAAGTGCCCCCTCTCTATTATTAGAAGGCAGTTATCCTCCCTCCCCTCCCACACCTTGTTTGAGGCTTATGTAGAAGCCTCCAATTAAATGAGGCAGATGCTGTATAAAACAATGCTTAATCCTCTTGGGATTCATCCACACTTCTCCTCCTCCAACCAGACCAATCACAAAGGTCAAATCTCAGAGGAGCCAGACTGGAGAGGAGCCGGGCCTGCTAAGGGAGGAGAGGGACTGTATGCTGGTGGTAGGATCTGGCTTATTTGTTCCATGAGTGGAAGGGGGTGGGAGAGTGTGCATGAATTTGATCAAGGTGCTACATTATGAAAGGCAGAATATAAAGCTAGATAGGGGACAGTTTATTGCTATGGCAGCACATATGGGATTTGATATACTGGCAAAGAACCCAGGAGATGATGCCAGTATGCTGCCAGGATGGCTTTTGGAAACTTGGCAAAAGTGACAACCCACACTAAGTGAAGTAGACATGGCAAACTGCTGTGGCAGACAGTGCAGAAGGAATCAAAACACTTACAGAATAGAGTGGCTGTACTATGTAAGGTTGGAAAAAGTCAACTATGTTCCATGGGAGGGCCAAGAAGACATTCTCTTTACCAGAGTGAGAAGGAATGTGCTGAGAGGGACATTTGGCATCATTGAAAAGCTCAGTGGGCCAGACCAGGACTGAGGCTAACAGATGCTGTTACAGCACTGGGCACCCTTGTAGCAGTGGGGAAGGATACAATCCCAAATACTAGAGGCCAAATGGCAGTGCTTAACTATCAGAAGCAAGATGGACCTAACTATGGCAGTGAGCGGCAAAGCCCAAGTGGCACAGGAAGGCCCTGCCTAAGTAATACTATGGAGATGGTTAAAGGACCAAGGTCTTCCTTCCAAGACAGAGGGGCAGCAAACACAGGTATTCTTTAATGTATATACTATGTATCAATATAAATTAAGGGGTTGATTGGGAGGTGGAGAGCAACTGGCCCCAATAAAAAGTTTTGATTTTGCCCATTTTTCAGACCTGAGCTACTTCTCAGGGCCACACTCCATTGACTGAAGGAAAGGCTGTGTCCCTGTGAGGAAGGACCCTGCAACTCCGAAACAGCTAGTAATGATGCCAGATCTTTCTCAGAGTGGCTTATGGCCATTTACTGAGGTAACCATGCACTGAGAAGAATACTCAGACTTCTCAAAAACCTGAAAACATTTTTCAGCCTTTTCACAAGGTCTGAACTGACATTGAAACCCAGGAACCCAGTGGGCCATAATAACTCTTCTAGAATGGGGACATGTGAGGTCCATGCATGAAGTCCATCTAATAAAGGAAGTCCTCGCCTTGATCTAGCTCATAGTGGGTCCACTGGATCCATGGATCCAACTGATGGCCATTTCCCCAGGCCCTAGATGTATAATTAGAGTGGACTTTCTTGGTAGTTTGCAGAACCCTCACATTGGATCCTTGACCTGTTGAGTAACAACTCAACTAATGAGAAAAGACAAGTAAAAGGCTCTGAGACTGCCCTTCTCCCTGACCAAGATAGTATATTTAAAAAAATACCTCATTTTGGGAGGTACTGACATTTGACTGAGGTTGTGCTAAGACCAAGAACCAAAAAAATGACCTACCCCATTTTATTCACCAGCCCAGCACCTACTGTAGTATGGATTGTTGGATTCTGATGGACAATACTGTTACCACACACTTAACCAGTGATAAAGTCTGACCGGGCCACCTAGCCTGATGAAACTGGTCAGATCTGGGGATGAGATCTTCCTGACTCAGGAATATCACAAGGCAAGGGGATGTCATGATCCTGAGGCAGGGTCCACAGGTACTCAGCAGAGCATACAGCAAACCACTTCTAATACTTATACAACAGAAGAGCCCAGTTAGTTTCCACCAATCAGCCTCACTCAGATTTTGATTTCCTAATACAGGACAGAAATAATTCTCAGTCTGTTGGCTTTGACAGATCTTCCCTCTTTCTTTTCTTTCCTAGAACTCACCTAGAATTTGTGCCACATCAGGTTCCTTGTTTGGCAGTAAAACCCAGCCATCAAACTGTGGTCAGATAGTCTTTATTTTTGTTTCAACACTAAGTATAGTTCCCATTGCAGCTGCGGAGCCAGATGTGCTGTCCTTGGTAGATAAGAAACAGTCTACAGCGGGTGATGTGTGAACATCAGTCTGGCAGTCGTGTTCTCTTCCATAGCCATCATGAAGCAGGAGTAGAGTCAGTTTGGATTGACATGGGACAGTCAACAGTATACATTTATGGTCTTGCCTTAGGATGATGTTATTTCTCTCACCTTATGTTACAATATAGTCCAAAGGGACGTGGACATTCTGAAGAACATCATGTTGGTTCACTGTATTGATAACAACATGTTAATTGAACTGGATGAGCAAGAAATGGCAAGTAGATTGGAGGTGTTGGAATAACATATGGAGATTAATTCTATGAAGGTACAGAGGCCTTCTACATCTGTGAATTTCTAGGGGTTTAGTGGTCAGGGGCATGCTGGAATATGCTTCCAAAGGACAATGGTCTCTTGCACCTTCTGGCAGAACTAGTACAATGCTTGACAGGCTTCTGTTGGTTCTAGAGGTAGCATTTGGTGCACTGAGGAATACTAGCCTGATCCAGTTATGGGGTATAAGGGAAGCCCACAGCTCTTAGTGGGGCCCAGAGCATGAAAGGGGTTTGAAGCAGGTCCAGGCTGTGGTGCAAGCAGCCTGCCAGTTGCATCATTTGACCTGGCAGATTTTGTGGAGCTAGCAGTTGAGCAGCCAATGACAGAGGCTGGTTCATGCAAAATGGCCAAGGAATTCTGCCACTTGATTGTTTAGTGTCTCTTTGGTGGTACCCTGAGCTGAACACAGCCATGAACTAGGGCACATGGCTTGGTAGGCAGAGCTCAGGCCTGATCCTAGATCCCACACACCATCTTGTTCAGATACTCTGGGAAGTACACCACCTGCATGATTGTATCCTTTGAAAACAAACTGTTCATAGCCCTCTTGTAATTGCTCACAGTACCTCTCGAAGGGATTCCAGCAGGAATGTGTATTCCTGTTTGATAAATAAGAAAATTGAGCCGTAGCTGACTTGTAACAAAGAGATGTTAAAGGTCATCTGGTGAGTAATTAATTAATTCATTCACCAATTACTTATTGAGCAGTTATTCTGGAATGAACACTCTGTCTGGTACCAAGGTATCCTGGCAAATTAGACATATTCCTATTCTCAAAGAGCTTATGGTTTGGAGTGGATGTAGGAGGAAGGGAAAGTGGGAGAGTTAACAGGTAATTCCAACATTGTGGAATAAATATTAGCAGAGATATAAGTATAGAGTGCTGGGTGAACTTGGAGGAGACTCATCTGACCCAGGGAGAAAGAGGGGAGGTGGGGGCAGGGGAGAGAGAGACAGACAGACAGACACAGGGCAGGCCAGGGGAACTTGGTGTGGTTCTGAGTGGCAGGAGCCAAGATGGGAGATACAGAGGGGGTTGAGAGGACAGTCCTTCAGTTTCCAGCCTCCTTTCCTATCAGTAGCTTTTGTTCCCAGGGCAGCTGTCTCTAGAGCTACAATAGTGGGCGAGGCCCTGGGCCATTTCATTAGGGAGGTTTGTTTCCAGAATCATCTCCTAAGCCTTATTAAGTCTCTTACTTAGTGAGGAAGCAGCAAATCAAGATGACATTTCAAAAGCGGTGGCCCAGCCTGTTCCTGGAGGAACAGCTAAATCCTCACCCATATTAAATACCTTCTCCTCAACAGCAGCGGCTGGGCCATTTAGGAAAATTAAAAGGAGAGAGACGAACAGAGAGTGGGGAGATTAAAAACAAGTGTAATAGTGTTTCCAGTCTGTGGCAATTAAAAGCCCTCACATATGGCCTTTTCACTTTATCCTTCTCTTGGCTTATCCCGCCTGTATCTGCATCCATTCAGAGGGCTGGTCATTATGAAAGTGGTTTTGCAAAGAGGTACTCGGGTTTCCAGCTCTTCGTCATTACACCAGCCAGGTACTTGGCTGATGGCTGGCCCAGGACTGTGTGTCTCACAGCACGTATGCTCTGGAGACTTTGTACTGAGAAAAATCACTCTGTAGAGAGAGTTCTATAAGGCAGCAGATTTCAGAGTTTGTCTTCACTCAAGTAAAGACAACACATAGCAAAGAAACTGGCTGTCAAACAAGGGGAAGAAAGTTTGCCTCTGCTGCTTATCAAACAGTGCTAAATTAAAAGAACAACATGATACCGCCATTTTTGAACCATTGCATTAACGTGGGTTCAGAAAAGAGAACACTTAAATGCTACTAAGGCTGTAGTAGAAAAGTAGAAGTATAATATGATGCCAAGTTTTTCAAGAGCACTTAGGGCAAATGCATCAAGATTTTTAATGTGTATTAAAAATTCAAAAAGTGTTGCAATGGTTGGTATAATAATTTTACTTCTAAAAGTAGGTCCTAAGGAAATACCAGAAATATGAACAAAGAATTAGCCAGGACTATGTTTATTGCAATGTAATTTTTAGCATTGAGAAAGAAAACTTAAATACCTAACACAAAGGGATTAGTAAATCAATAATGGTATATGCATAAGAAGAGGAAATGGTAGCCAGTTGTTTCAAGGATCTTCATGAAAGATAAGCTTATGTGAAAATATTAAGTTAAAAAGGGTGTGAAATACTTTATACAGCATAAGTTCTTTCAACTCTCTATCACCCCCGAGCCGCGCACCCCACATACACACACCTGCATATGTTAACTCTGTTTTAATAGTATACTTGACTGACCAATCTGTGGAACTGAGTAGTTGTATTAACTGACACTCTATTTCTTCTGTTAACAAAGCAGCTGATGCCCAGGGCATGGGAAGACTTATGGCAAAACAGCCTCTCATTTCTGCTTACACCAGCTGAGCTGTCTGCTTACCAAAAATCCATTGTTTATTATTCTGTTAATAGTCTGCCAAATTTGATTTGGTAATATATTACAGTGAATTTCTGCTCTATGTCCAAAAGTGTGGTTGGTCCGTTTTTGAGTGTATGTGTGTGGGGGCAGATTTGGTATATGGGTTAAACCTAACCTTGTAAAAGAACTGGGCAACTTTCTTTTCTTTTTTTTAAAATTTTTATTTGTATAGAGATGGGGTCTCACTATGTTGTCCAGGCTGGTTTCCAACTTCAGCGCTCAAGCAATCTTACTGCCTTGGCTCCGAGAATGCTGGGATTACAGTCGTGAGCCACCATGCGTGGCCAAAACTTTATTTACTATACTGTCATGGATAGCCTGAAAATAATCTGCTTGCTGAAGTCTTGGGACAATTTACCTATGCTTACTATCTTCTTGGCCCATACTTTTTTTTTTTTTTTTTTTTTTTTTGGAGAGGGGGATAGATCATTGACTACCTTTTCTGTAGCATCTATGGGTATTGGTGTATTAATATCTTGTACATTTTCCTGAGCCAACATTGTAGTTATATTTTTTCTAGAAAAACATAAGTTCTTTGGTTTCCTTTAATTTTTATTTTATAATTATATTATTGTTTACATTCTGTCATGGTAGCTTGTATTCTCCTCAGAAATATGATTTTAGTTCTAGAAATAGTGATAGCTACTTTTAATAAACACAAACTGTGTGTCTGGCACCAGCTAAGTAGTTTAAGTTCATGTTCTCATTTACTCCTCACAGTAGACCAATGGTGTAAGAACTATTATCATTCCTATTTTCCAAGTGAGAACACTGAGAATAGTAATTGTTCAGGATCATCCAGTTTGTAGGTGGTGGAGCTGGGACTCACTTCTACCTTTGTCTGATTCTGAGCCTGTGTTCTTATCCGTGAGGTTATACTCTTGAAAAAAATAGGACAAGCAGACAATAAATAAACTCACATGCCACACTGTGATCACCCTTTATTTTTAGGAATTTTCCCTTTGAGCCCGTGCTCTGGATATTTTTGCATAGTCTTCCTTGGCCTGTTTTCTGAGCAGGAGGTGATTGGGGAGGCCTGTGCTGGCTGCAACATTAAGTGGACATTTCATGCTTCCACCATTGTTAAGGCAAAATTTATTCTGCATAAGTGAATACTTCCCAGAGAAATGCAGCTTACTCTTGAAAACACCAAAGTATTTAGCCATTGTTAATGGAAGTAAAAAAAAATTTAATTGGCAAAATAAAATTATATGTATTTATGGTGTGCAATATGATATTTTGAAACATGTATACACTGTGGAATAGCTAAATTGAACTAATTAACATATGTAGTGCCTCACATACTTATTATTTTTTGCAATGAAAGTACTTAACATCTACTTTTTTAGTGATTTTCAAGTTTATAATGCATTATTAACTACAGTCAACATGTAGTACAACAGAATTTTTCAACTTATATCTCCTATCTGAGATTTTGTATTTTTTTGTTTTTGTTTTTTTTTTGAGATGGAGTCTCAATTTGTCACCCAGACTGGAGTGCAATGGCGCAATCTCGGCTCACTGCAACCTCTGCCACCCGATTTCAAGCAATTCTCCTGCCTCAGTCTCCCTAGTAGCCGAGATTACAGGCGCGTGCCACCACGCCCAGCTAATTTTTTGTATCTTTAGTAGAGACAGGGTTTCACCATCTTGGCCAGGCTGGTCTTGAACTCCTGACCTTGTGATCTGCCTGCCTTGGCCTCCCAAAGTGCAGGGATTACAGGTGCGAGCCACCGTGCCCGGCCGAGATTTTGTACTTTTTTTATCCAACATCTCCCTCATCTCTACTCTTACTCCCAAGCCCCTGGGAACCACCATTCTACTCTGCTTTTATGAGTTTGACTTTTTTAATGGAAATTTTGGAAAATGTTTTATATAATTTGTTTTCATTTCCTTTTTGAAGCTAAGAATATAATTTAACCTTTTCCTTTTCCTTTTTTTTTTTTTTTTTGAGATAGAGTCTCACTCTGTCACCCAGGCTGGAGCGCAGTGGCGCATCTTGGCTTACTGCAATCTCCACCTCACAGGTTCAAGTGATTCTCCTGCCTCAGCCTCCTGAGTAGCTGGGGCTACAGGTGCCTGCCACCATGCTCAGCTAAGTTTTAAATTTTCAGTAGAGATGGGGTTTCGCCAAGTTGGCTAGGCTGGTCTCGAACTCCTGACCTCAGGTGATCCACCTGCCTTGGCCTCCCAAAGTGCTGGGATTCCAGGTGCGAGCTACTGCGCCCAGCCTCCATTTTTTAAGTTGAATTTTTATTGAGATAGTTGTAGATTTACATGCAGTCACAAGAATTAATAAAGGGAGATCTGTTGCAAACTTTGCCTAATTTCCGCCAATAGCAACATTTTGCAAAACTATAGTATAGTATCACAAGGACACTGACACTTATACAATCCATCAATATTATTCAGATTTCCCTAGTTTTATTTGTATTCGTGTGTGTGTGTGCGTGCGCGCGTGTGTGTGTGTGTTTTAGGTTCTATACAATTTTATCATCTGAGTAAGTTTGTATTTCCACCTGAACATTTTCAACATCACAAGGATCCTTCATGTCACCTTTTTATAACCACAGTCACATTTCTTCTGCTCTCTCCATGTTTTTAAATTATACAGATGTATAAAAGTCATCTGATTATGTAGTAAACCAATTAATTGGATTATGTATTAATCTAATTGTCAGACACCTGAAGTCTGAACCAGTGATGATGTTACTGCCATACATATGACAGTATATTGTATATATACAAACCCACATATACAAATTCATATGTCATCTATGGGAAGCAACATGGCATCATAGAGCATATCTCACATGGGTAAATCCTAATAGCAGCTATATTAAACAAAAAGTGCTCCTGTGTAAACTACTTTGGGAAACTGTACCATGTTTACCTTTTGGAGATCCACAAGGCACAATAGCATAGTAAGGTCTACAGAGTCCTACAGTGAACAAACGAATTGGTTTCTTGCAGCATTTCCCAAAGCTACTTGACCACAGATCCTTTGGTTATGGAACTCTTGCTTCATCTCTAAAATGGTTCCCACCAAACAAAGTCTTGGGAAAGGTAGAATAAGTGGGGAAGAACAGGAACATGATTTGGCCCCAGAAGACCTGCATCTGACTCACATTTATTAGCTATGTGGCCCCCCCCAAGATACTTAAAGGCGTATCTTTGAGCGTTGGTGGGAGCAAGGGGCAATGGCAACTCCGGGAGGTTTCTCAGCAGTAAAGTGAACATATGAAAAAAGTCTTTTGGTAAAATACTGTGTTCAACATTTGCAGAATACACATTATTTTCAAGTACACATAAGAAATTTGTGAAAATTGCATACAGTGAGGTTTAAAGCAATTTAAAAAGTACTGAAATCCTCAAAGAATGTTTTTTGATTACAGTGCAATTAAGCTAGAAATCAATAGCAAAATGATAACTATGTTTACAAGTCAGTATTATTATTCTAAATACTAAAGCAAAATCTGCAATGGATATTAAACAAAATAGCTTTAACCGAATGATAAAAATATTATATTCAAAACTTGTGGGAAACCTGCATTTATAGAGAAATATATATCCTTAGAAGCATATAAATATGGAAATTGATGAGCTCAGCATCCATCTCAAGACATTAGGAAAACATCATCATTAAGAACAGAATAAACCCAAGGAAGTAGAAGGAAAAACTTACAGCAAAGATAAGAGTAGAAATTAATGAAAGAGAAACCAAATGTAAAATAGAAGGGATGAGCAAAGTCAAATTTGGTTTATTGAAAAGACTAATAAAATGGATAATACCCTGGTTTTAAAGAAGATGTAAATAAGCAATGTTAGGAATGAAAAAGAGGACTTCAACTTCAGAGCCAAAGACATAGAGAAAAAGAAAAGAGGATAAGCACAACAACTTTATGATAGAATACTTGAAAGTTTACATAGAATGAACAAATTCTTATAAAAACCCAGCTTTCGAAAATGAATATAAGACATAGAAATCCTAGTAGTCCTATAATTATTCAAAATATTGAATTCAAAACCAAAAAATGTTTCCACAAAGAAAGCATCACAGGCATCTTCTATAAACATTTAAGCAAGAAATTACATGAATCTTACAAAAGCTATTCCAGGAAATAAAAAAGAGGGGACTCCCTAACTTGTTTTAATGAGACTAGCATAACCTTGATACTAAAACCTGACAGAGACACATGAATAATGAAAATAACAGGCGGATTCCACTCATGAACATAAATTTAAAGATATAAAACATGGTATTAGCAAACTGAATCATGTAATATACATCATGCATAAAACATTTTGATGGAGTTGACTTTATTCCCAGACAGCAAGATTACCTTTATATTTGAAAACAAGTCAATGTAATTCACCAAATTAACAGCAAGGAGAAAGATCATAAGATCATCTCAATAGATATAGACAGAATATTTGATAAAATTCCACTTATGATAAAAAAGCTATTGGCAGAAGTCGGGCGCAGTGACTCACACCTGTAATCCCAGCACTTTGGGAGGCCGAGGCGGGTGCATCATGAGGTCAGGAGATCAAGACCATCTTGGCTAACACGGTGAAACCCTGTCTCTACTAAAAATAAAAAAATTAGCCAGGTGTGGTGGTGGGCACCTGTAGTCCCAGCTACTTGGGAGGCTGAGGCAGGAGAATGGTGTGAACCTGGGAGGCAGAGCTTGCAGTGAGCTGAGATGGCACCAACTAGGAATAGAAGGGAACTCCCTCTGATTAGAGGCATCTACACAAACTACAATCAATACTCTATTTAATGGGGAAATACTGAATCCTCTCATCCACTCTTCCCAAAGATTAGAAATGAGGCAAGGATGTCTATTCTCCCCACTTCTATTCAACATTGTTGTGGAAGTCCTAGCCAGAACAGTAGGGTAAGAAAATAAAGAGAATGCGTGAAAGGAATAAACAAAAGTCTCAGTATTTAAAGAGGATTGGATTATATACATAGTATATCCAAAAGAATCTGCAGATAAAATATTAGACTTTATAGGAGTTTAGCTGGACAAAAAGATTATGTATAAAACTCAATTGTGTTTCTATATACCAGCAATACACCCCCCAAAATTAAAGCATGCTACTTAAATATATCTGGAAATATCAAACACCTAGAAATAAGTCTAATAAAACATCCACACAACTCCTGCAGAGAAAACTATTAAATATTATTGAAAGAAAACAAAGAAGTCCTAAATAAATATAGGGACATACCATGTTCACAGCTTGAAGATTCAGTATTATAAAGATATCAGTTCTCAAAGTTATCTATAGATTCAATGTAATTCCAGTTGAGTCCCACCTGGTTTCTTTCTGTTTTGTAGAATTACAATGTGATTCTAAAATTTATAAGGAAATGTGAAGGGACAAGAACAACAAATACGACCTTGGAGAAAAAAAAAGTATGTAGTGCCTCCTCAAGGCCTATTATGAAGCTACAGTTATTAAGACTGTGTAGTAGTGGCACAAAGATAGAGACATATAGCAATGGAAGAGATGTGAGAATCCAGAAACAGACCACGCATGCGTGGACATTGATTTATGACAATGGTGACACTGCAGAGCAGTGGGGAAAGGTCTTGCCAATAAATGATGCTGGGAAAATTGGTTATCCATATAAGAAAAATAAACTTGACCTTTACCTTACCTTATCACAAAAATCAAATTCAGATGTGCTGTGTATCTAAATGAGAAATGTAAAACAATGAAACTTTACAAAGATAAGCTAGGACAATAGCTTTATGACTTTGGGGGTACTGAGAGTTTTTTATACAAATCCTGCTAAACATAAAGGAGAAGACGCCACTAAAATTTAGGACTTCAGTTCATCAAAAGATACCATAAAGAGAGAAGGAAAGGTGAAGTGACAAGATGGAAGAAGATCCTTGACACATATACATCAGACATAGGGTCCAGATCCAAAGTCAGCAAAAAACTCCTCCAAGTCAATTTGAAAAAGGCAAGCAACCCATAGAAAGTTGAGCAAAGGTCTTGAATGGGCACTTCACAAATTATGACATCCAAATGTCTAATAAACATACTCAAACATATAAAAGGTGATCAGTCTCAGTAAGAGGAGTGATGAAATGTCAAATCACAGGAAGATGTCATTAAATACCCATCACAATGCTGAAGTTAAAAAGTCTGACACTATCAAATATTGGTGAAGATGTGGAACAGTGAGAACTACTCAACATTGCTGATGGGAGTACCACATTGGTACAACCACTATGGAAAACAATGAGGAATTACATAGTAGAGTTGAAGATACTCTTAGCTTATGATCCAGCAATTCATTTCTTAGATATATACCCCAAATAAATGTATAACTGTACTCAAGGATAAGTAAAAGAATGCTTACTAACAGCTTATAATAAATATGGTATATTCATATACTGGAATATTATACAACAATGAAAATGAACTAATTATGTCATGCACAACCACCAGGATTAAAAAAAAGAGTTTATCCTTAGCCTAGAAATTAATTTTACTTGCTTTTTTTTTTAGTACTTAGTGTGTGCCACATTTTGTTCTAAGTGTTGAGGATAAAACAGTGGACAAAACAAAGTCCCTGCTTGAGTAGAATTTAGATTTTAGTGACAGAATACAAACAGTGAATCAATAAATATATAACATGTCTGATGATAGAGAGGGAAATACAGGGTAAGAAAATAGAGATTGTCTAGTACAGCAGTAGGAGGATCTGTCGGGATTGATACTTTATATATACGGGAATGTATATTTTATATATAAGGAAATACTCTCTAATCAGTTCATTGACATTTAAGCAGAGACTTTAAGGAAGTGAGGGGGTAGGTCATGTAGCTATCTGTGGGAAGAGCATTCTGGACTGAAGGAACATCAAATGCAAAGGTGCTGAGGCAGGAATGTGCCTGATTTGTTGGAGAAAGAACAATAAGATTAGGGTTGCTGATGTGTTATAAGCAAGGGGTGAGTGGTTGGAGATGAGCTTGAAGTCATTGTGTAGGGCCTTGCAGACCATTATAAGACAATTTGGCTTTAAAAAATTGAGAGGAGATGCTATTAGAAGATTGTGAGCAGAGGAGTTAACAGGGTCTGTCTAGTTATGTTCACACAAAAACCTGCACTTGAATGTTTATAGCTACTTTATTTGCAATAGTCAAGAACTAGGATTGTTCCAGATGTCCTTCAACAGGACATCTGTAGTCTCAGTTGCCTAGGAGGCTGAGGCAGAATTGCTTGAGCCAAGGAGTTCAAGAACCTAGGCAACATTGCAAGACAAAAACAAACCAAACAAAAAAATCTGAATGGTTAAATTCTGGTACACATATGCCATGCAATCCAATAAATAGCAATGAATTATGTTTTAAAATTTTCTGAGGCAAGGTCTCACTTTGTTTCCTGGGCTAGAGTGCAGTGGTGTGATCATGGCTTTCTGCAGCCTTGGTCTCCCAGGTTCAAGTGACCCTCCCACCTCAGCCTCCCAAGTAGCTGTGACCACAGGCATGCACCACCTGGCCAGCTGATTTTATTTTTATTTTTATTTTTAGTAGGGACAAGATCTTGTTATGTTGCCCAGGCTGGTCTCAAACTCCTGAGCTCAAGCAATCCTACCTGCCTTGGTCTCCCAAAGTGCTGGGATCACAAGCATGAGCTATTGTGCCCAGCCAAAGCAATGAATTGATACACACAGAAACTTGGATGAATCTCTAGGGATTTATGCTCGATAATAAAAGCCAAATCCCCAGTTTTTTATTTGGGTGGAGACCACATAGATATTCATTTTATAGTATTTTATTAAATCATACAGTGATCTTTAAGTATTTTTTGAATGAGTTATATTTAACAATAAAATATTTTTTAAAGTTCTAGCATTTTAGAAACACAGTATGTGTTGCTTAATGATGGGAATACAGTATGAGAAATGCATTGTTAGGTGATTTCACCGTTGTATCAACATCATACAGTATACTTACACAAACCTAGATGCTATAGCCTATTGCAATAGCCATCATAAGAAAGAACCAAACTGATCTGATAGACCTGAAAAACATACTATAAAAATTACATAATGCAATCTCAAGTATTAACAGCAGAAAAGACCAAGCTGAGGAAGGAATCTCAGGTTTGATGACTGGCTCTCTGAAATAATTCAGTCAGATAAAAATAAAGAGAAAAGAATGAACAAAACCTCAGATAAATATGGGAAAGAGATCAAATCTATGACCCACTGGTGTTCCTGAAAGAGATGGGAGAAAGCAAACAACTTGGAAAACATATTTCAGGATATTGTGCATGAAACCATCACAAACCTTGCTAGAGAAGCCAACATTCAAATCCAGGAAATGCAGAGAACCCCTGTGAGATATTATATAATACAAGAAGACTATCCTTAAGACATACAATCATCAGATTCTCCAAAGTGAAATGAAAGAAAAAAATGTTAAAGGCAACTAGAGAGAAGAGGCAGGTCACCTACAAAGGGAATCTCGTCAGGCTAACAGTGGATCTTTCAGCAGAAATCCTACAACACAGGAGAGAATGAGGGCCTATATTCAGCATTCTTAAAGAAAAAAGATTTCAACCAATAATTTCATATTTAGCTAAACTAAGCTTCATAAGTGAAGGAGAAATAAGATCCTTTTCAGACAAGCAAATGCTGAAGGAGTTTGTTACCACCAGAACCGCTTTACAAGAGGTCCTGAAAGGAACACTAAAGATGGAAAGGAAAGACTGTTACCAGTCACTACAAAAACACATTTAAGTACACCAACCAGTGACACTATAAAGCAATCACACAAATAAGCCTGCATAATAACCAGCTAAAAACATGATGACAGAATCAAATCCGCACATACCGATACCACTCTTGGGTGTAAATGGGTGAAATACCTCAATTAAATGGCATAGAGTGTCAAGCTGGATAAAGAAGCAAGGCCCAATGGTATCTTCAAGAGACCCATCTCACATGCAATGACATCCATAGGCTCAAAATAAAGGGATGGAGAAAAATCTACCAAGCAAAGGAAAAATAGAAAAAAGCAGGGGGTGCAATCCTAATTTCAGATAAAATGGACTTGAAACCAACAAAGATCAAAAAAAGATGAAGAAGGGCATTGTATAATGGTAAAGGGTTCAATTCAGCAAGAAGATCTAACTATCTTAAATATACATGCACCCAACACAGGAGCACCCATATTCATAAAGCAAGCTCTTAGAGACCTATGAAGAGACTTAGATTCCTATACAATCAATAATAGATTCAACACTCCACTGACAGTATTCAAGGCAGATCATCAAGGCAGAAAATTAACAAAAATATTCAGGACCTGAACTCAGCACTTGACCAAATGGACCTAAAAGATGTCTCCAGAACTCCCCACCCCAACACAAAAGAATATACATTCTTTTCATCGCCACGTGGCACATACTCCAAAATCAACCACATGATCAGACGTAAAACTATACTCAGCAAATTCAAAAAACCAAAATCATACCAACCACACTTTTGCACATAGTACATAGAAATAGAAATCAATTACTAAGAAAATCACTCAAAACCATAAAATCACGTGGAAATTAAACGGCCTACTCCTGAATGACTTTGGGGCAAACAATGAAATTAAGGCAGAAATTAATTATTTAAAACTAATGAGAGCAAATGTTCAACATACCAGAATCTCTGGAATACAGCTAAGGCAATGCCAAGAGGCAAGTTTATAGCACTAAATGCTCACATCAAAAAGTCAGAAAGATCTCAAATTAACACCTAACATCCCAACTAGAAAAGCTAGAGAAGCAAGAGCAAACCAACTCCAAAGATAGCAGAAGACAAGAAATAACCAAAATCAGAGCTGAACTGAAGGAAACTCAGACATGAAAAACCATACAAAAGATCAACTAATTTATAAATTGGTTGTCTGAAAAAGTTAGTAAGATAGATAGGCTGCTAGCTAAACTAATAAAGAAAAAAAGAGAGAAGATTCAAATAAACACAATTAGAAATGACAAAGGGGACATTACCACCGACCCCATAGAAATTAAAAAAGAAAAATCAGAGACTACTCTGAACACCTCTATGCACACAAAGTAGAAAACTTAGAAGAAATGGACACATACCTGGATACACACAACCTTCCAAGACTGAACCAGGAATAACTTGAATTCCTGAACTGACCAATAACAAGTTTCAAAGTTGAATCAATAAAAAGCCTACCAACCAAAAAAAAGCTCAGGACCAGATGAATTCACGACTGAATTCTACCAGATATATCAAGAAGAGCTCATGTCATTCCTACTGAAACTATTCCAAAAAATTGAGGAGGAAGGACTCCTCTCCAGCTCATTCTATGAGGCCAGCATCATCCTGATATGAAACCTGGCAGAGACATAACAAAAAAGCAAAACTTCAGGCCAATGTTTTTGATGAACATAGATGCAAAAATTCTCAACAAAATACTAGCAACTCAAATCTAGCAGCACATCAAAAAACTAATCTACTATGATTAGGCTTTATCCCTGGGATACAAGATTGGTTCAACATATTCGAATCAATAAATGTGATTCATCACATAAGCAGAACCAAAAACAAAAACCACATGATTATCCCAATAGATGCAGAAAAGGCTTTTGATACAATTCAACATCGCTTCATGTTAAAAACTCAATAAACTAGGCATTGAAGGAACATACTTCAAAATATTAAGAGCCGTCTATGACAAACCCACAGCCAGCATCATACTGAATGGACAAAAGCTGGAAGCATTCCCCTTGAAAATTGCCACAAGACAAAGATACCCTCTCTCACCACTCCTATTCAACATAGTATTGGAAGTTCTGACCAGAGCAATCAGGGAAAGAGCAAAAAATAAAGGGCATCCAAATAGGAACAGAGGAAGTCAAACTATCCCTGTTTGCAGATGACATGATTCTATATTCAGAAAACTGCATAGTGTCTGCCTAAAAGCTCCTTGATCTGATAAACAACTTCAGCAAAGTTTCAGGATACAAAATTAGCAAATACAAATCAGTAGCATTCCTATCCACTAACAACATCCAAGCTGAGAGCCAAATCAGGAATGCAATTCCATTCAAAATTGCCACAAAAAGAATAAAATACCTGGGAATACAGATAACCAGGGAGGTGAAAGATCTCTACAATGAGAATTACAAAACACCGCTAAAATAAATCAGAGATGACACAGACAATGGAAAACATTCCAAGCTCATGAATAGGAAGAATCAATATTGTTATCAAAGAATCAAAGCAATTTGTAGATTCAGTGTTATTCCTATCAAACTACCAATTAAATTCTTCACAGAATTAGAAAAAACTATTTTAAAATTCATATGGAACCAAAAAAGAGCCTGAATAGCCAAGGCAATCCTAAGCAAATAGAACAAAGATGGAGGCATCATGTTACCTGACCTCAAACTATACTACAGGGCTACAGTAACCAAAACAGCATAATACTGGTAGAAAATTAGACACATAGATCAATGGAACAGAATACAGAGCCAGAAATAATGCTGCAAAACTACAACCATCTGATCTTCAACAAAGCTGACAAAAATAAGCAATGGGAAAAGGACTCTCCATTCAATAAATGGTGCTGGGATCACTGGCTAGCCATATGTAGAAGATTGAAACCAGACACAAAAATCAACTCAAGATGGACTAAAGACTTAAATCCAAAACCAAAAACTGAAAGATAACCTATGCAATACCATTCTGGAAATAGGAACTGGCAAAGATCTCATGAGGAAGACACCAAAAGCAATTACAACAAAAGCAAAAATTAACAAATAGGATCTAATTAAACTTAAGAGCTTCTGCACAGCAAAAGAAACTATCAACAGAGTAAACAGACAACCTATCGAAGGGGAGAAACTATTTGGAAATTGTACATCTGACAAAGGTCTAATAGCCAGTATCTATAAGGAACTTAAACACATTTACAAACAAAAAATAAACAACCCCATTAAAAAGCGTGCAAAGGACATTAGCTGACACTTCTCAAAAGAAGACGTTTATGTGGCCAACAATCATATAAAAACAAGCTGAACATTATTGGTCATTAGAGAAATGCGATTCAAAACCACAGTGAGATACGATCTCACACCTGTCAGACTGACTATTACTAGAAAGTAAAAAAAAAAAAAAACCAAAAAACAGATGCTGATGAGCTTCAAGAAAACAGAGCAGTTACACACTGCTGGTTGGAGTGTAAATTAGTTCAGCTATTGTGGAAGGCAGTGTGGCAATTCCTCAAAGAACTTAAAACAGAATTACCATTCAACCCAACAATTCCATTTTTGGGTATATACCCCCCCAAAATATAAATCATTCTACCATAAAGACACATACACACATATGTTTATTGCAGCACTATTCACAATATCGAAGACATGGAATCAACCTAAATGCCCATGAGGGGTGGACTGGACAAAGAAAATGTGGTAAATGTACACCACAGAATACTATGTAACCATAAAAAAGAATGAACTCATGTCCTTTGCAGAAACAGGATGGAGATGGAAGCCATTATCATTAGCAAACTAACCCAGGAATAGAAAACCAAATACTGCATGTTCTCACTTATAAGTGAGTGCTAAACAATGAGAACACATGGATACTAGGAGTGGAAAAACAGACACTGGGGCCTACTTGAAGGTGGTGGGTGGGAGGAGGGAGAGGGTGAGAAAAGTACCTATTGAGTACTGTGCTTATTACCCAGATGACAAAATTATCTGTACACCAAATCCCCGTGACACACAGTTTACTTATATAACAAACCTGCACATGTAACCCTGAATTTAAATAAAGGTTAAAAAAATGGCTGGGCACAGTGGCTCACACCTGTAATCGCAGCACTTTGGGAGGCCGAGGCAGGCGGATCACCCGAGGTTGGGAGTTCGAGACCAACCTGACCAACATGGGGAAACCCCATCTCTACTAAAAATACAAAATTAGCTGGGGTTGGTGGTGCCAGCCTGTAGTCCCAGCTACTCGGGAGGCTGAGGCAGGAGAATTGTTTGAACCCAGGAGGCAGAGGTTGCGATGAGCCGAGATCATGCCATTGCACTCCGGCCTGGGTGACAACAGCAAAACTCCATCTCAAACAACAGCAACAACAACAACAACAAAAAGAATTTCTTTCTTCAATAGCAAATTAACCTTAGCTTACTATAACTTCTTTTTCTTTTTTATTATACTTTAAGTTCTGGGGTACATGTGCACAACATGCAGGTTTGTTACATATGTATACATGTACCATGTTGGTGTGCTGCACCCAGTAACTCGTCATTTACATTAGGTATGTCTCCTAATGCTATCCCTCTCCCCTTCCCCCACCCCACAACAGGCCCTGGTGTGTGATATTCCCCTTTCTGTGTCCAAGTGTTCTCATTGTTCAATTCCCACCTATGAGTGAGAACATGCCGTGTTTGGTTTTCTATTCTTGCAATAGTTTGCTGAGAATGATGGTTTCCAGCTGTATCCATGTCCCTACAAAGGACCTGAACTCATCCCATCTAGAACTAGAAATACCATTTGACCCAGCCATCCCATTACTGGGTATATACCCAAAGGATTATAAATCATGCTGCTGTAAAGACACATGCACACGTATGTTTATTGCGGCACTATTCACAATAGCAAAGGCTTGGAACCAACCCAAATGTCCATCAATGACAGACTGGATTAACATTTTTGCTTTATGAAATTTTTAATTTTTTTAACTTTTAGACTCTTCTGTAATAACACTTAGCTTAAAACACAAATATATTGTATAACTGTACAAAATATTATCTTTATACCTTTATTCTATCAGCTTTTCCATCTAAAAATTTTATTTTATTATCTTTAAAATTTTCTGTTAAAGACTGAAACACTAACACTTACATTAGGCTAGGCCCACACAGGGTCAGGATCATCAATATCACTGTCTTCCACCTTCACATCTTGTCTCACTAAAAGGCTTGCAGTGGGACACTTGGAGCTGTCTTCTCTATGATAACAATGTCTTCTTTTGGAATTCTTCCTGAAGGAGCATGAAGGAGTATACACTAAAATAAGGATATAAAGTATAGTATAGTAAATACATAAATCAACCGTTTATTATCATCAGTCATTTATTATCATTTTCAAGTATTATGTACCGTACATAATTGTATGTGCTATATTTTTATACAACTGGCAGCACAGTAGGCTTGTTTACACCAGCATCACCACAAACACATGAGTAATGTGTTGCACTGTGACATTATGATGGCTATGTCACTAGGCAATAAGAATTTTTCAGCTATTATCATCTTATGGTGCCACCATTTTATATGCATTCCATCATCGACTGAAATGTCATTATGCAGCATATGACTATATTTGGTTGGCTTAGCCAGGTGGATTGTAGGAAGTGAGAGGCTGAAGGGGGGACCAGGGAATTTTGAACACAATTGATCCCCACAACACCCCTTCAAGTTGGACATTGACATGCCTGTTTTATAGGTGAATTAACTGAGACTCCAAGAGGTTGTCACTTATCTGAGTTCACACAGTTAGTTTGTGGCTAAACCAGAATTAGAAACAAGATCTAGGTCTGTCCTGCTAAATGATACAACCCCCCTACAACCCCCAAAGCCGTCATTCACAAACACTCTACTCTTTGCCAGTAGCACATTGATGATTGCCAGAAATGCTATGACTTCAATGGACTCATCTCCTGCTGTCGGGGTCTGACAGTGAAGTAGTCTGTAGTGTCTGGGCTCTGCAGAGGCTTTGCCAGCTTTCTTCTGCCAGGTCTGTGCTGGTTCCAGCTTCTGGTGTATGGTGTATGGCAGGGAGATCTCTCCACCTCCTTTCTCCTATTTCTGATGTTGAAGCATCTTTCAATGCCTGCAGAGGCCCCTGATTTACAGCATCTCTTGTTTTGGAGATTCAACCCAGGCCACGTGTTTATAAATAGCCTCATGGCAGGTGGCGCCCTGCTGGCTGGTGGGGGCTGCCTGGAGAGGATTATACCTGTACTTTCAACAATGGCTTCCTTGCCCAGCAAAGCCCTCCACATAAACCCCTGCCCCTTGGCCCTTCTGTTTGTTTTGCTTTGCACTGACCTGAAATGGATACCTTCACGGGTCCCTGCAGCGGGGCAGACAGGGGTTGGGACATGTAGGGACAATGGTTGTGCCCACCTGTAGGTCAAGGGTCAGGCTCAGCAGGGCAGCCCTGTCAGTGCTTCAAAAGCAGAGACCTCAGCCCTCCTGGGCTTTGCCCATGGATCAGTGACCAGCTGGCCTGCAGGTGCGCCCAGCTATTGATGTCTCCATGACCAGGATGGGGGTGGTGCTGGGATATGTGCGGGTGGCTTACCTGGGGATTACAGTACAGCCACAGGTGTCTACTCAATGCCAAGGAAGAGAGGCTGGGCCAGGGCCTCACATGCGCAGAGTAGAGTAGGGGAGCAGGCCGGGGCACCCAAGAAAGAACATCCGCTCATCGGCTGTTCCTTGGCTGAATTTCATGGGACCACTTGCTAATTCTTGGCCATGTTTTGAAAAGAACTTCTGGAAAGATTACATATGTGAATATATTCTTTTTATATCCCAATATAAAATAAATTCTATTAGATTATAGTTAAATAAGTCAGTGCTTACCAAATGGTTCTTTTAGAAAAAGTGAAAGGAGGGGGTTGGAAGAGCTGTGTGTGTGTGTGTGTGTGTGTGTGTGTGTGTGTGTATTAGGTGGGGCTTGTGCCGAACAAAAATCCAACATAGAAGGCCAGTGGAGGGGCACCTTATCTATGAATTCACACAAGAAACATTCACTGCACCCCTACTACGTGCCAGTATCACAGGGGTACAGAAAGCTTGTTATTTATTCATCCATTTTGCCAGTGGATCAACCAACCAACCAACCAACTAACCAAACAATGCTGCCTGAGTGACTATTATGTCCCATATTCTGAACTAGGCACTAAATAAAAACAAAAACAAAAACAAAAACAACAACAACAACAAAAAACCCAAAACCAAACAGTTCCAGCCCTCCCTTCAAAGTCTCTCAGTCCTGTGGTTGAGACAGAAATAGAAACATAATTGTAAGCGGCTATAAAATAGCTTCATTAAGCCATAATGGGGTGCCTGGGGAGGGGTGCCATGGAGTAAATTGTAATTGAAGTAGGTCTTATGGGATGCAGAGGAGTTTTCTAGGGGAACAGGGGAAGAAGGGAGCTCTAGGTAGATGTGTAAAGACCAGAGCATTTGGGGAGCTGCATACTGGTGGGCAAAGTGAGGAGGGTCTCAGAGCAATGATGCAGCTGGAGAGTGAGGATGGGAACATGGTCTGGGGCTGACTGTGTAGGGTTTGGGAAGCAGCTGTGCTAAAGAGTTTGGACTTTATCTGGAGGACAAGTGACAGCAGGGCTGGGTTTTAAGCACAGAAGCGACCTGAGAAGATTTGAATGTGGAGGGCTCACTTGGGCAGAGGCAGGGAGGAGGGTCTGGAGGGGACCTGACTGCAAGGGACTGAGAATTGTTGGGTGGTTTCAATACCGGAGGATGGAAAGCAGAAATTCCCTAGAAATGGCCTGTTTCTAGACCCCTGGCTGAGGAGAGGTGGTCTCAGCCAGGCCCATCAAGGTAATGAGGGGCAGACTTTGAAGGTGCAGGTTAAGGCTGTGTGGCTGTGTCCTGGGGTAAGCAGGCCCTGATGAGGATAAGTGTGTCTGCAGCTGAGAAAGTCTGTGGAGCATGAGTGGGTGACCCTGGACCCTTGAGCAAGCCCCAGCTGAGCCTGCTTCCTAACATCCAGGCAGCACAGCAGGTCATTGCCTACCTTTGGGGTCTTCAGAGGCTTAAGAAGCTCATGCCTCAGGAGGACCAGCCCATCCAGTCTGCCATTTGTTTCTTTCAGCAAACATTAATTGAACACCTACTGTATGCCGGATCCTTTTCTAGACACTGGGATCATGGGACAAGCAAGATGAACAGGTTTTCCACCCTCATGGATGGGCAGTCTAGGAGGAAACTCAGATAATTAAAAGAGTGATAATGCTGATGCTGATGCTAACACTTAAGTGCTTACTATGAGCCAGGCACAGTTCTAAATATTTTATAATTAACTTACTTAAGCCTCATAATTTAACCCTTTGAGGTAAGTACTATTAGTATACCCATTTTACAGATGAAATAACTAAGGCGCTGAGTAACTCTTTCATGTTCAAACAGCTTTTAGGTTACCAGGCTAAGATTTGAATGCAAACGTGTCCCGTGCCAGAGTTTGTGGTCTTAATTGTCGTATAACATTACCATTTCCTTGGGAATGGGTCCAGTATGAACCTCTCCAGGGTGCTTCAATAGCTTTAAACTAATGCAAATTCCTTAGCCTGCCTCCTAGGCTGTCTGTGATCCAGAGTGAAGCCTCAGCCCCACTCTGCTCCTCCTTGCTCTCTGCCCAGCACCATTCTGTTCATGGCTCCCTACTCCTGCCATGCTGTCCCACACTGCCCTGCCCTGTCCATACTTTTCTCTTGGGAGGGAGTAAGAGGCAAGTGGGTTCACTTTTCCAGGCCCAGCTCAAATGTCCTATCCTTTGAGGAAGCCCAACTGACCTCTGCAGGCAAAGTGATTCCTTCCCTGAGCACCAGTTGTGTTGGTTCATCCCTTGATTAAAGCCCATTCTTATAGACATTATATAGACTTGCCTGTGCTTCTGTCTTCCCCACTAAACTGTCAGTTTTTTGGAGGTGAGACAGAGTCTAACTTATCTCTGTCCTCCACAGGTTTAAGTAAGATGCCAAGCAGCACATAATACCAAATACTAATTGCAGATTTAAATCAAACAACCAGCATGATTTTCCTGAGTACCTACCATGTGCTCAGAAGGAATGACTACCCTACCCACATAGACTTTATCTATATTAATAACGGATTAATTCTGCCACCTATTCCACTAAGGACTGTGGTGGATCAACCCCTTGGGGGAAGGAAGTGTGTCTACATTAGAGATAAGACAACTAAGGCAGAGAAAACTTAAGTAATTTTCTCATGTTCACACAGCTTATCTTCTTCACTTTTGAAGCATGTCTTGCTCCAAGGTGGCTATCAGGTATTTGGCATACAGTAGGTACTAAAAAAAAAAAAAAAAAAAAAAAGAGGTAGAGAGGATAAATGAATCTACTTAAAAAGATAATTTAAAATATCTTTGGCAGATACTTGGAAAAAATATCTAAATGGAGTTGGAAAGTGAGTCCAAAAATCCCAAAGTTGTAAAGCTCACTTGGGCAGAAGTCTGGAAGATAGAATGGATGGGGCCACAAAATGCAAAGGGATTGGGAATTACTGGCTTGTTTGAACTCCGGATAACAGAACAGTGAAGGTTTTCCTGGATGGAAGACAGGGTCATGGCTTTGGGAGGACTGAAGAGGTAACGGGGGCTTCCCAGGAAGTTTGTCAGGTGGGCTCTGATGTTAGGTAGGTTGAGAAAAGGCAGGAAGGATGCTTGAAACATCCCAGCTCTGGCTGGGCCATGCACCTGGATTCTCTTTCCTCTGTTCCAGACATGTTTTGTGCCACACCCAAATCCCCTGGACAGTTTCATCTCAATGTACTCCAGCTGATTTTCAACTCCAGCTTACTCGGGAGAACAACAGACAAGATCTAGGAATAGCAACAAGGCTGGCAGGAGAGAAAGTGGAAACAGATAACGTCCAGGCTATCAGGGGCCATATACCTTGTAGATCAAGAATAAGGCTTTGAGTTTTACTCTGAGATGGAAATGCAGGAGGGGGAGTGAGCAGAGAGGAGTGATTGATGGGATTATGTGCTGCTGTGTGGATTCACACTGTAGTGGTCAATGGTGGAAGTGGAGACACCTGGTAGGGGGACATTTGCTGTGATTCAGGTGAGAAGGCTTGGTGCCTGGGCCAGTGTAGAGTGATGGAGGTGATGAGAAAAGTGGTTACAGTCTGGATGAATTTAGAAGAGAGCCCACAGGATTGAATGATTCCAAGATTTTGGGCCTGAACAAGTGAAAGAATGAAGAGGTCATTAACTAAAATGAAAAGACGGTGGAAACCACAGGTTTAGGCTACTTTGGATATGTTAAATTTGTGATGCCTGTCATCAAATCCTCACAACTTCCTGCTAGGCATTATTACCTACTTTTAACCAACAAGGAACCTAGAATTCCTGGAAGAGAAGCTGCTTCCCTGAAGTCACACAGCTAGGGAGCGGTGGGGATGGGGCGTTTTAGGCCTGCTTCATGCCAAAGCCCCTGCACCAGCTACCATGTTTTTCCTATCTTGTGGGAAGCTGACTTTCCTCGTGTTCGTCCTAAACTTCCCTCTCTCAAGCCACTTCTCCTACTCCCGGAGCCCCCGCATTATGGACAGCCCCCTTCTTACAGTACTACTTTTAGTCTCACCCACTCCTCAGTGGCTTTACCCATCGTAACTGTGAGTTTGAGATTCCACGGTGGAGAGTCATTTCTGTTATTTTATGTGCCTGTGGTTGTTTTGTCTGTTTTTCTCCAACTCATTACTGGTCATGGATTTCTTGTCTTTGGTTCCTGGTTTTAGCTCAGGAACCCACTCTGATGTTAATGTTGTTCCTTGGGGAAAGGCCATCTTAACTTCAGTAGTCTGTTTTTAACCAGTTTCCAGGAATGCCCTATGGACAAATGAAGGGCATAGGGGGAGAGGTGTCAAGCTTGTATGCCCCTTTGCCACCTGTTGGCCTCTGCAGAGACTTGATTCTCCCTCCATCTCTGTATAAAAGGGCTCAGCTCTTCTGTCTGGATCTAGAGGCTTTCAAGTCCAAATGTCTCAGTAATGGGAAAGAGAAAAAGCGTTAAATGGCTCACCTGCTAGTACTCAATGATAGTTACAGAAATCCTTCTGTGTGTGGCTATTAGATGGATTGCTAAGTTGATGAGACGAGGAGCTCTGGGGCCTGTGCCTCTGGGAAAGCAGAATCTTTCAGAAGACTGGAAGAGAAGATCTGAAGGCAGCAAATCTCAGGTGTGTAAACTAATCTGAGACAGGTCTCAATTTAGAAAGTTTATTTTGCCAAAGTTAAGGACATGCTCATGACACAGTCTCAGGAGGTCCTGATGACATGCGCCCAAGGTAGTCAGGGTAGAGCTTGCTTTTATACATTTTAGGGAGACATAAGACATCAATATGTGTAAGATATACGTTGGTTCGGTCTGGTAAGGCTAGACAACTTGAGGCGGGGGATTCTAGGTCATAAATGGATAAGAGACTAAAGGTTATATTCTTCTGAGTCCTTGATCAGCCTTCCACTGAAAACACAATTTAGTCTGTCTCAGTGAATCTGCATTTTTACATAAACAATAGGGCAGAGGAAGCAATCAGATACGCATTTGTCTCAGGTGAGCCACAGAGGGATGATCTTGAGTTCTGTCTGTCCTTTGTTCACAATTAATTTCCTTGTGGGCAAATTGTGAGGGAGGTATGTAGCGTCTTAACTCTGTAGCTATCTTATTTAGGAATAAAATGGGAGGCAGGTTTGCCTGACACACTTCCCAGCTTGACTTTTCCCTTGGCTTAGTGATTTTGGGGTCCTGAGATTTATTTTCTTTTCATAGGTGCTAGAACACAAGGTGCAGACTGAGCAGCTGGAAAAGAGAGATGGCTGATGCTGAGTGCTCAGGGGTGGCTTCTGGAAGAAAAAGACTTGAGCTGAGATGGTTCAAACAGGCAGGAACGAAGGCATTCCAGGCTGGGAGCAGAGTATGAGCAAAGGCGGGGAGATTCCTGGCAGTGACTGTAAGTCCTGAAAACGGCTGTGACAGTCTTCCCGGTGAATGGCAGCAGCTCCACAGTTTGCACACAGGAGAGATTTGGGGGCAATTTTGATAAAGGGGAGTGTGTTTTCATAGCATACACACAGTTTCTTCTTGGACCGTGTGCTGATTGGAAGTGGGAAATAGGGGGAGAGGGTAGAGCAATCTGATGTAGATGAGGGTGGAGGCACGGGCCCCCACAATTCACTCTGTGGTGACATTGAAACACACACAAGGTGTGTGTATCTAAAATACAGTGATTGCACACTTAAAAATGGTAAAACTTTAACACACACACACACACACACACACACACACACACACATATATACTGTGTTTCAATGCCACTACAGAGTGAACCGGATCTAAATAGGACCCATCTATTGTGATTGGTTGATATATCTATTTCAAATCTGAAAATACCCCCTTTCTTTCTCCTCTTCCCTCGCAATCTATTTTTTGAAGAAACTAGATCGTTTGTTCTGTAGTGATTCAAGCAGTCTGGGTTTGGTGGTTGACATGCTCGTTTGTCCCCAGTATTTTCTGTAATTTGGTAGTTAGATCTAAAGGCTTGATCAGATTCAGGGTCAGATTTTGGGGATCATTAATTATAAGAGGTGCTGTGTAGTTCCAGTGTAATGGTTATCTCTTCCTCTTTGTGTTGTTGAAGCCATTGCTCATACACTAGATCTGTTATTTCATTAGAGGCTGCAAAATGCTGATTTTCCAATTTTATTGTTCCCTCCACATTCATGAGCTGGAATACTTCTATAAAAAGAAACTTCCCCATATCAACTATTTGGGTACTCTGAGGTATAGTTCACATAGATAAGGCAAGATGAATGCTTGATTTGGTTACCAATTTTCAAAATAATGAGTTGGTTCCTGGCATCCTCCAAAGTTGACCAATGATTTTTTTTTGTCTTTATGATCTCATATATTTTAATGTATTTGATGCTTTGTTATTTCATGGCTCATGTTGTTCTTATTTGGGAATTAGGAGTTTTGAGTTGGTGGCATAACCACACAGAGAGGAGCTGTTGCCAGCTATTCCCCAAACACAGTAATTTGACTGTATGTCCCTAGGAGAATATACCCTATAGACAAAAGGAACTAAAAAAGAGCTTACATTATTTTTTCTTTTTCTTTTTCTTTTTTTTTTTTTGAGACGGAGTTTCGCTCTTGTTGCCCAGGCTGGAGTGCAATGGCGCAATCTCCAGCTCACTGCAACCTCTGCCTCCTGGGTTCAAGCCATTCTCCTGCCTCAGCCTCCCGAGTAGCTGGGATTATAGGCATGGGCCACCACACCCGACTAATTTTGTATTTTTAGTGGAGATGGGGTTTCTCTATGTTGGTCAGGCTGGTCTCGAACTCCCAACCTCAGGTGATCCGCCCACCTCGGCCTCCCAAAGTGCGGGGATTATAGGCGTGAGCCACCACGCCTGGCACTTACACTATTTTCATTAGTTATATTATTGTTGGTATTATTAGTATTGCTAATTTAAAACTTTTGCATGTGCCATGGTGGGATAAAGCAGGGAAGTAATTATACAGTATTGGTGCTTTTGGGAACCATGAGTTTCAGCATGAGAGAAAGGAGATACATGGGCAAAAGAAAGAAAAAGTGAGGTTAAATAGAACCTGTCTAGTTTTAAATTTGAATAGGAAGTATCAACAGGGGCTCAGAATTTGTTTTATCCTAAAAAGAATTTCGTAGCTCTGTCCTCCAAAAAGGTTCAGAAACAATGATTAAACCAGTATCACCAAGCACCACACTCTCAAGCACCACAATAATGATCTCTGAAAAGAATCTTCTAAAGAGGATTTTTTTTTAAGTTGGAATTAAAATAAAGCAAATCAGAGCAATGACATGGTCATATATGAGCTACACTGAATCCCCTAAAATATTATAGGGTTGGTAGGAGAAATCCTCTGGCAATACTCAACAGATAGTAATCCATACAGGTCAACAAATAAGGCAGGCCAGGAACAGTGGCTCACACCTGTAATCCCAGCACTTTGGGAGGCTGAGGCAGGTGGATTGCTTGAGCCTAGGTGTTCAAGACCAGCCTGGACAACACAGTGAGAACTTGTTTATACAAAACACTAAAAAATTAGCCTGGTGTGGTGGCATGCACCTGTAGTCCCAACTACTCAGGAGGTTGAGGCTGGAGGATTGCTTAACCCAGGGAGGTCGAGGCTGCAGTGAGCTATCATCATGCCATTGCACTCCAACCTGGGCAACAGAGCAAGACTCAGTCTTGAGGAAAAAGACTCACACTGAAGTAACAGCAGATTCCAGGTCTGAGGCAGGAAATGCACAAGGTGATTCAGATCAGAAAGAAGGAAGGCATCAATGATGAATAGGGTTGTATCAAAAGTATAAATTAACACCTTAAATAATTACCATCAGGAAAGAAAACAATTCCTATATTCTCCATTGACTAATGGATAAAATGCAGTTGCAAAAAAATTCTAACAGTTTTGGAAACATCAACTGATGGAAGAGAACTGACACATGCAAATGAACCAAGAGCTTCAATTATGTGTACTTAGTTCCCCTGATCAACTCTCTTCATCCAACTCCCTAACTGCATTTTTATGACAGCAATCATGGCAGTAAAATCATTTCTCAGTTTGCCTTGCAGTTCTGATTAAGAGTATTGAGGCTTGACAAAAATATTCTAAACAAAACATCTCTGTGAGCCACTCATTGACATTTTGGTGAAAAATGATTTTATTCACCTTAATGAGTCTTCTGCTCTTAGTCATAGCACTGTTGATATTTTCCTCTATGTTCTGTGGAATACTGTGTTGGTGGAAAAAAAGATGCTTTCCTCTACACCAGTCTCAAGTTTGAAAACCTAGAGCAGCATCTTCTTATTAAGATAGCACACATCTGTGTGGTAAAGCAAGCTTTCAGAACAACTTCTCATATTATTAAAAACTGGCCCTAAGTGACAAGTGTTTAAATGCTAAGTTTTCTATACTATGTTTAAATGAAAAGTTTACCACTTCGAACTCAAGCGCAGATCTTTCACTGTGAGGTATGCTTCATGTGTATGGCAGGTTCCAAGAACGTCATTGTGTGCAAACGGTGGTTCACATTTTCTGCCATTTTTCTCATCAGATTTGGCTCACCTGTGCTGGGAGTCTGTGCTGCTGCTTCCCAGTTGATGCTGATCTTTTCACATTTACACATTTTGTGAAAACATCTTCACCTGTTGTTTTACCAAAAATCACTTTATAAATTGACATGACTTCACAGACACTAGAGTTATGGTGAACAAAGACTAGTAAAAGGCCCAAATCATTTATACATGTGTTTTCATAACCGTGGTCTCCCTTCAGTTCTTAAGTCTGTATTTTTTAACCCATTAAAACACACTGGTAAGCAGCGTAGCTCAGTGAGGGTACCTTTTCCGGCTGAGTGGAATCTTTTGATGCAAATAGAAATGTCCTATATACAGTGAAGCTCCTCATCCACTTCATTTTTCCTATTCAAGCTCCAACTTTTGGAACATTTCTGAAACAGACTCAAACCTTTAGGATAACTTTTCTTCTTCTTTTCATTCTTTTTCTTTCTTCCTTTTAAAATTATACTTTAAGTTCTAGGGTACTTGTGCACAGCGTGCAGGTTTGTTACATATGTATACATGTGCCATGCTGGTGTGCTGCACCCCTTAACTCGTCATTTACATTAGGTATTTCTCCTAATGTTATCCCGTCCCCCTACCCCCACCCCACAACAGGTCCCAGTGTGTGATGTTCCCCACCCTGTGTCCAAGTGTTCTCATTGTTCAATTCCCACCTATGAGTGAGAACACGCGGTGTTTGGTTTTCTGTCTTTGCAATAGTTTGCTGAGAATGATGGTTTCCAGCTTTATCCATGTCCCTACAAAGGACATGAACTCATCCTTTTTAATGGCTGCATAGTATTCCATGGTGTATATGTGCCACATTTTCTTAATCCAGTCTATCATTGATGGACATTTGGGTTGGTTCCAAGTCTTTGCTATTGTGAATAGTGCCACGATAAACATACGTGTGCATGTGTCGTTATAGCAGCATGATTTATAATCCTTTGGGTATATACCCAGTAATGGGATGGCTGGGTCAAATGGTATTTCTAGTTCTACATCCTTGAGGAATCACCACACTGTCTTCCACAATGGTTGAACTAGTTTACAATCCCACCAACAGTGTGAAAGTGTTCCTATTTCTTCACATCCTCTCCAGCACCTGTTGTTTCCTGACTTTTTAATGATTGCCATTCTAATTGGTGTGAGATGGTATCTCATTGTGGTTTTGATTTGCATTTCTCTGATGGCCAATGACGATGAGGATTTTTTCATGTGTCTGTTGGCTGCATAAATGTCTTCTTTTGAGAAGTGTCTGTTCATATCCTTCGCCCACTTTTTGATGGGGTTGTTTGATTTTTTTTTTGTAAATTTGTTTCTTTGTAGATTATGGATATTAGCCCTTTGTCAGATGGGTAGATTGCAAAAATTTTCTCCTATTCTGTAGGTTGCCTGTTTATTGTGATGGTAGTTTCTTTTGCTGTGCAGAAGCTCTTTAGTTTAATTAGATCCCATTTGTGAATTTTGGCTTTTGTTGCCATTGCTTTTGGTGTTTTAGTCATGAAGTCCTTGCCCATGCCTATGTCCTGAATGGTATTGCCTAGGTTTTCTCCTAGGGTTTTTATGGTTTTAGGTCTAACATTTAAGTCTTCAATCCATCTTGAATTAATTTTTGTATAAGGTATAAGGAAGGGATCCAGTTTCAGCTTTCTACATATGGCTAGCCAGTTTTCCCAGCACCATTTGTTAAATAGGGAATCCTTTCCCCATTTCTTGTTTTTGTCAGGTTTGTCAAAGATCAGATGGTTGTAGATGTGTGGTATTATTGCTGAGGGCTCTGTTCTCTTCCATTGGTCTATATCTTTGTTTTGGTACCAGTACCATGCTATTTTTGTTACTGGAGCCTTGCAGTGTAGTTTGAAGTCACGTAGTGTGATGCCTCCAGCTTTGTTCTTTTGGCTTAGGATTGTCTTGGCATTGCAGGCTCTTTTTTGGTTCCATATAAACTTTAAAGTAGTTTTTTCCAATTCTGTGAAGAAAGTCATTGGTAACTTAATGGGGATGGCCTTGAATCTGTAAATTACCTTGGGCAGTATGGCCATTTTCACGATATTGATTCTTCCTATCCATGAGCATGGAATGTTCTTCCATTTGTTCGTGTCTTCGTTTATTTCGTTGAGCAGTGGTTTGTATTTCTCCTTGAAGAGGTCCTTCACATTCCTTGTAAGTTGAATTCCTAGGTATTTTATTCTCTTTGAAGCAATTGTGAATGGGAGTTCACTCATGATTTGGCGCTCTGTCTGTTATTGGTGTATAAGAATGCTCGTGATTTTGCACATTGATTTTGTATCCTGCGACTTCACTGAAGTTGCTTATCCACTTAAGGAGATTTTGGGCTGAGATGATGGGGTTTTCTAAATATACAATCATGTCATCTGCAAAGAAGGACAAGTTGACTTCCTCTTTTCCTAATTGAATACCCTTTATTTCTTTCTCCTGCCTGATTGCCTTGGCCAGAACTTGCAACACTATGTTGAATAGGAGTGGTGAGAGAGGGCATCCCTGTCTTGTGCCAGTTTTCAAAAGGAATGCTTCCAGTTTTTGCCCATTCAGTATGATATTGGCTGTGGGTTTGTCATAAATAGCTCTTATTATTTTGAGATATGGCACATCGATACCTAGTTTATTGAGAGTTCTTAGCATGAAGTGCTGTTGAATTTTGTCAAAGGCCTTTTCTGCATCTATTGAGATAATCATGTGGTTTTTGTCTTTGGTCCTGTTTATATGCTGGATTATGTTTATTGATTTGCATATGTTGAACCAGCCTTGCATCCTAGGGATGAAGCCAACTTGATCATGGTGGATAAGCTTTTTGATGTGCTGCTGGATTCGGTTTGCCAGTATTTTATTGAGGATTTTTGTATCTGTGTTCATCAGGGATATTGGTCTAAAATTCTCTTTTTTTGTTGTCTCTGCCAGGCTTTGGTATCAGGATGATGCTGGCCTCATAAAATGAGTTAGAGGATTCCCTCTTTTTCTATTGATTGGAATAGTTTCAGAAGGAATGGTACCATCTCCTCTTTGTGCCTCTGGTAGAATTCGGCTGTGAATCCATCTGGTCCTGGACTTTTTTTGGTTGGTAGGCTATTAATTATTGCCTCAATTTCAGAGCCTGCTATTGGTCTATTCAGGGATTCAACTTCTTCCTGGTTTAGTCTTGGGAGGGTGTATGTGTCCAGGAATTTATCCATTTCTTCTAGATTTTCTAGTTTATTTGTGTAGAGGTATTTATAGTATTCTCTGCTGGTAGTTTGTATTTCTGTGGGATCAGTGGTGATATCCCCTTTATCATTTTTATTTGATCTATTTGATTCTTCTCTATTTTCTTCTTTGTTAGTCTTGCTAGCAGTCTTATCAATTTGTTGATCTTTTCAAAAAACCACCTCCTGGATTCATTGATTTTTTTGAAGAATTTTTTGTGTCTCTATCTCCTTCAGTTCTGCTCTGATCTTAGTTATTTTTTGCCTTCTGCTAGCTTTTGAATGTGTTTGCTCTTGCTTCTCTAGTTCTTTTAATTGTGATGTTAGGGTGTTGATTTTAGATGTTTCCTGCTTTCTCTTGTGGGATTTAGTGCTATAAATTTCCCTCTACACACTGCTTTAAATGTGTCCCAGAGATTCTGGTATGTGGGGTCTTTGTTCTCATTGGTTTCAAAGAACATCTTTATTTCTGCCTTCATTTTGTTATTTGCCCAGTAGTCATTCAGGAGCAGGTTGTTCAGTTTCTATGTAGTTGTGCAGAGTTGAGTGAGTTTCCTAATCCTGAGTTCTAATTTGATTGCACTGTGGTCTGAGTGACAGTTTGTTATAGTTTGTTCTTTTACATTTGCTGAGGAGTGCTTTACTTCTAATTATATGATCAATTTTGGAATAAGTGCGATGTGGTGCTGAGAAGTATGTATATTCTGTTGATTTGGGGTGGAGAGTTCTGTAGATGTCTATTAGGTCTGCTTGGTGCAGAGCTGAGTTCAAGTCCTGGATATCCTTGTTAACTTTCTGCCTCGTTTTTCTGTCTAATATTGACAGTGGTGTGTTAAACTCTCCCATGATTATTGTGTGAGAGTCTAAGTCTCTTTTTAGGTCTCTAAGGACTTGCTTTATGAATCTGGGTGTTCCTGTATTGGGTGCATATACATTTAGGATAGTTAGCTGTTCTTGTTGAAATAATCCCTTTACCATTATGTAATGGCCTTCTTTGTCTCTTTTGATCTTTGTTGGTTTAAAGTCTGTTTTATCAGAGACTAGGATTTCAACCCCCTGCTTTTTTTTGTTTTCCATTTGCTTGGTAGATCTTCCTCCATCCCTTTATTTTGAGCCTATGTATGTCTCTGCATGTGAGATGGGTCTCCTGAATACAGCACACTGATGGGTCTTGACTCTGCATCCAATTTGCTGGTCTGTGTCTTTTAATTGTAGCATTTAGCACATTTACATTTAAGGCTAATATTGTTATGTGTGAATTTGATCCTGTCATTAGGATGTTAGCTGAATATTTTGCTCATTAGTTGGTGCAGTTTCTTCCTAGCATTGATGGTCTTTACAATTTGGCATGTTTTTGCAGTGGCTGGTACCGGTTGTTCCTTTCCCTGTTTAGTACTTTCTTCAGGAGCTCTTGTAAGGCAGTCCTGGTGGTGACAAAATCTCTCAGCATTTGTTTGTCTGTAAAGGATTTTATTTCTTCTTCACTTGTGAAGCTTAGTTTGGCTGGATATGAAATTCTGGGTTGAAAATTCTTTTCTTTAAGAATGTTGAATATTGGCCCCCACACTCTTCTGGCTTGCAGAGTTTCTGCCAAGAGATCTGCTGTTAGTCTGATGGGCTTCCCTTTGTGGTTAACCTGACCTTTCTCTCTGGCAACCCTTAACTTTTTTTCCTTCATTTCAACTTTGGTGAATCTGACAATTATGTGTCTTACAGTTGCTCTTCTCAAGGAGTATCTTTTTGGTGTTCTCTGTATTTCCTGAATTTGAATGTCGGCCTGTCTTGCTAGGTTGGGAAAGTTCTCCTGGAGAGTATCCTGAAGAGTGTTTTCCAGCTTGGTTCCATTCTCCCCATCACTTTCAGGTACACCAGTCAGACGTACATTTGGTCTTTTCACATAGTCCCATATTTCTTGGAGGCTTTGTTCATTTCTTTTTTACTCTTTTCTCTGAACTTCTCTTCTCCCTTCATTTCATTAATTTGATCTTCAATCAGTGATACCTTTTCTTCCACTTGATCGAATCAGCTACTGAAGCTTGTGCATTCTTCACGTAGTTCTCATGCCATGGTTTTCAGCTCCATCAGGTTATTTAAGATCTCTGTGCTGTTTATTCAAATTAGCTATTCACCTATTTTTTTTTCAAGGTTTTTAGCATCTTTGTGCTGGGTTTGAACATCCTCCTTTAACTTGGAGAAGTTTGTTATTACTGATCTTCTGAGGCCTACTTCTGTCAACTCGTCAAAGTCATTATCTGTCCAGATTTGTTCCATTGCTGGAGAGGAGCTGTGTTCCTTTGGAGCAGAAGAAGCGCTCTGATTTTTGGAATTTTCAGTTTTTCTGCTCTGGTTTCTCCCCATCTTTGCGGTTTTATCTACCTTTGGTCTTTGATGATGGTGACCTAGATATGGGGTTTTGGTGTGGATGTCCTTTATGTTTATTAGTTTTCCTTCTAACAGTTAGGACCCTCAGCTGCAGGTCTGTTGGAGTTTGCTGGAGGTCCACTCCAGACCCTGTTTGCCTGGATATCACCAGCAGAGGATGCAGAACAGCAAATGTTGCTGCCTGATCCTTCCTCTGGAAGCTTCATCTCAGAGGGGCACCCAGCTGTATGAGGTGTCAGTCGGCCCCTACTGGGAGGTGTCTCTCAATTAGGCTACTCGGGGGTCAGGGACCCAGTTGAGGAGGCAGTCTGTCCGTTCTCAGATCTCAAACTCCGTGCTGGGAGAGCGACTGCTTCTTCAAAGCTGTCAGACAGGGATGTTTAAGTCTGCAGAAGTTTCTGCTGCCTTTTGTTCAGCTATGCCCTGCCTGCAGAGTTGGAGTCTACAGAGGCTGTCAGGCCTTGTTGAGCTGCGGTGGGCTCCACCCAGTTTGAGCTTCCCAGCTTTGTTTACCTACTCAAGCCTCAGCAATGGTGGTCACCCCTGCCCCAACCTCACTGCCACCTTGTAGTTTGATGTTGGACTGCTGTGCTGGCAGTGAGCAAGGCTCTGTGGGCGTGGGACCCTCCGAGCTAGGCACAGGATATAATGCCCTGGTGTGCCGTTTCCTAAGACCATTGGAAAAGCACAGTATTAGGATGGGAGTGTCCCAATTTTCCAGGTACTGTCTGTCACGGCTTCCCTTTGCTAGGAAAGGGAATTCCCCAATCCCTTGTGCTTCCCAGGTGAGGCGATGCCCCACCCTGCTTCAGCTCGGGCATGGGCTGCGCCCACTGTCCAAGAATCCCCAGTGAGATGAACACAGTACATCAGTTGGAAATGCAGAAATCACCTGTCTTTTGTGTTGCTCATGCTGGGAGCTGTAGACTGGAGCTCTTCCTCTTCAGCCATCCTGGACCTGACCTCTTTCTTTTTTTTTTTTTTTGAGACAGGATCTCACTCTGCCACCTGGGCTGGCGTGTAGTGGTGGGATCTTGGCTCACTGCAGCCTCTATCTCCCAGGCTCAAGTGATCCTCCCATCTCAGCCTCCCAAGTAGCTGGGACTACAGGTGAGTGCTACTACGTCTGGCTAATATTTTGTATTTTTTTTGTAGAGACCAGGTTTCACCATGTCGCCCAGGCTGATCTTAAACTCCTGGTTTCAAGTGATCCACCTTCCTCAGCCTCCCAAAGTGTTGGGATTACAGGCATGAGCCACCACACCCGGCCCAGGAAAATTTTTCATTTGCTTTGATTTGGTTTTTCATTTTATTGCCCTTAATTGAGTCTTCTCTATTTTATGTTGTCAAATTATTTTGTGATTTTTATTTTATTTTATTTATTTATTTTTTTGAGAAGGAGTCTTGCACTATCACCCAGGCCGGAGTGCAATGGCACGATATTGGCTCACTGCAGCCTCCACCTCCTGGGTTCAAACGATTTTCCTGCCTCCTGGGTAGCTGGGATTACACGCGCCAGCCACCATGCCCAGCTACTTTGTATTTTTAATAGAGATGGGTTTTCACCATGTTGGCCAGGCTGGTCTCGAACTCCTGATCGTGATCTGCCTGCTTAGGCCTCCCAAAGTGCTCGGATTACAGGCGTGAGCCAGTGTGCCTGGCCCATATTTTGTGATTTTTTTTTTCTTTGAAATTGCATATTTTGCTTTTTCAATGTCTCTACAGTAGAGATGGTTTATACCATTATTTTATATGCTATATCTGCACGAAATAAAACCCACTTCAGCTCACTCCATGGTGTTTTAGAGGGGGCTGCCCATTACCAGGTCACTAGATGTGGCTTGGGCAGAGCTCTGGCTCTTGTAGCTGTTATGGTCACATGATGGACCTCCAAGTCAACAACACATCTGTCACAGTCCCCGTGAATCATTGCTATTCTGAATTTGCCTCAATAGCTTCATATTTTCACTGGTTACAGACTTGTGCTTCAGACATCCTATTCGTAACCACTGATCCATGTTCCAAGTTGAAAACATAATGTTAAAATTACTATACTGTAAACGGGAAATTAAAAATAACTCAATACCCCAGAACTTCTGGTTTCTTTGTGTTTGAGAACAGTTTGCTGTGGTGGAAAGTGGAAAAATGCCCAGTGATTTATAAACACAACATGTGATCGGGGGAACAATAGCAGGCAGCTGAAGAGATCTGGGAGGCCCGTCGCTTTTTATGTAGTAAAAGTGAAAATAAAACTGGTTTCTAAGTTGGCAAACTCCCTTTTCAGATCATTTCAGGGAATTGCTGAGAAAACATATGCCCTGCCCAGCTCAGCCCTAGCCTGTGGCTGACACATTGGTCAAATTTATTTTTGCTGCAGTTGCACGCTTGTTTGCTTTAAAAGGCGTCTGCTTTCTCCATAACCGAGAGAATGGAATTGTTCCACGTGTAGCTAGCTGCACATACCACTTTATTGTCTAATCTTTGGAAAAGTGACATAAATCAACAGAGATCAATAGGATTTTACTGATTCTACTTGCATATATAACATGAACCCTTCATATATTTATAGTATGAACCCTATTTTGGAATTTGCTGAAAATACATTTTCAAAATTATAAAGATAATAATACTCACTGTTAAAGCTCAAACAATACAGAACTCTATAAATGGAAAATGTAAAATTCCTCTCTCTCCCTACACTTACTACCGTTATCTCTCCTACCACCTTCCCATTCCACTCCCTAGGATTAACAACTATTAACAACTTGCTATTTATTTTTCCAGATCTTTCTTTCTCTGTCTTTCTAATGACACATATAAACACATGCAATATGTCATTTTTAACTTAAAATAAATATTTGATATTATTTTGCAACTTGCTTTTTTTCACCCAGCAATATGTCTTGGACAGTTCTTTTTATTGTCTAATTTATATCAATGTACCATAATTTAATCATTACTGTATTCATTTACACTTATTTCCAAGTTTCCACTATTATAAAAAGAATTCCCCATTGAACATACGTTGTATAAATGTCCTTGTGTACTTTTGTGCATTGTCTTGTGGAGCAGAGTGAAATTGCTGGGTCAGTGGGCTTTTACATTTAAAAAGTGGATGAATGCCACCAGATTGTCTTCTAAAATTGTATTTATTTATGTCCCCATGAACGAAGAATGAGAACATCCTTCTACCCAAACTCTTGCCATCTGTAGTTACCATCCATCTTTAAAATCTTCCCAGTCTGATAAAAGAAAATGATATTTTGTCATTTTAATTTGCCTGTTCATTCAGAAGGCTGAATATATTTTCATATGTTTATTAGTAGTGGTTCTCAACAGGGGATGATTTTATACCCAGGGGACATTTGGCAATGTCTGGAGACATTTTTTGATTGTTACCACTGGCTAGAGGGGCTGATGGTCATGATGATGGGGACGGGGCTTTCAATAGTGTACCGACTCAGAAATCCTGGTTTATTAGCTATTTGTGTTTTTTCTGTGAATTGCTCGTTGATTTTTTTTTTGTTGTTGTTGGGAAGTCTTCATATTTTAGAGATGTTTTCCTTTGTTTATAGTATATATTATAAACATTTTCCCCATCTGATATTCTGTTTCTAGTGTGCTAGAGAATTTAAAATTTTTAAAGTAGACATATCTACTTGTCTTTTTCTTTTACACTTACATTTGTTTAATTATAAGAGCAATACATGGTTATAACAGAAAATTTGGAAAATGCAGAGAAGTATAAAGAATCATCAATATTTCTTCCTAGTTTTATTTCTTTCCCTCAACTTTATTGAGGTATAATTCATGAATAAAATTTGTATATATTGAAGGTATACAACATGATGTTTAGATATACGTGTACACTGTGAAATTATTATACAACCACACCAATTACATACCTATCACCTTACATAGTTATCTTTTCTCATGTGTGTGATAAGAATATTTAAGGTTTATTCTCTTAGTAAATTTCAGTAATATAACACAGTATCACTAACTATAATTACCATGCTGTCCATTAGCTCTCCAGAACTTACTCATCCTGCATAGCTGAAACTTTGTACTCTTTGACCAACATCTCCCCATTTTCCGTTCCCCACTAGCTTCTGGCAATGCCATTCTATTCTCTGCTTTGATGACTTTTTTAGTTTCCACATATAAGTAAGATCATGCAGTATTTGTCTTTCTGTGTCTGGCTCATTTCAGTTATAATGTCTTCAAGATTCATCTATGTTGTTCCAAATGACAGAATATCCTTATATTTTAAGGTTGAATAATACCCCATTGATAATCTGTCATGGAATTAAGAGTTAAAAAAACAAAAAATGTCTCCTTGTGAGTATTTACCACATTTTCTTCATTTGTTCATCCATTGATGGACACCTGGGTTGCTTCGATATCTTGGCTATTGCGAAAAGTGTTCCAATGAGTACGGGAATATAGATAACTGTTCAAGAAACCGATTTCATTTCCTTTGAATACGTACCCAGACTGGGATTGCTGAATCATATGGTAGTTCTATTTTTAATTTTTTGAGAAATCTCTGTACTGTTTTTCATAATGGTTGTGCCAATTTACATTCCCACCAACAGAATGCAGGCTGTCCCTTTTCACCACATCCTTGCCAACATTTGTTATCTTTCATCTTTTTGATAATAGACTTTTTAACAGGTGTGAGGTAATATCGCATTGTGGTTTTAATTTCCCTGATGATTAGTGGTATTGAACATTTGTTCATATATCTATTGGCCATTTGTATGTATTCTTTGGAAAAATGTCTATTTGGGTTCTCTGCTCATTTTTAAAATAAGGTTATTTATTTATTTATTTTGTTTCACTACCGAGTTGTAGGCGTTCCTTATATATTTGGGTTATTAACCCATTATCAGATGTATGGTTTGCAGATATATTCTCCCATTCTGTAGGTTGTCTCTTCATTCTATTGATTATTTCTTTTGCTGTGCAGAAGCTTTTTAGTTTGAGGCAATCCTATTTGTTTATTTTTGCTTTTGTTGCCTGTGCATTTGGGGTCATATAAAAAAAAAATCATTGCCAAGACCAACGTCAAGAAGCTTTCTCCTTATGTTTTTTTCTAGTAATTTTACAGTGTCAGGTCTTATTTTCAACTATCTAACTCATTTTAAGTGGATTTAAAAGATATCGTGTGAGATAAGGGCCTACTTTCATTCTTCTCCATGTGGATATCCAGTTTTCCCAGCATCATTTATTGAAAAGATTATTCTTTCCCCAGTGTGTACTTTTGACACCTTTGTCGAAGTTCAATTGTCCATAAGTGTATGGATTTATTTCTAGGTTCCCTGTTCTGTTCCATTGGTCCATATGTCATTTTTAATGCCAGTATCATGTTTTAACTACTATAGCTTGTAGTATATTTTGAAATCAGGTAGAGTGATGCCTTCAGCTTTGTTCTTCTTGCTCAAGATTGCTTTGGCTATTTGGTGGTTCCATATGAATTTTAGAATTATATTTTCTATTTCTGTGAAAAATGCCATTGGATTTTTGTTTTGACACAGGTTCTCACTTTGTCACCCAGACTGGAGTACAATCATAGTTCACTGCAGCCTTGACCTCTCGGGCTCAAGTGATCCTCCCGTCTCAGCCTGCTGATTAGCTGGAACTATAGGTGCATGCCACTAAGCCCAGCTAATTTTTACTTTTTTTTTTTTTTTTTGAGAGACGGGTCTCATTATATTTTCCAAGCTGGTCTTGAATTGCTGGCCTCAAGTGATCCTTTCACCATGGCCTGCCAAAGTGCTGGGATTACAGGTGTAAGCCATCACACGTGGTCTGTCTTTGGAATTTTGATAGAGATTGCATTGAATCTGTAGATTGCTTTGGGTAGTACTGACCTGTAGTATTGACGTAGTTATAATATTAATTCTTCCAGTCTATGAACATGGGATAGCTTTCCATTTATTTGTATAATTTTCAATCTCTTTTATCAATGTTTTATAGTTTTCAGCATTAGATCTTTCACATCTTTGGTTAAATTTATTTCTAAGTGGTTTTTTTTTGGAAATATTATAAATGGAATTGTTTTCTTGATTTCTTTTTTTGGGTAGTTCATTGTTAGGTATGGAAGTGCTACTGATTTTTGTTTTAGATTTTGTAAACTGAAGCTTTACTGAATTTGTTTCTTAGTTCTAACAGTTTTTTAATTGAAGTCTTCAGGTTTTTAAAAAAATATATAAGATCATGTAATCAGCAAACAGAGCTAGTTTCACTCCTTTTTCTATTAGGATGCATTTTATTTATTTTTCTTGTTTAAAGAATGATGAGCATTCTCACCACTTCTAATCAATGTAGTACTGAAAGTCTTAGCCAGAACAATTAAACCAGAAAAAGAAATAAAATGTATCCAAATAGAAAAAGGAGTGAAATTACCTTTGTTTGCTGATAACAAACCTGTACATTGTGCACATGTACCCTAGAACTTAAAGTATGTGTGTGTATATATATATATATATATATATATATATATATAACAAAGAAGTGGTGGGAGTGGGCATCCTTGTCTTTTTCTTGATTTTAGAGGAAAAGTTTCTAGCTTTTCACATTGAGTATGATGTTAGCTGTGGGCATGTCATATATGGCCTTTATTGTGTTGAGGTGCATTTCTTCTATACCTATTTTGTTGAGAGTTATTATCATGAATGGATGTTGAATTTTATCAGATGCTTTTTAGGCATCTAAGATCATCTTGTAATTTTTGTTCTTTATTTTGTTAATAAGGTGTATTACATTTAATGATTTATGTATGTTGAAGCACTTTTGCGTCCCAGGGATAAATCCTACTTGCTGAATGATCCTTTTAATGTTCGGTTTGCTAGTATTTTGTTGAGGGTTTTTACATCTATGTTCATCAGGACTATTGGCCTGTAATTTTCTTTTCTTGTATCTTTGTCTGTTTTCAGTATCAGGGTAATGCTGACCTTGTAAAATGAGTTTGGAAATCTTCCTCCTCTTTAATTTTTTGTAAGAGTTTGAGAAGAATTGGTATTAGTTCTTTAAATACTTGGTAGAATCCAGGAGTGCAGCCATCAGGTGCTGGGTTTTCTTTGATGGAAGACTTTTATTACTGATTCAGTCTCCTAATCTGTTATTGGTCTGTTCAGATTTTCTATTTCTTTCTGTATTAATTTTAGTAGATTATATGTTTCTAGGAATTTATCTGTATCTTCTGGGTTATCCAATTTTTTGATGTATAATTGTCCATATTAGTCTCTTATTATTCTTTATATTTCTGTGGTATTGGTAACGAGTCTTACCTTTCATTTCTGATTTTGTTTATTTGACTCTTCTCTATTTCTTTGTTAGTCTAGCTAAAGGTTTGTCCATTTTGTTTATCTTTTCAAAAAACCAACTTGTAATTTTGTTGACTTTTTGTATTTTTTTCTAATCTCTATTTTATTTATGCTCTGATCCTTGTTATTTCCTTTCTTCGGCTAAGTTTGGGCTTACTTTGTTCTTATTTTTCGAGTTCTTTGGTATGTAACGTTAGGTTGCTTATTTGAGATCTTTCTCGTTTTGTGATGTAGGCACTTATTGCTATAAACTTCTCTCTGAGGACTGCCTTTGTTGCATCCCATATGTTTTGGTACATTGTGTTTCCATTTTTGTTTATCTCAAGATATTTTTAATTTTTCCTTTTGATTCTTTGACCCATTGGTTGTTTGGGAGCATGCTGCTTAATTTCTACATGTTTGGGAATTTTCCAAGACTTCCTGTTATTGATTTCTAGTTTTATTCTATTGTGATCAGAAAAAATACTCAATCTTCTTAAATTTAAGACTTGTTTGTAGCCTAATACATGATCCATTCTAGAGAATATTTTATGTGCACTTGGAAAGAATGTGTATTGTGCTGCTGTTGAATTGAATTTTTGTATATGTCTGTAAAGGTCTATTTGGTCTGTAGTGTAGTTCAAGTTCAATGTTTTCTTTACTGATTTTTCTATCTGGATGATGTATTCATTGCTAAGAGTAGAGTATTGAAGTTCCCTATTATCGTTGTATTGCTGTCTATTTCTCCCTTCAATTCTGTTAATATTTGTTTTATATATTAAATGCTTCCATTTTGGGTGCATATATATCTAGAATTGTTATATCCATTTGCTCAATTGACCCTTTTATTATTATATAATTACCTTCTTGTCTTCGTGACAGTTTTTGACTTAAATTTTATTTTATCTGATACACATATAGCCACTTTTGCTCTCTTTTGGTTACCATTTGCATGGAATATCTTTTTCCATCCCTTTACTTTCAATCTATGTATGTCCTTAAAACTAAAGTGAGTCTCTTTTAGGCAGCAAGCATATAGTTGTATGATGGTTAATACTGAGTGTTTACATAGAACATCTTATTGTTATAAAAGTTTATTTTAAGCTGATAATAACTTAATTTCAATTATATAAGAAACTCTAACTTCTTCCCTCTTCACATTTTATGCTATTGATGTCATGATTTATATATTTTTGTATTGTATAGCCATTAACAAATTATTGTGCTATAATTGTTTTTTAATATTTTTGTCTTAATTTTTATGCCAGAATTAAAAGAGAGTTACCATCACAGTATTAGGGCATTTTGAATATGACTGTATTCTTACCTTTATAGTGAGTTTTATACTTTAATTTTAGTTTTTATGTTGTTACTTAATGTCTTTTCATTTTAACTTGAAGAACTCCCCTTAGTGTTTCTTGTAAAGCAGGTGCAGTGGTGATGAACTTCCTTAGCTTGTTTGTCTGTCATGTGTAGTATTCTTGGTTGGCAGGTTGTTTTTTTCTTTCAGCACTTTGAATATATAATCCCACTGTCTTCCAGAGGGCAAGTTTCAGCCTTAAGGGGGTTCCCTTGTATATGGTGAGTTGCTTTTCTTTTGGTGCTTTCAAAATTCTCTCTTTGTCAACTTGATTATAATATGTCTCAGTGAGGATCTCTTTAAGTTTAATCAGTCTGGAGTTCTTTGAGCTTCATGGATATGGATATTTATTTTCCTCTCCAGATTTGGGAAGTTTTCTGTTATTATTTCTTTAAATAAGCTTTCTTCCCTTTTTCTGGGATTCCCATAATGTAAATATTGATTTGCTTGATGTCTCATAATACCTGTAGGCTTTCTTCACTCTTTTCCTCTGACTGGGTCATTTCAAATGGCATGAATTCAAGCTTACTGATTGTTCTGTTTGATTGAGTCTGCTGTTGAAGCTCTCTATTGAATTTTTCAGTTTAGCCATTATGTTCTTTAGCTCCAGAAATTCTTTTTTATGGTTTCTCTTTGTTGAACTTCGCATTTTGTTCATGTGTTGTTTTCCTGATTCCATTTAGTTGTCAGTCTGTGTTCTCTTGTAGCTCACTGAGATTCTGTAAGACAATTATTTTGAGTTGCTTACCAGACAGTTCATAGATAGCCACTTAAGGTTAAGTTACTGTTGTTTTATTTTGTTCTTTTGGTGGTGTCATGTTTCCCTGATTATTTGTGATCCTCATGGCCTTGCATTGGTATCTGCATATTTGAAAATATGGGCATCTCTTCTAGCCTTTATAGACTGGCTCCAGCAGGGAAGGCCCTTTCCCAGTCAGCTTATCAGAGAATCTGGGTGAAACAGCTGTTGGGTCTGCAGGCAGGCTTGCTACTGGAGTCCTTGGGAAGTATGGGTTGGTACCTGGGTTGGTAGAGGAGAGCCTGTGGCTTGGGTTGTGTGCATGGGCCTGGTGCATGGGTCTTTGGGGTGGGCCTGGAGTCCAAGTTCACAGAGGTTGGCCTGGCACTGTGGCAGGCCTGTAGCCTGAGTCTGTGGAGGATGGCTTGGTGCTGGGAAGGGCCTGCCACCTGAGTACACAAGGATAGGTCTGGTCCTGCATCTGTAGGGGCTGGGCTGACCTGGCATCAGGGTCCATTGGGGTAGGCCTGCAACCTGTGTCTGTGTGCAGGCCTGAATTGGAATGGTCCTGGAGCATGAGCCTATGGGCATTGGCCTGTATCCTGGGTCCATGATAGTGGGCTTGGATCTTAGGCCCATGGAGATGAGGGTGAATCCTGAGTCTGTGTGGCCAGTGGGCCACTGGGAAAGGCCTGGAGCATGAGTCCATGGTTCTACTTTATTTTTTTCTCTAGGGCATCTTAGTTTTGCTCATAAAGTCTTTCTCATGTCCTGTATTTTATTCTAGTATTTTCATAGTTTTATTTATTCTCATGTTTAATTCTTTAACTGGAATTTATTTTTGTGTGGGTATGACAAAATTTTAAGAATCTTTAATGAAAAACGTTTCACTTTCAAATCTATAAGTAATACTGATGTTATAAAAAGATGAACCAGGTTTATCCAGTGGTGTCCTCTGAGTAAACTTTCAGGGGGACAAATGAGGAACCAAAAGACACATTTAAACTTCCTAATAGTGCCTTGAAAGCTCTCCATAATCTGTCTCCAAACATTTTTTTCCAATTTCTTCCTAACCTGCCACCTCCTTCAGAAAGCCTCTTGAGATTTCTCAGCTTGCATGGATGCTTTTTAATCACTCAGAGCACTTTAATAAGTTATGCCTCCTGATGGCTTTGCTTTATTATTATTATTATTATTAGTAGTAGTAGTAGTAGTAGTAGTAGTAGTAGTAGTAGTAGATTTTAAGGAAGCTTTTTTTTATCTAATCAGTCAACCATCTTCTTGGAGGCAGTTTTTATGTGTCCCAATTCAATGTCCCTGTACACAATAGGTATTCAAAAGCATTTCTCTAGAATGAATGAGAATATGCTGCCATTTTCAGAGTTTGAGGTTAAGATACATGAGAAGATGGCAGAACATCTGTGTGTGTTGGGCAGGAATGGGGAACTGGGATCCCTTTGCTGCTCCTTTGAGGGAAGGAGGGACTGGCAAGAGGGCAGGGAAGGAGCTATAGCCAGTTTTGTCACTGACTCTCAGTATGGCTTTGGGAAGTTTCTTCCCTGTTGTAATTTCCTCCCCTGAAAAGCAGCTGGACTTTAGAGAGACAAATATAAACTCCATGAAAACAGGAACTATCTTTTTGCTTCACACGGTCTCCCCAGCCACTTGCATAGCATTTGATGCTAATCATTTGCAAGATGAATGAATGAATGGACAAATGAATGAATGAAAGGATAGGCATGTCCTTTATGCCTTCATGTCCTGTTCCATGCTCCTGACAGCCATTATGAATCAATTAGGACCTTTTATTCTCTCAATCTCAATGTAGCTTTTTCTTAGAGTGACTACAACAAACACTGGTAATCAATTGGTGTTGGTGCCAGGAACATCAGTTGATTACCAGGAAACCCGTTTGCAGCTCTGTATTAGGAGTCCTTGAGTTCCTTAGAGGGAGTCCTGACAGAGCTTGTTTTGTGAGTTCTGGTCCCAAGCGGGTTCATGGCCTGCTCTCCTGAAGGACAGAGGTGTGGGTCGGGCATACACTCCCAAGTGCCCCTGCAGGTGGATGCTGCGCACCCTGCCAGGGCTCTGCTTTTTTTGTGGGCTTGGGTTTCTCATAAAATCAACCTACTGTGAGGGGCCCCTGGGCCTGGGCTTTTTGTAAGGAAATGAGAACAATTAATGGGCTTATCTGATGCAAAGTAATGCTAATGATTTATTAATTATCATAAGGCTTATCTTTCCACTTCTTATTAATCAAAGATGTCCTTGAATTCTGGGGCTCCACATGAGGGGAACAGACCTAGATGCAGCCTTGTGTGAGGGTGTGTGAACTGCAGCCAGGTGCCTCTAGCTTCCCTTGAACCTGTTCCAGCCTGCTCCATCCTGGGGGGTATCCCCTTGGATTGTGTTCAGAGAGATGAAAGGGCAAGAGAAAAGGAGCACCAAATTGGGCTGAACACCCACTATGTGCCAGGCATTGTGCAGGGTACTTTATATTCATCATAATTTTCTACCTACAAAGGAGGGATTATTGTTTTCATTTTTTTTTTTTTAAGATGAGGAAACTAAGGTCAAGAGATGTTAAGGAAGTTGCCCAAGTCACACAATTAGAAATGGAGCTTGGGTTTGCACCTGAGTATGTCTGACCCTAAGTGGATGCCTTTCAACTGGGAAGGCCTAAATTAGAACAAAATGAGTCTGGGACAGCACCCCTGGGCACAGCTGAGATGAGGGTCCAGCTCTACAGTATGTGTTCTGGGACCACAAAAGGAGGGGGTCACAGTTCTTTCCTTGGGCCTCAAGGCTTTTGCTATCTTATGAGTGAGGCAAGTTTCATACCCAGGAAACAGGTAGGGACCTCTGGGCGTGTCTCAGTGCTGGTGGCAGTGCTTTATTGAGGTCAGGGATTGTTGGGGTCTTACAGGTTCCATAGGGTGGGATAGATGGGACACTGTGGGGAGGGTGTTTAGGGAAGGGAAATGGCTTGACTAGGGAGGGTCAGAAATGACCATGGTTAATTGAGTGGGGTAGCAAAAGATTGTGTGCTGTTTGGGGAGGGACTTCTGGGGAGGCAACCATGGCAGGGCATGAGGAGGGGCCATTACAGAATTGGACCTAGAAGCTAGTAGCTCCTGCCCTCATGACCCCTTTCTGATCCCAGAAAAACCCCTGAGGTCATCTGGCTAATGGTCAAATAATAACAGGTGAGAGAGAGAGAGAGAGAGAGAATGCATGAGTGAATACGAGTGAGAGTTGATGTGTGTGAATGTGTATACTTGGAGTGTGTGTTCAGATGTGAGATTTGTATAAGCATTTGAATAACTCTGTGGGTGGGAATGTTCTATGTGTATGTGTGAGAGAGTGAACCATTTGTGTGTGTGTGCATGAGTGTGCATTAGTGTGAATGTTTTGGTGTGAAATAGGTGTGTGTGATTGAGAGGGAGCTATGTGAGTGTGTGTGAGGGAATATATGTGGGTATGGTATTGTGTGTCTGTCCGTCTTTGCTCCTGTGCGAAGCTGTGTTTGTGTGTGTGATGTGGGGCTTTGGACAATCTGAATTCTTGCCCAATGTGGTAGAAGTGGCAAAAGGAGCTGTGGGTGGAGAGGAGGCTGAGAGGTCTCTGCTGGGACCCAAGGGAGAGGAGCTGAGAGCCTTGCCCTTTCAGGTGCTTAGCTGAGGTGCTGCTTAGACAGGGAGGTCTTCAGGTGAGCCCCCTATTCTGCCAACGAAGTGGGAACTCCTGCAGCCTTACCTTTTGAGTGACAGGTAAGCACCTTGGGGGGCCCCAGGAAAGGGAGAGAAACCAGACCAGGAGCTCAGAGCTCAGAGCCATCATCTTTGGGCTGTGACCCAAGCCAGCCCCCACTCCCGGCCAGCCCCCGATGGCTCTGAGGCTGCCCCCCTCCTCACCTCCTGGGTGTGGTGCAAGTAACCATGTGGCCATTGTGGCAGAGGAGAGCTTCGTGGTGTTGGTGTGACCAAAGATCCATGGGGCCCCTGGGCAGGGAGGGCTGCCATGGAGCGACATTTTGGGTTATGTCCTCCACAGCCCACTTCATCCCATCTAGGCTGGCTGGGTAAAGGTCCTTGGTTCTTGAGGTCACCTCTGTCGGCACCTCTGTGTTCCACAGGGAGGTCAGCTGGCCCAGAAACCCACATGGCTTTCTGCAACAACCAGCTATCCAAAACATTTCCTAGGACAATAATCCCTTTTTACTCAGCAGGGTGCTTAAATTATTCATGGAGGTTCATCTTGTAGACAAATAGAAGGTGGGGTAGGAGAGGCATTGGGAACAGTGATCCTGAGCAGGCCCTGCCTTAGGCTCCATTGAGGCCTGGGTCTTCTCCAGCCCCTCCACTCAAGGGCCCTCTGGGTATCCTGATCTTTCCTATCCCACCTGTCCTCCCCACTGTCTGTGGGACTGGTTCCCACATGTCCTGCACCCTGCCCTGAGCCAGCCTTATTGGCTTAGGATTTAGGTCTGCTAGCTTTGGGGGTTCCATGCCTGCAGCCGTCCCGAGCCCAGGGCAGGTGCCTCTCTCCCCCACAGCTGCCTGAAAGCTCTGGAAGGGTGGCTACTGCACACTGCTCTGCTCTTTGCGTAGAGGCAGGGGGTGGGAGAGATGGAGTGGAGTGGGGGGTTTGGTAGGAAGGGCTGTTGCCCCGCCTGCATCCGGGTGGGCCTGGCTCTCTTCAAGCAGTTGGGCTCCAGCTGCAAACTCCCAAACACATACTTTGGGAGGTCAGCCTGGCCTGAGGCTAGGGCATTCTATTATTTTGGTGACATATCTTTGAACCTGCTGCAATTCCTACACCCCCAGCTCAGGTCCTGGTCTCAGCTGCAGAGCCGGGGCCTGATCCACCTCCCTACTTTCTAACTCTTCCTGGAGGAGTGCTCAGCCCTAGACTGGTTCCTGGGTAGAAACGGGGAAATGATGCAGGGAGGCTGTGCCTGGAATCCCTCTGTTATGGTCATTTGGCCCTAGCACTACCCTAGCTCTTCTTTTCAAATGCAAATTCCTTTGGGGGAGTAACGTGAGCTGCTTAATACCTGAGCATGGGAGATTGTTTCTGTATTTTCTTCCAATAGTAGGCTCATGAAGAAGATGAAAGAGCCCTGGAAAGGGAGAAACTAGTGTTAGCCTGTTTCATGTTTTTAAAATTTATTTTATTTTATTTATTTTTATTTTCATGATCTAGCCCTGTCCCTACTTCTGATTTCGAGAGCCGTATCTACAAAAAGTCCTTTCCAGATTCTTAAGTATTGAAAATGGCACCCAGACAATGTGGCCAGAAAAAGGATACTGGGTAAGGATAGATAGGTCTGCTTTTTAACCTCTGCCTGGCTATTTTGCAGGGTGACAATCAACAAGTCTTTTAACCTTTCTGAGCCCTGGTTCCTCAAGCTACTACATCACCATTACCAAACCCCCTACTGTCCGTGCCTCCGGGTCCTCAGATGTCATCTGCCTGTACTCAGGGTCACAGGGCACTCTTGGCTTGTGGTTGGGAACCCTGCTGCCTGTGGGGCTGGAGGGAAGACCTGCTGCTTGATGTGTGTGCAGATGTACTGATGTGGGAATGGTGGAGATCGCCAGCCCAGGGGATGCGCAAAGCTGAGGCTGGTTGGAGGAGCCTTTGTGGGTTCTGCTGGATAGATGCTCTCTACCCAGGGAGGTAGTTCCATCTCCACCAAACTCACTATCTGTTGTATAATAAAAGAGTCAGAATTCTGGAAATGATTCACTATAGTGGAGATCATTGTTTTGTTCTTTTGAGCAAAGGGAACTCATTCATTAAACACTTGCTACCAACTGGGTGCTTTACGTGCTTATTTCATCCTCATGACAAAACAGGTATTTGTGCTTTCAGGTCACAGGTGAGGAAACTGAGGCTCAGCGAGGTTAAATAACTTGCCTGGCATTATTCAAGAAGGAATTGGCTAGAGTAGGATTTGAACCAAGGTCTGTCTCAGTTCATTTCTCATTGTTTCTTTGGGACTATGTGCTATTCAGTCAGGTGTTAACTCAGAGAACTTCTCTCTTCTCTTGTGGTATCTTTGCCTTCTCCATCAGGGCTTTCTGAACACCCATTGCTGCGCTTCCTGTCCCCCAGAACATTAGATCTCAGGCTTTCCTGGGGTCCTGTGGTCTGGGAGAAAGGGGTTGGTCACTCCTTCCTACAGAATGAGGGGTACAGGATGTCATTACTGCCCAGAAGAGTTGAATTTGAAAAGAAAAATCTGAAGAAGGCAATTTTTAATCTAGAAGAAATATACTTTGTTGGTAAATTTTCAGGCAGCAGAGAAGGTAGAAGAGATTGATTCTTACATACTGTCTTTCCAGACCCTCCGACGACACTGAAACATTCCACCTTCATGGAAATATAGTCTTTCCCTGTGTGCAGGCTGGCCTCTGGCCTCCTTTGGCTGAGTTCCAGGAAATTTCTTTCCACTATTTCTTCCTCATATAGAATTCTCATCCACATGCAAAAGTCATAGTCAGTTTTAGAAAATAAAAAAGAACACAAGTTACAAAAATGCAAGATCATCGGTGCAGAGAGCTGGGTCCTAGTCCTTTCTCCAACTGGGATCCTGGTGGCCTTGGGCAGTGCTCATTCCTTCTCTGGGTTTTAGTATCTTCATGTATAAAATGTATAGGTTGGACCAGTCAGGACTTTCTTACTGGCAGATGATAAAAACCACACTGACCTAGGTAGAGAAGGGAATTATATTGGCTTATGTAAGTGAGAAGCCCAGGATAGCCCTGGCTTCATGAATGGATGGATCCAGGGGCTGCCACTCACATGTGATTAGAACTCAGTCTCTGTCTCCCTCTGCCTGTTATTTTAGAAGACAGAACAGAGAAGAGACCACATTCTCTCTGTCACTGCAGTAGGTCTTGAGAGTAGCTCTGATTGGCCCTATTCTGGTCTATCTCTGAACCAATCAGGCTGGGGATGAAATGTGCTGATTGGCCAGACCTAGGTCATGTGACCTCTATTGGCTGAAGGTGGGAGGTATGGAGTCCTGCTCCGTTCAAACCACATAGCCTGAGCTGGAGGCAGGGCTGTTAGCAGACAAGGGGACGATTCTTCTCCCCTGTTGGGCAGACCCCAACCACTGCCACCTACCATTACTAGGTAAGTGATTTTTAATATCAGGAAGAACTTTAGGGCTATCTATAGATAGTGAAGTATTTCCCCCAAATCAATAGGATTTAAATGGTCTGAGAAATCTGTTTATCACATTTAGCTGCTTTACTATTGGTCACATGGTTTTTATTTTGATAATTTTTTTTGATTTTGCTGATTTAAAAAGCCCAGAAGTATTGGAATAGATGATGTGTAAGGTTTCCATTTAGAATGTTCTAGTAGATTATATGCCAAAGTGAATAATTGTATTCAGTTAAGTGCATATGTTAAGTAGTAAACCTTCAGCTCCGCTCTGCCTTGTCCCCCCTCCCAAATGATCCTTCTGGCTTTATTAACATCTTTGTCGAGCTAGAGCCAAGTCTGCCCTCCCCTCACCCTCGATAACCCACTAGTTTCATGCTTTACAAGCTCTTACAGTTGCAAAAGGAAACTCCTTTCAGTGCAAGCACAAACCAGGTGCTGGTTTTTGCCTTCGTCAGCCCGATTGCTGAGTTACTTGGATACAGAGGTACATTTTCTGGTCTGAATAACATGAGGCCAAAAGAAAGGAGCTCTTAGGGACAGGCCAATCATAAGATTTGGGGGCCCAGGGCAAGAGGACAAATGGAGGGCTTCATATTACATGTCTGTATATTTATCAGTTTTAAGTCAAGCTAACAAAGTAAAATTTCTTTCATCCTCCCTTACAAATGTACCTTTGTAATGACCTAAAGGACTGGATTTAAATTTAAAATTCTCAGACTTACCCCCATGAATCACATGCCACATAATGGCATCTAGAATGGTGTGAATCCTCTCTAGAAAGTTTACAATTTGCTTTTTGCAGATCTATCAGAGGTATCATTATCCATGGCAGCTATAGCCCTACGAAATATATTTATCAAATACTAAGACTTGAAAGTTGAAATTGGTTTTTGATCCATGGGCTTCAGAATGGATGTTGTGTGAGCAGGCCTGAAAACACATTAATCTCTCTGTGCATCTTCATCAGTTATTCGGTAACCAGGTGCATTGTCAATGAGCAGTAATATTTTGAAAGGAATCTTTTTTTGTTTTGTCCTGAGCAGTAGGTTTCAACAGTGAGCTTAAAATACTCAGTAAAGCATGCTGTTAACAGATGTGCTGTCATCTAGGCTTTGTTGTTCCATTTATAGAGCATAGAGTAGATTTAACATAGTTTTTTTTTTGTTGTTGAGATGGAGTCTCGCTCCATTGCCCAGGCTGGAGTGCAGTGGCGAGATCTCGGCTCACTGCAACCTCCACCTCCTGGGTTCAAGTGATTCTTCCGCCTCAGCTTCCCAAGTAGCTGAGATTACAGGCACCCACCATCCGGCCCGGCTAATTTTTGTATTTTTTTGTAGAGACACAGTTTCACCATATTGACCAGGCTGGTCTTGAACTCCTGACCTCAGGTGATCCACCTGCCTCGGCCTCCCAAAGCGCTGGGATTACAGACATGAGCCACCACTCCTGGCTGATTTAAATATAATTCTTAAGGGCCCTAGGATTTTCTCAATGATATATGAACATTGGCTTCAACTTAAAGTCATCATCATGAGGTCAGGAGTTTGAGACCAGCCTGGCCGACATAGTGCAACCCCGTCTCATTAAAAAAATACAAAAATACAGGCATGGTGGCACGTGCCTGTGGTCCCAGCTACTCAGGAGGCTGAGGCAAGAGAATCGCTTAAACTCGGGAGGCTGAGGTTGTGGTGAGCTGCGATCACGCCACTGAACTCCAGCCTGGCCAACACAGTGAGACTCTGTCTCAAAAACAAATAAATAAAAAAAAAAGTCATCAGCTGCATTAGCCCCTAACAAGAGAGTCAGCTTATTCTTTGAAGCTTTGAAGCCAAGCATTGACTTTCCCTAGTTATAAAAGTCCTAAATGGCATCTTCCAATGTAAGGCTGTTTGTCTGCATTGAAACTCTATTGTTTAGTGTAGCTACCTTCATCAGGCTGGGGATGAAATGTGCTGATTGGCCAGACCTAGGTCATGTGACCTCTATTGGCTGAAGGTGGCCTCCCCAGGTATGGAGTCCTGCTCCATCCAAACCACATAGTCTGAGCTGGAGGCAGGATTGTTAGTGGAAGAGGGGACGATTCTTTTTCTCTGTTGGGCAGACCCCAACCACTGCCACCTACCATTACTAGGTAAGTGATTTTTAATATCAGGAAGAACTTTAGGGCTATCTATAGATAGTGAAGTATTTCCCCCAAATCAATAAGGATTTAAATGGTCTGCATTAGCCCCTAACTAACTGACTTTAGCTAGATGTTTTGGATAACTTTTTGCAGCTTCTGCCTCAGCACTTGCTGCTTCAGCTTGTACTTTTATGTTATAGAGATGGCTTCTTTTCTTAAACTTCATGAACCAACCTCTGCTAACTTTCAACTTTTCTTCTGCAGCTTCCTTACCATAAACTTGAAGAGAGTTAGGGCCTTGCTCTGGATTAGACTTAGGCTTAAGGGAATGTTGTGGCTGGTTTGATCTTCTATCCAGACCACAAAAACTTTCTCCATATCAGCAATGAGGCTGTTTAATCTTCTTATCATTCATATGTTCACTGGAGTAGCACTTTTAATTTCCTTCAATAACTTTTCCTTTGCAATCACAACTTGGTTAACTGTTTGGTGCAAGAGGCCTAGTTTTTGGCTGATCTCAGCTTTTGACATATCTTCTTCACTAAACCTAATCATTTCTAGCTTTTGATTTAAAGTGAGACATACAACTCTTCCTTTTACTTTGAACACTTAGAGGCCATTGTGGGGTTATTAACTGGCCTAATTTCAATATTGTTGTATTTCAGAGAATAGGGAGGCACAAGGAGGAGCAGTCAGAGCACACACATTTATTGAGATTAAGTTTGCCTTCCTATATGGGCATGGTTCATGGTGCTCCAAAACAATTACAATGAAACATCAAAGATCACCAATCACCATAAAGACATAATAATAATAAAAATGGAAAAATGGCAAGAATTATTAAGATGTGGCACAGAGACCCTAAGTGAGCATATGATGTTGGAAAAGTGGTGCTCATAGACTTGCTTGATGCCGGGTCGCTGCAAACCTTCAAGTTGCAAAAAAAAAAAAAAAAAAAAAGCACTACCTGATAAGTGCTATAAACTGAAATACAATAAAATGGCAATTGTCCACAGTAGCTAGGTCTCAGCTAGTTGCTAACAGAGTAGTAGGAAGGTATATTGGAGGTTTCAGCTGAGCTGCCGAGATGTTATAAAATGGAGGTTCAGTACCAATGTTAGTGGTGAGGCTATGCAGGGTGTGCATTTTTCAAAGGGACTCCTAGATAATTCGTTTTATGACTCTAAAAACCTAGAGAGAGTTGGAGAAGAAACATTTTGGTGAAAGTTGCTGGAGTCGGGAGGTGGGAGTTGGGAAGGGTGTCAAGGCTCACTCGGAGAGCCCGGCAGGGTCATATGGCCTGTGGCACCGAGCAGGGAGTTGTGTTCTGCATTCTCAGGATTTGTGAGTGTTTCATGTGGACCAGATTGGGCCATGTACACAAGAACTGGCTGAGCCATTTGTTCTGCTGCCTAAGAGTTCTACATGGAAGGGGTCACTGAAACCAGCTGCACCACATGTGGGATCCAGACCTCATCTCCTGGCCAGTCGTGGAGAATTATCTTTCTCTTTCCAAACACCTCTTCCCTCTTCTCTGTCAGGACTCTGGGCATAATCCTCACAGTAAGTCTGGGGGCAGAGCCTTCTAGTTGCTCCTAGGATCCATTCTGTCCTTATTCCACAGCAATAAGATTTATAGCTGGGCACATAGCTGTATAGTTGGAGACTATATTTCTCAGCTTCCCTTGCAGCTAAGGGGTGACTTTGTCACTAAGTTCTTATCAATGGATTCTGAGCAGAAGAGATGTGTGAGGGATGTGCTAGTAATTATTTAACAACCAGCTCTTTAGAGAAAATAAAGCCTTGACTGTAGTGTTTGAGTTTCCATGGCGTTAGTTTTCTAACCATGGCTGACTTCAAGCTACAAATGTGGATTGAGGAGAGATGTGCACAGTCATCTCTTGGAGCCAGTGAGATCCAGCACCCCACTGGGGCGACTTCTGGCTCATGCCCTTAAAGGACCCAGGCTTAAGCCCAGCATGCTCTTTACCCGCTTCCTTCATGCTGGCTCTGATGCAGACATGGTAGAGAGCCATCTTGTGCCATGCGGAAGAGGGCAACATTCCAGGGATGGCAGACCAACAAGAGAAAGGGAGCTTGGGCCACAGTGACTATGGGGGCAGAGGGGCTATTTTGGTTCACAAATTTACATGAGAGTAAAATAAACATCAGTCTTATTTAAGTCATTTTGGTTTTAGGGTTTTCACCACAAACAGCTGAATGAATGAAGTTTAATTCACCCAGGATTCCATAAAAATAGAAAGAGAGGTTGTCATTCAGCAGCTTCTGCTTCCTGCCTGGAAGTACCTGCCTCTCCTGAGGACTGGAGGGGCACCAAGTTAAGGCCTAGCATAACAGAGGGAGAGGAAAACATGGACTTTCTGTCTCAGTGGATCATGCTGTCCAAATTGTTGTAGTCCATCCCTCCACTAGGCTGTGGGTTTCTAGAGAGACCCTGATGCCCAGAAAGCACATTTGGTCACACCCTAGACATCAGAGATGTGTGACAGGTCCAGGTTTGGTTTCACTTTGGTTCGTGGAGAGTCTTGATCTTTGTGCTGGCAGCCCAGTTGCTGTCTCTCTTCCCAGCTCTGCCAGGTCTCGGTCTCAGTTTTCCTCAGGGCATGACATCCCACATACATTGCTGATGATCACCCAGCCACCATGTGAGGTTCAATGCCTGAAGACTGTTCTTGCCACTGGACAGATGAGCAAACCAAAGCCCAGATAATCTATCTTGCTCGTGTAATCTCTTAATAGTCTAAATTCCTCAACTGACGGTGGGCTCTGGGGAGGCAAGGATCATGTCTGGTGTGTTTGCTGTTGTAGCCTCAGAGCCCACCTTAGTGCCTGCTTTGGGGCTGGCATTCAATGAATGTCAATTCTCTCAATAAAAAGAACCCTAGTTACAGGGTTTTTTTTCTTCCCCCCCCCAGAACTCAAGCAGAATTGTGGTTCTCAGCCTGCTGTACTTTCAAGTGCAAGAATTATTGGAAGCATATTGGAAATGTTGCCCCCCTCCTACTCCAGGGGACTTGGGGCAATGTTTGGAGATACTTTCAATTGTCAAAACGGGGAAACAGGTGCTACTGCCATCTAGTAGAGGCCAAGAATGCTGCTAAACGTCCTATAATGTACGGGATAGCCTCCTGCAACAAAGGGGACTATGACAAAAATTATCCATCCCAAACATCAGTGGTTTAGAGGTTGAGAAACCCTGGTATTAATAGAATTTGCAGCCTCTGGGGATGGAGAGTCCCTGCAAAAGTTGCAGTAGCAGAGGTAGCAGCAGGCCCTTCTGCGGCTAGAACCAGCCCTTTTCCCTCCTCAGAGGGTTTCTGCAAAGCTCAGATCACAAACAGGCCTTGCTGTTGTTGAGGCAATCTTCCTTAATGGGCTGTGGCTGACTTAGCTCCTGCTTCATGAAGTGGGTTGTAAGTCCTCCCGACTTACTTGAAGCTGGTAGAGATGTTGTTGGCATAACATGCCTGCATGGCCGTGTGAAAGATGCATCAAAAGGTAAAAAAACAAAACAACCCCACCCCCCTGAAAACTACCTTCTCTTTGGCTTAATAATTACTTTTCCAGGAATAAAGCCAAAGTAAATAATTGAAGAAATACATAGCAATTTATCTTGGGGATATTCAGGTCAATGTTGTTTATAGTAGCAGTAAGTCAGTAGGGAATGCTACATTGTGATATACTCATATAATGTGCATTCAGGGTTGCATTTAGCTGCAAGAAACCAAGAATGTGACAAAGGGGGCTTTAACAGATGAATTAATTTAATTGCAATAAAAAGTCCAGAAATAGATCATTTCAGGCTGATGCAGCAGCCCAAGAATGTCATTAAGAACTCAGGCTCCATCTAATTTTGTGCTTTCATTCTTAAGGTTACAAGATGGCTTCCCCTCAAGGTATGACTTTAGTAGATGGAGGGGAAGAAAAAGGAAAAGGGCACAAAGACATGAGTCTATCCATTTTTATGAACTTTACCTGAAGACGCGCCCAATGATATCTGCTTTCAGCTATCTGCCGCAACTCTTCCAGGGCTACTCCTAGCTGCAAAGGAGTCTGGGAAAGTAAGAATTTTTGGCTTTCCAGATTCTTTAATAAGAAAGTTAAAGGAATAGGAAGGAGGGCATAAAACCAAATGCTGTCAAGTAGCCAATTTGCTGTATCTGCCACAACAAAGTAGACTTTAGAAATTGTTTGGTAACATGAAAATTTTCAGGCAATGTCAATTTTGGCAAAAAAAAAAAAAAAAGATTCAAAAGCATAGCCACTATACTATTTTAATTTTTAAAACAAAATGGTATCTTTACATTTGTTACAGAAAAAGTCTGGGAGAAAACATGCTTGTGAGGGTGACTATAGGATTTTTAAGTTCTTTCTCTCTCCCTCTACTTTTTAACATGACCTTTTAAAATAAGTTTTGTTTTTCAAACCCCAAACTGGCTAATCTTTACCAAAACACTCAAGGCCAGACCCCTTCCTAGACTCAGGGCTTCCTAGGTGCTGGGCTTTGATGTGGTGGCCCAGGGCACCATCATTCCCCAGAGCTTGGGCTGGTCTGGGGGTATAGCAGTCCCCACCGCCTCCTTCCTTAGGCTGGCCCTGAGAACTGTCTCGTGGAACTTCACTCCTGTGCTTGTGTCAGCAGGACTGATGTGCTCCTCCCGAGGGATCTCACACTAAGCTGTCATCAGTCACTCTACCGAGTGGGAGTGAGATTCCTGTGTCAAAAGTAGAGACCTTTGACCCTGGAAAGAGGGAGTAAGCTGAGGCAGAATCTCCAAGGCAGGTAAAGAAATTCAATGACTGGAAATGAGGAAAGCAAGCAGGTGACAGGTTGTCCTTCTGGCCTTGTCTGGGGTTGCCTTGACCTAAATGAGTGGAGGGAGTGGCAGGCAGGGGCAGTGGGTGGGCACCATCTCCAGGGTTGGGAGACCTGGATCTGTCATCTCATCTCTCTGATCCTTAGTATAATAGACAAATCGGTCACCTTCATTGAGCACATCTACATGTTAAGTTCTCACCACTCATTGAATGCTCCCCGCACCCCCATGAAGAAGGTGCTCTTAGGATTACGATGTCACAGATAAACTTCATGAGGCAGCAGAAAATGGCTGCATGCCCTGAGGTTTGCTGCCTGTGTTCAGGCTCTTCCCTCATGAGCAGTATGACTTGGAAAGTTATCTAAGTGCTCTGTGCCTCAGTTTCCTCTCTGAAATGGAGATGATAATAGAGTCTACATTATGGGATTGTTGTGAGGAATAGGTATGTTAATGCATGCAAAGAGCCCAGCACTGAGTCTGGCAAGTCAATAAAATGTCAAGTTCTATGAATATTAGAATTTTGTGCAGATCAAAAGAAATAAAGTACATCAAATGACAGATACATAGAATGTGTACAATAAATGTGTCTGCCTCATATGCCTCGCACCTGCTTCATTCACTCCTGTGTTAGATAGATGAGGAACTAAGGCCTGGAGAATAAAAAGGGAATTCCCAAGGTCACACAGTGACAGTGGGGCAAATCTAGGTTCTAAACACAAGTTTCCTGCCTTCTGGCAAAGAGCAGGATACACACAGCAAACTTCCCTGGGAAACTTAAAATAGGGAATAATGGAAGTTGGCAAAGCACCTGGGGACAGGGGTCCCAGGGTAGGAAATGAGCCTCAGGAAAAACTGAGAAGTCACCTGACACCATACCACATGGACCTCCTGTTTCTGTCCCCAGGGAGAGGCCACATGAGGCCTCCCCTCAGCACCCCCTCAGCCTCAAGTAGCCCTTCCCTGGGGTCAGACCGGGTGTGCCTGAGCCATCTCAGACCTGGTCTTTCCTGGAACGAAAAGAATGCTCCTTGCTGTACTTGGGTTCCCTGAATAGTCACTGACTTTTGTTCTCCACATCCTGCTTTGTCAGGCTCAGCCCAGGCTGGCTGTCATGTGTCAGCTTGGATGACAGACAGCTCCAGAGCCCCACCACCTGGCCTTTCTCAGTAGCCTGGCCAGGAAACCAGATGTAAGATGAAATTCAGCAGCCACTGACATCAAAGGCACCAAACTGATGTCACAGCTCCTGGGCCACTGGGGATCATTTGTTGACAGTACGACTTTGTAGGCAGACAACTTTGGGAAAGCCTGGTCTTTCCCCAGCCCCAGTCCCTATCCTCACCCAGGGCTGACGGCCACAATGTCAACCTTCTCTTGGAGGGCATGCAGCCACATGGTGTGTGGTTTCAGGGCTGCCACACACAGTACACCACGCAGGGTTGCTGGGCAGTCCCTGAGGTTAGCTAGGCCAGGCCCAAGATGCTTCTGGGTTGGTGAATGGAAATAAATATGGTATGAGACTGTTTTGAGCATTTTGTAAAGCTGATTAGAAAGCCAATGTTTTGCCAAAATGATGAGTACCAGGTTATCTAAGACAGTTTGGCATTTGGCTGAAATTGTACCAATTCTACCTGGTCCCAGAGGTTAGCCCATCCTAGTCACCAGTATTGATTGGCTTTGATGACATTAGAATTCCTAAAATATAGGTGATAAAATAGGAGAAGTCCTTTATGGTGAGAAGGTGGTGACCCCCAGATCGCATCATCCCTGAGATTCTTTCTGCTTCTGAGATTCTAGTACTGATATTGATTCTGAATTCTGGGTGTCCAACTTGAGGCACACACAGGAGAGTGTAGGTTACTAGAAGCCAAGATGTTAATCTGCCTTACCTGTCTGTGATATTATCTACACCTGGAGATGTTTGGTTGAAAATTAGTAGATAATTTAAAACATTATTTTTCTATGAAAACTTAATCCAAATTCTGCTTTCAATTGTTTGGACACCTTCTCATCCTTTTAGAATGCACTGGCCCTTTATCCTTTCTCTAACCCCTTCAGAATTATCCTAAAGAAAACATCTAGCTAATTCTTATTAGACTTAACCCAATGGAAAGAATTTCATTGCTAGAATTTCAGGCTCCTAGACCAAGGTGGATACAGACTAAGGGTGGTGGGGTGGTGGTCACCTCTAGCTGGGGAGGAGGTTGGATGTCCCTGGCAGGCCTTGGGGTGGGGGGAATTCTGGATGTTTGCTGATCCCCCATCCTGTGCTCTGAGGCTCAACCTTCCTCTTCTCTTAGGTGGTGAAAGGGAGATCCATTTCTCTCAGGGGGCTTTGGGGCCTGGTCAGTGCTCTCTATAACGGTCCCCAGGAACTCCTTCACTCAGGCTGCGCTCAGTCATCTGCCAAAGGCCAGGAGAGTTGGCTGGGTTCAGGACCAGAGTTGCATCAACCCCATCGTACCTCTCTGATCTAGCTACTGACTGTCCCTGAGTCCCTCACAGAACGCAGGTCTCTCTTGGAAGGCAAGAGAGGCAGAGGAAGGGCACTAGACCTGCTGTAGGGAGCTTGGGCAGGACTGACAGGGGTCCCTTCATGCTTGTTTTCAAGGCTCTTCATCATTGGGCTCTTTTCAGAGAGACAGAATGGCAGGTAGGCAGATAAGGAGCACTGGGGGCTGCCAAGGCCCTCCCCAGCTTGCCATGCTGTATATCCACAATCTAAGGACTAGGAACCTGAAGGCAGTTATTGTAAAAGGAAAATGTGGAATCTTCTGAGGGGCAGAGGGGCACTGTAGTTTAGAATACAAGTCCAAGCCTTTCCTGCTTGGCAAGGGCTGTCCAGTGTATCTTACATCCTTCCATAGGACTGCATATTTTCTGGAAACCCTATAGGGAGGGGAATGAGAGGGCAGGCAGTAGAAAAGAAAGAGTGGGTGAGAGTGACAGCCACCAGAGCAGGAAGGGCTTGGACTTGTGTTGATGCTATTTGCCAGCCCGGAGAGCACAACCTAAATGTGCTGGCTGTATTACTATGGGCCAATGGCTAGAGCCTGGATACTTGAGAAAATATTAATATCTGACTAAGGAATGGGCTCTTTCTTCTCCCACTCCTAAGCCATGCTTCTGCCCCAGAACTCTGCCTATGGGCCTCAGACAGGGCACTGAGGTGTATCCCAGCCTTCTCTACAGCCCTAGCCGTAGCCGATGGGAGCTGACAAGCAGCCTAAAAACACACAGAAGTCTGACGCCCCACTAATCTCCGCATCATCTGTGGGTGAATGTTTCCAACAGAGGTGGAGGAGATGATAAAAGGAGCAGTGTTTCTGCATGCAGCACTTCTATTGAAGCGTGTTTGCATGGCAGTTTGCATCAGCACATTTTTAATATCCATAAACCCATGCCGGCAAGGATGGGAGGAGCCTTGTGCCAAAACTTATGGCTTTGCAAATGTCTGGACTTAAGAGAGAGTGGCCAGTGAGCAGGCAGGAGGCTGTCTTATTGGCTGGATTCCTCCAGCATGCAGTGTCCACACCACATGCCCTTCTGGGGTTTCCTGAAGCCTCTGGCCCAGCTACTCAGAGTTGCTACATCTAGGCAAAGCCCTATCCAAATAGTTATTCTTGCAGTTTGGTCTCAGAAAGCATGTTTCCTTAGAGCAACGTTGTTCATCACTCAGAGTTGAACTAACAACTTTCACTCCCTGATTCATGGGGCTGATAGTCAAAAAACACTGCTTCCTAATGATGGCAGATATTCAAGGTGCTGTTCCACAGGACATCACAGGCATGGTGAGAGGGCCAGGAATGACCCAGAAGGAAGCATTTAGTCCCTCCACCTTCCCATAATGTTTCTAGAAATGTTCAAGGAGCAGAAGTTGCTACCAAGAATGATAAAACTTGGCTCCTGATCTCAAAAGTCAGTTGGGAAAAATAAAGGGCTCAAGGAGCCAGTTAGGAAAATAAAATACGAAATGGATAGAAAGGACAGTTAAAGGATAGTGAGTGGTATGTGAAGAGAATATCAGCTACTTCCCCGAATTGAGGAATGGGTTGTCACTCCCACTGAGGTTACCGGAGAAAACTTTGTGGAGACAGGGTCATTTGAAGGATGGGCCACTTTCCAATGTCAAAGTGAAAAGCGTAGAGTGCTGTTGCTGAGGATGGGCAATGACAAGTTGGGACCCTTGGCCCAGTATGGGTATGGAGTTTGGATCTGGAAGAAGGAATGGTGATAATGAGAGAGGAGAATTCCCAACTAAAGGCTCTGAGTGCAGAAATGTAGAAAACACCTAAGGAAACTGTTAACTCCAAGAGAAGCTCCACTGCTTGTCTGGTTTGGCTCTGTTTGGACACCAGAATCTTTCCTCTAACACCCAGGCAGTATCCACTTGGTCCAGGCATTTTATTTATCCACGTCTAGAGGGGAGAGGTTAGTTAATTCCTCACTTTACAGAGACCACAAATGGTGTAGTTGGGAGTTACTGAACATACCACACTGTGCTATGGGGTTAATTACCAATGTCTTACCCAGACCCTCCTCACCAAGGAGCTGGTGGTGGCCTTTAGCCAGCAAGACCTAGAAAAACACTCAGCTCTGGTGTGGACAGAAGGCCTTGTCCTCCAAATTCTGTTGACCTTTTTGGATCTGTCCTGTGATAATTTGTGTTCAGATTGCAAAGGTGTTAGTGTTATGAGTTTTTGTAGATAATTTTCAAGCCTGCTAATGAAGTTATTTGAAGTTTCCTCAAAAATGCAAAGATCCTAAGGAAAAAGTGGTTAGCTTTCTGGGACTGAGTTAAGAAGGACACCACATGTGGTGGACTTTCCTGGGCCTGTAGATCACTCAGCAATACTCCCCACCCCATTCCACTCTCACTGCCATCCTACATAGTGATGCCCATCTCCTGTCACCTGCTCTGGGTTTGGAGGAAGGGAGAGAGTAGGTGTATGTAGCTTGCAGAGTACAATTTGAATACTGAGATGGTACTTGAAGGTCCCAGGGACTTTCTGGGAGAAACGGCAGGGGAAAGGAAGGTCCTTTCCTGACTTTCCTCCAGGCACAGTTCAACCACCTGCCTCTGGGGAGGTTGGTGATGGGGAAGATCTAGGCCCCTAGAGAAACCATCAGTTTTCCTCACAAGAGCAAGGAGACAAAAGAAACAGCTCTGAATCCTAATTCTTTGGGAACACCAACATTAGCCAAAATGGATAAATACATACAGACCCCAAGATAATGCTATATTAAAATTGGATGGGAAAAAGGATACTCCTTCCTAATCTCTGTAGACAAAGGCCTTCCAGTAATAGCCTTTCACTGACTCTTCACTAACTTCATCATATAGTTTTTTTCAATTTCCATATAGATGTTCCAAGACGGAAATTATAATAATCCCAAGCATCTTCCATTTTAAGGCCTTCCAAAGAGTTTATCATGTTGTGAATTGTGGTACTATTTGCGCTCAGTAACTCAGTAGATATAGAAAAAGCACTTGATAAATTTCAGCATCCATTCATGATGAAAACACTCAGCAAACTAAGACTAGAAAAGAACTTCCTTAATCTTATAAAGGATTCAAAAATCATCATCAGAAATCATATACCTGGCATTATTCTCAATGGTGAAATATTGGACACTTTCCTCCTGAGATTGGAAGCAAGACAAGTATGTCTACTATCACCTCTTCTTTTAGCATTGTGCTGAAAGGCCCCATGCAGTAAGATACAGTCATCCCATGGTGTCCATTTGGGATTGGTTCCAGGATCCCCCATGAATACCAAAATCTATGGATGCTCAAGTCCCTTATATAAAATGATGTAGTAGTTGCATAAAACCTATGCATATTCTCCCATATACTTTGAATCATCTCTAGATTACTTATAATACCTAATACAGTGTAAGTGCTATGTAAAGAGTTGTTATTCTATATTATTTAGGGAATAATGACAAGGGGGAAAAAGTCAGTACACGTTCAGTACAGATGCAACCATTCTTTGTATTTCTCCAAACATTTTTGATCTGTAGTTGGTTGAATCTACAGATGTGGGACACAGGGATATGAAGGGTTGACTGTATAAGGATTGGAAAGACAGAAGTAAACGTGTTTTTATTTGCAGATGAAATGATGGCATATGTAGAAAATCTAAATGAATCTCTAAACTATTGATAATTATTAATATAAATAAGTACATTTAGTAAGATCTGAATCCAAAGGTAAAATATAAAATGTTATTTATATTTTTATAACTAGCAGCAAGCAACTAGAAAGTAAAGCTTCTAGAAGAAAACAGGAAAACATTTTCATGACCCTAGGATAGGAAAAGATTTCTTAAACAAAACACAAAAAGCACAAAAAAGTGTACCTGTAAAAAATTTAAAGATTAAATGACAAGCCACAGATTGAGAGAGGATATTCACAATACAAATATTGAACAAAGGACTTCTATCTAGAATATATAAAGAACCCTTAAAAATCAATAAAAAGATAATCTATTAGAGAAACACTTGAACAGATATTTCTCAAAAGAAGATCTCCAAATGGCTATAAAAAGCTGAAAATTTTTCAACATCATTACTCAAGAGGGATATGTAAATTAAAATCAAAATGAGAAAACTCTGCATCTTTATATGACTGATAAACTAACAATACCAACAACCTGATAATACCAAGTGTAGACAAGGTTATGGAGCAACTGGAACTCTCCCACACTGCTTTTTAGGAGTATTAATTGGTTCAATCATTTTGGAAAACTATTTGGCATTGTTCATAACAGTTAAATGTATGCCTACTTTATAGCCAGCAATTTTACTCTGAGTAAAATATATACCTAAGTAAATGGAGAGATGTTTCATGTCAAGATAAAGACAGGTATAAGAATGTTCATAACAGCTTTATTCATAATCGTTAAAAACTCAAAACAACCTAAATATTCATTTACAAGATAATGGACAAATCAGAATATATTCATATAATGGAATACCACATATCAATAAAAGAGAATGAACCTCTGATGCACTCAACAACATGAATGAATCTTATAGGCATTATCTTGGGCAAAAGAAGCCAGACATAAAGGAGTACATGCAGTACAATTGATATGAAAGTATAAGAACAGGAAAAACTGCTCTATGGTGATAGAAGTCAAAAGTCAAGCAGAGTTTAGCTCTGGTAGGATGGGCTGTGCTGACTGGGACAGGGTATGAGATAACTTTCTGTGATGCCGGTCATGTTATATATCTTGATCTGGATGGTGGTTCCAATGTGCAGGCAAAAGCAAAAATTCACTGAACTGTACACTTAAGATTTGTATGCTCTACTATATGCTATACCTCAATAAAGTAAAGTATAGCAATACTTCCATAGAAAATATTTTTTAAAAAGAGGAAAAAGAAAATGTTTAGTTGACCCACAATATCTAAATATGGGCTTTAGAAATCTAGGTTTGAATCTAATTCTGCCATTCACTGACTGTATCAGCTTGAGAAAGTTACCCAAACTCTCTGAGCCTCATTTCTCTCATCTGAATGTGGAGATGATAATATCTACCTAATAGGTTCATTATGAGGAGTAAATTAAATAAGCACTTAGCTCAATGCTTGTCATATTGTTGTTAAACAAAAAAGAAAGAAAAAAAGTCAGTTGATGAGCAGAATGTGCTTATTGGCCATTTGTATATCTGTTTTGGAGAAATATTCATTCAAGTTCTTTTTTCATTTTGAATAAGGCTGTTTGATTTGTTGTTGTTGAATTTTAGGAGTTCTTTATATACTCTGGATATTCATCTCTTCTTAGATACATGATTTGCCAATATTTCCCCGCATTCTGTGGGTTGCCTTCTTATTCCATTGATACTTTTATGTAAAAAATTTAAAAATTTTCATGAAGTCCATTTTTAGTGATTGTTTTGTTGCCTCTGCCTTTGTCTGTCATATCCAAGAAATTGCTGCCAAATCCAGTGTCATGAAGTTTTTGCCCTGTGTTTCTTGTAAGACTTTTATAGTCTTAGCTGTCACATTTAGGTCTTTGGTCCATTTTGAGTTAATTTTTTGTGAATGGTTTTAGGTAAAGATCCAGCTTGCTACTTTGTATGTGAATATTCAGTTTCCTGAATCATTTGTTGAAAAGACTCCTTTTTTTGAAAAGACAGTCATTTGTTGAAATGATTTTCAACATCATTTGTTGAAAAGACTGTCCTTTCCCCATTAAATGGTCCTGGCACCCTTGTCAAAAATCACTTGACCCTGTATTTCAGGATTTATATCTGGATTCTCTATTCCATTGGTCTCTATATCTGTCATTATACCAGTACCACACTATTTTGATTACTGTAGCTTTGCAGTAAGTTTTGAAACCGGGAAGTGTGAGTCTTCCAGCTTTGTTCTTCCTTTTAAAGGTTGTTTGGGCTATTTGGGGTCCTTTGAGATTCTATATGAATTTTAGGATAGATTTTTCTATTTCTACCAAAAACATCATTAAGATTTTAATAGGGATTATATTAAATCTATAGATCACTTTGGGTAGTATTGATATCTTGACAATATTACTTCTTCCAATACATGAACATGTGATATCGTTCCATTTATTTGTATCTTCTTTAATTTTTTAATCAGTTTTTCACCACAGAGGTGATGTTAGCTGTGGCCTTTTCACAGATAGCCTCTATTATATTAAGGTATTTTCAAAATATATTACAAAGATATAGTAATTGAAACAGTATGGTACTGGCATAAAGACAGACCTGTAGACAATGGAACAGATGGAGAGCCCATCAGTAAGTCCATGTATATACAGTCAACTGATCTTTGACAAGGGTGCCAATAATACACAATAGGGAAAGGATAATCTCCTAAACAAGAGGTGTTGGGAAAACTGCAAAAGAATGCAAATTCTTTTGCATTTTTCATCACATGCAAAAGAATGAAATTGGACCCTGTATCGTATACACAAAAATCAATTAAAATAGAGTAAAGGCTTAAAATATAAGAGGTAAAACTGTTAAACTTGTAGAAGAAAATGAAAAATTTCATGACATGAGTTTTAGCATTATTTCATGTATATGATACCAAAAACACAGACAACAAAAACAATAGAGAAGTAAGACTGTATTAAACTAAAATCTCTGTACAGCAACAGAAACAACTAACAGAGTTAAATATTTTCTGGGAGAAAATGTTTACAAACCATCTATAATAAGGGCTTAATTTCCAAACTATGTAAGGAACACCTATTACTCAATAGCAAAACAAAACAAAACAAAAACAAACAAACCCTATTAACTTGATTTAAAAATGGGCTAAAGACTTGAATAGATGTTTCTTCAAAGAAGTCACACAAATGGCAAATAGGTATAAAAAAAATGTTCAGCATCACTAATCATTTTGGAAATGCAAATCAAAACCACAATGAGATACCACTGCACATCTATCAGGATGGTTATTATCAAAAAAACAAAAGGCAAGAAGTGTTGGTGAGGATGTGAAGTTGGAAGCCTTGCATGCTGTTGGTAGGAGTGCAAAATGGTGCAGCAGTTATGGAAAACAGCATATAGGTTTCTCAAAAATTTATAACTAGAACTACATATCCAGCAACACCACTTCTAGATATTTTGAATTGAAGTCAGGATATTGAAGAGATATTAGCACCCTGTGGAGGGAAAGTTAAATATTAAATTTGAACTCAGTTGAACATAGACACAAACAGTGGTCACCGAGTCCCACAACAGATTGTGTGAGCCCCTTGAGGCATTCATCCAGCACTGTTTCGAAGAAATCTCTATTTCAATCTATTCCTATATGTTAGTTATTGAAAAACAATAGACAATTGCAAAAACAAGTTGACCTTTTTGTGTTCCTTGAGCCCGGTCAAGAAGGGCCCTTGTGACTGGACCTCATGGCAAACAACTTGTTACGTAAAGAGCTAGGGTCTCAGATTGTACCGAAGCTTCATGAGACCTTTCCTCATCTGTGCATGGACGAGTGGCTGACTCTGGAGCCCAGGCTGTTGCTTCCTAGTCTGCTGGTGAATCCTCCATGGTCTGGTGAGCGTAAATATATATATATCTCTTTTCCCTTCTCCCCTTCCCATTGCAATTTCCTTATTATATCATTTGCTTATTATATCAATTTATTACATCATTTGCTTATTATATCATTTGCTTATTATATCTGCATTGTCATTTACATGGGATAAAGCTTGTTTAGCCTTGAAGGTATTGTATGTGTGCCTTTTCTTTTCTTTTCCCCTTGCGCATTTCCTGCGCAGAACACACTCTGTTCATTGCAGCACTATTCACGGTAGCTGAGATTTGGAAATAGCCTAAATGTTCGCAGATTGATGAATGGATAAAGAAAATATGGTATATATTGTATATGGTATACAATGGAATATTATTCAGCCTTAAAAAGGAAGGAAATTCTTACAGTGTTACAACATGGATAAAACTTTAGGACATTATGCTTAGTGAAATAAGCTAGTCACAAAAAAATGAATATTGTATGATTCCACTTAGGTGAGATACTTAGACTAGTCACAATCTTAGAGACAGGAAGTAGGATCATGGTTTCCAGGGGATGGTAGGCAAGGAGAATGGAGAGTTAATTAATTAATTAGTTAATCAATGGGCAAGAAGTTTCTGCTAAGCAAGATGAAGAAGTTCTAGAGATCTGTTGTACAATATAGTGCATATAGTTATTTATACCGTATTGTGTACTTAAAATTTTGGCAAGAGGTTAGATATCATGTTAAGTCTTCAAACCACAATAACATAAAATTAAAAAAAAAAAAGTTTGTTTTAAAGGGAACTCTGGGGAAAATAGCATTAGGTAGCCCCTACTCCCCTTGTCTGAGGCCTCCAGGAGTTGGGAATGTGGAGACCCTGGGTTGATGATATCTAACTGGGAGTGTCCAGTCGGGTGGGAGAAAGGGTGATGGCTCCCTGCCACCACCCCCACAATCCTCCCACCTACAAAGAGAAAAATAAGAACCGGAGGCCATAGGCACTCCGGGGAGGTCTTGTCCTGACAGCTTCCTCCTGGAACAATGAACTGACACTGGATAGTCTGCAATCACCCGCCAGTTACTCTTCCTGTCCCAATTCAATCAGTTTGTCAGGGATCGGGAATGAGGTGGGGTATCTGTATGTGCAGGTTCTGGTTGGACAACCTCAGAGCCCTTAAATGCATTCCAGCTCTGTGGCTTCTGAGCTGACTGCTTTGCTTGCCTGGTTTTAGAGGGATGCTAAATAAAAAAAGATTGCCAACCAAACTAGTTGGTTTCAATTTCCTTTGCCTAAAGATGTCATGGATTGTGTTTATGCTGGTGGTCTCTAATGCTGGAGTGGCTGCTTCCCCAGGCAGCTGCTGCAGTCACATGCTTGTTGGGAGGAAAAGGGTAACTGTCAGAGAATGTCTGCCTTGCACTACAGTTAAGTCTTCCCTTTCCAAGGCTGATTTAAGTTTTTATATCATGCTTTTCAACTCTCTGTCTGCTCCATGTTAGCTTCTGGAGGCAGAGAAGGAAAGGCATACAGTCCCTATTATCTTAAGAACTCACAGTTGATGAAGATGAGCATGCGTATATCACAAGTGATAGTTAGGGTGTAGGATAATAGAATGGGCCTGGGGGAAGGCGCCCGACTCCCTGATTAGTGGGATAGGACTTTGGCTGGCAAACAGGACTCCTGGATTGTAGACCTACATCTGCTACTTATTGTACATCACTGTGCAAATGGAAACCCATCCCTTAATCTCCAAGGCCTCAGTTTTGACTTGTATAAAGTGGAAGAGAGGACTATCTATTTTAGCATTCACACAGAACCATTATGGGGGGCAGAAATCAGCTGTGAAGGTGCCTGGGGAAGATACAAAAGTAATTTGGGTGCCAGTGTTTATCAGTGCCCTATTTGCTGCTGTCAGTGAACAAAGTGCTATTACTTTGGTGTTGCAATACAGAAGTCATATCTTGAATTTTTTGTTCTCTGGTTATACCCAGAGCCCTCTTAGAGCTCCCAATAGCAGTCTCAGGCTGCTGTTCACGATGCACTTCATGATGAAAGTGAGGTTGGGCAATGCTGTCTGGTGGACCAGCTGTCCAGACAGAATCCTCCAGAGAGCTGTGGGGTACAACTGTCCATAGGTTTGGACTTGATGGAAGGAAGCTGGGAGCTATGATGGGAAGGGGCCTTGCAGTTATACAGAATAAGTCCTATCCTACAACTACCCTAATTTATAGTGGAGTCTAGGTTTGTTTCCCTGTTCCTCACCCTGGGCCTTTGATGAATATTACAGTGTTTCTGCCTGGATGAAGCAGTATAAGAGGAAGCAGGAGTTGGAGGGTCACAGGATGATCTATGCTCCTGCGGGCAGTTCAGGGTGACAGGAGGAGGACTGATGCACCCTGAGAAGGGGTGACTCTCAGGTCAGAGGGGTCAGGACGCAGGGATCAGCTTAGAGGAAAACTGCCTTCCTAAGATGCTGTTCTGCATCCATTGGAACCCCTATACTTACTCATCTGTCTCCCTCTCCACTTTCTTTCTCTTCTTACCATTCCTCTTTCCTTTCCCTTCCTTTTTCTATCTCTTCCCCTCTCCTTTTCTCTCCCTCTCTCCTCAAAACCAACTCTGCACAAGTACCCCAACTTCTCCAGGTATGCTCTGTCTAGAAACAGCAGCACAAGCATCCCTTCCCATCTGTATTCATTACAAGTATATTTTTGTTACCTCTTTGATTATAGTTACAATAACTGCTTTAAAATTCTAGTCTGCTAACTCCAACAACTGGGTCTTTATCGTCTTGTCTTTTCTTTTGGCAATTAGTCAAGCTTCCTTGTTCTTCATATTGTAATTTTTTCATATCCTGAACATTGTGAATGTAATATTTTGGATGCCCTGGACTCTTCTATTTTTATGGTTAGGGTTGATTTTTTTTGTTTGTTTTAGCTGGTAATTTGCTTGGGTGGATTCAAAACTGCAAACTCTGTCTCTGGGGCAGCAATACAAATCTCAGCTGAGTACTTTTGTTATTAGCTGGGCAGCTTTGAGCCTGTTCCATGAATGCAAGGTTCAGCAATTAGCCAGAGTTTAGCCAGAGTTTTTACATAGAATTCAGGGCTCTTTGTCTTTGACTTTCTACTTTCTAGGATTACTCCTTTACTTTTTAGCAGCTGAGGTTTCTCTGAGCTTTGTTCTCTGGTTCTCCAAGTCAGAAAAACTACAGGTTTTCAATAAGAGTGTTAGTCACCCTACAGGCTACTCACTACTCAGTGTGTGTTCAAGATGATTTTGAACTGTCTACAAGCTGAAAGCCATAAAAATTTGAAATACCCTGGGCCCTATTCCTTCTTCCAGATGTCAGCTCCCCTCCAACATCTGCCTGCTTGTGTTCACTTTCTAGTTCCTTTGGATAGTTGCATTTTTTAATTTGTCTAGAGTTAATAGTTACAATTGCTGGGAAGTTTCGTCCAGTAAGCCTATTGATCATATCATAAGTGGAACTCCTCCTACTATTTTTCTATTTTACCATTTTTAAAAGATGGCTTCATTTTTCAAGACAGTCTCATGGTTGCAAGATGGCTACTGCAGCTTTGGCCATTATGCCAGCATTCCAGGCTGGAAGAAGAATGAAGGAGGAAGGGTGAGATGTGTTTTTCAGCTGCTTCAGCCATCCTTTAGAAGGTCTTCCCGTTATTCTCACCTAACAACTTTTATCTATATCCCGTTGATCAGAATTTAATTGCAAGATTATAAATAAAATGTAATTATTAACCTGGGCACATTCCTATTCCCAATAGAATCAGAGTTAAGTTGTTATAGTATGAAATAAGGGAGGATTACTCTCAGAAAGGCAATTAGAAGCTCTCTCATTTCATAGGGATAGTATGAAGATTAAAAATGTTAATACATATTAAATGCTTAGTATCATTCATGTAACTTTATAAATATTGCTTTTAGTACTGATAGAAATTTCATATTAGACATAATAAGCCTAGGCCATGATGAAAATCCCAAAGAGAGATAGAGCCCAACTTGGAGTAGAGGGGTGTCAGGGAAGACTTCCTGGAGGCAGTGACTACTGAATCTAAAAGACAAATAACCGTTAATCAGATAAGAGAGGAAAGGAGTCCCAGCAGGAGGAACAGCATTGAGTAAAGGCTCAGAAGTAAGAAACAACCTATCATGTGTAGGGATATACTAATATTCTGCATAAAGTATGGAATGGTGAATGAAGAGGTGGCAGAGGTAGTCAAGGACTAAGGCACAGAAAGGGGTCAATTCATCTCCAGTGTCTAAGAATGTGCTCAGAATATAGGGGGCGAGTCTTATGTGTGGTCAGGTCGCAGTTGAGTTGGAGAAGTGCGTGTACACACACAGCTGAATTCACCTAACCCCATAGGACTCCTGTGGGAGAGAAGCGTGGTAGGAAGTGAGCCCTGTGGCCCAAATACTGTAGACGTTTTCTTCACTGGGAGTTCAGGGCAGAGGTGAAGCTGTGGCCTGGGTGGTCACTGTGGCCTCCTGAGAGATCTGGACCTCACATCCCCCATAACTCTTCTCAAGGATAGGAACTTTCAAAAACATGCTTGACAAGTTTGGTCAAACAGGAAGACAAGAGCTGATAGTGTGGGAAGGAGGCAAGGGTGGTGGCTCACTGCCTGGGCCTTTTCCAACCTCCTCTTCCCACCCTTACTTTAGACTAGATTTGGTCCTGAACTCCCAGAATCCATCAAGTGTGGGCTTGGGAGGGGGGCATGCACCTATGCACCAGATGTGCCTGGGAGGGGTCTGCGGGCTGCATCTCTGCCTCTACCCCAGCATTCTCACAGTGTCAGCCAGGGACTCTCTTCTTCTAGCTTCTTCTGTTTCTACTGAAAGCTCCTCCTGGCTCGCAAGTTCTAGATCTCTGTGTCTCTCCTGACCCCTGTCTGCAGTAATGTGTACCATTCAGTTCAGTTCACATTCAGTGCACACTTATGAGGTTCCAGGACCGTGTCCGGGGCCTGGAAGATATCTTTCTGTGATGTGTGTGTGTCTGTGTGCAGGATTAGTTATTAGATATTAGCACATAGTAGATCTACCTTGTCCTGCTTTATGCTGTGGAGAAATATTTGTGGTTTTGGCTATTCCGTCATTAGTGGGTGTGTAGGCTGTTTCTGGGTCTCTGTTATTCCCATAATGCTGCAGTAGCATGTCCGTGTGTACCTCCTTTGCACAGGCCTGCAGAGGGGTGAATGGCTCAGCGAGGCCCGGCAGTGAGGGGAATGGCAGGGAAGCTAATGGCAAGCTGTCCTCTAGAGCGACTGTACTAATTCACATTCATGTGTGTCATGACTACCAACCCGCCTTCCCCACATTCTTTCAGTATTTGACCATATACATTTAAAATGTTGTCAATAGAATTATGTTTTTATTTGCTTGCCTTCTGCACCAGACTCTGAGATTCTCAAGGTCAGGGACTATTCATGCCTTGCTCAACTTGAAGATATTGAAAAATTCCATTTTCCTCCTCTATTGATTTAGAAAGTTTATACTCTCATTTTAGTGGTTACTCTTAAAGTTTCAACATGTGTTTTAGACAAGGTAGCAAAAAAAAAAAAAGTTTTAGCATGTGCCTCTAACACTTAAAGGCAATTATCCGCTTGCCATCTGCCATACCTTGCTTGTTATCTGTGTCCACTAATTTAGTTTCAAATCATTTTTTATCCCAACATGAACCATTATTGTTACTGTTCAATAGAACTGATACTTGTCGAACTTTGCCCACCTATGTACTATTTTCTTTGTTCTCAAGTCCCTTGCGTGTATGAGATCTTTCTGGAATCACTTTCCTTCTTCCTTTGGTACTTTAGTTAGGGCATATAATAGTCAACTTAGTTCTTGGTCTGAAACGACTCTTGTCCTCTTCTTCATAACTGAGTGTTAAGTTGGGTTCAGAATTCTAGGTAGATGTTATTTTCCCTTAGCACATTGAAGACGTTACTTCACTGCCTTCTTGCTCCCATTGTTCTGGTTGAAAACATTGCTGCTTCTCCGCTTGTTCTTGTATAAGTGATCTGTAGTCTTTTTCCTGTGGTATTTTTAAAGATTCTGTATTCCACGGTTTCCCTATGATGTGTCTACACGTGAATTCGTTTTTACTTATCCTTCCTGGGTTACTTGTGGTTCCTGAATCTCGTTATTCACGTCTTTTATCAATTTTCAAAAATTCTTTGCTATTATTTCTTCGTTATCTCAGAAGAAATTCTGTCTTCTTCAGGAACTCCAGTTAGATATAGTTTAGATCTTCTCATTCTATCCTCCATGCCTCTTAGTCCCGCTTACATTTTTCATCTCTCTCTCTCTGCTGCACTATCAGTAATTACTTTAGATCTGCCTCCCAACTCACAAATTCTCAGTTGCTTAACCAATTTCACTGGGCCTTAAACCTCAATAATTTGAGTTTCTATTTTAAGAGGTTTTATTTATTTTCCTAATAAGCCTGGCCATTTTTAATAATCTCTGTTCCTTGCTGAGTTTTTTCTTCCCTGTTTTACTTCATTAAGCATTTTAAAAGTGTACTTATTTTATATATTGTATCTAATCATTCCAATGTCTCAGGTCCTTCTGGGTATGGGTTGCTTGTGGTGATTCTCACTTACTATTCCTCATGTGTCTTATAACTTTGTGTGTGTGTGTGTGTGTGTGTGTGTGTGAGCTCTACTTGACTGCTCTACACCTGTAGGGAACCTAAGGGACCTCGGTTGATGGCATGCTCTTCCAGAGAGAAGTTGCTTTTGCCTCTTCCGGTTGTCCCAGAGAACCACCAGCGTGGGGATGCTTTAATTTCTTGACTTGGGGTTTCTTGAACTGGGCAGGTAGTATAAATTTGAATCCTAGACCTGCAGGCTGAGGCTATGGTTATGAATTGTCAGTGGAGTCTTTATTCTTTTATTTTCCTTTCCCCACTTGGATCTGAGCCTAAGATAGCCTAGTTGTTTCCCTTTGCTGTGGGCAGATCTCTTTTCTAGTCTATCCTTTTACTTAGGGTGTAGCTCTTCAAGAACCCCAGCTTCTGTTGTGGGAGTGGGGCAGGGTGGGGGAGCCTAAGACCTTGTATCGTCTGTTGCCAATAAACCCTGTCTCAGCAAATGCCTGAGACATTGCAGCGTTGGCTCTACAGGCTGGAGTCCTGTCTCCTCTCTACCTCTGACATTTGGAGAGTTCTTATTTTACTACAAGTTAAGTTCTGCATTTAAAAAGATGTTTGATGTATTTCATCTAGTTTTCTTTTTATATTAGGAGGTTTGTTTGTATGGTCCCTACCCATCCCCCCCCCACTAGAATATCTAATCCACAATACCACCAGAAGCAGAAGTCCTTATGAGGATTTTGAAGTATGACTAGGATTCCAGTGCTCCCCCAGGGTTCTGTGGTGGGCACCTCTGTGGCACAGTCTAGTGCCCAAACCTTTGTGTCTTTAATTGTTTCATATTGCTGATACTTTACTCAGAATTTTTAGCTCTTTGCAAATTCCTCAGGCTTGGTATGTGGTTCTAGGCCAAGTGTGCCTTCCTGCCACAGAGCATTTGTGTGGCTCAGCCCCATGCTGACCCCTTCTGCCCCTAGTCCAGTATTGGCCCACAAGGCATAGGAAGCATCCCAGAACCTTCCACAAGGGGTAAGTATATGACTTCTCAGCACAGGGATGTGTCGGTACACCTCCTGCCCTGTCTCTGCCTCCTCAGTCTCTCTGAGATGTGGACCTTGGTCTCAAGACTCAGCTTCCCTGGTGGAAAGCCTGCCCTCCCTGTTCCCTCACCTGGACCCAGGCTGGCACCTGCTGTAGCACTTGAGATGTCATGGTTAGAGATCTGTTCCCTGGGGTTGTCCCTTCTTAGAACCCATCTGGAATAGAGATCTATTCATTTTCTATTCATTATTAAGATCTTAGTGTGAATGAATTTGTCTGATACTATAAAAATAATGGTAATAACCAGTATTTATCAAGTTGCTATAGTGCACTAAGTGATTTGTAGTGAGACCCCACACTCACAGCACAGATAGGGAAAGATTAATCTATAGATCAAGATATGACCTGGAGTCGAGGGCTGGCCAAGGGATCACTAAGATGGGTTCCAGGTGTGGTGGGGTTCATGAGATCCCTGGGGGGCTTTGAAAGGGTGGTCACCACTGGCAAGGGAGGGGGACAGGCAGATCTTTGTCATTCATTCAGTCAACAAACACTCCCTGAGTGCTGTGAGTGTCAGGCATGATGCAGGCTGCTGGGGATGCTGATAGGAATAAAGTCTGGCCTCTGCCCTCAGGAAGCTTAGAAGAGCCTGGCATGGCAAATTGCAGCATGTCACCCAAGATCATCTATCCTAGTCCCTCACTATACAGATGAAGTAGCTGAGGCACAGACAGGGGAGGGAACTGGCCCAGGATTGCACAGCAAGTACTTTCCTCACAGAGATAGTGAGGCTGGCCATGGGGAGGTGCCCTACATCTCCCCCGTCCCCTAGAAGTCATCTGCCCAGCGGATGACCTGGGCTGCAGTATGGAAGCCTGAGTCAGCTGTAGACTCTGCTCTCCCAGGGTCCTGTGGTGGTCTCCTATGGCTCTCAGAGGCCGCTGGGGCTGGGGTACAGTGGGGGCCCCTCTGGTCTCCCTCAGTCCCCAGGCAGGGCAGACTACTAACTGAAAAGGCTCTGCTGCAGCCTAAGCTGAGGGGAGGGCCTTCCTCTCCCATCCAAATGAAACCCATGGTACAGAGGGTTTTTATCATGTCCCAGCTGGGACTGCCTTGAGCTTGCTGGGAGTTGCTGGGGCTGGGAGCGAACCTCAGGACAGGCTGACACGGCAGAGAGGAGATAATTTCAATCTGCAGCCTCCAGATTGAGGGAGAAATGTAAACACAGGCTGCTGAGCCAGCTGGGCAACCCACTGGCTGGCCCTCCACAGAGCCCACTGTGTAGGGGTGGGCTTTGGTTTTCTGTGACCTGGTTTTTCTCAGGTCACATGTGAGGGGATGGCTGCTTTGGCTGCTGAGGTCCCTCAGGCCAGCCTCATCCTCAGTGAACCTGAGTAATGCATTCGGCCGGACCAGCAGACGGGGAGGTGAGAGTCCCAGCCCAACACCAGACAGAGCTCCATCTGATCCTAGCTCCGTTCCACGCTTAGCTGTGGGGCGTCCTTCAGCAAGTCACTTGATTTCTCTACACCTCAGTTTCCTCATCTGTAAAATGGGGTCATTGTAGGACCACCTTCATGGCAGTGTTTGAGTTTTATTCATTCTACAAATATTTATTGGGTACTCCTCAAGTTCTAGGCAGCATTCTAGGCATTGAGGATACAGCATGAACAAAATACAAAGCAAAGGCTGTCCGTCTGCTCAGAGCTGAGAGTGAGGCTTCAATGAGATACTATGGCTAAAATGCTTGACACTGGCCGTGGCATGGAGAAAATGCTCAATAAATGGTAGTTACTGATTGTTATAATTAATTAACCTGAGTCAGTGCAGCCTGAGCCCATCTCCCATCCTCTTCACCCCTTCACATGGCTAACTTGTACTCAGCTTTTAGTATGTAGATGTTCTCTCCTTCAAGAAGCCTTCCCTGATTTCCTGAGCTGGATTATTTCCCTTTCTCTCCACTTTATTATGGCACTTACCACAGACCATTGTCACTCCTCAAGGCCACCTAGATCTTGATCCATCCCTGGCACATTGCAGGCGTTCATTAAATATTTGTTGGAGGCTGGGCGTGGTGGCTCACGCCTGTAATCCCAGCACTTTGGGAGGCTGAGACAGGTGGATCACCTGAGGTCAGGAGTTCGAGACCAGCCTGACCAACATAGTGAAACCCCATCTCTATTAAAAATACAAAATTAGCCGGGCGTGGTGGGCAGGTGCCTGTAATCGCAGCTACTCGGGAGGCTGAGGCAGAAGAATCACTTGAACCAGGGAGGCGGAGGTTATAGTGAGCTGAGATTGCACCATTGCACTCCAGCCTGGGCAACAAGAGTGAAACTGTCTCAAAAAGAAAAAAAAAGTTTGTTGGATGAATGAATGAATGATTGTGAGTCCTAACCATAACCCCCACTCTCAGGGCACTTTAGGTTATAAGAGAGTTAAGGAAAGGAACTCTCTTGCTTATGACTGAGAATAAACAATAAGTGTGATTTCACTTATGAGGAAATCACAGGCTAGCAATGTGAATTTCTGTATGTGTGAGTACATGCTCGTGATTGCTGACATCTATTTATAGTGTGTATGATAACTGGACATTGTTAGGAGTACTTTAGGTTGATTTAATCTGAGCCTACTCCTATGGGGTAAGAATGATAATTTCCCCCATTTTGCAGATGAGGAAATGGAGGCCCAGGATGGTTAAATATTTTGCTTAAGGCCATCCCAATAGTAAATGTGGATGGAGTCAGGACTTGAACCCAAGTGGGACAGCTCTAGAGCTGATGTTGTCCATTCCCCACCGTGTGATTTCCCATGCCTGTGTGTGTATGTGTGTGTGTGCATGTGTGTGTACTGTGTGTGTGCATGTGTGTGTACATGTGCGTGTGCATATGTGTGTGCGTGTGTGTGTGTGCACGCCTGTGTGTGTGCGTGTGTGTGTGCATATAGATGTGTGGGCAGATGGGCACGCCCGTGTGTGGCTTGTGGCAAATGTATCCTGGGAAGCTCCTATGATGCTGGGCAGTCTCTGGCCCTGGACAGGCTCTAGAGCTTGGGGTGGCAGAAAGAAGCAAGCTATTGCTTTAGGTCCAAGTGACAGAAAAAGGTAGTCTGGAAGGATGTACTGTCATAAAAACTGTAAATAAAAATGACTGTGTTTTGAGAAACCATTTGCTTGCCTCTAGGTGGACCTGATAATGTGTGGGCTGGTGGGGTGGTGACAACTGCAGTTCTGAGAGGCTGTGGACACCATACTCAGCGTGGCATATTTATTTACTGGCTAGTTCTAACATTTTTCGTTGCATATATCTCCAGGGACCCCAGTGACATACTGAGAGGCCCAGGGTCTTCTGCAGTTCTTCAAGCTCTTGATTCTGTTGGTTTTTTTCCCCAGCTGTGGGCAGAATGATTCTTAGGAAACTGATGAATGGTTTTTGGTCAGGGGAAAAGAGCCCGTGTGTTTTTGTGGGTGCATCTGTTAGGTGCAGAACTGTGTCACACTCAGGCCCTCTTCCATGTGTGCCTGGCTCTACAGACTCCTTAGAAAGAAAGAAGCTTCCTTGATGCAGATTGTCATTTTTTCATTCAACCAACACTCCCCAAGATGCTACTCTGTGCCAAGCCTTTTATAGGCATTAGGAATAAGATGGAGCATGAGACCCAGGCCTGGAGGAGCTGACAGTCTAGTGGGAGAGTCAGATCAGGAAACAATGACAGCCCAGCATGGGGAGGGCCCTACCTGCGGAGCATGCAGAGGGCACATCATGGAGCAATTCCTAATGCAGCCTGCAGGTAGGTGCAAGCAGGGAAAGCTTCTTGGAGGTGATAAGTGGGCTGAGTTTTGAAGGGTGAATTTAAGATAACCAGGGAAACAAAGTGAAGGGATGCCTTCATGAGTTGTAGATAGCATAAAAACCTGGCCTGAAGAGAGGGTCCAGGGTGCTCAGATAATACTAAGTAGTTCGGTTTGGATGGGGAGGCATGTGTTCGTGCTTGTTGGTGTCAGTGCGTGTGTGCATTTGTATATCAGGGGAGGTGGTAACTGAAGAGTTGCACCGGCAATTTCTATTTATATGTTTTCTATGAAACACTTCTATGAAGTGCAGTGCATAAGGAACATTTAGTCATTCACATTTTAGTGTGAATAAATTGACCTTTTTTTTTCCTTGAAGCACATTGAACCTTTGAATGAGAATAGATGCTGAATGATGGTATAGACCGCCCTGTTCAAAATTAGTCATATTCCCTGCTCTGTCACATTCTCTGCAACTCTCAAAACCCTCCTGGAACCTGTTGCTATTTTCAGCCTGTATTCCTTCTGAAGCATGGCAATCTTGTTGTCTGCCCTGCATTGCAGAAAGCTGAGGAACTTAACATGTGTCCCACGCTCACCTCTGGTTAACCCTGTTGGGAGGAAGGGACCCTCCTAATACAGAGGCATGGCTTGGGCAGGCGCCACGGGTCTGGGGCCTGACTCTGAGAGAGTGAGGGGAGGCCTGGGCAGGCTGCCGGCCAGACCACCTGGCCCAGTCCCTACTTGCTGTCCCTGTGCCCAGACCTTGCCCTGTTCCCAGCTGTGGTATCTTCTCTTTGACAGATGAAAGTAATAGACCACCCCCTTCAGAGGGGGCTCCAGTAACTTAAACCATGTGGGCTCCATGGGGTAGGGTGGGATGCAAAACACACTTTTGCAGGGAGAAGGGAAGGCATGAGGAAGAGCTGTTGTCTTAGTTTTGTGTGTCCTGCCTGGAGAGGGCCTCAGGGTGGATGTTTGATGGGCTTGCCAGCTGGGCGATGGAGCCCCAGGCCTCCTGACTCACTGGCCACTTGATTGGCTAAGTGCCTGGTAGACCTAGCTTCTGGACAATCGTGGTGGATGGGCTGCAGGCACATCTCCCGAATGGGAACTTGGGGGTATACAGTCCCTTGGAAGTAGCTGAAATAAAACCTCTCCAAAGTGGTGCCGTCTCTGTCAGGACCCAATGATTTGAACTCCTGGGATAGTGGGCTTCTCCTTCAGAGCTGGGCTGACCTTCTGAGGGATCTGGGGCTAAGGCCAGATCCTGAGCTGCTGAGGGCAGGGCCCTGAGGATAAGAACTGGGGACAGACAGCATGTTCTAAGCCAGGCTAGGTGGCCACTTGCTGGGACACAGTGGAGGATTCACTGTCAGGTAGGACTGTTGCAACAGATATGTTAAGAAACTGTACTTGGGTTCCTATACCTTATGAGATAGCTGCACATACATTGTCTCTTTTGACCCTACAACAAGTCTAGGTCCTATATTGGGGATTAAGTTATTTAAAAAGGGAACTTGCCCAGGGTCACAATGAGGAACTGGTAAAGGCAGGTTTTGAATCAAGGCCTAAGCCCATTTTCACTCTATATAGTACATCTTTGCTTCTAAGGGTCAGCTGCAGGTTACTGGAGTTCAAAGCCTAGCTGGGCTACTTTTATGTATGGTAAACTTGGGCAGGTTACTTAATTTCTCTGTGCCTCGGTTTTCTCATCTATCATTGTTAATGATAGAACTTCCTGTTAGGATTTTAGGGAGGATCTAATGAAGTAATTCAATGTGAGACTCTGAGGAAGGACCAGGCGCATTGCAATTGCTCACCAAGTGATAGCTGCCAAGGCCATCAGTAGAATTGCTAGGGTTGCACTGGATTGCAGATGAGCATGTTGGTATGGATGTGATCTTGGTACCCCATCCCCTGCACTAAAGGCTGTGATGAGCCTGGGCTCTTTGGCTTCCTGAAGGTCCCCTTCTCTTCAAGTCCCAAAAGATGACTTAGACACTGGGCTCCATAGCCACTTTTACACCGTCACTCTCCCATGGGGAACAGGGGAACAGTGAAGGAAAAGCACTGCATAATCCATTCACGGCTGGGAGCTGGCTGTGGCTATTCAGGGCCCTGTCAGACCATGCTGGCCTGGAGCTGTCAAGTCATTAGGGAAGGTTATTTTGAAGAGGTGGACTTAGTAAAGTTCATGCAAATGGAATGTTTTCTGTAATGAGGAAGCATGGTCTGAGACTTACAGTGGTCTGAGAATGAATAGCTGGCCATACATCCGAGGTGCCAGGCCAGTCTTGGTTATGTGTGATGTCCCAAAGTAATCATTAGAAGCACCCTTTTCATTGTTAAAAATGCCCTGGTTTAGATGATAAATTATATGTCAACCCTAATTTAAGTTGCAAGCAAGGCTTTATCCATTGAGCTGGCTACCTCCCTGAGTGTAAAGGTGTGCTGGGAAAGCCCCTTTCTTCCCTGGTAAGGCCTGTCACTACAGGGCTACCAGGATCCAGATGGTGAGGCCTGTATGGGAGACATCCAGGAATAGCCACAGCACTTGGAACCCAGGCAGCAAAAGTCCTGACTCTGCAGAGTGGGGGTGGGGGTAGGTGGAGGAGCCAGGAGGACGGCCTTGAGTGCAGTCCAGCTGGCAGCGTGGAGGCCTGGGCCCACAGCCAGAGACCCACACTGCTTTGTCACCTGGGTAGGAGTTGGGGAGATTTTAGCTCAAAGAGATGTGAGATATTGGTCTGGCTTAACTTTTTCATTTTCCTGATAATAATGACAATGGTAATCATGACTACCTTTAATTAAGACCCAACTAAGTGCCAGGGGTGTGTGTGTGTGTGTGTGTGTGTGTGTGTGTGTGTGTGTGTGTTATGCACAAATATATATGTGTATATATATTTAATTTAAGCCCTAAGTGCCAGGTGTGTGTATTATGCACATATATGTGTGTGTATATATTTGTAATATATAATAGTAGTCCAGAGATGTTGGGTGAGACAGAAAGAAGAAAAGGAACACTCTTCATGTCACCCCACTAGTAAGTGGCAGAACCAGGATTTGGACCCAGGATCCAGTATGCCACTTGCACAACCCTGTAGCTCAGGCTGGGCTTGGAAGATAAAGAGGCAGGGAAGGATGGGCTTGCTGGGGACCTTTCTGTCCCTGTTTGTTCCTTGCCCTCCCTGGGCCATGTCTGCCAGGGAAAGGCCATGCTCGAGGCCACATGAGGAGTTGCTGAGCTGTCTTTCATCCGGTCCCGCAGTTATTTGTTCAGCATGCAGTGCAAATTTCCCTGTCTCGAGACATGGAATCTGGTAAAGCTTTGCCTGGATCAATGTCCAACCCCTTTCAAGTTCTGGAGAAAGTTACTCCTCTCCAAAGTTCAGACCTGCCAGACTCAATAACTCCACAAAAATGCTTGGATGAAAATTGCTCCAAGCAATCCCAGCGGAAAGCCAGCACCTCACCCCTCGTTTAAAGTTATGATCCTTATCATAATTAATTCAATAAAGAAGTAATGTGCTTCAACCTAGGCAGAGAGAATAATTTTCTGTCCTGACTGGTATAAACTTTCAACTCGGGACATTTAAACTCTGGGTCTGAGCTCTTGCAGCAAGTAATAAATTGCAGACCCCGGCAGGGCTGCAGAACCCTGATTTAAACTGCGGTAAATAGGCTGCTATTGAAGAGAGGAAGATTTGGATTCAGGTGGGCAGCTCCAATAAATAGCAGAGCATTGTTTATAAATCCTGCAGTCCCGGCTGGCCTCCGCCTTGAGATAGGCAGTAGCATTTGCTGTTGAAAGCACCAGAGCGTTTGATCCTCACACTCAGAGGACCCACCTTGAGTCTTGAATTTAAAATCTGTTTCCTTCTATAATTGAAAGGTAGGATTAGCCTGGCTTCTAAACAGACTAACACATTCTCAAGTGGAGATATTGACTTGGATCAAGCCAGCCCAGCCCAAAGTTGCCTTTCCTACTCTTTCCCCGGAGGTTGCAGTGATAAAAGTTCATTCTGGATTTGTTTCGAACGTGTTCAGAGTAACGAAGCCCCTATATTGTCCCAGAAGTCCATCAGGTTTGCAGAAATTACAAGTTTAGCAATCAAAGTCTTTGGAAACAAGTTATAATAGAAGGAAAGTCAGTTTCAATCAAAACAACTTTCAGATTGCATATTATAGGAAGAGATAAATTCAACATCCATTGTTTTGTGAAAATAATTCAATGATGAGGGAGGCAGGCTTCTTTAAAGTGATTAAATTTGGGAACATCAAGGCGGTTGTCAGACTCGTATTCTTTCGTTCCTGGCTTAAGATTTTGGATACCTCCTTTGTGAACTGACAGCAAGCATGCATTCCAAAACTCAAGAGGACCTTTCTCTTCAATTTTATGGGGTTGGAAACAATCGTGTTATCAGTCCACGTTCTGCTCTGTGGCCTCAAGCTTGTGCAGAGATGCACTGTGACAAGACTTACTGCAGTGTTAAGTATTCCAAACCACGCCGAGCTTGTGGAGCGCTATATCCAAGACAAATAGATGGTTCTGGAGAAGTGATTGAGGATATTCATGGATGCTATTCATCAAAACACGCGACGTACACATACTAGGGAGCCTAGACCCTTTTGGTATAATAAAAAATGTGAAGCACTGCCCTAGGGGAGGTAGGAGGAGCAGTCCTTAGAAACTTTGAAACTTAGATGGAGAGAAGAATGTAGGAGAGAGGATGGGGCAGCTAATCAACTATTTCAGGTCTGGGTACACCCCTTATATCCTTTTTGGAGCATAGACAAATATACATAAATATGTGGATAAATAAAATAATAATTGTGTGCCACATATATCAATCATTTTCTGTGGGTTTGTAAAGAAAATATATTCTCTTTGTGCCTTGCCTATATTTGTGTCATCCATTCGAGGCACCAAGTGTAAAATGGAAAACAGAAGCTGATGTTACTTTAGCTCTTGACATGGCCAAATATTTCCATTGATGGTGACTCTGGGTCTTTCTAGTCATTTTTTTTTTAAGTGAGAAAAACATCCACTTTGTAATTTATAGTGCTGGATAACCATTTTAAAAAAGAAAGAAAAACCAAACAAAAAATAAATACTCAAGGCTGTTGTTTGTCACTGGATTTTATTTCTAAGTATCCCACTTAGACTGCTCCTGACCCTTTCTTGGTACAGTCCATCTGGGGTGAGAGGTGGAAGGACTGGTTTCCCTGGGTCCCTAAATGGGTCAGATGTCAGTGGTGTCTGTGGGGTCTGCTTCCTTGACATTGTCTCCCAAATGAGAAGTGACCATTAAGACTTCCGGGGGCTTAATCTTTCAAACCTAGATCACCCCTGCTCAGCAATTTCAAACAAACCCAACAATGCGGCTGAAACTGGTACAAGATGGGGTACCCTGGGATGAAAGCGTGTGTTAGAGCAGCAACTGAAATCCAGAAAGCTAGAGCTGTGTAGCTTTCATGACACAAGCATTTGAGCCAGCACGTTTGACCAACGCTCACAACCCCCGCCTGCGCCCCCTTCCACCCCCCAATCCCTCTTGGATTGATTAAATTGGCTCAAGATGACACCAATAATTGGCTCAAGATGGGGCTTCGACAGGCCCAATGATCCATATCTTCGCATTCCCTAAAATCAGTCCTTTCAGCTCTGTGTTGGATTTAGGATGGTTTACATTGGCTCCGTCACAAACATTTTAATAAAGTCCCAGAGAAACCGCAAACGGGTGACATCATTGGATGGTGTTAAAAAAAAAAAGTCCCATTTTGTAAGAGAGAGGCTGGGCCTCCAGAGTGTGATCAGGGTCTGCCTTCCCCATTTGGTCATTCAGTAATCATCCTCGGTAATTAGGACCATAATATTTAAAATGGGGTGTGGCAGAGGGTTGCCGGCAAAGGACATTAGCTATTAAGTAAAAAACAAATATGAATATTTTGACATAAAGTAGCCAAGGAGATGAAGGACTCTAGGGTGGGTTTGCCGCCCCAGGACTGAAGGGCTGGCTGCCTGGACTTGGGCGGAGGCGTGTGGAGCATTAATGTAAGGACAGCCCCTTGTCCCCTGTCCCAGGACACAGAGACAGGACAGTGGGGCTTTGGAGCTGAGGACCCAAGCTGGAGAGGGGAGCTGCTCAGAGCCTGGGGATTCCCATTAAAGAGGGTTTCTTGCCGAGGGGTAGGCTAGAGGGAATTTTCATTTTCTTCTCTATACTATTCTCTTCACTTACCTGGAACTTTTCGTAAGAGTTTATATAGTTTTACAACACTAATAAAAAGACCACAAGTAAGCTTTTTCAAAAATTAGTGTAGCTATTTTGATTATGTCCAATGATTGTAATTATATATTAAGACTGAAAATATCTGGAAAAATGTGATATTAATCTTAATGGTAGTTCTCACTGGGTAGTAGGACTAGGGAAGATTTTTGTCTTCTATTCTTCTGTGAATTATTTTTGTAATAGATAAAAAATTTCAAAGGAAAGGGAAACATTGAAACCTCAAGAAAACAAATAGAGCTCATTTAGACGTAGATTAACCTATGTATATAGTGTCCTCCCTCTTCCTGCAAAAAAAAATTGAGAGTTGCTGCTTTAATTTTAGTATTATATTGTATTTTTAAAATGCATTTCAGGCAGAGGTGGGAGGATCGCTTGAGCCCAGAAGTTTGAGACTAGCCTGGGCAACATAGCAAGACCCTGACTCAAAAAAATGCATTTCACTCGCATGATTATGAACTTACAAGAAGCAAGATGTTTTCAAATGGCAGAATCCAGCTTCCCAGTTGAGGAAGGGACCAATGCTGCGTTCCCCGCGAGTCGGGCCTCGCTGTCTGAGGTGAGTTGGTGTGCTGGTGGGTACCCCCACTGTTGTTGCTCCCTCAGAAGGGGCTGGTGCATTTGATGTGTATGCCATTGTCAGGCAGCAGGGCTGAAGTCATGTCGAAGATTTCCAGAATAATCGATCCATATGGCCATCACAATTAATTGACTTTCCTGTGACTGAGGGTCAATCTGATGCCAGAATGTACCTTGATCACTTGTTTCTAGTGAGAGATTTCTAGACTGTTGTGTTTTATTTATCTTATAAACATATCTCTGTGTTTTATGGTTCACACTGAAAGAGGAACCTGGGGACCTTACAGACCGTGTAAAAAAAGGGAAAATTAAAACATAGACTATATGGGGTAAGGGTGTGTGTGTGTGTGTGTGTGTGTGTGTGTGTGAGAGAGAGAGAGAGACTTTTTTTTGTTTGTTTTTTTTAATGATGCACGTTTTAAAGACTGGGTCTGGCCATGACTAAAGGCTCATTGCTAATGCTGGGCCTTATTTCACTGACTGGAGATCAGGCATATGGAAAATACCTGTTAGTTCAACTAAATACACCTAATATGAAAATTGGACTCTGTTCCTTGTGGGAAACAAATGCATTAACAAATTTGCATAATGTAAACTCATCTCTTTAATGCCTGTTTGGCCCCAAAATATTGCTGGGGTTATTCTTTCCTTCTCTTCTCTCAGCCTAATTTTTTCTCATAGAGAAAGTGGGAAGGAGAATAGACTCTGGAATGAGACAGATGTGAGATCAAATCTCTTTTTTGTTTCTTGCTGTGTGATCATGGCAGGTTGCCTAACCTCTCTGAGACCACAGTTTCTTTTATGTGTAAAATGGAAATTGTATCCCTTTCTAAGGGTGATTTAAGAATTGTATGATATGGCCGGGTGTGGTGGCTCACGCCTGTAATCCCAGCACTTTGGGAGGCCGAGGTGGGTGGATCATGAGGTCAGGAGTTCAAGACCAGCCTGGCCAACTTGGTGAAACCCTGTCTTTACTAAAAATACAAAAAAAAGTTAGCTGGGTGTGGCAGCGGGCACCTGTAATCCCAGCTACTCAGGAGGCTGAGGTGGAGAATTACATGAACCCAGGAGGCGGAGGTTGCAGTGAGCTGAGATCACCCCACTGCACTCCAGCCTGGGCGATAGAGCAAGACTCTGTCACAAACAAGCAAACAAACAAAAGAATTGTATGATATGATAGATATAAAGCACCCAGCCCAGACTCTGTTTTGGCCACGCTGACAGAGGAAGGTGAAGTTTTGAGGCGTAAGAGAAGAGCCCCGGAATGAAGAGAGGAGAATATGGCTTTAGTCACAGCTGACTCACTTTGGGAGAGTCACGGCTTCTCTCTGGAACTCAGTTTCCTACTTAGAACATGGGGAAGGTAGAAGTGTGTGGAGTGTGTAGAGTGGTCAAGAGCCTGGATCAGTGGCTCAAATCCTGGCTGCCTTACCTTGGGCCACTTCACCATGCTGTGCATTTCCTTCTCTGTCAAATAGAGGCCTTGTGCAAGTTGTTTGAAAACCTTTGCAGCAATGCTTCGAGTGTGGTGAGTGTTGTTTGAGTGTCAGCGTTTGCCATTATTCTTATAACAATGTTCTCTTAGGTCCCTTCTGGCTCCATTTTAATTTTTTTTTTTTTTAATTTCTACTTCTTCTGTCCTCAAATTTTCAAGGACAGGCCGATTTTTATTTTATTCTTCAACATTAAGGTAACTGCAAACATATTGTTGAAGGAAAATAAAAGGTACTTCTCAGGCTTTCGTCTGCAATAACTTAAAGGACCCAGAAAAGAAAAAAAAAGAAAAAAAAAAAAAAACCCAAGGACCCAGCACTGTCTTGATTCTGTACAAATGTTCACCTCCTTCAAAGAGGCAAGAAGGCAAGTCCTGCCAGATCTGATTGTGCAGACCCGAAGGATCTGATCACCCGTCACTAAGGCTACTAATCAAATTTCCATCCAATATGCTCACGCAGGATTTCCTGATCAAACACTTAAGCCTGCCCCTCTGCACCCCCATTAGCTAACATGTTTTATATGCAGAGGGGTCATCAAAAGTGTAATTGCCTTAAAGAAACTTAATCCGCATTCTTGTCAACTCGAAGATAGCTAATAATGCTTGCTAGCTGATATTTTTCCAACATCAAGAGTGTACCAGAAATTAGGATCTTGTTCTTAATCTTCCTCACAGCAGATGTTGAAACCTAGGTGTACTGATATTGCTCACGGGCCAGGTAAAAGGATGAATTTTCTCTAAAATTTGCTGGCTTTTCTGGAAAATATGCTGCTGCCACGCAATGCTAGAAGACTGGAATAGGCCGTGGAGATCCAAGCCCAATGGTTTTTCCTAGTCAATGTAACATTATTTTGTCTTCCAAGTTCAAACTTTACCTGTGAATGCTTCTGAGGATATGGCATCCATTTTACATTTGAATACATTTAATCAGCTAACATTATGGAGTGTCTGCAAAATAAGTTTGCTAGGTGCCTGAAAAGAAAGCACCTCACAAAATGAAAGTACAGCACAAGAAAGGTATTATGTGAGGGTTGATTTTAATGTTAGTTATTGTATTTAATAAAGGTAATTAAAAACATTGCATGCTTGATATTGGTATTATTATGTGGATATATTCTAAATATTGCGTGTGCCTAACATTTTATTATTTTGTCATGCTTCACAGCTTTTAATATGTCCATTTGGTCAGTTTATCAGGGATTTTTTTTTTTTCAAAAATTGAGATTTTTTTAAGCTCTTATTTCTAAAGGTGTTTCTCATATTTGAAGTATGTTTTCTGTTTCTATTTTCAAATAATCACTATGTGAGTATTTTATAATCATGCAGTGTTCCCTTTAAGGGGGAAAACTTCCTATATCCATGTACATACATGTACATGTGCCTGCCTGCACATGCGTGCCCACATATACACATACCCGCACAGACACATCAACAGTGCCTCGCTGGGACTTGTAGTTTGAATGAGAAATAACCCCAGTCAGGCTGGGACAAGTAGGTCAGGAAATTTAACCTGACTCTCCCAACCCCAGTCATCATTGGCAGGGTCTGAAAAGGCCAGCTTTGTCAGGACTCAAGGATCCTTGGTGTCTGAGTGGCAAAACCGATTTGAGGTCCTGTCTGTCCTGTCCTAACATTTGCCCTAGACTCCTCCAAGCGGCACTAACTATCCCAGGCTTTTGTGCACAGTGCCTCCACGTGTGTGATTACCCCTGACTCCACTCCTGAATAAGGTCAGGGGTCATCTGCATGGACTTGTTCCACTACTTCGGCAGGACAAAGAAAATGTGTTCCTTGTGTTTACAGGGGAAGAACAGAGCCTGCCACGAGGGCCTGGAGAGGCCCGCATAAAACAGGCCCATATGACAAAAAGGTGAATGAATGGTATAAGTTGCAGCCATTTGTGGCAGTCTAGGTATATGCCTGTGAGGGAAGTAGGATTCTCCCTTCTTTACAGATGAGACATTAGGTGGCCTGTCAACGCCATAAGGTTCTTCAGTGCCACTGCCCCCACCAAGGATTAAAAACCCAGCCCCATCCATCTCCAAAGCCTGTGTTCTGTCCACTGTTCCCTCCACCCTGCCCCCCTAGGAAAACACCATGCACTAGAATCCTTATGCAGGGAGCCCGTGCACACACAGTCATACATGGTACATGCTGCTTCCTACGGCTGCAATGACTGCATGGTCTGAAGTTGTGCAAACAGGAAAGGGAAACACCTATGAGAAAGAAGCACATTCCTCCTCTGTCCTGTATACCTCTGCATGGGACACTCTGTGAGGAAGTCCTCAGACATCATGACGTCAATTGCCCTGGGTGGCATGGTGGGGGTGGCTCAGGAAGAAGCTGTCCAAATTTGCATCACCATCTGCCTCCCAAACTACCCTAGGTACTAATTAGGTACCCTAGGTACAAACTAGGTACCCTAGTTACTAATTAAGTAAACATTAAATAATCAGTAAGCAGTTACAGTCTCAGTAAATTCAGTGTCCTTGCCGAGCAACTGTAACTCCAAGACAAATCTCGTATCTACCTCCCTGTCTTTGTAATAGATTTCTGCCCCCATCCTCCTCTATATAAATGTTGAAGCGGTGTCTAGATAGGCCATTTCAACGATCTGGTTTATTAATACGGTTACTCTGTATTTTGTCAGGCCCGAATGTAGGAGCTGGATACACAGAGGTGAACAAGACATGGTCCTAGACCCTAAAGGCATTTGAGGGAGGTTAAACCGATTAGGCCTACCTGCAGGTTGAAAGGTGGTCAAGATGCTCCCTGCATTTGAATTTTCAGCAAAGACGTGAGCCTGCACTGACCTACCATGAGAAAGCAACTCTTAGCTTGTTTTCATTAGAGAAGCGTATCTCTGTATTTATTCTTCAACATAATCAGGCCTTTGAATTGGCTCATCTCAGGCTGGGTGGGGCAGAGGCAGAGAAGCAGTTCACTTCAGGTCAGTTTGGGCTTCTTGTAGAAAATGGGCTGGTACTTGATTGCACTGGATGAGCCATGTCTGATTTGAGAAATTACTCAGCAATCTGATATTTTGCTAGTTTGAAAAAAAATGTTCCCTACCAGCTGAATGCAAAACACATTTTATATGTTAATGAGTCATAAACTCAGAGAATATCCATGCTTGAAGAGTCCCTAAAGGTTATGGAGGCCAGCCTTCCCATTTGACAGATAGGGATACCGAGGCTCAGAGGGTAAAGGACTTGTCCAGAATTGAGGTGAAAATCACCAGGCAGCAAATTATGAGTATTTCTATTACTGGGGCATTTTCCAACATTTCCAAGTTTATTGCCACAAATAGAATGGTCTCAGTTACCCTGGGCAGCCACAGAACTTGACACAACTCAGGAAGTAGTTTTAATGTCAAGAGTTTCACATATTTTCCAACTTTGTTTTACCAAAACGCATCTGCTGTTCAGAAACATCCCCCGACTTCTAGGAGAAACATCTCAAAAGGACAATGAGAATATTTTCTATTTTTATAATGATGTCGAATCTTTTACCTTTGGGAGATTTGTATTTAAACCAACCCAGCTTGCCAACTTCCCTTAAAGAAAAAGTCATTAAATTTCCAATCGGAAATTTGAGCATAAATGAGATATTTCAAATGAAAACAGCAAGGAATTTGCAAAGGCATCTGATCCGGCATCATACTCCCAAATCTTCTTTAAATTAGCTCTATGTCAAAAGGCTACATGGAAAGACTTTTTCTTTTGTCTGATAAAGGAAAAATTGGAACAATATCACTTCACTTTAGGATCCAGGCTATCATTTGGTTTCATTCCAAGGAGACTTTTATTTTTTTTAAACTTTGGTCTGTAACTGCACATGTGTATGACTTTAATCAGTTTCTCCCATAACTTTACTGCCATTTGAGCTATTCTCTACTCACTGACCTTCTTTCAAATTAGATGGGTGGATCTTGTCTATGATACGACATTTAGCTCCATTGGAAGAGAAATATCTTAGCTGAATGTATGTAACATTGCTTTGCTAGAAGAAAATAAAATTCTTCTGAAAAGGCAGCTGGAGAGCAAAATGAGTTCACTGCTCTGGTGCCTCCTGGGGCTGTTCCTTATCAAAGCATGTGATTCCATATCAAAAAAACGTGACCATGGAGAAACACTTAAAGACCCACGACTCCACTAGAATCTACTCCAGTTTCACCCATTGCTTCCTTCTGAGCTTTCAGGGACCAAGATAGTTCTTTACCAAGCCTTACGGCCTGAATGTGTTCTCAAAGGAAGTCCCCCCGAGTCACTGTGGCCCTACTAGCCTAATGCCATCTCTTATCCAAGATCAGCTTGACCCCTGGTCCATCCAGTGATCTGTATCTCTCCCTCAAGTCAGAGGGGGCAAAGGTCTTAGTGTCACAGGCTTCCTGGGAACCAAGACAGTCCAGGTTGCAGCCAAGTTCTTGGGCCATGTCAGAAACTTGCTTCCTGAGTCTGGGCTTCATTACTTTCTCTACTTGTTCCATCGACAAACATTTACAAGCACCTACTCAGTGCCAGATCCACATGAGGCACCCAGCCATGGGCTCTCATGGTTTGTTGGCAAACTCAAATATGGAGGAGATGCTCACAGAAATGAGGGCATTTCTACGTTCTTTAATTCTAGGAATTGCCCAGTGTCCTTTCTGGGGTCAGAAAGCCTTGCTTTTCCCATCACATCTGCCTCAGAAGCTCAGAACACCGTGTTTGGGATTTCTGAACTAGTTGAAAAGTAATGAGAGACTATTTCAAACACTAAGGACCCAAAGTTGTTGGTTAATTATAGGTACATTTTCTCAGAAAATCCTCCCTAACAAAAAGAGACTTAGTGGAAAGTGGGATCGGGGTGGGGCCCAATCCAGACCTTTATGCTTCTTTCCTGTCAGGGTATCCATAATTCTGCTTCTTTTTCCCTCCCTCCCTTCTTTCCTTCCTTCCTACCTCCCTTCCCTCTCTCCTTTTCTCTCCCTTCCCCTTTTTCTTCCTCTTTCTTTCTTTTTCTTTTCTTTCCTTTTTCTTTCTTTTTCTCTGTTGTGCTTCAGGAACAGAACAATCACCTCTGGAAGAGACAGACATAAACTGTTTTTCCAGAATAACTTTAAGTTTTCTTTCCAAACAGTATCAACCCGGGAAAACCGTGACACCTTGGATCTGGCTCCCAGCATCCTACCTAGTTCTTTCGGGACTCTCCCCTCTGCCCACATTGCCCTTCTTCCTGCTCTTCCTCCAGCCTGCGCTGTAGCAGCTCCCTCTTCTCTCCTCCCCCTCTGCCAGCTCCCTTGTGTCTCTAACCCACTCCCTTGGAAAACCTCACTTTCGTCAAGAGTTTGGGAACTTTTCTGCCTTCCTCCCAGAGGCATTTGGATTTTAAATAAAAACCAGGGAGGCAGTGTTCAGGCAAGCTCCTGGTATTTATTTTGGAGCTCTATGTGGGGATGAAACAGAATCTCTAGATTGCCTCTCCGCCTTCAGTCTCAGGAACGAGGGGACTATTTTCTTGGTACCTTACATTTTGTGGGGCATTGCCTTCCCTCCTAAACTCTAGACAGTGGACTCCCTGAGGGCAGTGACTGTGGTGTTCCTAGTTGTGTCCCAGCACCCAGCGCTGAGCATGTGCTCTGACAGGGCTCACTGGGAGGAAGAACGGATTTGTACGCAGCGACAGCCTCCTCTCCAGGACTCACAGGCACCCACAGGAGGTTATGCCACAGCTGTTTCCTACTCCTCTCCTCTCCTGTCCTCTCCCACTTTCTGTTTTTCTTCACTTTGCTTTTCCAGTGACTAGTAAGCCAGTGAATGAGATCCTTAAGATTTTTAATTTTGGGAATTCTGAACAATTTTTCCGTGGCATAATTCATTTTCCAATATGGTTCATGTGTATTTGGGGAAAATAGGTATCGTTAAGTTTGTTAAGCATTAAGTTCTATTTATAGCTATTAGAGCATGATTGTTAATCAAGTATACCCTTACTTATTTTTTTCTACTTGATTTGTTGATTTCTGAGTGAGAAATGTTAACGTCTCCCATTTTGATCATAGCTTTGTCAATTTCTCCTTTTGGTTTCTGTTTTTGCTTTATGTATTTTTAAGCTGTGTTTTAGGTATGTAAAGATTAATGATTTTTATATGTTATAGATGTTCATTTATCAGTAGTAAACAAATGGGTTTGTCTCTTGAATTTTTTTCCTTCTTGGTCAAGCCTTCTCTGTGTTCCGACATTAATACTTTTGTACCTTTTTTCTTTATCATTTGCCTTATTTGTATTTTTTTCCTCGAGAAGTTTTTTTTTTTTTTAATAGAAGAGTACACAGATGTAATGAGCACAGATTCACGCAACTGAGGACTGCTTACTGTTGATCTTTTTCTCCCTCTTTCTCTTTTTATAAGAAATAAACAATCACAGATAGAGCTGCAGTTCTCTTAACCGACACTCTTTGTCTCCCCGAGACTTTCTTGAAGCATCCACTCTCATGAGTTTGGTGGGTGCCCTTCCTATCTATTAATCATGCTTTTACATACATGCATGCTGTTTCTAAATAGTACACATTAGGATTTTTGTGGTTTTAAATTTACATAGATGATGTCATACACTATATAGCATTCTGCACATTTCATTTTAAACTTACTCTGTTTAAAAAAAAAAAATTCAACCCTGTTGGTGTATGTAGATCTTGTTCTTTTTAACTGCTATGTAGAATTCTATCATAAAATTACACATTACATTTTATGTGTGTATTTAGTTACTGATATACATTTATGTAGTTTCTTATTTGCCGTCTCACAAACAATGCTGCAGAGTACCTCCCTGAACAAGTCTAAGTATTTCTAGATGTTTCTCCAGACTGGCTGTACTGTTCCACATCCCTGATAGCATGTGGGAGCATTTCTCGGGCGTATATTAGTAAGTGGAGTCTCTGAATTATGGAATATGGATATATGTAGTTTTAGTGGATTCTGCCTAGTGTGGGGTACCCTTACACCCCACTCCTTAGCAACACAACAGTACCCCTCTCTCTACTTCCTTGTTTTGAGATCATCAATACTTTAAAATATTTGCCCACCTGACTGGCAAAAAACAAAATTTATTGTGTGTTCTTTTGATTTGCATTTCCATGGAACTGAGAGTGTTTATTGGCCTTGAAACTTTTCTCCTTTGGAGCAGGGTATGTTTGTGTGGGGAGAGTATCATTTTTCCATTACTTGGATGGCCTTCTATTTTTTTAAACTAATCTGAGACTCCCTTGGCTTTTATAAGATTTTAATTTATTAAACAATTTTAGTTTCTGAAATATTTAAACTAATTCCTGCCACCTTATTTTAAGCTTTTGTTTATATTATTTTCTTATTGTTATTTTTGTGTTTCCCTTTCCTACTCTTTGTTATGTTGATCAAATTTACTTATTTCCATTTATATTCTGTGGTGCCTATAAATCTTTACTGTCAATATTTAAAGATATTATTCCATTCATGTTTATAATTAGCAACATATTTCTTTTGGATTTATTTGTCCATTGTCAGTCCATTATTTAGAGGTTTGTAGATGGAAAGAATTCTAAATTTTCAAATGTCTGAAAATGGCATTAATCCGTTTTCACATCTAAATGAGTGTTTGGCTGGGTATAGAACTTTATATTCAAAACCTATTTGAATTATTTTTAACCCTCAATAAATAACATTAACCTTGACAAACAATCGTTAATAAATAACATTAGCATTATTTCCCCATTGTTTTCTTGCATTTAATGTTGCTTGTAAGAAGTCTCCTGTTAACATCATTCTTATTCCTCTGTATTTTATCTATTTTTTTCCTCCTCTCTGGGAGTATCTAGGATTAAAGAGAATTCTTATTAAGACTATGAAATGTAAATACTTTACAATTTATTTTTTATTATTGTGTTCATTGATATTCATTTTCAGTTAACTTTGTGCTTGGTTTGGGAAACTTTAGGGTATTCAACTTTGAACAATTGTCTTCTTCTATTTCTTTGAACTTGTGGTACAGAGTTGAGTTTATCATTCACCTCAATTCAACACCTACTCACCATTGGTCTGTGTGTAACTTTTCTCATTTGATATTACCAGTTTTTGCCTCTCATATCATTAATCTGCACTTCCATCCCTCCTTCCCCCTCCCCACCCTGCAGTAGTACCCTTGCTAGTGCCTTTGGTATATATCCTTGCTTTACATGATATTTTTGTTTATGTACCTATTTTTCTTTTTCCCTTTTAGACCTCAGGTGCAGGGCATTGAGTTTACCAAGTTCACCAATTCATGATCATTGCCTTTATTTGTCTATTCAGGGCCCTTCTCTTGTTTTATTTATTCTGTTTTGTTTCCTCACCTCCTCCAATGCCTTTACTTCCCATCCCTGAACATTTCTATATGTTCTTATAAAATGTACAGAGTTGTTTATATGTGAAGGTATTTTCCATTTACACACATGGCATTTTGCTGCAGAGCTTTGTTTCTTAGGCTTTTCACCGAGCACAGGTTTTCGAAGACCCACCCATGTTGCTCTGAACACACAGTCCGTGGGTATGGTACCAGCAGCCCATGCTTTATTTGCTGCATAGCACTCCATCCACTGGTGAAGGGACCTCGGTTGCCTCTGCTCCTCGCTACCTCAAACGACACGATGATGAACATCTCACACATGTCCCCTGTGGACCTATGTGGGATTTTTCTGGAAATACATATCCAGGAGGGCAACTTCTGAATCGTGGGTATAGATTTTCTTCATTTAATTAAATACTGCCAGATTTATCCCCCAAATGTGTGTATCACTGTACATTCCTGTCACCAGGGAATGGAAGACTCTATATTCAAACTTTCTGTCAACATTACCATTGTCTGATTTTCTACATTTTTTCCAGTCTACTAAGAACATAGAAATTTATTTTATTTTAATTTGCATTTCTCTAATCACTAAACACTGTAGCTGTTTCAGTTTTCTCTTTGTGATTACCTGTTCTTATCATTTTCCCATTCTTTTTTTTTTCTGTTTTGACTGTGTCTTTTTTGTGGTTATTGTTGATTTTTTAGGAGATCCTTATAGAAATTAGACTCTTGTCAATTTAACACATTGCAAATATTTTCTTCCAACTGTCTGCCTATAATTTTGTCTATGACTTCTGTCAGTGAAGAAAAATATTTAAATTTTATTTAATCAAATCATCTTTTAAAATTAATTAACTTACTGCTTGTGATGTATAATTTGGGAATTTTATTTAAGGAGTCTTCCATCTGTAGGATACAGAGATTTATTATCTACTATCAGTTTTATTGTTTTACATTTTGCTGTGTAGCCTTTAATCTATCCAAATTCTGTCTTTATGCATTATATTAGATAAGGATCCAGTTTAAAGTTTTTTTCTGAAGTAAGCCATTTTTTCCAAGGCAGTTTTCTAAAGAGGTAATCTTTTCCACATTAATTTGTGATGCCACTTTATCTGTGTCAAATTCTCATATATACAGGAGCAGGTCTCTGAGCTCTATCTTCTGTACCATTGTCCATTTGTGTGTCCTTGTGCCAGCAATAGACTGTTTTTATTGTTATGGCTTTGTAGTATGTCTTAATAGCTATTTGGGCAATTTCAAAATAGTTTAACTATTTATGGTTCTTTATTTTTCCACATATATGTCCATATAAATTTAAAAACTTAAAAAACCCCTCTTGGACTTTTCATTGTGATTACAAGGCATTTTAGGTTATTTGGGGGAGCATCAACATCCTTATACTATTAGATGTTCCCACTCAAAAGTATGGGACATCTGCTTATTCAAATCTTCTGTGCCCTTCAGTGGAGGTATTAGGTATTTTTTGTCAAGATAATTCTTAGATGACAGTTTTTTTTTTTTTTTTGAATCCTGAATGGCACCTTTTTTGTGTTACATTTTCTAATTATTTCTGGTTTAGAGAATACTGTTGAGTTTTGTAACTTGATATTGTGTGTCTTAGACAGGACAACAACATACCCTGGACTAGGTGGCTTCTAAACAACATTTATTTCTCACAGTTCTGGAGGGTGGGAAGTCTCAGATCAGGGTGTCCATAGATTCAGTGGCTGGTGAGTGCCTGTGTCCTGGTTCATAGGTGATACCTTCTTGCTGTGTCTTCACATGGTAGAAGGTATGAGGGACCTCTTTTATAAGAGTGTTATTCCCATTCATAAGGTCTATGCCCTGATGACCTAATTACCTCCCAAAGGTCCTCCACCTTGCGTGCTGAAATTTCAATGTAAGAATTTTAGGGGAACATAAACACTTAGACCATAACATTATTTCTGATAACTTGCTAAACTCTCTTCTCATTTTAATATTTACTGATTCAGTTGAAAGGATAAGTCTTTGAAATATTTAGCAGTTGTGTGTTTGTGTGTATGGGTTTTAGATTTACATAAATGATGTGGTATAAACCTCCTTCTGTTCTATTCTTTTCTGTTTTAAACATAGTGTTTCTAAACAATATCTATGTTACCGCATGGATCTCAATATATGATTCCTTTTGTTATCTGCAGCATATGCCACTATGTTTTGTTTATCCATTTTCTTAGTGATTAAACCCTAGGTTGCCCCCACTCCCTGCTATGAGAATCATTGCCATGATAGGCATCCCTATATATGTTCCTTTATGGAGCCACACACCAATTTTTCCAGAGCAGTATCAGGAATGGAGTTGATGGGTCGCAGGATATATGCATGCTGAATTATATTATACTAATTGCTTCCAGATTGTTTTTCAGAATTACTGTGCCAGTCTACACACCCATTGATGTTGAAACAGGGTTTCTTTCCCTGCATACGCCATCACCATCATTTGTTATTGTTCAACTTTATAATTTTTACTGCTCTAATGGCTGCAAAATTGTATCTTGCTAGATTTATTTTTTCTAATTACTAACTAGAAAAATCAGTATTCTAATTACTAATTATTATTCTAATTAGAAAAACAATCTAGTTACCAATATGAAGAGTCTCTCCATAAACTTGTTACTCATTCAGGTTTCCCCCACTTGAACTGTCCTCCTTGATTTGCAAGAGCTCCTTTAGAATTCTGACATTAATTATTACACTATCTCCTCCCAATGTGCCACTGGCCTATTCACTTTGTCCCAGGTATTCTTTATTGTGCATGGCCAGTATAACTCCTAGGCATTTTGTTTTTCTGCTGCTACCATGAGTGGCATCTTGTTTTCTGTTATAGTTTGGGTGGTAGTGTTACAGAGAATAGTACTGACTTTTGGAAGTGAATCTTGTTTCTGACAGCTTTGCTAAATGTTCTTATCATTTCTATTGTTTATACAGTTTTGTTGTATTTTTCTATGTAGATAATCAAATTATCTGCAAACATGAGAGTTTTGATTATTCTCTTTCTATCTTTTACCTCCTATTTCATTGTCTTGTTCTATAGGGTAGGGCTGCTAGTATTAGGGTGAAAGTAGTTAAAACAGTGACAGTGGACATCTTTGATTGGTTGTTGATATTAAAGAGAAATGTCTAAAGATTTTCCATGGAGTGTGATGTTTACTCCATGTTTTAATCTATAGCCATGTTAACATAAGGAATTTCTGTCTCTTAGTTTTCTGAGAACTTTTATCACAAATAATTAGATTTTTAACATAAATAATTAGGCTATTTTTTTTTTGCACCTAATGACACAATAATGTAATTTTCTCCATTGGTCCACGAATGTGTGGAATACATTAACTTTAAAATTGTATTGCAGTATAATGTATTCTTTTTAATACTCTTTTGGATTCAGATAACTATTTTTAAGGGTCTTGTTTTCTTTCCTTATAAGATCCTTATCTGCCTTTGGAATCTCAAATACATAAGCTTCATAAAATGAGTTTGGACAGACTTTACTCTATTTTCTAGAACATCTTATATAACAAAGAGTTTAACAGTTTCTTAAGATTGTGTTGGCCTGTCTATAAAGCCATCTAAGCTTGAGGTTTTTCATGGTGTTTGAAGTGGGCAGTAGGAACAAAGTAGTCTTTAATTCCATAATTTCTATTTTTTAACGATTATTTTATTTCTAGTTAATCTTTTACCACATTTGGCACTATATACTCTTTCCAAAACTTTATCCATTGTTATCACATTGATTGTTCATAATTCTTTTTCATTCTGCATTTTGCTTAAAGTTTTCTCTTTTTTTCCTTTGTCAGTCTTGATGGATTTGTCCATTTTATTAGTGTTTTTAAAGAGCCAGTGTAATATTTTCTTTGTTTTATTTGAGTGTTCTCTATTTTGTTGTTTTCTGCTTTTATATTTTTTTAAAATATTTCTTATTTTTCTTTTGGGGGATTTTTTTGCTGTTCTTCCAGTTTCTTAATTTGAATGCTTACTTTATGGTCTGATAAATGTATTTAAAAGCTATAAACTTTCTCTGAGTACTGCTTTAGCTATATACTATGGATTTTGACATATGGTACAATTCAGATATAAATATCTCATAATTTTTTTAAGCATAATGTTATTTTTTATTTCATTTTTTTGAGACAGGGACATGCTCTGTCGCCCAGGCTGGAGTGCAATGGTGCAATCACAGCTCACTGCAGCCTCGACCTCCCGGGCTCAAGCCATTCTCCCACCTCAGCCTCCCGAGTAGCTGGGACTGCAGGCACATGCCACAACACCTGACTAATTTTGTATTTTTGGAGAGACAGGGTTTCTCTATGTTGCCCAGGCTGGTCTCGAACTCCAGGGCTCAAGCAATCCATCCACCTCAGCCTCCCAAAGTGCTGGTATGACAGGCATGAGCCACTGTGTCTGGCCTACCATAAATTTTAAACTTCAGTTTTGTTAGTATTTTTCTGATTGATATATTAATTTATGAAAAGGATGTGTCAAAATCTTCAACCAAAATTATTGACGTATATTTTTCTATAGTATATAATAATAAATTAATAGTTAATTTATATATTTTGAAGCTATATCTTTAGCTTTATGTGGGTTATGTAATCTTTGTGTCTTAAAGATGTGTTATTCATTTTACATAATTTTTTTCTCTGTATGAGGTTTTTTGCCTTAAAATTTTAATATAAGATAAAATGTATAATTTTAATATAAAATAATTTTAATATAGATTTTTAATATAAGATATATATTAAAATTACCACTCTCATTTTCTATTTACCTATAATATCTTCTTTAATTCCTTTATTTTCCAACATTCTATATCCTTCTGTTTGAGGTATTTTCTTCTGGGCAATACGTGATTTGATTTTTAAAAAATCCATTCTGAGAGGCTAGGTGCAGTGGTTCGTGCCTGTAATCCCAGCATTTTGGGATCCCCAGCCTCTGCGCCATGGACCGATACCAGTCTGTGACCTGTTAGGCACTGGGCTGCACAGCAGGAGGTGAGCGGCAGGTGAACAAGTGAAGGTTCATCTGTATTTACAGCCACTCCCCGTTGCTCATATCACTGCCTGAGCTCTGCCTCCTGTCAGATCAGCAGTGGCATTAGATTCTCATAGGAGCACAAATTCTATTGTGCTTTGCATGCGAGGGATCTAGGTTGTGCACTCCTCATGACAATCTAATGCCTGATGATCTGTCACTGCCTCCCATCACCCCCAGATGGGACTGTCTAGTTGAAAGAAAACAAGCGCAGGGCTCCCACTGATTCCACTTTATGGTGAGTTGTATAATTATTTCATTATATGTTACAATGTAATAATAATAAAGTGTACAATAAATATAATGCACTTGAGTAATACTGAAACCCTCCCTGCCACTCTGGTCCATGAAAAAATTGTCTTCCATAAAACTGGTCCCTGGTGCCAAAAAGGTTGGGACTGCTGTTTTAGCACATGAATTTACTTCTCAGCCTTTCTCTTTCTGGAATTCAGTGCATTTAATTGAGTTTTTACATTTTGGCAATCGTTTCTTATTTTCAAGAACTTTGTCTTTTTTTAATGTCAGCTGTTTCTTGTTTCATAGATGTGGTATCCTTTATTATTTCCCTGAGGACATTACTATACCTTAAAAGTTGCTTTCAGAATGTCTCGTAACTCTGTTTTCTTACTTGTTGTTACTATTGATTGAGTTTGGTGCCTTTCTTTCATATATTGGTGATTCTTTGGTGTGTACCTTTCTGTGTTTTTGAGATTCCCTGTGTACCAATCTGGAGATGCTATTTTTCGCATGCTGATCAGCCTGCTTCTAGTAATTTATTTTATGGAGGGAGAGACTGGGATGAGGCTGGGAGAACAAAGGTATGTGAAATTGACGTATACTATAAGCAGGAATATCGGGTCTCATCTTAGACTTCTCTGGTCTAAGCCTCTGGTGTATAGGCTGAGGTTTCTGCTGCCAGATGCTTGGGATCAGGAATGGGGCTAAGAGACCCACTTGCCTAAATGTTCCAGATGCCATGCCCCAAACAACCATGCCAATGGTCACTTATTTGTACTCCCTATTCCAGCCACCTTTTAGCTTGGAGCATCCCCAGAGTTGTGCCACATTTCACAGTGGTCCCCAGTTGAGGGTCTTTGACTGGTGTCTTTGACTGAATTCTATCAGCCAAAAATCTTGTTTTTGTTTTTTGTTTTGTTTTGTTTTTGACTTGGTCATTTGTGACAAGGCAGGCAGACACATATGTTCAGTGTGCCATCTTGATATAATCTCTATGGACTATTTATTATTTTTAAAACAAATTTATTTTTAAAAATTATTTTTACTAAATATCAAGCAGAGAAAAATTGCACAGAAGAGCAACCTGATAACTGGTATCAAACAGCTGCAAATTGATCTACAAAACTTGAGGATCACAAAAGGTCACTTTTTGTGGAGTGAGGCTCCTTCTCCCTCCCCTGAGAAGAGCAGGAGCCTGGAACTCTGGAGGCCTCAGAAGCTCATGGGGGCAAAGCCTCTTGTCTGCAGCTGCCCAGACATATCTGGGCAGACCCACCAGATCTGTTCCAAGACAGCAGCTCTGCCAACTGTATCAACTCTGTCCCACCACAAGCTTGGCCTCGGGGACCTTCTCTGTGGCTGGTAAGGATATAACACATAGCGTTCGAACTTTAGACAGCTCTGTGTGGTCACCCCATTTAGAGCCTTGTCATTTTTAGGGCTTTGTGCACCAGCGGGCATGGATCCTCCACCCATGGAACTCTGACCTCCCAGGCCCAGGATCTCTCTGCCCCCTCCTGCTCCCTGACCTCTTCTCTGCTTCTCTTTTTCCTCCTCTTGCTCTTCCCCTTTTTCCTTCTCTCTCCTCCTCCCTCCTTCTTCCTCCTCTTTCTCCTCCTTACCTCTTTCTCTTTTCCCCCTCCATTTCCTTCTCCTCCTCCAGCCCTGGCCTCCTCCTTACTCCTTGACTATCTCCATGGATGTAGATCTTTAAAAAGGAAACTCATTTGCAGTTGACTCCAGGCAACTTCTCTTTCTTCATTTTTCCTACTGTGAAACTCTAAAATCTCTAGGGAGTAGGAAGTCTAGAACTCAAAACCCTAAGGCCTGGCTACCTTGCCTATGAGAAACAAAGGCAGAACTCCCTTGGTCCCTTTGCTGCTACTCTCACTGCAGCCGAGGTAGAGATATGAACCCTTAGTTTCTCTTTCAGTTCTTTGCCATGCTACTGCTGTAATTGTTGCCTTGAGTGTGTACTTCTGACTGCCCAGTCCAACCTTCCCATTGGCACAAGGCTGTTCCCAGCTGGGCCCAGGCCTGCCCCTTTGTCCATTGCAGTCTGACCCTTGTCCAATCACTCAAGATAATGTCATTTTTAAAGGTAAACTGCATCTGCCCCTTCATTGAGCCTCTTTTGGGGCTCTGAGGGTCTGTCCTGGTCCTGGTGAATATGCAGGGCATGCTGGTTAGGGGGAAAGCAGGGGAAGAAGAGAAAAGAGGGAGCAGTCTGAGTGAAAGGGGCCCGCTTGGGGGCACCCCTCAGCCATGGGGCCTCTGTCCTTTCCTTGCAGGACTGACAGACCGCCCTGACAGCTTTCGAGATGCTTGAGGAAGGCCTCTCATGTGGGTAGAGGAGGCATGCCCTTGTTTAGTGTTCAGGGCCTGAGGCTGTTGACCCACCTGATGACTGAAAATCTAACCCAAGATACTCAGTCCTTTGGAGTAGGGCCTACCCTCTAAGATATGACTATCCTGAGAGGGGGACAGAGGAAGCTGTAAGTCCCCTTGAGGGGTAGAATATTATACTTCTGAGATTTCTACCAAGCTAGGGCACTGATGGGGTCTGTAGAGGTGAAATGAGCCAGGGCTATGGCTCTGCACTTCAGAGAGCTGAGGTGGTCAGACCTCTGGATCAGCAGTGAAGCCCTGACTATTCATCTCTATGAATAACTGCTGATGATCTTGGCTCTAGGGGTCTGTTCTGTGGCCACCCCTGCTGGGAAGCAAGCTCAGGATTCCATCTGACTCCAAGTCCTTGAACCTGTCTCAGCATAGACCATACTGTTGGTCCTTCCAGCTCACTCCACAGGGCACACAAGGACTCCTCAGGGGACTCAGGGGTGGTGGCTCTATTTACCATTTTGTGCCCCCCAAGCCTGATACAGGCCCTAGTCACCAGTAGGTCAACAGCTGTTGGGGGCTAAAGGAACTCAGCTGTGCCCTGAGCCCTGGGCCATGGGAAATACAGAATAGAAGCCCAAAGTGTGGTCTCTGGAACCAGACAAGTGCCAGAGGGGGTGCCTTTTCACAGGTGTGGCCCTTTCAGAATGCCTGGCCTTCTTCCACTGGAGGCCAGCCCCGCCCCTCTTCTGGGGACAGCCCCGGCAGGGTCCATGGGAACGTGAGGCTCCTGGCTGTTGTTTGCCTCAGCTAATCTCAGGAATGCACTTGTTTTCCCTTTTGGTTTGGGAAGTCCTCAGCAGCTCCCCTTCATGTCGATAGTGCTGAGGGTAGAGGCCGTGGGAGCCAGAGGGCAATGATCCTGGCTTGCTCTGTTGCTGGCTTGCTTTTTTTCCAACTGTTTCTGTTACCTCCGGCCTCCATTTTAGCTTCTCCTTGAAGTTTCCAGCAACCCTGGAAAGAAACGTTCTGAATTTGAACACTTCAGCCAGTCTCCTCACAGTAGGGAGTACTTGGGCAAGTGTGATGATCTCTATTTTACAGATGAACCTAGAGCTCAGAGAGGCTAAGTTAGTGCTCATGGACACACAGCAAGTGAGAGCAGAGCTGGAGTAGAACCCAGCACCTCCCGCCGCCCACCCTGGCCCTCCACTCCGAGCTCCAACTCCAGGGCACTGATCTCACTTGGCAGCTATGGTCTGTTACTTGCCATCTCCTTCACTTGATTTCCTTGAGAGGAGTCCTGCAATACTCGTCTTTGTACTCCTAGGTGTGGCCCAGTGTCCAGAAACATGGAAGACACTCAGTGGATGTTTGTTCAAAGAATGAATGGCCTCTACTATGTGTCAGGAATTCTACTGGGTGATTTTTACACATGTAATCCTTGATCTTCACAACAACTCTGAGAGGTAGTTGTTGTCCCCATTTCATGAATGGAACCTCTAGGGTTCAGAGAAGTAAGTTGGCAAAGATCATGAACCTTTAAAAGGTTGAGATGAGATTCGGATCCAAGTGGTCAGACTCCAGGACTCATGCTGGCTCCCAATACAGATGAGATGATAAAAGATCTGAAAAGAAAGGACAGTGGGCAGAACTGCAGGGCCTTCCTTCTTGCTGATTTTGCAGTGATCTCTGACTGAGGGAGGTTACAAAGGTGACCTGAGCTCCCTAAACATGGAGACAATTATCAGCGCCTCTCTGCACTCCCTCCAATCTCAAGCTCACAAACATATGTTTATTGAATGACTGAATGACCACCTCTGAAGTTGGCCATTCAGGCTATTCACTCTCAGAGCTGGTCTTTCTGGCTGCTCTTTCTTCACCGGCTTTGGAGCCTGTCATTCTCTGCCCAACCTTGAATGCTAGGATTCCTAAGGCATGTTTCCTAAACCTTGTCCTCATTACTACACCTCCTCTGAGTGATCTCATTTCTAGTGGTGGTCTCAGTTACCCCCTGTGTGTAGGTGGCTTCCAAACCCATATTTCTAGCTCAGACCTCCCCTGTGAGCTCCAGAACTTCATAGGTTTCCACACAAATGTCCAACAGACATCTCACTTCAACACTTCAGAAAGCACTTGTGCCATTTTTCCCCCACCCCAGACATTGACTGGGACAGTCATTACTTAGCTGCCCAAGCTCCCAAGTCATGCGCATCCTCGACATTCCCTCATCCTCACTTTCCCACATTTAACTTATCCTTGGCTAATCACCAAGTTCTGGTGCTCTACAAATTTGGGCCATCCTGGTTTATCCTTTGAATTACTCAACAACTTCCCAACAGATTTCATACACTCCAGTCTCTTCCCCTAATTCCACTCCATCCATTCTACACAAAGCAGCCAGAAAAACCTTTTAAATCACATATCTGACCATATCACACCCTTGCTTAGAGATCTATGTTCAAGGAGAATATTCAAATTCTCACCATGACATCCAAGTCCCTCAGGATCTAGTCCCACTAGTTTCTTCAATCTCAACGTTCTTCCTGCTCACATGATAAACTCCCTGTCACTGAGCATTTGCTGCTCCTGAAGTTGTCATGGGCCTCTGGACATGCCATCCCCCGGGCTGGAGTTTTATTCCTTCACGTCTGCACCTGCCTAATTGTCATTAAACCATTGGGACCCCGCCTGGATGTTGTCCCTTCTTAGAAGTGATCCCTGATCCTGCAGGCTGAGCCAGGGTCCCGTTCTCTGGGCTCCTCTAGCCCCCTTGGATCCCTGTTTTAGAATAGCCTCCAGATGTGTTCTGTGAGGATAGGGAAGGCATCCAATACATCTTTGTCCCCAGTGCTTAGCCCAGGGTCGGGTGCAGGGAACCCCATGAATGTCCAAAAATTAGACATGAATCCTGAGTCATTGGAAGGAAAACATGGCTTCTTCCCTTTGTATCTTGGCTTTAGTTAGCTGGGTTTTCTGTCCTCCCAGCCCTAGTTCCCTGTCTCAGCTTGCTCTGGGACACGACCACCCTCCAGCCCCCATTCTCAGAAGCATCACCTCCAGTCTGCTAGCCCACTGTGGTAATCTCTTAAGGCCCTCCAGGACTATGTCAGGATGCAGAGGGGATTAGGACCCATGTGTCTCCCAGGGCCTCATTTCAAGGCCCTAGGAGAACGCTCCACACAGTTATTCCGCAGCCATTCCTGAAGCCTCAAATCCATTTCTCAGGGCATGAGAAATTTCACTGAAAAGTTAAAGATGAATATTAGATGTCAAATCCCTTGAAGAGAAAAAACATGTAGATTACTTCACATTACTAGGTATGAATGACCAGCGTAGTATACTTCCCTGGGAGCAAATGTGGACAGATGAGACAAGGCCCAGGAACAGGAATTCTCTGGTTGCATAAAAGAGGGTAAAAACCCATGAAAAAGGGAAGGGACACTGCCAGACTGCCTGGCCCACACCGTACAATGGAGCATTCAGTTCTTACCTGAAGGACCCAGTGGTGTGTGTGTGTGTGCATGCATGTGTGTTTCCTCGAGTACAACTCCTAGAAGCAGAAAAATTCTCTTAATGGTTCCATAACCTCAGCAAGGAGCTGGACACACAGTGGGTACCCAGTAAGTGCTTGCAGCTGGCTTGTTGCCCCAGAGCCTGGCCTGGCAGCTGTTCCTGCTGGGTGCACTCGTCAGCCACCTTCCCAGGGGATGTGGAAGTGATTGCAGTGGGAGTGAGGGATCCTTCCTGGATCGCCTTTCGGCTCTGATGAGCTCCTTTCCCATGAACTCACTGCCCTTCCGGCCACTGAACTAACATGATCTAATGGAGCAGCTCCCCAGGCGGCCGGGAGTAGCTGAGGGCGGGAGAGCCTGGAAGCGCCTCTAGGGTTCCAGCTCCTTTCTAGGATCAGAGCCCCTCTTGGGAACTGTGGATTCCCTAGAGATGGCCCAGAGCATCTTTTCTCAGTCCTACCCACCCCTTAGTGTCTTACATTCATTCAACGAATGTTTATATGTGTACCTGCCAAGCACTAGTCTGGGTGCTGGCAATGCAGTAGTAAACAGACGAAAATCTCTGTATTGAGAGTATATTCTAGTATCTCTTTTGGTGGTATGTGGTATTATAATACTGTGTGAGATAGTGATAAGTACTAAGAAAAAATGAAGGAAAGGAGATGTGAAATATTTAGTGGAGGAAATGTTGAAATTTTAGAGTATCCAGGGAAGGCCTCATTGAGAAGGTAATTTTTAAAATGTATTTATTTTTGTTGTGGTAAAATATACATAACATGAAATGTACATCTTAGCGATTTTTAAGTGTATAGTTCAATGGTAGGTACAATCACATTGTTGTGCATTCATCACCACCATCTCTCTCCTGCACTTTAAAGTCATCCTATACTGAACTTCTGTGTGCCTTAAGCAATAACTCCCCAGTTCCCTCTCACTTCAGCCCCTGGTAACCCCTGTTCTACCTTCTGTTTCTAAGAATTTGACTACTCTGTGCCTCTTTTTTTCTGAGACAGATTCTTGCTCTGTCACCCAGGCTGGAGTGCAGTGGCATGATCTTGGCTCACTGCAACCTCCGCCTCCCAGGTTCAAGCAATTCTCCTCCCTCAGCCTCCAGAGTAGCTGGGATTACAGGCACGTGCCACCATGCCCAGCTAATTTTTGTATTTTTAGTAGAGTCGGGGTTTCTCCATGTTGGCCAGGCTGGTCTTGACCTCCTGACCTCAGATGATCTACCCGCCTCGGCTCCCAAAATGCTGGGATTACAGGTGTGAGCCACCGCACCCGGCCACTCTGTGCCTCTTATTAGTGTAATGATACACCACATATATGCCTTATATAAAAACTGCTCATATGCTCCTCACACTACCTTATATAAGTAGAATCATACAAGATTTGTCCTGTTGTGTGTGGCTTATTTTATATAACATAATGTTTTCCAGGTTCATCCTAATGTAGTGTGTGTCAGAATTTCATTCCTTTTGAAGGCTGAATAATATTCCAGTATATGTATATACTACTTTTGTTTTTCCGTTCATCTGACGAGAGATATCTGGGTTGTTTCCGCCCTTTGGTGACTGTGGATAATGTTACTATGAGCGCTGCTATATAAATAACTGTTTAGTCCCTGCCTTCAATTCTTTTGTGTATATACCCAGAAGTAGAATTGCTGGATCACATAGTAATTCACTGTTTAATTACTGGAAACTGCCATACTGTTTTCCACAGCAGCTGTACCACTTTACATTCCCAGCAAAAATGCACAATGGTTCCAACTTCTCCCGCATCCTTGTCAGTACTTGTTTCCTGCTTTAAAAAAAAATAGTACTCATCCTAATGGGTGTGAAGTGGTATCTCATGGTGGTTTTGATTTACATTTTTCTAATGATTAGTGATGTTGTCTTTTCATATGCTTATTTCATATGCATATGCAATTTGTATATTATCTTTGGAGAAATGGCTAATTAAGTTCTTTGCCCATTTTTTATTTGGGTTATTTGCTTTTTGTTGTTGATTTTTAGGAGTTCTTTATATATTCTGGTATTGATCCCTTATCAGGTATATGATTTACAAATGTTTTTTTCCTCATTCAATCAGTTGCCTTTTCACTGTGTTGATAGTGTGCTTTGATGCACAACAGTTTTTAATTTTGATGATGCCCAATCTATTTTGGTGGTGTTGCCTATGCTTTTGGTATTATATCCAATAAATCATTGACAAGCTCAATGTCATGAAGTTTTTCTCCTATGTTTTAAGAGTTGTATAAGTTCAGATCTTACATTTAGGTCTTTGATCCATTTTGAGTTAATTTTCATATATGACATTAGTTAAGGTTCCAACTTCATTCTTTTGTATGTGTACATTTTTCTTTCCCCATATCATTTATTGGAAAGACTGTCCTTTCCCCAGTTAATAGTTTTGGCACCGTTGTTGAAAATCATATGAGGGAGAAGGTAATTTTTGAGTAGAGACCTGGAGGAAGTGAGGAAACTAGCTATGTGGATGTTGGGGGAAGAGCACCTGCCAGGGGAAGTAGACAGTGCAGAGGCTCTTGGGGGCACATTAAGAGGGTGGGTTTGGCTAGAGTGGATTGAATAAGGGGCAGAGGGGTAGGAGATGAGGTAAGAGAAGTGGGGGACATTGAGGAGGGCAAATCATGGAGGATGCTGTGGGTCACAGAGAGAACTTTGCTTTTACCCTGAGCAAAACTGGAAGCCATTGGGGGGCAGGACATGATCCTATTTATGTTTCCACTCTGGCTCATATGTTGGGAATAGTCTTAGGGTCCCAGGACAAAAGCAAGAGACCAATGAGGGGGACACCCAGGTGGAATAAGATGGGAAACTGGGACACGGGGTGGAATGTAGTAAAAATCTGGACAATAGGATTAGATAACAGACCAAATGTCAGGTATGGGGAGGGAAGGGGAGGGAGGAAGAGAGAGAGAGGGGGAAGAGAGAAAGGGGAATAGGAGAAAGGGAGAAAGATAAAGGAAGACTGTGGCAGGCACAGGTTTTGGGGCAAATTTAGGACTTCAGTTTTGGATGGCTAAGTTTGAAGCACCCATCAGCCATCTAACTGGAGGTGTCATGTGAGAAATTGGAGCTGGGTCTGAAGTTCAGGAGAGAGGTCTTGGCTGGAGTCATGGAGGAGGCAAGAAGTTTCGTATGTTGCTATGTGACCTCAGGCCAATCTCTTTCCTTCTCTGGGCCTCAGTTTTTCTCTGGGCAAAATAAAGCAGCCGGATGACCTGCTCTCTGACTAGTGCCTTCCAGCTCTGCTGTTCCCTGGTTCTAACTGGAGAGGAAGAGAAGCAGCAGCTCTGGGATGCCCCATCTTCCACAGACCCTCTCCTCTTTCTAGATGATTTTTCTCTTAAGATCACCTCCCTCAACAGACTGCCCAGCTACCAAGACCCAGGGTTCGTATCTTGGAGAACACCTTAGGTAAGGAGCGTAGGCGGCCTCAACTCTAGCCATCCTCTCTCTGCCATCTGGGCTCCTTCAGAAAGATAATGTGGGAGCCACACAGTGAAGGCTTCTGGGTGAGGAGAGGCTGGCTGTGTAGTGGAGTGATTTGGAGTGTGGGCTAAATCACATCTTAAATTCTAACCACTCTTAGCTTCCAATCTTTGCCTGTGACCAAAGAGAATATAAAAGGGGAATTCTTTCCAAACCAGTATCTCTAAGTTTAATTTTATTTGTTCATCCCTGTAATAAAAGTAAATAACAGCTAACTGTTCTAGTGCCAAGTGTCTGGCCCACATTGGCTTAATTTACTCTCATAGAATATTGTGAGGTGTGTGTTCCTCCTCTTACTTTAGCATCCAGGACACCAAGGCTCAGAGAAGTTACTTAGCTTTCCTTAGGTCACACAGTAGGGAAGTGTTAAATTTGAGGTTGTTACAGAAATATATTCAGTCCAAAAGAATTTAATAAAAACACATGAGGAAGTTGAGGCTAAGTTGAAACTCAAGACAGGAACAAGAAATAAGGCTCTTGTAACATAAAGTCCTATACAGTTGCTCAGAGTAAGATGAATATTGACTCTGAGTTTCTTAGCAACCGAGGCAAAGAGGGATATATGATCAGGTATAGAAGTCATAATATCTACAATTTTAAAAACTAGCCAGGTTAGAAGAAACTTGAGTTACTGGTATTGGGACTGTGAGGACTGTTGGAAGGGACCAGTGTCATGAGGATGAGATGTGATGTGATATGATGGATGATGCCCCCAGGAGCAGGAGCATCCTCCCTCAACAGTGACAACAGGACCCTTTTTGAGGAGGCATCTCACCATGCTCTGTGGTATAGGCCAAAGCTCAGTTCAGCAAAAGCAACTACAGGAGGAATGAACAGGGTGGCCAGAGCCAGAGCCTGGGGAGCAGGCTGCTTGCACTGCAAAGGGGCTCCCTCATAAATTCAGGCACAGAGAGGGGCCCCTGCTGGGGATGCCAGAGATGCAAGCACTGCTGAAATGGGGGGCTGGGGGAGTCCTTTATTCTTATAACTCCCTGATGCCCCCCAACAGGCCAGCTCACCTCGCTTTAAGGGCAGAGCTGACATCATTCCCTGGGGACAGATATTGCCCTGGGAACCCTAAGCCGTGTCCCTCTGTTCAGTGCAGGGGCCGGGAACCCCAGATCAGCACTCCTTCAGCCCTGCCCCCTGGGGTATGGCCTCCAGGACATCTGTGCCTGTGACTGCCTGCCAGAAGCACCTTCTCTAGGAGAACCAGCAGGCCTAGGAGCACTTCACCAGAAAGCCCTGGGCTGGGAGACAGGCAGTGACTTTGTCCTTCTAAATCACAGAGGGACATACAGCCAGGTACCCTCTTGCAGAGTACTGCTGCATAAATACTTGTGGAAGGAAGGAAGGAAGGAAGGAAGGAAGGAAGGAAGGAAGGAAGGAAGGAAGGAAGGAAGGAAGGAAGGAAGGAAGGAAGGAAGGAAGGAAGGAAGGAAGGAAGGAAGGAAGGAAGGAAGGAAGGAAGGGAGGGAGGGAGGGAGGGAGGGAGGAAGGGAGGAAAGAAGGAAGGAAGGAAGGGAGGGAGGGAGGACGGGCGGAAGGAAGGAAGGAAAGAAGGAAGGAAGGAAGGTAGGAAGGAAGGAAGGAAGGGAGGGAGGGAGGGGAGAGGGAGGGAGGGAGTGGTAACTGTACAGAGTACTGTTGCATAAATACTTGTGGAAGGAAGGAAGAGGAGGGAAGGAAGGAAGCAAGCAAGCAAGCAAGCAAGCCATCAGAAGAGATTTCATATTTTGTCATGCTCTCTGGACCTTTCTCCCTGAAGTTGGGCTTCTAACCTTCCTCCTTCATGCTCACAGCTCAGAACGGGTGCACAGTCTTTGGGAAGGTGGTCCAGGGCCTTGAGAAGTAGAGTCTGTCCTCTAGCTTTGAGACAAGGCAGCCACACCTGTGGGGCTGTTTGGGAGTGGGGTGAGGGGTAGGAGGAGTAGATCTGTGGAGTCAGCAGGTCTAACATTGAATCTCACTCCATGTATTGGCTGAGAAGCAGTGGATATAAGATGCTACTTCTCTGGGCCTTTCTTTTACATAAAATGGAGGTAGCACTACCTACATCATGGGGGGATGTTGTGGGGATTAAATGAGGCACAGCCCCTGCCTGGCACAGCAGAGGCTCCATATAAGATTGTCCTTTTTAGGGGGAAAATAATCTCAAATTCTGGCTCAGCTATTGTAAGCTGTGTGACCTTGAGATGTCAGTTTACCTCTCTGAGCCTCAGTTTTCTCACCTGCAAAATGGGAATAATAATATTTGCCTTGCAGGACGGTTAGGAGGACTGAAAAAAAATAGCATATACAGCCTCTACCATAGTGCCTGGTACACACTAGGTGCTCAGTAAGAGGTGGTTGTAGTCATTGTTATTACCAGGGACTAAAGAGTGTTCTGTGGAGTGGAGGTCCAGAGAAAAGACAGATAGTTGAGGGCCAGGGCAGTCACAAAGCACTTCCTGGAGGAGGTGGCTCTGGTGCTCAGTCAGATCAGGTTGGGGTTATGTGTGTCTCAAGGGAGACAGCTGTCCCTCCAGCGCAAGGCTAAGGTGAGCCAGAGTGGGAGGAAGAAGCACGTAAGGGAGCAGGGGGCTGACCTGAAAGGGAAGGGAGCATTTTGGGATCCTCAGAACAAAAGTCTCTCTGGCAGCTGTGGAAGATCATAGAGGATCCAGAGAGGCCAGTAGAGGGGAATAGGGGACCATTTGGGTGAGGCAAGCCTTGATCCCTTTCTATGTATGTCAAAACCCAGACTCAGGGAGGGTAAGTGGAATAACTTGCCCAAAGTGAATGAAGATCTTGATACTGGAATGCAGGTCTTCTGAGAGCTGGTGCACAGGGTGTTTACTTTCCTGAGTCTTTAGCACAAAGACAGAGGCAGGGACAATGCTTAGCTGACTGGTGAAGGCCTTTGGAACAGCGAGAAATATAAGGAAGGGGTGCAGAGCTCAGCCTGGGCTGTTTGGAAAATAACACAGACGAGGCTGAGTCTCTCTTGGGCTGTTACGGACATTAATAGCCACAGACAAGGGCCCTCACACATCACTAGGGAGAAGATTTCAAAGATCCTTAAAAAATCATTGGGAAATATTTAAAAAGGAAATTGCTCACAAAGCTGCCAGAGACACGCCAAATGTGCTGGCGTATAGCTCACCAGGCGATGCTTGTAATCTAATTGCCCATGAGCAAGAGTTTAAAACAATATTTATGATGTGGAAAAATAGCCCATGATTTGATTTGTACAGAAGAAACATGCCTAATGAGTAAATTAGATTTTGTTCTTGCTGGCTTGGGTCCTATGGGTGGAGCCTGGCCCTTTGGATGGGGCCAGGACTGCCCCTTAACTCCCTCTCCTCAGTACCCCCAGTGTGGTCTTGGTGACAGCCCTGTGCCCTGGTATGATGACCAAAGGCAAACCCCATCTCTCTCATGTCTGCACATAGCAGCCTGGAAACACGGCTGCCCTTTTTCTTGGGTCAACCAGTCCTTTAAGACCCACCTGCCCCTCCAAGAAGCCTTCCAAATTGCTCCAGCCCTCTCTTTTCATCTCCGGCAGCCCTGAGAGTCTGTGATACACAGTTCGGCTTCGATGAGACAAAGTTGTCTCTTAATTAGGCAATCACTCACTTGGATTGTTTTTGCTTGGTGCCATCTCCTGAAGGCACCTTGCGGTCTAGTCAATATTGATTGCTTTTGCCTGCCCATTCCCCTTCTTTTGGAAAGAGCACCCTGATTTTCCTCAGGGAAACCATGCTGGCCCCAGATCCATGTCATCTGGGCAGGGCTGACTATACACAGCCCTTGGCTCCCTGGGCTCGAACCCTAACCTAGCCAATCAGAGCACTGCTCCCCTCAGCCATAGTGATTGGTTCAGGGATTAGCATGTGCCCTGGCCGGGCGCAGTGGCTCACGTCTGTAATCCCAGCACTTTGGGAGGCTGAGGCGGGTGGATCATGAGGTCAAGAGATCGAGACCATCCTGGACAACATGGTGAAACCCCATCTCTACTAAAAATACAAAAATTAACTGGGTGTGGTGGTACACACGTGTAGTCCCAGCTACTCAGGAGGCTGAGGCAGGAGAATCGCTTGAACCCAGGAGGCGGAGGTTGCAGTGAGCCAAGATTGAGCCATTGCATTCACTGGCAAGAGAGTGAGACTCCATCTCAAAAAAAAAAAAAAAAGAAAAGAACAAAAGAAAAGAAAAGAAGAGAAAAGCATGTGCCCCACACTGGGCCAATGAGAGGTCTCCTTGGGCAGTGGCAAGAAGAGGTATTCTTGTCTCTGGAGCTGCTGAACTGGGAGAATGAAAACCTGGAGCTTCAGGTGGCCATCTGGTCACTTGGTGCGAGGAGCTTGCCTGAAAAGTCAGTACCTGGGAAACAGAGCTGAGAAACAGAGAGAGAGTTGTAGGGCCACGGTCCAGCACTCAATCCAGCCGTGGAGGTCCGTGCACTCTTCATTCCAGTACCTTATCCCCTTTTGTTTGTTTCTTCCGGATTTTAGTCTTATACATTGGAACCTGTAGTTCTGACTTAGGCACAGGACTGGTGCCCAGGAGTGAGGAGCAGATGCTTCTAGAATTGAATGAAATTTACAGACTATCAAAAGTAAAAAAAAAAAAAAAAAAAAGCTGTGGACATAATTTGGGCATCTGGGACTGAAGCCAGTTTACCAGACTTTTCCTGAATGCCTACCCTGGGTTGACTCCTCCTCTAGGTGCTGGGGACGTAGAGAAGAACCAGAGCAGACCCAGCCCAAAGGAGCCCACAGTCTGGTAGGGTAGATAGAGGAGAAGCAGACTGACTGCAGCCGGGGACTGAGAGGAAGCAGCCATGCCGTGTGCTATGGAGCATCGCTGGGACCAGGGGGTTGAGAGCCCTTTTGGAGGGGCAGGCAGAGATCAGGAGGGTGGGCAGGGCTTCAGAGGGGAGATGACAAAGGCCCCCAGGGAAGAGTGACAGGGTGAATGGTGAAGTCTGCAGCAGTTCCAGGACTGTTGGGATAGTAGCATTGAGACCCCCAAATCCATTCCTTGGGGAAAGAGGCCCAGAGCTGCTGTTCAGCACCTGATAGAGGTCACTTGGCTGTTTATCGTTCTGCCCAACCCACAGCTGCCCCCTCACCTGGGAGATTAAACCAGAATAGTGCAGTGATTGTCTGAGGGTCTGCGTGGGTATTAGGGCCAGCTGGAAGGGATGGGGCTTTCTAGCCACACGGTGAGGCAGGGATTGTGGGTGTGGATTATGCAGACCCCTCTGCATAAGCCAGTTACAAAACACCATAATGTTTATTATCTAGGGCCTTCATGGCATCAACAATTTAATGACATTTGCTAGGTATTTCCTTGTCGCAGCCACTGTGCTGGGGTTTTATACCCAATCTTTTATGTACTCACTTCTTGACAGTGAATAACCTGCCTTGGATCTCACTTTTCAGATACTGCTTAGGAAAGCTTCAGGCCCTAAACCAAGCGACACCTGTCACACTTGGCATCTACTGAGGATTGGAAGGTCAGCCCAGCAGACCGTGCTGGAGGCTCCATTCTGCAGACTCACTAATGGGGTGACAAAAGCCACAGAGACCCAAGACACCTGCTTATCTCGTCCAGGTGAGGGTCTGCTGGGTAACTGTGGTGATGGCTTACTATGAAGTAAATTGAGCTGAACTCAGCTGACAGTCACCAACTGCCTACAATTTCCTGATCCTGCCTCCCTCTCCACTCACCTGTCAAAGAGAGAATAAGAAGCAGGCCCTAGGTGGAAATACAGACACATCCACCATCATTTCAATAGTATAGGATGCATGCAATGATGTACATATGCATCCATCCATGACAAGGTACAGAATAATGCATAGAAAATATTAAGATTAATTCTGCCTCTGTAATCAGGAGATGCATACAGAGACCCACAGCCAAGCAGGGATTGGAGCTGGGAATAAGTAGCCTTCAAACAGCAAACTTGTTGCACAGTGAGATACAGTATCTGGGCTGACATTGAAGGTGACTCCCATATGTCATCCCCAGGGAGGTAGATACCATCACCCCATTTTATAGAGGAGGCAGTTGAGCTCAATATGCTTATAACTTACCGAGGCAAGAACAGCAGGATCAGGATTCAAACTGAGGCTAAGAAATGCCAAAGTTTGGACTATTTTCTCTATGGCTCGCTGCCTTTTGGGTGTCTGTGGCTTTTGTCACCTCATCAGTGAGTCTACAGAATGGAGCCTCTGGCATAGTCTGCTGGGCTGACCTTCCAATCCTCAGTAGATGCCGAGTGTCACGGGGCTGAGAGGGATGGCAGACACTCTCATACATCTCACCCCCAACTTTACAGGTAGGGAGGCTGAGTGGGGACAGAGCATAATTTCTGCCTCTCTGGCCTGACGCTCCACACTGTCCCACTTTTCTGATTGTGGGGATGGATGTCAGACTTCAAAGGCAGTAGTGCGCTGTCTCTCCAATCCCAAGCTCATGAGAAAGTGCCTAAATCCCAGAACAAAGGCTGTTCCAGACTCACATCACCTGCTCAGCACTTAGCTCGGGGCTTAATTAAAGGAAACAGAGCTTGGAGTGAGAGCGAGGAGTGAGTGAGAAAGTCGATAACACTAAAGACGCCGCCATTAATAAAGCCAGACTCACTCCTAATATCCCACTTGAATTCAAAACAGGACAAATAATTGGAAATCTGAGCAGGGTGAGTGGTGGGGCCAGTGGGATGGATGACAGAGGTCTGGCAGCTGTGGAAGACCTTCTGTGTGGGGTGACATGGCTGGCACAAAAGCTCCTGGAGTGAGTAACTCAGTCCTGGGGGCCAGAGTCCTCCTCTAGGCTGAGAGCCACAGGCTGAGGCCTGAATAGTTGCACTAGCTGATGCTTAATAGCTGGAAATGTGTCAGGCACTGTTCCTGGTGTTCTTGGTTGTTTACAGATATTATTTCATTTAGTCCTTAAAGATATATCTATATATAATCTCTACATAAATATCTATCCCTCTGACTGGGCGCGGGGGCTCACGCCTGTGATCCCAGCACTTTGGGAGGCCAAGGCAGGCAAATCACTTGAGGTCAGGAGTTCGAGACCAGCCTGGCCAACATGGTAAAACCCCATCTCTACTTAAAAATACTAACATTAGCCAGATGTGGTGGTGTGCATCTGTAGTCCCAGCTACTCAGGAGGCTGAGGCAGGAGAATTGCTTGAACCCAGGAGGTAGAGGTTGCAGTGTGCCAAGATCACACTACTGCACTCCAGCCTGGGCAACAGAGTGAGACTCCATCTCAAAAAAATCTATCTCTCACTCTCAGTTATATAGTATTACTGTCTCCATATTACAGGTGAGCAAACTGAAATAGAGAGGGGTAATTTGTCCAGGATCCCTAGTTTGCAAATGGCTGCACTGGGATTATGAGTCTATGTCGTATGTCCTCAAAGTATATGTGCCTAACCATTAGACTATGCCTGCCTTGAGTGAGCTGGCCTCTCATCTCCATTTTACAGGGAGGAGGAAACAACCCTAGAAAGGCAAGATGACTTCCCTTTGGTCCTATGGCTAGTTAGCAGTGGAGCCAGGATTTGAACATACAACTTTTGGCTCAAAGTGCAATCCCTAAATCACTGTTGATTGTGCTTATTCTCAGAGGGGCCTCATAGAGTCTGGGCAGGTGTGCTCACAGGCAGTTATTATGACACTGGTTGATAGCTGATGAATGCTGCACACATCTCCACATAAGCATCCCCAGAGATGAGCGGGAACCCCACGTAGACCACTGAGTACCATTCAGTTATGTCCTCATGGCCATAACCCTGGCACAGTACCATATTCCTGCTCAACTCCTTCTTTTCCCCATCTTTATCCGGCCTCGTCTCCCACCTGTTCATCCCCACAGCTCTAAGGCTGGAGGTTGCTACACTGGGAGCTCTGTGCCATTCTGGACCCCGTAGGTTGGGTTGGGAATGCATTCTGCTTAGGGGCTTGGCTTCATGCTTGCAGGAGGCCGAATCCATACCTATTCAAGAGGCGGCATAGCAGAATGAAAAGGGCACAGATGTTGGGGTCAGACAGGCCTCAGTGTGACTCCTGATTTCTGAACCTCAGTTTCCCTATCAGTACAATGGGCCTACAGATCCAGAGAAAAGGTGGAAAGCCTGGCTCTATGGGGCCTACTAAAACCTGAGGCAGCCTGTCTCTGGAAAGGGAAGGAAGAGCAGAAGGAGGGCCTGCAGAGCACAGAGCACTGATTCTTCCCCCTAGTCCATTATGTGGAATGAGGAGTCCTTAGAACTGGAGGTGAGCATATTTAGGGTAAATGAGAGGTGGTGTGAGCACTGAGGAGGAGACGTAGGGCCTCACTGCTCTGAGCGTGCCGAAGCCTGGAGATGTCAGTTGATCCAGCAGACACAGGGCCAACAGGTCATGAGATGGTCAGGGCACAGCTTTATCTTTAGGGTCATTAACCTAGAGGACTCCAAAGCCAACCGTCTCCCGTAGAAGTAGCTTGGAGGGCCGCCCTCCCCTGTGATCCTGTCTCCTGGCTCCATTAGGCCTGGAAAAAGGCCCCATGCTCACATTCAGTCCTGGTCTGAAATGTTCTCGTCTCACCTGCTCGGAGATGCTGGCGCACTGCTTTGGCTTCTTTTGGTGGGTGAGGTGCAGAGAGGGTAAGAGAGTGAAGGGGCATAGTGAGGAGTGTGGACAGGGCACACTGGAAGGCTCTGAGATCACTGCCCTAGAGACATCTCCCCTGGTTTGACACTGACTCTAAGGACTTTGACCTCTGAATAGTCAGGTTATTCAGATATGTGTATAAATGGATCACTGGATAATTTGGTCCAGTTTAGCTTCCTAAAGCGTCACTTTAATTATGTCAAAGCTCTGCTCAACACTCTCATGGCTCCCTCTTGATCCCTTAGACTGGTATATTCAAGGTTCTCTACAGATTGACGCCCATCTCCTTTCTGAAAATATTTCTTTATTCCCTGTACATCCTCTAAATAAAACTCTTTTTCCCTTGTGCCTTTGTTTAGGTTGTTTCCCTGTCTGGAGTGCCTTTCCCTCTCCTCCCTTTTGGACTTTGCCAAATGCCTTTTCTGTGTCTATAGAGATGATCACGTGGTTTGTGTTCCTTACTCTATTAATAGAGCGTATTACATGAATTGATTTTTCAGATGTTAAACCAATCTGGCCTTCCTGGGATAAATCCCACTTGATTATGGTATATAATCCTTTTTATATGTTGCTGGATTTAGTTTGCTAGTATTTTGTTGGGAATTTTTGCATTTATATTCATAAGAGATACTGATCTGTAGTTTTCTTTTCTGTGATGTTTTTGTCTGGTATTGGTATCAGGGTACTTTTGGCCTCAGAGAATGAGTTGGGAATTCCTCCCCCTTCTATTTTTAGAAGAGTTTGTGAAGTATTGGTATCATTATTTAAATGTTTGGTAGAATTCGTAAGCATAGCCATCTGGACCTGGGCATTTCCTTGTGGGAAGTTTTAAAATTATGAATTCTCTTTTCTTGTTATAGGTCTATTTAAATTTTCCATTTCTTCTTGAGTTGGTTTTGGTAGTTTGTTTATGTTTTTCTAGGAATTTGTCCATTTCACCTAATTATCTAATTTGTAGCATATGGTTGTTCATAGTATTCCCTTATAATCCTTTTTGTTTCTGATTTTAGTTTTTGAGTCTTCTGTCTCCTTTATGTATTTGTTAGTTGGGCTAAAAGTTTGTCAGTTTTATTGATCTTTTCAAAGAATGGCATTTGGTTTTGTTGATTGTCTCTATCGTTTTTCTATTCTTTATTTCATTTATTGTTACTTAAGTCTTTATTTCCTTTCTTCTGCTTGCTTCATGTTTAGTTTTATCTTCTTTTTCTGGGGGAAAGTACTGGGAGAAACCCTAAAAGTTATGCAACACAGTATTAATGTTTCTGGAGGTTGATTGAAGCCTCAAAGCTAAAAATACATTGCAAGTAAGATGCCAGCCACATCCCTACAGATTACTAAAAGGTAGCAGAAGTGGTCCAGTGACTACCAATCTCCATCCCCCACCTCCAGCCTCCATAAAAGTAAGTAGATAATTGGAAGGAATTAAAGAGTCTTTGTGCCCTTCCATCTCCTCTACCCCATGGAGGGTGGTGCTCCACCCAAACATGTTAAGAAGACTTCAAAAGTACTTTTTGAATTTGGGAGTGGGCCGTCCTAGGAAAGGATATTTGCTGAGCGTCAGAAACCCATGGGCCGTCTTGCTACTCTAAGGGAAGTATGGTGAGAGTGATCATGGCGCACATCACCTGGAGTTTGGGTGTAGCTGTGAACATGGAGACCGCTGCCTGCTTCTTTCTGGGGACTCATGGGGCTTGCAGGAGTGGCCTGTGGCAGCAGGGAGAGGGACAAGGGCAGTGGCAGTGGAACAGCCTCGCGTGAGAGTTTCCTGTGGGTCATGTGGACACCATAGGAAGTGCTGCGGCTCAAGCTGTCATGACAGGACCTGCCCGCTGGGGAGAGGGAACCTGAGCAGCAAGAAGCCATGAGGAGGGCCACTTGTGGTGGTAGTGCTGAGGAAAGGTTGCAGGAGTCAGCCAGAGAACTGTACAGTGTGGTGAGCAGGTCCCTGTAAGAGTCTACAGATACATACCCAGTGGGTGGGTGTGGTGGTCAGTGTTTGGATGCCTGAAGTTGTAGAGGGCAAACAGCAAGCCACGGATGTCCTAGAGAGTACTACAAATAGGGCTTTGCTTCTCCTTTCTCTAGTCTCCTTCCTACCCCCCAAATATACCCCCCAAGCCCCTACCCAGCTATGAAATGCCTGGAACTGGGGAGAGGAAAAATGAAAGTGACCATGCCTCCTACCCCACTTCCAGGTTCCTGAGTGAGGTGTCACGGGTGAACGTTGGGAGAGGGAAAGGGGTATTGAATTGGGAGAGAGATTGAAGTTTTAAATGGAATGTGATATGGTTTGGCTCTGTGTCGCCATCCAAATCTCATCTCGATTTGGATGTTGAGGGAGGTACCTGGTGGGAGGTGATTGGATTATGGGGGTGGTTTCCCCCATGCTGTTCTCGTGATAGTGAGTGAGTTCTCAGGAGATCTGATGGTTTAAAAGTGTGGCACTTCCCCTTTGCTCACTCTGTCTCTCTCCTGCTGCCTTGTGAAGAAGCTACCTGCTTCCTCTTCGCCTTCCATCAGGATTGTAAGTCTCCTGAGGCCTCCCCAGCCATGTGGAACTGTGAGTCAATTAAACCTCTTTCTTTTATAAATTACTCAGTCCCAGGTAGTATCTTTATAGCAGTGCGAAAATGGACTAATACAGGATGAGACTGGCTTTCTTAATACTTGAAAATGGGGTTTAATTCCTGGCTTTGGGGTCCACTGAAACCTTGTGAAGGTGAAGACAGGTTTGAGAGGATTTTTGAGGATGTCAGAGAGGGAAAAGCTGTGCCCTGTGGGTGCCCCTTTGAGCATACAGATAGGTTATATAACATAATCAGCAAGGATGCCTGTGAGCTCTGTGTGACAAAGAACAGCACACACGTGGAGGAGACTGGTTCCTGTCACACCCCATTTGCTGTGCTCTACTCCGCTGATTTGGAGATCCTTAGGACCAGCCTCCTTTTGCAGATGGGGCAGCCAAGGCCCAGAGAGGCCAAAGGGTTTGGCCAAGATTATATGATCAGCCTGTATGAAGGCTCCTGACCCCCTAAATGTCTGGAAATTAGGAAACAGTGACACTTTCTTGCTCATTCAACACAAAAAGCTGCAATCATAAAAGGACTCAACTTGGGGGGGAAATCAGGGAGAGGATGAAATGTGGACACTCATTTTCATCATCAGATGTTTCTCAGGGAAAATGACAGGTCTAGTCCAGACAGGGAAGTGGAAATGGCCTCTGCTAATGTCTGGAAGTTGCAGAAAATGCTTTAATTCTGTTCTCCCAGAAGTCAGACCCATCCATTTGAAACTGCCAGTCAACTTTCCAGCAAAGGAAAACACACACACACACATCTCTGCACAAATGGCTTTGATTAGGCTTAGCTGTAGGTTTAAGAAAATTTAATCATCTTAACCTGTTTAGTCTTTTTTCCTGATGAAAATCATCAGTCAGATTCCAGCATGAGCCAGTGAGAGCTGAGCTGCTGTCAGCACTGTTGTTTATGTTAATATGTTATAGGCATGAAATGGAGGAAAGTAGAATTATGAGTAAAAATCCTGAGTGAATTAGAAGAGTAGGGGTCTGTGGCAGGCCCCTGAGGCTGCCAGCGGGGGCCCTAAAAGGACTATTTATTTATGAGTCTCACGATAGAAGCTCCTTCTACCTGTTAGAAGGCATGTTGAAAAACCCTATATTTCCTTCTGTGGTCAGAACTTGCCTTCTGCAGAACTGAAGGTCTAGAGCCCTATAGACACCATTTGCTAGCTGCATGATCTCAGACAAGTTAGTTCACCTCTCCAAATGTCAGTGTCCTCATCTGAGAAATGGGAGTAACAGCTGTGTGGATCAGCTGGCATGCTGGGTGAAGGGACCAGCCCAGTGTCTGGTGCGTAGTGAATGCTCAGTCAAATGCCCATGGCATCAGTGTTACCCTTTCTACCTGATGTCATTCAGCTTCTTCATGGTGCTCTCTCCTAGTGCCCTAGACCCTGGGTGCTGACCCATGGATGACTGCCCCTGAATGTGAGGTAGTCTGCTGCTGACAGATTGAAAGGTTCTAAATCTGGAGTCTTGACCCACCTCTATTATGAGGACCTGGATGACTTTGGTGACATCAGTGCTTCCCTGGACCTTAGTTTCTGCCAAATGAGACCACTAGTTTTCCCCAGTATCCACCCTCGCCTTCCTCCTAGGAAAAAATCCCAACTGCTATTCAACTAGAGCTGCATTTCCCAGCTTCCTTGTAGCTAGGTGTGGCCATGTGACTATTTTTGGCCTTTAAGATTTGAAAAGAAATGTTATGTGGAACTTCTGAAAAGTCACCTCGAAAGGAAAAAGAGGAAACAAATGAATGTCTATCAACAAGTGAATGGATAAACATGGTCCATTCATACTATGGAGTATTACTCAGCAAAGAAAAGGAAGAAACCACTGACACCATGCAACAATGTAGATATAACTCAGAAACATTATGCTGAACAAAAGAATCCGGACACAGAAAAGTGCATTCTAAATAATTGCATTTACATCAAGTTCTAGAACAGGAAAATGAATCTGTAGTAATGGCAAAGGGGTCATTGATTGCAAAGGAGCATGGGAGAAACTTTCCAGGGAGCTGGAAATGTTCTGTATCTCCACTGAGGTGGTGATTACATGGATGTTTAAATTTGCCAAAACTCATCCAACTATGCATAACATATCTGCATTTTATTTTAGTTAAATTATACCTCAATAAATTTATTTTAATTAAAAAAATTTAATTGCTTTTTCTCTCTGGTGTGCAGCTGAGGAGCAAACAGCAGGCAAGGTGGGGCTGTGGGGCTGGGACAGCTTTTTCTCAGGGCCAGGATTATCTAACAGGCTGAGCCCGGGAAAGAACTGACTTTGTTCCTCACCTCCCCACTCCCTGTGCCTACTCCTTCTAGCTGTGGCATCCTCAAAACCCACTAATAGGGAGACATCAATGCCAAACTAGAGAGTGGATCTCAGAGAGCTTTTATGCATGTTTTTGAGATGGAATTGCCTGACTCACATGAGGAGGGAATCTTTTCCTCACACCGTAGATCCCTTTCTCACAACGGAGAACTCAGGCCCATTGGTGCGTAGGGACTGGTCAAGTGGCAGGATCCCTTCCAGTGCCGTTGCTCCTATATCACCCTGAGCTTGGGTCATTGGCAGACCCCATAGGCTGAGGAGGAGGTAGGCAGGTTGCCTTAAGCCTGGAACTGGAGCTGCTGGCTCTTCTGAGTGCTCAGTGCTGTATGCCAATCACAGGCCACGTCAACATATTCCTGTGTGCAAGCTAAGGCGTGGAATGGGATGGGTCATGGGTGCACATAGGATGTGTGGCAGCAGTGATGGAGTGTACTGTTTCCCAGACCTCTAGATTGCAGAGTAGGGACACTCCATCAGGTAAAGCCAGGTGCAGAGAGGAAGCTCTTGGTATTGCTCTAACGACACACAAAAACACACATGCACAAATACATATATGCACTCACATGCACATACACACACACACCCACACATACTTCCAGCATGCATACACATGGATATCCACATCGAAGTACATAATACACTAATTGTCTATGAAGCCCTCAAATGCTTCTCACTCTTCTTTGCCTCTGAATCTTCACATGGGCTGCTGCCTCTACTGGTAGTGTACTTGCTTCCTTCCCTTCATCTGCACAAACATCGTCCGCAAGTTTATACTTAAACACCTCTTTTCCAGAGACTGTCACACCTGCCTGCTAGAGACCTCCCAGCCCCATGCAGTTCTTCCCTCAGCCCTCATTACACTCTTTTGTAATAACAGGTTTGGTATTTGTCTTCTCTGACAAACTCTGAGCTCCCTGAAGACAGGACCTGTCCAGTGTGGCCACCCTCTACCGCAGTACCCAGCATAGCACTCAGTAGGTGCTCAAACAATGCATATTAAATAGATGAATAAATATACACACTTACCCATCTGTGTCTGCTTCCCCCTACATGATTGGGAGCTTCTTGAGAGTGGGACTTTGTCTCAGATGTCCTGGAGGAGATTCTCAAAAGTGCTTGTTGAATGAATGAATAAAAGACTGTCCACCCCAAATACACACACACGCACGCACACACACACACACACACACACACACACACACACACACACACATTGAATGAAACAGGAACATTTCTATTCACCCAGACCTATGCGTAGTAAACTAAAGATGGCCACATCTTTCTAAGTGTTCCAATTGAGAGATATCTAGTCCTCTGTCCCTTGAATATGAACTGGCATTAGTGACTTAGAATGCAGCAGAAATGGTATCTTGGGCTTCCAAGCCTAAGTCATGAGAAATCTTCTTGCCTCTGCCTTGACATCTTGGAACGTTCACTCTTGGAACCCAACCATCATGCTGTGAAGAAGCGCCCAGCCAACAGCCTGAGATGAATTCCCAGCCGGCAGCTGCCACCAGCTTTCCAGCCATGTAAATTATCTTGTAATGGATCTTCCAACTCCAAATGAGTTGCCTTAGCTGATGAGCAAAGATGAGCTACCCCCACCAAGCTCTATTTATTTTGCATATTCATAAATGAAATTAATGACAATTGTTGTTTTAAGCCACCACATTTTGGGTAGGTTGTTATTGCAGCACTATATAACTAGAACACCATCCATTCATGTTTGTGAGTGGGCCAGGGTTATTTGACAGGCCAAGCCCAGGAAAGGCCTGGGTTTGTTCCTCATCTTCCCACTGTCTATTGCTTCCAGCCCCTGGTATCCCCTAACCCCACTAACAGGGAGAAATGGACCCTAAACTAGAGAGTAGGTCTCAGAGAGCTTTTATGCACGTGTTACCTGAGGTCTCTCAAGCTGCGACTGAGAGTCTGCCCGGATTACATCCCTGAACCACCCCCCAAAGGGGAAGGAGCAGATAAGGCAGCTGTCCAGGCCCCTGAGTATGCCTGGTATAGGTAGGTGACCAGGATGAAAGAGAGGGCAATGCTCTATATGGGTGGGCAGGAGGTATCTGGGGGCACTGATTCCGTCTGGGTCAGAGCCTATGTGAGGGCCTTGTGTGCTCTCCTAGGATCTCACACAGAAATGTGCCTTAAGTATTTATCAGAGGCTGAGGTTAAGCTCTCTGTCCTGAGAACACTAGAATCCATTTTTCTTTCTGCATCCATCAATGACCCTATTTCCCCTGAAGCAGGAGGGAGGATGAGAAGTACTAGTAAGAGCCAGCGGAGAAGAATAAGCTGTGTAGGCTTCTAAAGAGCCATCTGGTGTGAGCTCAGTGTCTACCCTGCTGGCAGGTTTGGCCAGATCTAGTGTGTTAATGTGCACAGCTCCTGGTGGGTCTGCTAGGTGAGGGACTGAGATGCTTTTGGAACTCTGAGGGTGTGGCTGGGCAGCTAACAACCAGGCTAATGAACTCCTTGACCATTCTTACACATTGTGGGCTCTAGGGACCAAAGGAATGGCACTTAAGCAGTCTGGTCTGGGGACAGTTTGGAGAAAGCTCTTTCCTGGCTGAAAGGGCATCCTAGAATTTAAAATCAGAGAGTCACTCCATTCAATCAAACTATCAACCCCAGGATCCTTTCAGAATATAAATCTTGAAGGAAAAGAAAAAATTTTAAAGTTTCCTGATACACAGCATACTAAGGAATAGAGGTAAGTTGGTTTTGGTCATTAACACTTTAGCATGAATTAGTTTATATATATTTTTTTCTAGTGAGGGAAAGGGAAGAGCAACAGTGAGAAACAAATACATTTAAGGATGGGGAAAATTACTGGAAGGGAGGATAGAAAAGGGAAAGTGGTATCTTAGAAAAATATTTACCATTAGTCTAAATTTGCTTGCATCTAGCTTTGAGGCAGGAAATACTTTATATTTTTGTCCAAAATCTCTGTGCAGGGACTTCCATTTCTGGAGCAATGGGGCCTTAAATACCCTGAAGAGCTTTCCAAATGAAAACAATGATATATCAGCAAAATATTTTAAAAATTATAATACACGACTGAGTTGACAAGAAAGTATAGGGTCACAGAGACTGAAACTGCGTGGAGAGTGTAAACACAGGGTGATGGAGCACAGTGCCAGTTTTGTTCCAGGATCTGCCATTCCCTAGTGACTTTAAGCCTGCATATTGATGCTGAGCTGGAATGGGAGAAAACAGGTAAATACTGGGGCTCTGGGGCTGCCCAAGTGGGTTGTCTAATAAAAGACCTCTGCATAATGCTGGGGCCTCAATAGCTATACTTTCAATATAAAAATAACTAAGAAATAAGTCTGTTGCATAGAAGAGAGCAAGGACAGTTTGGCCCCATGTAGAAAAAAATTAATTCTCCTGAGAATACTTAACTAAAAGTTGATTCTCACATGGATATGTGATCCAAATTCATACGTTGTCAGAAATTCTTAAGCAGAAAATTTAATTCAACAGAATCCTAAGTTGGTGCTTCCCACAAGTGACTGGCAGAAACAAAAACAAATTATCTTTGCAAAATGGCACATTCAGCTCAGGCCTCAAAGATTTCCCACAGATGTAAAGTTCCAATGAGGATTTCAGTTCCAGTCAAGAATCATAAAATCACACCAGAAAATAAGGGACCGTGAGTGAGAACCAACAGAAACAACAGACTGTAGAATCAGACCTACCAAAACTTCAGGTATTAAAATAATCAGACATGCAAGATAACTATGTGTTCTAAGAAATAAATGTTTAAAAATATGAACACAGTATAGGACACTTTTTAAAAATGCAGATTTGTTAAAAATACTAGAAGTACTAGGAAAATGTATATAACAATTAAAGAATTCAGCGAATGAATTTACAACAGATTAGACACAGCTGAAGAGAAAATTAATAAGCTGATAATTCTTAAGAAATTATCCAGTATGCAGGTCAGAGAGATAAAGATAAGAACAAGAAGAAAGTAAGGTTATGACATGAAGCATAGTGTGTGGAGGTCCTTGGAATTCCAGAAGGAGGTGTTTATAGAAAGAATGGGGAAGAGGCAGTATTCAAATAAATAATGGCTAACATTTTCCCAGAATTGTTAAAAGACACCAAAACTTGGATGTTAGAAGCATAACAAATCATAAAAAAGAAAAATGGGAATTAACAACCACATACATTTTGGTGAAACTGCATCAAAGACACATTACTTTTAAGTACATATAAATTTCATTACTCCTTGTATTATATACTTAAAGTATTCTTTTCTAAGTATGGTATATTTCACAATACATTTTTGTTAATGGCTATGAGTTCCTGAAGAAATGTGGCTAAAGTGAGGTGGCTGGAAGTTATCTCTGAATTCAGCTTTGGAGCTCTAGAAGCGGTGGGGTGGATGGGAAGAACTTAAATTTGAAATTAGGAAGACCTAATTTTATGTGACATTTAGCAAGTTATTTTACCTCTCTTAATATATTTCCTTATTGATAAAATGAGAATCATATTCACTTTTTGGAGTGGCTGGGATATGGCATAAATTTTAAAGACTTCTTGGGCAGGGGAAACCCTAGTGATGCCTAGCCAAAGTCTATTTTCTCAAAGGGGACTGTGAGGCCTGCCACCCCTGCCCCATAGGAGGGCCTACATTCCCTGTTTTTCTTCTCTACCAGGCTAAATTGGACTTTCCCTGGAACTGATAAAGATTATGACCATGTATATAGCACCTTCTGGGGCCTGGGCACAGTGCTGAACATTGTATGTATATTTCCTCTCTTTTCCTTGCAAAAAAGAAGAGCTTTAACTGGAGACAGTGAAGGCCAGAGAGGTTAAGCCACTTCCCCCAAATCATACATCTACACATTGTACAAATCACTGATGTCTCTGAGCTTCAAACTTTTTATCTGATTACAGGGCTCAGAGGTCCCTGCACACCCCCAGAGTGAATGTAAGATCATGTGAGCTGGTGTGAAAATTCCAGCTCCTGACTAAATGAACCTTAGCTCTGTGTTACCTACTTTTGAGTTTCTCATTCCCATGTTTCACAGCTCCAGCTGGCTTAGGTAAGAATCCAGCCCCTTCTTTCCTCCTATTCTAGGCCAGGCCATGACTTGGGAGATGCTGGGCTCCCAGAGGTGGCTCCGCTGTGTGCCCACCATAGGTAGCATCCTGGGTGGGGTATACTTCCCACTGCCCCCTTCCTGCCTGGCTCTGCCTTTTGCCACCCTGGAGGCCAATGACCACTCGTCCTGAGGCTCCAGGAAGCTGCCTCTGACCAATATGAAAATCTGCCCCTAGAAAGCTCCTGCTGTGGCAGCCTGGGAGCAGGCACTCCTGGACTCACACCTGTACCAGGGCTGGCACTGATGTCAGAAGCCCCAGGCTTCTGTTTCTGCATGGCACCTTGGTCTCTTGAGCCCTGTCCTTACATGGACACCCAAAATGCCCTTTTAGGGCTTCTCTTGTAGCCTTCTCCCTTGTTTACAGCTGTTTTCTAGGCTGGACTGGAAAGATGTACTTCTGGATGGACATGAAATGGGCTACTTTAAGACAATGGGTTTGTCTTTGCAAGCGATAGAAGGGATATGGTCGAGCACGGTGGTTCGTGCCTGTAATCCCAGCACTTTGGGAGGCTGAGATGGGCAGATCACGAGGTCCAGAGATCAAGACCATCCTGGCTAACACGGTGAAACCCTGTCTCTACTAAAAATACAAAAAATTTAGCCAGGTGTGGTGGCGGGCACCTGTAGTCCCAGCTACTCAGGAGACTGAGGCAGGAGAATGGTGTGAATGTGGGAGGCGGAGCTTGCAGTGAGCCGAGATTGCGCCACTGCACTCCAGTTGAGTGACAGAGCCAGACTCTGTCTCAAAAAAAAAAAGAGATAGGAGAGATTTGGGGAGGTGAAAGGGAGTTGGCAGCTGATGAGGACTGGGCAGTTGGAAGAAAACATGGGAGATGGAAGGGAATGTGGGGGGTGGCAAGGAGCCACCTCTTCATAGCGGCTCCAATGGTGAACCATGGTGGTGGTGTGGGGGTATCTGACTTCTCCCAGGAGCCTGAGATCCTTCCATTTCCTGAAACTGGGGTCTACCTCTCATCACAATGGTGCCTCCCCTGCCATGGGGCAGCCCTGCTGATGAAGAGTGCCCAGAGGCTTGACTGGGGTGAGCGTGAGAAGCCACATGCTCCTGGGAATGAGTCCACCCAATTCATCTCTGTCAGTGGTACAAAGATAACAACAATAATAGTGACAGCAATGCTTGCCCTCCTCTGAGCAGTTACTCCAAGCAGGGTGCTATGCTGAGGGCCCCACAGTCCTGAGAGGGAAGTGTGGTTGGTATTCCCACCTAGAGTTGAGGACACTGAAGTTAAAAAGGGAAATAAAACCTATCCAAGGTCAACATAAGGAACTGAGTCAGAATTTGAGCTAAAAGCCCACGCTTTTCATCATACCTCAATCCTACCTTCTTGGTAAGGGGGCTCGAGGACAGCTCTTCATCCAAGACTGCTTTAACTTTAAGAAAAATCAGACAGACATTCTTTAACGTTTAGGAGCAAAGAGTGATCTGTGTTGACTGTATAAAGCTTAGAGAATACCAGAGAGTAGGAAGGTCATAGAAACAACCCTGCCACGCCACAGGGGAGCACAGCATGGCATAGCGCATGCTGGGCTGGGGGCTGAGCCCTGACCAGGCTGGAGGAGAGGACTGTGGCTGCTCTCAGGACTTCTTAATGGGGACCCAGATCCACCAGCGTGAGCCATGAGAAAACGCACACATCAGACGGTCCAGGCACTCGGACGTAGTGTCGGAGCTTGGGCCTGTTGCTTGTGCTGCAGAGGAAGACCATTGGTTACAGTAAACTGGTGGTCAAGTAACACTTCCTGGAGAGAGGTGTGGTGGGGGTTGGTTGTCAGGCTAATGAGTAAGAAAGGGAAGAAATGTCTGGCAGAGACATCAAGAACCTCCTGGAACAGTGTAGGGGAGTGTCTGTGAATTTACTGGCCCCACTGGGTGAGGACGTAACTGAGAGAAGGGCAGGCAGATCTGGAGACATCCTCCAACAGGACAAGAGGGACACCAAGTGACCATATGGACTTGGTGAGCAGAGAAGTGGAAATGTGCAGATGTGGCAACAGGGAGTCACAGTGTGGCCAGCGTCCAATGGTCAAAGGCCAGGTAAGGGACATCTGGGCTGACTACAGTACTGGGCAGAGGCAACTGGAGGGAGAGACAGGGGGTTCCTCCCTCTAATGCCTGGAACTTCCATCTCATAGGGGACAAAAAATGAAGAGCGAGGGAAGGAGTGCTAGACTGACCTAGGTTGACCAAGAATTGATTGAGAAAGAAAGAAAGAGGCTGGATCTCCTACAAAGTGGCCCAAGGGCTTCCAGCCATGAATGGACCCAGATTCAAGTGCAACGCTATGCTGGGAAATAAAGAAAGGCACAACTTTGTCTACTGAGGCCTTGTGTGAAAATACACACCATCCTCTGCAGCGTGTTTAGTTCCTCTTCTCCAAGGTAGGTCTCCTCCCCTTTTAAGCTGGAGAGCGAAAGCACAGCAGAGTGAAGTGGCTTACCCAAGACCACAACAAATGGCTGGCATCTGAGCTAACATCTCTCTGACTCCAAAATCCATATCCCCTTGGTCTTATTGTCTGAAGCCTACTGCCTGGGGATCCTGGGACAACATTTCAGCTGCATTTCCAGCAAACAGACCCATGAGCCCAGAGAAGCACCCCAGCCATGCCTGAGATTTGATTCCCAGCCACTCAGCACCACCTCCTGTGGACAGAGCTGGAAAACTGGGCCACAGGAAGCAAGGCTGCATGGCTCTTCTTCCAATGCGGCATTGAGCACCGATTAAAAAGATAATCTGGAGGCTGCTCTAGGGCCAGGCACCATGCACAAAACACCAGAATGATTTGTCATCTGAAAAGCTGAAAACATCTTGATGGGTGGAGAAATCTTGATGAGTAGATCATGGAAGATTATGCAAATCCCTCTGCCTTTGGTGCAGACATTTCCAGCCAAAAGATACCACCTCCAGATGTGGTACCCTCTAAAAATAGCAGGTGGAGTCATCTCCCCTGGCTAATTGTTCTAAGTGATCCCTCAGTGCCATCTGGAAGTGGGTCTCCTCAGTGTACCCGGACATCGCCCCAATTATCTGTGCAACGGCGCCTCACTGCTGGCCCCACAACAGAGGCAGCAGCTGTCTCCGCTTATTACACCTCCCCGCCCCCTGCCATGGCCGGCCCTGACTCTGACTCTGCCTCTGAAGCTGAGGATGCGCACTGCACACGCCCTGCCAGATGCCAAAGGAAGCCATTCTTCTGGAAGAAGATCCTGAAAGCCTCCTGGAGGCAAAGTTCTGGCAGAAAGAGGCAATTTCCCTCCCTGCAGGCAGAAGGAAGGCAGTTAGAGCGGGTAAGGATGGGGGATGCTTTCACTTTTCTTCACTGCTGGCAAAATATGGGCCAGGTCATGCCACTGGCAGATGCTGCTGCCTGTCAGTGTGCAGCATCCATTCCTAGATGGGTTTCTTGCCAGCACCTCTGGCAACCAGGACAGGAGAGGTGCATGTGCCTGTTCTTCCCCTGGGCTGTGGGTGCCAGAGGGCAATGCCTACAGCAGGCAGGTCTAGAACAGCTCTCAGCTGTGTGCCTGGACCCAGCTAGTCTGAGATCTTCGCTAGAGCCTCTAACCACCTTGGCCTCTGAAGCAATGAACTGGTCTCCCTGCTCTGTTCACTGGTCAGTTCTGAGTAGCATGAGATGGCAGAATTCTCAGAGGTCACCTGGCTCATGAAGAAGTGCTAGGAGGGCATGTGAGTGCTTGGAAAGGTCCTCCCCAGAGGGAGAAGAACCAGGTTGAAGACTTTGTGCAGCATGGAGGAGAACAAGGAAGGGAAGAGAGGAGGTACTGGCTGATGTGTGGCCGGTTAGCCTTGTGCCAGCCCAGCCCTGCCTTGAGGAGATGATGTGGGGAGGGGCAGAATGTCTTCCAGGGAAGCAGGGGGTGCAGACTGCTAAGAAGATGCACAAGTCTCTCAGTGTACCAAGTTGTTGTCCCAATTGTGTCTGTAGGGATCTTTAATCAGAAATAACTTTATTGCAATTTCAGGAACTAGGGCTCAGAGAGGGAGAATGATGCAGACACTGCCACCCAGCAAGTGAAAGGAAGGACTGAACATGCACAGAAGGGCTTGAGACATTGAGCCCTGGCTGCTTTCACCCATCCCCTCAATTGCTGCCCCTCTTTTCTAATGGCCTGAGCCTCCAACTGGAGCCAAGCTGGGGCCACCCTGGCCAGGAGATGTGGCCTGCTGCGCCCCTGAGAAGGGCTGTCCCGGGCACACATTTGGAAGTGGAAAATGCCTCTGGAGCAGTCAGAGTGTTGGGAGGTCTCATCCCATTCTCCGTGTCAGGAACCTTCCCTCAGCAACAGCAGAGCAGCAGGGAACTCAGTTCAGCATAACTCGGCAAGTATTCCCGAGCAGCATACTTGGGCCAGGCAGGGGAGACTGTCACAGCCAGAGCGGGCAGTGCTGTGGCAGGAGACTCCCTCTGCAGTTCCACTTTGTCTCTATGACTTCACACAGGTTGTTCCCTTGCCTAGAATGTCCTCCCCCAACTTTTTCTTCCTGGAAAACTTGTATTCAGCAAAACTCAGGTTAAATTTCACCTCTGCCAAGAAGGCTTTTTCAACTCTCCCTGCTGTGCTCTCAGAGTCCCCTCCTCAACACACACACACACACACACACACACACACACACACACACACACACACACACACACACACACGATTTTCCTCTACCAGGACGTTATCTGCTTCTTGGCTAAACTGCAAACTCTTTGAAGTGAGTGATCATTTAACCAGCATGATGTTTGTCACATAGTAGATACTTCGTCAATGTTTGGGAGCCAAGGAGAGAATGCACAGTGAACAGCCACACTGTACTTCCCCACTGTGATCGGCACGGTCTTGAACTGTGGCATAAGGGCTTCCCTGTGATCCAAGGAGGTGCTTCCTGCTGGTGAAGGAGTTGGGCCCGGGGCTGCAGCCACCTGGGTGAGAAACCACTGGGAACCTGCTCTGTGCCAGGCCCTGCCTGGGCTTTGGGGGTGGGAGTAAGACATAGTCCCTGTCCTGAGGACCTGAAGTCTGGTGGAGTGGACAGGAGCTGGGTTGACACAGGACCTGCCAGGCAGAGGGTGCTGATTGTCATAGACAGCTCAGATGTCAGAGAAGCCTGAGGGGAGAGTAGTGGTGGCTATTGGGACCGTTCTTCAGAGAGGATGGGGTGCAGGTAGAGTTTCAATAGGTTGGTGAAAGGGAAGGGGATTCCAAGTGGAGTGGGGAGCAAGGACAATGACAGAGAGGCAGGAGCCTGCAGAGCAGTTGAGGATCAGAGAAGTTGTATGGGAGCTCAGCTATGGCATCTCGGAGCTAGAGGAAGAGAAAGATGAGGGGTTAGCCTGGAACCTACAGCTGCCAGGGCTGGAGGGCCCCTTGCATCAAAGCCCTTCCCTGTGGAGGATAACTGGGTCCTCAAGACCAGGATGGCTGCCAGGAAACTAGGCCAGATTGGAGAGCTTTGAATGTACTGATCCAGAGTGCTTAAGCCTGACCCAGTGAGCAGCAGACGTCTTCACACAGGGTGGGGTGCAGGCTGGACCAGCATGAAGGCAGGATCTGTGGGGCCTCTGCCCTACCACGTGAGGTTTAGCAGGCCTCTGCCCCTGCCTGTCTCCACACCTCTCCTGCCATTATGCCTTGATTCAGGCCTCGCTCCTTTGAGTAAAGACACTGCCTCCTCTTAGGATGCCCACACTCCCAGAAAGGGTAGCACATTAGGCCTCAGATACCCCAGCATGGGCCAGTGGAGCTGGACTGGAGAGACTCAAACCAGCACGAGGGTACTTGGAGCCTGGGGAACTGGGGGATGGGGCCAGGCAGGAGGACACCAATGCCAGCATCACTCTAAGGGAAGCCTTGGGTGATCTCACAGCCTCGCCTGAGATGTGGGACAGTCTGACAGGCAGCTGGGCCAGCGGCTCCTCCCTCAGCCCACAGATGGATGGGACTTGGCCATAGCCCAGCACTGGCTTCTGTGAGTAATCAGACTGCATGACTTTTATTCCTGGATAGCCTCTGCCGCCGAAAAGGAATATGGTATGAACTTTATATACTGATGTGGAATATTCCCATGAAATATTAAATAAAAAAAGTGAGTTGGCCGGGTGCGATAGCTCACGTCTGTAATCCCAGCACTTTGGGAGGCTGAGGCGGGTGGGTCACGAGGTCAGGAGTTCGAGACCAGCCTGGCCAACATGGTGAAACCCCATCGCTAGTAAAAATACAAAAATTAGCTGGGTGTAGTGGCGGGCACCTGTAATCCCAGCTACTTGGGAGGCTGAGGCAGGAGAATCGCTTAACCCAGGAGGCGGAGGTTGCAGTGAGCTGAGATTGTGCCACTGTACTCCAGCCCCGGCAACAGAGTGAGACTCCGTCTCAAAAAAAAAAAGTGAGTCACAACACAACATGTATAGTATTGAACATTTCTTTAAAAATGAAAATCTGTCCAGTTGCTTTGACTCATGCCTGTAATCCCAGCACTTTGGGAGACCAAGGTGGAAGGACTGCTCGAAGCCAGGAGTTCAAGACCAGTCTGGGCAACAAAGTGAGACCACCGTCTCTACAAAAATTAATAATTAAAAAAAGTTAGATGGGTGCAGTGGCATGTGCCTATAGTCTCAGCTACTCAGGAGGCTGAGGTAGGAGGATTGCTTGAGCCCAGGAGTCCAGAAGCTCAAGGCTGCAGTGAGCTATGATTGTGCCACTGCATTCCAGCCCTGTCAACAGAGTGAGACCTGCCTCTAAAACAAAACAAAACAAAAATCTAGTCTAGAAGTGCTTGTAGATGTGTGTGAGTGCATAGAAAAGCTCTGGATGGAGCCTTGGCCATTTTACAATAGTGGTTACCTCTGGGGAAGGGACTGGCATTGTCGAGGGGACATGCATGTTTTATTATGTATGCTTCTGCACTATGAAGTTTACATTAACTTAAAATAATGTTGATTAACACCCTGAGGACTAAAACATGCTCACCACACCCTCTTCAGGACCCCTGCTCTCACTCATATCTCAGCACATCTAGCTGGGGGTGCCTGTCCACATGAGCTGGGCCCCAAGTCCAGCTTCCTCACTCATCTGTTAGGACACACCTGGGCAGGGCCCCTCCCTGAACTCCACTTGCCTGACCGGAAAATGGGAGCAATGGTGATAACAACCTGTCCTCACCAGCTCATCTTGGACGTAGAGGTCAGGTACAGGCTTTGTGGATGACCAAAGATCCAAGTGCTTCTGTGTGGCTGCCAAAGACAGTGCAGGCACGACAGTCCTCCCCACAATGAGGACTCGGGCAGAGCAGGTGGCCCCTGAGGAGGAATCACAGCTGCTGGCCACAGGGACTGCTCTGTTGCTTCTCCACCGTGGCAGACACTAATGGGGGCCCTGAGGCTTTGGGCTCAACCCAACTAATCCCTGCATGGCTGCTTTCTAACTGCGACACACTGGACCCCACACAGCCTCTCTCCTCTTCGTAAAAAGGAGAAATGAATGTCTACCTTGAAAGAGAACTCTAAGGGTTATACAAGGTACTACATGTGCACATGCGGAGCACACAGTAGCATGGATACACGGTATGCACACCTCCCTCCCCACTGATGCCTGGGGGACAGCCCATTCCTCATAGTGTCTCCAGCAGCCCAGAGTCCACGGTGGCCTCCCCAGCATGCCCACCAGCCATCATCACCTATGCTGGGTTTTGGGGGTTCACCCTAGCATAGTGTTCTCCCACACTAGCCTCTGTCCCACTGCTCTGGTGTGGAATGGAACTCACAGACCTTCACCCCACTCCTGTGCTCCCGAGGGGCACACCTATGGCATAAATGGGAGGAGTGCCCGGGGTACAGATGTGGCCATGGCAGTGCTGGGAACTGTGGATCTCACTCAGGAAGACATATGCAGACCTCACCCGAAGTTCCCAGCAGGGCAGGTAGTGGCACAGGCAGCTCCATGCAGTGTAGACAGCAGCACCTGTACTAGACAGCTGGGTCCCACCTGATTCCTGCTCTACTCCACCCAACAGTGTTGCCTTCAGAAGGTGCTTGTCAGTAAAGTCAAGTGTCTGTCCCAGCTCTGACCACATGTTGCTATTGAGATGAAATGCAAGGGATCAGGACAGAACAGATGCAATCCAAACTCGTGCAGTGGATGGAGGTGGGGTGGGGTGGGGCCAGACCCCTTTCTCAGGTTGCCTAACTGAAGGGTGCCTAGGTGGGGCCTGGTTGCAGGAGGGCTTCTCGTCTTCCTGTCTGTAGAGACAAGCTTCAGTTGCCTTTCCTTCTTGGCGCTCTGGACAGCTGAACCCCACTCCCCCTGCTGCCCTCCCCTTCCCCCTGCCCCCCCCATTCCCCCTCACGGCCCATTTTCTGGCCGAATTGTTCCTTGGTTTATCTTTGACCTCCACTGCAGACCAGGCTCACTCTGACAAGGCTTTGAAGTCAAGTGCCTGTGTCTCCCACTCCAGGGTTGGGTCCAGCCCAGCTGGACTCAGGCTGGATGCAGGGCTGAGGTGGGGCCCCCCAGCATGCCGACTGTGGGGGTGGGGGAGGGATGGTGCAGGCAGAATACAGGCAGTCGTCGTGACCAAGAGGGAGTCAAATAGGGACAGGGTATGGACGCCGGGGTCTGGGATTCAGGGCCTTACCCCAGAGCTTGGTGGTGGAGATTTCTAGGGAACAACCATAAAAGGCTAACACAGGTAGATGTTGGGATCTACTGCCTAAGTGCCATGTCCTGACCTTTTCCAGTGGATCTCAAGCTTGAGCATGCATCAGAATTTTCTGCAGGGCCTGTTAAAACACACAATACTGGGGCTTGCCTAAGAGTTTCTGATACAGTAAGTAGGTCTGGGGTGGGCCTAGAATCTGCATTTGTAACGAGTTTCCAGGTGCTGCTGCTGCTGCTGAGCTGGGACCACACTCTGGAATCACTGCCTTAAGTACTTTGCCTTCCACTCCCTGTAGAACAGAAAGAGCAGACTGAATACACTAAAGGGAGTCAGGGTGTCTCGACATTCACTTCAGCAGGATTAACCAGAGGAGTTGTAACATTGCTTGAGCTTTTCTTGGGTCTCAATTAGATAACAGCACATTATCTTATTGAATCCTTACAAGGGCCTTGTAAAATAGGAATATCACACCCATTTTAGAGAAGGATAAACTGAGACTCACAGAGTCCAAGCACCCCAAGTCACCCACTGAGCAGTAGCAGAATTAGGATTTGAACCCAAGCAGCCTGGTCCCAGAGCCCATGTGCTAGAGCTACAATACCAGTCCCTCTGGACAGTCAGGTAAACACTGGTTGACCATGGGATCAGCTCAGAGCCTGGAGCAATCCCTGTGCGTGAAAGGCTCAGCGAGGGCCTGGGCATGATGTGGGCAGGGCTGCCTCTGTCCTGATGCTCCTAGCCCAGGCCAGGGCTCCTCTCTATCCCCCACTGCTGGGCCCTGCCAGGCAGAGGGCTGGATGTGCCCCAAGAGGAGAAGAAAACCCTGAGGAACAGGACTGAGCCCCCATGTTAGTTCAGTCCAATCTGATAGCATCAGAAGCACTAAGATGTTGGCTTGGCTCCATCTACTTTTTTTCTTTTAAAGCTGTTTCAGAATTTCCTTTGCCCATATTTTATTTTTCATTTGAAAGAACTCCTCCCTGCTCCTCCAATCCACCTGGCTATATAATTCCTGGACTGAACATATTCTTACTGATGGGAGTATATGTGTGTGAACCTGTGGGTGCATTGGGGCCTGTGGACACATGGGGGTGCCTGTGTGTCTTTGCAGGCCTCTGTGGTGTGCAGAGTGCACACATGTGCCTGGGTGCATGCAGGCTCGGGTACACACACTTGGGGGTCTGAGTAGATGCTGCCTTGCTCCTGGATGGGCACTGACCCCTGACTTTGAATAGATGCGCTTCACAAGACCAGGCAGGGACTGCAGCTGCGTGGCTGCCAGAAGGCGGCCAGTTCTGGGGCTCAGAAAGGAGCCTGGAGCACCTTGACCCAGCAGAGGAGCACCTTACCCTCGGTGCTGCTGCCGGCCGGCCGGCCAGGACGGCTGCCTCTCCCAGTCTGTGATGCTGTGCTGTGGGTTGTGGGGGAGACAAGGTTGCCAAGCTGTTTATCAAACCCTTTGAAATGATCTGGGGCTGCTGGCCAGGCCAACAGAGGAAGCAGCACTTTATGGGCCTGACTCTGTGGTGACCTCACCACTCTGTCCTCTCTGCTCTTCTCCTGTGCCTCTCTGTCTTCCACTGTCCCATCCCCACGATGGAGTTGACTAAAAAAGGTGGTGCCCTACTCCTCATTCACTCACCTTATGGGGGAAGGAATAGCCCCCGGAGGGAGAGGGGGAGGAAGAGAGGGGTGGGAGGGCCTCTGCGTCCCTAGGCAGGTGTGGGCTGGAGTAGGAAGGAGGGAGGCAAGGACGGTCTGTCAAGGTCCTGGCTTTGCTCCACTCTGTGGTGACAGGGCAGCCCTGGTCTCCCTCCTAGCCCAAGAAAGATCCCCAGGGGAAGACAGAAATGACAGAAAGCAAGAGGACATGGTTAGTACATCCCCTATGTCGGCCTATCCATTTATGCCCAGGGCCTAGCACTGCCTTTGGCATATGGCAGGCACTAAAAACTATTTGATAAATATTGTTGAATGAAGAAGGAAAGAGCTAGACGCTTAGGGGTAGAGGTTGTTGGAGAATAAGGAGATGAAGAAGATGAAGGCAGAGAAATGGCCAGAGGGGAAACTGGGAGCCCAGCATTTGCAGGCCCTGAGATGCTACCCAGGGAAGCTAGTGACAGGGAGGCGGAGAGGGAGAGAAGGGAGAAAAGAGAAAGCAACAGTGGGCAGTGAGCAAGAAAATGGAAGAGGGAGATTTGCCCTCAGGTCTGGAGGCCTGGATTCTTTGGTGGGGGTGAGCTGTGTGCTCAAAGGAGAAAACCAGGTTCCTCCCATGTAGCTTTAGAGAAGTGTATCAAGTCCAGTGGGGTTAGGGTGTGAGATTGGGACAGTGGCAGGCATCTGGACATGAAGGCCAGGCCTGCTCTGAGAAGAGAAGGGCTGTGCAGAGCAGGGTGCCTCATCATTACGTCACCTCATCATGTCACCACATGTCTGCCATGGGGATCCTGCCTGTCCATTCGTACAGCGAGAGAAACAAGTTGAGGCTTTCAAGGAGGTTAGGGGAATAAGGGGAGGACACAGAGATGGTAAGGGACCCAGATGTGCCTGATGTCAGAGCCCAGGGGTTAGAAAGGGCAGGAAGCCTTCTTGGAAGAGGTGGAATTTGATCAGCTGAGATTTTAGTGACAGTAAATTGCATTACCTGGAAGCACCAGTTGGAGAGAATGAAGCCGCCTGTCTTTTCTTAGTCAAGAGAGACATCCTGTCTTGGGCTGCTACGGCTGCCAGCCTGCATTAAGCTGCCTTTGGGCCCCCTATGTGGAGCAGGAAAAATTAGAGCCAATCAATGCGATTTCAAGGCAGCAGCTCCTTCCCAGCAGCCCGTGGCCATGCCTGTTAACCAGCCCGCAGCCCCAACAGCCTGATACCACAAGCAAATGGCCCCTAATGGGGACCAGACCTCCTTTCGCCCTCCCACCTGCCTGCCTGTGTGTCTTTGTGCCTGCGTGCTGAGCTGAGATCATTGCTCCTGGGGCCCCTGTCCTGTCTAAGGGCCCAGGACCTACTGGGCTAGGCTAGGGGGTGGGGTGGGGGCAAAGTGGGGATAAGAGCCCTGCAAATGGCCCCCCTCCAGCAGGGAGCTGGACAGCTCCAGCCTGTAGGGTGGGCATGGCAGGGCTCAGCTTGGCCCCAGGCAGCTGCAACCAGGTCATCTGACCACTTTTACCCTATACCGCACTCTGCCCATTGGAAGATCTGGGTATTCTCTACCCACCCTTTGCCGAAGACAGCCTAGGGAGGCTGGATGCTGGGCCTGCTAGAGAGAATGTGCAGTGTGCGTTGCTCCTGACCAGGCCTTCCTCCTAAACTCCATTTTCCTGGCCTTGACTTGGGCCCTCATTGGCTCTCACCTGGGATTCTACTTTTAAGCCCTCTGCCTCCTGCCCCCCTCCACCCTGCTGCTGCCAGGAGGCTTTCTAAAATACATCTGATGGGGTTACTTCCCTGCTTCACCATCCCTGGTGGCTCCCGGCTGCCTTCAGGGTGAAGGGTAAAGTCCTGAGCTGAAAGGGTCACCCCTGGGCCCTGTCCTGCCCACTTCTTAGGCCTCTTCTCTTGAATGAGCCAGGATGAGAGTGAGGTAAATGAGGTGCCCACGCACCTTGGGTGCAGAATTTAAGGGGTCACCAAGAAACTCAGCAATCAAAATAAATAATGTTTTAGTGCAATCTTTTAAAAACCAAAATTAATGAAAAAAATCCATGATGAACAGAATATCAGAGTGCCGACGAAGATGTGGACTGACAAGACAAGATCAGAGAGAGGGAAGTAAGGTGAATCGTGTAAGTGTGGGGCAGATCCTGTCTTTATTTACCCTGCCAGCCTCACCCTTGTGCTGGCTCTGAGTCCAGATATGCCCAGTCATTCTCTATCTTTCAGAGGGGCCCCAGGAGGTGCTTAGAATCCCCCCAGCACCCAGGCCTTTGTATGTGTCATCCCCTCTGCCTGGAATTCTCTCCTGTCTTCCTTCTTCTGTTCTTCGTTCCTCTAAAACTTGGGTCTGGAAGCCCCTCTCTCACTCCCTAAGTCGGGTTAGGAGCCCTTTTCTGTTTCTCCCCTGACTTCCCCCCTCCAACCCTAGCACAGCCCCATGGCACTGAGTTCCAGGGCTGTGAGCACTAGCCTCTGAAGCCATGTGGTAAAATCCTGCAGAGCAGAATGGTGAGGCATTCATTTCTGCTTCCGTAAAGCCCATCATGGAGCCTGACACAGATTGTCTTCAATTACCTTTGATTGACCGAATGAATAAATGAATGGACAAATGAAAGAATAACATGACTGTGAGTCACATGCCATTTCAATGAATACTTCAAGGATCAAAATTAAATAAAACCCTTGAGGTTCCTCAGATCCAGATGGATCCACAGGCTACCAGCGTCATAGAATAAATGCTACAACATTTTGGTCCAACAAAAAAGATTCTAGCAGTCTCTGAAAATCTTGGCCATAGGATTTGATCTATACTTTTTTAAACCACTCTTTTTTCGTGATAAAGCCCTCAACTTGCTCTAAAAGACAACATAGGAAGGGAGAAACGATGCAGGCCAGTCCTCTCCAAATAAGGCAAAACCCAGCTTTATTTTTAGTAATGACTTTCCCAACTGCAAGAGGGCACAAGTCCATGATCCAGCATTACAGAAACCCACCAACTTCCAGAAAAGTTTCAACAACTCATAAAGATTCACATGTGCATGCAGACACAAAGACCCAGTTTAGGGAAGAGGCCCCAAGACATAGTCTAAAGCCCCAGCTGAGGCCCCTTCTCCATGACAACTCTTCAGCCAGCCTGGACAATCAGCCAGCCTGGACAATGCAACCCTTGAGCAACCCCAGCTTTGCTTAACTGGGACAACCCACCTGTCCTCATCCTCCTGGAGAAATTCAGTTTTGCATTTTCCTGATGTTTGATGGGCCCGACATCAGAGGATCCTCCAAAGTCATATTCCCTGGGAAATCTGACCAAACCATAAGAACAAAGAGACTATTGGCTAACTTTATGGAGACCACTGAGAGCTCAGTCCTCAGCAGACAAGCTGGAGGGAAAGAGACATTGGAATACTTCACTGCGATTGTCCATGCCGTCATTATCTTCATCTCTATAAACTGTGGCTGGTTCACTTTAACCCTGAGCAGGAGCTGCCTATGAAAGAGGATGGCTGGAGTCAGATGCCTGCACACTCTTCTGGTCAAGTCGGGAGCTCTCAGTGCCTGCTGACTCATCTGTAAAATGGGGATAATGTCAGGATGAGCTAATAACGCGGAAGCCAGAAAGGCTGCTGCCACCTCTGTTTCCAATATGATTTTTATGGCCTCCAAGATGGTGTCCTTGTCATCTTTCTCTGCAACAGGCTCGTTTTTCTCCTCAAATTCCTCTGTGTTTGGCTAAGAACAATCTGTTTTTCCTACATTTGTCAAGTTGCTTGAAATTTCTAATGCCCATTCATGTTCTTTCCAAGGATTAGCAGAGCACCCCTCGCTTGTCTTTCATCACACTCCCTCTGCACATGGGGTAAAAATTACATTTGAGTGGAACCCTGGCTATCGATGCCTGTAAAATGGAGACTTTGGCGAGACTCACTTGCTGGGTCAGAGTGGGAAAGAGGCTGAAAAGCAGGCCTGAGCATCTTTAATGATGTGCAGAAAGAGAGGGGCCTCTGCCCCCACGGGCAGATGTACACAGCTGCTAACAGAGAAGCCCCTCATCCTGGACGACTAGTGCAGAGAAACGATCCCCTCGAATGCTTCCTAGTGGAGTTAAGAAATTTTTTGTTGATCGTGCCTTTGAACTAAGGTCATTTAAGTATACAACAGATGTTCCTCGGAGGGAAACAGACTTATAAAGTCAGGAACACAGAAGGGACCTAATGGTTTACTAGGGGTGGCGCATTAAGTTCATAGCAATTTAACTCCTTTCAATGTTAAACAAAACAATGACGCAATTTTATGCGCAATAAAAACCTGTCAAAACAATCATCCTGGGCAGTGGGGGTCCTTTCAGTCATTTTTCTTCTAAAGATAAACCAAGGGCACAAGTGACAGACGTTTCTGGCTTCTCTGTGTAGTTGGAGCAGTCAGTGTGGCAGCCTCAGCTGCTCCAGGCCGGGTCATCCAGGATGGTTGAAGCCTGAAGCCTGGGGGTAGAGGGAGTGGGCAGCTGTGAAATAAAAGGGCAGAAAATTCATGATCTGAGTGGCCTTCTGGCTGTGCTAGTTTTCCGTCGGTGGGATTAGTGGTCACCTGGGAAGGAGGATTGGGGGCGGCTGGGCAAGTCCACTGCTTAATAAGTTCCTCCACAGCCTGCTTCACATGTCAGACTCCACAACGAGGGCTTTGTGAGTCAAACCACAGGTATGTATTTAGTGTCTCCTATGTGTTGGGCACATCCATGGGGTTCAGCATTGCCTTCTCCAGGGTCCTTTGTGTAACTATGGCTTTCCATGAGAGGACTCCAGCAGCAAGGCAAAAGAAGACTGGATTTGAATTCAGGGGATCAGAGTCTAAATTTCAGCTCAGACATTTATTAGCTGTGTGACCTTGGACAAGTCACTTAACCTCTCTGAGCTTTGATTTTCTCCACGTATAAAATGGAGGTGGTAGTACTCACAACATGGGGTTGTTACCAGACTTGAGTAAAAGAATGGATGAACATCCCTAGCACAGTCCCTGGCACAGAGTAGATGTTTCCCTTCCCTTCCAAGGGAACGAACAAAGCAGCATCCCTGCCTTCAGGGAGCTTATAGTCTAGATGGGCAGACAAGCTCTGTGTGCATAAAAGGCAAGGGATTCTTCCGGGCCATGGAAAAGCACAAACACTTAGGTGCTGTAGAAGCTGAGTGGAAGGTGGCTCCTGGGACTGGGTGACCAGGGATGGATTCCTGGAGAAGAAGGCCTTGAGTTGGGTCTAATAGTCTTTGGGAAGGGAAAAGAGGGCATTCCAGTCAGGTGGAGCCCAGTGAGTAAAGGTACATTGGAATATTGAAGGCATGTTTGAGGCTGGCCGTGAGGCAGCCAGTCTTCTGAAGCACAGTTTTCGGTGGGTAACAGGTGGGAGTTAAGACTGGCTGGGCAAGTGGGATGCAGATTGTGAGGAGCCTCAGGTTCCAAGCTTAGCATTTTCTGGAGGCAGCAGGGGACCACTGCAGCTTTGAACTAAGAAGCACTAATAACATTTGCATTCCAAGAAGATTTGTCCAGTCCGTGAATGGGAAAAACCTGGCACACTCCGTGCTCCTGTGCTCATGGCAGACACGGTTAGTCAATCTCAGCCTGGAGGCCAGGAAACAGTTTGGAAGGTGTTGTAATATTCTGTTTGTAGGGTGAGGAAGGCGTACCCTGGATGAGTTTGTTCACTGTTAGTTGAGAGTATGTATGTCTCCCCTTTTTTGTTTTTGAGATGGAGTCTCGCTCTGTCGCCAGGCTGGAGTGCAGTCGCGTGATCTTGGCTCACTGCAAGCTCCACCTCCCGGGTTCACACCATTCTCCTGCCTCAGCCTCCCGAGTAGCTGGGACTACAGGCACCCAACACCATGCCTGGCTAATTTTTTGTATTTTTAGTAGAGACAGGGTTTCACTGTGTTAGCCAGGATGGTCTTGATCTCCTGACCTCGTGATCCGCCTGCCTCAGCCTCCCAAAGTGCTGGGATTACAGGTGTGAGCCACTGCGCCCAGCCCGTATCTCTCCACTTTTGTGTTTAAGACGGATGAGGAGACAGGGCTTGCTGTGAATGTACAATGGTCTTCCATCTTTGGTGCCCCTAGGACCAGTGTTTTTGGGACTTGAGCCTCCTCAGCAGCTCCCCGGCTTCCCTGTGTTTACTGTCCCAAGCAGTCTCTGATGTCCCCTATAGGATCCTGGATCAGAGTCTGACAGCTGCCGCTGTCCCTGGAGTCCAGCGCTGAGACCTGGCCCAGAGGGAGAGGGGCTGGGGCCTGGCAGGCCTGGCCACGTGGCCCCTAGGTCTGAGGTTCAGCAGCAAGCAGTGCATTGTGGCTTACCATCTGTGCCTGCTTTGGCAGTGATGCACATCTGAAATGTCTGACTGTTTGGGCAGGAGCTTGGCAAGCTGGGCCTCACTCTGGCAGAGGAGTGTAATTTTCCTGAAATGATAAACCATTTAAATTGGTCAGAACTTTCTGAAGTTACTGAGGTGCCAGAAATAGAAGGCAAGTATGCTTGCATTGTTGTAATTTCTTTCTTGATTTGCATTTAGAGCCAATTTTAATCCATGGAGATGGAGGCTTGATGTGACTACTAAAATTGGGCCAAGTCCTACCTCTGCAGGACAGGGAGAAGTAGAGACCACTGCAGAGCACAGGCCACCCTTTCCATGACCAGGGCTCCTGGCCTCTGTGAGAGCCTGTCTCCATCCTCATCTGGCCCTGCCAGAAGGGTAGGACAGTTCCATTCCATCTGCTGGAGCAGCCTCTGGAGCAGCCTCTGGAGCAGCCTGGGGAGAAGGAGTGTTACTCTCACTCCTCCCTGCTAGGTGCTTGCACCGTGCTCCAGCAAGACTGACCACCTTATCCCACCTCATCCATGCCCCGAACCTTGCCAAGTCCTGCAGCCTTGTCTCCAAACAAGCCTTGAGTCCAGCCACTCCGTCCACCTCAGTGGTCACCATCATCTCTCATCTGGAGTCTCCTCCCTGGTCTCCCTCTCCTTCCACCTTTCCAGACAGCAGCCAAGGTGATCTGTTTAAAGAACAATCCTGGCTGAGCACGATAGCTCACGCCTGTGATCCCAGCACTTTGGGAGGCCGAGGTGGGTGGATCACTTGAGGTCACGAGTTCGAGACCAGGCAGGTCAACATGGCGAAACCCAGTCTCTACTAAAAATACAAAAGTTAGCCAGGCATGGTGGTGTGCACCTATAACCCCAGCTACTTGGGTGGCTGAGGCAGGAGAATCGCTTAAACCTGGGAGGCGGAGGTTGCAGTGAGCTGAGATCGTACCACTGCAGTCCAGCCTGGGCAACAAGAGTGAGACTCCATCTCAAAAAAACAAAACAAAACCAAACAAACAAAAAACAAAAAAGAGCAATCCTGTTAAAGCAGAAAGCAGAGACTGACTGATTTGGGGGTTGTTCTAGGTGCTTTGTGCACAACAGCCTTGTGAGGAGCATTATCACTTCCATCGTGCCCTTCAGATAGATAAGGAAACTGAGTTACAGAATGCCTCATAGCTCACTTGAGACTACACAGCTGTCAGCAGCAGCGCCTGGACCAGAACCCAGCTTGTCGAGGTCCAGAGTCTATGCAGCTTCAACTTAACCACTGTGTCGTACTGGCTGCATCAAAGTCATGTCCTTGTGTGCCAACTCTGTTCTCACTAATCTGTGGCTTCTCATTGCACTGATAACATCCAGCCCTGGCCAGGCCCTGCAGGATCTGCCTTGGTCCCACCTCTGATCTCTCTCAGGCCATTTCCCTCTACCCACTCTGCTCTGGTCAGAATGGACTGGGGTTGCAGAGTGAAACACAGGATGCACAGTTAAATTTGAACTTCAGATAAGCAATGGGACTTTTTTGGTATAAATATATCCTGTGCAATATTTGGGACATAGTTATACTAAGGAAATATTCATTGTTTATCTGAAATCCACATTTAACTTTTGTTTGTGTGTATATGTGTGTGTGCATGCATGCATGTGTGCCACTGAATCTGGCAGCTCTGGCCTGGACTCATTCTGTTCCCCCAACTGCTGAATGCATGCCCACCTCCCGGCCCTCACTGCACTTTTGCCTCTTCTGCAGTGCTCTTCTCCCACTATGCCTGGCTGGCTCCTTCTCCTTTGTGTTTTAGCTTAGGTGTCACCTCCTCAGGGAGGCCCTCCCTGAGCACTGATCTAAAGTCAGCTCCCTGCTATTCTGCCCCAGAGTATCCTCTTCTTTCCCCATGATTTGTGCTTACGTGTTTCACCTCCATCAAACTTGCTTCCCCCAGAAGGTTCAATGAGCTGTGCGTTCCCTCAAGGAAGGAGCCATATGTGCTTTGTTCATCACTGATGTGCAGTGCCAGCAAGGCCCCGGCCTATAGTACTTGTTATGTCAATACACATTTCTGCATTCACCTGTGCTGATCCATCTTTCTGGAAGCCCTCCATCTCCCCTCACCTCTTTTTCCACCTACTCTTTTAGTCCTTTCATTTTGTTTGATTCATTGTGATGAGCCAAGGTATGTCTAGGGTTAGGCTCAGAGAGTTCTCAGGAGCCCTCAAGAAGCTTGTGGTGAGGAAGACATGTTGGAGCAGTGAGCTCTGGTGCAGTGTGCCTAGAAAGTCTAGGAAGATGGCACAAGTGCCATGTCGTGGGGACACTGCCCTCCTAAAAGACTACTGAATGGACTGCCCTCAACTTCACCTCAGGAAAAATCTATTCCCCTGCCCCTGTCCTAGGAGAGCTTTGCACAGACCTTAGCCATAAGGAGTTCCTGTGGCTCCTCTGCCTCGTGACTCCCGAAGACAGAGGCTCTGCTGCTCCTTTGCACATCCCCAGCTCCTCCTAACGCAGATTCAATCACAGTAGATTTGTTTATCCGTTAGAATGCTGTGGGATGCAAGTAACAGAATCCATAACTCAAACTACCATGTCAATAAGGAAATGTCTTATCTCATACTACAGGAAGCCTCGAGGCAGGGTGGGCAGATCCAGCAGTTCAGCAATGGCGTCAGGGACCCGGGTCTCCTGTGTTGTCTTCAGCAGGGATGCCACACTAAGGGCGGCTCCCCTGTGATCACCAGTGATCACACACGGTGATCACACACACTTGGGTTTGTGTTCCTGTCTGTTCTTGCCCAGCATAAATGAGAGAATAAATTTCCCCAATCCTGGCACAGGTATCCTTATCTTCAGTCTGATAGGGACAAGGATCCACTCTGGACCCTGGACATGTGCCAGGGAAACACCATGTTCCAATTAGCTTAGGGCAGAGTTTCTAAACTTTCTTAGTGATGGCACCCTTAGTGCCTTAGTATTTTTTCACAGCATCCTAGGCCAAAAGAAATACCCAATAGTTCCGTTTGTTAAGTCATTAGGTACAAACAATTTAATAAGTATATCTTAACAATTTAGCAGCCATTTGAAAAATTAATGCACATGAAATGGAAAGAAAAGTAATATTTTTATATCACTCTTAATTGCCCACAATTATTTGTTAATGGGATGTGTGTGCCTGTCGGGCCTGCACAACTTCTCAAACCTGGGAATTAGACTGGCCCCACTATTCCTTTTTCTTATTTACGTAGATATTTGTGCAGTACTTATTTTTTATGACAGCAACCACTGAAAACCTGGTTTCACAAAGCTATGACATCATGAATGTTAATATTGTGAAGTACCTTGAACTAGTCTCATGATTCCAATGGATGTCACTGTGTTTCTTGAAAATTGAAAATATCACTTGGTGCTACTGTGAGCTCACTGCAGCACCTGGGGCACCTTGGTGCACCATCTGGGAAGCATGGGTTTAGGATAATGATTGTGCCTCTAAGGAGCTAGGCGTGAGGGAGACCAATAGCTACATGAAATCAGGGTTCTGTTTGGAAAGAGAAAAAAAAGCAGTGGAGGCCAGGTAGGTCACAGGATCCACCAAAGTGGGTAAATGATTGTTGACTGGATGCTGAATTTCAAGGTCATCAAGAAAGGAAAAATACCTTTGAGCACTTGCTTTTTCGTGCTTCCCATTAAGAAACAGTGAGAGAGTTCACTGCAGAAATGTAATTCCTATTACATACAATCATTTCACCTCATTTCTACAGGATGGCCTTGTTCAACACATCAATAACTAGTTCAGATGTTCTTAACCTCTTTTGACCCAGACCTCTGAGCCCCTCAGAGAGATGAGCTGTAGGAGACTTATGTTCACATGCTGACTTGACCCCTAGTTCACTTTATTATTTTAGACACATTTTCTGACTGCTCTCAACCTCAGTTTCTGGTTGAGATCCATAAAATGCCAGTCATCACTCCTACCCAGTCTCCTCCGGTGAGGATATCCTGTCCTGGAATTAGGGGTTTGCTGGTGAGCAAAACTGACTACAGCTCTAGGGGCAGAGCCACCAGCAGGCCTTGATGACCAGAGCCATGACCCTTTCCTCCTGAGGGCCTGTGCAGCCCCTGACTAACCCTGTACTAATCCTGGGAGATCCTGGCTTGGCTCAGTCACTGGCTGCCAGGCACGGAGCTGGCTCCTGACACGGAGGCACGTTTGTGATCATGGCTCTTTCTTTCCATCCTCATCCCAGAGAGAGGGTTCGGTCCTGATCTTCTCCAAACCCTCTACCACCTAGAGTATGCGTCTGGCTTCTGGCTCACCATCGCCCCCAGGAAATGTCTACAGGATGAGTCATCAAGGGCCTCCCGAGCCCCCAGGTCCAATTCCTCCTTGGCTACTGCTCGGGCTTATCAGAGTCAGTGTCCTTGTTCCCCAGCAAGCTGAGTTCAGACAATCTCTTTCCGGAGATTATGTTCCCAAGCCTCTGTGGCGGCCAGGCCTTTGATAACCACCTGGTGAAGCGGCCTTCAACTCTCCTCCCACGGAAGCATTGAGTTTCAGAGCCGCCCTGCCTGAGGGGTGCTGCACAGCCAGACCTCAGGTTAAATGAAAAGCAAGTGCCAGGAACTGCCTGGGTCACACAGAGATGGGGCAAGGCCACTGCCAGATAGCTTGGGCCACTGTGGGCTGCAAGCATTTTCTCTCTTCCCTGAGTCTGTTTACACCAACCTTAGAGACCCCCTTCAGCTGGGTTGGTGTTTATAATCGAAAGCAAGCACATGCTTTGGCATCAAGCCCTTTATGGAGTATTTACTCTGTGCCAGGCATTGTTTTTTAAAATTTTTAAATTTTTAATTACATTCAGTCCTCACCATCACTTGATAAATAATTTAATTTCCTTCATTCCCATTTTACATATTATAAGATTGAGGCTTAGGCCAGGTGAGTAACATGTTCATGATCATGCTGCTGGCAAGTGGCAAAGCTGGGGCTTGAACCAATGAGGCTTGACACCACAGCCTGGACCCTAACTCCTATACTACCAGACTGGGTCACAAGCTGGGGGGCATTAGTGGCACTCCAGTTCAAGCCTCCTGCTTGACCAATGAAGACTGTCATCAGCTCACTGGTGACGAATGTTCTGAAACCTGGTCTGCCTAGCTCCTGAGCCCAGAAATCTTTCCAAGGATGTTCAAAGTCTTTTATTATGTGGGGAAGGTGGCCTTTGGGGGTAGGCAGAAAGGAGACTGTTTGGTACTTGCAGATCCCTGAATTGATAGCAGTGGCAAGATAATTGGATTCAGAGCAATGAGGTTTGTGGTTGAGAGATCCTCTATCACAGGCACTAAGCACCATGTATTGAAATCTCTGTTTATCAAGTGTAAAATGGTCAGTCCTCCCAAAGGCGATTGGGCAACAGAGACCAAGAACCCTAAAAAATGTTCCTATACTTTACTCAATAATGCCACTTCTAGGACTGTATCCCAAAGAAATATTTTGAAATGCAAGCAAAGTTTTTCATGTCATTACTTTTGCAATGCCACAAAACAAACAAATAAACAAAGCCTACACTAGAGGAATGCTTAGATTAACCCTGGCTCAGCCCAGTGAAGGAAGACTATGCAGCCTTTAAAAATGGGGTTTACAAACAGAATTTAATGAAATGAGAAAAAGCTTACTGAAAATGTCAAGCCATAGGTGGGATGGGAGGAGCTGAACATAGAACCACAGAACGATAAATACTTCAGGATCTCAGTTATGTAAAGAAAGTGAACCAGGTTGGGGAGGGGCAGGGGGAGACTGAAAGAAAAAATATCATCATTTTAATTGTCTCTCTCTGCAATTTTTGATGTTCGTAAAATTGTCTACAGATTTAGCTCTACTCGTGTAGTTGGAGAAGACAACCAACCAACCAGCCATAACAATAAATAGAAGGGAAATGTTCCTGGTTGGTGTCTCTCCAGCCTGTGAGGGCAGGGGCAGCTCTCACAGGGCACCAGGGCGGGGAGGGCTCGGGGAATGTCAGGGGCACCCATGCACTGAACTGACCTAGAAAACTCCCTGCCTCAGAGTCATGGCATGGGGGCAGCTTTCCAGCTTGCCCTTACACCGGGGAGCTGTTTGCACGTGGAGTTGCTGTGGGCAACTTTTCTGGCTGGGGTGCTTCTCCACACAGCCAGCTGAGCTACTTTGCCTGTTGGTCTGGGAGAGCCTAGCCTCTCAAAGCCTCATTGTTGACCCTTGGAGGAAGAAGCAACTTCACCGATAGAGTGACCCAGCTGGCCAGAACTTGATACTTACCCCAGCTTCCCTTCATTCCCTGTGTAAAGCAGAGCAAAGACTTGTTGCCTTGGGAAGGTGCTCACGTTTTGAGTACATAGGAAAAAACAGAGCCTCCAGACCAGAAGAGATCTGAGTTCAGGTCCAGGTTTGAGGTCCAGAGGGGTGACTGGAGGGTCAGGAGAAACCTTGACATCCAGGATGCTCTGCAGTGTCCAGACTGCTGGGCTTTAGTGGGCCCACCAAGTCCAGGCCACACCTCTCTTGGACACCCACCCATGTGGAGCTGAGCATCCAAATGGCTTGCATTCCAGGCAGGCCTCGCCTGGCTTCTGGCATGCCTGGGATGCAAGTGGACGGAGCCTGCACTCAGGATGTTGTGGCCCCAGCTGCATCAGCACTAACAGTACCTCCTACTTATTAGTGCTTGTCCTGCGTGGTGGGCCCTGCCACGGAGCTACTCAGATCCACACAGAAGTCAGTAGCATGAACAGTTAGAACAGCTTGGGACCTGCCCCAGCCCTAGGCCTGCTGCCTTGGGGAATCGACAGTGAATGCACTGCGGGTCAGTGTCAGGGAAAGAGAAGTTCACCTCCATGAATAGCCATAGAATGTTGAGGAAGATTCCTGCTTAAGCAAGCAAAGCAACTACTTCCACATGGCGTGGTTGACAATGAGGCTTCACCATGTGGAAGCCTGAGCTCACCATAGCCTCCCTCTGTTCCTTTGATTGCCTGTGCTCTGGTTCACTCCTGAAGCCCCTCAGACTCAGGGGCCGAGTTGTGTCTCCAGCCCCGGAGCTGTGCACATTGCATGCATACGGCCACCACCCCGGATGCCAATTCTTGACCGTAGTTGGTGACACACAGCACTTCCGCTCATTCTGGCAGTCCTTGTCTCTACTCTGGAGTCTGACTCACCCCACAGGAGCATTCTCGGGCTCACTTTGCTGGATATCATCAGGGCATCACACCCTCTCTCTCTGGTGGCTGGACTGGCTCAGCTAAACTATGCTTGGCATCTGTGTGTGGTCACGGGGAACAGTTATGAGGTTACTGTTGCTGGTTGTTTTGGTTTTGTGTTTTGTTTGTTACTGTTTCTTAATAATGCTTAGATCAGATAGAGATGTGGTTGTGTAAAAGAAGAAGAAGAGGAGGAAGAGGAGAAGAAGGAGGAGGAGGAGGAGGAGAAGGAGGAAGAGGAGGAGGAGGAGGAGAAGAAATAATAATAATAATTTTGGCTGTGAACGGCAAGAAATGTCACAGTGGTCTTTCAGTCTTTCCACTATTTTGAGCTACTGTTTGCTGAGTGCTTGCTGTGTATTCTGCTCCTTTCTCATTACATTTCCATGAATCCTCAAAATAACCCTATGAATTAGGTACCGTTTGATCATTCATGCATTTCAAAGCTCTTTACTGAGTTGTTCCTAAATGCCAGGCATTAGCATCACCCCCGTTCTAAGTTGCAGTGACTGAGGCTCAGGGAGCTTAGGTAACTTGCCAGGGATTCAAGGGAAGAGGTGGTGGGAGGTGAGGTTGGCCTGGTGGAGGTAGGTCCAGATCTGGGGAGGGGATCAGTGTATCAGGCCAAGGAGTTTGGGGATTTCGGCTGAGAATGAGACCCTCCAGAACATGACCTAGAACAAGTGGGGTGTGTGCATGTGTGTGTTGTGACTTGTTGGGAAAGGACCTGAGGCAGACAGAGGGCTCAGGTCTTCTGGAGATGAGCCTGGTTCTTTTTAAGGCTCCCCATACTTTCACTCAACAGAACAAACACAAAAGGAAGAGCTGAGAGCACTGGAGCCATTGAGGCTCTGAATTTGGAATCATCAGATTTGTTTTATGGGATTTGACTTTCTGAAGAAAACTACCTACAAAACTCAGTGTCTTAGTCATTCGGGCTGCTATAGCACAGTTCCAAGGACTGGGTGGCTTACAAAAAATAGGAGTTTATTTCTCACAGCTCTGGAGGCTGAAAGCCCAAGATCAGGGTGCGAGCATGGTCAGTTTCTGGCGAGGGCCCTCTTCCAGGTTGCAGAATGCTGCGCTCTCATTGTGTCCACACATGGGGGAAAGAGAGTGAGCCAGCTCTCTGGCCTCTTATTATAAAGGCACTAATCCCATTCATGAGGGCTCTACCCTCATGGCTTAATTATCTCCCAAGGCCCTACCTCCAAATACTATCACAGTGGGATTAGACTTCAGTATCGGAATTTGGGGGAGACAAATATTCAGTCTATAATACTCAGATTACTTTTTCTTCCCCCCAGAGCAGTCCAAAATGTCCTAAGTGGACACTTACTGTGTACTTGGGCCTCAGCTAGCTGCTCCAGGGAGGAGAGAAGGGGGCACAGGGGAGAGCAAGAGAAGAGAGAGAGAGAGAGAGAGAGAAAGTGAGTTAGAGAAGGAACAGGAACAGTTGTCTTCTCTGCATACAGGTAGTTGTAGTTCACGTGAGGTGATGAGAGCCACACCCATTTCCATGCTCTGTGGCTGGGGTGCTCACAGGTAACTCCATGGAGGAGGTGGCATCTTAAAAGAAGGGTAAGAACTGGACTGGTGGTGAGACGGAGGAAAGGACGTCACAGATAGAAGGCCCAACATGGCTAATGGAGGGGATAGCAGTAAGTATGATTGTCAGGGGCAAGGCCTAGCTCCAGTGAAGCAGAGGAGGGAATGTGTCCTTGAAAGCTTTAACAAATCTGAGATGTTCCTGCTCAGGGGGAGAAGCAGAGCACCAGGCCTCATCTGGAGAGTGAAAACCACCTGTCTTGGATTTCTTTCCCTCCCCACTCCCACCTGGGGAATAATTCCTGAAATCCCTTTCTAGTAAAATGCCCATGCTCCTCTCTCCCAGTTATCTACGGAGTTTAAGACAAGAGGTGACATAGTGGGTAGGAGATTCGTCTCCAGATCAGAGACATCTGGGCTTTAGTCCTGGACTAGCCACTTGTCAGCACTGTGGTCTTGTGCATATTTTTAGACTCTCTAAATCTTATTTTTCTCAGCTGTTTAAAGGAAATAATGGTAGTTTCTCTTTCATCGCACTGTTGTAAGAATCAGGTGAGATGTAACCCTTATAGCTTCCAGTGTCTCAGTGGCTCAGACTTTGTATAAAGTCTCATTCAAAGAAGCTCAGTCCAAGCACCAAAAATAACTTAAAAAGTACTTCTTCAATCTTTGTTACTTCTCTTGCATAACCACCACAATGATTCTGAAAGATGCTCTCCTCCTCACCTCAGTTCTCCCATACCCTGTACCCACTCCAAAAAACCCTCACTCACTGAAGGGTTTTTCTGTTCTCTCCCCACTGATGAGCTGATTTGCATTTGAATATGGCAAGTGGAGGAAGCCTCTGAATGCTCATACATTAGTAGTTTTTGACCCGTTACAGAAATAGTGTCTCTAAAGCACTTAGCACAGAGTCTGGCTCTTTGTAAAGTCTCAATTCTGTTATTAATTAAAAAAACTGTGAAAGCAAATAATGGTTACTCAAAAACTAGAGCTCGGGGCCGGGCGCGGTGGTTCACGCCTGTGATCCTAGCACTTTGGGACGCCGAGGTGGGCGGATCACGAGGTCAGGAGATCGAGACCATCCTGGCTAACACGGTGAAACCCCGTCTCTACTAAAAATACACAAAATTAGCCGGGCATGGTGGTGGGCGCCTGTGGTCCCAGCTACTCGGGAGGCTGAGGCAGGAGAATGGCGTGAACCTGGGAGGCAGAGCTTGAAGTGAACCGAGATGGCGCCACTGCACTCCAGCCTGGGCGACAGAGTGAGACTCTGTGTAAAAAAAAAAAAAAAAAAAAAATATATATATATATATATATATATACACACACACACATATATATATGATTAGAGCTTGAAAAATATTATCAGATAGTACAAGTAGTTCTTTTTCTCCTAAAAATATTAAATAGCTGAAGACAGTTATTTAAATCTTGAAAACCTTTAAAAGAAGCTTTCCCCTAATGTTTAATTTCTTAGATCTTCCTAGAACTGTGTCTGTGGATCAGCAAGGAAACTGCCTCTGGTTCTGCTCTGGTGGCCTCTCTAATTCTCGACATTATTGCCCTGTTTCTGAAAACCACAGTGAACACCCCGAAACTCTGGGGACAGTTCTGACAACTCTGGAACTAGGAGGGAGTTCATGGCCTCTTGGCTTCCAAAACAGAAAGAGGCGCTGTGACCTGGCGCTTGGGGTTATCAGAGTTAGTTGGATTCTGAACTGAGAAGAACTGGCTGAGGACAGAGGGGAGATGGATAGTGCAGAAAAAGGATCATTCATTCATTCATTCATTCACTCAACAGCCTTTGTTGAGCATCTATTGGTAACGGATTGTGACAGATTGTTTTCCAAAGATAGCCATGCCCTATATTTATCTCACCCCGTCTGCCTTTCTTGCAGTGTGACAGACACTCCTTCCACCAAGGGAGACCTGCGTTTACTCCCCTTGAATCTGAATGGGTGTGCATGACTGCTTTGGTCAATAGAATATGGTAGAAGTGCTGTTATGTGACTTCTGAGTTTAGGTCATAAAAAGGATACAGATTCCAGTTGTTTCCCTCTCTCTCCCTTTCTCCCCACAACCCCACACTCTCTTTTGGGATGCTTGCTCTTGGAACCCAGATGCCATGTTGGGAGGAAGCTCAGGCCACATGGAGAGGCCCAGGCAGTCTTGCAGTCAATAGGCAGGATCAGCCACCACACACTGTGAATGATCCTTCAGATGGTTCCAGACCCTAGCTCAGGCCCAGACGCTGTGGACAAAGTGTCCCAGCTGTGCTAAATTCCTGAGCTCTGGAAACCTTGGAGGTAAAATATAACTATTGTTGATTTGAGTCACTAGGTTCTGGGATAATTTGCCAGGCAGCAATAAATAGCTGGTGCATAGGCTGTGTTGGGAGGCTGGGCCACAGGAAGAGCTGTCAGGATCTCTGGGGAGATCACTAAGTAAACAGACAGTGACTGTGTTGCTTGATAAGGGCCATAGAGGGGAGCACAGAGAAAGTGTGTCTGATTCTCCTGGGGTAGTGGGGATGGGGGCTTAGAAGGTCTTCTTGGGAGAGGTGACATGGCAGCTTGGTCTGGAAGGGCCAGAGTTAGCCAGCTGAAAGGAAGGATGAAAAATGGGGAAGAGTGAAGGGAGGGGGCACTCCAGGGTGAAAACCTGGGCCAGGGGCCATGCTCCCGGGAAATGGCTGCTCAGAGAGTTACCTGGCTTCTCTAGGCGACAAATCTAAGAACTGACCATTGTATAGGGTCTCACAACTGGCCAAGCCCCTGCATCTACCCAGGACAAATGAAATCAAGATTGTGGCCTCAGAAATCCTGTTCCGGGCCAGGGCCTGGGTACTGGCAGGCTGTGAGGCGGTGGCCCACAGACAGCAGTGAGGAGTTAGCCCAGAGCACATCTGTCTCTCGGGCTGTAGCAGCCTCTGAAAGAAATGGAAACCAGCAGGGGAGGGGGCCAGGGGTGAGATGGGGGTCAGTAGCATGGCCAGTGCATTTGGCCAGCATGGGAAAATCCTGAAACAGCTTCCTACTCCAGGGGAAAGGTGTTTTTAATACAAATTATAGGAGTGTTGTTACCTGTAAGTTGGTGCTGACTTGCTAGGGCAGCAAGGCTGGCATTTGACTCCTTTAGATGTTCCCTGTGGCTGAGTCCCACTCTATGAACTGCCCTTCTCTGAACATAGCTTCTCCCTGGTGGCCTTGGGTTTTTGCCTGAGCCCCTTCTCACACCCGGAGTGCCCATCCTGCTATTTTTATCTAGTCCCTCACCTCCTCCAGGAAGCCCTCCAAGAACCCTCAGGCTCCTCAGGACTCCACAGCCTCCTCTGTAACAGCCCTGGCATAGGGTGGTCACATGACCTGTTTACCTGTGTGCCTCCCCAGCTGAATGGGGCCTTCCAGAAGGTGCAGGCAGTATCTTCCAGGGCCCAGCCCAAAGGAGGCCTTCTTTAAAACCTTGCTTTTGGGTGATGACCAGGATGGATGTTCCTTTGTCTCTGTCATGAGATCTGTGAGCACAGGAGGGACTCGTGTGCCCTCCACTCCCTCTTCAGGGCCTTCCGCACTGGAGCATTTGCTAAGCACTGGCTGAATGAATTAATGTGTCTCTGTGATCTTCAGTCCTGGGCCATGAATATTTCTGGGTCTGCTCACTGAGTACTTGCATGCAGATAGCACTCCAAAAGTGGTTGTTGGATTGAGTTGAATCAGATTCCAGGCTAAGGACAGTGGGATATTGGGGTGGGTGAGCTTGGTGTATCTGGGGGTATGTGTGTGTCTTTCAGTACTTCTGTGTGTGGGTTGTATCTAGATGTGTGTTTGTGTGCGTCTGTGACTGAGTGTCCATGTGCATCTCATCTTGGATGAGTCCATATGTGTCTTTTGTGATTGTGCATGACTGTGTGTGTTGCGTGTCTGTGTGGGGATGCTCCCTCTGAGCTAAGAGCAGGGGATGGAGACAGCCACCGCCCAGTCAGGAGCCAGCCAGCTGTGTCTCCAGGGAGTCTCTTGCCTGCCAGGTCCCAGGACAGCCAGCCTAGCCCAGCAAGACCCTGAGGCCTTTTTTGCAAGTTCCAAGCAGTGGCACAGACACAGCCCACAGTGCTGCCTGCCCACCAGCCCTCCTGCCTGGGTGGTGTGCATGTAGATGGGGCCAGCATCTCCCTGGCCTCCTTGCTGCTCAGTAAGGAATGGATTATAATTCCCAGGCAGGCTGCATCTGCAACCAACTTGAGGGAAATAATTGTTGAGTGAGTTGAAAGAAAAAAATTGTAGCAAGGAACTTCAATCCCGCCAGTCAACCGTGTCATTAAATTAGGTTAATCTAAATCCTCAGAGTCTAATTTAGCAGCCTCTAAAGCAAACCCTACATGGCTCTTTGGAGTTCCCATTGCAAAGTTCCCAATAGGGGTGCTATTCAAGGGACACAGTAGGCAGTAGCCTTGCCACCTGAGGACACACAGAGCTTGTGACAGATACCAGCTGCTCCTCAGGGACCTGGCTCTGCAGGAAAAGGCATGAGCTGAGAGGCAGGCCCCATCCTTGTGCTGCCCCTTCCTCTGTGTAAGTCCCCCAACCACTCCAGGCCTCATCTGCTCTTGTCCAGCTCACAGGGCCTATTACAAATGCCAGGTGGGCCAAAAGGAAAGGAAGAAAATTCCCTTGGATGGGAGAAGCTGGAATGGAGGTGAAGCCTGAATTCTTTCAAAGTTGCCTTAGTGTTGCTCCTCCAAGCTGGATCTTTTTAACGCCAACCAGTGGCTGAATTGAAGAAAGAATGAGAGATGAGTCTGTGCAAAAAGTCCCACTTTTGTAAGGACTGCTGTAAATCATGAATTTATGATTGTATTCCGACATTTACTGACTCATTAATTCAATCATTTCCCGCCTCCTTTATTCATTCTTTTATAGATCCCTCGGTCCCTCATTCTCTCTTTGGTTTAGTCGTCCAATGGCCTCCCTCCCTCCCTCCCTCCCTCCCTCCCTCCCTCCCTCCCTCCCTCCCTCCCTCCTTCCTTCCTTCCTTCCTTCCTTCCTTCCTTCCTTCCTTCCTTCCTTCCTTCCTTCCTTCCTTCCTTCCTTCCTTCCTTCCTTCCTTCCCATGCTTCAGGGGAATTGCCTGGTACGTGTTCATCCCAGTGGCTGTGCAGAATGAAAAGCACTTCAAGTACCCTGCCCCTAGGACCAGTGCCCATGCTGTGGTCCCCCAGCTTGCTCCTCTCCCTCTCTCCTTGTGTCTTGCTCCCCACTGTCCCCTTACTGGAACACCATTTCCTCTCTGCTCCTCTCCCATAGGAGCACATGAGCTGATGGTCGGCTGGTGAGGAGGCCTTTGTCAGGGCACTTGGGAGGAAAGGTGCTGAACCGACCTGATAAATGAACCAGCAGAGATGTGTGGCCCGGCTCCCCCTCCCCCTTTGATCAAAAGCCTCTGAACCCCTGATGACATCCCATGGCATATTCCTCTATTAATCAGAAAAGCCTTGACAGATGTAAGCAATTTGTCTTCGGAGAGGACTGGAGCAGGGCAGCGGGGGGCGGAGAGGGGGTGAAGCGAGGAAGCCCAGCTCAGCCCATCAGGGTGGGGAAGATACTGAGGGTAAGTCTTGAAATGGGGCTGAATACATGCATACTAAGAAGGCAGGGAGCACGGTGGAGCCAGTCAGATCAGAAAGGGAAGTGCTTTCATTTCAAAGCATATTTCCTCCTTGATTGAGTAGCCCCTCCCAATACCACCACCAAACCACGATGCAGGAATGAGGCTGGGATCCAGGGGTTAATCCCACTCAGACTCCTTCAGGGCTCAGATGCTTAAAGCAACAGGGGCCTGGTGGGTATGGTTCAGGTGTGGCTCTCATAACGCCACATGGCTGCTTCAGCTCTTGCCTGCCGATGACAGGGATGCTCAGCTTAAAAACACCACCAAACACCTAATAAACCTGCCATACAGCAGATCGGGAGCTGGGCATGGAAGATGCAGGAGAGAAGAAATGTCAGTTCTCCAAAACCCCTAGTCTAGACTATCTGGCAGATAAATTAACCAGGAAATGGGTTTTGATGTGAGGATGGTCATGGGAGGGAGCCTACAATATACAGTGTGGAGTGGCCAGCCCAACAAGAGGGGTCCTTTCCCAGAGGAGGAGACACAAGCTGCATCTTGAAGAATGAGTAGATGTGCTCACATGAGAAAGGCCCCTCTTTACTTGTCCATTTGGAGAACTGCTACTCATCTGTCAAGATTCAGCTTGGGTCTCCTCCTGTTAGCCTGTCTTCCTCACTAATTCTGGAGGTCTGGGACTGTGACTCATCTCTCTGTCTCAGCCCAGGGCCCAACACAGAGTAGCCACGAATGTTTCCTAAAGCGAGTGAAATGGACTTGCAGGCAGTGGGAGTAGCATGGGCAAAGGCATGGAGGCATAATCGGCATGGGGCTTCGCAGAGAACTGCAGTCTGTGTGTGTCTGTGGGGCTGTGTCTAAATGATGTTTTGTATCAACAGGAAAACTGAAAACTGAATTAAATTTCTTCATTGTCATGGAAATATCTGGCCCCATACGAAGGCAGCCCACAGATCTGACTGCCACTGATTGCCCAGCTCCATGTGCATCTCATGGAGACTCAGGGAGGAGTATTATACAATCTTATTCTCATTATGCTTTTTTTTTTTTTTTTTTAAAAAAAAGAGTGCTCCATGAATCTGATTAGATGCTTCAAACATAAATTTTAAAACTTGCTCTTGCAAGTTTCAGAGACTAAAGCCACGGCCAATGTTTTGATCGTATGCCTCCTTCCCTTTCCAATAAACACCTAACACACTTTGCCAAGCTTTCTGTGGTCAGGATTTACAGATCTGTGACTCACCCAAGTGAGCCAGGGAACATGAAAAGATGTCACTGGGGAGAAATATGCAAGGAAGGATGGGAGAGGTCAGCGCCTCCACCACGCAGGACAGACTCCCACAGCTTTTCCTAATAAACAAGTTTCCAGGGCCCTTTGAATTCTTCTGGAGAGAAGAGGAACGTTAGCATTCACATTGAGGGGAGGAACATCATGGACAGTGACCACGTGGGCCCAGATCCTCAGAAAGGGGAGTTAAAAGCTCAGGCAGGAAACAGAACTGGGAGGCGGGCTGGCACTGGTGTTAGGGTTGCTGACAACTATCATCATTGAGTACCTGCTGTTTGCCAGACACTGTGCTAGGCCCATCCCATAAGGCAGGCTCAGAGAGGTGAATTGCTTTGTCTGAGGTCACATGGCCAGTATTGGGAAGCAGGGTTCAAAGCTGGGTTTGTTGGTTCCAAGCTCCTGTTCTAGATTCCACTGTGATTTGGGGCCATACTGGGTCCTTCATCAGGGCTCTGACCTGGGGTCTGGGCCTGAGTTTCCTTCTGGATTGATGCTTATTGTAACATACCTAAGATGCTCATAGATGCTGAGGGCCTCCAGCCAGTTCCAAATGAGTTTGGGGTAGGAGGATTTTTAATAGGATTGCTAGACTTAGCATTTTGCTCCAAATACCTTCCTGGCTGCAGGATAAAACCTCATGCAGCCTTGACCTCCCAGGTTCAAGCGATCCTCCCACCTCAGCCTCCCAAGTAGCTGAGACTACAGATGTGTGCTACCATGCCTGGCTAATTTATGTATTTTTTATAGAGACAGGGTTTTGCCACATTGCCCAGGCTGGTCTTGAACTCCTGAGCTCAAGCCATCAACCCACCTCGGCCTCCCAAAATGCTGAGATTACAAGCATGAGCCACTGTGCCTGACCAAACATCACAGTCTTATACATCTGTAGTCAAATCAGGCTCATGTATCTCTTTTTTGGAAGGGAAATTTCTCCCAGAAGCTTAATGATGGCTGGTTCTTGTGCCCACTTTGCAGACCACCCTCTGGGCCCACCTTCTCTGAAATGAAGACATCTGTAATCATATAAGCAGGTTTCTATTAGCAGGGAGAAAGGTTGGGATGACATTGATCTGGAAACCAACAATGCCAATGGTTCAAGTGAGACCAAGCAAGGAAAGGGAGTCAGGGCAGGAAGCTTCACGTGACAAAAGCCGAGGAGACAACAAGGAATGTTCAGAGTGGGTCACTGCTGCGCTGCAGCGTGGAGGGTGGTGGTGGTGGTAGTGGGGGTGATGAGGGTGATGATGCTCGTGTGGTGATGGTAGTGGGGATGAAGCCACACATTCTGAAGCACTTACTGTGTCTCACCCTTTATCGTCACCAGGGATTCCACACTTAATCCTCCCAACAATTCTATTATTTTACTTACAAGGGAACTAAGGCTTGGTTCCCTACTCTGGCAGGTGCTGGGGCTGCAGTCTTTATTGCAACCCTGGCTGTTGGTGTTGGCTGCCAGGAACATTTCAAAGCAGCTGCTGTGCATAGAGTCTTCCTTTTATTTTTTATCACATATTTAACAAATATTTCATGAGACTCCTCTGTGAAGCTATTCTATATCCTAGCATTCTAGGATACAGGGGAGGACAAGATAGACAAGGTCCCTGCTCCCATGGAGCTACACTCTAATGGGAAGCATGAGGGATAATCAAGCAAGCAATTAATCAATGAATCAATACACAGGAAAAATATCAACTCATGGTAAAGGTGAAGAAGGACACTGTGACAAGTTGGTGCCATCAGGAGTACTTGAGGAAACAGCTTCATTTTTACTGAACGGTCCAGGAAGGGCTCTCTGAAAAGGTGTCATTTGAGCTGCAACTTCTACAGTGAGATGGAGCAGCCATGTGAAGACTTGGGGGAAGGGAACTCCAGGCCCACAAACAGCAAGGAAGCAACCTCTGGGTGGTGGACAGCATTTGAAGAACAACAAAACAAAAAACCCCACCCTGACTGGAGCCCAGGTGGGCAGGGACTGAAGTACACTGGAGAGGAGTCTGGAATTTCTTCTCAAGTGATATAAGACGCAGTGGAGCATCTTCAGCAGGGAATGCATAATCTGAATTGTGCTTTTTAGAAGTGTATCCTGGTGCAGGGAACTGCCCCTTTCCATGGGGCTCACTGGCACACCTTGTTCCATGGGCATCGGTCCTGTCTCCAAGAACACTGCAAGTTCTTGGAGGTGAGAACTGAACTGAGCTTGCCCTCCCCTCGCATGTGAAGGGTGAAGGCCTGAAGCCATTGGCGGTGAGCCTGTAATGGAGATGATGAGTGTCATAAGTAAATATTGAAAGTTCCTGCTTCACTTGAGGGTCTTGAGAACAACCATCCCAGGTAGAAGGTGGAGCATGAAGGCATCTACTTCTTAGAAGTTCCTGGAGTCCACCATTTCACACAGCAAAGCAGACTCAGAAGAAGACATATTTTTTTCCCTTGGAGATGTTTCTCCAGGTTTGTGGGGGGTTCCTCTCCATCCAGCCTCTCACACAAGCTTGGGAGCAGCCCTGGGTCTCATTAGGAGGAGGCTGTCAGATGAGCTCAGCCTCTGGCGGGTCATTCCTCCAATGAGATCTGATAGGTAGCAGACGTGTGTGCTGGGGGTGACCTGGTGAGCAGTCACCCTTCTGCCCCTGTCTGCCAGCCAGGGGGCTTCCCTGCCCTTGCAAGGTGCTCCGCGGAACTTGGCGCTGAATATATGAAACACGAGGCCATTCCCCATAATCAGAGCTGACTTATGGGAAAATTAAACACAGAAGGACTTGCCGGCTTCAGGGAAGCTTCCTTCTCTGACTTCCTGGAGGCGTAGTCTGGCTGTGAGCACCTTCAGGGAGAACGGCTGACCCTGCTGTCAACCAGAGAGCTGTGACCCCAGGGTGGGAGTTGCATCTCGATGATATGTTTGTATCAATCGGAACAGGGGGACTAATAACAAAAGAAGAAAAAAAAAAGGGTGGAATCTTTTTGTTTGGAATGTTCCATCTACTCTGTAAGTCCTTGTGTCTGGATATCATTTATTTTTCAGAAGTACTGAGTTGAAATCTCATTAAGTTTTTCCAGGTGAGTCAGTTATAAATTATCTAACTCCTTCTGAAGCCATTAGAAAGAATGCAAGGTCTGCTTAAGGCAGTTTACAATAAAGAGCCAAGGTGGACCAGTTCAGAGGAGATATCAGAGTCAGAGCACAAGGAAACCTGGGAAAAGGTCTCCTTTCAACCAGGAGGTTGAACCTGGTGAAGGTGAGGCTGAGTCAGGCCGTGACTCAACTCCGCTGTCACCCGTTTGGATTGAAGACCAAGCCAGAGGTCCTCTCTTGCACTGCTTTTGCACACTAGGCTGCAGGATGGTACAGAGCCAGAGTTCTTCATACTCCCTAGTTTGTCCAGAGAGCCCTTTGAAGGCTGCTGTGGGCTCCCTTTACTTAAAAAGACCCTTTCTCATTAGGATTTAAAGCATATGCTTGGCCAAGGCTGTCAAAATGCATCACAGAGATGGTCCCAAACTAACGGCTGAGCACCCCCCTGCCCCGATCAAAGTGGAGAAGGCAGGCATCCCGCCACCCACGGATGCTGGAGCACAATGTAAGGAGAGCCAGCTGGGACTACAGGCCAACAGGCCCACAAGCCACAGGCCAGGGGGCCTGTCCACAAGCTGCTGAGCAGTGAGGCCCCTGGATGAACCCAGTGCCCAAGATGTCCATGATAGGATCAATGACTGCTCTTGTCCAAAGCCAGATCATAACAGCTTGAGCCCTGCCAGGGAATGGGAGGCTGAGGCCGTAGCTGCAGGGCTAGATGGGGAGGGGCCATGGAGGAGGGGATGCAATTCCCTGCAGGGCTAGTGTGGGAAATTAAAAAGCACAGATGATGTTTATGCCCTAGAGGTGAGTGGAGGACCACAGGAGACCCTGGAAGCCCCAGATCTGAAGCTGACTCTAATTGAAGCAGCTCTGTTGCTTCAGTACCAGCCATACACCTGGCACCATGCCAGGGCTATCATGCCTGGACTCATCCAAGCCTCCTTACAAATTGCCGGGGGTGGGCATACTAATGTTAGCCTATAGGTTTGACAAATAATAAAACGAAACACAGAAAGAGTGAGTACTTTGCCCAATGTCCCACAGCTAGCTCACAGCAAAGTTAGGGTTTGAACCTACAGCTGTTTGGATACAAAGACAGTGCCCCTAATCCCTGGGTGTACCATTGCTCAGAGATCAGACCAGGTGCAGCCCCATCATAGGAGAGATAGTCACTAGGGGACCTGAAAGCTTGGGGTACAGGGCTCCCCAGTGGAAGGCTGGCTCAGAGGAGTTCCACGTGTGGATGTGGACCCGGGAATGCCGTTCAGCAGCTGCATATCCAGAGGAAGACTGAAAGGGGAGGAACGAGGCACACAGGTGGGAGTCTCCTGCTGCTGACCACCCAGGCTGGACCTGCCTGGGGAATGCTGGAGGGTTTGGCAGGGGCCAGGGAAAAGCAACTCACACTTCAATGCAACAGCTCCTCCCAACACCTTTTGAGACTGGGGTGTGGTCTTATTCTCTAGGAATCTGCGACTCAAGGAGGGACTCACTTTCCACTCAGTGGACTCACATTCCATTGAGGTGGAATGGTGGCCGGCTCATGGTCACCACAGTAGAGAAGCTAGTTGCAGAAGAAAACTGCAAATAAATCTTGGAATGTTCCATCTGGGACCTCAATGACTTTGTCCTGGGAAGGCTTTGGCCAAAAAAGAGGGTGCTGTGTCTGAGATGAGGAGAGAAGTGTGAATGTCCAGCTCCTTGGGCTCTGCTCTTCTTGTCCCCTGGCTGGAGCTCCTGACTCAGGCAGGCGGGGACATCACAAGACCCATGGATGCAGAGCCCAGAGCCAGAATCTCAGTTCACTCTGGTTGTCTTCCTGCCTTATCTGGGCTGAGATGGGGACCCAGCTTGGCAGCATGTACAGTGTCCCCCACATACCCCAGTGTCATAACTTCTCCAGCTCGGTTTCCTCAGCAGCCCTGGCTCCGTGCTTAGGATCCGTGGTGGGTCCCTGGTATTCACTGTGATGCTGTCTGCCCAGCCCTCTGCCCCTGCTCCAGTGCCCAACATACCAAACTTGTCAGCCTTCCCTCTGGGACTGGCACCTGCCCAGTGTGTCCTTCTGACCCCCAGCTGGGCACTGGCCTGAGAGCCATATGCTCCTGGGTTAAAAACTCTGCCACTTACTAGCTATACTCCCTGGGCAAATGACTTTATCTGTGGTGCTGGTTATTAAGCCATTGTCTCTCAGCTGCAAACCAGCGTCCCTCTGTGATGTTCTGGGATCCCAGGAATCGCCAGTATGCCTTGCCAGAACTCCTCGTTAGGCTCTACCAAGAGGGGGCAGCAGAGGGAGCCTGCAACACCGGCTGGTGGAGAAGGGGTCTGCCCCTTCGCGTCTGTTTCCTGTTCTGTTGGCAACACCCCAGCAGTTGCCCTGCACCCCAGCAGTGGCCCTGCACCCCAGCAGCAGCCGCTGGTTCCAGCTGTCAGTTTCCTCCCCATTCCCAGAGCCTGTCCCATGGGGTCCTCTCAGAGACACCTCCTCAGAAATCTGGGCCTCAACCTTGCAGCCCCCTCCCAAGTGTCCACGTCTTTATAAGCCCATACTCTCACTCTTGTTCCCTCAGCCCTAGGGGTAATTACTGACCCTGAGGATCTTTTCGTGTGCTTATTTGCCATCCCTAGATTTTCTTCGAGGTGTCTGCTCGAAGCACTTGCCTATTTTAAACAATTAGATTGCTTCCTTATTATCGACTTGTAAGAGGGCTTCATATATTCCTGCTGTTACCACCTCTGCGATGTCAGCATTCCCCTTTGCCTTTCTGCTCTGCAAGCCCTGGTTAACAGTGCCTATGTGAAATTCACTTTGTCGAAAAGACATTTTCTGTCTCCTGACAGACATACTAGTCTGTGCCTCATCCATCAAATGGGAACAGTGACTCCACCTCACAGGTGGCAGTAAGGACTCAGCCAGGAGATGCCTGTGAAGGGCATCATGGCCCAAGGCCTGGCACCGAGGTAGGACCTGGTTTGAGTGGCTGAAGACTCAGCAGCTTACGGGGTCCCTATCGTGAGCCCCCAGAGCTGCACCTTCGTGTTTGCTTTAGGCCGAGGGAAGAAGCAGAGCGCCTCTGTGGGCTCCTCTCAGCTGACACAGAGGTGGTTTTTCCAGCCAGCTTTTCTCCTTTGAGAACTCGTGCAATAAAAGGGAACGTGGGCAACCCTGGAGCGAGGCAGGGTGAGGAGAACTGGCCCTTCTTACATGGCCTAGTAGTCACATTTAAGAAGGGCCCTAATGATAATTTTTTTTTAAAGTCTGGTTTTCAAGTTTCACTGTTAAGAAACAAAAGGGCAGGCCATAAACTGGAAGGAATTAACTCAATATTAAGTATACACACAGCTTAAAAAAGGCAGAAGATTTGAACAAACACTTCACAAAAGAAGATATCTGAATGGGCAGCAGGCATATGAAAAGATGCTGAATGTCATTAGTCACAGAGAAACTCAAAGTAAACTACAATGAGATATCACCACCTCCTCTCCCACTAGAATGGCTAACATTAAAAAGAAGGAAGATTCTGTGTTGATGAGGATGTGGGCAATCAGAACATACTTTGCTGGTGGGTTTCAAAAAATAAGAACATGTTAGAAAACAGATTAGCAGTTTCTTATCTAGTTAAACAGACGCTTATCATATGACCCAGCAATCTCCTTGCTGGATATTTACCTGAGAGAAATGAAAACATTTGTCTATATAAAGTCTCCTTTGCAAATATTCATAGAAGCTTTATTCATAACAGCAAAAACCTAAAAGTAGCCCAAATGTCCATCAGTAGGTGAAGGAATAAATAAATGGTGACATATTGGCACAATGGAATACTAACTCGGTGGTGAAATCAATAAAAAACCTGTATACACAATAAATCTCAAAATCATGCAGAGTGAAAGAAATAAGACACAAAAGAGTACATGCTGGTTTATTCCATGTATACAAATCTCCAGAAAAGACAAATGCGATCTGTAATGACAGGAAGTGGCTCTGGCTGCTCAGAGGTAAGGCTGGGGTGGAGCACTGATGGGGAAGGGGATCAGGGTATCCAGTGATGCTGGGAGTGTTCTGTACATTGACTGTAGTGGGGGCTATATGGCTGTATCTATTCCCTAAGGCTTATCAAAGGGTACATCTAACATGGATGTGTTTTATTGTGTGTCAGTTACACCTCAATAAAGTTGATTTTTAAAATGTCGCTCAGACATGAAACAGTCATGTTCATAAGACTGACATACAAGGAAGGCATCCATCATTACAGAGAGCCTCCAAGTGGAGCCTCCTTTGAAGGAAACCCCCTTCAAACATGCCTGTGCTGAGCATTTTCTGTTTACACCCTCTCTCCTGCCATCCTGCTGTATGTCCAAGAGTTTGACCAGAATGGACTGCATAAAGACCCTCTCGTCCATTGTGTTCCTGTTAGATTAGATCAATGCAAGGGACCAGCAGGAGATCTAAGGGCAGGGGAAAAATGAGTGGGAGTATTTATTCCTCTAGCAGATCTTGCAGGGTTGTGGCAGGATACTCATGTCCCTGGACTGAAGGTCACAGCTCCCTCCAGGCACCCCTGCCTGGACCACACTCCCGTTCCAGGTTCTGGTAACCCTTTTACCCTCCCACCCTTTCAGAATCTGTACTGTCCCTGAGGTGTCCCTAGATCTCACTCATGAGGTCCAAGGTCATGCTATTTGAATAGTTGATTAAATTCCCTTCAAATGATCCTAAATCAAATGTGCCATCTCTTGCCTGCTCGGCACCTGACTGATATGGGCACATAGTCTTTTTTTTTGGTGAAACAAAACAGAGCTGAGACCCTGGCAAGAGTATCAGGGTGCCTGTGGAGGTGGTGGAAGCAGAGCCGAGGGGCCCTGCCTTTCCTGTCGATGTGCAGGCTCTCACGCCAGTGCCTGTGTCCCAGGAAGCACGCTCCTCTTTCAGAGCCTTGGCCCAGGCCTGGACCGAAATTCCTTCCCTCGTTTCCCCAAAGGAGCTAATAATTTTTAAATCAGTTGGTACCAAGGGCTATTAGCAGGGATACGGGTAAAGGACACAAGAGGTCTGAACCATCAAAGTGACACTGAGCGAGGTGGAGAGCCCATGGTGGCGGCTGCCAACCACACTCCTCAGCATCCCACAGCGGCTGTGCTGCCTCTGACGGTGGCCAGTCATGGCTGCCACTTAGTAGCCACTACTATGCCCTGGATGCTCGTCTGGCCATTTTACCAACATCATTTTATCTCTTCCTCATGCCAACGCTATGCCATAGACATCAGTTTTTACACGCGACGAAGCTGAGGTTCAGCAAAATCAAGTAACTTGTCCAAGGTCACGCTGCTTCTAAGTGGCAAGCCAAGATTCAAACACAAGTTTGAGTTTGAATTCTAGTATATGTTGCTGCTGTCTTCCTTATTAATCTTGGAGTGAAAAAGCTCAGAGTTTGTTTGGGTGGTTCCCCCGTAAGTGGATGTGAAAGGGTGTAGTTCTTGGTACCACCAAAAATGCCTCACTGAAGCCCTGGACCCCCAGACCCTCCTGAGAGTGGTGGGGGGAGCGGCCAGTCAGGCCTTCTCTCCACCTGGCCCCCTGTGGCCTCTGCAGCACCCCACAGTAGAGCAGAACCCAGCGGACTCACCTCACTGGGCAGGGCACTCGTCCTTAGCCTTGGGAGCCCCTCTGTATGCCAGTTTCTTGGGTGATTGTTGTGGGCCAGTGTCAGGCTGCTCAGGCATCTGAAGTGCTTTGTGAGGGTGTCCCAGCAACAGCCCTGGTCCTGGGCTCCCCTTGCGGCCAGATGCTAAGACCCAGAAATCCCACTCCTAGGTATGTGTCCTAGGGAAACATCCACATGTGCACTGGGAGATCCGTACTTCATCTCATGGGCCTCCCTGCAGATCTTCCCAAACACCCAACTGCATTCTCTGTAATTATTCTAGGGTGCATGAAATCTTTATGTAGAACTTAAAGGATGCATTTTAAATGACACCACCCCCGCCATGTACATTGCCAGGATCTTAGAAACCCCATGTGAGCATCTTCGTTTTTCTCCTAGACCAGGGTGTCTCAAGGTCAGCACTATGGCATGGTGGGAAGAATAATTCCTTAGCGTTGGGGGTGTGGGGTGGGGAGGGATGTCCTGTGCATTGTAGGATATTTAGCAGCATCCCTGGCCAATAGCATCCAGTACATGCCAGTAGCATGTTTACCCTGCTTCCCACCCCTCTTCAGGGTCATCACAATCCAATACACCCCTCCAGACACGGACAGATATCCTACAGACATTGACAAATCATCCCCAGTTGAGAACCTCTGTCCTAGAGAAACCACGAGATGGAAGTAAACCACCTTTCTGACTTGGTGCTAGTCCTAGTTTTCATTTCAAGATTTGTCATCTCTATGTGCACATCCCAAAGCAATATAGTTTTGTATGTTCTAAAACTTCATTAAAATGGAACCATGCAATATGTACCTTTTTGCATCTGGCCTCTTTTGCCAAAATTGTGCATGTGAGATTCATCCTTATTATTGCATGCAGCCACCTTGTGTTCATTTTCATTGCTGTATAGCATTCTATTGTGTGAATGTGCCACGGTTTAATCGTTCACATTCTATATCCCTGCTGGCCCTCGGGGAGCTGTTTCCATTTGGGGTTTCTATGAGCGTTGCTGCTGGGAGTGTTCCAGTACAGATCTCCCGGTGCACATGTGGATGTTTCTTTAGGACACATACCTAGGGGTGGGATTTCTGGGTCTTACAGAATGGATGTCTCCAGTGTTTTTTGGAGAAGTTGAACTAAATGGGCTTCCCACTGGCAGAATGTGATGTTCATACTGTACCACATCTGTACCACATTGTTGCCAACATTTGAGATGGCTGACTTTTACATTTTTGTTAATGATGCACGTTGCATCATTGTTTCCTTTTGTCTGCTCATGTTGGGAGCCGGTCCCCTATCCCATCCTATGTGTCCCAAGCCTGCCTCTGTCCATTCTCTTTCCACTGCACTGTGGCAGCATCATCTCCATCCCTCCCTCCAGCCGGGAGCCCCCACAATGGCAAGGATGTGTCCTTCCCCTGTGTGTGTCCCCTATGTCCTCCTCCAATCCTGGAAGAAGGCTGTGTGTTGGATGAATGAATGAATTATTTTGAGAGGTGGCCTGTGCATGGGTTGGTCTCTCTTTCTGACAAAAGGAAAATGCAGGCCAGCAGGGCTAAGGGATGGGCCCAGGGCTTTGGGGGAGGCAGGGCAGGGTCTCCTGCTTCTTAACCTCTGTCCTTCTCAGTGGGCCACTCGGCCCTGACTGCTCCTTGGGCTCAGAGAACAAAAGCAAAAGACCCCAGAGTCCTCATCCATCTCATGATTCTCCACCAACCTCCATCCCCAGATATACTTTGTCTTGAAAGCCACTTGGGGCCCCCAAATTGGGGCAGCAGAGAGCCAGCCCCATCTTGGGCACTAGCTATGCTTCCATGAGGGGGCTGGATTTCTAGAAGGCCTCAGTTGGGTTGGGGAAGGAATGGGCTAATGGTGTGAGCTTGTCTATTTCTCTGCTACATTTTGGGACCAATTACATTGATAAATTCTGGTCATGAGAGAGCATATCCAGCAAGGTTTGAGGAGAGGAAGGCAGACGGGCACTGTATTACTCCATTTTCACGCTGCTGATAAAGACACACCCAAGACTGGGTAATTTATAAGGAGAAAGAGGTTTGATGGAGACTCACAGTTCCACGTGGTTGGGGAGGCCTCACAATTATGGCAGAAGGCAAAAGGCACATCTTACATGGTGGCAGACAAGACAGAAAATGAGAGCCATGCTAAAGGGGAAGCCCCTTATAAAACCATCAGATTTTGGGAGACTTATTCTCTACCATGAGAACAGTGTGGGAGAAACCGCCCCTATGATTCAATTATCTCCTACAATATGTGGGAATTATGGGAGCTACAATTCAAAATGAGATTTGGGTGGGGACAGAGCCAAACCATGTCAGGCACTGAGGAGGCAGCAGCTGGCCAGACCAGCAGCCTGGAATGGTGAGACCAGTGGAAACAGGTGCAACGAGGCCACGGTGAGGGAGAGGTTTACCCTCCCAGGGAACATGGGTGCCTGCCAGCAGGCTGCCTGGCATGGTGGGGGCGGGTGAGCAGGTCGCCTGGTAGCTAGCAGGTGCACTCGGGGCCACTGTGTGCATGGCCATTTTAGGTGCTTTACCAACATCATTTCATTTCCCTCTCAAGAAACCCTTTTGAGACAGGGCCAACATCATTCCATTGCACACAGGAGGCCTCTGAGCTCAAGGATGAGAAGCAGAGCACCCAGTCTGCCATGGAAGCTGGGGACCTCGGGAAGACTGTTAAATGGGCCCCCGGGCGTCCCACTGCACCACACTGCCCCTTGACAGCCACAGTCACAAGTCTAAGCCACATTGACAACAGTGGAAGTGGGGGTGCTCTGGACTGAATTGTGTCCCCCTGAAACTTGTATGTTGAAGCCCTTACACCCAATGTGGTTGTATCTGGAGATAGAGTCTTTAAGAGGTAATTAAGGTTAAGTGAGGTCATAAGGGATGGCTCTCATCTCATAGGACTGTGGCCTTGTAAGAACAGGAGGAGAGGGAGATCTCTGTTCCCTCCATGGGCACACATGGAGGAAAGGCCATATGAGGACATAGCAAGAAGGCAGCCCCTACAGGGAGGAAGAGGGCCTGCGCCGGAACCCGACCATGCTGGCACCCTGATCTCAGAATTCCAGCCTCCGGAACTAGAAGAAAATGAATTACTTTTTTAAGCCATGCAGTCTATGGTATTTTGTTAGGGCAGCCTAAGCTAAGACCAGAGAGGAGGCAGAGCAGAGAATGACTTCAGCATCCTCCAAGAACCCAAGTGGGTCTGTTGAGGACCCTGGGGATGGACAGTGGGACGGGGGAAATGAGAGCCAGAGAGGATCAGAGGTTGGAAGAGCTGGGGAGGCCTTTAGAAATGAAGAGATTCCACTGAAGTGGAGGAGAGATGGAAGGGCAGCAGGTGTCAGAGGGCTCAAAGTGAAAGGCCATTTTGTTTGCTGTGGTTACTGTTCACAATCTTTACGTAATGCCTCCCAACCTGTACCTTGAAAATGTTTACATTCTTGAAGCCCCTTCACCCAGTGGACTCCTTGTAGAGTCTCATGAAGGAGTAGGGTTGTCAGATAAAATACAGGATGCCCAGTTCAATTTGAATTTTAGATAAATATTGAATAATATTTTTAATATAAGTATGTTCCAAATATTGCATGGGATATACTGGTACTAAACGATTATTTGTTGATTATATGAAGTTCAAATATATCTGGGTGTCCTGTATTTTTATTTGGTAAATCTAGCAACCCGAAGGAGTTCCTAGATCTATTTGATTGGGGAAGCTGAGCAGCTCCCCCAAGGGTTCTGAGCTCGTGTAGGGCCTGGCTGGCACTGGGACACAGGCACCCTGGTTGCAAGCCCTGGCCCTTTCCACACAGCTGCCGCCTCTGAGAGCTAATTGCTGAACAGAGTTGCAACCTGACATTGGGGGCATGTGTCAAACCACAACAGAGCCTGTCTTCTCTTTCATCAGGCAGGGCCGGGGGAGCTGCTGGAGCCATCAGAGGGAGGGAAAACCCTCCACTCAATCCTCACTGAGAATTCCACCTCCTGCCCTCTAGGTTTGCTTTTGGCTTTGTTTCTCAGACTCACTTGGCTTTGTGGACTGAGGTTGTGCTTGTATGTAGTAAGAATTATACTGTATTTTTCCCACTGGGGGGAAAATACCACCTCCATTAAACGGTGCATTGCCCTTTTCGAAATCTATCTTTATCTAAATCTATCTTTACATCTATCATTAATCTTCATGGCAACCCTGTGAAATGCCTGTGTGTACTGTTATCCCCATATTGCATATGGAAAAACTGAAGCACAAAGCACTCCTGACACACATGGGAGTTGGCTTCTCAGCCTCTTTTCTGGCTCAAGGGTCTTGCCAGGCTACCACGGGGAGGGCGAAAAATCGCATAACATGAAATTGCTTTCAGATCTCAGAACATACATCTTGCCAAGCCAGAATCCAACAAACCGAGCCTCCCATTGCCCCAGATTCTGCCTTCAAACTCTGCCTTCTCCCTGTAGGAAGAAGGATCGTAATGCACGGAAATAAACTTTCCTCCACAGAGGTAGTCCCCATGAGTACCTTTAGGCCAACTCAACTTCTCCAATTCTTGCCTTTCTCCTCCTTCTGCAGGCTTTCTGTTGCTGGGGTTCAGAGTTGATGTTCAAGGGATGTTTCAACCGAAGCTATCAAAAATGATGGGCACTGTGAAGGCTGGCATTTAGGAAACATTGTCAGCCACAGGCAGAGAATGGAAAGTGATTTCAGATGCTTCCTTTACTTCCCAACAGAAGAGCCCACTGGCCAAGACCTCTGACCCACAACTAAAGCCTCCTGGCCAACCGTTCCAAGGACTGGTGATGAGGCTGCCGTGGAGGGGAAGCCAACCCTGCCACTCTCTGCAGGAGGAGCCCAGGCTGGCTGCAGCACGTCTGCCTTCTTGTGTGTCTGGCGTGAGCACACCACATGGTCCTGTGGTTTTGCGTGGCTTTCCCTGGCCACCATGCGTTTCATTTCGTGTGTGTGTGTGTGTGTGTGTGTGTGTGTGTGTGCTGGGGGTGGGGAGCCGCTGTGGTTCCATAACCCAGCTTCTTTCTGAGACAGCTCAGACAGGCCTGGGGCTGGGCTTCCTGCCTCGTGGGGAGGTGGGAGGCGAAGCCTGGAGACACCCTTCCTGTGTCAGGGCAGGTAGAGCATATGTGTGAACAGCACTGGATCAGCTGTCAAGGCAGTCTGCTGCGGCCAACTGGGCCTGTCCTCCAGAGACAGAAAGAACAAGTGGACCTCAACCCTCAAGCCCATTTCAACCATCAGGAGAAGTTGGAGGAGGAGCAGTGTTTCGAATCAAGTGTTTCACAATTAAGAGCAGGGTGAAGTGCACAGTGATTACAAGAGCCTCCTGGCTGGCTGCCCCTCTCCCATTCCCACCGCTGCTGGAGGGACCTGTCCAGGGGCTGCCCCTTCTTTGATGGAGATTGAGAATCCATAAATATTCCCTGAAGGCTGCAGAACTGGGTTCAGATTCAGTGTCCAGGCACTGAAGTCCCCCTCGGTCTGGCCCTGTCTTCACCTTCCGGCCACTTGGGCCAGATCCCACTCACTGACACTTTCCAATCACTATGCTTGTGCGAGTCCCACTTGCTCTCACACCCTTAACCCTGACTACCTGGCTCAAGGCCGGTGTCTGCCTCCCACCCTGCCGTCATCTTTCTGGCACTTTCTGCCCACGACAGCCACTTTGTACATGTCCCAAGGCTGTCCAAAGGTGTTCTCTTTTTGTGATAACCGCATCTCACAGGTGCCTAGAGATTTCCAACAGACAAAGCACATCCACAAGACACATCATTTATTTCTCACTGCAACCCTACAAAGTAGGGATTACTGTCCCTACTCTGCAGATGAGCCTCAGAGAAGTTGCCGCAGTGACTCTGATTTTAAATTACTAGTTTGTGGAGGCTGAACTTGCCTTACAGATTTGATGGGCTCGTGACGCAGGCTGTCTCCTCTACCACACCCTGAAAGATTCATGGCAAAGGCCTGTGGGCACAGGTGGGGCTACCAAGTGCCAGACTAGATGGGAGGGAAATGTGGCTCCCGCCCCGTTAGAAAGGTAAGTCTCCCCAAAGACATGGTTGTGGAGATGTATCACTAAATTTACAGCATTAGAAAGAGGGGTTTGCATGCCCAGATGTAGCCTTTGGCATTTAGGAACTAGACAGGGTCCTTGCAGCAAAGTCACCCTCTCTCCTAGAACAGGTGCTGTGGGCTCCCACATCCTCCTGTCCGGAGAGACCCTATGCCTCTGTGGCAGGAAGGAGAGAGGGTGGAGGGTCTGTCTGCAGCGTCAGCGGAGAAGGTAGCATGAGGCTGCATGAGAAGGAGAATGCATTCTGTCTCTGTGTGAGTCCGAGAGATGCCAAACAGGGAGCGGGGCTGCCCCAGCTCCACTGAGGGCCTGGCCGGGAAAGGCACCCTAAGGTTTAACCGCCTGGGTGGACGCCCTGCTCCAGCGTCTGGCTCCCCACGGCGGTCCCACAGCGCCACCTAGCGCCCACCGCCAGGAGAGCACGCGTCCCTCACTGTGCAGAGGAGGGCGCTGTCCAGGAACCCGCAGCACCTCCGAACTGGCCAGGTGCTCGCATGCCACCTCCAGTGCCTGCCGCTTGGCCCACACATGCCTTGTCCACGCTGTCCCTGCTCCTCACCTGCACCCAGGTGACCATCCCTGCCCTTCCTCTCTCAAGTGATTTTGGGGAACAAATGAAAAGGCCATAATGTAAAATGGTAAAGTGCTCTGCAAAGGCAGGACTGGGTACCACTCACTGAGAACCTTCTCTGCACCCCACGCTGCTAGACATTTCGTGAGGATTATCACTAAACCCCACGGCAACACCGAAAGGTGGGGATTATCAAGCCCATTTTACAGAAGAGAAATTGAGTTTCAGAGAAGTGGAGTAAAACATACAAATTCACCCCGCTAGTACAAGACAGAGCCGGGATTCACATTAATTCCAAAGCCCGTGGGTTCATGGCTCCCCTGGGAAGAACCATGGCTATTATCGTCATTGCATTTTTAGAGCTGCTGCTGCTGCTGCTGCAGTGGAAGAACACAGGCCCTTCCAACACACCGATGTGGGTTCAAACCACTTGCCGCTCAGCAGCTGCTTGGGCTTGGACAGGCCACGCACCACCCCACAGCCCCACCTCACACCTCCTTCCCAGAAGCGTCCTCCCCTCTTGCCACACCTCAATGATCTCTTCCTCTAGGGAGGCCTCCCCCACTGAGCACCCAGCTCTCGGGGTGAGGGGGCTCGTTGTCCCCTGGTCTCCTGCTGCCCTGCTAGGAGCTCCAAACTATCTGATGCCAGGCTGTCATGTTGTCCCCATCGTCACCCCCTCCTATGTCAGCATCACCTCCCCTCAGCTGTGCTGGGGCCTCCTCACAGTACACGGGCCCAACATGCGGCAGCACTCCACAGGCACTCTGCAGGGCAGTCTAGAAACATGCCCACACGTTCTTTCACACTTGTCCCTTCAAAAAGTGGAGTCTAATTCATCTCTCCTTGAATACTGGTCAGCCTTAGCAACTTGCTTCTACTGGATAAAGTGAGATGGGAGTGATGGTGTGTGATTTCCAAGACCAGGTGAGAACAGGTGATATGGCTTTGGACTGGCTCTCTATCTCCTAAGATGCTGACTCTTGGAATCCAGCCACCAGGATGTGAAGAAGTGCAGACCACACAGAGAAGCCATGTGTAGGTATTCTGCCTGACAGCCCCCACTCAGCTGATGAGATCTCAGCTGACAGCCAGCATCCACTGGCAAACATATGACAAATGAGCCTTTGGATAATCACAGGCACAGCCTTTGAGCTACTCCAGTTGGTACACGAGAGGGCAGAGATGAGCTGTCCCCACCAAGCCCTACCCAAATTTCAGATTCATGAGCAAAATAAATGCTGCCAAGTTTTGGAGAGTTGGTTACAGTGCAGTGGACAACCAGAACATTCTGCTAACTTGCACAATTGTGAGCAGTCACTAAGTACTGAGCACACACAAGGGTGAACTGTGGGCTCTGTCCGCCCCTCAGGTCCTTATCATTGCTGCTCTCCAATTCTTAGAAGGGCTGGTTCTTCTCATCCTTGCCTGGAGGCCTGGGCCCTGCTCTCCTAATCCTACTCATCATTATTAATTTATTTGTTCATTTATTCGATGGGGTTTTTTTTTTGTTTTTTTTTTTGTTTTGTTTTTTGAGACAGAGTCTTGCTGTGTCACCCAGGCTGGAGTGCAGTGGCATGATCTTGGCTCACTGCAACCTCTGCCTCCCAATTTCAAGCAATCCTCATGCCTCAGCCTCTCGAGTAGCTGGGATGACAGGCGCGTGCCACCTTGCCCGGCTAATTTTTGTATTTTTAGTAGAAATGGGGTTTCACCATGTTAGCCAGGCTGGTCTCACACTCTTGACCTCAGGTAATCTGCCTTGGTCTCCCAAAGTGCTGGGATGACAGGCATGAGCCACTGCACCTGGCCCATTTATTCAATGGCTGTTTATTGAGCTTCTACTATGTGTCAAACACACCGATGTCTGCTGAAGGTATAGTGCTAAAGGCTCTGCCCTCATGGAGCCTTTAGTCAGGAAGGTAAAATAGATAATAACCAAGTAAACTAACAATTATTTAACTAAACTGTTCATAAGCACTCTAAATGCAGGGCTAGGATACTATGACAGCATGTAACAGGGGAACCTGCCTTAGTCTTGCTACTCACCTCTCTGCAGCCCGCCTCATCCTTTAGCTCACCCCAGCCATTCATTAGGAAATTCTCTACCATGGAGACCCTCCATCCTAGATATTCAGTGGCAGTTCCAATTTCTTGGAATTTCATGCTTTTTATAATTGCTTTATGATTTGTATTACTTTGTGAGTCCTCATCAACTATAGTTTTTAAACCAGAAGAAAAATATCCTTTGAAAATTCTAGGTCTAGAAAATGCATGGCCTGCAATCTTAAATTACTCCCTAATGGTATCATTGAGGTGTTTTTGTCCTGCCGACTTCATTCAGGAGGACTTCCACTTCCAAGCAAGATGGAGGAACAGGGACCAGACTTACCTGAAATAAGGAAACAAAATTGGCAAAATATATAAAACTGGTTTTTAAGATACTGGACAGTGGCTTGAAATGAAGGTCAGTGATTCCTGAAAGAGAGGATACAAAGAAGAGGATCCCTACCATTTTCACAACTTACTGCCTTGAGGGACTTCCCAGGCGACGGCACAGAGAGGGGAATCCAGGCAGAGCCTAGAAAACTCCCTGCATTCAGGAGATAACACTGAGTGCTCAGGGAGACCAAGGTGGCTAGGGTTTGCTAATCAGAGTACCAAACAGACAGAGAGCTACACACAGAGAGAGCTCAGGATCTGTAAAGGGTCCTCGTCAATTACTCAGCAGAGTACTGATCAGAGCATGTGCATAAAGAAACTACCTGAGAGCTGTGGGTCAGGGAAGGCATCCAGGAGGATTAGGAACAGTGGACAGTACACACACACAGAGTGCTGAAAATAGTGCCTGGTTCCACCAACAAGAATGGAACGACTCCTAAACTGTGGGGCATTGGGTAGAATCTTTGTAAAGGTCTTGCCTCAGTAATGGGAAATAAATAGCTCTAAACGGAGCACCGCTCCAGACCCACCCAACAAATTGTAAAGGAATATCCAAAAAAACCCAAATGTTTCAAATTTGCTCAACTACACTCTGGACAAGAATATCTCTAAGAATACCAAAAAAACGTAGCACCCAACAAAGTAAAATTCATAATGTGTGACATCCAAACAAAGATTAACAGGCACATAAAAGCAGAAAAAACATAATGCATCATGAGAATTAGTTAATGTAAACTAACCCAGAACTGACACACACATAGAATTAGCAGGGAAGAACATGAAAAGTGATTATAACTGTATTCCATTTCTTTTAAAAGTTAAGCATAAACCTAGAACTTACAAAAAATGCCTAAATCAAAACTTCTAGAGATGGACACTACAATCTCTGAGATAAAAACACACTGGGTGGGATTAACATCAGATGAGACATAGAAGAAAAGATTAATGAATTTGAAACTACAGCAATAGAAACCATTCAGAATGAAACACGCATAGACATGGATGAAGAAAAGATTAATGAATTTGAAACCACACAAATAGAAATGGTTCAGAATGAAACATGCATAGAGAAAATAATTTTTTTGACAAAGTGGAAAGAGCATCAGTAAGCTGTGGGACAACTTCAGGTAGCCTAACATATATGTAATTGAGTCCCCAAAGGACATCACGAGATGGGAAAGTGAACCCAAATTTTTTGAAGAAATAGTGGACAAAAATTTTACAAATTTGATGAAAACTATACATCTACTGATTCAAGAAGTTCAATAAATCTCAAGCACAAGAAACATGAAGAAAACTGCAGAAAGGCACATCATAATCAAATTATTCAAAGCCAATTATAATAAGAAAAATCTTAAAATCTGACAGAGGGAAAATAATAGACACATCACATATAGAGAAACAAAAGGATGACAACAGATTTCTCGTCTGAAATCATGCAAGAAAGAAGACATTGGAGCCACGTAGTCTTATGATTCAGCAATTGCACTCCTAAGTATTTACCTGAATAAGTTGAAAATGTATGTCTGCACAGAAACCTGCACATGAATGTTTATAGCAGGTTTATTCATAATTGCTAAAAATCAAAAGCAACCAAGATTTTTTTAGTAGGTGAATAAACAAACTGTGATACATCTAGATAATGGAATACGATTCAGCAATTTATAAAATGAGCTATCTAGTCACAAAAAATATGGAGAAACCTTAAATGCATATTTACTAAGTGAAAAAGGGCAGTCTGAAAAGGCTACCTACTATATGATTTCAACCATAGGACATTCTGGAAAAAGCAAAACTTTAGAGACAGTGATAAGATCAGTGGTTGCGAGAGGTTGAAGGGGAGGAAAAACAGGATGAAGAGGTGAAGCACGGGGGATTTTTGGCCAGTAGAACTATTCTGAATGATACTTCAGTGGTGGATATTTAACATCATGCATTTATCAAAGCTCTAGAACTGTACAACACAAAGAGTGAACACTAATGCAAACTATGGACATTGACTTAGAATACTGTACTAATATTGGTTTATCAATGCTAACAAATGCACCACACTAATGCAAGATGTTAATAATAGGGGAAACTATGTGTGTCTGTTGGGGGAAGAGGCTGTATATGGGAACTCTCTGTACTTTTTCTCAATTTTTCTGTAAATCTAAGTCTTCTCTAAAAGAATATACTAAAGTAAAAATATTGGCTTTTTTTTTTTTTTTTTTTTTTGAGACGGAGTCTCGCTCTGTCACCCGGGCTGGAGTGCAGTGGCCAGATCTCAGCTCACTGCAAGCTCCGCCTCCCGGGTTTACGCCATTCTCCTGCCTCAGCCTCCCGAGTAGCTGGGACTACAGGCGCCCGCCAACTCACCCGGCTAGTTTTTTTATATTTTTTAGTAGAGACGGGGTTTCACCGTGTTACCAGGATGGTCTCGATCTCCTGACCTCATGATCCACCCGTCTCGGCCTCCCAAAGTGCTGGGATTACAGGCTTGAGCCACCGCACCCGGCCAAAATATTGGCTTTTTAAACAAGATATAATAGAAAGATAATTGTTTAAACAAGAATAGTAACTGCATTACAGGCTTTATAATATATGTAAAAGTAAAATATATGATAAATAGAATGAAGGCTAGGAGGGAAAACCAGAAGTATACTGTTGTAAGTTCTTACCTGTGAAGTGTTATACTATCACATGAAAGCAGACTGTGTAAGAAATAGTTACTGTAAATCCTAAAACAACGTCTAGAATGAAAATATGATAACACAATAAAGGATATAAAATGGAATTTTAAAAATTCAACTAATTTGGAAGAAAACAGAAAAAGAGGAAAAATAAAGCAATAAGAGTTTGGGCAAATAAAAACCAAATAATAAGATGATAGTGAAAAGCCTTCGCACAAAGTAAACTTTAGACCTAAATGGCTTCACTGGTGAATTCTACCAAATATTTAAGAAAGAAATAATATTAATTCTACACAACTGTTCCCCCAAATTAAAGAGGATGAAAGACTTTCTGATTTAGCCTGTGGCTAATATTACTCCAATACCAAAGCCAGACAAAAATAGTGAAGAAAAGATAACTGCAGACTAGTATCTTTTATGAATGTAGAGTAAAAATTCTAAAAATATTTCATCAAATTAATCAAATAATATATAAAGAAGTATTATATGTCCTTCTCAAGTGGAGTTCATCCCAGGAATATAGTTGGATTAACCTACAGAAACCCCACGAAGGATAAAAGTAACACCCCATGCTTATCTTAAAAGATGCTGAAAAGGCATTTGATAAAACCCAACATCATTCCTGATTAAAAAAAAAAAACTCTCAACAAACTAGAAGTAAAAGGGAATTTCTGCAACCTGACAAAGGACAAAAACCTACAGCTGAAAAACCCACAGACGACATACTTAACCTAAAAACCAAATGCTCTTACTCTAAGATCAGGAACCAGACAAGGATGTCTGCTCTCATCACTGCTATTTAACATTCTCCCGGAGGTTCTAGTCAGTGTAACCAGGTCCTGCACCAGCCCTCCCAAGAAAAGAAAAAGAAAAAGAGGAAAACCTTTCCAGATTGAAAAGAAGAATAAGTTGTCTTTATTCACAGACAACATGTAAAACATCTGATATAATCTACTCACAATGAACCATGGATTTAAATGTAAAATATGAAACTATGAACTATGAAGGTTCTACAAGCCTCTAGAAAAAAAACATAGGAACCACTTTTTGTGACTTTAGGTTAAGCAAACGATGATCCATAAAAGAGCATGTTGATAAATTGGACTTCATCAAAATAAAAAACTTACCTTTAAAAGATATCGTTAAGAAAATACAAAGGTAAGCCACCAATGGGAGACAAATGTTCAAAAACATATTTTACTATTGGACTTGTATCCAGAATATACATATGTATATTCTGATATTTAAGAATTCATGAAATTAAAAAATAGAAAATCAAACAACTAGATTTCTAAAGTAGGCAAAAGATTTGAATAGATGAATCAATAAATGAATGGAAAATTAGCACATGAAAAGATGCTCCACATCAATAGTCATTAGACCAATGAAATTAAAAACCACAGTGAGATACCACAACACATATATTAGAAGGCTAACATTAAGAAGAATGACTATTTTAAGTGTTGATGAAGATGCTGAGGAAACAATACTCTCATATAATATGTTGATGGAGATGTAAAATGGTACAACTACTTTAGAAAAATGTGGGAGTTTCTTAAAAAGTTAAACACAGTCAACTATTCATTCCTAGATATTTACCCAAGAGAAATGAAAACATATGTGCAAAGACGTGTACACAAGTGTTTACAGGAGTTTTATTTGTCATAACCAAAGACTGGGAAAAACCCAAAAGTCCCTCGACAGATGAAAGGATCACAAGTTGTGGTCCATAAACCACAATAGATATTACTCAGCAGTAGAAAGGAACAAACTGCTGATACACATGACACCATGAGTGAATCTTAAAATAATTACGTTAGCTGGAAAAAGCCAGATAAAAGAGAATACAAACTTGTGGTGCCTTCATATGAAACTCTAGAAAATGCAAACTATCCATAGTGAAAGAGGGCAGTGGCCTCCAGGGGAGAGAGTTATTTGGGAAGAGCAGGAGGAAGGGATTACCTACCAAGTAGTACAAGGAAACTTTTGGGGTGATGGATATTTTCATTATCTTGACTGTGGTTACGGTTATATGGCAGACACATATGTCAAAACTTATCAAATTATGTGCTTTCAGTGTGTGAAGTTTGTTGTATGCCAATTATACCTGGATAAACCTATTTATTTATATAAAAAAACAAAACTCCACTGGGAAATTGTTGAGGTTAGGGATATGTGTATTCTCTTTCCATATTTTCCACAGGTTGTGTCTCAGGTCTGAGTGTGCGGAAGGTGGCCAACAAATGTTTGATTACTTTCATCCCTACAGAATTACCAGCATAGAAGGAAACTCACTGAGCAAGGATGTTTACTGGTACAATTCAGCTGATGGGGAAATTGTGATTTGCTGAAGTAGCAAAAGTCACAAGGGGTGAGGGGACTTTGTTTGATCGTTCATTTCTCTGGACTGCTAGATCAAGTCAGTTCATTTCAACCTGGAACGTTTGCATCCCTGGACAGTTTCTAAAGGAGAGTGAATGCCACCCAGCATTCCTAAAGAATAAGATGAGCTGGAACAAGAATGATCATGAGGAGGATGAGGATGAGAATGATGAAGATGATGATGATAGTAATAGTGATAATACTGTTTACCACTTGATGGCCACTGACTGTGTGCCAGAGCACCATCTGCTTCCTGTCTGTTCACCCTCACCCCAGGCCTATGTGGAAGTTGTTATCATCCCATCTTAAAGAGGAGGAACTAGTAGGTGGTGAGTAAAATGGGCTCATATAGCTAATAAGTTGCAGAGCTAGTATTTGAACCTATATCTGTCTGATTCCAAAGCCTGTGCTCCTACCATTAAGTGTATCCCATTCCCAAGCCATTATACACATGTGAACACATGTATTTCCACCTAAACACCCATGTAAGGCCACACACACAGACACACACATGCTCAACCACACGTATACAAATGTACCTGCACACACATGGGTACACATACACACATGCACCTATTTGAACACACACATTTGCATGCATACAAAAATGGCCACACACATACACAAATGCATACACATGTGTCCCTTGATCACACACACCTATGCACATACACACTTGCATGACACATACCGCTGAGCACCCACAAATGTGGTTGCCCATATACACAGGCACACACTTAGGGCATCCTAAGAACATACATTTTCCCTTTCTGGCTCTGGCTTTCTGCAAACAGCCATCACTGCATCCCGCTGCCAGCCTCTCCCAGCCCAGGCCCCAGGAATCGTCAAAACACTGAAGTCCTAAGTCTCAAGTGAAATTATGCCCGGGCCCCTGATCTGGGGGCTGCATGCAAGTCAGGGCAATCAGATACATCACATTTTCCCATGAAAGGAATTTCTGATGGGTTTATTAACCTTTGAAAATACCAATTCTTAGTCCGAGGGACTTCCCGAGTCCAGATCAAATTGAAAAATAACCTAGTGACAGACCACCCGGTTCTGAGCTGATGGGAATTACTTTCAACCCAGGCCAGCATGTCCTTTAGATGAAATGTTCCACATACCAAGCCTGACAGCAGCCAGCTCTTGGGAGCAGGGGAGCCAAGTGCCATCTATTACAGAACATATCCACGATCACTGTGTCATGGGGCCATTGCTCTGGGCCCAAGTCCCTGTGGGGGCAGCTGGGGTGGCAGGAAGCAGCCAGCGTCAGTGCCTTTGACATTTAGATCCCTGTGCTATAGGACAGAGGGTCTGCCTGTCATCACAGAGTGATGTAGCCTTGGCCCCTGGCAATCATTTCCTGTTTCAAGTGTTCAGTTTGGTGTAGGATTGTAGCACAATGGATGCTATCAGAAGAAAAAGGACAGAGTGTCACGTGGAAAATTGTTGATAAACTGATAACTCCAGGGTTAGAGGAACTGACTCATCCGCCCCCACTGTCTCGTGGTGGAGGACAGTCTCCCTCCTTCTCTCTTTTGGGCCACATTCTGGCTCAGAAGTCAAACTATGTAATTTCTGGAACTGTCGGTGTTTTTCTTCACCCCATAGAACACATGTGGAACAGAGCTTTTCTATCATAAGAGCTACCAGGTACCTCAGAGTTCAGCCTTGTCACTGTGTGGAATAAATTGGGTGGTCATGCACAAGACCCTTAACTTCAGAGCCTCAGTTTATGCATATAAAAGATGGGAATATCAGTGCCTACCCTGTCTGTCTCACCCATTTGCCATGAAGACCAACAGGGCTGATGAGAAGACAGTGCACTCTGAGTGAGAGGGAAGGGGCTTGGGCCATCACATCTTCAACCATTCCCACCATCGTTCAAGGAGTTTTTGCTCAGACACACCCTCACACAGGCTTCCAGGAATGTCTTCAAATGTTTCCCCTCTTTCTCTGGAATTATCTCCTCTTCTGCACTGCTACTGACTGTCCCACTGCTCAGTGGGCTGCATCCCAGCCATATGCCCAGCCCTGGCAGATACTTCAAACTGCTCATTCCTGTGGTTCCCAACACAACCGTACCTCTTCTCGACCAATGATTTTGCTTTCCAATGCTCAGAAAAAGAGGGACAGAGAGGCAGGAAGGCTCTCTGATTCTCTCCCCCAAACATATCCACTCTAACCATCCTTAACTCCTGGCCTCCTGGTGCAAAGGCTCCTTGCATCTACTACCAATGCCTCCACTTAGAATCTTCCTCCCCTGAAGCTTCCTCAGGGATCCACAACATCACTTGTCCCTTCTCATTACTGGACCTTTGCTTTTTTCCTTGCTACCAGTCCCTTCTCAGCACACACAAAGGGGAATTTCGGCCATGGAATTTGTGTCTCTGTGGGAACATGTAAGAGGTTTGGACTTTAAATAGGGGGCAGAAGAATAAAAACTCTGGGTGAAGACAAAAGTGGGGTGGATGTGGACCTTTCAGGAGGCCTCAAGGATAGAGAATTGAAGACTATATAGAAGTCACATGAGTGTGGTTGCTGGAGACTGCAGGGGTTCTTGCATTGTCCAGACTGTCACCTTTCTTCCTTGGGCTCTGTTCTTCCTCTCTCCATTCCTCTCCCTGACATTTATGCCCAAATCCCATCTTGAATTCTAAAAGCTCGGGATAAAATCAATGTCTTTTAAAAAACACAAGTCCAGACCCTGTTAAATCACTGAGAGTGGGATAAGGCACTCCCCACTGAGGCATCACTATGCTTTTGTTTTACAAATAATAGAAAACCATCCTTGCTCCACAGAGCTGTTGAAGATATGACCTAATGAATCCTAACAGTAGCTGCAGCCAGATAGCCTTGGGACTGTCAATCAGACGGTCAACCCTCCCCAACCCCCAGTGGTGAACAGGATCCCACCCAGGCCAATCAGCCTCTCTCACCAGGAACTTAGATTGGATGGAAGGCAGAGAGTTGGAACCAAGCCATTAGGACAGCAACCTCCTGGAGAGATCTCTTGAGTTCCTGCCTCTGGGGTTCTTGGAGCTGCCATCTTTCAAGTCCTTCTTGAGGCTTGGCTGTTGAGCTTTTTCTTAAATTCTGTGAGATATTCAGTATCCTTCCGATTACTTCCATTTCAGTTTTACTCAGGAAAGATTTGTTTCTTGCAACCAAAGTACCTCTGAATACCATCCTCAGAAAGTAACTGACTTGGGCACTGTGGCTCATGCCTGTAATTCCAGCACTTTGGCAGGCTGAGGTGGGCAGATCACTTGAGCCCAGGAGTTCAACACCAGCCTGGACAACACAGAAATTAGCTGGGCATGGTGGTGTGCACCTGTAGTCTTAGCTACTTGGGAGGCTAAGGTGGGAGGATTGCTTGAGTCCAGGAGGCAGAGGTTGCAGTTAGCTGAGATCATGCTAATGCACTCCAGCCATGGTGACAAAGTAAGAAAGACTCTGTCTCAGAAGAAAAAAAAAAAAGGAAAAGAAAAAAACAAAGTAACTGACTTGCTACCACACAACCTTCTCACACCATCTTTATGAAACACCGGACATCAGATCCTGAAAGTACTTTATTCTCAAAGTCTACAAAATAAGTATTGTCATTATGCCCATTTTGCAGGTGAGGTACTGAGGCTCTGAAAAATGTGGCCATCTGTCCAAGGTTATAGCTTAAACCAGGAATCTTGGTTCCTCCATGTCAGTAAAACTCACTGTACCCCAAGTAAAAGACGTCATTGAAAGGAAAGTGGGAGGCTCTCTGGCCAACACAGCACCTTTCTCCATCTCTCTCCACACATATTCTCCCATCTCTGCTTCTGAGGATCTGCTCCATTTTCCTGCCTTCCTCTGAAGAGTGGCTTTTCCCTGCTCATTCATCAGTAGGCACATTGCTGAAAAAGGCTGCTTCAGCCCAAATCCTAAATACTTAGTTATTCACTTCAAGCTTCCACCATCAACGAGTCTATGTCTCGTAGCTTGAATTACTAAGAAAAAAACTGCTTGGTGCCTGGTCATCTGGGGTAGGCTGAAGAATGTCCTCCTACTTCCTCCCAAGTATACCTGCACTCTAATCCGTGGAACTTGTGGATGTTACCTTATATGGAAACATGGTCTTTGCAGATGTGATTAAGTTAAAGATTTTAAAATGGAGATTATCTTGGATTATCAGGGTGGGCCTTACATGCAATCACATACAGCCTTATAAGAAGAAAACAAAGGATGATTTGGCACAAATAGAAGAAGAGAAGCTGATGTGAAGATGGAGGCAGAGATTGAAATGATGCAGCCACAGGCAAAGGAATGCTTACAGTCATCAGAAATTGGAAGAGACAAGGGGCAGATTCTTCCCCAGAGATAGACTCTAAAGGGAGCAGAGCTCCCTTAATCTCAGCCCAGTAATACTGATTTCAGATCTCTCATGCAGAATTGTGAGAGAATACATTTCTGTTATTTTAAACCATAATATTTATGGTAGTTTGTTACAGCAGTCACAGGAAACTAATGCTAATACAGCAGCCAATGGATTCATTCATACTGCACTAAGTGTCCAATCAGCTGTGTCCAGGAGGATGTTTACAGGAAAAACATAGCCACTGAGGCCTGCTCTCTCAGCTATGGGAAGAAAGTAGAGAGTTGATTTTCAGAGAAAAGGCATGGGCTGGGAGACACCTGCATTCATCCTACCACTAGTCTCTGACACCTGCTATCATGTGTAAGCATTGGGATGTGCAGGGCAGCAGACTTGCCTAAATAGGCACCAAACCTAGTGCTCTCCCTTCCCCTCCCAAATAGGAAATGAGTTCATAAACAGCATGGTTAATGTTAATGCTGACTTGCAGGAAAATAGGTGAGGCTGGAAGGTGAGTCTATTCATTCAGCTAATTCAAACAAGAGTTTACTAACACCCTGTTTTGCCAGGCCTTGGGATAAGTGCTTAGCACAGGCACCAATCTATAGTCTAGAGAAAGATAAGACCTGTACATCCTGGATAGTTGGAAAAAATATAAAGAATCATTTAATCATTCATTTATTCAACAAAAGTTTACTGTGCACATAGATGTACTAGGCTAGGTGATATTGCAATAAAATATGTAGAGTCACTGTCTTCATGGGGTGAGAAAAAGAAATAAGCAGATAAATAGCAAAATAACAGATTGTAAAACGGGCTATAAAGGAAAGGAGTAAGTAATGAGACAGAGAATCAGGTGTATGAATTGGCAGTGGCAAGTGGTGGTGGTGGTAATCGGGGCTTGGAATCAGAAGTTAGATTTAGGGTGCGTGTGAGCAGTGTGGGTGGAGAAATTTAAAAAGTAGTTGGATTTAAACCTGAGGATGGGGGAGAAGTTTTGAGCAGGAAGTGGAATACATACATTATTTATTTATTTGAGACAGAGCCTCACTCTGTCACCCAGGCTAGAGTGTTCGTTTGTTTGTTTATTTGAGATGGAGTCTTTCTTTGTCACCTGGGCTGGAGTGTAATGGCATGATCTTGGCTCACTGCAACCTTTGTCTCCTGGGTTCAAGCGATTCTCCTGCCTCAGCCTCCCGAGTAGCTGGGATTACAGGCACCCACCAGCATGCCTGGCTACTTTTTGTATTTTTAGTAGAGACGTGGTTTCACCACGTTGGCCAGGCTGATCTCGAACTCCTGACCTCAGGTGATCCTCCCGCCTTGGCCTCCCAAACTGCTGGGATTACAGGCATGAGCCACCGCGCCTGGCCGGAAATTTGTTACTTAGAACGGTGGAAACGGGTAGGAAAAAGAGCATATAGGGAAAAAGGTGTAAGTTTTAACTTTATGCATAGGGAAGGACATAAAACACCATCTACTTGTGAATAAGTGGTTTAGAAGAAACAATCTACAAGGGCCCGGAAGACTTCCGGCCCTCTCCGCCTTTAACTAGACTACATTTCCCAGAATGCTGCAAGAACCGGGCGTGACTCGGAAATCCCTCCCAGCCACCTCCGGCGCAAGTGGCCGCTGATAATCATGGCGCCCCTCAGAACCAGTGTGTCGCTGTGGAACCTCCTGAGGGGTTCTCCAGGCATGAAAAGGGTCTGTTTCCGGGCTCGAATCCAGCCCTGGCACGGTGGCCTGCTCCAACCGCTACCTTGCTCTTTCGAGGTGGGGCTGCCACGCTGCCGGTTCAGCTCCGAGGCCGGTAAGTGACCTTCCGGACTTTCGCTGGGGCGTTCTTCTGGGAGACGTAGATCCTGTTTCTGGCAGGCGAAAACCACGCGGTAGCCTCTGCGACACGTGTCGTAGCGCTTCCTCAGATTCGGCTGTCTTCCTTCTGTACCTGTGGAGTTTGTCCTCACCTGCATACCTGTTCATTCGTTCACTCACTCAGCTACAGTGCCTGAGTTCCGCTCCTTGCAGAGTACTCTGCTAAGCCCCGTGGGATATGGCAAACTAAGACTGACACAGACCTTTCCCTATGGGAACTCATGTCCATGGGGAATTGGCAGTGCAGTGTGACCCAGGCTGTGATAGGGGACGCACACAGGAGAGGCACTCAAACTAGGTTGGAAGGTCAGGGAAGGGTTCCTGGCAAATATGACTAAAGCGAGTGCTGGTTAGCCATGCTAAGGAGAAAGCAAGAAGCTTCTCAAGCATAAGAGACAATAGCAGATGTCCAGAAATGAGACTGAGCACAGATATTTGGGAACCCATTTTGGAGGTAGGATTGATAAGGCTTGATTAAGGCTTTGGATATGAGTTTAAAGGGACAAATTAGGATTGTTTCTTAAGTTTTTGACTGGAATAGAGGTTTGTCCCATTTACACCAAGATGGAGAAGATTAATTGTTGGAACCGTTATTTTGGGGCGGGGGGTACTGCAGGAGTAGATGAGATCAGGAGATGGGAAAGGAGGCAGAATTAAACCTATTTGGGACACATTAAATTTGAGGTGACTTTGAGAGTCATCTGTTCAGTATGGAGTTAGATATAAAGTGAGGAACATCGGAGTAAAAATGGTAACTAAAGCTGAGCGAATGGGTGAGACTGAGGAGAGAGTAGTGTTGAGCACCTGCTGTGTGCTGGATACCCTAAGGAACTCTGGGTGCCAGAGATGAGTATTACACAAGGTTCTGGTCTTCATAGAGCACATCACTTAGTGAGAGACATAGTGTAAGTAAGCAGACCATCTTAACATGTTTTCTAAATGATGTTGGAAGCCATTCGTGAATTTTAAGCTTGGGAGTAATCTTGATTACATTTTAAAGAGATTACTCTGGTTGCTCTGTGGAGAATGATCTGTAGTGGGGCCAGAATGGAGAAAGGGAGGCTGATGCAAGAGATGAGGATGGCCTTGACTAGAGTAGTAGCAGTGGGAAATGGAGGATTAAAATGAGATTTATGAAAGCAAACAATCAGTATATTCTCTGCCAGTGTTTTTGTTTTGTTTTGTTTTGTTTTTTTGTAAAATGGGGATAATCGTAGTGTTACCTCCTGGGTTGTTGTGAGTATTAAATGGGCTGAATGTGTAAAGTACTTAGTTCAGTCAGTATTGGCATGTAGTAAATAGCTAATAAATGGTAGCTCTTATAATTACTGTTATTATTACTACAGCTATTTGATTACTATTGTTATTACTATTGCTATTGGCTAGATCTGGAGGATCAGGGAGAATTTAGGAATGACTAAGATTTCTGGCCTGTATGACCTACTGGATGATGCTGAAATAGGGAACAGTAGAAAATGCAGGTTTGAGACAAGGGAAAGTTGATGGGTTCTGACTTGGCAGCATTCAAGTACATGAGAGAGCTTGGGTAATTGGATGGAAGGTGATCTTTGCTGGAGATTCAGATTTTAGAGTTTCTGGCATATAAAGGTAATTGAAGTCATGGGAGGATAGGAGAAATCATCGAGTAGGAATCTGAGAAGGGAGAAAAGGACATCGTTCAGAATCTGTAGGGATACCAACATTTGTAGGACTGGGAGAGGAAGAGGTGACTAGGAACAAATGACTTTTTCTTTCTTTTTTGCTAATGGAAATGGAAGTAGAAGTTAGGCAAAGCAGCAGGCAAACTGCATGAGGCAGAGCTAAGATTTGATTCTCTGCTTATGTCAAAGGCTCTTCCATAATACCACACGGCCTCTTCAGTATCATGTCCAGTGAACCAAGTCTCTCTTTCCTAGCTGCAGTCTCTTAGCCTAGACTTTACCTCCCTTTTTTCTCTACCATGATTAGGCTCTTTGGACGCTTTCTTTGACCCTGTCACGCCCATCCCTAGTTCAGGCTATGCTGAGTTTCTTCCTCTGCAATCACCCAAGCCCCATACTTCTCCTGTATACCATACCTCTCACATTATGTCTCCCCACACCTCCCACTTACACCGAGGAGCACTATGATAAATTGGAAACCATCTAGGATCCAGAACCAGACAAACCTTGGTTTAAATTTTGACTCTATCACTTAATAGCTAGTTGTCTTTTGGTAGGCTTCAGCATCCTCATTTATGAAATTGGGTTTATCAGTACGTATTTTGTGAGTGGTTATAAGCATTCCTGAAAATGTATGTTATATCTTCCATATAGGAGACAACTCTGTAAGTGGCAGCAACCATTACAGTTATTACATTAATTACTTTATTCCTGTTACTTCCTCTAATAGCCTGTCCTTTTCGCAGAGACTGAGTCTATCTCCTTATCGTAATGAAAGATCAGTAAATCTTAAATGAAGAAATGAATGAATGCATCTCATAGGTATTAGCATTTTGCAGTGCCAAGGTAGACATTGTGCTAATGCTTTTTATTGTTAACTTACTTTTCTATTTAGAAGTCTTGTTAGCTTGTTGTTTTTGTCAGCTTCTTATTTACTAAAGTCCATTTTAGCAGAATCTGGTAGCCCAGAGACCAAGAAACCTACATTTATGGATGAGGAAGTTCAAAGCATACTCACAAAAATGACAGGCTTGAACTTGCAGAAGACTTTTAAACCAGCTGTACAAGAACTGAAGCCACCAACCTATAAGCTAATGACTCAGGCACAGTTGGAAGAGGTACGTGAATGCAGGAATATTGTTAGAATACCTTTCTTTAAGGGGTTAAACAACATTTCTAGAGGCCCCTCCAGATGCTTATAGCTATTCTTCCATAGGCACTAGTGAAAGGTAGTACCAGGCATAGGACTGAGAAAAGAAATGTGAGTAGTCAGCCAGAGAGGGGCAGGGAGCATGGCTGGAATTGAGCAGACTAGGGCGTATGGATCAGGTCTGGGTATTCAGAGAGTATCCTCTGTCCTCTCAAGCCAGCCTGAGCACCCTTCCTTTGTCCTGCTTGCTCCAGCTTCCTTCCTGGAGAAACATCTACTGTGATCTGCCTTGGAGCTGAAGCTTTGGGGATACTGTGAGATCCTGCATGGAAACAGGATGTTTTCCAGGCACCAGTGTCCTCCTCAGTACCATGGGTACTGCTTTGTGGAAAACACTTTGATGTATGAATACGTAAAGCATTAATACTCATCTTTCTGATTCAAAAGTAATTTATAGTCAGCAAAATATATCTCTCTCTCTCCAGTAGTAGATTACATGAAGAGTAAAAGTCCCCCTTTTCACCTCCTAGAGGTAACCACTGTTAACAGTATGGCATGAAGCAGTGTAGTCAGTGGTTAAGAGAATGGGCTTTGAAGTTGGGTTGTCTAGGTTCAAATACCAGTGCTGCAATTTCCTAGCAATTTACTTAACATCTGTGTGCCTCTGGTTTTTCTTATGTAAAATGTAGATGATAACAATTGCACCTAACTCATAAGGTAATTGAGGCCATTAAATGAGCCAAATACATTGAGACTATTTGAACAATATCTGGCCATAGTAAGCACCCAAAAACTGCATTCTTTTATTCTGTTTCGAGCAGCTTTTGTAGCCTGGCTTTGCTCAAAGCATTCCTTTGTGGTTTTGATAATGGTTGAGCCTATAGCTGGTGGTCTCAGCCACATCGCAGAGGCAAAGGCCAGGGCTCACAAGTCCAGGTTTGGTGTTTTACTCACTGATTTGTGGCTACAGCTTCTTTTCTTTGAAGTTTTTTGCATTTTTTATTAGTATCTGCTTTTGTCAGATGATCCTTCTGTTATGTAACCTTGTGGCTTTCCTTAATAAATATTTTCTTTCATTAGGCTACAAGACAGGCAGTTGAGGCAGCTAAAGTACGATTAAAAATGCCACCGGTTCTGGAAGAGCGAGTACCAATAAATGATGTGTTAGCTGAAGATACGATTTTGGAAGGAACAGAAACAACCAAATATGTGTTTACTGATATATCATATAGCATACCACACCGGGTGAGTATATGTCTACTTGCAAAATGATCTTTGTTTGAAATACCATGTGGAGAAGGGCTTGAGAGATGATGTGACCTGGCTGTCTCTGATGCGTCCAAACCAGATTTCCTCTGACTGGGTGAGACCCTTCTGGAAGACACACTATAAGAGGCATGAGAAATGCAGACCAGCCCCATGTTATGATGCTACCATTTCTCAGCAGATAATAGGCACAATATTTTCCAGATTCCAGATGTGCTGAGGCAGAACAAGGGGTACACAGATACAGACAGAAACCCATCCCAAACCACAAATGGATAAAAATCTATAAGGCAGTGGAATCTGGAGACTCTTTTTGCCTAAGTTAGATGGATTTCTTTAGCTGAAGCTTTTTGAGAAGATAGAATGTTTCTGTCCTATAAATTCCTTGATGATGCCAAGAAACTCAATCATCCTAAAGGATTTTCACTTTCCAGAATTTTCAGTAAGAATGACAGATGTTTCTCAGATAATTTTCAGGCGTCACCACTTCTTCTGTTGTGATTGTTATTCTCTGGCTCCTCTTTCCTTGATTGCAAATTTAAAAGAACACTCTGGCATTTTAGAAATATATCAGTTTTGTATTTGAGCCTTTGCAAGTAAAGAATAAAAAGAGAGTAGTTTACAGTTCAGCCCACAGAATGCATTAGAACACTATAGAAGGCTGAGTTTGGGAGAAGGTCCACTCCATATTAATCTTTTATTATACATGATTATGGTTAGAAAATGATTTGAGCTGTGTTCAACACCAGCCATCTGTATACTTGACATAATGAACATGAGTCACAGAGTTTCAATTTTAATTACAGTTTTTGCTTTGTGATGCTTTAATATATGTTTGCAGTGCTATGAAGGCTGGTTGGGAAGCATTTTGTAACTTGAAAGGGAGAAAGGAACTTGGAATTCAGGTTTCTCAAATTACCAAAATCCTTCTGAGGAAAAATTGTATTACGTTGGCATGTGCTTTTTTTTTCTGATTGACTGTTGATGAAAGGTTTAATTATGTTATCTTGAGAACATATTTAGAGACTCCTACACCTCTGAAAAGTTGAGAGTCAGTATGGTTTGGTTAATTTATACATTAATCAGGTGTGTATCAATTAGCAGTGTGCGAAGCTCCATATATGCCACTCTGGGTATTGCAAAAAATTATAATACACATTTCCTGCTCTTTTCCAGTTATATTATAATATCTGAGGGGTGCCAAAAATCTTGCCCAGCATAAATTTCCAGTTGAATGGTATAAAAAGTAGGTAGAATTTAGAGGAGGAAGTGATCCCATGGCCTGGGACTTGGCAGTTGGAAGAGCGAAGTGACCAGACAGGTGGACCAGACAGCCTCTCAGACATGTTTACGTCTCATGCCAATATGAGAAATCATAGAAGTGTAGAAATAAGACTCCCCATTCTTGGGTTTTTTCCTTTTATCCCAAGGACTTTAAACATAGATCATAAAGTAGTAAAATCTGTTTAGTTGAGATTTTGGGATAGAGAAATGAAAGTTTGGAAAGGTCATAGCACTTCTTTCCTCTAAAATGCATATAGATGAATCTCAGCTTAGCTTTTTTTGTATCGAACTCACGTTAGCACTATAGTTGGTACTTACTGAATACTTTCATTTTAGATTTCTGATTGTCAGATGCACAGCAGTGATTAGTGAAGGAAGTATCAAACCTTGCCAAGTCTTTGAGGTTTAAAATTATCATTGAACTCATATGCATGATTGCATTTTATATTGTTGATTGCAAATTATTCTTATAATGGCCTTAGTGGGACACAGGAACTAAAAATAAGTCCTCACAAACGCACCCTTGATTATGTTTTTCTATTTTAGGAGCGTTTTATTGTCGTTAGAGAACCAAGTGGCACACTACGCAAAGCCTCTTGGGAAGAACGGGACCGGATGATACAAATTTATTTCCCAAAAGAAGGTCGTAAAGTTTTGACACCAATAATTTTCAAGGAAGAAAATCTTAGGGTAAGGTGACTTAGGTTTTATATTTTAGAGCCAGTGGCGGCGATTTATTTGTAGAACCAGTTGGCTTTGTGCCTTGATCCAGATAAACATTTCTAATGGTAACTTGACTTCTTTGTTTTTTTTTTTTTGAGACGGAGTTTCGCTCCTTTCGCCCAGGCTGCAGTGCAGTGGCGGGATCTCAGCTCACTGCAACCTCTGCCTTCCAGTCTCAAGCGATTCTCCTGCCTCAGCCTCCCGAGTAGCTGGGATTGCAGGTGCCCGCCACCACATCTGGCTAATTTTTCTATTTTTAGTAGAGACGGGGCTTCACCATGTTGGCCAGGCTGGTCTCGAATTCCTGACCTCATGGTTCGCCCCCCCGCTCCGCCTCCCAAAGTGCTGGGATTACAGGTGTGGGCCACCACACCCGGCTGACTTCTTTCTTAATAGAATCCTCCTTCCCACCTAAGATGGGTTGTACTAGGGTTCTCTCCTAATTGGCTTAGCTGGAATTTGAATCTAGGTGTGACAATTACAAAGCCTGTGTTATTTCTTTATGCTTCTTCATGAGCATGGAGTGGCCAGTATGTGGGTGGGCAGGCCTGTCATGGCATCAGAACAGGTGCTGAACTTCAGTGTTCTCATGTGATGCTAACTCTGCTGTGTGGTTTTTAGACTATGTATAGTCAGGACAGGCATGTTGATGTCCTCAATCTCTGCTTTGCCCAGTTTGAGCCAGATTCCACTGAGTATATCAAGGTGAGTATATTTTAGTTTCTAAAATGTAGGCTTAAGTATGGTTATGAGTCTGATTTTTAATCTAGCTCAACGAATTTGGTTGTAAGTTTTGATACAGGGGAAAGGGAAGAGAAATACCTGAAAATCTGTTGAGTACAGATGTGTGCCAGATATATATTTTATCATCACAACCACCCTTGATTAAAGATGAAGGAATTTAAGCTTGTAGAGTTAAGTAGCTTGCTGAAAGTTGCATAGCTACTAAGTGGTAGGGTAGTTTGATAACCCAAGTTTGATGACAAAGTCTATTCTCTTAAAAAGTTTACCATATAGGAATCAAATTATTTACTAAACTTTTGCCAAAGTACAGTGTGTTTGTCTTACAGCTCAGTAAGTATTCATTAGTACCTTCTATATGTAAGGTATTGTTTTGGGCGTATAGGTGATGCCACGAACTAGGATAGGGTATGCTGTGCCAAAGCCAGCAGTCCAGATATGGCTGCGGGGAAAGGTGCTAGTACGTATACAGATAATTATCTCCTCAGGCCTAAAATGGTAGACATTAAAAGATTACAAATTCTTTGAAGAAAGACTTCATAGGGGTGTTAAGGAGGGTTCTAGAAGTGTAGGAAATGTTGTGGCATGTATATGTAGGGGAGTGATTCAAGATTAAGCTAGGAAGGTGGATGCAGCCACATCATAGGTGACCTCAGATGCTAGGCTGAGGAATCTGGAATTCAGTCAGCAGACCTTTGAAAGCCTTTTGAACAGAGGAATGCCCCCATTAGAACCTTCATTTAAGAAGATCAGTCTGGAAGGAAGACTGAAGGACTTTTAGTAAGATGGAATGGGCTAGCTGGTAGAAAAGGGTAGTTGATGGGAGGGATAGGGGAAAGGGAGAGTAGTGAAAAGATATTCTTGATTAATTTTCTCCAATAGTGACCAAGAAGTGGGCGCTACATTATTTCCAGTGGTCTCTATATGCATAATTGGTGCTTAATAAATTACAGTTGGCCTGCCAAAAAGTAATTAATATGGCTATGTTTGGTATCTTGCTCCAGGCTGCCACATACTTCTACAGTAGAGAAGGCACAGACTTGCTGTCATTTAGACAAATTCTTCTCTTTTTTATTTTTTTAAAGACAGGGTCTTATTCCATGGCCTACCATGCCCAACTAATTTTTTAAAACATTTTCCTAGAGATGAGGACTGCTCAAGCAGTCCTCCCACCTCAGCCTCCCAAAGTGTTGGGATTACAGGCATGAGACACCGTGCCTGGCCAAAATTCTTTCTTAGTAGAATCCTCCTTCTCCCCTAAGGTGGGTTGTACTAGGAATGGTTTAAATTATACCTATTGGTTAATGATATGGAGGCAACTGTAAGTAGACGTGGTTTTACTTGCTTGGGCAGCACTCATGCTAATCAGTGTACGTTGAATAATGCTGCATACATCTTTTTATGTTCATGTTTCTGAAAAGTTGCATTTTATGTGGATAGGTTCATCACAAGACCTATGAAGATATAGATAAACACGGAAAATATGACCTTTTACGTTCAACAAGATACTTTGGTGGAATGGTGTGGTATTTTGTAAATAATAAAAAGATTGATGGTTTGCTGATTGACCAGATTCAGAGAGATTTGTAAGTATGATCTTAGTAAGTGAAAGAATCATTCTTATTGCCCTAAGAGTTCATCTGTATTTAAGCTATGGTATTTTCCAATGATAACAGTGTACTGTCTAGTGCTTGCTAACCTCAGCTTACGGAGTTTTTCTTTTAGTATAATAACCTAGCTCTCCTAGTTTTTGCTTTTATATAAACAGTGCTAGACTCTTGAAAGAGTAAGTGGCTTTGGATCTGTACTGTAAACCCTCAATAATAACTTATCCTGAGGTCACCAATGCTTCTAGGTTGGTGAACTTGCCAGATTCTGAAAGGAGGATTAAATAGGAAATGTAAAGAAGTAGAAATAAGCTCTGTGGTTATTTTCTGGTAGAACTATTTCTAGGGCTTTTCAGTAAACACCATCCTTTAACTTATGAAAATACTTTTGATACCCTTGCTTTTACAAGATTTTTAAGGCATCAAAAAAGCTGCTTTTCAGAGTAGCGTGAAACAAAAAAATATCTGTTGTATTTTAGCATGAAGCTGGTGTGCTCCCAGGCTTCTAGCTGGAAATAATAATACAACTTGTAATAAAACTGAAGAGAAAATAGTTTTTGAGCATCTTTCTATCAGTTGATTTAGGAAGGCCAAAATGACAAGGAAGTAGCATGGCTGTAGTAAGAAAATCAACTTTCTACAAAAAGCCCTTGCTGGACTCAAAAGTCTGAACTACAAGACAGTTTTGAGATTACTGCCACCTTCAGACTGTTAGTTTTTGACTCCCAGAGTATCCTAACATGTAATACAAACCATATACACAAAGGTAAGGCATGTAGAACTGAAAGTTCCACAGAACTTATCTTCAGAATAAAATACAGCCCATACTTGGAAAAAGGGCAGCATGTCTCATAGAAACAACATTCCTAATGATGATGATTTCCAGGCCAGCCCATTTCACCAGCATATGTAGTGCAATATAATCAGAGGGCAGAAATACACCTTCATACCCCATAACTGGGGCTGTGGTGATGGGGACGCTCAAGTGACTTGCCTTCATGTGCATTATCTCCTGTGAATGAATTTTCCACTTATAAAGTTTCTTGAGTTTAATCATTCTGAAGTTGTTTTATTATTAAAACAGTATGTTCTTATAAAAAATTAGAGCAATACAGAAATGTTTGAAAGTTAAAGTTCTTTATTGGGGTGTATTAATAAATGATATTATAGTGTTACTCATCACATGTAAGCTTTACATCTGAAGCAATTCATGCTTACTGGGAGGGAAGTTTGGGTACTTAGCTTTTCCTGCTATTCCTAGGTAAAGGCCCTCCTGTGGTCATTCTGAACAGATCAGTGAGCTTACTGCAAATCCCAGGCTGGACAGTAGAGGGTGCATATCCTCACTGAATGAAGCTCAGGCAAGAATTAGGATTCTGCACACATTTATTCCAGACTCAAGTCCCACTGTTAGTTTTTATATTGAGATTCTTTTAAAATCTTTTTGAAATATAATTTATTTGCTCTTGAAGTATGGGTGGGGTGTTAAGCTAAATTTAAATTGTTCTGTGAGGCACAGGCATTATACTTCAGCATGAACCTAATGAAGCCCTGAACATACCAACAGGTAGCAATCCAGTTAAGCTGTTTATAAGGCCACACGCCTAAGCTCCAAAGGGAATTTTAATTTTTTATTGGGGAGACATTTCATTGCTACATTTAGTAGACTTTGTTAGATTATACAAGCACAATAGATTTGTAATGAATATTTTTTATTTCCCCCCCCCCAAAAAGCTTTACTATACCAACAGCTGTTTTCCCAAGAGATGGCCTTTAGGGTACATGAGCCTCAGGATAAGCCCAGAGCATTTCTCTAAGGCTTCCAAGGCTTGAGGAATTCTATACTTACTCCCACTGTCACCCTGCCCTTCATCCCCCAGCTCAGGTAAAGGGAACACAGGGAAGGCTGAAGAGTGCTAGCTGCGGAAGCACTGAATTAGGGTGTCCTCAGCCCTCCATTCCCAACTGGAAGCCAGTAGTTCACTTAGTGTATATAGCAGAGCCTCAAGAGCACAAGCATTTTGCATGTTATTTTTATATGCCCTCCAGTGATGAAATGGCAAATGGTGGGAAAGTGTCAGCAGTGTGAGAAGATAGTGATTGTTTGGTTTTGCTAGGAAAGTTTTAATGTTGATAAAAATTGTTTATACATTTCTGAGAAGTACAAACCAGAAGAACTGAATTCTTGTTCTGGCTTTTTCCTAGGTAGTTGTGTGATGCTGAAGTTAGATTACTGATGTAGAACCCGATTCTCCTTTTTGTCTGTTGTGTGTGTATGATTTCAAATTTGCTTCACTAGGATGCTAGTTATTTTACTAATCCGTTCCTGTGAATAGTCTGGTGGCCTGAAAGTCTTTCCTTGGAACCTTAGGGGGGCTCTTGTAGAGGCATTTGTCTCTGTTAGCAGATGTCACTTAGAGGCAAGTGACTTTGAGCTCCCTGTGACCACCACCCTCCTGCTTATGTGGGATGAAGCTGTATTTCTGTCCTCTGAGTTGGGTTAGACCATTACATGCTGGTGAAGTGAGCTGGCGTGGAAATTATCTACCATTAGGAATGTTGTTTCTGTGAGAAATGATGCTCTTTTCCCAAAAAGGATATAGCCACATTTGGAATATATTCACTTTCATAAATTGGACACTTCCTGCAATGACTCCTGCCCTACCTGCCTCATGGAGTTGGTGTGAGGCCTAAATTAGTCAATTTTCCTGAAAATGCTTTTGAAACTGTAAAAGTGAAGGTCCTTCCCCAATACCCCCAGCCTGAGGAAAGTCTGAAATGTAGTTTGAAGTTGGCACACACTTTTACAGGACTGTGAATCAAATGAAGAAAACCCTTAGATAACATTAAACCCTTTTGTTCTCAGAATCGATGATGCAACCAGCTTGGTCCAGCTGTATCACATACTCCATCCAGACGGCCAGTCGGCTCAAGAGGCCAAGGATCAGGCTGCTGAGGGAATAAATTTAATCAAGGTAAAGTTTTTTTTTCCATATTGGTTGTTTTGTGGTAGTAATTGAGTTGGGAAAAATTCAGAATTGGGTCATAATTAATGGTAACTAAACAGATTTGTGAATATGGGACATCTGTGGTCTTGAAAACATCAGTATGATTTGTCCCCCTATTTCTTCAGCCTGGACAACAGAAACAGGGGAGGGGGTTAGAGTGCAGTAAAGTAGGTTGAGTGATGTGGCTAGCAGCTGGAGTCCAGAGAAGTTCCGACAGTGCAGGGAGCAGCCCCCTTGTTCTTTGGAGCATTGGAAGGGCTGAGCTGCATCTGAGGTGTTCAAGTCACCAGCACGACAGGGTAGAGGACTAAGTAGCACATGTCCCCCAGAGCAGCTTCCTGTCTTTGTGTGGTCACATCACATCGGGGGAAATGGGCATGTGTCAAGAAGTGGAGAGTGTGATGCTTGTATATCACCAAGCCTTAGCTGTTCTTCATTTTGGAGCTGCACACCTCTCAAAACCATGGGCTTATATACATTTATCTGTAAATGCTGAGAGTTGAGATGATTTTTTTCAGGAAGGGAAGGGGAGGAGATTGTATAATTTCATCTCTTCTAATACCCAGAATATACGTGGTTTTGTGGAACTGGCTTCTATCCTGGTAATACTGTTTGCATGCTGCAAAACAGTTGTAAGTTTTACTAAGGAAACAATGACCTGTGATGACATCCTAGGAAGAGTAGAGAGAAACCACAGTACTGATTTTCTTTATGAACCTGATAAAGCACAATGTTTTTGGAGAAAATATTCTTTAAAGTGAAAAATCAGTTTGGTAACTTTTAGCCTCCAGATTTCTCTCTAACCTAATGGTTTTTGATCTAGCAGGAAGTATTAATATTAATACAATGTCAGGGTCTTACTTGGATACTTCTGGTGTTTAGAATTAGTATTGCTTGAAATGTGTTGGGTATTGTTTTTCTGTCCGTGTGTGTTTATTAGTGTATAATCGGGAAAAATTGTGAAATTTGAAAGACCTTTTTAAGTAGGACTCTTTGCTACTACAGAAATGCTAATGATGTCTCAAAATTGAAAAAGTTTATAAATAGCATATGTCCTATTGTTTTAAAACTTTACTTTTTAATTTAAACAGGTCTTTGCAAAAACAGAAGCACAGAAGGGAGCCTATATAGAACTAACACTGCAAACTTATCAAGAAGCACTCAGTCGCCATTCTGCAGCTTCCTAAAAATATTTTAAAAATACATTTATTTTACTAAATACTGACTACATTTCTCTGTTAATATTGAGCTAAACGTTAAAAAATGGCCAGATTAAAAGGTATCAATTTGCAGTTCTCCCTACAAAGCAAAAATTACTACCCTACTCACTTTCCTAGGCTACAAGGATATTTGAGTGCCCGGTTATGAATTTTTTGAATCATGTTAGATGAGTGTACAGTTAAAAAGTTGTTTTTTTGTGTGTGTTACCAAATAGGGTAGATGGTAATTTGGACAGACCCCAGCTTAATGAGGTCAGAGGAACAGAGGTTTCACATCCTGACTCCAGAAATGGGTAGCTGCTAGATAAAATTGGGGCAAGACTTGTGGAATGATGCAATGAGGTCAAGAAAAAGGGTTTAGAGAATTACAGCATGGATATTCAGCTCTAAGAAAAATGTGATTGACAGCATTTGAAAATGCAGATTTAGTTATGCAAATAAAAGAGAGTGGGGCTGATCCCTAGGCAAGGTGTAGTTGCGGCTCAGCCTTCTAAAACTAGAAGCCTATTTTCATTACTGAGAAAGGAAACAAAAGTATCTTCCATTAATTCAAAAGGTTTTATGAGATACGGTCTAATAGTATGAAAAAAATCAAAGCCCATGTCTGTTTTAGTTAACAAGGAAAACACAGTGATTTAAATGCTGCACATAAACTCTTCTTAAGATGATGTGGGCATTATGCTCCCAGTGGTCCACAGTATTTACATATAAAAATGTAAGAAATGTCTCATAGTCCAAAGCACTGTGGTCAGGGTAGCAATCAATACCTATATATAATAATGATCTGTTTAGTCAGGTAAATGGAAAGCATTACAGTCAGTCATCCAAAATATCTTCATCCAGATTGATATCTGTTGTGTCAATATCTTCTAATTCCAAATTATCCAAATCTACTTCTAGTTCGAGTAAACTCTGCAAACAAAAGAGGGTAATTAAGTTTTACAGTACTGTTAAAGGAAAGTTATCCGTGGGTTCATGATCCAAAGTGGGAACTAAAATTTTCTTAATAGTCAAGAAAAGCATCTTCCCATTTCAAAGCCCCTGCTCTGAAACTTGATTCTGTCACTTAAACCACAGAGGCCTATGTATTCTCCAAATATTGATGGGGAGGAGGATGGGGTAGAGGGAGGTTTGAGTATGATGTCTGACCTACCTTTTCTTCCTTGTTGGCTGTGTGGGAGGCCACAATAACTGGAGTAGGAGAAGCAGGTTTCCCATCAAGTTCCTGAAACCCCAAGTGAAGATATATGTGAAGACAAGGGAATTTACTCAGGAATTTAAAGTTTTCCCCCAAGAGAAGGATGATCAGAATTAGGAAGTGGGAGATGATGTTTAAAAGTGAACCATCTCAGCCAAATTTATCACATGAAGTCCTCTGCTGACCTGTTGAGCTGTAGATCTTGAGGGCTGAAAGCCTTTTGCCTCTTCCATGACGTTTCTCTCTTCATTTGGCTATCGGAGAATAAAGCAATGATGAAATGAGATATTTTGAAATCATAATTTATCTATGAACTTGGCCTAAATCCCAGATATCAGCTCTTAATTTTAAAAAAACTATTTACTGCAGTTCAAAATCTGAAGTCATGAATGTACTTCCACCCTGTAGTTACAATAAATGAAGCTTGACATCCTGGCCACTCACCGTGACAAGTGGGTACTGTTTGGCTGGCCACAGATCAGCATGTGTTTCCTTCACCCATTCTTCCACAACAAAGGCTTCTTTTAATCCAGGGAATAGGTTTTCATACTCTGTTGGATCAGCAAGGGATTCTGCTGCTTTCTGATTGACTTTTGAGAGATTCTCTCTCCAGAGTTTCACTACCCTATTATAGACATCATGGAACCGAACAGAGACTAAGTAAGTCTGCTCTCTTTTTATTGGAAACATTTCTTCCTAAAATTAAAAGTCTGTACCTTGAAACCTGACTCGGTAAGTAAGTTCGGGCCAGGAAGGCAGCTTCTGGCAGCCGTCCAGTTCTAATCAAGAGCTCTAGGCAGGCATCAACCCTAAACATTAAAAAGGAAAGTTACTGTTACCAAGAATAAACACTATAATAATGGCACTTAACATAAAGAAAGGAAATTTAGTGTTGCAAAGCCAAAAATCTCCCCAATTTTCACGCATACATCTATGTCACGTGTCTTTTAATGGTTGTTACATAACACACTCCAAGGGTATGAGGGATAAGACAGCTTTCCTGACTACTTTGAATCTACTTAATTTTAATAATTCCTAAGAACCTAAAGGGGCTTTTCAAGAGGAGTTAAGGCAGGTTAGATTAGCAAATATTAAAGGCATAAGGATATATGCCAGCAGAAATTCAGTTCAAGACAAATATGTAGGGTAGTGTCTCCAACACGGGAAGGGCCAGACAAGCCAGTGGTGCCCAGCAGAATACCAAAGTCTTATTTTTTCTATTTTAATTTCATTTTTTTTCTGTGCAAGTTTTATGAAGTGGACAATGTGTTTCAGAATTCAGAACTTTTTGGATTTTCGAAAGGTGATACTGTATGTATACTATGTATTACCTCATATCCTCAGCATGAAAAAGCCACAAACAGTACTTATGCAGGAATGTTAAATGCAATAAAAATGTACCAAGTTGGTATAAAAGCAACTAAAAATAGGAAAACAGAGTTCAGCTCAGGTCTTGCCATCAAAACAGTTATAAAAAACTGTTTTCAGAATATTTTTGGATTTTTGAATTATGGATAAGGAATAGTGGGGTCTATTCTTACAGGCATACAAATTCATAAATACATTCACATACATACAATGGGGTACACATTCAAAGTTCCATGGCGAAGTATGGGATTGTAAACAAATAATCAGTATGTAGGGGAAGGTTAAAGAATATTTTCAGGCCAGGTGCGGTGGCTCACACCTATAATCCCAGCACTTTGGAAGGACAAGGCAGGCAGATCACCTGAGGTCAGGAGTTTGAGACCAGCCTGCTTAACATGGTGAGACCCCGTCTCTATTAAAAATCCAAGCCGGGTGTGGTGGCACATGCTTGTAATCCCAGCTACTTGGGAGGCTGAGGCAGGAGAAGGGCTTGAACCAGGGAGACAAAGGCTGCAATTAGCCGAGATCATGCCACTGCACTCCAGCCTGGGCAACAGAGTGAGACTCCATCTCAAAAAAAAAAAAAAAAAGAAAAGAATACTTTTGTTTTTTATTTCATAATACTGCCAACTAATGTCCAAATAATTTGGTTTATGCTAACTCAGACTTAAAAATACGAGACATCTTCATGCTTTATAGTGTGCTCAAATCTAAAAGTAGCTGGCATACTTATCCCCTTTTGTTCTTGCCATAAATGGATCAAAATTATCCAATTTGGGTAAAATCACCTGCCCTTCAGGTACCTACTACAGCAGCTCAATAGCCTGCTGCAATCATAAAATAAAATGCTTCCACCATTAACTGGCAGGACTGTTGAGAAAGGTGTTTAACGTTTCTCCCACTTGAGCCTCCCTGAACAGCTTATTTAGCTCAAACATTTAGATCAGATGTGCTAAACGCATCTCTTGCTGAAGGTGAGTGCCACCAAGGCAGCACTGTCCTGCTCTGACTGCCCGGTCTATTCAACACCATTTAGCCATTCATCAGTTCTCTCTAGGGCTCATTCTTCACATGCCTCTCCAAAAACCATCCTTGGTGTAGAATTAATTAATCTTTTAAATTAATACTCACTTGCCCTGTAAAAAGTAGCTCATGAATGCCACATTATTTTTGCCATCTCTCTCCGCACCCTCTGCTAGCTTGTTCACCATATTAGCATTTCCAGAGGCAGTGGCCAAAAGCAGCAGGCCCCCATAATCCTGTGCATGGTGCAGGCACTCCTGGGCTAGGCCAAACTGACATTTACTAATGGCAAGTTCAGCAAGTTGTTTCCACTTCTGTTCTGACTGTAAGAAAAGAGTTTCCAAGTTAAAATATCTTTAGAAATAAGCATTTACATTTCCAACATTATTCTGTTAACTGTGTGGACAATGGAAGATACTTACATAGAGAGAGAGCTGTGCTTAAGTTGGCTCTATCAAAATAAGAATGGCTAAAATGTACAATTCAGGAAACGGAAATTATTCACATATACAAAATGAATTTAAATCAGTTTTAATGATGTGTGAATAATTATAATCAACCCATTATATTTTATCTTATAATTACACAGGAAAAGTAAAACCATCTCACTGGAGTTTTAAGGTAATTAGACTGCAATTATTTTAACAGGTGATTTAATACTGCTTTTTTGAAAGCATACAGAACTGTTTATGTCTTTAAATATTCCACAATAATATTATGTCTCACTTGTAGCTTTTCAAAACTCAAAATGCTGCATGTTTAGATGATCTTAACATAGCTAAAATTTATTTTGCACATCCGAAATTAATTTACCAATAAATGCTAGTCTTAAACCACAATTGGGAGCCTCAATATACAAAGATCTATAAAAATATCATTACAAAAATGGTATTAACATTTCTCCCACTTGAGCCTCCCTGAACAGCTCATTTAGCTCAAACATTTAGACCAGATGTGCTAAGAGCATCTGCTGCTCAAGGTGAGTGCCACCAAGGCAGCACTGTCCTTCTCTGACTGCCTGCTCTATTCAATACCAAAAGACAAACGGGTTGGGCTGTCTTTCAAAACCCTTTTCAAAACCAACGTATTTTTAGCTAGTTTCAGACTCTGGCAAATGACTGCTATGTCTGTACTCTTAGGCTTTCCAGACTAGTTTACATACTGTTTTACATCTTACCTTGCAAAATATATCTCACTTAAGATATGAAAACAATTTTTCTTAAACAGAGTGCTAAGAATATCTCCAATGTAATCAATTTATGCAAAGTTTAACATAATACATCTTTTAAAAATATCAGAGACAATAACTTCACCAAAATGAGCCACTAATTTGCATTTGGGAAAACTTTAATAACAAAACATTATACCAAACACATAGAAGTACCTACTGACTTTTCCATCAGTTATGAAAGATCATGAATTAGTACATACCTCTGCTTCCACTGCTAACTGGTATGCAATTTTTAACTCTCCAAGTTGAAGAGCAAGCTCAAAACGATGCTCAGGATCTGTGGATACTGTAAGAGCTTGCTGCTTGAAGCCCTAAACAGATTTTTAAAAATTACATACATATGTCATTTATGCATACAAAAATGTATATATGTTTTATATATATACACACACACATACACAGTGTACACACATTCACAGAGAAAATCATTTCTCTCTCAAACTAGAAACCCCACTATTTAATGAGAAGATGGAATAATTAAGGAGCCATTAAAGTAACTGGTAAGAACAAACCTGGCAGATAAAATAGTCAGTGACAGAATTCTTACTGTTTATTAGGATAATGGAAGCTTGCTAATGCTAAACTCAAGTAACTAGTAAAACTGGAAATGTAAATATAAACAGATATGTCAAAAAGAAAGGAATTTTGCAAAGTTGGGACTGAACAAGAATCATTTCAAAAGAAGAAAACTAGCCGCAGCAGTGTAAACTTAGCTGTTGGTAATCTACTCAACTAGGATGGGAAGTAGAGATCATCTAGTCCAATCCCTCATTTTGCACATAAGACTATTAGCAGTAAATGGGCAAAGAAAAGGGAGTCAAATATAAAACCTTCCAACTTTCTATCATCTGTAGGTCATAGCAAACATCGTGTATTCAGGTGCAGTCACCAATCAGGTGTCATTACCTATTCCTTTATTGTTGGTCTCAAGTCCAGTTTATCAGCAAGTATCCAAAAGACAGGAAGTCTAAAATTTCCTTCCCATGCTCCATTAAGGCATTAAGAACAAGCTTTTAAACCAGGGGTCTCCCAACCAACCGGTCTGTGGCCTGTTAGGAATCGGGCCGCATAGCAGGGGGTAAGCAGTGGGTGGGTGAGTGAGCGAGCATTACCACCTAAACTCTGCCTCCTGTCAGATCTGTGATGGCATTAGATTCTCATAGGAGCGTAAACCCTGTTGTGAAGTGTGCATGTGGTAGGTCTATTCCGTGCTCCTTATGAGACTCTAATGCCTGGTGATCTGAGATGGAACAGTTTGATCCTGAAATGCACCCCCTCCTGTCTGTGGAAAAATTGTCTGTCTGCCACGAAACCGGTCCCTGGTGCCAAAAAGGTTGGGGACCACTGTTGTAAATCAACTATTGTAATTATTAAATTAGCCTCTCCTTCAAGACAAACAGTACTGATGGGGTCATTTTTCGCTCTAGGGACGTAATGTGTTAGACTGAAAACTCGGATAGTTTACCTCTTCACCAGACTAAGAGGGAATGCTCAGTTACTGGAGAGTCAAGATTGAGAAGCTGGACAGCTTTAGGGTTCTGTCTGGCTATATCTTCAGGGTGGCTTTATCATCAAGTTTGAAATGTTTTAACTTAGCTTATGCAGGCTGCCACCCCGCCCCCATCCATCCATGAATACGATGTAAATAAGGCATTCTAAATAACCGGAGTTACTTTTCTTCACTAGCATTGATATAGATAACATAAAACCCAAAAGTGGAGGATGGAAGATCTCTGGAACTAGTCAGATACAGCCAAGGGCAAAACAGATGAAATAAGGCAGACTAAATATATATACTTTTGTTTTCTGCTAATTCCCTACTACTAATAAAATCACACTAAAAGGATTTTTTTTTTTTTAAGGCACGAACTCCCAACACACAGAAAGGGAGAGGAAACTAACAAAAGTTTGGAAGCTGGAAAGCTGGTGGAGGAATATAAACATTCTGTTAAAACAGCAGAGAAAACAAATCCTAAATCAGGAGTGAGAACAGCATAGAAACAATGTGATTTACACCCAATATGTCTCATGAATGGTAGTGCTAAAAACAAACAAATTGCCCTAAAAGCATTTAGAAACTCTAGATCTGCTCCCCTCTCCCACCTCTTGACAAAGAAGACAGGTTTATTCTTTGGAGAGGGCAAACTAAAGAGTCTCCAGACTAGGAGATTCCAAGCGTACTTGGAGGAAGAAGTACGGAGTATCAAAGGAAAACAGGAGATTATGAAAATGGATACAGAGACTCAATGAAATATTAAATACTGAGACTCCAAGGTATCTTCTCTTGAGACCCCAGAATGATGGTGATTGGGGAGCTTTTCACTAAAATCTACTGAGCCCACGGGAAAAGACTTCAAAATACTAAAATGTCAACTCCATGAAGGCTACATGTCAGCAGAAACAGTGCCTAGTACATTGTTAAATTCGTTACATAAATGGAAAATCATCAAAAATTCATTAGCTAAAGATACTGACATTGAGACTCCCTAATCAAATGGGCCAACCACACCAGATACTGTGAAGTCCAAACCCAATATGCCCCACCCACAAATTCAGACCTTCTGATCATCTGTTTCTTGTACCTTCACTCTTAAGTGAGGGCCCAAGGACATCAGATACTTGAGGAAAATCGCTAACAGGAAAGATGGAGATCAAAATGAAGCAATAAAAGGAACTTGAAGGAAGCATACCATATAGGGGGAAGAGAAAACTTCAAAATCTAAAAAAAAAAATATTCATATCTGTAGAAGGATAAGAGAAACTTTTATCTATAAACAATAAGATTTTAAAAGAGAATAGGAAAATCAGTGCAGGACATACAACATTAACCATTCCAGAAAGACAGAATACAGAAAACAAAGGAAGGAAATCACCATAGAATGATTCATGAAAATCTTTCAGAAATGTAGGACATAAGTTTCCCATTAAAAAAGCTCATCTAATAACTGGCAGGATTAATGAAAATGGATTCCTACCAAGGCCTACCATGATTATAACATTTCAGTACAACAGAGACGACATTCAGAAAGTTTCCACAGAGAAAAACCAGGTCATGTACTAAGAATGAGGAATAAAAACGGCTTTAGACTTAAACAATAACTACAAGGCAATGGAACAATGCCTTCAAAATTCTGAGAGAAAATTACCTCCAACAATTCTATACCAGTTAAATGGTCGAATATGTTTTAGGGTAGAACAATGGCACTTTCAGATATTCAAAGTCACAAAACAATTTATCTCCCATTAACAACCCTTTTCTCAGGAAACTGCTGAAGGGCGTGCTCTCCCAAAATGAGGGAGCAAAGCAGGAAAGGAGATAGGGGTATAAGAAACAATGGATCCAACAGGACAGAAGCAAAGGAAGCCCCAACATGATAGTGAAGGGAAATGCATGATGAGAGCAGGAAAACCAGTGCAGTCTGAAGGAGACTAAGCAAACTGAAAGGAGATCTTCGGGAACTCTGGAGAACCAGCAAAGTCCAGGTAGAACTAATCACAGGTACACAGAAAATTAAGCAAAGGGGGAAAAGAGACAATTATAGACTCCAGGGAAAACAAACAATTGCAGGAAAGGAAAGCTAGATAATATGCTACATGGTTAACCTGTGCGCAGTGATTGCACAGCCATAATAATGTAAACGTTTGAGTAGTGATCAATCAAAATTAGAACTGTTCTGAGAGATGAAGGATAGGAAAGTGGCGTGTATGTGGTAGACGCAGGGGAATGAAAGAAGGCGAAATCCTCATCTTCTACAGAGGGGGAAGTCACAAGAAATGCCTAAAGCTAAGAAATGAAGAAACTGCTATACTGCATGAAGATACAGAAATAAATACCAAAAGAATTAGATAAAATAAAGTACCTCTAGGGAGCAGGAAGCAAAAAGGAGGGAGGGCTGCTTTTTTCTTAAACTTTGCAAAACTTATTTTATGCTTTGCACATATGTGATTTTGCTTAAAAAACACTACATAAGAAAAAGTCAGGTCATGGTACATTTTATATTATATGTATTTTAATCACAATTTTTTTAAAAAGCAGATGGGGTAAAGAGAAAAATGTAGTGTAGAATTGAAAATATCAGGAGACTGGAAAAGAGGCACAGAAGAGGAAGACTGGTATGTTCTTCCATTTGTTTGTGTCCTCTTTTATTTCACTGAGCAGTGGTTTGTAGTTCTCCTTGAAGAGGTCCTTTACATCCCTTGTAAGTTGGATTCCTAGGTATTTTATTCTCTTTGAAGCAATTGTGAATGGAAGTTCATTCATGATTCAGCTCTCTGTTTGTCTGTTACTGGTGTATAAGAATGCTTGTGATTTTTGCACATTAATTTTGTATCCTGAGACTTTGCTGAAGTTGCTTATCAGCTTAAGGAGATTTTGGGCTGAGACCATGGGGTTTTCTAAATATACAATCATGTCATCTGCAAAGAGGGACAATTTGACTTCTTCTTTTCCTAACTGAATACCCTAATCAATATCGTGAAAATGGCCATACTGCCCAAGGTAATTTATAGATTCAATGCCATCCCCATCCAGCTACCAATGACTTTCTTCACAGAATTGGAAAAAACTGCTTTAAAGTTCATATGGAACCAAAAAAGAGCCCGCATCTCCAAGACAATCCTAAGTCAAAAGAACAAAGCTGGAGGCATCATGCTACCTGACTTCAAACTATACTACAAGGCTACAGTAAGCAAAACAGCATGGTACTGGTACCAAAACAGAGATATAGACCAATGGAACAGAACAGAGTCCTCAGAAATAATACCACACATCTACAGCCATCTGATCTTTGACAAATCTGAGAGAAACAAGAAATGGGGAAAGGATTCCCTATTTAATAAATGGTGCTGGGAAAATTGGCTAGCCATAAGTAGAAAGCTGAAACTGGATCCTTTCCTTACTCCTTATACGAAAATTAATTCAAGATGGATTAGAGACTTAAATGTTAGACCTAATACCATAAAAACCCTAGAGGAAAACCTAGGTAGTACCATTCAGGACATAGGCATGGGCAAAGACTTCATGTCTAAAACACCAAAAGCAACGGCAGCAAAAGCCAAAATTGACAAATGGGATCTAATTAAACTAAAGAGCTTCTGCACAACAAAAGAAACTACCATCAGAGTGAACAGGCAACCTACGGAATGGGGGAAAATTTTTGCAATCTACTCATCTGACAAAGGGCTAATATCCAGAACCTACAAAGAACTCAAACAAATTTACAAGAAAAAAACAAACAACCCCATCAAAAAGTGGGCAAAGGATATGAACAGACATTTCTCAAAAGAAGACATTCATACAGCCAACAGACACATGAAAAAATGCTCATCATCACTGGCCATCAGAGAAATGCAAATCAAAACCACAATGAGATACCATCTCACACCAGTTAGAATGGCGATCATTAAAAAGTCAGGAAACAACAGGTGCTGGAGAGGATGTGGAGAAATAGGAACACTTTTACACTGTTGGTGGGACTGTAAACTAGTTCAACCATTATGGAAAACAGTATGGCGATTCCTCAAGGATCTAGAACTAGATGTACCATATGACCCAGCCATCCCATTACTGGGTATATACCCAAAGGATTATAAATCATGCTGCTATAAAGACACATGCACACATCTGTTTATTGCGGCACTATTCACAATAGCAAAGACTTGGAATCAACCCAAATGTCCATCAGTGACAGACTGGATTAAGAAAATGTGGCACATATACACCATGGAATACTATGCAGCCATCAAAAAGGATGAGTTTGTGTCCTTTGTAGGGACATGGATGCAGCTGGAAACCATCATTCTTAGCAAACTATCACAAGAACAGAAAACCAAACACCGCATGTTCTCACTCATAGGTGGGAACTGAACAATGAGATCACCTGGACTCGGGAAGGGGAACATCACACACCGGGGCCTATCATGGGGAGGGGGGAAGGGGGAGGGGGGAGGGATTGCATTGGGAGTTATACCTGATGTAAATGACGAGTTGATGGGTGCTGATGAGTTGATGGGTGCAGCACACCAACATGGCACAAGTATACATAGGTAACAAACCTGCACGTTATGCACATGTACCCTAGAACTTAAAGTATAATAATAATAATAATAATAATAATAATAATAATAAAAAGAGAAAGACTGATAAATCACCTCTAACATTTAAAGGGGGCACTGAGAAAGCAGAAGGAAGCGTATAAGAAGGGTGCATCATATGCTGTAACAAGTGCCTTAAACTCACAGGAGAAATTCTATTGCCACAGAAATCAGTTGGCAATTAAGAAATAAAGTTTTTCAACTCCATACTAATTTGCTTTCAAATTGCTAGTTTTAAAAAACAAAAAGAAAACACAAAACAAAACCTCTTACCTGTTTTTCCAAAAAGTGTGCAACTCTGGTCCTCTGTTCTTTTGGAATGGTAGGAAGGACCTTATCAGCCATGCTAAAGTCCCTCCGCATGACGGCTGTCTGGTATTCCAGGACTGAAACCAGCAGGGAATAGCTAACGATGTTCAATTCTTTATCCCCTAGATAAAGCCTGTTGTCTTTAGGAATGTAGCCTAGGAGATACATCGTCCTATAAAAGACACAGAAACCAAGTTAGAAATTCAAATCTGCAATTACACAAACACACGCCCCGCCAACCTGCCTCTTGCTCAAAACCTTACCATCTGATTGATACATTTTTGGTTAACAATAGGCAACCTACTAAAACTATACCACTGAAAAATCAGCCTATCAAGCCAACAACAGATTTTGCTAAAATTTAGGACAAATGCGAAATGATACGCAGGTACCTGTCCAAGTGGGCAATGGTGACTATTTCTCCTCCAACATAATAATTTAATCTGTTCACAGAACTTGTGTAAATGAAGCAATCGCCTACCCAAAGCCCCGTTTTCACAATTTCCTGAATCTCACCAAGAACCTGCAGAAAGAAAATAAAGACTATTACTTTATCCAACATCAGAAATCTCTCAATAAAAAGCTGAATATATTTGAGGGTGATATGGTAGAATAAGGAGTGCAAAGTAAAATCCTTCCTATTTCCAGAAAGAAAAATTTTCCTTGGAATTTTTTTTGAGATGGAGTCTCTGTTAACCAGGCTAGAGTACAGTGGTGTAACCTCTGCTCACTGCCAACCTCCGCCTCCCGGATTCAAGTGATTCTCCTGCCTCAGCCTCCCAAGTAGCTGGGATTACAGGTGCCTGCCACCATGCCTGGCTAATTTTTATGTTTTTCGCAGAGACGGGGTTTCACCATGCCAAGTTAAGGTCAGGTCTTAAGCTCCTGACCTCAAGTGATCTGCCCACCTTGGCCTCCCAAAGTGCTGGGATTATAGGTGTGAGCCACTGCAACTGGCTGGAATTTCTTTCCTCATTTAAGAACAGATTCCTACTCAATATAACCCTTAGGCTCAAAACAGAAAAAAAAAAAAAAAAAAAAAACAGATTCCTAGATTAGTATTTGTAATGTGAAATCTCATTGTTGGGCCAAAACCATGATATAAAAGAACACTGATCTAAACTTAGACCCTTCATAACTTGAAAATGAAATATTAAGTATTTCACAAAATCTAGGATATTTGCATAATGAATGATTTACCATTTGGGAGCTCATTTAAATCACTGACTAAATAGTCTTAGGACCAAAACGACTACAATTTCTTTACTGAAAGATATCAAAGTAAGTCTAAAGAATTCCTAAAATCAAAGCACAAATTTCTTTTAAACGTATTTTCAAAGTTTGATCTATGAGTCAAGATTTTAATTTTCACATTTCACCAGAAATCCTTAAATGCTGTCTCCTCAAACCTAATTTATAACGAAATGTTAAAATCAGTAAAGTCTGTTGTAAGAATATAAATCATTTAAATACAAAGCTAAAAGCGATGTGCTGATCCAATTACCTCAAAGGCATCTTCAATGCCATCTTCAGTAACTCCCTCATGTGTTTCCTGTGCAGCCAAGACTTTTTCTGACAGATACTTAAGGATAAAAAATGATTCCTCAGTAGCAATACAGACTAGCTCTCCAGAGTCAGACCAGAAAATCTGCAACACAACAAAATCATAGACAACTGATTTGGATTTCTGAGTGGATATGACAAACTGCACATACTTGATTTCTTACAACATTTATCTTCTTATATCAAGATAATAAGTATTCACTTAACAATTTTATGTGGCATTATTTGGGAGGGTGGCCAGGGCAGGGCTATTCTATTTAGCCTAGCAATAGAAAGTCCAAAGTGAGACAGGAAAGGAGAGCTGTCAGTAAACACTGAATGTGCTACATAGAGGACCAGTAGCCTGTTCCCTATTGCTCTAGAACAGTGTTTATCACTTTTTCTTTTTTTTTCATTTTCACCCACCCTCCCTAGAAGTCTTTCTGGACATTTTTCTAATCACCTCCCCCAATGAAATGTTAATACCACACACATACACATACACATACATATATAATGCATACACATATGTATAGCTATGCTTTATTCATAAAGAGTAAGCCCCCCCAAGCCAATTTTTACACCCATTGAGAATGCACACTCTAGAACCAGACCCCAGAAAAGCTGGTTTGTTTCCACAGATAATCTCTTGATAGTGAAAACTGTCAAAGCAGCGGGCAGTTCTAAAGGTAAACACTTTGTCACTGGAGATGGTCACCTCAAGTTCAAGCAGCTATCATCAAAACATATGAAAAGGTTTTCTGAACTACGTGGAAGAAGGCATTTCCAAGTCAAGAATTCTCTGACTTCTTGTTGTCAAAGCATGCTTTTTCCTCTGTCAAAATGGCACTGCCACTTACCTCCAATTGCTCAGAAAATCAGGACTGTCGTACCCTAATGAGGCCGTAGACAATGTGTATTTTAAAAAGTTATTTAAATTCTAAGTGCTGTTTTATATTTTAAATGGCTTTTGATAATGGAAGAGGGACAGCAGGGTACAAGACACTTTTTGGCCTTAGGGACCCAGAACTCATCACAAAAATAAATATTCCAAAAACAACAACAGGGGAAACTCACATGTTTGGGCTGAATTTCAATTCTTCGTATGAGTTCTGTATTGTCCCAGTCATAGAAAGCTAAGCCATTTACAGATCTGACTCCCAATAAGAAGCCGCCATAGATACCTAAAGGGAACATAAAAAGAGTTTTGCTTAGGCATTTTGGAGCCATTACAAAGAATTTAAAAATGTAATACGTAGACCACACTCACTTTCTGCTCCAAAATCTGGTTTAAATGATTTTTTTTCCTTAAAGTTCTTAAATATCTTTACAACACTGTTGCTCTCTCTTATTGCATACCTGGGAGAAAAAAGGGAAGGCAAACATAACATGTTATATACTACATCATAATTCCACCAAATGTTGGAAATATCTTCAAATATTTTTCAGTAATTATGCAAAAATATAAAATAAATATTTGAAGATTCTCTGATGTACGTTTTCCTAAGACATCAGAGAACTCCTTACAGTTGGACAAATGATGAAAGGGTTTTTTACTGTATATGACATGAATTACTAGGGCTTACAAACCACTTTAGTAAATAAAAATGACCCAAATGTCTGTAATAGGTGAATGCTTAAACAAATTACAGTATATTCATATAATGGAATAATACTCTGCAAATAAACCAATTACTGATCCAGGCAAGAATATGGATGAATCTCAAAAAACATTATACTGAACAAAAGATGCTAGACACAAGAGTACATACCATATGATTCCATTTATATGAAACTCTAAAGACAACTCTAATCTATATAGAGACAAGAGGCTCTCATCAGTATTTTCTTGGGCCTGGGGAATGGGTGGGTAGGGGGTGTGGACAGACTGTTAATGGAGACAAGGGGATTTTGTGGGGATGATAGAAATGTTCTATAATTTGATTGTGTTACTGGTTACAGATTACATACGTTTGCCCAAATCTACTGACAAGAACAATAGTCCTCCCTTATCCACGGGGGATACGTTCTAAGCCCCAGTGGATGCCTGAAACCTCAGATAGTACTGAATCCTATATACACTATGTTTTTTCCTAAATGTAAGGTGGATAGCATATACAATGTGGATAGATATGCTAGGCAAAGGGATGATTCACATCCCAGGTGGCATGGCTCAAGATTCCATCATGCAACTCAGAACACTGGGCAATTTAAAACTTATGAGTTGTTTATTTCTGGACTTTTCCACTTAATATTTTTGGAACACAGTTGACTGTGGGTAACTAAAACTGCAGGAAGGGAAACCACAGATGGGGGGACTGCTGTATAACTAAATGATACATTCTGTCTTCTGTAAATCATACCTCAATAAAGGTGATTTAAATAATAAAAACTGTGACAAATGGCTCATTAGTCAGCAATGATCAGCAACAACAGATTATATTCAGGCCTCTGCCTTGAAAAAAGTGGCTGTGGCTATCACTGGATATTTGAGATTGTGTGAGGAAGTGATGTGATGAGGGCTTTGCTCAGGACAGGAAAGATGCTGAGCAAGGCCTTGGCTGGATAAAGCTGAAAAAAGGGAACTATCAAAATAGAGGAAGAGGTATGCTGAGAGAGGGCAATTCATCAACTATAATTTTGCCTAAGATAACATAGTACCTTTGAATACACAGAACTATATGTATATAAGTGTATTTAGGAAATTTATGAAAAGATCAGAACAATTCCATACCTCTCAATAAATCTTACTGTTGTCAACATTTAAAAAAATGTATCTTATTATGCAGTGCTGAGCTTAAGTTACCCCACTATTGGGGGCAAGATGCAACATAAAATGTGAGGCAAACAAAACTAAAAAAAACTGTGAAGATGTAATTCACTTGTGTGGTCTGAAAACACTAAACCCCTAATGTTTATTACATGCATTAAACAGGAATGAAAAAGGAACCAGAGCCAATGACTAGTAAAAAAGTCAGAGTTAAATGATCTTTCCTGCTTTTAATGAGAACATTTTATGAACATTCTGAATTCAGACAGAAATTTGTTAAGAATGGGCAGCGGGTACTATCACAGAAAATAAGTTTTAAAAAAGATTTCATAAATTTCTCATCAAAATGATCAAATCACAACATCATCCCCAAGTAGCTCACAAAGGCCAGTAGCACCAGGACACTACATCATAGGGAGGGCACGCCAAGGCCTGCCAAAGCAGACATGAGGGTCTACTGTGCCTTAAGCCCATAAAGCACCAGGTCCTGCCATGGGCTCCACCAAAGAAATGGGTGCTGGGTCCCCAGTTAAATGGGATTATTTTATCAGTTTGAGTGAGCCAGCTCAACACAGAACAAAGAAAGGACAAAGACAGCTCACGCTATACAGTTGCCTCTGACTCTAACGGACAGCTCTGGTGAGAACTGTTTTTTAACACGGAGAAGCGCAGCCCACATCAAGCCTTGAGAGTCCTCAAGCAGCACACAACACATCTGCAATCACGGCAAGCTGGCTATCACGCAGCCAAAACTTACTCTGAAGAATCGTGGGCCCATGCAAACTCCTGAGCAGATCCAAAGCTCTTGTTTCTCAATGCCATTGCTGTGTAGATGATATACTCCCCATCACCACACACCACCACAAACCTAGAAATCACAGAAGCCAGGGAGGGAAGTACAAAGGACCAAAGACATGTAGAAGTTAAGAAACAATAATTCTTGTTATGGTAAAAGAATTCTAATAACAAATGTTAAAAAAATTCTAGCCAACAAATTAAAAAGGAAATTATGAATATAGCATTACTGCTGAAATGTTATTGGAATGGCCTTCTCATAAAGGCAACTGGAGACAGGAAGGTGAGAATGGCTGGAGATGCAAAGGAGGAGGATTCCAATTATTCAACCAGTATTTGTTGAGCACCAAGATGCATAGCACTTTGCTCATGACATTTATACCACAGGAAGGCACTGTATTATTACAAAGACTATCTTCATTTTAAAGCTGATCACTCAAATGAATAAAAATATCTCACTTCAGTTTTTAAAGACAGAGGATATTTTAACATTTAAATACTGAGAAAAAGAGAATGCTGCATAGTCAACTAAAATTTTCCCAATGGACATAAAACAACTATCTTTAAAGTTATTTATAACACTTTAAAGGCTGGTATCAAAAGACTGGCAAAGGCAAAACTTGTGGCCAAGAATGTTCTATGATATTAAGGGAAATGCGCATAATGCATTCTTAACCTTCATAAGACAATTACGTTACAAATAATTATGGATACAATTTATTGAACTAGGTAGCATACTTGGTTTATATCTTTTGTCTTTTTCAATATTCAGCATAACATTATAAGATGCCCAGACCTGCTGTAAAATATTTTTAAAGCTCCACAGATTTAGACTTCACTGTGCTAGAAACTCCTCTCTCACAAGATGTTTGGTGACTTATAAATCTTAAGGGAGAAATTAAACTGACAGTTCAAATTACAAATAAGAAACAGAATTATTACCAATCCCAAAACTTTTTCAAAAGATATCTGAGAGTCAAGTTTTCTTCTTAAGAGCAGTGAGTCAGCAAGCATTTAGAGAGGGTACCTCCTAAGTCTCAGCATAAGACATACTCCTTGCCCTCAAAGGAGCACATAAGAACACAAACTCAATGCATGTGAAATAACAGTAAACAGTACTATTTAACTATTCAGAATTGTGTGGTATAGAACAAGGCCAGAGGGGAAACATGCTCCATCTTTTGTGCCAACTTTATCAAGTGGCATGGCTGCCTGCAGCTGTATTGAGGACTATGAGGCCAGAGCAAAAGCACACTGAGGAATGATTAGAGATGCCAACCAAGAGTAGACTGTGGATCTGCAAACCTGTTCTAACATACACAGAAGCTGAGAGACAAATTTTGATGATGGCTTACCGCCCATTAGGATTGTGCTGAATAGTCTGAGGGTATATTTCACAACTGCCCATATCCTTTACTGCCAGTGGCAATCTTTCTCCATCTTTAATTTCAGCATCTCCCATTGCTTTTAGGTTGGCCTGCTGGACTTCTGAATGCTTGGCCCAAATTATCTTTCCATTGGCATCCATGGACATGGCAGGTTCCTCCCGACCAAGCTGAAAGAAAGACAAATAACTTTCAACAATGAAAAGGAAAATAAATAAAAGCACAACAAAATAGATTATTTTTTCACCTAACAGAGAGCTCCATTTCCTTTCTTCCACTTTAAATCTTCATTGCTTAATGTCTAGTGCTTAATGAAAGAAGTGCCAGTTTTACAAAACTGGTGACTTGGAAGATGACGGTACTAAAATACAAAGAAAATGGTTTTGCCTATGTCCACCTACTGAGAGGGATAGTATAATTACCTTAACAATGATGCTCCCTTCATCATAGCCCAAAGCGACATTGTTTGACCCTCTTAGACTGGCCACGCACCATACTCTCTCCATTCCATAATTCAGTGTGCTCTCAAGCCGGTAGGTGCTTGAATGCCAAATACGTACTGTTCCTAAAAAGAACAATGTAAATATTCCCTTTTGATACAAACATCCGATGATAAACTGTCAGGTGAAAGAGAGCCATAGAAGTCTTTCTATTAAAATAGATAACACTTCGTGGCAGCTTAATGACCAATTTTTTGATCTACTGTCTTTAAATGATTTTTAAAAGCAACATAAACATAACAGATAACGTATAAGAAACAAAAACTAAGAATTATGATTTTAAACATGAAATAATAACAGGATTTCCTGGGTAGAGTGTTTCCTCTGTGCCAGATGCTGTCTATGCATGATTTCTTCTCACTATAATCCTATGAAGCAGATATATGTGTTTCCATTTCATAATCTGCCCAAACCACACATTCATAACATAACAGAGCCTGATTTTGAATCCAGGTTTGTTTGACTCCAAAGCACATGCTTTTTCAGTTTTTCTTCAGGACATCTGATGGTCCTCTTAAGTGACAGAATCAAAATACATGAGAATGATGATGATGATGATGATGATGATGATGATGATGATGAAACTAATGCCCCTTTACTCTTTTATAGCTTAAGTCTGGTACTTTACTAAAAATATCAAAATCCTTGGAAACCTCCAATTATAATGCAGAGACATTACTTGCTTTAAATGCCCACTAAGTAGTAGTTACCAGCACAGGAATAAACATACCCTTCTAACTTACCATCTTCTGAACCTGTGATAATGATTGGCAACTCAGGATGAAAGCTGGCACAAGACACATTTTGGGCATGTCCTTCCAGTGTCTGTACACATGTTTTATTCTGTAATTAAGACATAGAAAACATTTTTTATTAGTGAAAAACATGTAACCAGTCCACCCTTAATTTTCTCAATGTACACATACATTATAAATGATAGTAGTCATGACAATCTAAATAATATCCAATACAGAAGTTTTTGAAATAGGATGATCTTGTTGTATATATGAATATTTTATCTAATTACTTTGTAAAATAAATGTAAATGTAACTATCATATTTAAAGAAGCGGAAAAAACCCAAGAAGGCTTTCGTATGAATATTATTTTCCCAAATTCTCGGGGTAATAGATTTACCCCTTAAAACCCACACTTACTATCACTGGCTAAGTAGACAGTACTGCTTTAGCCTTTAATATTTTTATTCTGGATTTAAGTACAAATGTGAAAATGTTTCAAGGTGAAACAGACTTTCTAGGCCTCATTTTATTAATTGCTTATAGGAACTTTTGATGTAGAAAACAAAAATATCTAAATATAAGAAAATCTTAGAGATAGGAAGCATGTTAACAAGAGTTCATAACTAGGTTTACAAGAGTACTATTTGGCAAAATGGTATTTGTTGATCTGCTAGCTGACAAAAATGAATAGAAGTCTATCAATGAAGATTATGGAGGATAATTCAACATTAAAATGTTAAAATTTCTAAATGCAATTACAAAATGAAATATGAACATGTTGGTATTTTATTTTTAAAATCTTGATATGTATGCATTGTTTTCATTTTTATGGAGACTTCTGGGAACACAGTTTAGGTGCAAATACTGATACCTTAAGTTATTATGCTGGGAACAGATTTCAACAACCCAAGTCTTAACTGTCCTATAAGAAATAGTAAGAAACGTATCTAACATATGGAAGTAAGGTTATGAAAAGCTGTACCTGATAATCCCATATTTTAACAAGACGGTCATCTGCACCTGAAATGAGGTATGGTTTGTCCCCACCACTGTAGTAATCAATACAATTCACGCCCTTCTCATGTCCTTCCAAAGTGAAGTTTGGTGACGAAGAGCCCAACTGCCATACCTGCAGAGAGAAACAGCATCTGCCAGTCAATATGGGGCCTTGCTTTTCAAAAGGCAAATCTACCACATTTCTGACACAATATGTAAAATGCCAAAGCCCAGGAGAGAAGAGCTATGAAATTTTATTTTTTATACTGTTTGGTTTTTGTTATTTCTCATTTTACTTGAATTCTCAGGAGCCAAAATCACTATGGCGTTCTTTAAAAGAAGTGCCAATTTTCAGGCTTTATCTCTAGAGATTATAATTCAGTCAATCCACAGTGAAGCCCAGGAATCTAGATGTTTAAGACTTTGAAAAACACCACTTTAAGGGTATGAAATTATTTTATTATAGATTTAATATACAGCTCATGAAAGTGGATTTAGTAAGATATATTAAAAGTGGCTAGGTGTGGTGGCTCACACCTGTAATCCCAGCACTTTAGGAGGCTGAGGTGGAAGGATCACTTGAGCCCAAGAGCTCAAGACCAATCTGGGCAACACAGCAAGACCTTGCCTCTACAAAAAAGGAAAAAGTAAAAAGTTAGCCGGGCGTGAAGGCACACGCATGTAGTCCTAACAACTCAGGAGGTGAGGCAGGAGGATCGCTTTAGCCCAGAAGTTTGAGGTTACAGTAAGCTGTGATCATGACACTGCACTCCAGCCTAGGCAACACAGACCATAACTCAAAAATATATAAATAAATAAAAATGAAGATATATTTAAAGGAGAAAATTACTGCCTAATTAAAAATTTAAAATGTAGAAAATTGTTAAAAATTACCACAGCACAGAATTAAGCTTTATCTTTACAAATATTTACTGAGTGCCTACCATATGGGAGGCCCTGTGGGGAGTATAAATATGTGTAACAAATGTTTATCAATTACTGTATAAAATAAACTTTACTGGAACTGAAGATAAGACAATTCTTGCTCTCAAGATAAACCTAATTTAGTAAAACAAAAGTTTACAACTAATTTCAAAGTTAATCTATGTCAAAAGCAAGGAAAATCCAAAGGCAAAATAACTAAGGTCAAAACCCTAAGATATTCAGACACATAACATTTTACATAAAGGAAAACTAGTAACAGTGTTTTATATAGGTGAAAGCAAGCGTGTAAGCAAAAGTTAATTTATTTTAATTCAATGCATATGGAAATATTTTATTTTATTTATTTATTTATTTATTTATTTATTTATTTATTTTTAGATGGAGTCTGCAGTCCAGGCTGGAGTGCAGGGGCGCGATCTTGGCTCACTGCAAGCTCCGCCTCCTAGGTTCAAGGCATTCTCCTGCCGCAGCCTCCTGAGTAGCTGGGACTACAGGTGCCCACCACCACGACCAACTAATTTTTTGAATTTTAGTAGAGACAGGGTTTCACCATGTTAGCCAGGATGGTCTTGATCTCCTGACCTTGTGATCAGCCCGTCTTGGCCTCCCAAAGTGCTGGGATTACAGGCGTGAGCCACCACGCCCAGCATGGAAATATTTTAAATATTATGATTTAAAAAGGGAGCATGATTGCCCTCACTGCAACATGTATTAAGCACCTAGATCAGGTAAGGCACTTTGCTGTTTGCTACTGAATGTTTGGGGAAAGGGAGTGACACATAGTTTCTACCCCCAAAATTCAGTATTTCAGGGGATAAAGATTTCCAAAAACATGTAATTAAAATTCATTCTGAGAAAGGCTGAAACAGAGGCAAAAAGCAATGGAAGAAATGGGATAAGCATAACTGGCTCTGCCTAGAGATGAAGTGGATGTCTGACAAGAGCTTCTCAAGAGTAAATATTTGTGCTAAGCCTTAAAAGCTGAGTAGTTCTCCGGAGGAAAAAAATATCAAAACAGGAAAATAAAGAGAAGTGCAGGCAGATGGAAAAGTTCAATGAAGTAAGGTTTTGTGAACATTCATGGCCTCTAGAGGATGGTGAGTAGACCAGGGTTTTAGGAGATGTCGCATAATATTAGCCCAGGCTAGTCTTGGAAATCCTTGTATTCCACACTAAGGCATTTGGACTTTATCCTTAGATCAGGAACTGACAAGATGCAATCTATGTTTCAGGAAGATAACAGACAGCAATGTGGTGAAATGGAGTAAGAAAGACAGAATAGAGGCATATGGAATTTAAATGTAAAATAGATGAACGATGAGCAGAAGACAACAATGAATACTGAAAGGAGAGGAAAGTAGTATCCTAGAAAGGATACTGGCATTTTTCTTATTCTGGGTTTCCAAAGGCTAAAAAATTTTTATAACATGCTGCTTCCACACAGAAAAACACTCCTCATTAAGAGCACTGAGTTGCCACAATATTTTTCAAAACAGAACATGTCCTTTGGATTAAAATGAGAAATCCTATTTTTACTTCAAAATAGACTTTTGAAAAAAACTTTTAAGATGGATCAATTTCTGGCCAGTCAATAGTAAAACACCTAAGGCAAGTATAGTTCACTAATAATGATAACTGACACAAACTGTGGACACCCTACCTTGATAGTCCTGTCCAAAGAGGCACTGGCAAACTGATTGTTATCTTTGGGGTTGATCACAATCTGCATAACATAATGGGTGTGTCCTTCAAACACTTGTGAGCAAGACCATTTTTTATCCCAGTCCCAGAGCTTAATAAGCATGTCATCTAGGCCAAAAGAAAGTCTCAAGTTAGTTGTAATTTCTATTTTTTCACTTCATAAGTAAGACACAGTCTTTAGGGGAAGCAAACCTAACATAAACCACATAATCCATGACTTACAGAAATAGAATCAAAACCAAATAGCGTTTTCAAAATGCTTATTTATCTTAAAAATAAATTTAACTCTCTACAGAAAAGTGGAGATAAAATAAATAAAATAGATTAGAAATAGCAAATATAAAAATTTTGTGAAAAAACTTAAAAATTCAGTGAGCATTAAAGAATGAGCAAAGAGTCATACAAGTTTGATTAGAATCTAAGCGTGACTGAATACTGATAGCAATGACTATGTAGAGAACAAGCATTTGCCCTCACAAGACTGGTTTTTAAAAAGTTTTAAATTACTTCTCAATTTTTAATTTAAACACATTTCAAAGAGCTATTACCAATTCAGTGCTACCTCTTTTGCCAGTCCTCCAAGAGGTCTACTATTTATACACAATACCAAGGAGCAAACTAGTTTGAATATGAAGATTGAACTGACTAGGCTCTATGGCAATCTGCCAAAAACTCACTCATCAACATGTAAATGACCTTTCTGTTCAGCAGGTGTTTAAACATCTAGACTTGTAGGTCTTCTCTGACAGGAATTGGAGCAATCATTACACAGATCCTAAGTACAGTTGATACTTCATTAAAGTACAAACACAAGCAGCATCAATAGCACAGTAATGGATCTAAACAGTTTAAAGGCTGCTTGGAATTAGAATTCTATTTGTAACAGCAGTTAAAGAATAGCATGTCTCAGTGAATGAAAATGAATTACCCAAAGAGACGCACATGACCAAAATAGGTCATCTCTTACCACTGCTAGTTAGAATGAAAGGCTGGGTTGGATGAACAGCAATACAGCGAATGTAGTCTGAGTGTGCTTCAAACATATGAACTCTCTCCAGAGTATTGTAATTGAACACTCTAATCTGCATGTCATCCTAGAAACAGAAATTTTAAAACCATCATCCCTATTATCAAGTAAATTATACAAAAAAACTGCATCACAGGCTCAAGGAATGAAGTCTATGCTTCAAAACAGTGCTGTAACTAACAAAACAAACCAGGAATCGAAATCCTGCAACTAACTTACATAATCATTCACCAATTCAGAAAACGGGAATAGAGATTCATATTAATTACTTACTGCTCCTGTCACAACCCAATTCTTCCTTGCAACAAACTTTGCAGCTCGAACAGGAAGATCACATACTTCAAATGTCTTCACCAGTGTCTTTAAAATGTAAAAAGAATACACAAATTGAGCTGTAAGAAAATAACCACAAAATCTACTCTGTTATATTTCAAACATCCAATTTTTAAGATCACTTCTCATTTTAATATATTCTCAGGCTAAAATATAAAAGGTCAACACTAAAATTTTTTAAAAAGACCAATTATCTTTTAATAGATTCAAAATTAAAACACTTTTTAAAAGACAAGAGAAAGCAAATGTCCACAAGATGGTATTCCAGATCCTCTGTGCTCCAGCCCTTCCCTCCCTTTTCTAGCCTCACCTTTGGCTACTCCCAGCCTTACCTCTGCTCTTGTTCTCTCTGCCTTGAAAATCCACCCATGGAAACTTGTACTTCCCTTTCATAATGTAGCACCTCATAATTACGTTTGTGCGAATCTTTCCTGCCAAGCTCTCCAAAGGCAGGAATATTTTTCACACTGTATAGGCAGAAGCTAGAACAGTGGCTGGCACACTAAATTAGTGTGTAATAAGTATTTGTTGAATGAATTAGCTCTTAGTTTTTCTTTTTTTCTTTTTGTCTTTTTTTTTTGAGACAGTCTCACTCTGTCACCCAGGCTGAAGTGCAATACAGTGGCACAATCTTGGCTCACTGCAACCATCGCCTCCCAGGTTCAAGTGATTCTTATGCTTCAGTTACCCAAGTAGCTGGGATTACAGGTATGCGCCACCATGCCAAGCAAATTTTTGTATTTTTTGTACAGACAGGGTTTCACCATGTTGGCCAGGGTGGTTTCGACCTCCTGGCCTCAAGTGATCCACCTGTCTCAGCCTCCCAAGTGCTGGGGTTACAGGCGTGAGCCACCACACCTAGTCAGTTTTTTTGAAATTGAAACCCATAAAAGTGACTCATGAATAAGGTACAATTCTTTTGCATGCTTTAGCAATATGATTCCATACAAATGTTATTATTTATTTTTTTTAAAAAATGAAAACACAGTGACCTGTATTTTCCTCTGAGCTACTCAGAATGGAATTATACACACAGGATAAAGGTAGAAAACTAGAAGACCCTCCTAGAAAAAGCAGAGATAATGGTATACCTCTATGTTCTCCTTCTTTGATGCCTGTTCTTAAAAGTCTGAAAGCCAAACTATCATTTTCCAATCCTTTTTTGTATCAGAGAGCAAAAAAGAAATAACTAAGAAACCAATATAATCTTACTGCTTGATTAACCATGTGCACTAAAAAAGTAATAGGGACCGGTTCATAAGAACTGTCCCACTCTGATTTTTCAAGCCAGAGTTCAAAGATTCTTTAGACAAAGGCTGAATGAGTAGGCACTTCAACTCCAACCTGCAGAATCACTACCAGCTGACTAAAATACAGACACTGAGAGTAGACAGAACATGCAATCTGTAATGCAGCAGAAAAATCCACAAAAGCTCATGAGGAGCCAACAAACTCAGGGATCTAAGCAGTAAAAATAAAGCAGCTGCAGAGCAAATAGCCAAGGCTCAGCGCCATGTTAGGGGCTATGACTGATGCAAATGAAGAGTAAGAAAAGCTACACATGCGATACATACAAATGTTCAATGTAGATTAGGAAAGTATAACTAATGACTAATACTTATATGGTACTTAGGTTTCATATACAATTTTATCTAATTTTATCTTTTTGACAATCCTGTGACATAGGGAAGGCAATAATATCATCTTTACTTTAGATAAATAAAGAGGGTTAGCATAGTTAAAAGGCTAACCTATATAATTTAATCAGCAAGTTGGCTTCAAATCCTAAAATACTATGTTTTTTAAACCACTGCATGTACCACCTCAAAGAATATATAGTATCTCCTTATTTGAAATTCAAGTGCATTTAAAACCCTTTTTACTTCCAAAAACCTTTTTGGCTCTCTCAAGAATTTGCTCTCAACACAGGAGTGGTAAATACTGTTGGTGATATAAACACAGGGAAAAAACAGGGAGAACCAAAGACAGATCAATCATTCAACAAAGACTTACTATCTACTAGGAGCCTGACAGTGTATCAGGTAGTGCCTCATGCACTGGACCAACAGTGGGAAATAAGATGAGGGTAATCCTTGTCCTCATAGAACCTCCATTCTTGGAGGAAAGAAGGAAATTAAACACGAAATTACCAATGAGATGAATTATGAAAGGGGAAGCAGATGGTCCTGTCATAGGGCAGAAAAAGGTACAGAAGAAAAAAAGGAGGCAAAGCGGAAATGCAGATAAAGCAAAGATATATTACAATAAAGCCTAGAGAAAGATAAGAAAAGTACGCCTGGGCTTTAGAATATAAGATGATCAAGTGACAGAGCTGAGAGATAGGTAAATGTAGTTGATAAGAGGGAATTCCTAGGAATAATCAGAGAGAGAGGACACCAACATATCTGTTAAACATAAAATCAGAAATACTTTAAACATCTCAAGAACTAAACAAAAAGGAAAAAAAAAGCAGTTATTTGCATCAAAGCAAAAAGAATTCACAAGATAAAGATCTGAAGTTGTAGAGAACACAAATACTGAACTAGTGATAAGTGAAATGCGTATTATTAATTCATTGAACAAATAATTATTGAGCACTTACTATGTGCCAGGTAATGTTATAGGCACTGAGATACAGCAGAAAACAAAATGTTAATTTGCATAAAATGTCACTGATGGACTATGGTATGGTTTGGATTTGTATCCCCACCCAAATCTCATGTTGAATTGGAGGAAGGCCCTGGTGGGAGGTGATTGGATTATGGGGGTGGATTGGAGGTGATTGAAGGTGGGGATGGATTTCCCCCTTGATGTTCTCGTGATAGTGACTTCTCATGAGATCTGATGGTTTAAAAGTGTGTGGCACTTCCCACTTCGCTCTCTCTCTCCTGCCATCATGTGAAGAAGGTGCTTGCTTCCCCTTCACCTGCTGCCAAGATTTTAAGTTTCCTGAGGCCTCCCAGTCATGCTTCCTGTTAAGCCTGTGGAACTGTGAGTCAATTAAGCCTCTTTCCTTCATAAATTACCCAGTCTCAGGTAGTTCTTTACAGCAGTGTGAGAACAGACTAATACAGGGTAAAAGTTTAGTGTACAGTCATTTCTGTTTCATTACAGTGAGTATAAAAGTGTAAAGTTGTTTTTAGGTTTACTTCTGGCTTTGGTTCCTTGATCCTATTCTGCCATTTTAAATTCCTCAAATGTGAATCTCACCTGGATTTCAAGAACTTAACTTTGGACATTAAGGATAATTACTATATAAGTAGACACAACTGTATGGCATAGTGCTAACTATAAGCTTTGTACTCTTAAATACAGTCTAGGAAGACTAGAAAATATGAGATAAACTAATTTGAAGGATATGTTATTTACTCAGGTGAAAGAGGAGTCAAGCATTTAGGCAGAGAATCTGTAAGATGCATGTATAATCAAAAGCTGACTATAAATATTTCCCTGATATAATCTATATAGCTGAGTGAAAGATTTATCTGCATATCATTACATTGGGCATTTGGGAGAAAAATAAATTTAAAAATATCATTCTTAAGATAGAATATTCACTGAATGGAAAATTAACAATAAATACTTTAGCGAGTGATCCTATAATACCATCAGTTTTCTCAATTTCAAAAAAGAGCTAATACTACCTAAGTCAGAGTTGTCATATTTAAATATTATATATAACATACCCAGGACAGTTTCTCCTACAAACTATCCCCTCATAAATGTTAGTTCCTTCATATTTAAAATACTTCGTACCAACTTGAGAAAGCGGTTTACATATAGCTTCTGGATTCTGTTACAGTATTTCTTCTCTTTCATTATAAACACAGTCTAACATAGTATTTTATTTCTAATAAAGTCCTGAAAAATTCCTACCTGTGTTTCATGATTCCAAACACATACACTGCCATTGTAAAGACTTGCCAACATCCATGGCTCTGTAGGATGCAAATCCACACTCTTAACTCGATCAGATCTAGCAGTTAGCTTTCTTTTGATATCAAGTCGCAAAGGCTAAAAAGAAACATTAAAAAAATTAAATTGCTAAGCCAAATAAAATATGTTTGAGATCTTAACTAAATACAGTGCATGAATAGGCCTACAAAACAATTCAGTTACAACTTTGCTAAGCTTTTAACACAGTTTCAAGTCTAAGCACCTATTTCTTCACTCACACATGCAAAAAGATCAGAATATTTAACATTATAAGATTTACAGCAGTGGTCTTCAAACTTTTTGCTCTAAGGATTCTCCTTACAAATTTTGAGGACCCCAAAGAGCTTTTGTTTATGCGAGTTTTATCTATTGGCATGTTACCATGTTAAAAATTAAACCCGAGACAACTTTAAAATATTTATATATTAATTCATTTTCAAATAACAAAAATAAATCCAGTGCATGTTAACTAAAATAACGTTTTTATGAAAAATATGTTTTCAAAAAAATTTGGTGAGAAGAGTGGCAATATTTTACATTTTTGCAAAACTCTTTACAATCTGACTTAACAGAAGACAGATGGTTTCTCACTATCTGCTTCTGCCTTCAATATGCTGTGATATGTTCTTTTGGTTAATGTATACAAAATAATGCCTGGTCTCACAGACACATAGCTGGAAAGTGAGGGAGTATCTTAATAGTTTTTTCAAGTAATATGATGTTATTCTTCAAAATTCGAGAAGTGGTAATTTCTTAAAGGTTACTTGAAAGGTAAAATCTGAAACTGTATCAATCAGCTGTTTACACTTCGTTACATTAAAATCCACTGGCTTAGTCCATACTTTGAATGGATCTTTCTCTCATGCATGCTTTTCTAACATTAAGCATTGGTCATTTGGGAAATGCTGGTTCACTGAATTATGCACATCTTCTAGATGCTAACAACATCATCATACTATAAAAAAAATTACATTCACTAATTTCACCACCTACTTCAACTGATAAGCCTTTAAGCACTGGAAATCCATCAAGTTCAGTGAGTTTTTCAAAATTCAAACTTTCACTTGAAAGCTCTAATTTTATCATTGGCAACAAATACTGTCAGGGACCAGCCAACCTCTTTCAGGTTTTTGAAAAATGTCTACCAAATATTCAAATCTGAATAAGCAGAGTTTCTCATTGTTTCAAGTAAAGCTCGGCTCACAATTTAAAAACGGTGCAAGTGTTTCCCCTTGAGACAACCACCATACTTCAGTATGCAGTAGAACTGCTTTATGCATACTCCCCATTTCACCACACAGAATTTAAAAGACGCATACTCAAGTGTGGAGAGGTAATAAAATTTTTACTGTTTCATCAATGACATTCTTAAGTGAAACTGGCTTTTTAAAAAACTGTGTAACAATGAAGAATATACTAACAGTACAATTTGGTGTCACTTCACTAGCAGTTTTACCTTCCATTAGTTTTACACCATCAGTGCAAATATCGACATTGTGAAAGGTGCCAATAGTGTTTCACTGTTAAGAAAATACTTTTAATTTGTGGACCTCCTAAAAGAGTATTAGGGACTCTTAAGGAATCAAAGACCACATTTTGAGAACCTCTAGTTCACAGAATTATCTTTTTTTTTTTTGAGTCTCGCTCTGTTGCCCATGCTGGAGTGCAGTGGCGCCGATCTCAGCTCACTGAAACCTCTGCCTCCTGGGTTCAAGCAACTCTTCTGCCTCAGCCTCCCGAATAGCTGGGACTACAGGTGCATAATTTTTTGTATTTTTAGTAGAGATGGGGTTTCACTGTGTTAGCCAGGATGGTCTCAATCTCCTGACCTCATGGTCCGCCTGCCTTGCCCTCCCAAAGTGCTGGGATTACAGGCATAAGCCACCACACCCGGTCAATGAATTTTAAATATTCACAAATCAAAATTTTGTGCCCAGGTCAATAGTGTCATATCAGGAAATATTCTGAAGAAGTGTTATTCATGAGTTCCCAGTAACCGTAAAGCATAATATTGAGTTCTTCGGAGAAAAGTGGTAGATTTATCTTGGCAAAAATACTTGTAAATGCTAGGTAATGTAATGTGTGATCAATAAGGGTTATATCCCTGTGCATGATGGTCTTTGGTGTCAAATGGGAATGTTTCAAATATTTTAATGGATTTAAATTACAGAAACAATGAAAACTGGAACAATTTAAAACAAAAAACATTCTCTCAAATCAGAAATATGAATAGTTTATAATAGCATTTTCAAGCCAAATTCTTCCTTTGAATTACAGAACAGACAATTATTTGAACAACTATTTTCTCCATTCTCCAAAAAATGTCATTCTAGGAGAAAAGTTAATTCATTATATACAATGATATTTTAGGGCAGTGGGCTTAATTCTCTCTAGGCGGCATGCTGAGAAAAGATAATTTAAAATATATTTCCCCTTTAGGCCGGGAGCGGTGGCTCAAGCCTGTAATCCCAGCACTTTGGGAGGCCGAGACAGGCGGATCACAAGGTCAGGAGATCGAGACCATCCTGGCTAACACGGTGAAACCCCGTCTCTACTAAAAAAAAAAAATACAAAAAACTAGCCGGGCGAGGTGGTGGGCGCCTGTAGTCCTGGCTACTCGGGAGGCTGAGGCAGGAGAATGGCGTAAACCCGGGAAGTGGAGCTTGCAGTGAGCTGAGATCCGGCCACTGCACTCCAGCCTGGGCGACAGAGCGAGACTCCGTCTCAAAAAAAAAAAAAATATATATATATATATATATTTCCCCTTTAACAGGTCTTAAACACAACCTAAAAGCTCATTTGGCAAGTTGAGTTACTGTCAAATCTTTATTGCTGTGATCTTCTATGATGATCATGAATGGGACAGAAATTTAAGGTTACCTTTGAATATAAAAAGAAGATCTAGCAGAGATAATTTCCTGAGACAACACCTCACAACGCTTTTACTCATCTTTTTGGGGTTATCAAATTTGGGTCATTGACTACTTCAAGTCTTGTTCTATCCACACCTCCTTCACTTTCAGCAACAACCTTTACCACTTACTTTAAAATATCAGAGTTCTCTGGCTCTTCTCTTCAATTTCCTCAAAAATGTTTTCACTGTCATCAGTCCCTTCCTCTCTCCAATTTTCTACTTTTTTTTTTTTTTTTTTTTTTTTTGTGAGACAGAGTCTTGCTCTGTCACCCAGGCTGGAGGGCAGTGGCGTGATCTTGGCTCACTGCAACCTCTGCCTCCTGGGTTCAAGCAATTCTCCTGCCTCAGCCTCCAGAGTAGCTGAGACTACAGGTGTCTGCCACCATGTCCAGCTAATTTTTGTATTTTTAGAGACGGGGTTTCACCATATTGGCCAGGCTGGTCTCCAACTCCTCTCCTGACCTTGTGATCCACCCACCTCGATCTCCCAGCCCCAATTTTCTACTTTCAAATAATCACCATCTTCACATTCCCTGCTAGTTCAGAAAAGCAAGGCTTTTTACTTCATCCATTTCTGAGTTCTGCCCCATAAATTACTATTGTAAATTTTAACTTCCCTTTAAATCTCTATGGAGTCAACAGGTATGAAGTGTCTATTATGTACCAGGCAGGAACCATGGTGAGGGTTTTCATATAAGCCAGCATATCTCACAATTTTTCTCCAGTAATGAGGAAATTGGACACTTATAAATTGTGAACATTTTACTTTAAAATATTTTAAGTTATTGATTATTGAGTAAAAGTGACGCTCCATCAGTTGGGCCAGGGAACTCTGAGCAACCCCAGTAAACCTCTACATACTCCCAAAGCACAAATCTCAGTTTAAAAAAGAAGAGGCAGCCAAGCGTGGTGGCTCATCCCTGTAATCCCAGCACTTTGGGAGGCCGAGGCAGGCAGATCACCTGAGGTCAGGAGTTTGAGACCAGCCTAGCCAACATGGTGAAACCCTGTCTCTACTAAAAATACAAAAAAAAAAAAAAAAAAAAAAAAGGAAAAAGAAAAAAAATTAGCCAGATGTGGTGGCCCACCTGCATTCCCAGCTAATCGGGAGGCTGAGGCTGGAGAATCGCTTGAACCTGGGAGGTGGAGGTTGCAGTGAGCCAAGACTGCACCACTGCACTCCAGCCTGGGCGATAGAGTGAGATTCTGTCTCAAAAAAAGAAAAAAAAGAAAAACTATAGAACAGGCAAGGGTTCTTGTGATAATATTTCTCCCAACAGTTAAGTGACTATCTTGAATAAGACAATGTACTAGGTACTTTGGGACAAAGAAGATTAGGATGCTCACACTGTATCCTCAACTCTAAATGTTTCCCTCCATCTTCCAAAAGCTGGATGCATTCAGGACTCAGCTTAAATGCCACTGCCACCAGTAAGACCTTTCTAGTTACCCCAGCCTGAAGCATTCTTTCCTAGGGAATCCTACAGGATTTCATTTTAACTGTTCATGGTACACTTGTGTACACACCTTTTCTTGCTTTCTAGAGTAGATCCTCCTTAAAGCCAGGGTCATTGCTTATACATGTCTTTATCTCCAGACCACCTTATATATTTGAGTATGGGGGTTTAAAGACAGATACCATAACGTAAAACTAGAGTGTCATGATGGATTTAAATTTCAGTTCCACCACTCATTTCAGATGTGCAATAGTGGGCAAATTTACTTAAGCTCTTTCAAGTTTGACTTATGTAAAACAGGAATATTATTATTATCTACCTCTTAGTGCTGTAAGAATTAAATTCAGAGTTAACCAGTTAGAGCAGTGCCTGACCTACAGTAACCACTTCACAAACATATAACCCTATCTCCCAGCTGCTGTGAGAATTAGGCAACTATGTTTAGCGAAGTGCATGGCACATAGTAAATACTCTATGGTAAATGTACAAATGAATAAATTCACATTTTATATTTTCCACAAAGGATTTAAAATATATTAAAGAATGAAGGCAATATTTCATTATATAAATACACTGGTAAATGTAAAGATGGCAAAAGAAAATGAAATTAGGCAGATCCAAGAGCCTTTTTCAAAAACGTCCATTACTGCAACCACAGCAGACCCAAACTAGAGCAGGTAGTTAGTAATATGAAGTGCTGTAATTAAGAGGCTTGAGGTTTGTTCAGTTCAGGGACTGTAACCCGGGTGCCCAAGAAAGTCCACGGATGGTGCTAGCTTCAGCAGCACATACACTAAAATTGGAAGGATACAGAGAGAAGATTAGTGTGGCCCCTGCGCAAGGATGAGACGCAAATCCATGAAGGGTTCCATATTTTTTATAAAACAAAATTAAAAAAAAAAAAAAGTCCATGGAATGAGGGGGGCGGGGTCTGTGAATGAGTGCACTAAATTTTATGCAAAAATATTTGTTTCTCTGTGCATTTTCTCTGGGAGTATTCCTAAATTTTTCCTCTGTTTCTAGTTCCAACTTTGCCACAATTAACCTTGTAGAAACATAATTTAAAAAAATGTTTTAAACTGAAGATGAGGGACTTAATCCCTAGCGTCTTCAAGCTCCAAAATGTTTGATTCTGTGCTTCATAACAAGTTTTTCTTAAAGGCAGAAAAACATTTAAATGTAAAATATTTTCTTTTTTTTTTGAGACGGAGTCTCGCTCTGTCCCAGGCTAGAGGACAGTGGTGCGATCTCGGCTCACTGCAACCTCCGCCTCCCGGGTTCAAGCGAATCTCCTGCCTCAGCCTCCCGAGTAGCTGGGACTACAGGCGTGTGCCACCAAGCCCGGATAATTTTTTTTTTTTTTTTGTATTTTCAATAGAGACGGAAGGTATTCTTACACTATTGTTTTCTTTCCTTATTATTATAACACTCTTGTGCAAACTATTCTAGGGCATTTTTTTAGGGTTATGGTGATAATAACAGAGTGCTCTAACAATTACTATTCTTACCAGTCACTGTATTTGCAAATGCATGAAAGCACACCAGCCAGCGTTATAAACAGCAACCCCTTCCTCCCAACCCTTCTCCCCTTAGATACCTAAGAGCTGAGATACCAAAGCATTTGAAATTCCATTTTTGACTCCATATACATTCGTTTTTGGCTTCTCTGCTTGTTTACAGCTTGTAGCCAGCACTCACTATCCCAGAATAAGCCCAACAGGAGTGCAGATTAACTACCACCGTTTTAAAAGGAAACTTTAGTTTTACCAAAAGCCTCCTACGGAGTTCAACATATTCGGCCTCTGTGTTTCCCTACATCACCGACCCCGCTGCAGACTGCAGGAGCTCCGGCAAGCGCCACAAGCGCCAGAGGAGACAGAACCCCTCATTAGCAGGCGTTGCCTCCCCAAACCATCCCAGTCCCCTGGGCCCCACCGCCTTCTCCCTTCCTGGAATCAAACTGGACCAAGACCCCGTAAGGCCGGAGGCGGCTGCCGCAGCGGTAGCCCAGACCACTGCTTACCGCGGCCCTCAGTCCAGAAGCTCCAGGAGTCGGCCGTAACCTATGGGACCCCGCTCCCTTCTACGGTGTCTGGACCTACCATGGCTGTGTCGGTTCGATCCCTGGCACCTCGTTTGTTACCGGCTACGCAGGCCCTGAGAGAAAGCCACCGAACCTCTGACCGTCAGACTGACCGACGTGGAACTTCCGGGAGCCGATTCTCGCGATAGTCAGACGCCAGGGCCGAAGCGCCTGCGCAAACGGCGCGCAGACCCATCCTTTCCCAAGCCCCGCCCCAGTTTCCTAGGCAACGTGGCCTTCCAGACCGCTGGTAATGGACCTGAGGCCGCCGGGAAGGAGGGGTGTGGCGTAGACCACTGGGGGCCGTGTCCTGGTGCTGCTGAGCTTGGGCTCCGACCAAAAGATAGAGATTGAAACGATGAGGAAAACGAAGGGCCTAATCCCCGCTGGACGCTAACTGCAGGGCAAGCTCCCCGGTGCTGGACTTGTGTTTCAGAGGCCGAGAACCGCTATCGGGCTTCCTCGGACTCTGGCCCTGAGGGCGGGGAACGGCGACGGAGAAGGCGTAACGAGACTCTTAAGTCCAGTGTGTTCTGGGGGCTTGGTGCGAGGCCCAGAGAGTTCTCTGCAGGCCCTGCCCCGGGCACTGATTAAAGCTGAGAAGAGACGCGCTGGGCTGCGGGCTGAGCTCCAGGCTTCTGAAGTCAGAGGGAGGGCTGAGAGCTTCCACTTCTGGAGCTCCCCGGGAGACGGCAACTACCCAACCGTGTGTGTGTGTTTGTGTGTGTATGTCTTTTGTTGAGCATCGGCTGGCTGTGCTATTCATTCAACAAATATTTATCGATCTTCAGCAGTGTGCCAGACATACTTTCCTCTCAAATCTGCACATCAAACCTGAATTATCTCGGTTTAATGATGAGGAAACTCGGGCTCAAAGAAGTTAAGTGTTCTAGCCAAGACTGCATAGTAAGTGGTAGATAAAACCTCAGAGTTGAGCTGGGTGCGGTGGCTTACCCAGCACTTTGGGAGGCCAAAACGGGTGGATCACCTGAGGTCAGGAGTTCGAGACCAGCCTGCCAACATAGTGAAACCCCGTCTCTACTAAAAATACAAAATTAGCCAGGCGTGGTGGCAGGCGCCTGTAATCCAAGCTGTTCCAGTGGCTGAGACAGGAGAATCGCTTAGAACCCAGGAGGTGGAGGCTGCAGTGAGCTGAGGTCGAGCCCCTGCACTCCAGCCTGGGCAACAGAGCAAGACTTTGTCTCAAAACAAAAAACCTCAAAGTTTGTGCTCTTTCTACCACATAAAAATACCTGTTCATTAATGTGGCTAAATTCTAAGGGCTTATGCCATAGGGGTTACACTACACAATAAAGTTCGAGGATATTTGCCTATCACGCACACTTCACGTTCACTCTATTTCCTTTTTTTTTTTTTTAAGAAAACATGTGGACCGTATAAAACGTGCCCTCTGGTTACACGTACAAGCGTGTATCTTTAATTTGAGAGAAATCTTAAAAGTCTTTTCAGACCTCCAGATTTTCAGAAAGGCAAAAAGAAAAATTGTATGTATGTGTGTGTGTGTAGATAATGATAATCAGAGGGAGATGATTTTGCACGAAATTATTTGGCTTTAATAGGAGCCTTGAGCTAATGTGACTGTCTTCATAGGCCTCAGTTTTCATCATCTTAAAAAAAAATCCAGCTGCCTGGTTTCTAAAGATCTTTCCATTTTTTTCTTTTTTTATGTTTCTGTGGCATTCAGTAGTGGAAAAAAGAGTCTGGAACTGGAGTTTAGTGCCAGCAGTGTGATCTTATGTAAATCGAGACTAATAATTCTAATAATTGCATACTTTGCTTACTCTGTGGAGTGACTGAGGATCTGGAGTTGAAAAAATAACTATACCTAATTTGCTTGGATAATGGAGCTTTCAATATTTCTAATTCCTGGATACTCTTGCACTCGAGAGAGTATTTTTGGATTTGGCACAGTACTAAGTAATACAAAATAAAATGATGTATCTCTATTGTCAAGGGGCTCAGCTGGGAATACTTAAATCTTTGTATATCACTGGGCACCTAAGGGTCTACCTAGCTGGTGTTGTGGGCTTGAACCCCCCAGTGTCATTCTTACTTGGACTGTATCTTTTCTCATTTTTTCCACTGCAGTTAGCCAAAATTAAGTCCTGCAATTGTAGACTGTAAATTCACTCTTTTAACCGTTACATACTGAATGTGTACTATATACAAAGCACTATACTAGGTGCTGCCTTAAGATGTTACCCATAGAATTTGGTGCTGGATTTTGGTTGAAATACATTTTAAAGAAATAAAATTCTCGAATAGGAACTAATACATAACATTAAGTATGCGTGTGTATTTCACTGTATGTTCGACTGTGGGTTTAAATTAAAATCTTTTGTTTACTCAGTTTGGAGGAGACTGGAAGGTTAGGAAAAATAGCCGTTGGGAAGAAAAGAAATATAGACAAGCTTAGCAGATTGGTAAAGGGTTTCCCAAGAGGTTGACTGCAATTGATTAACAGATCTTAAAGTCTTTCCTGGTCAATTTCTATTATGGCTGTTTCAGCCCTGCCTTTTTGAGGCAGCTGGGAGAATTCCAAGTGGGAATTCAGGTTGCAGTGCCTCTGTAAGTACCCTATATACACCCTTCCCTTCCCACCCTACTCCTACCTCTTCATAAGAAGTTGAGGAAATGAAAATAATTCCTTGAGAAAGAGTCAGGGTTTTTTGTTTATTATTTTAGCTTATTTGTATTTATTTATTTACCTTGAGATGGAGTCTCACACTTTCACCCAGGCTGGAGTGCAGTGGCGCCATCTCGGCTAACTGCAACCTCCACCTCCCGGGTTCAAGCGATTCCCCTGCCTCAGTCTCCCCAGTAGCTGGGACTACAGGTGCATGCCACCACGCCCGGCTTATTTTTGTAATTTTAGAAGAGATGGGATTTCGCCATGTTGGCTAGGCTGGTCTCGAACTCCTGACCCCAGGTGATCTGCCTGCCTCGGCCTCCCAAAGTGCTGGGATTACAGGCGTGAGCCGTGACATCCAGCCTTGTTTATAATTTTTAAATATACACATGTCATCACTTAGCTAAGTAAGTACTAGCATGAATAAGAACCTAGTTTCTCCCTTCAAAGGGGCTACAGTGTATAAGCAGGAAAGGTTATTTATGCACAAATTACTGAATACCAGGCAGAATATGAGTACCCTCTGAGAGAAGTGCCAATAAAATACTCTGAAGATGAAATATCCAGTTGGGGAGAGAAGTTTCATAAAGCAGGTAGAATCTGAGGTGGACTTTGAGGTGAAGAGTATACAGGATGTTTGAGAACCAAAAAAGGTCCAATTTGTTTGGAGAATGGTATTCACTTAGAAAAACAGTGAGGCAGAAGGTTGAAGAGGAAGATTGGAGCTAGAACCTGAAGCTTTTTAAATCAGGAGGAATTGAGCTTTGAGTCAAGCAGTTGGGACTTATTGGGTCAGAAAGGAAACCTGTTTATATCTGTACTCTAGATGATTTATCTTTTGTTGATGTGTATGACCCATTAAAAGAAGTTGAAACAGACTGTACAAGTTTGGTGGAAGTGAGTATGGAAATAACAGTAATAATGAAAAACTTTTATTAAATGCCCACTATGTACCTACCTGCCGTTGGAATATGTACTTTGCGTACTGCAATTCATAAAGTAATACTAAAAGATAGGCATTATTTTCTCCAATTTATAGATGAAAAACTGAGGCCTAAATTGGTTAAGTAGTATACCTCATGCCACATTGCTCATGAATGACAGACCTGAGATGTGAACGTAAGTCATATTTAATGATATTAACACCTTTTTTACTGGATTGTAATTTCTCCTTTTTTCCCTGAGAAGCTAGAATCAACTGGATACACAAATGGGTTTGTTGAATTGAGGGAGTAGGAGGCATCCTATTGCTGATGTTTTTAATCTAATGAACCCAGAAGAATATCTTTAATCAGAGGAAGACGTGGAGCCAGTGAATGATAGTGGAGCCGATGAAGGAACAATCAGAAAGAAAGAGAGAGAGAGAGAGAGAGAGAGAGAGAGAGAGAGAGAGAGAGAAAGAAAGAAAGAAAGAAAGAAAGAAAGAAAGAAAGAAAGAAAGAAAGAAAGAAAGAAAGGAGGGAGGGAGGGAGGGAGGGAGGGAGGGAGGGGGGAGGGAGGGGGGAGGGGGGAGGGAGGGAGGGAAGGAAGGAAGGAAGGAAGGAAGGAAAGGAAGGAAAGGAAGGAAAGGAAGGAAGGAAGGAAGGAAGGAAGGAAGGAAGGAAGGAAGGAAGGAAGGAAGGAAGGAAGGAAGGAAAAGCAAAGTGGAGTCAGTGCGGGAACAATCAGAATAAGAGACCCAGAATAACTGTATGTCACAGAAGGAAAAGAAAGGGAAAATGTAACTGAGTGACTAGCATCTTGATAGCTTCAGAGAATTTAAGGAGGCTTAGTATTTGCAAAAACTATTGCCAATGAAATAAATGATTATGAGGACACTAGTAGCCTTCAAAAAAGTTGAGTAATGCTAGGGGAGGCAAGTTTACAAAGGGTTTAGAAATTATTGGATGATAAAAAAAAACTGGAGGCCATGAGTATAAACTATTTTACCAAGAGATTAGTGAAGAAAGCCAAATGTTGATGTGAGACATGTCTCACTGTAAGTGGATTGACTGTTCCTGCATTTAGGGCGTGCTTGATTTCATTATGATGGGGCTCCAAATGGATGCAGACCAATAAATGGACCTTTGCGGTGTGAGTAGGAACTAGCCAGGTAAATGGCAAGAGAGTATATCTAGAGCATTTGACTTTTCCAGAGACCTAAGAATAGTTTAGCATGCCTGGGCCAGACAGTAAGAAGGGGGAGGATTGAGAAATGGTACTAGAAAGATAAATGAGATTCAGATTCTGAAGATTCATGATAGCCAGTTAAAGGAGTCTGGACTTTATCCTGTAGGCTCTGGGGAACCATTTAAGAATGTAAAGTAGGGTCATCTTCATGCTCCATTACTGATATATCATCACATGTCAGTTACTTTTCCTATTAGAGGAAATGTTAAGATTATCAGCTGGATTTCTGTATAAGGTGAATGAAAGCAAAAGTTTGACCACATAGTCAAATAGCAGCCAGCAGCAGACTAAATTGAGTTGGAGAACCACTGAACTGTCTTCCAAGAAAAATGGAGTTTGTGGTTGCCCAACACTTAGAGGCAAATGTTGGACTGATTGCAAAAGCATTGGCCAATCACAACGTGCTGTACACTTCATGTGACTACCTTCTAAACGTTTTAAATTTGTTAAATTTACTCCATGGGAGTTTGATGTAGGATTCCAGATGCAGAGGATGTTAACTTTTGTTTACCTAAAAGTGTAAAAATCCAGATTATTAGTAATGTGTTTGACTTACGTGTAATTTTACCTTAAAAAAATTACATTAACCTTATGTTTTTCTAATGAACATTTTTAGAGGAGTCAAAGTTTAAAGTGAGCTTTGCATGAAACAAAGGAGGTGATTTCATAGATGGGAATTGCTAGACATTGTAAATACAGCAGTAGACTTTGGGGAGTTTGTCAGTTAGTGACCCTCAAAGTGCTCCACCTGTGGATTCATTCTGTACCCCACTCTTCACTCAGGAGTACAGACCCCATGGTAAGTCATGACCGGAGGGCTCTGGGTACTTCTTTGCCCCAGGGTTGTCAAGTGAAGTGAATCTCTGGGTCTTAGTTTTATTACCTACAAAATAATGGACAGCATTAGTTCCAAAATCTCTTCCTGTTGTAAGCTTTTTTATGCTTTTGAGTCTGTGATTCTACGTTCTTGTCAAACGAAGTGGATGAGGGGAGTGGCTGCAGGATGTTTTAATGGGTATTTGTCTTTACTTAATTCATGTGCCAGTGTGGTAGTGTTTCCCACATGTTTCATAGCATGCGTTGTTCTTTTTCTCTGGAAGCCACCTTCCATCAGCAAATTTTTGTTGAAATTTCATTATGCTTGGAACAATGCTCTACAAACCTGAGGCTCCTGGGGCTCAGGACAGGGAGCCTGGTAGGCATGAGGGGACAAGGAATAGAGGCCCGAGTGTGCCTGGTATGTACAGGTCCCAGGTGAACATTCTCTCAACCAATGTTTAACTTTCTTTCTAGGAAAAAGGTTTCACAAAGTTTTATATAAGCAAGTAGGTAGGTTTAGAGTAATTACGTTTCCTTAAGAATTATGTCCTTGGAAATGACAGTGCTGAATATAAATAAATGAATAATAATGATGAATAGCCTGAATATCTGGCATATAGCAGTTATCTTTAAATTAATTGAAAAAAATTTAATGTAAAAGTGAAATATCTGGAGTGACAAGGCACTGCACAGTGCAATTTTCATCAAATTGCTTTATTCCTCTTTCTTCTAAAGAATTTGTCAGTTCAAGTTGATCTCAGGGCATTACTGAATTTAAATTCAAATGTACGCCAGTCCCAAGGTTTAAAAATGAATTCACTGGGCTTCGAACTCATGATATGCTTTTGTATCTGAAGATGATAATCCAAAACATATTGAGTGGCACTACGACAGGACTTTTCGTTTGATGTCAAAGCAACTTCACATTGATAGTGTTTGACATATTCACTAAAATCCAAATAAAGCTATTGTCTCTAGGAAAAAGAAATTGTTTCTTTAGCTAAATATGGCCATACTTTGGTACATCTGATACTGACAATGAGTGTAGATATGACTTTATCCTAAAAGGGTTTATATATAAAGTTTAACATTCACTTTATATACATATATATAGATGAACAGATATAAATAAAGTCAATATCTGAAAGAAGTAGATTACAAGTGATTTTATTTGTATTTTCTATTTTTCTATTATAAATATATACTGTGTAATAAAGAAACAAATTTATTTATTTATTTATTTATTTATTTATTTATTTATTTATTTATTGAGATGGAGTCTCGCTCTGTCACCCAGGCTGGAGTGCAGTGGTGCGATCTTGGCTCACTGCAACCTCTGCCTCCCAGGTTCAAGGAATTCTCCTGCCTCAGCCTCCCGAGTAGCTGGGACTACAGGCGTGTGCCACTATGCCCGGCTAATTTTTTTTATATTTTTAGTAGAGATGGGGTTTCACCATATTGGCCAGGCTGCTCTCGAACTCCTGACCTTGTGATCCGCCCACCTCAGCCTCCCAAAGTGCTGAGATTACAGGCGTGAACCACCATGCCCAGCCAGAAACAGAGTTATTTTAAGCAAACATAAAGTGTTCGAAAGGAGCTTGCCATTTTGAAGAAAGTTTATTTTAAATCTGACCACAGCAAAGAAATACCTCTTATTTTCTGCATAAATCTAGATGCTTATTTTATAAAGCCTCCTAGGGTGAAACGAAATGATACAGTCATATTCAGGAATGAACAGTCCACCAAAAGAGAATATGCAATTTCTGTCTCAGTGTTTCAAGGGAACTCAGAACTAGGTTCTGAGAAAAAAATGGATTTTATGGTAAGGGATATTCCTGGTAGAAGTAGACAAGAAAGCAGCATTATTGGAAGGTTTAAAGTTGAAAGGGGAATCACAAGGCAGATGATGCGGGAGCAGAAGGTTGAGAGCTGTTAAGGATCCTGGTGGAAGGGCTGTAAACAGGGCTCATTATTCAGTTAGTATGTACTAGTATTACCAATATATGTATTAAAATAAGGAAATACTTGTTGCTAAATAGCCTCTGACTTGAATATCTGCATTATCCTAGCTGATCAGGTTCCTCCCACGGGGCTTTTCCACAATCCAGCCACTAAAGTGTTTAACAATTTATACCACAGGGGGCCCCCAGGAACTTGATCCTGTGCAGCAGTCAGGATCTGGACTTACATTAGGTGTCTTTTCTGATTGATGTGTACTGGTACTTAGCATTATTAAATATTTTGAATGTCAACCCTGCGGTAAGGGATAAGGGATAAGGAACTGGTCCTTGATGTACCAAATGATGAGGAGTGAAGAGGAGAAAGCAGGTATTTTCCACCAACAAGCTATATTCACAGCAGGGAAAATTTTAAGGTAGGGCTGGGTGGTCTCTGTCAGCCACTTCCCACCTCTCAGGTACCCTCTCACCCCTTTTCACCAACTCTGTGTGCCATAGCAGGGCCTTGTTCTACAACTTTCTCAAACATGGTTCTGATTAACTTATGACCTCATCCATTACTGTTAAAATGTAAGCAGCGTTGATTTTTCAAGCCTCTCCCAGAGTGTCTGGAACTTTATAGGGGATCACAGACTAAGAACGGGACCAAATTTGTTCTTGAATGACACTCTTTGTTGTTGTTGTAAATTCTAGGTTAGCACTAATTTTCTTTGACCACATTAAACCTGTATCAGTCTACCCTTTTCTGACATGCTGTTAAGCAGCCTATTGTTAGTTACTCCTTTGAAGAGAATTTTCTCTTTGACTGTTTTAAGATTTTCTCTTTATCTTAGGTTTCTGCACTTTCATAACCAGTTGTCTAAGCATGAGTTTCTTTTCTGCATGGAATTGACTGAGTCTTAAATCTGTGAATTGGTGTCTTATCAGTTACAAAAATTTCTCAAGCTCTACCCTGTTCGCTTACCCACTGCTTCCTGGCATGCCAATGTTGGAACTTTGTATTATGTTCTCCTATCTTCTCCACATCTTATATATGTGGTTATTTTTTTCCTCTCAGTACTGTATTCTATACATGATCTTCTGACCGCACCTCCTCAACCGACCCTCCAGTTCATTATTTCTCTGTTATACAGGTATTGGCAATATGTTGCAAATATGATTGTTGAATTTTTATTTCAGTTACTATGTTTTTGTTTCTAGTTTCATTTCTTTTCAGACATGGTATGTGACTTTTTATAGTCTACTATGGTTAATTTCAAGGTTGCCATTCATTTCTATAAATGTCGTAAGCATAATGGTTTTTTAACCTAGGTCTAATAGCTGAAGCCTGTGTGGATCTATTCCTTCTCTCTGTTGTTTTGCTGGTTCGTATTCCCGTGGTTATTGGTTATCTTTGACTAGGTAACTGGCAATTGTCCTCAATTTATTTGGGGGGATACTCTGAAACCTAGTTTGGGTGTATCCTCCTCTAGAAAGGCTTTATTTTGTTTTTGCCAGGCACGTGGGGACAACAGTTGAGATCTTCTCACAGCACATGCATGGCTTAAAGTCTGGCTCACCCAGGCTAAGTGTACCCATGGTACAAAGTCATAAGAATTTGGTCCATGGCCACAGCTTCTCAAGGACATTTTGTTCCTTTTTCTTCTTCTTCTTCTTCTTTGTTTAGTACCAAGGCAGGTTTTCCTGCAATCCTCTCAGGTTGAGGGGTAAGAGAGGCAAATTTATGTCTGTGTATTAATTTGCATGTGTATTAATTTTGGAAGAGTACCCAATAAGACCCTCAAGTTTCTGGGGGCCCCAGGTCTTGATTAGTATCCGTGTGGCCAGTAGTGACTACAGCAGTATTGACAGATACCTCTAAGGGTTTTGAACATTCAGTAGTCTTCTTATTATTTTGGTATCAGGGTTTTATTCAAATGTTTACCTGGAAGTTCTTAATTGTGTTTTCAAATATTTGATTATTTTAAGGTAGTGGTGTTTGTTTAAATATATGTTATCAGTATTTTGTTGTTGTTTTCAGCAAGAGTATTGATTTGAATAACCTAGCCTGCTATTACCAGAAACCAGAAGCCTCTGAGGGAGTTTATAATTGAGTCCTAATAAAAGCATTTTAAAGATGAAGGACAATAACAGTGATAAGTTATTCTGATTTAGAGCAGATGAAAGAGGTCAAGGCTTAGTCGGCAAGGAGCTGCATGATGGAATAATAGCTACATTTTAAAAGGAAGTGAGACAGAGGCCTTCCCAGTGCCCTGAAAATGGAACTCATCTTTGGGTGATGTGGCTGGATAAAATTCTGACATATTTGGCAAGAACTTTTTTCATGTTTCTTCGTATTCTTATTTTCTCCCAGCATCTCGTGGCCTTGGCTCCCTAACAGCTTCTGTTCAATCACCTGTCCCAAGTTCTGCCTTCATTCTCTCTCTCACTGCTCCGTCTCTCACCTGGATAAGAAAATGAGTCAATGGTTCATAGCAGTCACCGGTATTCCCTGGTTAGAGCAGAATCTTCTTCCAACGGGAGAAGTGTACATATGCATGTTTTTTTCCATACGCTTTCTGGGTATACTTGCCGCCTCGGGAGATTGAGGAAAATTTCATGGAGAAGGAGACACTTAAGAATAGGCCAGAATCAAACGAGATATCTCATTTGAGAGAAATTAGACATATCTCGATAGAAGACATACACATGGCTAACAGGTATACGAAAAAATGCAAAGATACAGAGAATATTTGAAAATGCAAAAAAAAAAAAAGACAACAAATGCAAAAATACAGAGAACGGGAAACTCATATATTGTTGGTGGGAATGTACATTATGAAAAACAGTATGGAGGTTGCCAAAAAATAAAAATAAAAAACTAAAAACAGAGCTACCACGTGATCCAGCAATCCCACTACTGGGTATATATTCAAAGGAAAGGAGATCAGTATGTCAAGGAGACATCTGCACTCCATGTTTATTGCAGCGTTATTTATAATGGCCAAGATGTGGAATCAACCTAACTGTTCATCAACAGATGAATAGATAAAGAAAACGTGGTAATATACACAATGAAATACTAATCAGCCGTAAGAAAGAAGAAAATTCTATCATTCGTGGCACCATGGGTGAATTTGGAGGACATTATGTAAAGTGAAATAAGCCAGGCAGAGAAAGACAAATACTACGTGTTCTCACTCATATGTAGAAGCTAAAAATGTTTATCTAAAAAATGTAGACAGGAGAATGGAAGTTACTGGAGACTAGGAAAGATGAGGTAGCGGGAGATAGCCAGAGGTTGGTTAATGGATACAAAATTACAGTTAGATAGGAGGAATAAATTATAGTGTTCTATAGCACTGTAAGGTGATCATAATTAACAATATTTACTGTGTATTTTCAAATAGCTAAAAGAGCAGATTTTGAATTCTCTCAATACAAAGAAATGATAGATGTTTGAGGTGATGGATATGCTAATTACTCTGATTTGGTAATTACACATTGTATCCATGTATTGAAATATCACACTATACCTCATAAATATGTACACTTATTAAATGTTAATTAAAAATAATAAAAGTAAAAAAAAGGGCCAGATTTCAGAAGGCAGAGATAATAATAGCAGTTGGCCATATTTCAGAGTTTGGTGCTTTTCATTCAGCAACCCTGAAAGTATTCCCATTTTATTTTTTTTTCTTTTCAATTTTTGTGGGTTCTTTGTGGGTGTATATATTTGTGAGATACATCTGATGTTTTGATATAGGCATGCAATATATAATAATCACATCATGAGCCAGGCGCGGTGGTTCACTCCTGTAATCCCAGCACTTTGGGAGGCTGAGGCGGGCAGATCACGAGGTCAGGAGATTGAGACCAGCCTGGCCAACAGGGTGAAACCCCATCTCTACTAAAAATACAAAAAAAAAAAAAAAAAAAAAAAAATAGCCAGGCATAGTGCACATGCCTGTAGTCCCAGCTACTCGGGAGGCTGAGGCAGGAGAATCGCTTGAACCCGGGAGACAGAGGTTGAAGTGCGCTGAGATTGCACAACTGCACTCCAGCCTGGGCGACAGAGCGAGGCTCCATCTCAAAAAAAAAAAAAAAAAAAATCACATAATGAAGAACGAGTGTGCATCCCCTCAAGAATTTATCCTTGTGTTACAAACAATCCGATTATACGCTTTAGTTATTTTCAAACGTACAATTAAAATTTTTAAACTTTTATCTTAGGTTCAGAGGCACATGTGAAGGGTTGTTATATAGGTAAACTCATGTAATGGGGGTTTATTGTATAGATTATTTCATCATTCAGATATTAATCTTAGTTCCCAGTGGTTATTTTTTCTGCTCCTCTCCCTCCTCCCACTCTTCACCCTCAAGTAGACCTCAGTGTCTTTCGTTACCTTCTTTGCATTCATGGGTTCTCATCATTTAGCTCTCACTTATAAGTGAGACCATGTGGTATTTGGTTTTCTGTTCCTGCATGAGTTTGCTAAGGATAATAGCCTCCAGCTACATCCATGTTCCCACAAAAGACACAATTTTGTTCTTTTTTTATGGCTGCATAGTATTCCATGGTGTATATGTACATAGTACATAGTATTCCATAGTGTGTGTGTACCACATTTTTTAAAATGCAATCTGTCATTGATGGGCATTTAGGTTGTTTCCATGTCTTTGCTATTGTTAATAGTGCTGCAATAAACATTCATGTGCATGTGTCTTTATGGTAGAATGATTTATATTCCTCTGGGTATATTATATACCCAGTAATGGGATTGCTGGGTTGAATGATTGTTCTGTTTTTAGCTTTTTGAGGAACCACCATACTGCTTTCCACAATGGTTGAACTAACGTACACTCCCACCAACAGTTTATGAGTATTCCCTTTATTCTACAATCTCTCCATCATCTGTTATTTTTTGACTTTTTAATAATGGCCATTCTGGCTGGTGTGAGATGGCATCTCATTGTGGTTTTGATTTGCATTTCTCTAATGATCAGTGATGTTGAGCTTTTTTTCATATGTTTCTTGGTTGCATGGATGTCTTCTTTTGAGAAGTGTCTGTGTCCTTTGCCCACTTTTTCATGGCTTTTTTTTTCTTGTAAATTTGTTTAAGTTCCTAGTAGATTCTGGATGTTAGACCTTTGTCAGATGGATAAATAGCAAAAATTTTCTCCCACTCTGTAGGTTGCCTGTTTGCTCTGTACCAGTACCATGCTGTTTTGGTTACTGTAGCACTGTAGTGTACTTTGAAGTCAAGTAACAGGATGCCTCCAGGTTTGTTCTTTTTGCTTAGTATTGCCTCGGCTATTGGGCTCTTATTTTGTTCCACATAAATTTTAAAATAGTTTTTTCTAGTCCTGTGAAGAATGTTGTTGGTAGTTTGATAGGATTAACATTGAATCTGTAAATAGCTTTGGGCGGTATGGCCATTTTAATGATATTGATTCTTTCTATCCATGAGCATGGGATTATTTTCCCCATTTGTTTGTGTCTTCTTTGATTTCTTTGAGCAGTGTTTTGTAATTTTCATGGTAAAGATCTTTTACCTCCCTGGTTAGCTATATTCCTAGGTATGTTTTCTTTCTGTGGCAATTGTGAATGGGATTGCCTTCCTGATTTGATTCTTGGCTTGGCTGTTGTTGGTGTATAGGCATACTACTTATTTTTGTTTTTGTTTGTTGATTTTTTTCTATTTTAAATTATTTAACAGGTGGTTTTTTATTACATGGATAAGTTCTTTAATGGTAATTTCTGAGATTTTTGGTGCACCTGTCACATGAACAGTGTACACTGTACTGAATGTGTAGTCTTTTATCCCTTACCCTGCTCCCCACCTTCCCTCCAAGTCCCCAAAGTCCATTATATTATTATTATTCTTTTGCATCCTCATAGCTTAGCTCCCACTTATAAGTGAGAATATATAATGTTTGGTTTTCCATTCCTGAGTTACTTCACTTAGAATAGTGGTATCCAACTCCAACCAGGTTGCTGCAAATGCCATTATTTTATTCCTTTTATGGCTGAGTAGTATTCCATGGTGCATATACATCTTTATCTACTCGTTGGTCGATGGGCATTTAGGCTGGTTCCATATTTTTGCCATTGTGAATTGTGCTGCTATAAACACATGTGCACAAGTGTCTTTTTCATATAATGACTTCTTTTCCTCTGGGTAGATACCCAGGAGTAGTGGGATTGCTGAATCAAATGGTGGTTCTACTATTAATTCTTTAAGGAATCTCAATACTGATTTTCATAGTGGTTGTACTAGTCTACATTCCCACCAACAGTGTAAAAGTATTCCCTTTTTACCACATCCACACCAACATCTATTTTTTTTATTTTTTAATTATGACCATTCTTGCAGGAGTAAGATGGTATCTCACTGTGGTTTTAATTTGCATTTCTCTGATAATTAGTGATACTGAGCATTTTTTTCATATGTTTGTTGGCCATTTGTATATCTTCTTTTGAGAATTGTCTATTCATGTCCTTTGGCCACTTTTTGATGAAATTATTTGCTTTTTGTCTTGCTGATTTATTAGCGTTCCTTGTAGATTCTGGATATTACTTCTTTGTTGGATACATAGTTTGCAAAGATTTTCTCCCATTCTGTTGGTTGTCTGTTTACTCTGATGATTATTTATTTTGCAGCACAGAAGCTTTTTAGTTTAATTATGTCCCATCTATTTATTTTTGTTTTTGTTGCATTTGCTTTTGGATTCTGGGTCATGAGCTTTTTGCCTAAGCCAACCTCTATAAGAATTTTACCAGTGTTATCTTCTGGAATTTTTATGGTTTCTGGTCTCAGATTTAAGTCTTTGATCCATCTTGAGTTGATTTTTGTATAAGGTAAGAGATGAAGATCCCATTTCATTCTTCTACATGTGGCTTGCCAATTATCCCAGCACCACTTGTTGAATAGGGTGTCCTTTCCCCGCTTTATGTTTTTGTTGACTTTGTCAAAGATCAGTTGGCTGTAAGTATTTGGCTTTTTTTCTGGGTTCTCTTTTCTGTTTCATTAGTCTACATGCCTATTTTTATAGCAGTTCCATGCTGTTTTGGTAATGATAGCCTAGTAGTATAGTTTGAAGTTGGGTAATGTGATGCCTTCAGATTTGTTCCTTTTGCTTATTCTTGCTTTGGCTATGTGGGCTCTTTTTTGGTTCCATATGAATTTTAGGATTGCTTTTGTTAGTTGTGTGAAGAATGATGTTGGTACTTCGATGGGAATTGCACTGAACCTGTAAATTGCTTTTGGCAGCATGGTCGTTTTCACAATATTGATTCTAGCCATCCATGAGCATGGGATGTGTTTACATTTGTTTGTGTCATTGATGATTTCTTTCAGCAGTGTTTTGTAATCTTCCTTGTAGAGATCTTTTACCTCCTTGGTTAGGTATATTCCTAAGTATTTTATTTTATTTTTTGCAGCTTTTGTGAAAAGGATAGAGATCCTGATTTGTTTCTCAGCTTGGTCATTGTTGGTGTATAGCAGTGCTACTGATTTGTGTACATTGATTTTCCATTCTTGAAACTACTGAATTCATTTATCAGACCTAGGAGCTTTTTAGATGAGTCTTTAGGGTTTTCCATCTATACAATCATATCATCAGCAAAAAGTGGCAGTTTGACTTCATCTTTACCAATTTGGATGCCCTGTATTTCTTCTTCTTGTCTGATTGCTCTGGCTAGGACTTCCAGTACTATGTTGAATAGAAGTGGTGAAAGTCGGGGGCGTTCCAAGATGGCCAAATAGGAACAGCTCTGATCTGCAGCTCCCAGTGTGATCAATGCAGAAGAGGGGTGTTTTCTGCATTTCCAACTGAGGTACCTGGTTCATCTCATTGGGACTGGTTGGACAGTGGGTGTAGCCCACGGAGGATGAGCCAAAGCAGGGCAGGGCATCGCCTCACCCGGGAAGTGCAAGGGGTCAGGGGATTCCCCTTTCCTAGCCAAGGGAAGTGTGACAGACTACCTGGAAAAACGGGCCACTCCCGCCCAAATATTGTGCTTTTCCCAAGGTCTTGGCAACCAGCAGGCAAGGTGATTCTCTCCCATGCCTGGCTCAGTGACTCCCACACCCACGGAGCTTTGCTCACTGCTAGCGCAGCAGTCTGAAATCGATCTGCAAGATGGCAGCCTGGTTGGGGGAGGGGCATCCACTATTGCTGAGGCTAGAGTAGGTAGACAAAGCAGCTGGGAAGCTCGAGCTGGGTAGAGCCCACCACAGCTCAACAAGGCCTACTGCCTCTAGACTTCACCTCTGTGGGCAGGGCATAGCTGAACAAAAGGCAGCAGACAACTTCTGCAGACTTAAACTTCCCAGTCTGATGGCTCTGAAGAGAGCAGTGGTTCTCCCAGCATGCATTTGAACTCTGAGAATGGATAGACTGCCTCCTCAAGTGGGTCCCTGACCCCCGTGTAGCCTAACTGGGAGACATCCCTCAGTAGGGGCCGACAGACACCTCATATAAGTGGCTACTCCTCTGGGATGAGGCTTCCAGAGGAAGGATCAGGCAGCAATATTTGCTATTCTGCAATATTTGCTGTTCTGCAGCCTCCACTGGTGATACCCAGGCAAACAGGGTCTGGAGTGGAAGTCCAGCAAACTGCAACAGACCTGCAGCTGAGGGACTTGACTGTTAGAAGGAAAACTAACAAACAGAAAGGAATAGCATCAACATCAACAAAAAGGCCATCTACACCAAAACCCCATCTGTAGGTCACCAATGTCAAAGACCAAAGGTAGATAAAACCACAAAGATGGGGAGAAACCAGAGCAGAAAAGCTGAAAATTCTAAAAATCAGAGCACCTCTTCTCCTCCAAAGGATAGCAGCTCCTTGCCAGCAACAGGACAAAGCTGGACGCAGAATGACTTTGATGAGTTGACAGAAGTAGGCTTCAGAAGGACGGTAATAACAAACTTCTCAAAGCTAAAGGAGGATGTCTGAAATCGCAAGGGAACCAAAAACCTTGAAAAAAGATTAGACGAATGGCTAGCTAGAATAAACAGTGTAGAGAAGACCTTGAATGACCCGATGGAGCTGAAAACCATGGCACAAGAACTTTGTGATGCATGCACAAGCTTCAATAGCCGATTTGATCAAGTGGAAGAAAGACTATTAGTGATTGAAGATCAAATTAATGAAATAAAGTGAGAAGAGAAGTTTAGAGAAAAAAGTAAAAAGAAATCAACAAAGCCTCCAAGAAATATGGAACTATGTGAAAAGACCAAATCTACATTTGATTGGTGTACCTGAAAGTGATGGGGAGAATGGAACCAAGTTGGAAAACACTCTTCAGGATATCTAGGAGAACTTCCCCAACATAGCAAGGCAGGTCAACATTCAAATTCAGGAAATACAGAGAACACCACAAAGATACTCCTCGAGAAGAGCAACCCTGAGACACATAATTGTCAGATTCACCAAAGTTGAAATGAAGGAAAAAGTGTTAAGGGCAGCCAGAGAGAAAGGTCAAGTTATCCACAAAGGGAAGCCCATCAGACTAACAGCAGATCGCTCAACAGAAACCCTACAAGCCAGAAGAGAGTGGGAGCCAATATTCAATATTCTTAAAGAATTTTCAACCCAGAATTTCATATCCAGCCAAACTAAGCTTCATAAGTGAAGGAGAAATAAAATCCTTTACAGACAAGCAAATGCTAAGAGATTTTGTCACCACAACGCCTGCCTTACAAGAGCTCCTGAAGGAAGCACTAAACATGGAAAGAAACAATTGGTACCAGCCACTGCAAAAACAGGCTGAATTGTAAAGACCATCGATGCTATGAAGAAACTGCATCAATTAATGGGCAAAATAACCAGCGAACATCATAATGACAGGATCAAATTCACACATAACAATATTAACTTTAAATGTAAATGAGCTAAATGCTCCAATTAAAAGACACAGACTGGCAAATTGGATAAAGAGTCAAGACCCATCAGTGTACTGTATTCAGGAGACCCATGTCACGTGCAAAGATGCACATAGGCTCAAAATAAAGGGATGGAGGAAGAGCTACCATGCAAATGGAAAGCGGAAAAAAGAAAAAAAAAAAGGCAGGGGTTGCAATGCTAGTCTCTGGTAAAACAGACTTTAAACCAACAAAGATCAAAAGAGACAAAGAAGGCCATTACGTAATGGTAAAGGGATCAATTCAACAAGAAGAGCTAACTATCCTAAATATATATGCACCCAATACAGGAGCACCCAGATTCATAAAGCAAGTCCTTAGAGACCTACAAAGAGACTTATACTTCCACACAATAATAATGGGAGACTTTAACACCCCACTGTCAATATTAGACAGATCAACAAGACAGAAGGTTAACAAGGATATCCAGGACCTGAACTCAACTGTGCAACAAGCAGACCTAATAGACATCTACAAAACTCTCCACCCCAAATCAACAGAATATACATTCTTCTCAGCACCACATTGCACTTATTCTAAAATTGACCACATAATTGGAAGTAAAGCACTCCTTAGCAAATGTAAAAGAACAGAAATCACAACAAACTATCAGACCACAGTGCGATCAAATTAGAACTCAGGATTAAGAAACTCACTTGAAATCGCACAACTACATGGAAACTGAACAACCTGCTCCTGAATGACTACTGGGTAAATAACAAAATGAAGGCAGAAATAAAGATGTTCTTTGAAACCAAGGAGAACAAAGACCCCACGTACCAGAATCTCTGGGACACATTTAAAGCAGTGTGTAGAGGGAAATTTATAGCACTAAATCCCACAAGAGAAAGCAGGAAAGATCTAAAATCGACACCCTAACATCACATTTAAAAGAACTAGAGAAGCAAGAGCAAACAAATTCAAAAGCTAGCAGAAGGCAAGAAATAACTAAGATCAGAGCAGAACTGAAAGAGAAAGAGACACAAAAAACTCCTCAAAAAATCAATGAATCTAGGAGCTGGTTTTTTGAAAAGATCAACAAAATTGATAGATGGCTAGCCAGACTAATAAAGAATAAAAGGAGAATCAAATAGATGCAATAAAAAATGATAAAGGGGATATCACCACCGACCCCACAGAAATACAAACTACCATCAGAGAATACTATAAACACCTCTATACAAATAAACTAGAAAATCCAGAAGAGATGGATAAATTCCTGAACACATACACCCTCCCAAAACTAAACCAGGAAGAAGTTGAATCCCTGAATAGACCAATAACAGGGTCTAAAATTGAGGCAATAATTAATAGCCTACCAACCAAAAAAAGTCCAGGACCAGATGGATTCACAGCCAAATTCTACCAGAGGTACAAACAGGAGCTGGTACCATTCCTTCTGAAACTATTCCAATCAATAGAAAAAGAGGGAATCCTCCCTAACTCATTTTATGAGGCCAACATCATCCTGATACCAAAGCCTGGCAGAGACACAACAAAAAAAGAGAATTTTAGACCAATATCCCTGATGAACATCGATGTGAAAATCCTCAATAAAATACTGGCAAACCGAATCCAGCAGCACATCAAAAATCTTATCCACCACGATCAAGTCAGCTTCATCCCTGGGATGCAAGGCTGGTTCAACATACGCAAATCAATAAACATAATCCATCACATAAACAGAACCAATGACAAAAAACTACACGATTATCTCAATAGATGCAGAAACGGCCTTCAATAGCCATTCATGCTAATAACTCTTAATAAACTAGGTATTGATGGAACGTATCTCAAAATAATAAGAGCTGTTTATGACAAACCCACAGCCAATATCATACTGAATGGGCAAAAACTGGAAGCATTCCCTTTGAAAACTGGCACAAGACAGGGATGCCATTTCTTACCACTCCTATTCAATATAGTGTTGGAAGTTCTGGCTACGGCAATCAGGCAAGAGAAAGAAATAAAGGGTGTTCAATTAGGAAATGAAGAAGTCAAATTGTTCCTGTTTGCAGATGACCTGATTGCATATGTAGAAAACCCCATTGTCTCAGCCCAAAATCTCCTTAAGCTGATAAGCAACTTCAGCAAAGTCTCAGGGTACAAAATCAATGTGCAGAAACAACAAGAATTCCTATACACCAATAACAGACAAACAGCCAAATAATGAGTGAATTCCCATTCACAATTACTACAAAGAGAATAAAATACCTAGGCATCCACTTTAAAAGGGATGTGAAGGACCTCTTCAAGGAGAACTACAAACCACTCCTCAATGAAATAAAAGAGGACACAAACAAATGGAAGAATATTCCATGCTCATGGATGGAAGAATCAATATTGTGAAAATGGCCATATTGCCCAAAGCAATTTATATATTCAATGCCATCCCCATCAAGCTACCAATGACTTTCTTCACAGAATTGGAAAAAACTACTTTAAAGTTCATATGGAACCAAAAAAGAACCTGCATTGCCAAGACAATCCTAAGCCAAAAGAACAAAGCTGGAGGCATCACGCTACCTGACTTCAAACTATACTTCAAGGCTACAGTAACCAAAACAGCATGGTACTGGTACTAAAACAGAGATACAGACCAATGGAACAGAACAGAGGCCTCAGAAATAACACCACGCATGTACAACCATCTGATTTTTGACAAACATGAAAAAACAAGAAATGGGGAAAGGATTCCCTATTTAATAAATTGTACTAGGAAAACTGGCTAGCCGTATGTAGAAAGCTGAAACTAGATCCTTTCCTTACACCTTATACAAAAATTAATTCAAGATGGATTAAAGACTTAGATGTTAGACCTAAAACCATAAAACCCTAGAAGAAAACCTAGGCAATACCATTCAGAACATAGGCATGGGCAAGGACTTCATGACTCAAACATCAAAGGCAATGGCAACAAAAGCCAAAATAAGCAAATGGGATCTGATTAAACTAAACAGCTTCTGCAAGGCAAAGGAAGCTACCATCAGAGTGAACAGGCAACCTACAGAATGGGAGAAAAATTTTGCAATCTACCCATCTGACAAAGGGCTAATATCCAGAATCTACAAAGAACTCAAACAGATTTACAAGAAAAAAACAACCCCATCAAAAATGGGCAAAGGATATGAACAGACACTTCTCAAAAGAAGACATCTGTGCATCCAACAGACACATGAAAAAAATGCTCATCATCACTGGTCATCAGAGTAATGCAAATCAAAACCACAATGAGATACCATCTCACACCAGTTAGAATGGTGATCATTAAAAAGTCAGGAAACAACGGATGCTGGAGAGGATATAGATAAATAGGAATGCCTTTACACTGTTGGTGGGAATGTAAATTAGTTCAACTATTGTGGAAGACAGTGTGGTGATTTCTCAAGGATCTAGAACTAGAATTACCATTTGACCCAGCCATCCCATTACTGGGTATATACCCAAAGGATTATAAATCGTGCTACTATAAAGACACATGCATACGTGTGTTTTTTGCAGCACTATTCACAATAGCAAAGACTTGGAACCAACCCAAATGTCCATCAATGATAGACTGGATTAAGAAAATGTGGCACATATACACCATGGAATACTATGCAGCCACAAAAAAGGATGAGTTCATGTCCTTTGCAGGGACATGGATGAAGCTGGAAACCATCATTCTCTGCAAACTATCACAAGGACAAAAAACCAAACACTGCATGTTCTCACTCATAGGTGGAAATTGAACAATGAGAACACTTGGACATGGGGTGGGGAACATCACACACTGGGGCCTGTCATGGGGTAGGGGACTGGGGCAGGATAGCATTAAGAGAAATACCTAAAGTAAATGATGAGTTGATGGGTGCAGCAAACCAACATGGCACATGTATACATATGTAACAAACCTGCACGTTGTGCACATGTACCCTAGAACTTAAAGTATAACAAAAAAAAAAAAAAAAGAGAAGAAGAAGTGGTGAAAGTGGGCATCCTTATCTTGTTCCCGTTCTCAGGGGGAAGATTTCAACTTTTCCCTATTCAGCATAATGTTGGCTATGGGTTTGTCATAGATGGCTTTTGTTACCTTCAGGTGTATCCCTTCTATGCCAATTTTGCTGAGGGTTTTAATCATAAGGATGCTGGATTTTGTCAAATGCTTTTTCTGCATCTATTGAGATGATCATATGATTTTTATTTTAAATTTTGTTTATGTGATGTATCACATTTATTGACTTGTGTATGTTAAGCCATCCCTGATTCCCTGATATGAAACCCACTTGATCATGGTATATTATTTTTTTGATATGCTGTTGGATTTTGTTGACTAGTATCTTCTTGAGGATTTTTGCATCTATGTTTATCCAGGATATTAGTCTGTAGTTTTCCTGTTATGTCATTTCTTGGTTTTAGAATTAGCATAATACTGGCTTCACAGAATGATTTAGGGAGAATTTCCTCTTTCTTTATCTTTTGGAATAGTTTCAGTAAGATTGGTATCAATTCTTTGAATGTCTGATAAAATTCAGCTGTGAATTCATCTGGTCCTGGACTTTTTTTGTTGGCAACTTTTTTTTTTCCTTATTACCATTCCAATTTGTTTACTTGTTATTGGTCTGTTCAGAGTTTCTATTTCTTCCTGATTTAATCTAGGATGACTGTGTATTTCCAGGAATTTATTTATCGCTTCTAGATTTTCTAGTTTGTGTGAGTAAAGGTGTTCATAGCAGACTTGAATAATCTCTTGTATTTCTGTGTAATCAGTTGTAATATCTCCCATTTCATTTCTAATTGAGCTTGTTTGGATCTTCTCTCTTCTTCATTAGTCTCACTAATGGTCTATCAATTTTGTTTATCTTTTCAAAGAATCAGCTTGTTGTTTCGTTTATCTTTTGTATTTTTTTTTTTTTTTGTCAATTTCATTTAGTCCTGCTCTGGTCTTGGTTATTTCTTTTCTTCTGCTGGGTTTGGGTTTGGGTTGTTCTTGTTTCTCTAGTTCCTTGAGGTGTGACCCTGGAGTGTCTATTTGTGCTCTTTCAGACTTTTTGATGTAGGCATTTGATGCTGTGAACTTTCCTGTTAGCACTGCTTTTACTGTATTCCAGAGGTTTTGATAATTCATGTCACTATTTATCATTCAGCTCAAATAACTTATTAATTTCCATCTTGATTTCATTGTTGAACTAAAGATTATTCAAGAGCAGATTATTTAACTTCCATGTATTTGTATAGTTTTGAGGGTTGCTTTTGAAGTTTTCCAATTTTATTCCACTGTGGTCTAAGAGAATACTTGATATAATTTCAATTTTCTTAAATTTATTGAGATTTGTTTTGTGACCTATCTATCACATGGCTTATCTTGGAGAATGTTCTAATGTTCTATGTGCTGAGGAAAAGAGTGTATATTCTGCACTTATTAGGTAGAATGTTCTGTAAATATGTTTTAGGTCCATTTGTTCTAGGGTATAGATTAAGTCCATTGTTTCTTTGTTGACTTTCTGTCTTGACGACCTGTCTAGTGCTGTCAGTGGATTATTGAAGGCCTCTGCTGTTACTGTGTTGCCATCTATCTCATTTCTTAGGTCTAGTAGTAATTGTTTTATAAATTTGGGAGCTCCAGTGTTAGGTGCTTATATATTTGGGATTGTGATATTTTTCTGTTGGACTAGTCCTTTTATCATTATATAATGTCCTTCTTTGTCTCTTTTATAACCATTGTTGCTTTAAAGTCTCTTTTGTCTGATACAGGAATAGTTACTCCTGCTTGCTTTTGGTTTCCATTTTGGTTTCCATTTGTGGAATATCTTTTCCCACCCCTTTACCTTAAGTTTATGTGAGTCCTTATGAGTTAGGTGAGTCTCTTGAAGGCAGCGGATACTTAGTGAATTTTTATCCATTCTGGCATTCTGCATCTTTTAAGTGAAGCATTTAGGCCACTTACATTCAATATTGGTACTGAGATGTGAGGTTCTGTTCTATTCATCATGTTAGTTGTTGCCTTAATACTCTGGTTTTTTTTTTTTTTACCTATTATTGTTTTATAGGCCCTGTGAGAGTTATACTTTAAGGAGGTTCTATTTTGGTGTATTTCAAGGTTTTGTTTCAAGATTTTGAACTCCTTTTAGCACTTCTTATAGTGCTGGCTTAGTAGTGGTGAATTCTCTCAGCCTTTGTTTGTCTAGAAAAGATTTTATCTCTCCTTCATTTATGAAGCTTAGTTTGCTGTATTCAAAACTCTTGGCTGACAATTATTTTGTTTCAGGAGGCTAAAAATGGGACTTCAGTCCCTTCTGGCTTGTAAGGTTTCTGCTGAGAAGTCTGCTGTTAATCTTATTGGTTTTTCTCTATAGGTTATCCGATGCTTTTGTCTCACAACTCTTAAGAGTCTTTCCTTCATCTTGACTTTAGATAACCTGATGACTATGTGCCTAGGTCATGATCTTTTTGTGATGAATTTCCCAGATGTTCTTTCAGCTTATTGTATTTGGATTTCTATATCTCTAGCAAGGTCAGGGAATTTTTCTTCAATTATTCCTTCCAATAAGTTTTCCAAACTTTTAGATTTCTCTTTTTCCTCAGGAATGCTGATCATTCTTAGGTTTGCTTCTTTAATGTAATCCCAAACTTCTTGGAAACTTTGTTCATTTTTAAAAATTCTTCTTTCTGTGTCTCTCTGATTGAGTTAATTCAAAATCCTGGTCTTTGAGCTCTAAAGTCCTTTCTTCTACTTGTTCTAGTCTACTGTTGACACTTTCCAGTGCAGTGTTTCATTTCCAGAAGTTGTGAATGTTTTTTCTTTATGATATGTGTTTATCTGGAGAAGTTTTCATCCATACCCTGTATTTGTTAAAAATCTCTTTAAGTTGGCTTTCACTTTTCTGTGCTATCTCCTTGAGTAGCTTAATAATCAGTCTTCTGAATTCTTTATCTGGCAATTCAGAGATTACTTCTTGGTTTGGATCCATTGCTGGGGAGCTAGTGTGACCTTTTGGGAAAGTCATAGAACCCTGTTTTGTCATATTACCAAATTACTTTTCTGGTTCCTTCTCATTTGGGTAGACGATTTCAGTGGAGAGGTCTGAAACTCAAGCCTGCTGTTCAGATTCTCTTGTCCCACAGAGTGATCCCTGATGTGGTGCTTTTCCTATTCCCCTAGGGATGGGGCTTCCTGAGATCTGGACTACAGTGATTGTTATTGCTCTTCTGGGTCTAGCCACCCAATAGGGTTACCAGGCACTGGGCTGGTGCTGGGGGATGTCTGCAAAGAGTCCTGTGATGTGATTGATCTGTCTTCAGGTCTCCCAGCTGTGGATACAAGTACCTGCTCTGGTAGAGGTGGCAGAAAACTGAAGTTGACTCTGGTTGTAGATATGTTTAGTGTACTGGATTTTTTGAATGTTGGTTATGCTAGCAATGAAGTTGTTATGTGGGCACACTCAGGACCTCTGGTTAGCCAGGACGTTGCAGGCAGTGGAATTAGGTATTGTATTCTCCTGCCTAGAGTCATGGTTATTCTGTCATGAGTTGCTGTAATGGCCTAAGTTGGTTGGCCTCCAACCAGGAGGTGGTGCTTTCAAGAGAGTTCCAGCTGTAGTAGCAGTAGAGTTCCCTAAACTTTCCCTAAGATGGCCAGGGTAAGTATTTTGGTTTCTCAGGTGGTGGGCGGGGCCCTAAAGTTCCCAAGAGTTTCTATGTTTTGTGTTTGGCTACCAGGGTAGGTGGGGAAATACCCTCAGTTGGGGGCAGAATTAGGTGAGTCTGGGCTGAAACTCTTCTTGGGTGGAACTTGTTATATCCCCTGTAGGGGTTGTGGGGTGTTTCTCAGGCCAATGGGGTTATGTTCCAGAGGGACTCTTTGTCACTTCTGCTGTGTCATAATAGTTTGCCTGGGAAGTGGGGGATGGTTGGTAACAAAAGGTCTCTCTCAGCTCCCATGCAGTTGGCAGGGCTGGTGTTGCTCCCATGGTGCCTTGCTCAGACCTTGCCCCAGGCTGTGAACTACCCCACAGAGAAAGAAGGCACGGCCTTTGGACCTTACCTCTCCCCATGTGCCCACCCTGTTGCCAACTCCTGTGCTCCTACACTTGTACCTGCAGCAGCTCCCACTCATCCCCCAGACTCCACTTGAGAAAATTTGTGCCCAGTTGAAACCACTACTAGTTTCAGTTGGGAGCTTCCTTTGCACTGTGACCTCTCCTTAATACCACTAGCTGCCTTCCCAAGGGCCCATATGAGTTGTACTCAGGGACGGCTTCCCTGGGCTCAAGCTAGTGGGAGTGCCTTCAAGGCACTTCCTGCTGCTACTTCTATTTTTATATTTTGTGCAGCTCCCTAAATCAATTTCATTTCTAGGTAAGGTTAAATCCTTCTCCTGGGATCTGTATTTTCAGATTCCCCAGTGGGGATATGTGTTTGGAGGCAGGTTTGCCCCCCTCTACACTTTGAACACTCACAGTTTTTTGCCTGTTTCATGGAATTTGCAGGGGTGTCCCAGTTCTTTCAAAGGATCTATGAATTATTTTGGTTTTCCTGGTATGTTTCTGCAGTGATTCTTGGAGCAAAAGATTACAGTGTGAGTCTCCACATACTGTTCTGTCTGTCTGTGTGGGAATTGCACATTAACCCTGTTTCCTATCTACCATTTCCCCCACATCTCCCAAAGGCTAGTAATTTTTGCACATTGATTTTGTAACCTGAAACTGCTGAAATTATTATTACTTCTTTTCTTCTACTAATTTTGGGTCTTTTTTTTTTTTTTTTTTTTTGAGACGGAGTCTCGCTCTGTTGCGTAGGCTGGAGTGCAGTGGCCAGATCTCGGCTCACTGCAAGCTCCGCCTCCCAGGTTCACGCCATTCTCCTGCCTCAGCCTCCCGAGTAGCTGGGACTACAGGCGCCGCCACCTCGCCTGGCTAGTTTTTTTTTTTTTTGTACTTTTTAGTAGAGACGGGGTTTCACTGTGTTCGCCAGGATGGTCTCGATCTCCTGACCTTGTGATCCGCCCGTCTCGGCCTCCCAAAGTGCTGGGATTACAGGCTTGAGCCACCGCGCCCGGCCTAATTTTGGGTCTGGTTTTTTCTTGCTTTTCTAATTTTTTAAGATGTGTCATTAGATTGTTTCTTTGATGTTTTTCCTCTTTTTTGGTGTAGACACTTATAAACTTCCATCTTAGGACTCCTTTTTCTGTATTCTATAGGTTTTGATATGTTGTGTTTCCATTATAATTTGTTTCAACCCATTTTTCAATTTCCTTAATTCCTTCATTGACCCACTGGTTATTCAGGAGCATACTATTTAATTACCATATATTTGTGTAGTTTCATAAATTCCTGTAGCTATTGATTTCTAGGTTTATTTATTCTATTGTGGTCAGAAAAGATGCTTGATATTGTTTCATTTGTTTCTTGAATGTTTTAAGACTTGTTTTGTGACCAAACATATGATATATCCTTGAGAATGATCTACGTGCTGAGGAAAAGAGTGTGTATTCTGCATCTCTTAGATATAATTTTCTGTAAATATCTATTAGATCCATGTGGTGTATAGTGCATATTAAGACTGATGTTTCTTTATTGATTTTATGCCTGGAAGTTTGTCCAATGCTGAAAGTGGGATGTTCGAGTCTCCACTTTATTATTGTATTGGGTCCTATCTCTCTCTTTAGCTCTAATAATATTTGCTTTATATATCTGGATGCTACAGTGCTGGGTACATGTATATTGTTATATTCTTTTGCTGAATTGGCCTCTTTATCATTATACAGTGACCTTCTTTGTCTCTTCTTACACTTTTTGTCTTGAAATCTATTTTGTGTGATATTAATATAGCTACTGCTCTATTTACTTCTGCTCTTCTGTTCTTCTTTGGTTTTCATTACCATGGCATATCTTTTTCCATCCTTTCATTTTCAGTCTGTGTATATATTTATAGGTGAATTGTGTTTCTTGTAGGCAACAGATAAGTGGTTCTTGTTTTTTCATTCATTCAGCCACTTTATGTCTTCTAATTGGAGAGTATAGTCCATTTACATTTATTATTGATGAGTAAGGACTTACTCCTGTCATTTTGTAATTTGTTTTCCAGTTGTTTTGTGGTCTTCTTGTTTTTTTTCCTTCCTATCTTCCTTTGGTGATTTTCTCTGGCAATATAATTTACTTCCTTGCTTTTTATTTTTTTATGTATTTGGTATATGTTTCTTGGTTTGAGGTTACAATGAGACTTGCAACTACTATCTTATAAACCATTATTTTGAGCTGATACCAACTTAACACTATTTGCCATAAACAAACAAGCAAAAAAGAAACTAATAAAAATCATATGCCTTAACTTTATCCCTCCACTTTTTAACTTTTTGTTGTTGCTGTTTATATCTTATTGTACTGTCATTGTCTTGAAAAGTTGTTGTAGTTGTTATTTTTGATTGGTTCATCATTTAGCCTTTCTACTTAGGATAAGAGTAGTTTATGTACCACAGTTAAACAGTGTTATAATATTCTGTGTTTTTCTATGTACTTAATATTACCAGTGAGTTTTGTACCTTCAGGTAATTACTTATTGCTCATTAACATCCTCTTCTTTCTGAAGTACTCCCTTTAGCATTTCTTGTAAGTCAGATCTGGCATTGATGAAATCCTTCAGCTTTTGTTTGTCCAAGAAAGTCTTTATTTCCCCTTCATGTCTGAAAAGTTTTTCATCAGATATATTATTCTAGGGCAAAAGTTAATTTCCTTCAGCCCTTTAAGTATGTCATGCCACTGTCTCCTGGCCTGTAAGGTTTCCACTGAGAAGTCTGCTGCTAAATGTATGGGAGGTCCATTGTGTGATATTTATTTTGTTTCTCTTGCTGCTATTAAGATCCTTTCTTTATCCTTGATCCTTGGGAGTTTGATTATTAAACAACTTGAGGTAGTCTTCTTTGGGTTAAATCTGCTTGATGTTCTATAACCTTCTTGTACTTGTATATTAATATCTTTCTCTAGGTTTGGGAAGTTCTCTGTTGTTATCCCTCTGAATAAACTTTCTACCCCTATCTCTTTCTCTACCTTCTCTTTAAGACAAATAACTCATAGATTTGTCCTTTTGAGGCTATTTATTAGGTCCTGCAGGCATGTTTCATTGTTTTTTATTTTTATTTTTTTTTTGTCTCCTCTGATGGTGTATTTTCAAATAGTTTGTCTTTAAGTTCACTAATTTTTTTCTTCTGCCTGATTCATTCTGCTATTAAAGGACTCTGATGCATTGTTCAGTGTGCCAATTGCACTTTTCAGCTCCAGAATTTCTGCTTGATCCTTTTTATTTCAATCTGTTTGTGAAATCCAGCTGATAGAATTCTGAATTCCATCTCTGTATTATCTTGAAGTTGAGTTTCCTCAACACAGCTATTTTGAATTTTCTGTCTAAAAGGTAACATATTTATGTTTCTCCAGGATTGCTCCCTGGTGCCTTATTTAGTTCATTTGGTGAGGTCATGTTTTCCTGGATTATCTTTATACTTGTAGATGTCTAGGCATTGAGGAGTTAGGTATTTATTATAGTTTTAACTGTCTGGGCTTCTTTGTACCTGTACTTGTTGAGAAGATTTTTCAGACATTTGAAAGGACTTGGGTGTTGAGATCTAAGCTGGATCTGTTTTAGGGGGCACCCCATGCTCAGTAACTCTATGATTCTTGAAGACTCATAGAGGTACCACCTTGATGGTCTTGGACAAGATCTGGGAGAATTCTCTGTATTACCAGGCAGAGACTCTTGTTCTCTTGACTTACTTTTTCCCAAACACACAGTGTCTCTCTCTTTCAGTTCTGAGCCACCTAAAGCTGGGTGTGGAGTGACACATGCACCCCTGCAGCCACCACCACTATGACTCGCTGGGTCAGACCTGAAGCCAGCACAGTACTGGGTCTCACCCAAGGCCTGCTGAACCACTCCCTGGCTATTGCCTTTGTTCGCTCAAGGACTTGTGGCTTTACAATCAGCAGGTGGCAAAGCCAGCCAGGCTTGTGTCCAGGTTGGTGAATTCCCCCAGGCCCCAGATGGGTCTAGAAGTGCCATCTGGGGTCAGAGACTAGAGTCAAAATCCTTAGAAGTCTACCTGGTGTTTTTTGTATTGTGGCTGAGCTGGCCATCAAGCTACAAGACGGCAGTCCTTCCCACTCTTCCCTCCTCTTTTCAAAGGCAGAAAAGCTTCATCCTGTAGCTACCACCATTACAGGCCATCGGGAGTTCTACCAGACTGCGTCTGATGTTCCCTTAAGGCCCAAGGGCTCTTCAGTCAGCTTGTGGTGAATGCTGTCTTACCTGGGACCCACCCTTCACAGCAATGGACTCCCTTCTGGCCCAGGGTGGGTCCAGAAATGCCATCCAAGAGTTAAGTCTTTGAATTGGGGACCCTAAGAGCCCACTTGGTGCTCTACTCCCCTGTGGTCAAGCTGGTACCAGAAGCCAGCAAGTTTCAGAGGCTCACCCAAGGCCCTCAACATAGTACCTGGGCATCACTGCTGGTTATTCAAGACCCAAAGGCTCTTCAGTTAGCATGTGATCAATGCTGCCAGGACTGGGTTCTTCCCTTCAAGGCAGCAGATTCTTTTCTGCCCCAGGGTCTTTCTGGAAATGTCATTTAGGAACTAGGGCTTGGAACAGGGGCCTCATGACTCTGACCAGTGCCTTATTCTGCTGTGGTATCAAAGATACGAGACACAATCCCCTCCACTCTTCCTTCTCCTCTCCTCAAGTCAAAGGAAGGGCTGTCTTTTGGAGCCATGAGTTGTGTAGCCCAGAGTTAGGGGAGGGGTGATGCCAGCACTTTCTTGGCTACCCCTGCTGGTGTCTCAGTAGTCACATGCCCCCCAGTCCACCGTCTCTGGGCCCGGTTCAGCACTACCACTCACCTATGAGTTCAGTCCTTACAGCCTAGACAGCCTTTCAAATTTACTTAGACACCCAGAGCCCTTTAGCCCATGGTGGCAATTGACCTCTGGGGATTAGTGATTCCCCTCTGGCTGGGGCTAGTCCAAATGCTTCCTCTATGGGTGGATGTAAGCTGAGTTTGGTCTGGTTTTTCTTTCTGGTCTAACAGACAGCACTGAGTTCATCAACGCCTCACACTTGCTGTGTTCTCACTCTCCCCAGCACCCAGAAATACTCTCCACACCATGCTGCACTGCTGCGGATGAGGGAAGGGTGGTGTTGGGGCTTCAAGACTGTTTTTTCTACCTCTTCAGTGCCTCTTTCAGTGATATGAAGTTAAAACCAGGTACTATGAGTGCTCACCTGATTTGTGGTTCTTATGGAGGTGCTTTGCTTGTATATATAGTTGTTAACTTGGTTTCCTTGGAGGTGGGACAATAGGTGGAGGCTTGTATTCTGCCTTCTTGCTCCTCATTTTATGATGAGAAATATGGTGGTCACAAAGGTTAAATAATTTGCCCAAGGCCACAATATCTGGTAGAGCTGGGCTTTAAACCCAGATGGGTGTTGTAAAGTTACAGCTCTACCTCCTATAAGGATAATGTTAAGCTAAGTAGGCTCCTAAAATACTCATTAAATAAACATTCTGCAAAAGTTAGTTCTCTTCCCTTCTTTCTATGTTGTGTCTCCTGTAACATCTTGGTCAGAAGTAAATGTCTGAAAAAAAGGGTCAAAAAAAAGTTGACTAGAAGATGGGGTGGAGGTGTAGAGGGCAGGGAACTGGTACAAATCACTGGAGCCCGGAAGTCTGGAAAAGGACCCAGTGCAACTCCCATGCAAAGATTTTTAGCCTGTCTTCTACTGCTAAGGACTTGAAAATAAGATCTTCACAGGACCCAAACCTACTCATGGTAACCCTGTCTATAAATATTGATTGATTTCCAGAAAACACTAATTTTTTTTTAGGATGTATGTATGTATGTATGTGTGTATGTATATATATGTATATGGAATATAATAAATAGTATCATGTATAGTATTATATATTTAGAAATTTTGACATCATATAGGAGTGGCCCTTTATTTTTTTAAACTCATTTACAATGGATTTGTTGTTCTGGCTGCCCAGTATACCCTTCCTGTATGGAGAATTCCCCATACCCTGGCACCTTGTGCTTAAGTGTGGTCGTGTGGTCTCAGTACAACCTGATAGGTTGTTGTAGTAGCACCTTACAGGTGTTCCTGCCAGAACTGAATCTTGAGAGGCTGGTCAGCTGGTGATAATTTGCAGCAGAGTGGTAGCATAGAGAGCATGTCCAGGGCAGTGAAATGCAACAGCAGCAGTGGAGAAGATTTAGAGGCAGGGATACTTATAGTGCTTGTAGTGCCTATGATGCTGTGCTGAGCAAACATGTCCTGTGGTACGATCATGGCTCTGCCTTGTTCCCCAGCTAATATACTTTTGATACATACCTTTTGGGCTTAAGTTTCCCAGAGTCGGTGTCTGTTGTTTTTAATGCCCCAAATATCACATTGATTTTAGCAGTTGTCAAAGCAAGGTTGGGATATCAAATAGCCATTCCAGATTGGACTTGGGTTTGGATATCATTTATGAAAATAATGCTCTTTGCTCTCTAGATATATGGGCAGGAAGAAAACAGTCAGAATCAATCATCAAACCAGTTCTGACTGCTGGCTCTGTATGGCTGTTGGTTTCTTGGTTTATTTCTTATTTTATCTAAAGCCAGGTCACGCTATCCAGGTGGAATGTTCATAAAAACCAAAGACTTTAGTGTGAACATTTTCTTTAAGGTCAACGTAATTTACAGTCTGTCTAGAGAAGCTTTTAGAGATGTAGAATGTGACTGTAATCCACAATGCACTCTCATTACCCTTCCCTCCTATTAGAAATTGATTTTGGCACAGTTCCTTCAGGTGGAAAGTGACTCTGTCAGCAATTGCTGTTTCTCTTTTCACACATTGGGGTTCCCCCCTCAAAAGTATTAAAGTCTCTTTAGTGTTCCTTTAGGAGAGGTTAAATACAGTTATCACCAACATTTGCAGTTTCATATCTGCCTGCTATTTCTACTGTGCTTTGCTTCGTAGGCAATTAGCAATCATGTGGAGTGGAAGATCTTTTCCTAAAATTACCTGAGCTTGGCTACCTTGTGTGCTGGGTAACCCTGAAGGAAAACGCTGCCAGCAAGGCACTTAGCCCTGGCTGTGGCTGACAGCATGTGTCTTCCTCTCTCCCTACCACTGTGGATCTCCTTGTCCCTTTAAGAACAGCTAACACTAACAGGGCCACCAAACTATTTATGACACCTTGCAGCTTGACACTCAACAGGTCCAGAGAACACGGCCTTCTTCCATAGATAAGTTGTAGCTGACAAAGATGGTGGTCAGCTTATCTTTGTATGTGGCCAATGGAGTTCCTGTAACCTTAGGGTATTGGGTAGTGCTCTTAATAGTGCCCACGGTGCTCACTTTTTTTTTTTGAAACAGAGTTTCTCTCTTCTTGCCCAGGCTGCAGTGCAGTGGTACAATCTCAGCTCACTGCAACCTGCGCCTCCCAGGTTCAAGCGATTCTCTCACCTCAGCCTCCCAAGTAGCTGGGATTACAGGCGCCTGCCACCACACCCAGCTAATTTTTGCATTTTTAGTAGAGACAAGGTCTCACCATGTTGGTCAGGTTGGTCTCGAACTCCTGACCTCAGGTGATCTGCCCACCTCAGCCTCCCCAAAGTGCTGGCATTATAGGTGTAAGCCACCGTGCCTGGCCAGTGCTTACTTCTTAATACAATGCTTTTTAACCTGTTTAAATTCATGCCCTTTTGTTTAAATGTAAAAATTCTGCCCCCTATATTAAACACTACATCTTTCACATAATTGCAGACATCAAGTAGATATTAAGTTTAATTTTCTTTATACATATTATTCATTTTTAAAGTTTTCAAATATGAAAGCATATTGACTATGCCCTTGAAAAATGCAGTAGGCTCCCCAGAGATTTGGGGCAACCTGACTAGGAAGGAGGCTCCTTATTAATAGTTACAGATTATGGCAAAACTGAAGAGGGGTGGATCCAACAGCCATTCTGAACCTTCTCCTCATTGCCATCCGTTTGAAACATTCACTAGCTCTTCCATATTTGCTTGCAGTGAGGGATGGCCATGTGACATCATTATTGTAGTAGTGAGATGCAAGTAGAAGTCTGCTGGTGAGGGGTTCTGGGAAACCTTTGCTTACATAATAAAAAGGACAGACTTAGCTGGTTTCATCTCTTCATGCTTTCTTGACATACAGAAGTTTGCCACCTTCAGCAACCTCAGTCTTTCAGTGTAAAATGTTAATAACACCTAACTCATATATTGCTGCAAAGGATATAAAGATAATGTATTTGAGATAAGGGTATCTTTTAAAAATATTAACCTAATTTTTTGGCACCTGGTATTTCCACATACCATTTGTGCTCTCATTCCCCTCCCCCTCTCCTTTTATTTAGGGTGCTATTCTATAATTATTATCCCAGGGACAAGATGTATTGGTGAAAACAGATACACAAGGAGTCCCTTCTAGTCTAGTGGGGGTAGGGAAAGAAAGGACACGGCTGGGCGTGGTGGCTCACGGCTGTAATCCCAGCACTTTGGGAGGCTGAGGCAGGTGGATCACGAGGTCAGGGTATCGAGACCATCCTGGCTAACACAGTGAAACCCCCTCCCTACTAAAAATACAAAAAATTAGCCAGGTGTGGTGGTGGGCACCTGTAGTCCCAGCTACTCGGGAGGCTGAGGCAGGAGAATGGCATGAACTGGGAGGCAGAGCTTGCAGTGAGCTGACATCATGCCACTGCACTCCAGCCCACAGAGTGAGACTCCGTCTCAAAAGAAAAAAAAAAAAAAAAAGGACGGACTCAGGACATAGACTCAAGAACTCCTAATGATTCAAGATGTTTTCAAATTTGTAAAATCAGTTTTTTACTTTCAGTTTCTTACTTTTCCAGGAACATGGAGTAGACATATTTCCCCCTATTTCTCTCCCTAAGTGTAAAAGACCATAAGAGACCATCTAGGGACTTCAGAACCCAAATAATGACACAATGGTGAGTTCCCTCGGTTTTCTTTTCTGCACTGTATTTCCCAGACTTGGAGCTGAAGGAGTCAGCAACATAGAAACACCAATGGGCACAAACAAAAGTAGCCCAAATGAAAGCCTCTTCCCATTAACCAGTGGACCAGGAAAAGGCAGCCTAGCAAGGCAGAAAACTTTTAGATGATAACTGTAATAACTTTTGTACTCCAGCCAAGCACCATAGGAAAAAAATGCTGCTCCACCCCTCTTATGCCAACAAAGACCAAGTTATGAGCTTAAATGTCCACCCTCACCCAGCTGTGATGAACTGTCCCAACCCTCCTACTGGGATGGTGCCAGAGAAGGCCAAGTAGAGAGTTGGGACCTTAATCCCCACTGGGTGATAAGGAGACCCACCCCTCCACAGTGTCAGTGGAGACCATGTGGGAAGCCTGGACTTCTTCCCTTAACTATCAGTAATGAGGTGTTCCTCCACCATCCTAGGGGGTAGTATTAGAGAAGGCCTAGCAGTAAGAAAGCCGCTCCCCCAGCCACCCCCATGGCATCAGCAGAGGCCATGTGGGGAATAGTAATGAGGTACTCCTACTCCTCCCAGCTAGGGAAGTCTCAGTAGAGAGGACTTGTGGGAAGCTGGAACTTCTAATCCCACCTAGCAGTGGCAAAGAATCCCCTATCCTGTCAAGTGTCCATGGAGGATGAGTGGGGAACCTACTCGTGGCAGTAATGAGATGCCCTTCCACCCCTTACCACCTTGCTGGAGCAGTGTGTCAGAAGAAGTCAGCTGAAACAGAAGGTTCAGAGAAGATAAAGATCGTTTCATCGAAATGATCAGGTTTCTATTGAAAATCACCTGTCACATCAAGAACCAGGAAGATTTAAAACTGAATGAAAAAGACAGTCAATAGATGTCAATACCATGATGCCAGAAATTTTAGCATTATATGACAAAGATTTTATAACAGCCATCATAAAAGTGTTTCAACAAGCCATTAATGAACATACTTGAAACAAAAGTTAAAAGTCTTAGAAAAGTAAAAAGCAAGTATCAGCAAAGAAATGAAAGATATAAAGAAGAACCAAATGGAAATTTTAGAAGTGAAAAATACAATAATGACACAAGATATGCTTTCCCCCTATGATCAGGAATGAGGCAAAGATCTCCACTCTCATCACTCTTACTCAGCATAGTGATAGGCATTTTAACCCAAGCGAAAATGCAAGAAAAGGAAATAAAAAGCATACATATTAGAGAGGAGAAATAAAGCTGTCCCTGTTTGCGAATGACATAGTAGTCTATACAGCAAATCCCAAGTAATCTACATAAAAACTGTAATAAGTGAGTTTAGCTGACTTGTAGGATACAAGATGAACATACGAAAATCAATTTATTGCTATGTACTAGCAATGAACATGTGGCTACTGAAAAATTGCAAAATAGTACAAAGTTTTAATATATTCTTCACCTATACAATCCCAATTGTTAACATCTTGTGTAAACACAGAACAAGGATCAGAACTGGGAAATTAACATTGGTACAACACAATTAACCAAGGCTGGAGTGCAGTCGCATGATCTTGGCTCACTGCAACCTCCACCTCCAGGTTCAAGTGATTCTCCTCTCTCAGCCTCCCGAGTAGCTGGGGCTACGGGCATGTGCCATCACGCCTGGCTAATTTTTGTGTATTTAGTATAGACGGGGTTTTGCCATGTTGGCCAGGCTGGTCTCAAACTCCTGATCTCAGGTGATCTGTCTGCCTCGGTCTCCCAAACTGTTGGGATTACAGGCATGAGCCACCACTCCTGGCCTCCACTAATGTATTTTTTGTTTTTGTTTTTGTTGTTCCAGGATCCCACTCAACATACCACATTGTATTTGGTTGTCATTTCTCCCTGTTCTCTGACAGTTTCCAATTGTTCCTCAGTGTTGACACCTCCAAAGATCAGTTATTTTATTGTATGTTCCTTATTATTACCCTGCCCAGGGCATTCTCCTGATTGGACTGAACTCTTGCACGAAGAAACCATCTGAAAGCTTCCAACTTCTGAAATTCTGAAAGAATTCCTAAGGAAAGAAGGGATGGGGAAGGAAAGTACAGCTACTGCTGGTCCTGCAGAGGAGTCTTCTGCTTTTGAATTTTTAGATGTATCCCTGGGGAAAAGACCAGAAAAACACCAAATAGATTTGTGGAGCCCAACAGCTAAAGGTACATGTGCCCTTTTTCTGCACCAAGGCCCAGGAGGGCTGAAATTACCCAGAGAGGGATGGAGTTGGCTGTGAGGGGTGTTTGAGGGAGTAGAGAAGGCACCATAGGTGGCACGGCAGGGCATGGCAGAGTAATTTTTGTGTGCCAGGGAATGGGCGCAGAAGCCACTAAGACAGCTTGTGAGCTGGGAACAAGGAGCATCTCCACAATGAGCTCCCCGACAGATAGGTCAGGGGATCTCTCAGCCAGCGTGGACAAGAAACATCAAGGACATTACATAAGCTCCCCCTCATTCCACCCCAGAATCTAGATGTGATCAAGAGGACAGAGAGATACTCCAAATTTGCTTCCCACCTACCAGAATATGGACTCTGTTCTGTATTAACCAATAAATAAAGTATGTTGCTCATGATCTTGAGCTATCATCTGGGATTCATACCCCCTAATAAATGCCAGTGAATATTATGAATAAAGGTGTATGTGCACAGGAGTGTGTGCATGAGTATGAGTGTGTATGTTTGTTCCAAGCAGAGATAGCAGCATTTTACAAGGTCTGGAGATAAAGTGAGAATGTGCATGTGGAGAATGAGAAACCATTCATGGGGAAGTACACCAATGGTTGTTTTGTCAGATTGGGTTCCCATTGATACTGTGTTTTTTCTATTACACAGTGATATATGTGGAAGGCACCAAATCATGATGCTAGGAAAAACATCTTGATATGTAATGCCATGCCCACCATCTAGGTAACGGTACTACATGTCTTTGGTCCTTCCGCATGTGCCAGAGGGTGTGCTGCCATTAACCATGAAAGGAACCCTTCAGCATGTTTATGAGTGTGGATGAGAGGTATTGCCCCTTTCTCCTCCAGATGGTGAGCAGGTTGAAATGACAGCTCAGCCACTCCACCACCAATAAAACTTCCTGACACTCTGTAGTCCTTTATGGACTATGACTCAGTTCAAATTTCTAGATGTATGGAATGTAGAATTTTAGGCCAAAGAGGTTCTGAGTGGGGCCAATTGCCTAAATGTACAGATGGTGAGATTGAGGTGTAAAGAGGCAAGGATGCCTTGCCTAAATGTCCTCAGCAGGCCTGTGACTGAGTCTCTGGGGCTCCAGGCCCCCAGCCCAGTGTTTCTAGCTACTTCGCCATGTTTCATGGCTCTCTGGAGTAGCCTCCTTTCAGGAAAGCACTACCTGCCCCTTCGGCTCACTCAACCTTCAAAACCCAGTTCAAATACCCGCTGAATTGACCTTCCCCATGATAATTCTTATTAATTTGGCAATTAAATAAGTGTTGTCTAATGCCCTACCTTCTAAGGTTATTCTGTCACTTTAAATATATATATATATTTTTTGCTGTCAAGTCTTTTTTTTCCAAAAAAGACTTAAATTTTAAAGTCTTTATTATCTTATCCAATAAAACTATTAAATTTTTGAGGATAGGCATCATAATTTGTGCGTGTGTGTGTGTGTGTGTTCCCTCAAAAGTACCAAGCACAGTGTCTTGTACTAGTAGGTACCTCTAGTAGGTAAATAATAAATATTATTTGATTTGATACTGCTAGCACAAGTTCACAGCCATGTAAAATGAGATGCAAAGGCAGTATAAGGTTAATAACATGGACTCAGGAATCATCAGGCCTGGTTTTGACAAGTTGTGTGACTTTGGAAAAGTTGCTTAAGTTCTGAGCCTCAGTTTTCTCATCAGTAATGTGGGTTAATGACACTAATCTCTTACAGCATTGACAAGAGGATCACGTGGGATTATATATATACATTTGTATGTACATATAGCTATCTGTATATTACTAGTTATTATTATAATAGTAATATAGTAATAATTACTGCATTATATATTATAATAACTATGACTATGTATAGTAATATATAGATATAGCATATGAAACACACACATATATATGGCCACAGCTATAATCCTTCAGTTGACGGCAGCTATTACTGACGTCATGAGTTGGAAATCAGGCCAATTAACTGCATTCATTGAGTTCTATGGGCTCAAACTAAATCTTCAACAAATATAGTCATCTCAACACCTCACAGAAGGGTTAGAGAGTCCAGGCAAAATCATGTGGGTAGGCACCCATGCAAATTCTCACCCGCTGTTATCCCACCATACTCCCACACTCATAAAACAGTAGCATATATATAACCCAGGGGCCATGTACCATGGTGATGTGTATTTGATACACAAAAATTATGTGAATTATGCATGTGTGTACCTATGTGTATGTGCACACATTTGCAGGGTAGTACTCTCCAAAAACAAAAACAAAACAAAACCCTCCCACCCCAGCCAACTCAAACAAGTAGTCCTCTTGCCCAATAGTTGTTAGCCACATTCTCTCCTTGCATAAATAAAACCACTAGGAGGCGCCTTAATCCTTCTCTTTAGCAGCCTTTCTGCTCGTTAACACCAGGGAGTCAGATCTAAAAGTCCTTAAGTGAATCTTTCTTTCTCAACCCACTGCAGAGTGTGCAAATCATTTCCTCAGCTGATTCAGATGTATTATGATGTGCTGGGAAACCTGAGCATTCTCTCACCCTGTGGAGATTAATTACCTTGAAATATTCATTGGATTAAATGTATTTAAACATGTACAGTTTAAAGCTCAGTGCTGCAAAATGTCATCCGCAAGATATATATTACGGGCATTAAATAATTAACTTTAGTGTGTGAGAGGAGACAGGGGGAGGGAGAGGAAGAGTGAAGGTGGGGGGGGGAGGGAGAGAGAGAGAGAGAGAGAGAGAGAGAGAGAGAGAGAGAGAGATGCTTATTTAGCGCTAGGCCAGTGGTGAGACTGAGAGCAACCAAATCTAAAGCTTTCCATAAATCAGCTAAATCCTGGCTTCACCTGTTACTAGAACTATGTGACCTTGGGCAAAATACTTCACCTCTCTAAGCCTCCTCTGTAAAATGAGAATGACGGTATCTCAGAAGCATGAATTTTAGATACTAATACAGGGAAAGCACTGGGTATCTTGTCTAAGACATAGCAGCATTCACACAAAGCAAGACTCGGCTCCCCTTCCCCTCCCCTCCCCCCTCCCCTACTCCTTCCTCTTCCTCTTCTTCTTCTTCTTCTTTCTTTTTTGCTCCTTTAGACCTAGATATGAGGGCTTGATCTTGGCTCTGCCATTTTCCTTCCTTCTCTGTGCCAAAGTAGTGTCGCTCAGCTCTGGGAACAGCAGCAGAGCATGTGTGTGAGGCGCACTGTCTCTAGAGACAAATTGCCCAGGCCCATGGCGAGACTCCAGCATGTACCAGCTGTGTGACCCTCAGTGCCTCAGCTCCTTTATCTGCAAAAAGGGATAATAACAATACCTTGCCTCACAGGGCTGCTGCAAGGGTCTAAGGAGTCACTACACACATAAATTCGTGAGAACAGTACCTGCCACATAACCAGTGCTTTCCAGGGGTTGGCTATTGTTATTATTTTGGGTTCAATTCAGATTTCATGTGTATTCAACTCCTCAAGCTGTATTTCTCCCAGTGCCCCATCCTACTTGTCTCAATGTCACACTTACTTCTTGAATCTTTCAGCAGCCCCTGTGCAGGCCTGCCTTCTCCAAACAGCATCTGCTGTATGCTCTAAGCCTTAGCCTCCCCTCTTTCATTTACCCAAATTTACCTCTTCTTAGGATCCTGGTTTATGGCCTCTGTAGGAATTGAAGCAAAGCAACTCATCTTAACGTCATACTAAGAGACTACAGCTGAATATAAGCTCTAGGTGGGCAGAGGTGCTGTCTGTCTTATCCACTACCTATTCCTAGTACCTAGCAGGTCCCTGAACATAGAAAGTGCTCAATAAATATGTTACATGGCTCTTTGGACTTTCAGAAACACAAAATATTTGTTGAAACTAATGAATTACCTGAGGTCAGGAGTTTGAGACCAGCCTAGCCAACATAATGAAACCCTGTCTCTCCTAAAAATACAAAAATTAGCTGGGTGTGGTGGCAGATGCTTGTAATCCTAGCTACTCAGGAGGCTGAGGCAGGAGAATTGCTTGAACCTGGGAGGCAGAGGTTGCAGTTAGCCGAGATTGCGCCATTGCACTCCAGTCTGGGAGGCAGTGCGAGACTCTGTCTCCAAAAAAAAAAAGAAAAGAAAGAAAGTAATGTGACTTGAATGGTGGGATTTCAGGCATCTTGACAGGCTGCTGAGGAAAATGTTGAAGGTAGGGGACTGTCATCTGTGTCCTTCAGACCACAGTGGCTAGGAGACTTTCAACTTTACTTACACATGCAGCTATCTTTTTTTTTTAACTTTTTCTTTTGAAACAAATTTTGACTTACAGAAAAGTTGCAAAAAATGTACAGTGAGTACTCATATGTGCATTGCCTGGCTTCCCTAAATGTTAAAGGAACATCTTAAATAACCATAGTATGGTGATCAAAATCATGAAATTAACATGGGTGCTATTAGTGATGTTATTATGAATGTTGTTAATTACTATTAAGCAACAGGCCTAATGTGATTTTCACCAGTTCTTTCACTGATTGGATCTCACACCGCATTCAGTTGCCATGTCTCCTTGGTCTCCTCCAATCTGTGACATTTCCTGAGTCTTTCCAGTCTTTGCTTGTATTTTGTGACCTTGCCACTTTTAAAGAGGGCAAGTCAGTTATATTGCAGAATAACTGTCAATGGGAGTTTGCTTGATGTTTTCTCACTATTGAGTTGAGGTTATGCATTTTTGGCAGGCATACAACAGTGATATGACCTTCTCAACCTATGGATCAGGGAGTACATGATGTCAATAAGTCTTATTATTGGTGATAATTAACCTTGATCATTTGGTGAAGGCAGTATCTGCTGGCTTTCTTCACTGTAAAATTACCATTTTTCTTTTCATAATTAGTGAATATCTTGAAGGACATATTTGGGACTATGCAACAATTTTGTTTCTCCTCAAAGTTTCTCATACTAATTTGAGCATCTATTGGTAGATTTTGCCTGTAATAATTATTACTGTGGTGTTTACCTAATGGTGACTTTTAAAAATATTTTCCCATTTCATCTACATTTATTAATTGGAATTCTTCTGTAAGTAAGAACTATCCCTTCTTCCCAATTTATTTTTGGAATTTTTATTTTTATATCAGTAAGGAATCATGGATATTTATTTTATGAATTATAATGCAATACTTTGCTTGTTTACTTATTTCTCAGTCCGTTCCGGTTTTGACCAATTGGGTTGCCTTCAAGTTGACTGTTGTGTTCTTTCATGTGCTCCTATACTTTTTTGAGCCCTTCCCTAAGGCTGTATTTGCTAACCATGTACATCACCTGGACATGTCCCCCATTACGCATGGTGGGTTGGTGGGGAAGTCCAAGGAGGCAGACAACTGGTAGGCAGCAGTTGGGTCTCCTGAATGCTTGTCCTGCTCTCTGCCAAGGCATCATTCTGCCTCTCCATACATCACAACTTTTATTTACCATGAAATTCACATAATTCCTCCCCACTCTGCTTCCCTGGGCTCAGCCGGTCACTGAAAGGCTAGGAGGCTAGGAAACAACGAGACACATCCAGAATGTGGACTATTTACAAGAAAATTGCCCTGTACTGTTTAAAAAGTCAATGTCATAAAAACATAAAACAAAAGTGGTGAGGATGTTGTCAATTAAAAGAGGCTAAAGAGACATAACAATATCAATCTCTTGCGGTTGCTATGGGCTGAATGGTGTCCCTCCACAAAATTCATGTTTAAGTCCTAATCCCCAATAGCTCAGAGTGTGAGCTTCTTTGGAAACAGAGTCGTTGCAAATGTTATTAGTTAAGATGAGGTCGCAATGAGGTAGGGTGGACCCCTAATCTACTATGACTGGTGTCCTTATACAGACTGACAAAGTGTCGATCTCTGATGGGATCCTGCTTTTTTCCAAAAAGTCATTTTAGAGACAATCGAGGATATTTGAATTTAAACTGGATATTATACACTGGAAATTATTAATTTTCTTAAGTATTACTTTACTATTATTATTAGTGGTATTTAATAACAAGTAGTATTATTAAAGTATTTAGTATTACTAAAGCATTTAAGTATTACCCTTTCTTAGGTACTACCATTCTGTAGGAGAATATCCTTGTTTTTAGGAGGTACATGTTTAAGTGTTTAGTGGTGAAGTGTACTGATGTCTGCAACTTATTCTCAAATAATTCTGAAAAATGTGTAGTCTACTGAGTACAGTAAATGTGGCAAAATGTTAACAGTTATTAAATCTAGATGTATGATATAAGTGTTCCTCTTTCAGCATTCTGTATCTTTGAAATTTTTTAAAATGAAAAGCCTGAGGAAAAATTACTTCTATAATCTTATTTTATATCCTCCATTTATTGAGGAAAACCTCCCTTCTTTTATTTCCGTAAAAATGACAAAGGCCAGTTCCATCCAACTGAAATGGTCACACAACCAGGAGTTCAGGAACTCACAGGAACAGTATAATGGGTATTAAGCCTGGGTCTGTGGAAGATGGTCAGGTACGGACAGTAGAGCTCCAGCCCCTGCATAGCTGGGCTCAAGTCCCAGCTTCTTTGCTTTTTCCTCATTTAGTGGTCTTGGGCAAGGCACTTAAAACTTCTGGGCCTAGTTTCCTCAACTGTAAAATAAGGATAGTAATATGTTATTTTTTGTGAGAATCATATGTTACATTTGTACATGTTATATAATATTTATGTGTGTAACACCAACATGTAAAGCAGTAAGCCGACCACGAGCAGTAGTTGTTGTGTTAAGTACCAAGTGCCATCTTGGGAGCCCCTGCAGGCGATTCAGCCCTACTGGAGAATGCAGACCTCAAGGAAGCAGAGTTGGGGATCTTGCAGGGTAGGTGGGGGTGGGCTCTGTCTCCAAAAATGGTAAGATAATTTTAGCAAATGAGATTGTACATACAATCAGCGTACCCTCATAATTTTGGGTTAAGAGAATTAATGTATTAACTGTGACCATTTAAAGTATGTCACAATATTTAAAAATTCTGTTTTGGCATAACTTACTTTGTTTTTAAAGAGTATGAGGAGCCTCAAAAAATAGAAGGGTTGGTAATTGGAGATCTTTATGCAAAAGTATAAAACTTGATCTTTTTGTCACACAACATATAAAAATTAAATAGATCATAGACCTAAATGTAAGAGCCAACTGTAAAGCTTACAGAAGAAAAGATAGGAAAAAGTCTTAGTGATCTTGGGTTAGACAAAGATTTCTTCAATAAGATACAAAAAGGATGAATTATAAAATAAAATATTTATTAAATTGGATTTCATCAAAATACAGTGTCTTCAAAAGTCATCATTAAGAAAATAAGAAGGCAAGCTCTAGACTGGTAGAAAATGTTTGCAAAACATACGTCCAACAAAGAACTTATATCTAGAATATATGAGAGAATTCTTACAACTCAGTAATAAGAAGGCAACCCAAATTAAAAAATGGGTAAAAGGTTTGAACAGACACTTCTTTAAAGAACATATTCAGATGGCAAATACATACATAAAAAATTGCTCAACATCATTAGTTAGAACCACAATGAAGGCCAGGTGCAGTGATTCACGCCTGTAATCCCAGCACTTTGGGAAGCCAAGGTGGGCAGATCACCTGAGGTCAGGAGTTTGAGAACAACCTGGCAAACATGGTGAAACCCTGTCTACTACAAACACAAAAATTAGCCAGGTGTGGTGGCACACACCTGTAGTCCCAGCTACTCGGGAGGCTGAGGCAGGAGAATTGCTTCAACCTGGGAGGCAGAGGTTGCAGTGAGCTGAGATCACGCCACTGCACTCCAGCCTGGGCGACAGAGAGAGACTCTATCTCAAAAAAAAAAAAAAAACTAAACAAAACAAAAAACAAAACAACAACAACAACAAAAACCCCACAATGAAACATCACCACATATTCATTAGATGACTAAAATTTAAAAGACAAGACCAAGTGTTGGCAAAGATGTGGAGCAGCTGGAACTTTCATACACTGTTGGCAGGAATGCAAAATAGTAAGGCCACTTTGGTAAACAGTTTGGCCGTTTCTTATAAAGTTAAGCATATACTTAATGTAATTTTTAGCAATTCCACTTCTAAGTACTTACTCAAGAGAAGTGAAAATATATGTCCACAGAGACCTGGATGGGAATGTTTATAGAAGCTTTATTCATAATAACCAAAAACTTTGAGGCAACACAAATGCCCATCAGCTGGTGAATGGACAAACCATACTATGTCTGTACAATGCAATGCTACTCAGTTAAAAAAAAAAAGGAGTGAACAAAATCATGGAGGACTATCGAAAACATTATGGTAAGTGAAAGAAGGCAGACACGAAAGTCTACATATTACATACTTCTACCTATACAACATTCTGACTACTTTAAATAAGGGGGTTCTGAGAAAAACAATCTAGTGGTGATATAGAGGTGGCCTGACTTGCAGAGATTTCCAAGGTGGGGTACCCGGTAGGAGGTTGGTTTGGTTATCCTGGCTTGACTTTATCGGGGGTAGGGTTGGGATTTGATTGGAGGTATGAACATAAGAGAATTGTACAGAGACCTGGCTTTTCATTCTGGCTTTGTTGGGTATAAACTATGTATTATTGGGCAAATTACTTCACCTCTATGAGCTTCAATTTTCTCATTAGTAAAATAAGGGTAAAAATCTGGTCCTGAGGAGAGTGAGAGGTAAGCTGAGCTTACAGTACTGACAAGTGACTAAAGCTGAGCTTTCAGCTCCCAGAACTAAAGTAGAACTCTATGTAGATTAATTTCCTTCTCAGTTGGTTTCTTCACCTTGACCCTCATTGACATATGTCTTGCTCCTCCCCTCTACCTCACTTCTTTAGGAAATGTAGGCACAAACCTAAGCTGGGTCAGATGTGTCCCCTAGCCAACTTCTTCCCAGCACCAGTCCTCAGCGGGGTCTTTCTTTGGCATACTTTAGCCGTAACCATTTCATGCTTGGGCAAGTTAACTTCCTTTCCTTGGAGTCTTCTTTAAAGTGAAGAGCTTGGGTCAGAGTATTGCTATGGGTACCAATTTCAGCTCGTTCATTCAAGGACTCCCACCCAGAAATGACAAATCAGCAGAGTTCAACAAGCAGTTGCATATGAAAGTTTGTGGGAGGAGGAAGATCCTCTAAGACCCTTGGGCCTGGGTCTATGGTCCATTCCTCAGTGGAAAGAGGGCCTTAGGGAAGAGTGTATTGGGAGGAGAAAGATGATGAAGTCAAGGTGTTTTCTGTTCCCCCTACCTCCCTGCACAACCCCCTACCCAGTAAAGTTTTGTGTGGTGGGTGGGGGCACTATCCTTTCTTGAAGGAAAATCATTTCTCAGGGTCTGGTGCCCGAATGTTCTTAGCCAGAGGTGCCAATCTCTGCTCTCCCCTGGCACATCAGGTTTATCAATAGCTTCCAATGAATAGTGACCTGTTGCCATATCCCAGCTTCTTCAAGGAATAATGTCTTATGATTTCTGTCAGGCTCAAATGCCAGAGCAATGAAAACAACAACAACAACAACAAGAAGTAACTTCTCAGCTGCCTTCTTGGAGGAGTTGCACAATTGGGGTTGTTTTGCTGAGTGAGGAATCCAGCATGGACTTGCCTTCCTTGTCTGTATTCCTTGTGATGATTAAGATATTTCACATGAGAATAAACTGCCCATTCAGGGAGTGGTTCAGATCCTGGGACTCACCAGACACTGACAGGGTCTGCTTCCCTGGATTTCTTCCTGTCTTCCCTCTGGCCTCCAGGAGGCAATGCCTTGTCTCTGCAGTGGAAAATGAGGTGCCAGCCCTGACTTGTATGGCAGCGAGAGGCAAAGCACGATCAGCAGGCATAGGGCGTGGCTGGCAGCATGGGCCAGCAGCACCCACAGCGTTGGGGAGGAAATGGCAGAGCACCACTGTCAGCCCCATAGCTTCCTCCTCCAAGGCAGATTCTTCCAGCAGGAGACTGAGTTGCCCCAGGGGAAAGAGCCAGCAAAGAGCCACTCGCTTCCTAGGCTGAGGGTGATTGATTTCAGGCAGAGATGCCCTTTTTCTTCAAGCTGTGGCACACAGTAATTTCCCAGTTGTCCTGCTGCATCAACCTGAGTTCTAGCTAGTATTTTGTCTCTGTATTTTGTCTCTGATGGGAAAATATTTTGTAAAAAGACCAGTAGTCACGCAGGCCTGGGACTGGATCATGGTTCTTTCCCTTAGATGAGTAACTTAGCTCTTGTGCCTCAGTTTCCCCATCTATAGGAGATTGGTAAACCCACCTCAAGGAGTCAGTGTGACAAGTGACTAAAGGAATGCAGAACATTCAGTGCAGTGTATGTAAGTGGCGGATACACCATAATGATGATGATTTTTACAGTTGTTTTTAAGACCCTGCACACAGACAAGGATCTCATATCCCAGGCTGTTTTGGCTACACAAAAGTTTATTTTAGTATCACAGAAGTTCTCAAAGTGTAGTATGCTGACCAGCAGTATCTGGGAACTGGTTAGAAATGGAAATTCTCAGGCTTCACCTTGGATCTCCTAAATCAGAAACTCTATAGGTGAGGCTCAGTAATCTGTTTCAATAAGCCCCCCAGGTGAGGCCGATGCACACTCGAGTTAGAAAACAACTGTGCTTTTTCTGTTGTTGCAAATTCAAGCTAAGAAAATTTAAAATGGTATCGCATAATATGTTAATTGGTCTCACTTCACGTACTAAATTCGAAATAATGCCAATCATTATGATTTGTATCATTTTAAAGCTGATGGGCTGAATGAATTTTGAACGATATTTATACTTTACCTACTTAGTAGTGTCTTTTTAGTTGATATCACTTAGAATGCTTTTGGTCACAGATAACAGAAGATTCTGACTCAAATTGGCTTAACTTTACCTACTTAGTAGTGTCTTTTTAGTTGATATCACTTAGAATGCTTTTGGTCACAGATAACAGAAGATTCTGACTCAAATTGGCTTAAGAAATAGGAAAACATATTAGTTAACATGATAGGAATTCCACAGGTGGGGGCATCTGGAAAACATTATCAGGGGGACTTGGCTGCTCTGTGATTCTCTCTGTTCTATGTGCATCTCTGTGTTGGTTTATCCTGAGGATAGGGACCTTATGGCTGTAGCAGTTCTAGATATCACACCCAGACTTGACAGTGCTTCGAGAAAGAAGCCTATTCGTGTGACTCTTTAGGACCCAGGAAGCCTTTCCTATGAGATTCTGGAAGACTTCCACTCAAATCTCATTGGTTATCCCTAAATTACATGCCCACTTCTAAACCAGTGACTAGCAAGAAGGGAAGAACATAATTGGTTTATGTCAATCTCTTGTGGTTGCTATGGGTTGGATTGTTTTCTTCCACAAAATTCATATTGCAGGTCCTAACCCGCAGTACCTCAGAATGTGAGCTTCATCAGAAATAGACTAATTGCAGTTGTTATTAGTTAAGATGAGGTCATAATGAGGTAGGGTGGACCCCTAATCTACTGTGACTGGTGTCATTATACAGAGGGCAAATTCAGAGACTCACTCAGGGAGAACAGGGAACATGAAGGCAGAGTTTGGGGTGATGCAGCAGAAGCCAAGGAATGACAAATCCCGGAAAGTAGCATGGAACAGATTTTCCCTCGCAGTCCTTAGAAGGAACCAATCCTGCCAACACCTTTATCTTGGACTTCTGTCTTCTAGAACTGTGAGACCATACAGTGCTATTGTTTAAGCCACCCACTTTGTGGTACTTTGTTATGACAACCCTAGCAAATTAATACTAGAGGGAAGAATTAGATGTTGGGGAATCCATCACCATGACCACTGCACCTGCCATTAGGTAGTGAATGTTGAATTAATATCTCTACTACAATGTATGTCTAAAATGTGAGAAAAGCAGCATCATGAAATAAAAGGTGCCCAGGCTTTAGAATCCAAAGATCTGGGTTTAAGCTATGCCCCTGGCTAGCTATGTGACTTTGAACCCTTTAACTGTGAAGTCCACCACTGAGCTATGAGATGGGATATCAATGATCAATTATTAACATAAAAGATTTCAAAGACATTTCTCTCCCTCAGTCCACCAATGAGAATACCCACCAATTTTCCACCTGCTTCAATTCTATCCCTACCTCAATTCCTCTCTACCCTGCCCCACACCAGGCAAGTTTGAAGTTGTTTCTGCAGAACTAATTGAGTAGAGAAGGACAAGAGAGTAGAAAAGAAAGAAGAAAGAGAGGAAGAACTTAGCCTCTAGGGAAGGAAGTCAGTCTGTAGAATAAAGATTTAAGAGAAGGAAGGGAGGAGATGAGGGGAGAAAATGTTGAGATGGCTGGGAGTAGAGAGAATTTTGAGGGCCTTTAGCTAGTGAAAGGCATCAGTGAGAGTGGGGTATACGAGATTTAGGAAGAAGAGAAAATAGATTTTCAAGGAGATTTGTTCGGGGTTATGGATTAGATCTCCCTATTACATTTTCAAAAAACTCCAATACATAGTGGAGTTTCTGAGCTTTGGATAGAGAATGAAGTTAGATTGCACATTTGCCCTTCAGGAGTACTTAATTAAAGAATTTAAACAATAAAAAAAAATTAAACCAGCTCCTGTCCTCTAGCCCCACCCTCACCCCTCACCCCAGCAGCTGCCAGTCAAGGAAAGGGGTACAACTTCATGCTATGAAGTTCAAAAAGTGGTGATCGAATAATAAAATGAAGTCTAGCTTGACTTACCATGACCCGTAAAAGTTTCCAGTAAGCTATTCTGATGGAAGAAGTTAAGTGAAAAAACTTCTGAGAATTCACATGACTATATCCTAATCTGGAGACAAAGGAACTGAGGTAAGACTGCCAGCTTAGATACAGGATATGTAGTCAAATTTGAATTTCAGATAAACAATGAGTAAGTATTTAGGGGATGCCTTATGCAACATTTGGGACATACCTATACTAAAATTTTTTTTGTCTTTCTGAAATTCAAATGTAACTGGGAGTCCTGGGATGAAGATGATGATAATATTGATGATGATGGCTAAATCTGGCAACAGTAGGTAATGAACAGGCATTCTGTAGAAAATTAAAAAACAAAACAAAACAAAAAGCCTTAAATAAAAGCCCTTAACTATCCTAGAAAGGCCTCAGTAGGTATAGGTCTCACCGGTCCTCAGGTTCTTTTCTTGAGTGGAGGAACCCTTATAAGCCTCGGGGGAGCTGCCTGTGGACTTTATTAAAATCCCAGTAGAGAGAGAGGCAAAGTCCTTCAGGCTTCATGTCACTTACAAATGAGTTCTTCTCCTCCCTACTGCACCCTGAGGCTACAAAAAATTGGATAGACTTGAATTACCCCAGCCTCTAGAACTTGGAGAAGACAAACAGGCTTCAGGAACAGTAGGATGGAGTCCATAAAGAAAGTTTTTTCAGAGCCACCTACATTATAATGAGCAAAATAAAAAGGTATATATCACAAATATGAAAGCAAGCAATATGTAGAAGGTAAGGAATAGATGAAGAACTCCCCCAAGGAATAGGAGAAAATCTCCTCTGGCCATTTTGAGGCAGCTGGTTTTTGTCCCGGTTTTTTTTTTTTTTTTTTTTTTTTTTTGAGACGGAGTCTCACTCTGTCGCCCAGGCTGGAGTGCAGTCAGTGGCCGGATCTTATGACAATGAAAGAAAAAGAAAAGAAAGAAAAGGTCTTAGATTTTTGGTTAACTCACTGCTTTTGGGAATTAATGGTTAGGGAGATAATCAAGATATACAAGAAACAAACAGACAAAAACCATCTATTTTTAAGGATGTTTGTTCTACTGTTGTTTGTAATAGTTAGTAAAAATAGTGTAAACAGTCAGGGATTGGTTGGTAATTTAAAAAGTGGAATACCACACGGTGTTGAAAAAAGAAGGAATTATACCTGCACTTTCTAATTCTGAGTGAGAATAATTAGGTTATGGAACAGCAGGAAAGGGAGGGCCCTCCTGAGGCTCTTCTGCACACCTATGATCACGTGCTTATGTTCAGAAAAGTGCCCAACGGCGTGTCTGCCAAGATGTTACCAATGTTCTAATTTTTTGCCATTCTCTGCACTTCTCTGTATTGCATTGAAGTTTATCTTTTACATCAAATATGTATCACTTTTACTTAAAACAACAAAAATGCTTTGCCCTCTCTAAAAAAAAAGCAAAAAGCTTGTCTATCTGCCTTCCTTGAGCCAAGAGGCTTTTGAGGTACCTGAAGCACTGTGGGATGAGGAAGACCCAGAAGAAAGGAGACTGGGTTATGTTTGCTTCTTAGTGAGTGGCCAAACACTTTGCCTGTCCTTAGGACAGTTCTTCAGCCACGAGCCCTGAGGTCGTCTTAGGAACAGCTGCTTGGCCTGAAGTGACCTATGGCCAGCTGGGAAGGCAGCCGATGGGACACTGGAGCTGTGGCAGTTGAAATGTTTTGAAAACCAGAATGGGGCCCTGAGAGTCAGCACCCAGCAGCTTGTTGACCAGGCAGCCTTGGGGAATTGTCTCTCGTCCCTAGCCTTGATTCCCTTGTCCATAAAATGAAGTTAATGGAACATACATTATAGGGCCATGGTAGGGATCAGATAAAATAATATACATTAAAGATAATAAATGTCAGTTCCCTACTCAAAGTTTTTCCATTGTGCTGTTAAAATTGGACTTTTATTTTATTGATGATTGGACCTTGGGTTGAGGGCAAATGTATTTGGAAATATTTGTGGCAGGATGAATGTCTTCTATGCCTCCCAGCCTGTACCTACACACCTAACCTTCAGCACACTTCGGGATTTCACTACTTCTGGGAGGTTTAGGATTTTATTATTCGTTTCCAGAACTTGCTTTTCCATGTGCATTATCTTGTTTGATACGTGAGAAATAAGAGTATTTTACTGTAATTTCTATGAACAGAACATGATTAAACAGTTGTCAGAAAATCAGAACAAAAGAGAAGGCTTTGCACTCAAAAGGCTCGCAATCAGCAATAAAAGGTCAGAATGGTGTCTGTCATCTGAGATGGAGGGGGGTTTCCATTACCCCCTCCCAGTGACAGACTGTTGGTTACCAGCTTTTCATCTCTGGATTTCAGCACAATTAAACAGCAGACTGAGTCTGCTGCCCCAGGCTGAAACACAAGTTGAGCACATGTGGTTACTTCTAGTTTTTTCAGAGCAGCAATTTGCATTTAAAATAAGATGAGTTAACTAGTCCTCCATGCTCTTTTCGGAGGGACAGTCTGTCCTGAGTATGGTGGATACCTTCTCTCTAAAGTCAGTTTAACATAGGAACCCAGCAAAACCGAATTGCTCACCAGATTACAGTTTCAGAAGCAATGTTTACAACAAAAAATATTTTGTGGCAACTAGTATACCAAAGCAGTGAATTCAAAACCTGCGTTCCAGTTCAGGCACCAAGCATGGATGCCACAGAATCCAGGATTAAATCAGAACAAATAAACAGGCAGTTTTGTCTCAGATGACAACACGTGTGCTTTTCACAGAGTTAATGTTGAAAAAAAGATGGCTATACAATAAACCCTAGACATATGCTTAGCCTGGGGCTTCAGAATTCAAAAACATAGGCAGAGCCGTGCCATAACTTTCCTAAGTCAGAGTCTCCTGATCAGGCAGATTTCCCTCTGTTGGAGTAGGTGTGTGAGAGTACAGGTTTGACGTCTTGAGAGTCACAAGCATCCTCTGTATGAGAGGAGGGGAATGAACAAGGGCCTGTGTCTTGGGTTGAACAAAATTAGGTAGTGATGACGCTGGTGAATCAATAGCCACAAAACTGTCCAGCACTGAGGCCAAACTCTTCATGATTTTGGTCATCGGTAACCATGGCATTAGTAACATAGCCCATCGTGAGTGTGACTGTGTGTATGTGTGTGTGTGCTTGTGTGTATACACATTCAGTGGAATGAGAACAGAAATAAGACATTTTGAACAATTACCCAATTAGCTGTCCTACAATTACGGGAATGTGACATTCAGTTAAAAATGCAAGGATCATTTTACGTTAAATTGCTCATTTTGAAAGCATCCTCCTGGCTCAGTCGCCATGCCAACTGGTTTGTAAAGTGGTGCCCATTGCTTCTGAGAGGCAGGACACAATAGTATCCCTCATACCATGCCTGAGCCAGCTTTCTTATTTAGCAGAGTTGAAAGTAGGGAGGGAAACGGTTGTGGTTGGGAGCTGGGGGCTCAGCCAGATTCCCCTTTCAGTGATTTCTCAGGCGTGAGGATGGCCTGCCTTGGCCGCTGCATCTGAGGAAATATTGCAGGGGAGAGGCAGGGCAGGGCTGGGAGACCACCTGAGCAGGATGTCATTGTGCAGTCCGTTAGAGGTCTCTTTTTACGGCAGAGTGATGGATGGCAAAAAATGAAAGACAAGTGAATAGGAGCAAAACGGCAGGTTCCAGAAAGTCAGCAGCATCACTGATTGGGGTCCAGCTGGATGCTCACCAATAATTCCTCCTGGCATCCAGAAAGCCACGATGGGGGCAGAACCTAAAAACCGTTTGCCCTCTTCTTTGTTTTCAAGTGCCTCTTCTCATGGTCTGACCTGCTCACCCACCCAGAGCCCATCTCCAGGGCATATAAGAACCTCAGTTTTCTTTGGCATCATTCCCTCCTGGCCTCATGCCCACACATTGCCCACCCATAAAGAGAACACAAGCCTGAATATAGTGGAGCCCACTATTCCCACATGTATCATTTTCACATCCTGGAGCTCAGAAAAAAGGAGCTGAGTAGAATCAGGATTTCAAAGGACACTGGGCCTCTGCTTCTGACTTGGGGGCAGCTCAGATCTCAGAGCCTGGAGAGGGCTCTGCATCCTGTGAATGCTTAACAAACGAAAGCTTACCTGACATGGAATTCCTTAGAAAGCCTCATTAGTCAACGCTCTTCCCTCCTGCACTGTGAAATGTGGTGCTAGTAACAGTCCTATTAACAGTAGGACATTAACCAGCACTTGCATAAAGCAAGGGGGGCTTTCCGATCTGTGTTTATTGCAGGCTCTGCTGCTCCACAGCTGGGAAATGTGGACAGGTTCTTGGGTGTTCTGAGCATCAGAGAGCTGCTGATGTAAAATGGGAATAAAAACGGTACCTACCCCACTGAGTTATTGTGAGGACTAAATGAGCAAATGCATGGGAGGGGTCTAGCTCTGTGCCTGACACACAGTAAGTACTCAAAAATGGTTACCTTTATTACTACATATGTACTTTCAAAACATGACTCGGTGTCAAAGCTGAGACTCCCTAGAGAGGATCCATAGCCCCTCAGCCCTGCACACAGATCCTGGGCCCTGGATACTAAGACATAGGCCAGATGGGATACGATTCAACCTCCACATGACCACCAGTGGGGGCTTTCTCAAAAGGGAGCTTGGAATTTGGGCAATAGATATGACACCCAAAGGAGCGGGGGAAGGTCTGGGGACTAGGGTTGGGCAAACAGTGTTGAGGTTCCAGCTCCGCTGTTAGCCACCTGGACCAGGGAAAATCAAATTAACCTTTTTGTGCCTTGGTTTCCTCATCAGTCATTGAGATTTTGATACTACCTTTCCATCCTGGTTCTTAGAAAGATTATATAAGATAACAAATATGAAAGTGCCATAACAAGTGACAGACACTTCATAAATGTAAGATGGTCCTTTTAGTTACCCTGAACCCAGTGCAGTGCTTCATAATGTCTCCCGGTTTGGAAAGCATGCGAACCCGAGAGAGGGCAGCATGGCTTTCAGTGTGGTGGCTATTTTCCTTAGACCTCATTGTCATTGAAAAGAGATCAGGAAGGCAAGAGAGGAAAATCTGAATTTGAGTCCCAGCCTCCCCCATCACTAAGTAATCTTAGCAAGTCTCTTCTCTGGCTTCTCACAGAGAGGAGTAGGGTCAGAGGACCACTGAGGCTTTCATGGCTTTAGTTCTGTGACTTTTATTGAACTCCTTATCCCTCTAGCCAGAGATAACCAGGTTCCCCTCATAGTCCTGACTTAAAACATTTTTTAAAAAAGCTTTATTGAGGTATAATTGGCAGACGATAAACTGAGGACTCCCACTTCTGGCCAAGGTGGAGTATCAGGGGCGAGAGTCTTGACCCTGTAGGTCTTCCAGGGCCTCATGTTTTAGAGAAAATGGAGCTGCTTCCTGGCTGATGCCTTTACAGCCCCCAGAACCTCATCCTGATTAGGGAAAGCAGCACTGTTTTTTCTAATTATCCTGACATTTCTGACAAGGCCATTGTTCTTTAATCCTAAAAAGATTTGAAATCATTCTAATCCGGCTGGGCTCATGTCACACGACACTGGCTTCCGGGGTTTCCATGAGCTAGAAATGCATTAACATTCCCCAAAGGTCACAATGGGGCTAAGAAAGGGCCTCCAGGTCTGTGATATGGGAGAGAAAGAACTTTGAGAGAGTGATCTTTAAAAAATTGTAACAAAATATTTGGAACCCTGACTCTTTTTGCAAAGAAGCAGGTTTTGTCCAGCTCTTCTAGGCTCCCTGAAAGTCACTACGACCCAGGGGGAGTGGAATGAGCCAAACAGTGGCAACACCCAAAGCCCTTCGAGGCGGAAATCTCGTAGACAGCTGCAACTGTCCTGAAGTCTCTTAAGATGAGGTAAGATTAATCCTATTCTTGGATTATAAGGCCAGAAAAAAAAAAAAAAAAAGACTTTTTAACTAATGTATTCCAGGAAGTCATCAGCCATGTGATCAATCACTCTGTGTACACTGAAAATAATGTTATCAAAGAATAAACAACAACCCAGGAAAAGTCTCCACAATACCAGCTTCTCATTCTCTGCAATAGTGACATTTGGGGCTGTCCTGCATGTTGTAGGATGTTTAGCAGCATCCCTGGCCTTTACCTCCTAGATGCCAGTAGCACCCCACCCCCAGTTTTGAAAACTGAAAATGTCTCCAGACATTGCTGAATGTCCTCTGGGGGGCAAAATGGTCCCTGGTTGAGAACCACTGCACAAGAGCAATATGGTCCCATTTTGGTTTGAAACAAGAGAGTGATGATAGACTATTGTTTTAGCCACAATTTATTGGGTGACTGTTACATGCCAGGCACTGTGTAGAGCATGTTACAAATAGAATTATCATTCCTCTGTGGCTAGTGGATTACAGGGAACTCTTTTATTTTAATGAGAAATACATAAACTGTTGACTTTGGGTCTTCCAATTTCTCCAGTTAATTTGCAGGTTCTCCCTCTGCCTGCCACCCCACCCAGCAAGGAGGAGAGGAACTGCTGAGTAGGGAAGAGATGAGTCTTGGCCCTGTCACTTCTTAGGGGTGTGGTTTTGTACTACCTGCTCACCATGTTTGAACTTTACTCTTCTTGTTTATAAAATGAGGACAATGACACCTGCAAGACTGTGAGGTTTAAAAACAAAATCTGTGTTGAGAGGTTAACTTGCCTCTTTTACTTTCCAATGATTTCCTCAATGCCTGGCCACTGGGGCTGGTTCATACTAGATGATCAATAAATGCTCCTTGAATGAGTAGGTGGATGAAAGAAATGTCTGGCATCTATCACAGGTGCTGGCACTGACACGTGCTTGATAAATGGGCTGGCTAACTGTGAGTGTTGCTGACGGGCAAAGGACAGAGACACCAGGAAGGAGAACAGGACACAAGGGCTGCCTCAGCCCTTGGGGAGTTTCTGACCTGGGAGGATGGGAACAGCAATTAACAATAGTTACAGATCATTAAATAATTGCATGTGTGAGGCACACTGTAAAGAGGAGGCTCAGAGTCCCTGTGTGCTCACACTCACACCTGGCCACAGATAGGTGACACCCCCGGCTCGCTTAGGCCGGGGGGTCTGCAACGAGGCCAAGGACCTGGGCTCTTGAGAAGTTTTAAGTCTGAAAACATTGCTTTTTAAGCTTAAAACAATGAACCTTAATAAAAGTAACCACTTCCATTGAGCTTTGAAACACTTAATAGGAGTTAAAAGTAATTAGGCTAATAAAATAGTCTTTTGTTCCAATTCAATAAGTGCTTTCTCTTATTAACTTCATTGTCCTTTAAGATTTGGATTAAGGTTTGTCTGCATTTGGAAAAGGTCACATTCGCCCAAAGACTGATGGGTGATAACAGTAAGGCAGCCCCTTGCACAGGGAGAGGCCAGCAAGAGCCTGGGCTCCATGAAACTGCATTTCAACTCCAACCCTGATGTCCTGCCTGTCTCCTGGGCATTTTTATCTTACACTGCTAAGCATCAGTCTCGTTTGTACAGTGAGACTCATATCACTGTGTAAGGCTGTATTGAGGATTCGGAGAGATCATGTATGCCTGTAAAGTACCTGGCATGCCTCCGGGTACAAGGAGGGAGGTGTTAGCTGTGATGGCCCCTTCCCTTCTTCCCTTTACTTCAGAGGTGACCTTTCCAAATCACATTTAGTCCTTAAACCTCAGGTCAGGCGATAGTGCTGATGGGAAACCTTACCACTCAGGTTCAGCTGCAAGCCACTCCTCTGGGCTCCTACAGCCTCCCGCATGCTCCCTCTCATGCATCCTTGTGATGGGCTGACCAGGAGCTTCCTGAGGACAGGGGTTGGGGCCACTTGCCTGTGTGCTTCTCCATGCCCGTTTGCTGTCAGACGCCTCCCTCTCCCTTCCGCTTTCTGCTCTGCACTGCCCGGAACTACATTTTCCGGGATCCCCAGGCAGTGGCAGGCTTCTGGCTAGTTTCTACCAAGGGGAGCACTGATGGGAGATGAAAAAGTGGGAATAAAGGAGAAGCCAGGATGCTCCTCTGTCTCTTCTTCCCTCTTCTCTTTCAGGGGTTTTTGGTAGTGGCTGTGTCTCCCTGATAGCTCCTCTGTATGATCCAGCCCTGCCTGGCAGCCCTGGCTTCTGGGTTCTGAAAACACCACGTTCCTCCTTGTGTCCCTCTATCTAGTAATTGGCAGCTTTCTGATGTTGTTAAGTTCTGACTTGCTTCACCATCTCCTATTTGGCTCCTCAGCTTTCCATCTTCTGTGTAACCTGTTCCCTGTACTAAATTCCTCTGTGTGAAATGCCCAGCATGGTTTCTGTTTCTGTGGTGGGACTCAGACACATACATTCTGTGTTCCTAACCTCTGACACAGCACCTGACCCATGATAGGATCTTAGGAAGCTCTTTTTTGGCTGAGTATATTTCCCATTGTAATATTCCCCAAAGGTGGGATTTTGTTCGTCTTTTACAGGCTTTCTTCTGGCCCTCCCTTGCTTTCTGTAGCTTCAGCAAGCCAGAAGCATGAGGAGCAATTACAGTGAGCACCAGCCCCAGAAAAGTAGTGATGAAATGTTTAAAGTTCTTGAAAATTCTGTCTAGTTCATTTCTATTTCATTTTCTTAAGCCCCAGATTCTAATTGTATCTGTCTACACAACAAGTGTAATCAGGGAGCCAAAATTAAATTTCCCCAATCCCTGCCCTTCTAACCAATCACAAATCATGAATGAAAAGAGCAGGTTTAAGTGGAAGACTCAGCTCCAGGAGGCCAGTCCTTCTGTCAGCTCTGTTAGGCTCTGCACAGAGGTGGGACCTACCTCTCCCCACCACTCCGCTCCAGGAAGGGAAAATGCAAACAAGTGACTTTCGATGACCACCTGTCTGCAGTGGCATTGGTCTCAAAGGAGACCTAAAGTGAATGCTAATTTCAGAAAAATAAAGTTTGGGGATATGGTTTGGATGTTTGTCCCCACCACCCCCACCCCACCAATTTCATGTTGAAGCGTGATTCCCAATGTTGGATGTAGGGTCTGGTGGGAGGTGATTGGATCATGGGGATGGATTCATTATGAATGGTTTAGTGCCATCCCCTTGGTGATAAGTGAGTTCTCACTTGGTTATTTTTGTGAGATCTGGTTGTTTAAAAGAGCCCAGAACCTCTCCCTGACTCTTTCTTGCTCTCCTTCTCACCATGTGACATCACTGGCTCCCCCTTTGCCTTGTGCAATGATTATAAGCTACCTGAGGCCCTTACTGGAGGCAGATGCTGGAGCCATACTTGTACAGCCTGCAGAACTGTGAGTCAATTAAACCTCTTTTCTTTATAAATTGCCCAGTCTCAGGTACTTATAGCAATGCAAAAACCGTCTAACACACTTGGTTTCAAATGATTGGGAAGAAATGGAATTAGAGATCTCTGAAGATGCCAGGAGTCTGGAGATTGCTGGGGGAAGGATTGCCCTGTCCCTGCCCGGGGTTGCCTCCTGTGTGGAGGGCCTTAGTGCTCTGGAGACAGAACCCCTGGGTTCAGATTCTGCCTCTGCTACTTACCAAATATGGGACTTTGGCTGAGTATTTCACCTGGTCTGAATGGGCACCTACATCCTAGTCCTGGAAAGAGCTCAAATAAGGACAGAGGAGGTACTTAACAAAGGATTACTCCTACAACCTGGATCTATGCCTTGCCTTGAAGACCAGTTGAGGGCCCAGAATGAGCCTCCTGTGGGTGCACTAGCTCTGCTTTAATTGCCTAGTTGTTCTAAAATGAATCTTCCTGTGCTTTGGAGCAGAAAACAACAGAGGCTACAGAAAGCCCCTGGGGTGTGTCTCAGTTGCTATTGCTCTGACTGTGGTCTGTGAACCCTGGGTAGTCAAGACATAGCTCCCATCTGCTCCTCTTTTCAGTCCTTGCTGGTGAGGAGCAGGTGTTCTTGCCAAGCTTCTCTTCTCTCTCTCCCCTCTTCTTACTTGTTCCAGTCTTTCTCCCTCCTCTTCCCTCTCCTCTTCTTTCTTCTCCCTTTGCCTTATCCTCTTTCCTGCTTTCCTCTTTCCCATTCTTTCCTCCTCCTCTGCTCTTTTCTCCTTTCTCTTTCTCTCTTCTCTCCCTTCCTCCTCCCTCTATCGTTCCTCTACCTTCCTCTTCACTTCCCTTTCCTCCTACCCTTTCACCTCCTTTCCCATCTTCTCTCCTCCTCTACCCCTTCATCCCTTCCTCTTCACCTCTCCCCTGTTTCCTTTCCTCTCCCCACAACATTCTCTCTTCTCCTCCTTCCTCCTTTCTCTTCTCCCTCATTCTCCCCTCCCATCCCTTCTCTTGCTCCCCTTATCCCTTGTGACATCATCATCTCCCAGCCTTAAAACTGGCAGTCACTGCTTCATCAGCTCTGGCCCCAGCCAAGACCTTCCTCCCTTTTCAGCCAGCAGCAGCAGCTGGACTCTTGAAGGGGGTAACAATTAGCCATTGGAGGGTGGCAGTGGTTGAGGGAGACAGAGCATGCTGACCTTTGCAGTCATTGCTCTGTCACCTCATGTACAACAGGCCTAACCCAACACGTGATTTTCCCTTTGGCATCCCCCTCTCCCTCTACCACTGCTGAGCTGTGTTGTGTGTATTTGTCCTCCCCCGTCCCCGCACCCACAACCATCTTTATGCCCTCATCTCCTTTGTGAGATTTGTGTAGCCCTGCCTAGTGTGGCAGCTCCTTAAAGCACCTCTCTTATTCTTCCCTTCCTTCCTGTGACCACTCCCTATCCCTAATATGGGACCTTCACTGCTTCTCTCCTGAAATACTTGATCCTGGGTTCCTCTCCCCACCTTCATCTGTCCTGTCAACAATGACTGCAGTGCATTCCTGATTCATGTCCTCCTAGGGACGAAAAGGAGTGACATCTTTCCTCCCCACCACACTCCAAGAACAAAAGATAGGTTAACAAGAGAAAAGCATAACACATTTATTTAATCAAACTTTTATGTGATATGGGAGACTTCAAAAATGTAGACCCCAAGACCCAGGGGAAACTTTGTATGCTTAGGTTTGATGATGAAGAGCAGATAGCCATGTACTCTTTTTGTATTGGACAAAAAGGGTATAATCCAGTAGTAATAGACTGAATGGGAAAACCCAGCAAGGCCTGTCTACTCAGGTTCTTCTTGGCCTCTCTTTTGTAGCATTTCTTCCTTCTGGGTATGATGCAGGACCTCTCCGGAATGAGGGTCTTATGATCTAATATCAGATAAGGGTAGGTCAGAGAATTTCTTTATGGCCACCTTCTAGACAGAAAGGAGGAGATGAGAGTTGTATTTCCAGGGTTCATGGCTTGGTTTGGGGGAGAGGGGTTCCAGTTTTTATGACCCACCTAGGGGACAAGGAATTATGTTTCTGTGACTTTCTTTGAGGGAGAAATGAAGGGTGAGAGTTAGGAAGCAGGAAGTCAAAGAGACCATGGTTCTGAGGTTGATTCTGAGGTCTTCCAATATCCTTTAGTTCAAAGTACTCAGCACACCAAAGTGCCATACTTTGGGGTATCATTTTCTGAGCCGCAGAATCCCAGACACATCACTCTCCTGAGAAGATCTGGCTCTCATGGTGCACCGACTGAGGCCAAACAAGTGTTCATGACCTACCTGAGCCTGAGAGAACAGCCCCCCAGATCCTGGTCCTCCTGCCTTCCACCATGGGCAAGAACCCCCACCCCACCTCTCCCCAACCCTCCTTGCCTTTTTCTGCCTCGTGCCTTTGCTTGTGCTGGTTCCTTCTCCGCCTGCTCCCATCACCCTGTTCCCATCACCCACTGCCATTATCCAGGGCCTAAACATCTCCCCCATTATGAAGCTGCTCTAGAGAGGGTGACGTCGCTTCTCTTACAGGACTCATTGGACACAGTCAGGGGCCCTAATACTGCATCAGCAGAAAGATGTGTGCGTGGTTCACATGACCTTTGACCACTGACTTTACTCACCAGTGGAGGTGGACTTGGGCTTTTGCTTAAGTATGTGGGTGTGCATATGTGGGTAAATATGTTTAAAATGATCATGCTTTGGATGAATGAGGCAGGGTTTACCAGTGTACTTGCTAACACCTGCAGAGGGCTCGCCTGGGGAGCTTGAAACAGTACAGATTCCAGACCCCTGTCCCTGACCTCAGAACCAGATTAGAGGAGCAGGGGAGGGGGCAGGAATTTGTGTTTTTAATAAGTCCTTCTGTTTGATCTTCACCTTTGGAAATGACTACAGTAAGTGATCTCAGTCTTAAAATTCTTAGAAAGCAAAGAGTTTTCATGAAGGAAATCATCACGTCATCATATATGTATTAATATTGATAAATATATGGGATTGGGGAGGAGAATCTGTGTATAGGGAGAGAATTGACTATTGTTTCAGGCACTGTACCACAGGGTCTTATTCAATCCTTATGACTCCCTATGTAGCAGGTTCTATAATGCTCACTTTACAGATGAGAAAGGGGAGGCTCAGAGAGGGGAAGTAACTGCTGCATAGTCACACAGCTGGAGAGTGACAAGGTCCATGTTCAAACCAAGGGCTGATGCCAAAGTCCAAGCTTGAGCCACCCTGCAATGCTGCCCATTTGTGAGCCTGGATTTTTTTTTTGTTTGTTTTAACTTTCAAGGACAGGTTTTCTTTAACTTTCAAGAACAGGCGCCACTGGTTAAGAGCTAACCCCAATGTCTCTCATGATACTCCCTGGAGGTGGGGTTTTGAGGTTCCAAGAGTTCTTCCCACTGGCCTGCCCTGTCCTCAGTATAAGCCCCAGATGGGTCTTAAAAGTTAATCTTTTCTACTCTACTCCCGACTAGGCTTGTTGGTGCTGGAGTAAAGCATTCCTGCCATGGTTTGGTTCTCAAACAGGCTGAGGGACCAGAAATATGAGAGAGGCAACTTGACTTATCCTATCCACAGTGAGTGCTGGAATGAAAAGAAGGCTCTGGCCCAAAACAGATGCCCAGGCTTTTCAATGGGCGCTAAAACTCTACTACTTTGAGTTCAGATGCATCTTCTTTGAAAAAGAATTATCAGTAGAATGAATACAGCCACTACGAGTCTTTCATACTATATGTAAACTAATTCATTCAGTTACTTTTCATTTGTGGAAAAAATGTACTGAGACTATCCCACTTGGAAAATGAGAGTTTTAAAGTATATTGTTGCCATGTATAATTGAAAAAGTGGCGTGCACATGTTGGGAATGAGTTCATTACTTCCAAAGCACCCCGTGGATGTGGAACTCTTCTGGGTGAAGGAGATTCCACGGTTTCAGACTGGATGTCTTTGCTGGAGGACTTGTCAGAGCTTTAAAAATGCTAATTCTCATTATGAATTTCTAGGAAGGGGATATAGTTCTCCAAATGTATTTGACCATAAACCTTTTCATGGAATCTTAGGGACTCATATCTCCTAGAATACACTTTGCAAAACCCAGGATCAAAAATCATTAATAAATACTAACCCCTTACCTGCACGGAATACTTTACAGTGAGTCCCCAGTGGGCTTCAGACACAACCTCATTCAATAGGGTTTTCTTGAGGGACAGATGAGAGGTCATTTGAACGTGTGGTGAGCAAGGGCAAGCCTGGCAGGAGTGATAGGAGTGGGGATGGGCTCTTGGGGAAGCTCTAGGAAGGTGGGGACAAAGGGTCCACTTCATCGGTACCTCTACTTGGTTCCCTGTCTGCCCCAGGAGAGGGGGTCTACACTTCCTCAGGAAGCTCCCCTTTCTCCCCAGCACCTCTCACTGACTTGACCAAAAAGGCCATGCATGTGAGAGAACTCCGCCTCCTCTGTTCTCCCAGCCAACATGAGGCTCCAGCCAGGCACTCTTCTGGCTTTCTTGTTGCAGGAACATGGCGTGGTTGTTTGGGAGCACAGCTTGCCAGGAGGCCCATGGCATGATGGCTTGATCAAAGGGCTTGAGCCAAGGCTGGCCCTGGGCCACATGGCTGGATTGCAGCCTTTCTATCCATTCCCCTAATCCCATTTAGGATATTCAGAATCAATGAAAAGATCTGATCGTTCAAATCATACCAAAATGTGCTAACACCATGTGCTACCCTTCTGGGGATAAACCTGCCTTACAAAGGGAATGCTTGCCTCATGGTGGGACAGAACGATGAAGGATATGCCTTTTACCTGCAGGACCCCATGAACTTAGGACCCCGTGAATGATCCACCACAAATCCGTCTGCATTAACCACTCTGTCCTTCCAGGTGCGCTATTCCATCTGTGTACCCAGCAGCAAAATACAATTCTGCTCAGAATAATGAACGTAATGTTCTGAAGGCACCACAAGGTTGTGGAAGTATTGACCTATCTATTTAACATCTGCTCACCAGGACCTCTGAGACTGTGGAGGGGGTAACTCAGCAGAAGGACCAGGGCTAACAGGGACTGAATCCTTACCACATACCAGAGCCCGTTGCAAGCACATTGCATGTTTTAAATTGCTTAATCCTCACAGTGGCCCAGTGGAGGAGATGATAGTTTTATCTCTTCTCCATATCATGGTAGAGGAAAATGAGGACAGAGAGGCTAAATGACAGGCCCATGGTCACCCAGCTAAGAAGTGAAGGGGCAGGACTTGAACTCAGACCTCCTGGCCCCAGAGCTGGTGGCACCTGGCATGTGGCAGTAGTTGAGCTACACTGAGCCTGAGTAGACGTGTGGTTAGTGACCCCCTCTGTAGCACAGGGCTGATGGACAGAGGGCTGGCTTGGGCCAAGAGCAGCTGGCACTGCAGATCTGTTGCAATAACTCTGCCCAGGCTGCTCAGGGCAAGGTGCAGACTGGGAGGCATATGTATCCTAAAATAGAACTTTGGAGAAATAATGTGCTATCCAAAGGAATGAGTCTCAAACGAGGATGTTCAAGAATCAGTAGCAGATGCTGTGTTGGCCACAGAATGTTTCTAGGTAAAATACCCTCCTCCCCACCCGCCATGTCCCCCACAAACCAACAAACAAGCTAAGAAAAAAGAAACAAAATAAAATAAACTAAAACAAATTAATAAACATGCAAAAACCACACAGACAGTCATCTCTTCTGTCTGTGGGTAAAACTGACAGCTCTAGAAATAAATGGAGATCGATATAAAGGGTTTCAGAATATGGTAGTAATTTTTGTTTTTCCATTTAATGCTAGGTTTTAAGGGAGGAGAATATATCTATCACTGTTACATATGCATTCTCTTTAAAACCCATCCAGATGCCTTAATGGGGCTCTGTCAAGAGTGGGAAGGTCTCCACAGCTGCTTCTCAAAGCCAGTAGACACTCAGTGTGGGCAGTGGGTAGCTCGTGCTTGGCAGGCCTCCCGCGTTGCTATCACTTCTTTTTGAACACTTGACGGCACACCTGGTTGCCACAGGTCAGCTCCTGCAACGTCAGAAAGTGGGTGAGGAGCTAACAAGCCAGGCCTTTCTTCTGCCCAGCTCTCAGCCCCCTTGGTATCTGGGGGTGGGAGGTTGGAATAAAGAGGACACTTAGGCTTTCTGGGCAAAGTGCATCTCACAGACCCAATCAGCGGACATGCCCTGCAGGTAGCAGTAATTTGATTTTGACCCTTGAATGGAGCTTGAACAACTATAGAAATGAAAAATGCAAAGAAATGACCCTCTTGGGCAGGATTTCTCCTACTCCCATGATTAAAGTAACATGGCCTAATTTATAAAAGGCAGCGAAGCCATGAGGAAGGAAAGGACCTAGTGTGGAGAAGTGTTTGGAAGGTAAGGGCCTGAAAAGATGCTGGCCGGTGAGCTGCCCCCCTAACCTGGCTTTCTGGCCTCTGGTGATTAGAATAGTGGCGTGTGGTGGCACAGGTACCCGCAGGGTGTGAGGTGCAGAAGGGCTTTCCCAGGCTTGCCTATGCAGCCGACAAGGTCCTGTTTTTCATCCAGATAGAGGGAGCCCCAGGCCTTATTTGACCCTCACTCATCCTCGAAGGAGGAGGGAAAAACATGAGTGTGGGAAGGACCACCACGATCATTGGAGTTGACTATGAATTCATTGTCTAAGCCACAGGGACCACTGGGGATTGTATTACAATTAGAAAAATCCATCATCCAAACCAGTGCAGGTAGGGAAAGCCATCAGTGGAAAACACGATGAATGCCTCCCATATATCATCAGCTGACATTGCCTTCAAAATAAAGATCTCAGGTGAAGCAAGGCTGGCTGTGAAGGGCGCCGTGGCTACCTGAATACTGACATTGGAGCCAGGTACCTGCCTGATTCCAAAGTGAGTGAATTAATGAATGAAGAGCCATTCACTGAATGGGCCATTCATTTACAAATGAGCGAAAAAGGATGAAGGAGTGAAAGATTTTTCGCCATTTGAATGCTGAACCCAAAAAGTGCCTTGAAGATTGAAGAATGAAAAATTAAGCTGTCTCAACAGGTATAAGATATTTAAGGATATCAGTTATTGTTCCTACTGCTCTGTTCTAGTACCAAATTAACCTAAAATATTTTGGGGTCAGGAGGACATATCTTATGGAGAGAGGTCAATGCCTGTGGCAGTTCCCAGGCAGAGTGGGTCCCGCCTCCTCCCTACCCCACTCCCTCTCCCAGGCTCCCATCATTATGAGAAAGCCCTGTCCCACCCTCCTCCAGGGCATCTAAATTCTGTGGCTCACATTTCTCCCCAGCTGGTCTTTAGCAGGTTCCCTGTATTTCTCCTTGGATCTCTGCTTCCTAACTCAGCATTCTGAACTTTCTTTTGAATTGCAGCTGTTCACAGAAACAGCCATATAGATTTCTTCCTGGAGTCCCCTGAGCCAGATGGGAATGGCTTCCTGACTATATGACCACATGCATTTGGCTGGAGCTCGGGGTAGGAGTGCAGGGCCATTTTTCTTGTCAAAGCGCCTGGCTAGGTGACCACAGTAGTGTGTGTAAGCACAATGGAGAGGAGCTGAGCAGACCCCAGTACTTACCAGGTACAGCTTGTCCCCCTCAATCCACTGCTTCCAGCCACGGTTCTCCTTCTCCCCCTTTTGCACACACACAAGGACATCACCTTCCCAGGTGACCAGTGACTGTAAAGACAGATTCCCAGGCAAATAAAACATAAGGTCTTGAGGGACTGAACACATCTAAACCTGTAGCTGCAATTCCTGCAGCCATTTCAGGGTCCTGCTTGCTCAAAGGGCAGAACCCTCAGCCTCAGGGAGCCAAGATCTTTCCAATGTCATTTTCCACATACACCCTCCATTCCAGCCAAGCCAGCTTATCTTGGCTTGCTCCGTTCTCTTTTAAGGAATTCAACTCTTCCATTTTTCCTTATGGTAAAGATAGCATTTCAAATCAGTGGGAAGAAGATGATAAATTTCACTATATAATGATGTAAAATTTCTGGAAGGGGAAAATACCTTAAAGTCAACAGAGAAACAAAAAACTGAGGGAAAATGATAACATATCAGATTTGATTTCCTTATATATATAAAGGGCTCCTGTAAATCAATAAGAAAAATGTCATTAACTTAATCGTTCATGCTAACAAAGAACAGGAACCAATAGCTTACCAGGGGGAAAGAGCCCTAGCACATGGCTTCTAAACATAAGAAAAAGATATTCAGCCTCACACATTATAAAGGCAAATGCAAATGAAGACTTTGTTTTTCAGATACAATTCGTCATATGGTCAAAGATCAAAGAGTTTGATAATACACTAAATTGGAGGGAGAGTAGAGAAGCAGGCACTCTCTCTTACAGCACATGGGGATATAAATTGGTGTAAATCTCTTTGGAGGGCAATTTTATATCACCTTTCAAAATATAAAATTGCATATACTTTTTGATCTGGAAATTCTACTTCTGGGAATTTTCCTTCAGGAATCACACTGTGAGAACTGCCCACTGTAGGACAGCAATAAAGGCAGGGGAGCTCCCTAAATAATCAGGGGGTTGCCCAGATGGCTCCAGTACTGCTTTCTTATCCAGAACCAGATGGGTGGACCTTCTCCTGGTTCTTGGGTTCCTCCCAGCAGCAATGCCAACTGGTTAATAGCACAGGGGCAGCAGCAGACCGTGTGCTAAACAGCCAGGCCACAGTGGCCAGCAGGTTGGAGAAGCCGCAGGCCTGCTGAATCACAAGAGTGCTCAAACCCCTGTGTACATATTTACAAACTATTTACCCTTCAAATTTCTCCTCCTTCTGTTCTCCACTTTTACCCCTCCTAATACCTGCTATAATCTGTACTACCCCTAGGTGGTCCTACAGGGCCGCCCACTTCTGTGCCCAAATTAGGCATGCCCTTCCTAAAATGATTACATCATTCCCATCTGAAGAATGGTTCTGTGTCTGTGCTGTTCTTCAGGATAACCCTGATGCTAGCTGATTTTCTTCCAAGTATGTGCAAACTACATTATGCCTCTCTGAACAATATTATGCTAAGGACCAGATGTTTACTGTTCTTGGTATCTTGTAAACCCAGTTGGTGATAAACTGACCTGTGTTTTTTTCCCCAGTGTCCTTGTACATTTGGGCCTGTTTTTTTTGTGCAAATGTGTTTTCTACAGATTGTTAAATCTACCTATTTCTAAAATAATATTTGACCTTGACCATATTATATACTTTATGTACAATTTTATTCCTCCTCATTTTACTCCCCAGTGCATCACAGCATTGTTTGTTACAGCAAACGACTAGAAGCTTCGTAAATTCTGTCAGTGGGTGGCTAGTTAAATATGGTATGGTTCATCCCTGCTATGCAGTCATTGAAAGAATATAGCCGTAGTGTATGGTTTAAGTCGAAAAAGCAAGGAGCAGAGTCAAATGCATAAAGCAGGGAGGGGGGAGTATGTATGCATGCATGTGTTTGTACATGTTTCCTGCAAGGAAGTAAAAGAAACCCTTAATAGTGATTGTCCCTGAGGAGAGAACTGAGTGGCTGGGGGTTAGGAAAGAAAGAAAATTTTACTTTTTACTTTTTGATTTTTTTCAACCATCTGCATATATTCATATTCCCAAAGCTAATTTGAAAATAAAATTCTACATGTTTTCTAAAGGATAAAAAGGTCTCCTCCTCCTTTAGGACCATCCTAAGCCTCACATCTTTAAAGGTCTTGGAGAAGCTCACTTCATAGGTTGCCTTCCTTGCTCTTCTGCGAATAAGATGTTGTCTGGAATAATAATTTGCTTTTTCTTATGACGAGCCTTGGACTCTGAGTTTTCCTCTAAACAGATGAGAAAGGACTCATGTCTTCAATTTGGGCAAGGACGGTGTCGTCTGTCCTCCTCACTCTCAGATTGCCTCACACATGATAGACATCAAATACATGTTGTTTGAATTGATGCCTGTCTCCCCCAGTAGACAGTAAGCTCCATGAAAGAAGATGCTGTATCTGCTGTTCATTTCTGTAACACCAGCCTCAGCACAGTGACCAGCATTGTTGAATGAATCTCTGTTTGTTGAAACATAATCTTGAAGTAAATCCATTTGCCTCCTTGCCTTAGTTTCTATGGTCCTACCAGAGTGCACACACGTCCATCAATATGGACACTGTATGGTCATTGTTCATTTAGTTGTCTGCCTTCCCAAGGAGGCTTGCAATTCCTGAAAGCAGGAGAGGGCGTCTGATTCATCATTTTATCACTAGCTACTGACTTAGCCCTGGCATGTAGAAGGGGCTTAGCAAATTTTGTGGAAGGAAGGAAGAAGGAAGGAGAAAAATGTTAGTGCATGGGGCTTGTCCTAATATTTTATTTTAATAACTCATATTGGACAGCAAGATTAAAAGTTGTTCTGACCTTAAAGTAAATTGGTTAACAATAAATTATGGTAATACTTACAATATTATAGCCTTATTCCTATAGAAAAATAATAAGAAGCAGAAAGAAGAGAATAGTTAAATGAACAAAAATTTCTCAATTTAATTTGCCTTTAGTTGGTGCCCTTCTTCCCTGCATCAAAAAAGATTTTAAAAAGGGGCTCAATTGCCTTAAAAGATCCTCAGGTTGAGGAAATGGATACAAGCGAGGAAAGCCCTTGGTTCTCAGCTAAGGGATAAAGAAGGGGTACATTCCAAGGGCAGATAGCTGTACACAGAATTAAAGAAGAAACCTGGGCTCCCACCATGCTTTCCACTATCACAGTTTCCAAAGCTAACATTGCTTAAAACAGCCCTTTATGATAAATTAGATACAGGCACTGTATCAATGTTAAACTTATAGAAGCTGATAAGTATATTGCAGTTTTACGAGAGAATATCTTAATTCTTAGGAAATACATACTGAACTATTTAGGGCTAAGGCATCTGATTGTTCAGAAAAAAATATTTGTATATTAGAGAGAAAGCATGTGCAAATGATAAAGCAAAGGGGCAAAATGTAATGTGGTAACTCTTGGTAAAGGGTATACAGGTGTTCTTTGTTATATTCTTGTAACTTTTCTGTAAGTTTGAATTACTCGCCAACACTTTTTTTTTTTTTAAAGGAAAATGACAGCTCTTTAAGAGCATTGAAGGACAGTATTCACATGCTCAACCCTTCTCAGTGCACTTTACCTCACTTAAGAGTTCTTTGGTTTGCCTCCAGGGCCCCTCCTCTGACAGCCCCTGTCTGCCACTCCTCTTCTGGGGGCTCCCATCTTCTTCTGCCGTCAGAATGGCATTATTGGCTCTAACCGCCATTGTCTATCCCTGCTTTTCCCTGACCTTACCATCTGCCCCAATTTCAATTACTTATTTCATTATTGAGATATAATTCACAAAATATAAAATTCACCCTTTTAAGATACACAATTAAGTAGCTTTTATTCCGCAAGGTTGCGTAACCATCACTGTATCTAAATCCAGGTGATTTTCTTCCTGCCCCAAAAGGAACCCCTATGTATTAGCAGTCACCGTTCATTTCCTCTATCCCCTGTCTCTGGGCAACCACTTTCTCTCTCTATGAATTTGCCTATTCTAGATGTCTCATATACATCACACAATACATGGCCTTTTGTGTGGGGCTTCTCTCGCTTAGCACATTTTCCAGGTTCATCCAGGTTGTAGCATGAGTCTGTCCTTCATCCTTTCTCATGGCTGCATATACTCCACATTCCATTCCATGGCTATCAATTACTTATTTTAAATTTAATTTTATTTTGGGGTAGCTTGTGTAGTTTTGAAAGGGGCTGTAACTTCTCTTAGAAATCAGCCAGGATAGGAAGTTGGGAATACATGGAACACACAGGAAGGAAAGAGGGGGGTCCCTGACTCCTCAGAGGAGAACTGACTCTGTGATCAATGTGGTTTCATTGCTTCTGCCCTGGGCTGGCATAGAACTGGGCACTACAGGGCACAACATCTACCTCTCCTCCACACTGCCAAGTGGGGAGATTCCAGAGGGCTTGTAAGGGTGACCACGTAGCTGAGATGTGGAGCCCTGGAAAACAATAGCATGAGGAGTAGCACACACACTCTCACACTCACACAGGTGTGTAGGTGTTCACTCAGGCATGCCACCAAGTGTGGGCAACAGAAATTAATCAGACAGGCCAGGCATGGGGGCTCACGCCTGTAACCCCAGCACTCTGGAAGGCCGAGGCAGGTGGATCACTTGAGGTCAGGAGTTCGCGACAAGCCTGACCAACATGGCGAAACCCCATCTCTAATATATATATATAAAATTAGCCAGACATGGTGGCGCACACCTGTAATCCTAGCAACTTGGGAGGCTGAGGCAGGAGAATTGCTTGAACCTGGGAGGTGGAGGTTGAGGTGAGCTGAGATTGCGCCACTGCACTCCAGCCTGGGCAAAAAGAGTGAAACTCTTGTCAAAAAAAAAAAAAAAAAAAAAAAAAAAAAGAAAAGAAAGAAGAAAGAAAGAAAGAAAGAAATTAATCAGAGAGGCTGGGCGCGGTGGCTCATGCCTGTAGTCCCAGCACTCTGGGAGGCCAAGGCGGATGGATCACAAGGTCAGGAATTGGAGACCATCCTGGCTAACACAGTGAAACCCCGTCGCTACTAAAAAAATACAAAAAATTAGCCAGGCATAGTGGCGGGTGCCTGTAGTCCCAGCTACTTGGGAGGCTGAGGCAGGAGAATGGCATGAACCTGGGAGGCTGAACTTGCAGTGAGCCAAGATTGCACCACTGCACTCCAGCACTCTAGCCTGGGCGACAGAGTGAGACTCCGTCTCAAAAAAAAAAAAAATCAATCTGAGAAAGAGATTTGCCCACTCTCTAGCATCCCCTTCCAGCTGAAGGGTTCCAGTGAAGTTACAGGAAGTAGGTAGTTCCTTGGGCATCTGCTCTGCATGGTGATTCTCACAGGAATGACCCATTGTTGGAGGCTGGACAAACTGTCCTGGGTACTTCTCACTCCCTACCAAGGGTGTGTGAGAGTGTCTCTGTGTGTGTGTGTGTGTGTGTGTGTGTGTGTGTGTGTGTGTGCATTCACTCTGGTTTTCTAGTGAAGGCAAAGAGGAGGCAAGCTGTGGGAAAGAGGATTCTCTCTCTCTGCAGGGCTAACTGCTGATTCTGGAGAGGGGAGAAAATGGAACATGGAGAGGCAGAAGAAAGGTAGGAGTAGTGTTAACATGTGGAATCCATTAAGGGCTGGAAGGGTGATTTATTTTAGGAAGAGCAAGTCCTCTACCATCAAAGGTGACAAAGGATCAACTCAGAGAGGACAGGCCTGCTTTTCAAGAGCCCACACCCAAAGCAGAAAGGTGAAGGAAAATGAAACATTTTGCACTGATTGTGTTGGAATAGCAGAGTAATGCAGAAAATTCTGAGATCAATTTTCCTGGCAATTCTGGTGTCTGATGAATTGGCTTCTCAGTCAGATGGTTCACAGGTTCAGAAAAGGCTTGTTGATCCATTATCCACTCAGGGAGGGGTTCCATAAGTGGACATTCCAGGGCCCAGAATCTTAAGTTCTCATGCAAGAGTGCTCTGATGGAAAAATTTCCATCATGCTTTACTTTTCTTTAGCAAAGAACACTAAATATAATTCAACCTTGACTTGATGGCTGCGACTATCAATACTACAGGACAACTTGACTGAGAAATCAAGTGTGTCTAGCTCTCTTGGCCTTTAAGTTGTCACCAAATAATAATAGCAGCTTTTCCTCCCCATCCCAGGAGAGGAATCAGAGCTTGTGCCCATTGCTTTGGGGGAGAGTTGAAACCTCTGACTTTGCAGGAGCTCCTGGAAGCACAGTGTGAGAGTCTCGGGGTGGTGGCCTGATCCTGGGAAGGTCAGGACTCATGGAGAGCGGGGCAGGGCAGGGCAGAGGGTGTTGCTTGCTTTGTTGTGGCACTTGAAGAGCTGGCTCTTTGCCGGGGGTGGGAAGGCGACAGTACGGATACCTTGGGTCAGAGTACTCAGCTCTGTCCTCCCTCAGTTTGGGAGATAGGACAGAAGTTCCAGTGGCTGAACTGGCACAGAGGGAGAGGATGCTTTGAATATTCAAACTGCCCACCCTTGTATAAAATGCATGGGCATAGACAGTGAACAGCCAATTGCAACCATGATAAATGACAAGCCAGGAACCTTCCCAAATCTCTTGGACTGTGTATCCCCGAGGTTCGTTATGATGGGAAGGTTGGGTGGAATCCTTAAATACAACTGAGATTGGACTTCTCCTATTCCTGTTTGGTGGGGACTGACCAGGTGTAATTTGATTTGGAAAATCAAAAACAGGCACACTGAGCATGAATGTGAGCAGGAGGGCTGGTTACTGGGTTGGGATACCACACAGTGATGCTGGGGAGAGCTGGTGTTCCCCTTGCCTTCCCAGCATCTCTCCACTTCTTCCTGCTGCCTCTGCCTTATTTGCAAACAGCTCCTGTGGTCAAGGGACTGCCTCTTCTGCAAACTTGAGTTGTTTCTCCCTGCTTTCAGGGTCCCACCTATATTCAATAGTTCAAACAGCGAAAGTCCGGCCTTCTGATACCTGGAGAGTTGCCTAGATTATCCCTTGTCGGTTAAGGCAATGCTAGGACAGAGCCACACACTTGCCAGAGGCTTCTCTAAGTTATTAGGGTTGGATAAATCTTGACTTCACTTAACCTACTGATTTTTTTTGTTTGTTTAATTTGGACCATTCTTTTCTAAAAAAATGAAATCAGCTGGGATAATCTATAATTGAGATGTTTTATTTATTTTATATTTGCTCTTTCTCAGCAGAATCATAAAAATTTGAGATATTTTATATAAAAACATCTGATTTCTTTATGTCTCCTAAAAAAAAATCTGGCACCTCCAGGCTTCGCTTCTCCACGGCAGCGCTTGACTGGCACTGGGCAGGGCTGCCACCTTTCCATGTGCCCTGGCTCCCAGAGGGCACAGGTGCTGTCCCTCCCTGTGATGTTCCACCTTGCCCTCTTCCCTCTGCCTGCCAGGCCCATGGCTGTATATGACTCATAGGCCCTGGCCCTCGATCCTGGAGAGGTTGAGCTCTTAACCTCTCCTAGGCGTGCCTTTTCCTACTAAACTTTCAATAATTTTTCATTGCCAGCATGATTAAGGCCATCCTGGTCCTCCTTTCCTGATTTTTCCCAGGTTGTTTCTAACATTTTTTTGTCACCATGATACCAAATAGCCAGCCCCTGCACAGAATGTGTGAGTGAAAAACACTAGCCCCAGACAGTACCTTAACATGCCGGTTATCCAGGCCCTTTGTGTACTCGTCAAACTCTACTCCAACAGTGAAATCCACATCATAGTTGCGGAATGTGCTAGTGGTTTTTGTCTTGAAGTTATCACCATCTTGATCAATAACCTTCGTCTGAGTGAGATGTACTGCAATCTTGCGGGTGGCAAAATCAATATCTGTTGGCAAAGGGAATTGTGGAGGTTATGATGTGCTCAGCCAGACTCATTCATTTCTTTAACAAGACCAGACATTCAAGACTAGAGACACAGATTGTGTATAGGCCACCTGTCTTTGCTTAGGTGGGAAACAAGCATCTTACTTGTGGCCAAGTTGGGCAGTTGCCGGGAAACCTAGGAGTCTCCTGGCACCTCCTCAGGATCCCTGATGGGAGGGAGATGTAGCACGCAAGACTCACCCCTAAGCTGCAGCTCCCCAACACACACACACACACACACACACACACACACACACACACACCCCACACACACACACACATGCATACACACGTCACAGCACCTCTATTCTATCTGACCCGTTGGGCATCCTCCTAAGAGTTTGCTGAACAAAAAGATCTGAAGATTTAAAAGAAAAAAGACTTTGGAAATCACCAGTTTTGATCATGGTTAAAGATGAAACTTAGGAAATTTTTGTTAATGTCCACAGTGGGGAGGGATAGTTACAAACTTCCATTTTAACAGCAGACTGTTTTGCCTCAGTTCTTAGCCACCAGTAAAGGTTTGTTTTTTGTTTTTTATTTTGTTTTGTTTTTTCAAGATATGGTCTCACTCTGTCATCCAGGCTGGAGTGCAGTGTCATGATTTTGGCTAACTGCAACCTTGACCTCCTGGGCTCAGGTGATCCTCCCATTTCAGCCTCCCAAGTAGCTGGGACAACAGGTGCACACCACCATACCCAGCTAATTTGGTAATTTTTGTAGAGATGGGGTTTCACCATTTGCCCAGGCTGGTCTCAAACTCCTGAGCTCAAGCGATCCATGTGCCTTGGTCTCCCAAAGTGCTGGGATTACAGGTGTGAGCCACAATGCCTGGCCCCCAATGTAGTTTTAAACATATTCTGGACAATAAATACTCGTTCAGAGATTTCTTCTTCCTCCTCCTCCTCCTCTTCCTCTTCCTCCTCCTCCTCTTCTTCTTCCTCTTCTTCTCCTTCTCCTTCTCCTCCTCCTCCTCCTCCTCTTCTTTCTTCTTTCTTCTTCTTCTTTCTTGAGATGGAGTCTGGCTCTGTCACCCAGGCTGGACTGCAGTGCCACGATCTCTGCTCACTGCAAGCTCTGCCTCCAAGGTTCACTCCATTCTCCTGCCTCAGCTTCCTAAGTAGCTGGGACTACAGGTGCCCATCACCACACCCGGCTAATTTTTTGTATTTTTAATAGAGACGGGGTTTCACCATTTTAGGCAGGATGGTTTCGATCTCCTGACCTCGTGATCTGCCCACCTCGGCCTCCCAAAGTGCTGGGATTACAGACGTGAGCCACCACACCTGTTTGTTGTTTTTAATGGATAGGTTGATAATTGTTTACATTTTTATTATGAAAATGTTGAAACAAACCAAAGGAGTGTTGAATGTCCTAACCGTTGCACATTATAACAAGAAGCTAACCCCTAGTTAAGCATAAAATGTGGCTCAACTACCACCATGCCAAAAAATTGTTGGCCTGTGGAGTAGATCTAGAAAGAGAGGATAGTTCTGAAAATACTTGAATTTCTTCCCTTGTTATGAAATCATCTCTCTTGGTCTTTAGTCGGATATCTGATTCCCATTATGCCTGTAAATTCTCCAGATATCTTTAGATGCCAATTTAAATATTTAATATTTTTTCAGAAAATCCACTGAGAAGGTTTTAAAAAACACTAGGATTTATTCTATTAAAACCCAAGGATAATAATGACCTCAAGAATAAGAACAGTTCAAATTTCTCAAGTGCTATTTCTCTGAGAACTGCAGTGCCATCTTTATGATATGTAAGTGATGACATTTCATGTTGTGCACTGTCCGGTGCAGGACAAACACTATATTGTGACCATGAGAGAGAGAGAGCAGCAGGTAGTTCAGGAAGTTCCTGTCAGTTTGGAGACTGACAACTCTGCTACCCTTCCCATGGTGGCCAAGCATCACTTCCTCACTCTCTCCCCATTTCCTTTCTGACACATTTCCTTTAAAACTCCTTCTTTGCGTCTGGACCTGGTGGCTCATGCCTGTAATCCCAGCACTTTGGGAGGCCTAGGTGGGTGGATCACCTGGGGTCAGGAGTTCAAGACCAGCCTGGCCAACATGGTGAAACCCTGTCTCTACAAAAATACAAAAATTAGCTGAGCATGATGGAGGGTGCCTATAATCCCAGCTACTCAGGAGGCTGAGGTGGGAGAATCACTTGAATCTGGGAGGCGGAGGTTGCAGTGAGCCAAGATTGTGCCATTGTACTCCTCGCAACAGAACAAGATTCCATCTCAAAAAAAAAAATCCTTCTTTACTCACTATTACTCCCCTTCTCCCCAAAATCAAGGAGAGGCCAAATTGGCCACTTGAACCTCACTTTGGGTCAGCAATTTGAATCCACAACAGAATCACAGCTGCATAAGGAAGGGCCCTGGGTATTCCTTTAGCAAACCTGACTTGTATAAAGTCAGATTTGAGCCTGATGGAATAATTTTAAGTAATATTAGCTAGCCGGAAGGTAAAAGGATTATATGCCTGTATCCTAAGTTGAAAAGAGAAGTAAGTTCAAGTTGGCATGAACTACTGCACAAATGCCAGTGCCTTGCTCACCTCTCATTCTCTACTATTTGTTGAGTACCTTCCATGTCTAGGAACTCACCAGTGGGTCCCAAAGCTAGTTCCCTTTCTGGATCACCTGAGATAATGTAAAAAAATGCAGATTTCTGGGTCTTATCCCAGACCTAGAATCTCTGGAGCTCAGTGATTTCAGGTTTTGAACTTTGTCCATAGGAGGCTGTTTGGAAAAAGACTTCTATGGTTTAAAAATTTTGAAAGGTACTGTTTAAGTGCCTACTTGTCAGGTCAGAGATGATGAAGTAAGACCTAGAGAGGCTAGTTTACTTTTCTAAACATACATGGCTGAAGCAGCAATCACAGTGGCTTGGTAATTGGATAGATGTATAGAGAGATTGAGTTGGAAGGAAGAAACAGTGGTTCTGAGCTTGGACGATCAAGGTGAGAGCCAGGGAATAAAAGAGTGAACTAGTTTTATGGGCAAACATAGGGAACTGAATTTTAGGTAAGGTGAATCTGAGAGCCATGCTGTGTGGACTCTTGGTAATATTTGAGATGGCAATTAAGACTCTCTTTGTGTCTAGGGATGGTGTCCCTTTGTGTCTAGGGACAGTGTCTAGGGATGGTGGCTCAGGGTATAACCTCCCTTGGGAAACCTTCCTCACTTTATTCTTCAAACAAACCCACAAGGTAAGTTTTATTTTATTTTCATTTTGCCAGTGCAGAAAAACTGCCTCAGAGAAGTTGTGTCACTTTCCCTGGATTATGTGGTGAGGAAGCAGTTGAGATGGTACTTGAACTTAGGACGATCTGTCTCTAGGGCTAGTGCTCTGCTCCCCAAGCTCTGGGGTAACACAGTTAGACCATCCCCATGTGTGCAATTTCCGTGGCTGCCCAAGATACTAGTAATTTCTGACTCTGTTAAATTTTCTCTGGAGACACAGGGACTGTGGGATTCAGTTGGATAAGCCCTCCCTGTTTCAGGCAGTTTGTTTTCCAAAGCCCTTGCATACTGTCCCCAACCAAACGACAATTGTTTTCTAGGCCCAGGGCTGTATAATAAGTGAGAGCTGAAGCAATCACACTCCAGCTGGGTATATCATCTGGTAGCTCATTTAACTTCACCTCTGTGGCTTATGGAATTGTACGTGAGCGCGTCCCAGCCACACAGCCTGCGAGGCTTGGGGTGCGGGCTGAGACGAATGGTCTCTCAGCTGCCTTTGGTTCTGTGAATTCCTCTAGTCTTCTTGGCCAGCATTCTCAGAGACCCTACTTCCCCATTGTATTCGCCGTGGGGTACAGCTCCATCAGATGTTTAGTGGTCAAAAAAATGGGCTCATAAGCAAATAAGTTTGGGACATGAGGAATTAAAACCAAGACAAGCTGGTTTCTGCCCTATAGAATTTCATAGATTCTTTAACATAGGAAAGGTACTTTATAGCTCCAAGTTGGAGGAAGGGTACAGGATGCAGCTTTTCAAAGTCTTGGGCGGCCACGGAGCCCCTCTGTGGAGGAACATGCAGTCGGCCAGGTGTCCCACACACCTTTCTATGGAAAGGCTCACCAAACCCTTTCTGACACATTTATCTCAGCCACCTTGGCCTTGCAATCATGAAAATACCTGTTTAATTTTTCTCTCTTCAAGGTAACTGCTGACCTGTTTAGGTGGGACCAAGTGGTCAAGTATTTCCGACTTAAAAAATGAACCCTTTCTTAAAATTGCTACAAGCCACTGAAGAGCATCCTCCTTGTTCTAGTGAGTACAAGCACATGCTTGTGGTGTGCAGAGGAGCTGGCAAGAGGCTGGCATGTCACACTCCAGCTCATATTTCTCTCCTTCTGCCCCAAGTGTGTCCAGCTTCAGTCTCGTCACTGGACATTTGGTTCCAGATCTAAAGCAGCAGAGGGCAGTGGCCATATGTGGAGCTATTATTAACTGCATCATCTTGTGAGGATCAAATTTGATGGTATTTGTAAGAGCTTTGCCCAGTGGCTGGCAGCCTGTAATCATGGCTCTGTAAATGGAGGCTGCCCTCATCATAATAGCATTATGAAGCCCCTGATCTCACAGGCCAATTTCCTTAGAGTCCTTTGTGTTTTCCCATATACCCCTTGAACAGTTGCGCTCTGAATCCTCACTCTCGTCCCAGCTTTCCAAATCTCATAAGGCCCAGCCCCAGCTTTGCCTCCTCCTACTCTTTCTTGCCTCCTTCCTTACCTGCTATCCAGGCCAAACAGTTTTACTGCTCCCCTCTACCTGCCAACTGTATTTAGCATTTCCTCCTGCATTTTTCATGGAGTTGGTTATTCTTTCTGGCAGTCTCAGCTCTATGAGGACAAGGACAATGCCATCTTCTTGCTCTGTGTTCCCCACCCCACCACACCATAGAGTCTTGAGCTGGGCACATAGTAGGTACTCAAGAAATACTATGGATTAGTTAATGGAGGCAGTAAGGGCCAGGACAGTGATTATCAAAGTGAGGTTCCTGGGCTGGCAGCAGCATTAGCACCTGGGAACCTGTTAGAAATGCAGGTTCTGTGCCATGGCACTCCAGCCTGGGTGACAGAGCAAGACCCTGTCTCTAAATAAATAAATATAAATAAAAATAAAAGAAATGCAAAATCTGGGGCCCACGCTAGACCTCTTAAATAGGAGCTCTGTTGGCCAGACTCTGCTTGTCCTTACAAGTCTTCCAAGTGATCATATGCATGCTAAAGTTGAGATCTGTGGTATAAACGAGTAAGGGTAAGGGGCAGATGCAGGTACAATCCTATCTCTTATTTCCCTCTGCTTGTCCTTACAAGTCTTCCAAGTGATCATGTGCATGCTAAAGTTGAGATCTGTGGTATAAACGAGTAAGGGTAAGGGGCAGATGCAGGTACAATCCTATCTCTTATTTCCCAGCTAGCTGTGTGACCTTGGAGAAATCACTTTTCCTTTGCAGGAAAATGAGGAAAAGAATGCTCACTTCAAAGGACTATTTATAGTGTAGATTCAGTAAAAATAATGGTAAAATGCTTTACATAGTACCAAGTAGTTTGTCAGTATTCAGTGCACACATTGCCATCCACTCTTGGCCTTACTGTTTGGGTCAAGTAGGGACCAAGTCAGCATTCAGTCCAGAGTGAAAGTTTTGCTCATATTTATGCATCTCCATAGCTGTCTGCACTCCTTGTTTTGCAAGGGACTTGGACTCTGCAGGAAAAGTGGGAATGGTGGCTGATACACTCCATTCCTGTCATAAGGGGGTCTGTCCTATAGGCATTTAATCTAGCCTGGCGACACTTTTCTCTGCGTGGATCAGTTTCCTCACTCTATAGTCTGGTGATGGGTAGAACCAACTTCAGCTCCTTCTCCAGCCCTTTGTGCTAAGGTCTGAGCTGTGCTAAACCATACTTCTGGAACAATAGTTAGGAGATGGGGAAAGAAAAACCATAGGTCATCTGTTAACCAGATGAAACACAGGGGAAGGCTCTAGGTAAAACCACTAAGGAATAATTGAAAATCTACAGAGAAATTTAGAACTGAAGTGTTCCTCTGAGAGCAAGTCTATTTCCACTCAATGGATGTGGAAACTGAGGCCCTGAGAATTTAAGTGGTGGGCTCAGAGCTACCCAGTTAGGATAGCACTCCTGACGATTTCTTTACAAACACCTTCTGTTGTCATTTACAACTAACGCCCCCCTCCCCAATAAAAAGTATTGCTTGTCCCTTGTCATTTACAACTAACGCCCCCCTCCCCAATAAAAAGTATTGCTTGTCCCTTGTCATTTACAACTAACGCCCCCCTCCCCAATAAAAAGTATTGCTTGTCCCTGGTTGCATAGAAAGGTAGATCACAGCTAAAAATATCTATTGCTGACAGAACTGGTTTGTCCTGGAAACACCATCCCTAGTCAATCTTTCTGACCAGTGCCGGGGGAATCTTATTTGAAGACTATGCAAATGGAATTAAGCATCACTTCTCTTCTGGATTGAAAAATGGCTTGGCCTCTTTGCCACCATTCAGTGTTTGCACAACCCAGTAAATCATGTCGCCTCTGCTCTGCCCCAGGGAAGTTAGCCAAATGTTCTGTTGGCGGACTCCTGATATTTTCTAATCAAAAGGGTTTAACTGTGGTTGTAGAACACACACACACACACACACACAGACACACACACAGACACACACACAGACAGATTATAAAAACACTTCCTCTTCGTACTTTGCAGAGAAAATTATTTTCCTGGTATGGTATTTTAACACCAGGGTTATCAAGCATGTTTTATCTCCTTTTCTGGATTAAGGGTATCTCTGAGTCTGATTTATAGCCAGGTGAAATGAATTTCTATATCAGAAGGAAAGGTCCAAAGGCAAGCTATTTCTGAATAATATATATGGCTTTTAGCTGCTGCAGAAGGAAAAAAACAACACTGACGTGACTTTATTAAAGCATCCTTTTCATAACTGCATTTTGAACAATACAAGCCATAAAGGTGAAATATGAGTATGCTACTCAACATTAAAATGCTGTGTAATGCGCTTGTGAAAAAAGCTAAAGTTGCAGGCGAAAAGGGCAGGTGCTCTTTGTAAATTAAAGAGCAAAGAGGTACAAGTATTCATCATATGAAATCTGAGAACCATTCAAAGTGCAGCTTTGATGGGCTTCAAACCTGGACTCCTTAATTCTCAAATCATTGGCACTCTTAGGCAATTGTGAGAAGCGGAGTGTAAGAACAATTTTCTCCTTTTTTCCATGCCACTTCCTGCTCCAGAGAACACATTTAGAAAGGAATTAGATGAGATCCCTGCCTGCTTCCTCCTCTCACTTCCTTCTAGGCACTGGGGGCAAGCTGGAGACCCTGGTGTGCCTCCCTGCTCCTTATGCACAGTTTCTCCTCTCCATTCTTAGTCTACTGCATACTTACTGGGATGGACATTAGGGTGGAGGTGATGCCAACACATGCAAGGGGAGACCTGTACAAAGGGATAACACCTATCATTACCTAGGCTTTTTCCATCCCTCAGCATTTCCCCTTTGAAAGTCCTACTAGGTACCATATGGTTCAAGTAGAGACTTTGGCAAGGTGTATACCTTCATTGACTTGTGAGCACCATCAGGAATCCAGATTTTATGAAACAAATTCTTCATTGGAGCATCAGACATCTATTATCTATCTATCTATCTATCTATCTATCTATCTATCTATCTATCTATCAATCAATCAATCATCTACCTACCTACTCATTTTCACCCAGGGACTCTGAGTGATTCTCTTGCAATGTTTCTGAGGGTCCTGCCTATTTACTTTGGATGCCTTCATTTGGACATACCTTGTTCACAGTGAAGCTCTTTCTTCCCTACCTCCATGTTTCATACCTGCACCAAGAACAGTGTTGAAAAAAGGGATGTGGGTGTTAGAAGCAGATAGCCTGGGCTCCTGTCTTAGGCTCCATCATTTCTTAACCACACGTGGCCATGGACGAGTCTCTCCACTTCTCTGGATTCCTCACCCCATAAAATGGAAAGCATTTCTTCTGTATTTACCTCTGACTGTATCCTGAGCTCTATATCCCATATCAAAGTGCCAATTTTAATACTCCATTTGAATGTGTAACAGATATCTGAAACCAAAATATGCAAACCAGAATTCTTAATGCATGCTCCCCCACCACCCCAGCCTGGTCCCTCCCCACCAAAACTCACTCCTCCTGGTGACTTCCCCATTTCGGGTAATGGGATTGTCATCTGCCCAGTTATTCAGGCCTAAGTCTGGGACCCAAATTCATTTCTATCATTTCCTCTCACTTCATATTCATCTGCAAACCCTGTGAGCTTTATCTCCAAAATATAAGCTGAATCCGTCCTCTTTTCTCCAGCTCCACAGGCACTGCTGTAGCCCAAGCCACGGTCATTTCCTGCCTGGACAACATTGCAGCCTCCTAATGGGTCTCTCGGCTTCTCTGCTTGCAATCTTGCCCTCCTATGATTCATTTTCCATGCTGTGGCCATAGTGATCCTTAAAGAATACAAAGAGGATCAATTTTTCTTCCCAGCAGAAGGCTGGTGTGTGCTTTGCCTTCTGCCTACTTTTCTACTCTCACTCCCCCACCGTACCCACAACCCTTCTGGCTCACACACTTCCAACTCCCAACACACCAGCTTTCTCAAACCCTTGGGCCCAAGTGATTCTCCCCCCTCAGCCTCCTGAGTAGTTAGGACCACAGGCACGTGCTTCCACGCCTGGCTAATTTTTTTATGTTCTATTTTTTGTAGAGACAGAAGTCTCACTATGTTGCCTAGGCTCATCATGAACTCCTGGCCTCATGTCACCCTCTTGCCTTGGCCTTCGAAAGTGTTGGGATTACAGGCGTGAGCCATCACACCTGGCTTCGTGTTCTTGAATACACCCAAAACCTTCACACTTGCTGTTCCCTGTGTTCAGAATAACACTTGTCAGCATTCAAACCCGGGCTCCGCTGTCACCCCTTCAAGCCTTCCCTGACCACCAACCACACTCCACTCCATTATTCTTTTAATTTTCCTCCCAGCACTCACCACTACCCAAAATAACCTTAAACTATTTGTTTACTTTCTGTCTCCTCACTAGTATGTAAACTCCATGTCGGCCGGAAACTTGTCTCCTCATTTCCCACTACACCGCCAGTGCCTAGAGCGCTTCCTGATGTGTCATAGGTGCTCGATACATTTGTTGAAAACTGAATTCACTAAAATGAAGAAAGGTATTTAAAGCTCTAGTGTGATGCGTATCATGGTATGAGAATAATTTGTGCATGCGCTCACCCGTCATGCTAGACTGCAGGCTCTTAAATGGTCAGGATGAGATTTTGCACATGGCACATACTCCAGAAATATTTTCTGGCAGAAACCACCTAGATGGGAGCTGTCTGACTTCAGCCTCTCAGGGCTTTCCCTTCCTGGTGGAGCTTTCAGAGACCCACTAGAACTGATTGTGATAGCCACGGCACTTTTAAGTCTGTGCATGTCAATTTAAAGGAAAAGGATGTTCTTCATAGAAGACAATCCTCATCTGCATTTGTGAATTAAGAAAATAATGGGTTTTCCCCAAATAGTTACAATTTATGGCATAAAAATTTCCTAAAAGATGTATCAATTTAACATTATCCAGTTTTTGGACACATGCTTCCCCATCTTCACTGGTTAAAGTTATGTGATGGTTTTTCATTTTCTAGGCTGACTCCTCCCTGACTCTTGCTCCTCTAGTCACCAAATCCAGCCTATTTCCTGCTCTGGACATCTCCCTGTTCACCCTTTCTGGGTGCTGCTCTCAACACCTTCCCAGGGTCGTTGTAACAACCTCTTGAGTTCTCCGACAGTCTGCTGGTCTATTCACTCTGTCTCTGTTAGAGTGAGAATTGATAGCATCTCTCTCCTCTGCATACAATTTCTTCCTAGACCTCTCCTTGTAAGGTGAAGTTCATGTGTAGCACACTGACTTAAAGAGCCTGTTGCTTTTCCAGACTCTTCTTTGGCCTCCTCCTTGAACTTCACCCTCTGGTAATACAACGCCTTCTGGTGTCCCAGGCCCGTGCCTGTGCACATGCCCATTGGGGCTATGCTTGACTCCATCTCCACATGGATAACTCCTGCTCTTCTTTCAAAACCCCACCAAAAAGTATTCAGGAAGCCTTCACTGACTCCATGTACTGTGGCTCCTTTCACCACCATGCACACACTTCTTGTAACTATTGTTCTTTTGATAGCCCCTTTGAGCCCAAGGCATAGAATCTCAACTGGCCCATCTGTGGCAGATTATATTTTCTTAAATGGCTGCAATAACACCTCTCATCCTACATGCTGTTCTTACAATGCAATCTTGACATTCATCCCACTGAGAGGTGGGGTCTATGTCCTTTTTCTTTGAATGCAGGCAGGCTTGTACCACTTCAACCAATAGAATATGGTAGAAGTGGTACCTGGTAGCTTCTGAAGCTGGGTCATAAAAGGCCATGCAGCTTGTATCTCTTCTCTTTGGACACAGCCTGCATGCTGTGAAGAAACCCAGGTCACTTGGGGAGACCACATGTAGATGTTGAAGCCAAGTTAAGGTCTCATCTGTCAGCCAGCACCAACTGCCAGACGTGCATATGAGTGAGGAAGCCTGAGATGGCTCCAGTCCCAGGTGCTGTCCAATTGCAACCAAATGAGAGCCTTTGAGCAGGAACCATCGGGATGAACCCAGTCAGCCCCCAGAACCATGAGAAATAATAATTAAATGACTGTGGTTGTTTCAAACCACTACATTTTGGGGGTGATTCATCAAACAGTAATAAAAACCAGGAATACCATTTGTGCATGGCTGTAACGTGACTGCTTGAGAACAGATTCCAGGGTTGGTTCTGCTTCAGATGGCACAGTCCCTGGCATCCAAGGCACCTTCTAAAGCTTTGATAGAGAAGTTGAATGATTCCCACCTGGGCAGAGTTAATGAACTCTCTCCCAGTATTCTTTCACATTACGGAGACCTCGTTATGTCTGTCCTCCTTGGTCTCCCCTTTAAAATGAAGACCACCCCTCCCACTCCTTCATCCCCTGATCTGACCTGAAGGAGGACTGACTTCAGGACATGACAAATTCCTCAGGGCAAAGGAGTTCACCAGCTGGTTTCCCCACTGTCAAGAAAGAGTCTGGGGTGAGAAACACCAGGTGCCTAAGAAGGCAGGAGAGGAAGTACCACTGACCTTTGGCTCACTCACCTTTTGAACTCTTAATGACATCATTTGTGGCAAAACCAAAGGTTGCCATGGTGTGTTACTTTGCTGAGGCTGGTGGCTGAGTCATGTTGGGAGGCCAGTGTGTAGAGTGAGTCACTGGGTTAGTGACAAAGCCAGTTTACTGCCCAACCCCACGTCTCAGTAGAGTTGCTCTTTCCTTACTGAACCAACAACTAGGCCCACAGAAAAAGCAAACTCTCTAGTGCTAGGGGTTAAAGTATTAGAAATCAATGATTCTTAGACAGGGAATGGGCATCATCCTTAACAATAGTCACACATCTGGGGATGTCTACACATACTCTTCCCAAATGCTAAGGGTCTCACTGCTCAAAAGGGTAAGGAAGGCAAGCTTCGTTGACATCTCAGTGTTGGGAAAGCAACCTGCCTCATGTCCTGGGTGTGGAGGAAACTGTTGAGATCTGTTGGGCTGCTTTTAGCAGGTTAGATTGAAGGGGCAGCTCTACCTCACCTGCTTCTAGCTGAGCCACCTGAGACCTGTCTTCAGTCACTGCCATGACTGCCCCACCCATGTTCCCATGGCAGGTTGAGAAGGACAAGGGATCCCACCTCAATACGTATGGTATTAATCTTAACCAGTGGAGTGTCAGCCTAATACTCTACACTGCAGAGATCATGGGACAAAGAGATCAAACGACTTGCTCATTAGAGTGAAATCAACGTAATGTGATGTTAAATTGGAAGTTTTGGCTAAAGCTTTAAGAGACAATAAATATTTCATACCAAGTAGAATTACAAAGTCCAATCTGAAACCTCAATGATGAAGACATTCAAATATCACATTCACAACTTGTGAGCCCCTCACTCACATTCAAGGTGTAAGTTGGTGTGAAAAGAGTTCAGAGGAAGTTGTTAGAGGTGTTGTTAGAGGCAGGATTTCTTGGAGAGAGGTGATGGTGTACTCTGCATCCTCCCAACCCCCAGGAGGAGAAAGGGAGTGGTAGGAATGTTTGCTTCTCACCTTAAGCCTAGAGAGGTGGGCTTTAGGGGTCCACTCTGCAGAGCCATAAACTAAACAGAGCCTAGCTTTTAAATCTAAGTCATCATAGGACTTTTCATTATTTAAGCATAAGCAGCAAAAGACACAAGGTTTCTTTCTAATTATATTACTTGACTCTGGCTTATTCAGCATACTCTTGAAACCTTGAAAGTTCCAAATAACCCTTGTTAAAGTACTTTTAATTGCTCAAAACGACAACTACATCCAATATCATCTGGAGGGACAGGAAAGGCTGGGGCTATTATCTCTATTTGCCAGATGAGGAAACCGAGGTTCCAAAAGGTTAAAAAAACTAGTTCAAGGTCCCAGAGCAAGCCCTGGACTCTCGTCCCAGCTATGTTGACCCTTCTGCTTTGGTTTCCCCATCTGTATAATCTTGTTCAGAATTCTAGTTCCAAGCTATGCTCCAATCCATTTACCCATGTGTAGAATCAGAATCCCATTTCTATTGGCCACTCCTGGTACTAAAAAACACAGGTGCAACAGAGTTGAGGCTGGGGCTCTGGTAGGAGGATTTTTGCCTCTTTCTTCCTCCCACCAACTACGTTGATGTAAAAATCCTGCTAACCAGAATGAAAAGGAAAGCTATTTAGTGTTAGAAACCAGTGTAAAGAACATGAAGAGGCCAGGCACGGTGGCTCATGTCTGTAATCCCAGCACTTTGGGAGACCAAGGCTGGCGGATCACGAGGTCAGGAGATCGAGACCATCCTGGCTAACACGGTGAAACCCTGTCTCTATTAAAAATACAAAAAATTAGCCAGGCGTGGTGGTGGGTGCCTGTAGTCCCAGCTACTCGGGAGGCTGAAGCAGGAGAATGGCGTGAACCCGGAAGGCGGAGCTTGCAGTGAGCTGAGATCGTGCCACTGTACTCCAGCCTGGGTGAGAGAGTGAGACTCCATCTCCAAAATAAATAAATGAAAAAAACAAACAAACAAACAAACAAAAAAGAGAACATGAAGAAAGAGCTTAGTTCCACAAATATGAAATATATCACAGCTTTCCTTGTTCACTGACATGGTGGACATTTTCAAGCTAGAAGTTTACCACACCAAAAAACTCATGATTTCCACTCTTGGAGAGACCTCCCACTGTCATATCCAAGTTATTATTGTGCCTCTAACTCCACCCACTGCCATTTCTCTCATTCTACATGTGGAGGACGTTCTAGCGAAGTAACCCCATATGTGGAGAACTTTAAAGCTAGAAGAGGTGATAAAGAGGCTGCTGAGGGATGGAATAAGGACAGGCAGCCAAAGCCCCTTGCTCAGCACCTGGAGCACAGGAGCCACCCAGCAACTGTGAGCTCCCCTCTGGGGACCCACTCACTCTAGTTCCAGGCAGAACCTGTAGGCTGGGCAGGGCTACGTGTTTTCTGCCAGTTCCACAGGGAACCCACCCTGTGGTGAACTCAGGGCATGCACCAATTGGTAGCCCTTGGCCTGGAACCCAGTTCAGAAGTTATATAAGCAGTGGGTTGTTTGTGCTATCTGACAAAAGCCTCTCTTGCCTTCCATGAGCTTGATTTTCTCTAGGTTGAGAGATTTGCTAGCTATTTCTTTTCTGCTTCCCCATTACAAAACTGATAAAAGAACAATGCAGGGGTCATTGGTGGATAATATCAGGTCCAAGTGGTTATCAAAGAGATGGTAGTCACAAGGCAGGGGAGCAACTGGGTTATCCTCTCAAGTTTGGCTTTACTCCGTGTGTGTGTATCCTCCTGACATACACATTCAGTGTATGTTTTCTGTGGGCCAGGCACTGTGCTAAGGCATCCTAGACATAATCTCATTTATCATTATTCCCAGTTTCCAGATGAGAAAACTGAGTCTCAGAGAATTTCTATGATCTGCCTAATATTGCACAGCTGTACATGAGGCATGAGGATTTGCACACAGGTCTGTTGAACTCCATAGCAGCACTGTCTGGAGGGCCAGACCACAGTACTCCCAACAACAGCTTCCTTCCCCATCCCCAGTCTCCTCCTTACCCAGAGCCTTCATGTAGCCCTCAAAGTTTTCATTACTCTCCATCTCCCAGGTTCCATTCTGGTCCCTTGTCATGGTGGTGGCCTCTGGTTCAGTGAGGGTGTGTGGTGGATGGCAAGGAGCAGGCTGCAGGGAGAATGTGTTGGAAGGAGCTGCTTTTATAGCCTAGTGGACCAGGTTTATGACTCTGAAGGTAACAGGTTCAAAGGGCAGAAGCACAACTCAAAAGAACTTTCCTTTGCAAAGTTCAGCGAGACTATAGGCAACCCAGGAACAAAGTCCTGGTATGGCCAGGCGTGGGTGTCCCAGTGACCTGCACCATAAGCAGGGCCCTAGAGCAGCTCATTTTTGGCTGGCTGGGCCCCCATGGGCCCCTTGTCCCACACAGAACATTTCATCCAGTACTGGAAGAAAACAAACATTCAGGGTCTACCCCGCTTGTACTATGGGTCACCAATACCCAGGCCTCAAGCCTGAAGTCTATCAGCCATGAATCCAGCACTCGTAGCAAGGCTGGTGAAACTGAAAAGACAGAATTCACACCCATGGAGCTCTACTCTACTCTGTTCCAGGGAGCTTTCATACTTCATTTTGTTTCAGCTTACAAGAGCTCTGTGAGTTATGTTTAAGCATCCTTATTTCACAGATGAGAAAGGATCATGGAGGTTAAATCACATGTCTAATCACAACTTGTAAGTGGTTGAGCCAGGATTCAAACTCAGATGTGTCGGGCTCCAAATCCTTTTCTTCAACAGTGTGCTAGGTCAGCTTTGAAAGAGGTTTGGAGCCTGACTTGAGAGCCCAATTCTCTCTTGCTTCCCTGTGGAAGCAAGGTGCCCTGTGGACTTCCAAACAGCAGGGTGAGACATGAGAAAAGTGTTTTCAGGGAACATGATTCTGCTAAAAGCAAGCTGAGCCTGGAGGGAGGCCAGATGGAGGCAGAGGGTCAGTGGAATTTTGCTTTAAGACCCAAGGGGAAAGCTGAGAATCACCTGGATCAAAGTAGGGGCATAGCTGGACAAGGACCCTTGGTTCAGGAATGTTCTCCAAATGGCTGTCCCAATGGAAATGGGTTAGTTTATTGCTCTGACACTCTATTCCAAGATGTGGTGTCTGAGAAGTGACTGGGAAGAGTGGAGGTGTGGGCTGAGATGGACATACCATGAATTCCCAAAGTGAGACCTATTTTGATGATGACACCGCGGTTCTCATATATGTATCCTTGTGCTGTGAAATCTAAGTAAATGGCTCTGTGTGTGGTATGAGGGATATAAAACAGCACATTTATCTTTCAGTAAATATACTGGAGTTAGGAAGACAGAGTGAAAAATGGCCCAGCTGTTGTCAAAAGGCCAATGGGGAAAGGTAAGGGGTGAGAAAGAAATAACTACCACAAATGGAAAATGAATGGAGGGAGGAAGGAGAAGACAGATAAGAAACCTTGGAGATTCATCCTGTGAGGTCCAGCCAGAAGCTGCTGTAGACTGAGCACTCAGCCTCATGGGCTGGAGAAGTAGATATTCCCTCCCAGGCTCAAATTTCAGGGCCTCCACTGTCCCTCCTGTTGGCAACTGAGTAGCCCATAGGCCTCACCTGTAAGAATGTGTAATGAGAAGCTGGCCTGGTAGGGGAAGGGGTTGGGGGCAAGACAGGAGTTGCTAATGGCACTAAGCCAGGGGTTTGGGGTTTCACGGGCATTGAGGGAGGAGGAATTAGTTTTGGTGTAAGATGCAAATTTGAAACTGAGATGCCTGTATAAAGCCAAGCACTTGAAGGGCTACTCCCTCACTGAGGGTGTAAATTAGTCAAAATCTGCAGCGACAGACAAGAAAAAAGTTTGTCTATTTGGCATGGGATCTACATAGGTTAAAAAAAAGTTCTGTTCTGCTCTGACTTTGGTTTGGGGTTTGAATTTATCCTTTCTGCTAACTAAAATATTAAAATAATAAATGTCATTGCTTGTTAACACTTTAAGGCTGCCAGGAAGAAGTAAATGTAAAAGTTGTGTAGAGGAACACACCTTCAAAACCAGATCAACCAGAATTCTGTGTGATAAAGCCATGCCAAATATGAGCTCATAATCCACAATTGTAACACACACTGACAAACCCACACAAACTGATGCTCTTTGTAACCCACCAAGAGCATCATCAGAAGAAACATGCAGTGAAATTAGATTTCCAGGAGTTTCAGTTAATAAAGTCAAATACAGACTATAAAATCATTATGTTTAAAATGAATAAAGAAAATTAAAAAGCACTGAAAACATGAAAAAGGAATAAAATAATGTTTTTAAAACATTAAAAATTAAAAAAGAATCATTATTAAAAATATAATCACTAAAATTAAAAAGGTAATAGATGGATTAAACAGTTGATTAAACACAGCTTAAGAAAGAATTAGTGAAATAGAAGATGCAGTCAAGGAGATTACCCAGAATATATGTAACACAGAACACACTGTGATGCAAATTTAGATAAAAATAAAATTCTAAAATTTCCCAGAGAGAACAAAGGCCACCATACAGATTACATAAAAAAGAACAATGTAATAATGAGATCGATATTAGGCTTTTCAACAACTCTGATGGAATATGAAAAGGGAGCAATATCTTGTAATAATGAGGGAAAACACATTTGAATAAAATACTAAGCCCAGTCAACTATCATTCAAGCATGAGTTTCAGATATACTCTTACCATATAACCTTAGTTTCAGATATACTCTCGTACTTGAATGATATAAAAAAGTTTCAGGGCTGGGCGCGGTGGCTCAAGCCTGTAATCCCAGCACTTTGGGAGGCCGAGACGGGCGGATCATGAGGTCGGGAGATCGAGATCATCCTGGCTAACATGGTGAAACCCCGTCTCTACTAAAAAAATACAAAAAACTAGCCAGGCGAGGTGGCGGGCGCCTGTAGTCCCAGCTACTCGGGAGGCTGAGGCAGGAGAATGGCGTGAACCCGGGAGGCGGAGCTTGCAGTGAGCTGAGATCCGGCCACTGCACTCCAGCCTGGGCGACAGAGCGAGACTCTGTCTCAAAAAAAAAAAAAAAAAAGTTTCAGATATAATAGCCACAATATGCAAACAACCCAGACTTCCATCAACGAGTTGATGGATAAATAAATTGTGGTATATTCACACAATGAAATACTACTTGACGGTAAAAAGGAGCACTCTCCTGATATACACAACAACAGAGATGAATCTCATAGACATTATGCTGAGAGAAAGAAGCTTGACACAAAAGATCATATACTATATAATTTCATTTACATGAAACTCTGGAAAAGAACAAGCCTAATCTACAGTGATAGACAATAGATCAGTGTTTGTGGGTCTAGGGAGAGCAGGTAAAGGTAAAACTCAAATCTACCTCTTGATCTGTGCTTTCTTATTGTATGCAAATTATACCTTAATAAAAAAGGTGTAATTATGTTGATTGTTTATATAAAAGCAATTTAGTACAAACTCAAACTAAAATCCTGTATTATACATACATGAATGATGTGAAGTAAACTTGTACTAAGGAGACTGTAATTGCTGATTGACTATACGTTTGTGATAAATATTAGTTTGTTTTTTTTTTTTAAATTAAGACTAACCCTTATAGAGCAGAGGTTCTCAACCTCTAACAAGCATTAGAATCATCTGGAGGCTTATTAGAACACAGATTGCTGGGCTCCACCTCTAGAATTTCTGACTTAATGGGTTTAGGTTAGGGTCCAAGAATTTACATTTTTAAATAAGTTCCTGGGTGCCGCTGCTGCTGCTTGAGGACTACAATTGAGAACTACTCTTTTAGAATAACAGAAATCAAAGAGGAAATAGAGAGGGAAAATAAAATCCTAAGGTTTGGAGTCAGCCACACCAAGTTTTAAATCTAGGTTTCAGTGCTTCCTAGCTGGGGGGTCACTAACATTTCTGAGTCTTGGATTCATTCTCTGAGAATCAGGGTCATCGTAAGAATTAAACTACACCAAAAAACCAAAAAGCTCTTAACAGAGTCCTGGCACATAGTATGTATTTGTTTCAAGATAGTAACTAGATACGGGGGCAACAGATCAAACTCCTAGTAAATGTGTGACTTGTCCTAGGCCCTCAACAAAACACAGCTTCAGCATATTCTTCTGTTTCATATCTATGCATGTGTAGGAACTGGGGGTGGTATTGAGGGAAAAAGCGAGGGATAGTGGATGAGAAAAAGCAATTGCTACTCAATAACTCAGCCACTATTGTCCCCTACACCTTCCATTTAAGGAACACCACAATCTTAAAATTGGTAGCAGAGCCCAATTTCAAAAGTTCTGTCCTAGGGCTCCCAACTCTGTCCACCACACTCACAAATCACATACCTGGACGTTGCATTTTCTCAGTTGCCTGGGTGACTCCATTTCTGAATTTATTTACCTAAGTACTTGTGGAATTCTTCAGGTAACTTTTAAGACTGAGGAAAATGATCAACTATAACCAAACTTTCCAGGGTAGAAGAAGCTTTCTGGAGACTACATGAAAAAGTGCAGAGGTAGATCTCCCTAGAAGCTTGGTTCTGAGATAAATCAGTCAGCTAAGAGTGAGCACAGCAAGGACTCTCAGGAATTTACCTGCTGTCCTCGGGAGCATCTGACTACAGCAGCTGGGCTCCTGGGCTGGCTTCCTACAGCCAAGCAGTCTCTCCCTGGCCCAGGCCCAGGCCCACCCAGGCTTGCCAAGCTCTGTCCTGCTTTCTTCTTCCTCTTGACGTAAGAAGGCATTCCCTCAGCAGGCAAAGGGCCATTGGCTGGATGTTTGCTCAGCTAAAACACAGGTTTCCATTCCTGGGCAATGCCCCATGACTTGCCCATCTAGCTTAATTGAAGGTTCTCAGTATGAGAACTAGATGCTCCATTAAATTTGTCCTCACATGGAGGCCCCAGGGGAAAGTATGTCTTGGAGTTCCCTCAGTCACTAGGTAGGGCTGGGTCTAGTCTTAATTTTTCATGTAAATTGTGCCCCTTCTTAAGAAGGCAGAACAGGAGAGCAGGGGGATCACAAATCCTCATCCCTCCCAGGGCCATAAGGACTCAAATTGTTCTGGTCCAAGAAGGGGCCCTTCGCAATCCCCTTGTCCTCTCCAACCTTCCCCCGCCCTCTTACAACAGTTGAGAATAGATAGTAAGCTGGGAGTGGTCAATCCAAACCACCTCTTCCCAAGGGAGCTGTTCCTGCCTCTCTACCAAGGATCCCTGGACTGCCCTTGGCAATCCCACGCAGTGGAACTTGAGATTCCCTGACTTTTCTTTCCACTAAACCTAAGGAATGTCTGACATTTTCATTTGACATATTATGGAAATCTTTGCAAATCATTTCATATGATCTACTTCATTCTTGTTTATCTATTCATGTTTCATTGCATTTTAAAACAGGTATTAATGTAATAACATTCACATGGTTGGAAATTCAAGCAATATTAGATACACAATGAAAAGTCTGGTTCGCTTATGTTCATTTCCCACCACTGCTACTGTGAAACAGGAAACCATTTGTATTAATTTCTTGCATATCTTTCCAGAGTCGCTTTATAAAATGAAATATAAAGATTTATTTTCCCTCTTGTCTTTTTAACCAAAAAGTAGAATACAACAAACTTGAATCCTCATTTTTTTTTTTACTTACTAGTATCTTTTAAAAAAATAATTATTTTTAATTTTTATGGGTACATAGTTTTTTTATGGGTACATAATTTTTATGGGTACATACAGGAGGTATTCTGATATTGGCATACAATGCATAATAATCACATCAGGGTAAATGGGGGTATTATCACCTCAAGAATTTATCCTTTATGTTACAAACACTCCAGTTATATATTCTTTTGGTTATTTTTAAATGTACTATAAACTATTGTTGACTTTAATCACCCTGTTGTGCTTTCAGAAAATACTCAATTTTATGTATTCTTTTTTGTACCCTTTAGCCATCTCCACTCCCCCTTCCCTCTACCCTTCCCAGTCTCTGTAATGATCATTCTATAATACTTTCCATCTCCATGAGTCCAATTGTCTTAATTTCTAGCTCCCACAAATGAATGAGAACATGTAAAGCTTGTCTTTCTGTGCCTGGCTTATTTCACTTAACATGATGTCCTCCAGTTCCATTCATGTTGTTGCAAATGACAGGATCTTGATCTCTCTATGGCTGAATAGTACTCCATGGTGTATATGTACCATATTTATCCATTCGTCTGTTGATTGGCACTTGGGTTGATTCCAAAGCTCAGCTATTGTGGCTAGTGCTGCAATAAACATGAAAGTGCAAGTGTCTCTTTGATATACTGATTTCCTTTCTTTTGGTTATATACCTAGCAGTAGGATTGCTGGATTGTATAGTAGCTCTATTTTTAGCTTTTTGAGGAAACTCTATACTGTTCTCCATAGTGATTGTGCAAATTTACATTCCTACTAACAGTGTATCAACGTCCCCTTTTCTCCACATCCTCACCAGCCTATTGCCTGTCTTTTGGATAAAGCCATTTTAACTGGGGTGAGACGCTATCTCGTTGTAGTTTTGATTAGCATTTCTCTGATGGTCAATGATGTTGAGCACCTTTGCACATACCTGTTTGTCATTTGTATAACTTCTTTTGGGAAATATCTATTCAAATCTTTTGCCCATTTTAAAATCAGATTATCAGTTTTTTTTCCTATTGAATTGTTTGAGCTCCTTATATATTCTGGTTATTAATCATTTGTCAGATAGATAGTTTGCAAATATTTTCTTTCATTCTATGGGTTGTCTCTTCACTTTGTTGACTGTTTTCTTTGCTATGCAGAAGCTTTTTAACTTGATATGATCTTATTTGCCCATTTTTGCTTTTGTTGCCTGTGTTTGTGGAGTATTACTCAAGAAATCTTTGCCCAGGCCAATGTCTTGAAGATTTCCCCCTAAGTTTTCTTATAGTGGTTTCATAGTTTGAGGTCTTAGATTTAAGTCTTTAATCCATTTTATTTGATTTTTGTATATGGTGAGAGATGATTCTAGTTTCATTCTTCTGCACATGCATATCCAGTTTCTACAGTGCCATTTATTGAAGAGACTGTCTTTTTTCCAGTGTGTGTTCTTGGTCCTTTTGCTGAAAATGAGTTCAATGTAGATGTATGGATTTGTTTCTGGGTTCTCTATTCTGCTTCATTGGCCTATGTGTCTGTTTTTATGCCAGTACCATGCTATTTTGGTTACTAGAGCTCTGTAGTATAATTTGAAGGGAGGTAATATGATTCCTCCAGTTTTGTTCTTTCTGCTCAGGATGATTTTGGCTATTCTGGGTCTTTTGTGGTTTCATTTAAATTTTCCAATTTTTTTTTTGTGTGAAGAATGTCATTAGTATTTTGAAGGTCAGTAGTATTTTGTGAAGAATGTCAATAGTTTATAGTACATTTGGAATTGCATTGAATCTGTAGATTACTTTAGGTATTATAGCATGGACATTTTAACTATATTGATTATTCCTATTCATGAACATGGAATATTTTTCCATTTTTTGGTGTTCTCTTCCATTTCTTGCATCAGTGCTTTATAGTTTTTATTGTAGAGATCTTTTACTTCTTTGGTAAGGTTTATTAAGGTATTGGTTCTTCTTTAAATGTTTGGTAGAATTCAGCAGTGAAGCCATCAGGTCCTAGGCATTCTTTTTGCTGAGAGACTTTTTATTATGGCTTCAGTCATATGATTGATTTGCGTATGTTATTTGGTTAGTTATTTTATAGCTGTGTAAATGGGATTACTTTTTTGATTTCTTTTCCAGGTTGTTTGCCATTGGCATATATGAATACTATTGATTTTTGTATGTTGATTTTGTATCCTGGAACTTTACTGAATTTGTTTATTAGTTCTAATCGATTTTTTTTGTGGAGTCTTTAGATTTTCCCAAATATAAGAAAATACCATCTGCAAACAAGGATAATTTGTCTTTTTCCTTTCTAATTTAGATGCCCTTTAATAAATTTATTTCTCTTGCCTCATTGCTCTATCTAGGACTTCTAGTACTATGTTGAATAACAGTGGTGACAGTGGGCATCCTTATCTTGATCCAGATCTTAGAGGAAAAGCTTTCAGTTTTTCCCCATTCAGTATGATATTAGCTGAGGGTCTGTTGTGTATGGCTTTATTGTGTTGAGGTATGTTCCTTATATACCAAGTTTTTTGAGGTTTATCTTTTTTATCATGAAAAGATGTTGAACTTTATCAAATGCTTTTTCAGAATCAACTGAAATGATCATATGGTTTTTGTCCTTCATTCTGTTATATGACATATCATATTGATTGATTTGCATGTATTGAACCATCTCTTGCATCGCTGGTATAAATCCCACTTGGTCATGATGAATGATCATTTTAATATGTTGTTGAATTTGGTTTGCTAGCAACTCATTGAGAATTTTTGCATCAGTGTTTATCGAGACATTGACCTGTAGTTTTCTTTTTATGATGGGTCTTTTTTTGGTTTTGTTATCAGGATAATACTGGCTGCAAAGAATGGGTTTGGAAGTATTCCTTCCTCCTTTATTTTTTGGAGTAGTTTGAGTGGAATTGGTATTGGTTCTTCTTTAAATGTTTGGTAGAATTTGGCAGTGAAGCCATCAGGTCCTAGACATTTTTTTGCTGATAGACTTTTTATTATGGCTTCAGTCTTGTTACTTGTTACTGGTATATTCAGGTTTTGAATTTCTTTGTGGTTCAATCTTTATAGGTTGTGCGTGTCCAGGAATTTATCCATTTCCTCTAGGTTTTCTAATTTATTGGCATATAGTTGCTCATAGTAGTTTCTAATGATGCTTTGAATTTCTGTGGTATCAGTTGTAATGTCTCCTTTTTCATTTCTGATTTTATTTGTATCTTTTTTTCTTAGTCTGTATAAAGATTTGTTAATTTTATTTATCTTTTCAAAAAACAACTTTTTATTTCATTGATCTTTTGTATTTTTTTCATTTCATTCATTTATTTCTTTTTTTTCTTATAAGAGATAGATTACTTTTAATGTTATAGCATCAAGAGAAGAGTCCCAATTTGAATGCCATTGGAGCAGGAAGAAAAACATACTGAATGTATAGCAGGGGCTCAACAAATAAGTTAGTTATTTGGTAAGCAACTTTAAAAGAGCAATTTTGGAAAAGGCTAAAAATTAATTCCTGAAATACATCTCTTTAAAAAATAAGCTCTATATTTTTCTATATAAAGTTTTTTTAATTGTGGGGAAATTTATAAAATATGCAATTAACCATTTTAAAGTACAATATGGTGATATTTACTGTATTTGTAATATTGTATAAACACCAGCTCTAATTTGAAAGCTTTTTTATCACTTCACAAAACAGCCATACATAGTCACTTCCCATTCCTCCCTCTCCCCATCCTCTGGTAACCTCCAATCTGCTTTCATTTCTATGGATTTACCTATTCTGGATCATAAAGCAAACCATACAATGTATGTCTTTTTATGTCGAGCTTCTTTTGCTTAGCATAATGTTTTCAAGGTTCATTCAAGTTGCAGCATGTATCAGTACTTAATTCCTTTTTATAGCTGAATAATATTCCATTGTATCTATATAACACAGTTTGTTTTCCATTCATTTGTTGATGAACATTGGGTTTCTACCTTTGTCTCCTATAAACCATGCTGCTATAAACATTCAATTGCAAGTTTTTGTGGGCCTATGTTTTGATATCTCTTGGTTATATACCTAGCAGTGGAATTGCTGATATATAAATAATTCTGTATTTAACTTTTTAAGGAACTTCTAAATGTTTCCAAGTGACTACACCTTTTTACATTTCCACTAGCAATGTATGAAGACTCTTATTTCTTCAGTTCACTAACACTTGCATTTCTTTTCTGTTCTATTTTTTCAAAAATATATAATTTCAATATATTTTGGAACACAAGTGGTTTTTGTTTACATAGATGGATTGTATAGTGAAGTCTGAGACTTTACTGCACCCATCACCTGAGTAGTGTACATTGTACCTAACATGTAGTTTCTTATCCTTCACCCCACTCCCACCCTCCCCATTTCTGAGTCTCTAAAGTTCATTATACCACTCAGTATGCCTTTGCATACCTATAGCTTAGCTCCCACTTATAGGTGAGAACACACCATATTTGGTTTTCCATTCCTGAGTTACTTTGCTTAGAATAATGACCTTCAGCTCCATCCAAGTTGCTGCAAAAGAGAGCTTTCATTCTTTTTAAGGCTGAGTAGTATTCCTTGGTGTTATATATATACCACATTTTCTTTATCCACTCATTGGTTGATGGGCAGTTGGGTTGGTTCTATATCTTTGCAATTGTGAATTGTACTGTGATAAAAATATGTGCATAGGTATCTTTTGGATATGATGACATCTTTTCCTTTGGGCAAATACCCAGTAGTGGGATTGCTGGATCTATTAATGGATTACTTTTAGTTCTTTAAGAAATCCCCATACTGTTTTCCATAGAGGTTGTACTAATTTATATTCCCACCAGCAGTGCATAAGCATTCCCTTTTCATCATATCCATGCCAACACGAATTGCTTTTTTTGACTTTTTAATAATGGCTATTTTGGCTGGAGTAAGGTGATATCTCACTGTGGTTTTAATTTGCATTCCCCTGATGACTAGTGATGTTGAGCATTTTTTCATATGTTTGTTGGCCATTTGTGTATCTTCTTTTGAGAAATGTCTATTCATGTCATTTGCTCATTTTTGATGGGATTACTTGTGTTCTTGTGTTTTGTTTTTTTTTCTTGCTGCTTTGTTAGAGTTCCTTGTAGATTATGGCTATTCCTTTCTGGATGCATAGCTTGCAAATATTTTCTCCTATTCTGTGGGTTGTCTGTTTACTCTGGTAATTATTTCTTTTGCTGTGCAGAAGCTTTTTTAGTTTAATCTGGTCTCATTTATTTATTTTTGTTTTTGTTGCATTTACTTTTGCGGTCTTAGTAATAAATTATTTGCCTAGGCCAATGTCCAGAAGAGTTTTCTCTAAGTTTTATTCTAGAATGTTTATGGTTTCAGGTATTTTATTTAAGTCTTTGATCCATCTTGATTTGATTTTTCTATATAGTGAGAGATAGGCATCCAGTTTCATTCTCCTACATGTGACTATCCAGTGTTCCCAGCACCATTTATTGAATAGGGTGTCATTTCCTCAATTTATGTTTTTGTATGCTTTGTTGAATATCAGTTGGTTGTAAATACTAAGTTTTACTTCTGGGTTCTCTATTCTGTTTCATTGGTATATATTATCTATTTTTATATCAGAACCATGCTGTTTGATTAGTATAATCTTGTAGTATCATTTGAACTTAGGTAATGTGATGGTTCTTGTTTGATCTTTTTCCTTAGGATTGTTTTAATTATTTGGGCTCTTATTTGGTTCTATATGAATTTTAGGATTTTTTTTTTCTAATTCTGTGAAAAATAATGTTGGTATTTTGATAGGAATTCCATTGAATCTGTATTGCTTTGGGCAGTATGGTCATTTTCATGATATTAACTCTTCCAATTCATGAGCGTTAGATGTGTTTCCATTTGTTTGTGTCATATCTATGATTTCTTTCAGCAGTTTTGTAATTCTCCTTGTAGAGATCTCTCACCTACTTGGTTAAGTATATTCCTAGGTATTTTATTTTAATTTTTGCAGCTATTATAAAAGGGATTGAGTTCTTGATTTGATTTTCAGTTTGGTTGTTGTCGGTGTATAGCTGTACTACTTATTTTTATACATTGATTTTGTAATCTGAGACTTTACTGAATTCATTCATCAAATCTAGGAGTCTTTTGGAGGAGTCTTTAGGGTTTTCCAGGTATATGATTATATCATTGGCAAACAGAGATAGCTTAACTTCCCCTTCCAATTTGGATGCCTTTTATTTCATTTTCTTGCCTGATTACTCTGGCTAGGGACTTTCTCATTCATTTATTTCTGCTCTGATCTTTATTATTTCTCTTCTTCTACTAATTTTAGAGTTGATTTGCTCTTGCTTTTCTAGTTCTTTAAAATGTATCATTTGTTGTTTATTTGAAGTTTTTCCTACTTTTTTGATATAGGTGCTTTTTGCTATAAGTTTTCCTCTTAGTACTGCTTTTGCTGTATCCCATAGGTTTTGGTGTACTGTGTTTCCATTTTCTTTTGTTTCAAGTTTTTTTTTATTCCTCTTTTAATTTCTTCATTGACCCACTGGTCATTCAGGAGCATATTCTTTAATTTCCATGTATTTGTAGAGTTTCCAGAGCTCCTCTTGCTATTGATTTCTAGTTTTATTCCATTGTGGTGAGAGAAGATACTTGATATGACTTCAATTTTTTTGAGTTTCTAAATACTTGTTTTGTGACCTAACATATGATCAATCCTTGAGAACAATCCATGTGCTGAGGAGAAGAATGTGTATTCTGCAGCTGTTGTATGAAATGTTGTATAAATATCTATTAGGTTCGTTTGGTGCATAGTGCAGGTTAAGCCTGATGCTTCTGTGTTGACTTTTTCTGTCTGAATGATCTGTCCAATGCTGAAGGTAGGGTGTTGAAGTCTCCAGCTACTATTGTATTGGAATGTATTTCTCTTTAGCTCTAGTAATATTTGCTTTATGCATCTATATGCTCCGATGTTGGGTGCATACATATTTAAAATTGTTATGTCTTCTTGCTGAATTGACTTATTTATCATTATATAATAAACCTTCTTTGTCTCTTTTTATAGTTTTTGTCTTGAGATCTATCCTGTTTGATATAAATATAGCTACTCCCGATTTTTTGGTTTTCATTTCCCATGGAATATCTTTTTCCATTTCTTTATTTTCAGTCTATCTGTGTCTTTATAGATGAAGTATGTTTGTTGCAGGAAACAGATCATAAAATCTTGGTTTTTAATCTATTCAGCCACTCTGTCTTTTGATTGAAGAGTTTAGTCCATTTGCATTCAGTGTTATTATTGATAAGTAAAGACTTACTCCTGTCATTTTGTTATTTGTTTTCTGGTTGTTTTGTAGTCTTCCTTTCTCCCCTCCTCCCTATCTTCCTTTTTGTGCAAGTAATTTTCTATGATCATATGTTTTTATTTCTTGGGTATCTGCTGTAGGTTTTTTATTTGAGGCTACTATGAAGCTTGCAAATAACATCTTATAACCCATCATTTTAAACTGATAACAACTCTGATTGTAAAAACAAGCAAACAAAAAACTAATAAAAATGATTAACTTCATTCCACCTGCTTTTTAACTTTTTGTTGCTTCTATTTATATCTTAGTACACTATGTCTTAGAAAGTTGTTGTAGTTATTATTTTTGATTGGTTCATATTTGTTTTTCTACTTAAGATATGAGTACTTTACATACCACAATTACGGTGTTATAATATCTTATAGTTGTCTGTGTATTTACCATTAACAGTGAGTTTTGTATACCTTCAGATGATTTCTTATTGCTTGTTAATGTCATTTTATTTCAGATTGAAGAACTCTCTTTGGTATTTTTTTTTAACATCAAATCTGATGTTAATAAAACCCCTCAGCTTTTGTTCATCTGGGAAAGTCTTTATGTCTCTTTCTTGTTTGAAGAATATTTTTGTTGGGTATGCTACTTTGAAATAAAAGGGTTTTTTTCAGCTCCGTAAATTTATGATGACACTCTCTCCTAGCTTATAAACTTTCCACTGAAAAGTCTACTGACAGATGTACTAGAACACCATTGTATGGTATTAGTTTCTTTCCTCTGCTTTTAGGATCCCCCCTTTATCCTTCATCTTTGGGAGTTTGATTATTAAATATCTTGATGTAGTCTTATTTGGGTTAAATCTGCTTGGCATCCTATAACTTTCTTGTACTTTCATATTGATACCTTTTTCTAGGTTTGGAAAGTTTTCATTTTTATCTTTTGAATAAATTTTCTACCATTATCCCTCTCTCTCTACCTCTTCTTTAAGGCCAATTACTCTTAGATTTGCTATTTGGGCACTATTTTATAGATCTTGTAGGTGTACTTTATTCTTTTTATTCTTTTTTTCTTTTGTCTCCCCTGCCTCTGTATTTTCAAATAGCCTGTCTTCAAGCACGCTAATTATTTCTTCTGCCTGATCAATTCTGCTGCTGAGAGATTCTGAGGCATTCTTCAGCTTGTCAGTTAAATATTTCAGCTCTAGAATCTCTGCTTGACTTTAAAAAAATTGCTTCATTCTCTTACTAAGTTTATCTGATAGAATTTTCAATTCCTTATGTTACATTGAATTTTGCTTAGCTTTTTCAAAAGAGATGTTTCGAATTCTCTGTCTGAAAAGTCACTTGTCTCTGTCACTCTGAAATTTGTTGCTGGTGCCTTATTCAGTTTATTTGGTGAGGTCATATTTTCCTGGGTGGTCTTGTTGTTTGTGGATGTTTATCAATGTCTGGGCATTGAAGAGTTAGGTATTTATTATAATCTTCAAAGTCTGGGCTTGTTTGCACCTGTCCTTCTTGAAAAAGTTTTCCAAGTATTCAAAGAGAATTGAGTATTGTGCTCTAAGTCTTTGGTCACTGCAGCCATAACTGCATTAGGAGGCATGCTAAGCCCCGTAATGCTGTGGTCCTTACAGACTTGTAGAAATACTGCCTTGGTGGCCTTAAGTAAGATCTGAGAGAATTTTTTGGATTACCAGCCAGAGCCTCTTGTTCTCTTCCCTCACTCTCCCTCAAACAAACAAACAAATGAAGTCTCTCTTTCTCTCTCTCTCTGCTGAGCTGCCTGGAGCTGGGGGAGGAGTGACACAAGCACTCCAAAGACCACCACCACAGAGCTTGTGTTGGGTCATTACTGAAGCCAGCATAGTACTGGGTCTAGTCTAAGGCCTGTGGTGACTGTTGCCTGGCTACCTGATGTTTATTCAAGGTCCACGAGCTCTTTAGTCACCAGGCGTTGGTGAATCCTGCCAGGCCTGAGCTCTTTCCCTTCAGGGCAGTGGGTTCCCTTCTGACCCAGGGTAGGCCTGCAAATGCCATCCAGGGGCTAGTAGGGTCTGGAATTGGGAACTTTAGAAATCTACTTGGTGCTTTATTTTACTGTGGCTGAGCTGGTATCCAAGTTGTAAGACAAAGTTCTTTTTACTCTTCCCTCTTTTTACCTCAAGCAGGATTCCCTTCCTGTGCCACCACAGCTGAGAATGTGCTAGGTCACACCTGAAGCCAGCATGGCACTGGGTCTCATGCAAGGCTTGTGGCAACTACTGCCTGGCTGCTGCTAATGTTTATTTAAGGACCAAGGGCTCTTTATTTAGCAGGTGATGAATTCTGGGTCCTTCCCTTCAGGAGAGGAGGTTACTTTCTGGCCCGGGGTGGATCTAGAAATGTTACCTGGAAACTAGGTCCTAGAATGGAGGCTTCAGAACTCTGCCCTGGTACCCTGTCAGACTGTAGCTGAGCAGGTATCCAATTTACAAGACAAATGTCCTCCTTACTCTCCCCTCTTCTGTCCTTAAGCAAAAGGAGTTTCTGCTGGAGCTGCAAGCTGTGCTGCCTGGAGGTGGGTGAGGAGTCATTCAAGCACTCCCTTGGCTGTCCCAGCTGGTGTCTCACTGGGTTGCATGCACTGCAAATCCACTGACTCCAAGCCCAGCCCAGCATCAGGACTTACCCAGGAATGGTAGTCCTTGTGTCTGAGACTGCCTTTTTAAGTTTATTTAGGATCCCAGAGCACTTTAGCCTACAGTGGTGGGGCTAGCTGGCACTTAGTTTCCAACTGCTGGAATGGATTATTTCCTTCTGGCTAGGGCTGGTCCAAATGCTCCTCCATGGGAACCTGCTGAATTCTGCCCCGTGTTGCTTTTGGCTGTGACAGGGCAGCACTGAGTTCCAATACAAAGGTTCACTATCAGTTCACTCTTCCTCCTCCAAGCACACGGACTCTCTCAGGACCACAAGGTGCTGCTGGAGAATGGGGGATGAGTGGCGTAGACAACTCAAGACCATCTTTTCTAACTTCTTGAGTGCCTCTTTCCTTGTAGGACACTGAAATTAGGTACTGTGATCACTCACCTGATTTTTGGTTCTTATGAAGGTGCTTTCTTGTGTGGATAGTTGTTCAATTTTGGTGTTCCTGCAGTAGGGACAATCAGTGGAGGGTTCTGTTTAACTCTCTTGGGCCACCTCCTCCAATCTTGTTCTACTTAATATATCTTGGCAAACTTTCCATATCAGCACAGAGAAAGCTTCTTCATTCTGACTGCTGTGTAGTATCCCACTGCTTGAAGGGACCAGGACTAATTTAGTCACCCAATTCATAGGCATAGGTTATTTGGGTTGCTTTCTATTACTTATAATCACAAACAGTGCTATTCTGTTATATCTCGAACATATATTTTTGTGCACATTATAGAAAATGTCAGAGTGGTTTTCATGTAGGTTGTTCCAGGGTATGAGAGCTCTTACTATGTCACATACTTGGCAACCCTGAGATTATCAATATGACTTAAATCTGTCTGCCAGTCAGATAGGTTTGTAAGAATGCACTTTGTTGTTTTAATGTGAATTTCTTTGATTATAAGTACAATTAAGAATATTTCCAAATATTTGTGAACCATTTTTCTTTTTTTGTGAGCTGCCTTTTCTTGTCCTTTGTTCATTTTAAATTGGGTTGTTTTAGCCTCTTTTAAATTGATTTCTAAAACTTGTTATATATTAATGATATGATTTAGGTTTGTGTCACCACTCAAATCTCATATCGAATTGTAATCCCCAGTGTTGGAGGAGGGGTCTGGTGGGAGGTGATTGGATCATGGGGACAGATTTCCTCCTTGCTGTTCTCACGATAGTGATTGATTTCTCATGAGATCTGGTTGTTTAAAAGTGTGTAGCTAAGAATGATGGTTTCCAGCTGCATCCATGTCCCTACAAAGGACACAAATTCATCCTTTTTTATGGCTGCATAGTATTCCATGGTGTATATGTGCTACATTTTCTTAATCCAGTCTGTCATTGATGGACATTTGGGTTGATTCCAAGTCTTTGCTATTGTGAATAGTGCCGCAATAAACATATGTATGCATGTGTCTTTATAGCAGCATGATTTATAATCCTTTGGGTATATACCCAGTAATGGGATGGCTGGGTCATATGGTACATCTAGTTCTAGATCCTTGAGGAATCGCCATACTGTTTTCCATAATGGTTGAACTAGTTTACAATCCCGCCAACAGTGTAAAAGTGTTCCTGTTTCTCCACATCCTCTCCAGCACCTGTTGTTTCCTGACTTTTTAATGATTGCCATTCTAACTGGTGTGAGATGGTATCTCATTATGGTTTTGATTTGCATTTCTCTGATGACCAGTGATGATGAGCATTTTTTCATGTGTCTGTTGGCTATATGAATGTCTTCTTTTGAGAAATGTCTGTTCATATCCTTTGCCCACTTTTTGATGGGGTTGTTTGTTTTTTTCTCGTAAATTTGTTTGAGTTCTTTGTAGGTTCTGGATATTAGCCCTTTGTCAGATGAGTAGATTGCAAAAATTTTCTCCCATTCTGTAGGTTGCCTGTTCACTCTGATGGTAGTTTCTTTTGCTGTGCAGAAGCTCTTTAGTTTAATTAGATCCCATTTGTCAATTTTGGCTTTTGCTGCCATTGCTTTTGGTGTTTTAGACATGAAGTCTTTGCATCATTCTTAGCAAACTATCACAAGAACAGAAAACCAAACACCGCATGTTCTCACTCATAGGTGGGAACTGAACAATGAGATCACTTGGACTCGGGAAGGGGAACATCACACACCGCGGCCTATCATGGGGAGGGGGGAGGGGGGAGGGATTGCATTGGGAGTTATACCTGATGTAAATGACGAGTTGATGGGTGCTGATGAGTTGATGGGTGCAGCACAGTAACATGGCACAAGTATACATATGTAACAAACCTGCACGTTATGCACATGTACCCTAGAACTTAAAGTATAATAATAATTAAAAAAAAAAAAAGTGTGTAGCACCTCCCCCTTTGCTCTCTTCCTCCTTCTCTGGCCATGTAAGATGTGCCTTCTTCCCCTTTGCCTTCTGCCATGATTGTAAGTCTCCTGAGGCCTCCCCAGCCATGCTTCCTGTACAGTCTGTAGAACTGTGAGCCAATTAAACCTCTTTTATTTATAAATTGTCCAGTCTCAGGTAGTTCTTTATATAGCAATATGAGAATGGACTAATACAATTAAGGAAATTCATCTTATTGTATAACTGTTAGAAATATTTCCGTCAGGGTCTCAGTCACCGCCGCCAGCCCACACACTCTGCTCTCCCACCACTCCACCACCCCCCTCCTCTGCCAGTCACAATGGAAGAAGAAATCGCCGTGCTCTTCATTGACAATGGCTCCTACATGTGAAAAACTGGATTTGCTGGGGCGATGCTTCCTGAGCCATGTTCCCCTCCATTGTTGGGTGCCCCTGGCACCATGGTGTGATGGTGGGCATGGGCCAGAAGGATTCCTATGTGGGTGATGAGGCCCAGACTAAGCATGGCATCCTGACCCGAAGTACCCCATCAAACATGACATCATCACCAATGGGGTGGGACAACATGGAGAAGATCTGGCACCACACCTTCTACAACAAGTTGCATGTGGCCCCGGAGGAGTACCTGGTGCTGCTGACCAAGGCCCCCCCAAACCCCAAGGCCAACTGAGAGAAGATGACTAAGATCACGTTTGAGATCTTCAACACCCTGGCCACGTACATGGCCATCCAGGCTGCGCTGTCCCTTTACGCCTCTGGGCACACCAGTGGCATTGCCATGGACTCTGGAGATGGGGTCACCCACATGGTACCCATCTATGAGGGCTACGCCCTCCCCCACACCATCCTGCATCTGGACCTGGCTGGCTGGGACCTGACTGATTACCTCATGAAGATCCTCACCAAGTGCACCTACAGTTTCACTACCATGGCTGAGCAGGAGATGAAGCGTGACATCAAGAAGAAGCTGTGCAATGTCTCCCTGGACTTTGAGCACAAGATGGCCACTGCCGCATCCTCCTCCTCCCTGGAGAAGAGCTACGAGGTGCCTGATGGCCAAGTCATCACCATTGGCAACGAGTGGTTCTCGTATCTGGAGGTGCTGTTTCAGCTTTCCTGGGCATGGAATCTTGCGGCATCCACGAGACCACCTTCAACTCCATCATGAAATATGACGTGGACATCTGCAAATACCTGTATGCCAAAATGGTGCTGTCCAGTGGCACCACCATGTATCTGGGCATTGCCACCAGGATGCAGAAGGAGATCACTGCCCTGGCACCCAGGACTATGAAGATCAAGATCATCACGCCCCCCAGAGTGCAAGTACTTAGTGTGGATCAGTAGCTCCATCCTGGCCTCACTGTCCACCTTCCAGCAGATGTGGATTAGCAAGCAGGAGTAGGATGAGTTGGACCCCTCCATTGTCCACCACAAATGCTTCTAAATGGACTGCAAGTAGATGTGTAGCATTTGCTGCATGGGTTAATTCAGAAGTATAAATTTGCCCTTGGCAAATGCGTACACCTCATGCTAGCCTCACAAAACTGGAAAAGCCTTCACAAAGAAATTGTCCTTGAAACTTGTATCTGATATCAGCACTGGATTGTAGAACTTGCTGATTTTTTTTGACCTTGTATTCAAGTTAACTGTTCCCCTTGGTATTTGTTTAATACTCTGTACATCTCTTTCATTTCAACCCTTAGTACATACATGTGGTTTGGTGACTTCATGGCTAAGAATGTGCTTGTGGAAGACAAGTCTGTAGCTTGGTGAGTCTGCATGGCCAGCAGTCTCCGATCTGTGCAGGGTATTAATGTGTCAGGGCTGAGTGTTTTGGGATTTCTCTAGAGGCTCTCATGGGCTTCTGAACCAATTGTTTCTGTCCTGCTGGTCTGTCAGGGTTGGAACAGTCTAAGCCATAGGACCCAGTTTCCTTCTTAGCTGATGTTTTCCTGCCAGAACACCATGGACTGTTGCTTGCCTTGAGTTGGAAGTAGTTTGCATTTACACCTGTACATGTATTTATCCTTTTAATTTATGTAAGGTTTTTTTTTTTGTATGCAATTCTGGATTCTTTAAAGAGATGACAACAAATGTTGGTTTTCTACTGTTATGTGAGAACATCAGGCCTCAGCAAAACGTCATTGTGTAAGTAGAAATAAAAGTGCTGCTGTTAAAAAAAAAGGAAAAAAGAAAAAAAATGAAATATTTCCCTCAGTTTCCTGTTTGCTTTTTAGCTTTCTGTATTATACTTTAAAAATATTTTTATTTTCCCCCAAACAATGCATACAGTTATTATAAAAGTCAAAGTATATAAGGCTTATAATAAAGTAGAAGTCCTTCATTGCACTTCTACTCACTGAGTTCATGCTTTCCAGAAACAACTGTTTTCGCTTCTCTTAGCTATTTCTCTGGCATTTATCTACAACTTCTAAATAATATGCTTATATTACTTTTCTTTATTATATCAATTTTAGATGTTTTCTATTGACTTCTGTCAATGGATGTTGAAGATTTATCTCTTTTATAATAGTTCCTCCTTCCTCTCCCATATATATACTTATGCCTTCTATTGGCTCTCTATATGTACTATTTAATTTTTGGGTTGGTCAACATTCAGTGTTTATATTATTTTGACTATTTAAATGTTATTTGTAGTTGAGCTGAATAATTTACTGTGATTAGATTTCCATTCCTGTCAACTCTTTGTTTTTCTTGGAGTTAACAATAGCCTCAGGTTTTTATTTGCTTGAAACTGGTAGATTGGTAGTTTTAGTAGGCCCAAAATAGTTGAATATTTTCAATTTTATATGTTTCAACTTAATACACCTCTTTGACTAGAATCAAGCACATTGAATAAGACTTTTTTTTTCTTTTGAAGATATCATCCTGGAGCCCTTCATCCTCTTACACTAGTCCTTCTATTTAGGTTGTATCTCAACTCAAGGAGGCTGTGCTATGCTTGGTGTTTTCGACTATAGAAGTCCACTGGAATGATTTCCTAGAAAGTAAATCTGTAGTTTTGATACAGTTAAGCAGGCCTAGTCAATTTTTTTGATGGGACAGAGGTAAAAATCTGGAATTTTATTTTATTTATGTATTTATGTCTTTATGTATTTATTTATTTAAGACAGAGTCTTGCTCTGTGCTTAGGCTGGAGTGCAGTGGCACAATCTCAGCTCACTGCAACCTCTGCCTCCCAGGTTCAAGCGAATTTTGTGTCTCAGCCTCCTGAGTAGCTGAGATTACAGGCATGCACTACCATGCCTGGCTAATTTTTGTATTTTTAGTAGATGTGGGGTTTTGCCATGTTTGCCAGGCTGGGCTTGAACTCCTGGCCTCAAGCAGTCCACCTGCCTTGGCTTCCCAACGTGCTGGGATTTACAGGTGAATACTGTGCTTGGCCTTTGTTTCTTTTATAAATATTTTATTGACTCTCCTGCTTTTAGTCTTAATCCCTGCCTTCTGGGGCATTTGGTGCTTCTAACTTCTGAGCCCCTCAGGGGTTCTGTGAGGAAACTGGATTGCTTCTCATTGCCATAATCCTTTTTGACACTTGCATTTCCATTTACTTACTCTACTCAGTCAGTTACTACTCATCCAACCACTTTTCCAAGTTTTCCCATCACTTATTTTCTGTTTCTTCTTTTTCACTTTATTTCATTTTGTGGATTTATGCCATCTGTATTCTTTTGTGAATAGCTCTGAAACATTTTTCAGTGGGTAAAAAAAATATTAGTGAGTGTTCTGTCTAGCTCATTCATTCAGGTTCTCTCTGCCTCTGGCTGTCTTTGAGTAAGCTATTCCCCAACTCTGCTTGTGGAACTGAGCATAGTGTACATATTTTCAGTCTATAGGTATTTTATTTAAATCCTGACCACAATGCAAAGAAATTTTCTCCAGTACGGAATGTAAATCTCTTCAAGTCAAATTCTCATTTGAATCAGTTGTAACATCTTACTGGTCCCCTCATTAATTAATTAATTAATGAGTTAATTAAAAACATTTGCCAAGTATTCATTTTATATTTATATGAGAGTTATGACTATACCTTGGAAAAAAATATCTTTTAACAATTTTGAAGTTCCTGCTGAGATGCACAGTAAGTTCTCCTGATCAGAGCCAAGTTTTCCTATCACTTATCTGCTGCTTCTTGGTTGTTTTTTTTTTCACTTTCTTTGCTTTTGTGGATTTATACCATCTTTATTTTTGTGCCCACAGAAGTATACTTTATGAGCAGCCTATGTCAAGACACATTTTTTCTTGGCTCCTTAAGGTGAATCCCAAGTGGCAATAGAACTTTAACTTTGCCAGCTCTATATTCTCAGGAATTTTTTTCCTATCAGTTAATTTTGTTTTCGTTTTTGTTTTTGATTCTTTTATAGCCAGTAGGTTATACTTCATTGGTGACAGCAATGACTGGGAGTTTGGCCTTATGATCTGGCTATTTGGTGATCTGTGTAGATAGACGATAGATACCTATTCTTTGTTGGGTAAGAGATGACAGAGAATCTGGTTTGTTAGTCTTTTTAATTTGTTTTCTGTTTGTTTAAATGTTTGTCTATTTTGAAACAAATCAATTAGAAATTGCATGGCCACTAGGAAAGAGAATATCTCTTTTGATATCTGGATTAGTGAGGGTTTTTTAATTTGCTTTTTGTTTTTAAATTTCTGTGTCTCTTGTGTTACTTGACCTGTGGCTAAAATTGTAGAATTGAAGCTATGAGCTCTCTGTCTGTAATTTGGAAAGGCATTTACCTCTCAATGTGTGTATATATTTTCCTGTTTCTGGAGGGTGTAAATAAATAAGATTACAAAGTCTTTTAAATTAAAGGATATTTGTTCTGATTGGTTAATAGAATAAATAAATGCCTATATAAAATCCCTAAAATATAAGCAATTAGATTTCTAATACTTTAATGTGCTATAAAAATGCACTACAATTGGTTCTTCCTGAAGCTAACTCAGAAACCTTTTAAGAATCTGAATTCACATAATTAAGCAAATATTTGGCAAATGATTAGTTTACCAATGTGAGTTTAATAAAAACAGCTTTGTCTTTTCTGACATATCACTATTAAGTATAATATAAACAAACAGCTTATTTTACCTGGGTATGTTTTTCTTAATATTTTTTAACTGATCAAATAAGCTAACATTACTTTTACGTAATGTTTAAAATTGTGAAAAATGTAAGTTTATGTCCAAGTGAAGTGAAACCTTATTCTGATACACTTTTTATTTCAACAGTAATTGTGTTTTATAATATGTCATGTTGAAGATAATTTCTAAGATCTCTAGGTAACTTAAGCCTTAAATTGATATTAAATAAATTAATATGTAATCAATAGATATCTAATTACTTTCTAAGTAGGATAGAACACTGACACATATATTATTAAGAATAATTTTACTTATTTGTGTATATTACAGAAGCTGTAACAATGAGTCATGTTAATAAATGTGCTCACTTTTGCCACACAGGGATGCATGTAACTACAAAAAGTTGTATTATGAATTTTGTTAATCTGTTTAAATGCTTTGAGATGACAGAAAGATGTTAATTATCTACTTTCTTGTCTTTTCTGTGACATAGAAGTTAATTACTTCAGTTAAAAGTTATAATTAATATGAGTGGTTACAATTGTACTGGGAACACTAGTGACAGAAAAATGCAACTGAGAATGTGCTTTTGTTTTTTCATAAGCAGAAATTCTTGGAATTTTTGTTCTTCAGATGACTTCACACTTATTGAGGACTTCAGAGAGCTTTTGTATATGTGATTACAACTATTTGTATTTACTATATTAAAAATCAAAACTGAGAAATATTTAAAATCTCCATTTATTCATTTATTTAAAGATGGCAATGATGAATGTATAGCATGTAATCATAAATAAGAGCTTCATACGAGCTTCATACTATGATAAAATTAGTTTTAAAATTGTAGACCCCCTGATATCTGCGTTAGAATAAAAGTGTCACCAGAGTATGAAAGAGCATCATAACAGCTAAAACTTCAAAGTGAAAGCTTAATATTTAAGCTACTAAATGTGTTAAAACTTATACAAAATTCGCTCTGTCTTGATGGGCTTGGTTGCTTGATTTACTGATTGTCTTTACCTACAATGTGAATGGTTATTCTTTCTATGGTAACCAACCTTCCTGATTTGCCTAGAACCATAGGGTTTCCTGGATGTGAAATTTTCGGCGCTAAAACCAACACAGTCCTAGAGAAACCAGGATAGTTGGTTGCCCTATTTACTTTCTGTGTCATCCACCTAGAAAGCAAAGATTCTGTGACTCACCTGAATAACTGTACATTCTGTATGTTAACTTTATGCTCTTATCTATGAAAAAGTAGAAAAAGGAGAAGAAGAAGAAGAAAAAAAAGAGGAGGGGGAGGCCGAGGAGTGGGGGTGTGCAGGGGTGAAGAAGGAGGAAGAGGAAGAGGAAAAAATTAAGAAAAAATGTTCCTTATTTATGAAAGTAAGGTTTTTCTTTCGTGTAGGGTTCTTTACAACCATGTTACCTTGTATATTCATTTTTAAATGTCTTATTTGTCAGTTTAATTTAATAGGAAACCAAGTACTATTTCTCAGGCACTCATGAACCTATCTTAAGTGTCCAAATCTTTGACAGCTCTTTTGATTTTTGCCTTCCAAAAATCAGATCTGAAATATAGACGAAAATAAAATAAAACTTGCAGGACATCTTTTATACCTAAAACAGTTTTTGAGATTTCCCAGAGGATTCCTAGAAAATCAAAAAGATTTGTTCATTTACCTTATAAAAAGAGATACTGGAAATGATTAGCTTTTGTGGGTTGCATGGGTTGTCACATCAGAAGATCCGTCCTGTGTTCTCTAGATTAAATTTGCATAGGTCAGATGCTATTAATATAAATATTTTAGAAACTTTATGCCTTATGAGGTATTCATCAATGCCTTGCTTTCTGTATATGTTTCAGTTTTAAGGAAAACACCGATCAAAAGTCTTATAAAGTAGTTCTGTTGAATTTTCCTATATCTGAGTCTTAGTAGTGTTTTACCTGATAATATTGAGCAATAGTGTATTTCGATTGTTGTTTAAAATGTTAGTTGGCCACAGCCTTTTTTCATTTTTAAAAAAGCTTGAATCAAATAATTTTAGGCCAGTGGTTCTCAATGCACAGATATACTCACAAAGTTTTATAGAAATAGAGAAGTCTGAGCCCTACTCCAGACTTACTGAATCTCTTTTCTTAATATTCTTGGTATGCTATTTACATGCTAAATCTAAGGATTATTATATGTTGTAGCTCAAGAATTTTTCCTCTATAAAATATACTCATCTAATTTTATAAAGTGGATATGACATTCACTAATTTCTTAAAAAGTAGACTTAATTATTACCCTAGGAGATATTTGTTTACATTTTTTCAAGTGAATGGCTTTATTATCTTTGTTTTGCATGCCACCAACCAGCCAACCAACTTTCCTTGTCAGTTGCATTATTCTTGCATTATTTTTATTATACATTCTCATCAGTCTTTTTACACTTGAAAATTAATCAAATAACTCTAGCTCTGTCATTCATGAGTGGTTTTTGTTACTCTAATGCTTGTTGAAGTTTGTCCTATTAGCTACAGGCTGGGGTGGTGTCCTCAACAAAGAAGGACAGGCTCAGAGTCTTCATGGAAAAAGTTACTTCAAATACTTACCCTTCAAAGCATTGATTCATAGGTAGAGGTATCTGAGTTGGAAACACTTAAGCAACTTTCAGATCATATCAGTATATTGAGTGAGGATTTCCAGAACTCTTTTTAGTTGAGGAACAGATGGCCTCATGAGACTACTATCTATGTATGCATTTGCATCATCTATAGATATTGATAGTTTTTTCTTCTTATTTCCAGTTTTTATACTTTTATTGTTTTTGATTGTCTAAATACAATGGCTAAACCTTCCGAAAAAGTAGTTAATAATACTGATGATAGTGGACATTTTTGTTTGCTTCTTCTTTTTTTTTTTTTTGAGATGGAGTCTTGCTCTGTCACCCAGACTGGTGTGCATTGGTGCCGTCTTGGCTCACTGCAAACTCCACCTCCCGAGTTCAAGCAATTCTTCTGCCTCAGCCCCACAAGTAGCTGGAATTATAGTTGTGAGCCACCACGCCTGGCTAAATTTTGTATTTTTAGTAGAGATAGGGTTTCGCCATATTGGCCAGGCTGGTTTTGAACTGCTGACCTCAGGTGATCCGCCTACCTCGGCTTCCCAAAGTGCAGGGATTACAGGTGTGAGCCACTGCGCCCAGCCAGTTTTTCCTTCATTTTAGTGGAAATACTTTTAATAGTGTTTTTATGATAAGACTGATTTGCTAGTTTTTAGTCTAATGTATCTTGTTAAGAAGTCAGCCATCCATATCTATTTTACTCAGCATTCATTTTTAAGTATCAATAATAGATGTTCAGCATTATGTGATTTTTCTCCTTTAACATATTAATATAATAAATCATATTGAATCTTCCTTACATTCTAGGAATTAACACCGTTGTTTATGGCATATTTTTTAATGTGCTTCCTGATTATATTTGGTTATATTTATTTAGACTATTTACATGTATATTTACAAATAAGGCTAATATATCATTTAATATATCTGTTTAGGGTGTGAATACTGTACTGGTTTGTAAAATAAATTTGGAAGCTTTTCTTTTTCCTCCCTCTGTCTTAGATTGTTTTACATAAGAGGTGGTTAGGGTTGGAAGTGAATACTTAAAACTGTCATTATTTGAGGTGGTATAATCATTTACCTAGGAAAAGTCACAATCAACACCCAATCTATTAGAACTGATAAGATAATTCCGAAAGTTTGCCAGATATAAGAGCAACCTACCAAAATCAATAGCATTGCCCTATGCAAGCCATAACTTACTAGAAAATATAATAAAAGAGGAAGAAATTATTCACAAGGGCAAGAAACCTACAAAGAGTCTAGGAATTAATAGAAGCAAAAACACACAAGATCTCTAAGGAGAAATCTTACAACTGCCCATTAAAAGACACAGAAGATGATTGAATAAAAGGAGAGGCAGTCTATACCTTTGGATTGGATAACTTAACATTGCAAAGATTTATATTGCCCACAGATTCATCTATAAACTCAATGTACTCCCAAATGAAATTCCATGTAGATGTTTTTGGGAATACGATAAATTCACTCTAAAATTTATACGGAAGAATAAAAGTCCATGTATAGCTAAGTGTTTATAAAGAACAATGAAGGATGGGGATTTATCTTACCAGATATTAAGATATACTACAAAGCCAAAGTAATAAATACACAATGATATTGACACAAGTTCAGATAAACAGACCAGTGGCACAGAATAGAGAGCTCAGAGACAGACCACTGTGTATGTGGGGAGTTAGTGTACAGTGAAAGTGCCACTACGATTCAGTGGGAGAGCGACAGAGAGTGAGCAAACTGGTTCATTAGACAGAGAGAAATAAGACCAGATATCTTGCCAACACCGCATACAAAGGTGCATTCTATGTGAATTAAAGACCTAACTGTGAATGGTAAAACTACAACATTTTAAGAAGATGTAGGAGACTATTTGTACCTAAGAAGGAAAGACTTCTTAAACAAAACTTCAGAAGCACAAACTATCAAGCAAAAAATTATATTTATTACATATAAATTAAGGGTTTCTGGAAAAAAAAGAAAAATTTCTAACATTCCAAAAATAATAGTAAAGAAATGTCTAACATTCTAAAAGAAAATTAAGGATTTCTGTTCAACAAAGGATACTACTGACAAGGCTGATTTATAACAGAATGAGAGAAAACAGTTGCAATATCCAAACCAACAAATGAATAATAATATCTAGTACAAGCGCAGAAGGTAAAACTCAAAATTCTAACAAATATGTGAAATGGTATGCAAACTGATTAGGAGTCAGGGAAATGTGAATTAGACAATAATGGGGTATCACTTTATAGTTGTTAAACCAGCCAAAGCTAGAAGGTGGATAATTCCAAGTGTGGTGGAGATACACAGGACAGAGGGATATGGGAGCTTGAGGATGTGTAGATGGTACAGCCACCTCAAACATAGTCTGGCCCTATTCAGTCAAACACATTGTCTATGCATTCCCTAGACCCTTCCACTTCTGGAGTACATGTCTCGAGGCAGTTCTTACATAGATCAATGAGTGGCCTGTATAGGGACATTGTAGGAACTTGTGTATCCCTTACTGGAATGGTGAAGAGGTAAAATGTGGTAGATGTACATCATGAAATATTATATAACTATTAGAAGCAATTAATTAAATGTGTACAGAGCAACATGAATGAACCTCCCTCCCAAATGAATGGAGCAAAAAAAAAATGTAGGAAACACAATAAGATATATAACACAATCTCATTGACATAAGTTAAAAATATAGTACCACAGAACAATGCACATCTTGTAAAAATATGCTAACACTAAAGTGGAGAGAATGACAGAACAAAGACAAAAAGGAACAAAGTTATTCACACACACACGAAACCTTGAAAGAAAAAAATGCAGTAGTATCATTTGCCCCTTGAAGATTTAGTTAAAAATTGCCTATGAAACCATCCAGGCATGGTGCTTCTGTGAGAAAGGATACATCCTTGATAACTTTCTTGATTCATTTAAGGCAATTAGTCTCTTTAGATTTTCTGTCTATTCTAAGACCAGCTTTAGTGTTTCTTATTTTACTTGAAAATTTTCCATTTCTTGAGGAAATAATTGTATTTACTTTTTTTTCCTCTGTATCAGTGGCTATTTCCCCATTCCATTTTTAGTTTTATGTATTTATGATTTCTTTTTTTTCTTAGTTTGGTTATTAGGTAGTAGTGTCTTTGTTTCTAAATATCCAACTCTTAGATTTGTTTTATTTTTGTTTTCAGTGTCATTAATTTCTGCTTGCTGCTTTAGTAATTTATTTCTCCTATTGTCCTTATGCTTATTTTCTTATTCTTTTTCTAATTTTTAAATTCTTTCTTTCTTTCTTTTTTTTTTGAGACAGAGTCTCACTCTGTCACCTAGCCTGGGGTGCAGTAGTACTATCTCGGCTCATATGCAACCTCTGCCTCACAGGCCTGAGCAATCCTCCTATCTCAGTCTCCATGTAGCTGGGACAACAGGTGCATGCCATCATGCCCAGCTAACTTCTGTATTTTCTTGTAGAGATGGGGTTCTGCCATGTTGCCCACACTGGTCTGGAACTCCCAAGTTCAAGTAATCGGTCTGCCTCCACCTCCCAAAGTGTTGAGATTACAGCCATGAGCCACTGTGTCCGGCCTCTAATTTTTAAAGTCTTGTATCAATTATTTATATACTTTCTTTGTTGAGTAGTATTGAGTATTTAAGGGTATAAATATTTCCTCCAGCTCCTGTTTTAACCATACCCCTTAGGACTTTATATGCAGCATAATTTTAAGAAACCTTTTATTTAAAAATAATTTTAGACTCACAAGAAGTTGTGAAAATAGTTCAGAGAGATCCCTGTATGTACCAGCTAGCTTCCCTGAATGGTGACATCTTATATAGATATAGAGCATGACCAAAACCAGAAAATTGATTGGTGTAATTAATACTATTAACTAGATTACAGATCTTACTCCTAGTTTGCCAGGTTTTTTCTTGCATGCCTTCATTTTTGTATGTCTTTCAGTACAATTTTATGATATTTAGTCTCATGTATAGATTCGTATAACCACCACCATGATCATGATACAGAGATGTTCTGTCCCCACAAAAGAATGCTCTTGTGCTGTACCTTTACTGCCCCTTATAGTCATACCCTTCCTTCCCTTCCTAGCCCCTGGCAACCACTGATGTGTCCTTCATCTTTATAATTTTATAATGTCATCTACATAATGTCATGGAAATGGAATCATATAGTATGTAACTTTTGAGACTGGCTTTTTTCACTTTTCCATTATGCCCTAAGACCCATTCAAATTGTTGTTAAGAATCAATAGTTTGCTCCTTTTTTATCACTAATATTCCACTGATGGATGTAACACAGTTTTTTTTTTTTCAACCTTTCACCTATTAGAGGTTATTTGGATTGTCTTTAGTTTTTGGCTGTCACAAGTAAAATGGCTATCAATATTCATGCACAGGTTTTTGTGTGAACATAACATTTTATTTCTCTGGGAAAAATATCCAGGCGTGTGATTGCTGGATTGTATGGTAAGTGTATGTTTAATTTTTAAGTAACTGATGACTCATTTCTAGAGTTGTGCTTCTATTTTATATTTTCACCAGCAATGTATGAGTGATCCATTACCTCTGCATTTTTGCTAGCATTTAGTATTTTTAAAAAAACTTCACTAAAATAATTATTTTCTTCTTTGTAACTTTATCCACATGATCATATTTTCTACAGTGAAAATGTATGTTTTATTTTCATTTTCCGTGGTTTTGCATTTATTGATTTATTTAAATGTTAGTTTTGGGGGTACATGTGCAGGTTTGTTACATGGGTATAAAATGTGATGCTGAGTTTGGGCTTCTATTGATTCCATTATTCAAATAGTGAACATAGTACACGAGATGAGTTTTTCAACACTTGTCCCTCTCACTTTCTCCCCACTTCTGGAGTCCCCAGTGTTTATTGTTGCCATCTTTGTGTCCATGTGTAGCCAATACTTATAAGTGAGAACATGCAATGTTTGGTGTTTTGTTTCTGCATTAATTCACTTAGGCTAATGGCCTCTAGCTGTATCCATGCTGCTGCAAAGGACATTACTACATTCCTTTTTATTGGCTGCATAGTATTTCATGGTGTATATGTATCACATTTCCTGTAACCCCAATCCACCACTGATGGGCATCTCGGTTGATTCCACTCCTTTGCTATCGTGAATAGTACTACAATAAACATACAAGTGCTGGTGTCTTTTTAGCAGAATGATTTATTTTCTTTTGGGTAAATACCCAGTAATGGGATTGCTGGGTCAGATAGCAATTCCAATTTTAGTTCTTGGAGACGTCTCTAAACTGCTTTCCATAGGGACTAAATTGGTTTACATTCCCACCAACAGTGTATCTGTGTTCTCTTTTCTCCACAACCTTACCAACATCTGTTATTTTTTGACTTTTTAATAGTGACTATTATGACTGGTGTGAGATGATATCTCATTGTTATTTTAGCTTGTATCTCTAGGATGATTAGTGTAGTTAAGCATTTTTTCATGTGTTTATTGACTACTTGTATGTCTTCTTTTGAGAAGTAGCTGATCATGTCCTTTGCCTACTTTTTAATGGGATTATTTGACTTTTTCTCGTTGATTTCTTCAAGTTTTCTATAGATTCTTTGTCAGATGCACAGTTTGCAAATATTTTTTTCCCATTCTGTAGGTTGTGTGTTTTCTCTGTTGATTGTTTTGTTTTGTTTTGCTGTGCAGAAGCTCTTTAGTTTAATTAGGTCCCAATTGTCAGTTTTTGTTTTTGTTGCATTTGCTTTTGAAAATTCAGTCATAAATTATTTGCCTGGACCAATGTCCAGAAGTGTATTTCTACGTTTTATTCTCAAATTTTTATAGTTTGGAGTCTTACATTTAAATCTTTAATCCATCTTGTGTTAATTTTTGTATATGATTAGAGATACAGATACAGTTTCATTCTTCTGCATATGGTTAGCCAGTTTTCACAGCACCATTTATTAAATAGCGTGTCCTTTCCCCATTGTTTATTTTTGTTGACTTTGTCAAAGATCAGTGGGTTGTAGGTGTGCAGCTTTATTTCAGGGTTCTGTATTCTGTTCCATTGGTTTATGTATCTATTTTTGCACTAGTACCAGCTAGCATTTAGTATTACCAGTATTTAAAATTTTTGCCATTCTAACAAGTATTCAGTGGTATGTCACTGTGGTTTTAATGTGGATTTTCTTAATGTCTAATGGTGTTAAACATCTTTTAATGTGTTTGTTTACTATCTTTTTTTCTTCACTGGTAGAATGTCCACTCAAGTCTTTTGCCCATTTTCTTACTGGATTTTTTTTTTTTATTTAACTGGTGAGTTTAGAGAGTTCCATATTGTTTTAGATATGAGTCCTTTGTCAAATATGTAATTTGCAAATATTTTTCCCACGTAGTTTTAATATTATCACCAATTTCTAACCATTTTGCTATTTAAGTTTTGATTTACAGTTTAATTCAAAGGTTTTTAAGGGAGTAAGTAGAACACAAAAAGAATAAAATTTATTAATGATATAATGTTAGCCAGCAGTGGTTATCTAGGGCAAAGGGAAAGGCATCTTGCTTAGGTAGGATTTTAGCTGAGTCTTGAAGAATAGATAGGTAGGGCTTGGGGGGAAAAAATCTGTGGTTGATTACAACAACCTTGAGGGTTTATTAATCAGGGGTTATAAAATGATGAGAGTCCCAAAGTGCAAAAGAGCAGAGATTTTCTGAAGACATATTCAAGCATTATCTTCATGCCCCAGATTAGGTGACGCAATGCCCACCTCATCTGAAGAACAGCACCCTCTCAGAGGTGGCCTCTTTTGTAGGCCAAAGGTCCCCGCCTATGGCTGCGTGGCAGGAAGATTTCTTAACACGGTCTGGAGGTCTTCATAGAGGGGCCATAAACGTAAGCATGGTCAAGGTTGGGCTGATAAACACAGTGTGTGAAGTTCAGGCTATTAATTAACTTATTGAACAGTTTTGTACCCAGTAACTGAGAGAACTCAGGGATGGGCAGAGAGGGAGAGGTGAACAGCATGAGACTAGGTCCTGCCTGGCTAGAGAAAGTCTAATGGAGGCCCTGTGGTCATCAAATGGGTCAGTAAGAAAGAGTTCCTCGATATGCAAACCTGACTTGGCCCCTATCTGCCAAGATTTCAGCGGAACCAAACCAACTGAAATTGAGTAAACTTAGAAAAGAGTGACTCAAGAAGGGCTTCTTGGAAGAAGCACTTTTTGAGCAAGTTCATAAGAATTGTTAGAAAGGGAAGGATCAGGCATTTTTCAGGAGAAAATGGGAAGGAAAATAATGTCGTGCAGGAGACATCACATTCACTTCAGGAGACAAGCCTAGCTCAAACAGAAAGAGAGTGTTCAGATGTTCAGAAAAGGGACTTCAGGGGGCTTTAAACACCAAAATGAGCAGATGCTACATGACAGGAATTAAGGTGCTACTGTGGGCACTGGAAGTTCCCTGAAACTCTCTCCCCTGCCACTTGTCACAGTGTCTGAGACATCACAGAAGGTCTAAGAGCACTTTTTTGGATTAAGGCCTTGATCCCTTCAGGTTCTTCTTTTAGAAGCAGAAACATATTTCTTCCCTCTGGTAATGCCCCCACAAAATGCACCAGCCTACAGTACTACACCTGGGGTTGCGTATCTGTGCTTCCCAGAAATATCCCCTCTTAGCTTTGGAAGTATTTAGCCCCTTTGCAGGCAGTCTTTCTAGATTCCTGCATCTCACACTGCCCTATAGATGCCAGCAAGCTCCTGGAGCACTGGCCCTCTGGAGTACTCATTCGGTCCCTTGTCCTGATGTGACATTTCTTGAGTGAATGGCCAGTCATGGTTTCAGCTCTGAGCCAGTGGTCAACACACATTTACCGAGGAATAAAAGACTTCAGGGAGATACCTCAATCCCCCAAGGCCATTTTGAAATTGTTATCTGATATTGAATTGGAAAAAACTACTTTAAAGTTCATATGGAACCAAAAAAGAGCCCGCATTGCCAAGTCAATCCTAGGCCAAAAGAACAAAGCTGAAGGCATCATGCTACCTGACTTCAAAGTATACTACAAGGCTACAGTAACCAAAACAGCATGGTACTGGTACCAAAACAGAGATATAGGCCAATGGAACAGAACAGAGCCCTTGGAAATAATACCACACATCTACAACCCTCTGATCTTTGACAAACCTGACAAAAACAAGAAATGGGGAAAGGATTCCCTATTCAATAAATGGTGCTGGGAAAACTGGCTAGCCATATGTAGAAAGCTGAAACTGGATCCCTTCCTTACACCTTATACAAAAATTAATTCGAGATGGATTAAAGACTTAAATGCTAGACCTAAAACCATAAAAACCCTAGGAGAAAACCTAGGCAATACCATTCAGGACATAGGCATGGGCAAGGACTTCATGACTAAAACACCAAAAGCAATGGCAACAAAAACCGAAATTGACAAATGGGATCTAATTAAACTAAAGAGCTTCTGCACAGCAAAAGAAACTACCATCAGAGTGAACAGGCACCCTACAGAATGGGAAAACATTTTTGCAATCTACTCATCTGACAAAGGACTCATATCCAGAATCTACAAAGAACTCAAACAAATTTACAAGAAAAAAAACAAACAACCCCATCAAAAAGTGGGCAAAGGATATGAACAGACACTTCTCAAAAGAAGACATTTATGTAGCCAACAGACACATGAAAAAATGCTCATCATCACCGGCCATCAGAAAAATGCAAATCAAAACCACAATCAGATACCATCTCACACCAGTTAGAATGACGATCATTAAAAAGTCAGGAAACAACAGGTGCTGGAGAGGATGTGGAGAAATAGGAACACTTTTACACTGTTGGTGAGACTGTAAACTAGTTCAACCATTGTGGAAGACAGTGTGGCGATTTCTCAAGGATCTAGAACTAGAAATACCATTTGACCCAGCCATCCCATTACTGGGTATGTACCCAAAGGATTATAAATCATGCTGCTATAAAGACACATGCACACATATGTTTATTGTGGCACTATTCACAATAGCAAAGACTTGGAACCAACCCAAATGATCAATGATAGACTGGATTAAGAAAATGTGGCACATATACACCATGGAATACTATGCAGTCATAAAAATGGATGAGTTCATGTCCTTTGTAGGGACATAGATGAAGTTGGAAACCATTATTCTTAGCAAACTATCTCAAGGACAAAAAACCCAACACTGCATGTTCTCACTCTTAGGTGGGAATTGAACAATGAGAACACTTGTACACAGGAAGGGGAACATCACACACTGGGGCCTGTTGTGGGGTGGGGGAGGGGGGAGGGGGGAGGGATAGCATTAGGAGATACACCTAATGTAAATGACGAGTTAATGGGTGCAGCACACCAACATGGCACATGTGTACATATGTAACAAACCTGCACATTGTGCACATGTACTCTAGAACTTAAAGTACAATTAAAAAAAAAGAAATTGTTATTTGATATTGCTCCCATTTATTTATTTTATTTCATTGGGTTTATTGCTATTGTTGTAGTTGTTCTTGTTCTTGTTTGTCTTGATGTTTTTGTTTCGTGGCTTATAACAACAGAAATTTATTCTCTCAGTTCAGGAGGCCAGAAGTAAAAAAAAAATCCAGATGTTGGCAGGGTTGGTTCCTTCTGCAGGTTCTAAGGGGAGAATCTGTTCAGTGCCCCCTCCTGTCTTCTAGTGGTTGCCAGCAATCCTTGACATTCTTTGTCTTGTAAACACATCACTACAGTTTTTGCCTCCGTATTCAAATTGCCTCCTTCTCTGTGTGTGTCTCTATCTCTTATGAAGAGAGTCATTGGATTTAGGGCCCACCATAATCCAGTATGATCTCATCTCAGTCTCTACCTTAATCACATTTCCACTGAGTTAATTAAGTATTTAAGTTGATAGAAGAACTGGCATCTTATTCTATCCTTTAGTTTTGGACTCCTTAGGATTCAGAACAAGTTGAGGTTTGTTAGCTCTTTCCCCCACCTGCTACAGGGTCCCCTTTTTGTAGCTTCTTGGCACCCAGACTGTGCAATGTGGCCTCATGAGAAGGGAAGAGTCTTTGGCATCACAAAGACCCAGGTGCCAATCCCAGTGCTGCCTCTTAGTTCTGCCTATAAAACCCTGCAGAGTGGAAAGAAAGTCTTGCTGTGAACTGGTATGCCAGACACATGGGGTTCAGAAGACAGGGCACAGCAGTCCTTCCTCGTTCCAGAAACCAACCTGATTGTGTATTTGAGAGTTTCTTTCTCAGTTATTGATTGCTTTGTAACAAATTACCCCAAGACTTAGTAGTTTGAAATAACACAAACATTTATTATTTCACAGTCCTCCGGGTCCAGAATTTAAGAGTAGCTTAGCTGGGCTGGAGAATCTTCTCTTAATGGTGGCTCACAGGCTGTGGGTGAGAAGTCTCACTTGCTCTCCACATGTGCCTTTCCACAGGGCTGCTCGAATGTCCTCATGACCTAGTGGCTGGCTTCCTTCAGAGCAAGTGGTCCAGAAGAGAGAGCAAGGAGAAAGCTGTATCTTTTGTGACCTAGCCTTGCAAGTCACGCACCATTACTTCTGCTGCCAACCCACATTCGAGTGGAAGGAAATTAGTCTGCACCGTTTGAAGTAGTTGTGTCAAAGAATTTGCCAAAATATTTTAAAACCACCTCAGCTCCCTTCTCCACTAGATCTCCATCCTTCTCCACTGTCTTTATCTACTTAGTCTTATTATCACTCTGCTCCCCTCACCTCCTAGCTCCCACCCCCAGGGTCTAGGATCTGTTAGAATGGTGTGTTTGTGGTAGTGGGGTGGTGGGTGCCAGATTAGATCTTAGAAGTCCTAGGCAGCACTGGAGGGGCTTTAGGTCCTTCTAGTTTTAAAACTTAAGTACATTTAAGTTTTAAAACTTAAGGGTGTGGTGACTCATGTCTGTAATCCCAGCACTTTGGGAGGCCAAGGTGGGTGGATCACCTGAGGTCAGGAGTTTGAGACCAGCCTGACCAACGTGGTGAAACCCCATCTCTACCAAATATACAAAAATACAGAAAAAAAAAAATTAGCTGAGTGTAGTGGTGCGGGCCTATAATCTCAGCTACTTGGGAGGCTGAGGCAGGAGAATTGCTTGAACCAGAGAGACAGAGGTTGCAGTGAACTGAGATCGTGCCATTGCACTCCAGCCTGGGCAACAAGAATGAAACTCTGTATCAAAAACAAACAAACAAACTTAAATGTCTACAGGAAAACTCTCCGGTTAACATTGAGACTACCTCCTGTTGTATAACCTCAATACTCACTAAAATCTCTTATTCTGTAGTTCAAATAAAAGATGAATGAGGAAAGAAAAAAATGGGTTAGGAAGAAAGAATACCTTATTTTGACATATATATGTGTATACTTTTAACCAATTTTATTAACTTCCCAGAGATTCAATTTATTTATGAAGAAGATGGGGATAATAATATTTGTCTCACAAGACTGTTATGTTAGGACTACTTTAGTTGCAAATAATAGAACCCCAACTCATACTAGTTAAGGGTTGGGGTGGCTTATTGACTTATAAGTAAAAAGTACAGGGTTAGGAATGATTTCAGGAAGGACTGGCTCCTGCTGCTTAAATAAGGAAGCACCTCTTCATCTCTGGGGCCCTGCTGTCCTCCATATTGGCTTCAGGAATAGAGGTGAAACAAGCAAATTGGCAGTGGTCCTCTATACTCATGGTGAAGACCAAAGGATATAAAGGAAATAAACTGCCCTGCACTTTTGATGGAAAATTTTTTTTTTCTAGATTCTTCTGCTTTCCCATCTCTCTCTCTCTCTCTCTCTCTCTCTCTCTCTCTCTCTCTCTCTCTCTCTCTCTCCTCTCTCTCTCTCTCTCTCTCTCTCTCTCACACTCTCAGTCTCTGTGATCATTTAATAAGTCCTTTGGATTCTCCCTTAGCATTGCTGCTTGAAAACACCCCTCCTCTCCATTCCACTGCCTTGATGTGGCCTCCTACTGCCACTCCTGGACTACTGGGGCGCCTGAACCTGAATCTGGCTCCAGATGATCCGTCATTCCCACATACCTCTGAACGGCCCCTTGGCCACAGAGGTCTATGTAGATGGTTTATGCCAGAGAAACCTGGCTGCAGATGAGTGGTAGAGCAAGCTAGCTGAGATGGAGTGGAGATGCATGGTAGCCATGGTGCTGGCACCACGTTTCCCAGTGCAGCCCTAGAAACCAGAGCATCTGTGAGCTGAGGGAGACCAGATGGCCAGAGCGCACTGCAGCTTCTCAGCTTCCACTCACAAGCAGCTTCACCCTCCATCTTCCCTCCCAGGAGAAGTGACTGCTTTCTGTGCTTTGATCTACAGTGGAAAGTGCCTGGCTAACCCTGCCAACCAGCTCTGCAAGGGGATTCACAGTGAAGCCAGATGGAGTTTGATTTTGTTCAGGCTTATTTATTTTAAATTTTATTTATTTTAATTTGCTTTTAAAAAAGTTTTTAATCATGAAATATTTCAAACATCTATAGAAGCAGCCAAGATAGTTGAATGAATTCCATATACCCATCACCCAGCTTCAAAATTTATCCACTAGTGGCAAGTCTCATTTCAACTCCATTCCTGCTATTATTCTTCTCCTCAGTTATCTTGAAACAAATCCCAGACATTATGCCCTTTTACCCATAAATATTTTAGCATATATTTCTAAAAGATAAGAACTTTTAACATACATGACCTTAATGCCATTGTCACACCTAAAAATTTAGCAGTCCAGTATTTTTGGTAATATCAAATATCCAATCAGTTTACAAATTTTCCTAATTATCTTTATAATGTTTATTTATTTATTTATTTTTTTACAGTTTATTTGTTCAAATTAGCCTTCACATACAGGCCATATAGTACAATGGATTGATATGTCTCCTGAGTATCTTGTAGTCTGTGGGTTCCTTCTCCATTTCTTTTTTGTTCCTTGCAATTTATTTCGAGAAGAAACCAAACTATTTCTTCTGTAGAATTTCTCTTAGTCTACATTTTACTGATTGCATCCCTATAATGTCCTTTAATTTGTCCCTCTATCCCTGCATTTTCTGTAAATTCATAGCTAGATCCAAAGACTTGATCAGGTTCAGAGTTGACCTCTTGGCAGACCACGTCATAGGTGCTGTTTTGTAGGAGGCACAAGCACCTCCTGGTTGCCTATTTTATGACATCACTGCCTTGATTCATTTATTCATTAGGAGCTATTAACTTTTCTTAATTATAAAGAGAATATATTCTCATTTTAAAATGACTTAAATCATATAACGTGATATAAAATGAAAAGTAAAAGTCAAGTGTCATGTTTTTCCTCCTGGCCCTCTAAGTTCCACACTTTAGAGCTAACCATGTTTATAAGTGATCATGTATTCGCAGTAATTTAAAAACTTGGGTTGGGCTCGGTTGTTCACTTCTGTAATCCCAGCACTTTGGGAGGCTGAGGTGGGCAGGTCACTATGCCAGGAGTTCAAGACCAGCCTGGCCAATATGGTAAAACACTGTCTCTACTAAAAATACAAAAATTAGCCAGGTGTGGTTGTAGGCACCTCTAGTTCTAGCTACTTCAGAGCCTGAGGCACCAGAATCACTTAAACCTGGGAGGCGGAGATTGCAGTGAGCCAAGATTGCACCATTGCACTCCAGCCTGGGTGACAGAGCGAGACTCTATCTCAAAAAAAAAAAAAAAAAAAAAAAAAAAAAAAAAAATTTATATAATTACTTCAAGAAGGTGAGAGGGTATATATGGCAGAGATATGCTAAGTGTAGCCTCCCCACCCCACAAACTCACATAATTATGTATAAAACAAAGCTATTATATGCATAAGACTCATACAATAAAAAGTATAAGTGTATATTATATAATATTATATTCATATAAACATTATAGAAAAAAATTGCAATACAAGACAACCATCTTGGGAAATCTCAAGAGGTATGTGATAATTACCAAATGAGTGGCTATTTTAGAAAATATTTTTGTAGTTGAAAGTAACAAAATTCCACTGGCTTAAGCCTGAAAGAGAATTGTGATATGAAGCTACAGGAATAAATCTTAAGGTCTTCCAGTGGGAAGTGTCACTTGGCCTGACAAAAGATTATTGTGTCCACAATCTAAAAAGCCACCAGGAACATGGAAAGTGCCATCTCAGGCTTCTCTCTGCATATTTGCTTTATTTTTCTCTCTGCAGACCAGCCTTCTCTGCCTTGGTATATACAGGTCAACAGAACACTCCTTTCCCCTCCTACGCCACCAAAACTCAGGCTCTGGATCCTCAATTTGAGCAACAACAGAGGCTCACCAGCATCTCTGAGTCCTGATTCCAGATTTCCAGGGGAGATCTGTTTGGCTGCCATGAGTCAGGTGTCTACTAACCTGGTCCAATCAGCTATGGCTGTGGGCCAGGTTGGAAAGAACAGACATGACAGCAGCTTCCTCTCCTGCCTGGCACTATGGGTATAAGGGGCTGGTCTCAGGAAAGAGGAGAGGGCTATGAGATAGGCAGATACCCATCAAAAGGTATGGCAGTCAGTGTGCTTTATTGCAAACAGAACCCACTCTAGCTCAAGTGGAAAAGGAATTACGGAATTTTAGGTTTCCCACAAATCTCTAGGATCAAGCCTAAAGGCTATGCATCAGGGAGCCATATACAATCTACACTGCAGTACTACTCCGTGTCCGCCGCCAGCATAGATAATGCCCATGACACTGGACAGCAGGAACCAGAAGCTCCACCACTGGTGCCATCCCAAAGCCATTCCTCTGCTGCCACCATTTCCAAAGGATCAAATCCACATAATTCACCTTCCTCGCATGGCTCTCTTTCCAAACCTTGTCACTGGAGTGCATCTAATTAGGGGAACCTCGGCCTTATGCCTGAAGCGTGGTTGCAAGATCAGCTGAAAAAGTGAGTTCTGGAAGGAAATTCCCCAAACATGGGAGAGAGTTGTTCACAAGGTGGTGGGCAGCCACAAACAGGACTGATGACTACTGGAGGTGTCTAAGATGGTAAGACTGAGTTAAACTTTAGGATCTCAAACAGGGCCTCCGATGGGGAACACAGTGTTGAAGGCAGGACTATTTGGACCAGACATCACATTCATCAAAGACTTTGCGACCTTTGATATTATCTCCAAATGAAATTACACACAAAGGTTGAAGAGAGACAGCGATGGGACAGAATGAAGTTGTTCTCTGCCTGTAAGCTGTGCACCATGATTGGACCAGACTGCCCCAGATGCACTATGAATTCATACATTTTTAAAGTCCCATACTTATCTTGGAACTAGCACCACCTAATTATGTTACATTGTATTTGATTTGTTATATGTAATCACTTAAAATAATCTGCAACTTTTGTCATTCTGATCTAGTATTTCTTTACTGGGGGCACCTGTTTCAGAAAGTAGACGTAGCCAGGATCACCTTTGAGAGGCTCAGCGCTCAAACAAGGGGGATCTTGTGGGCTGTTGGTGGTTGGAGGGAGGAGGACCCCTAACTTGTCTCTGAAGTACTGGTAGAATTTATTTTGATAATTGGAGGGGGGATAGGAAATGTCGTTGTTAAATGTCCCTCTCAGAGTGAATCAAATATATATATGTGTGTGTGTGTGTATATATATATGTGTGTGTGTGTGTGTGTATATATATATATGTATATTTAAACAAAGGAACAACCATCCCTATCTTTGTCCCAACTTCCTTGGAGAGGGAAGTCTATTCCCATGAAGTGGATGATTAGCAAGCCCCTGCTACGTAAGTTGACTCGGTCCTGTAGGTCCTCAGCTCAGAGTGGGATGTGGGGCCAGGCTGAGGAAGAGGAGAAGCCCCTGGTGACTCAGGGTTGCGAGAGACCCAGATCTGCAGGTGGGGGTAAGGTGGCATGGGAAATTCTCCTGGCAGTGTTGGCATGGATAGGTAACAGCTAGGAGAGTTACACAGGTGTAATTGCAGTGCTGAGCTGTTTAATTTGCTCCTGAAAGGAACAATAGTCGTGACCTAGTTAATTGAGACAGAGGTTATACATTTGGGCTTCCAGAGAGGCCCTTGGGGTTCAATGTGTCATTTTTTCTTGTGGGAAGATTTTGGAGGTTGCCCAGGGAATATTTTAGGAGACTTGGGAGTTTAGGGTCCGAAGTCTGTCCTCCCACCAGCTCTGTGATTTCGGGTCATGGTATCTGCGCATCAGAAGCTCCAGTGTCCTGACTAATATCTCGCGTGTGTGTGTAGAGAGGGGCGGCAGAGAACCTGCAGCTGGGTTTGCATCCCCGGGAGGTAAAAAAAGGCCCTGTCCTAGCCCCTCTCCTTGCTACCGAGGTAGTGTCTGGGGGCTTCCCGCCCTAGCCAGGCTAGCCACTGATCTCCCTCCATTAAAATTTCTGTTAAATGTTTCCCTGGCTCTCCCTGGGTTTCAGTTTCTATCCATGTCCTGTGGGCAAAAGTCATGTGGATTCCACCCCTGAGATGCCTCTCAGGCCCATTAAAACAAAACAAAACAAAACAAAACAAGCAAACAAACAAAAAACCCACATGTAAATTGGCTTGTTATATGCCAGACACTGTTCAAATCTCTTTGCAAATAAAATATATCTACTCTAAGTTGCTTACATGTATTAGATCCATTTAATCCTCACAAAACATCTATGAGGAGTAGTTAACCTCAATTTACAGATGAATAAACTGAGGCACAGAGAGTTTGCACGACTTGCCTTAACTTTACAGAACTAGGAAGCGGCAGAGCTGGGATTTTAATGCAGGCCCTGTGCCTCCGGAGCTTGGACACTCAACCACTTCACGCTCTGCCTTTCCTAATTGAGGGCCTGCTATTGCACTGGGCTCAGCTTCAGTGCATTCTGCCGGAGTTACTTCACATGACAGTCCTATTTTTTAAAAACTTGAAGTTATATAATGTACATATATTAACAAATATTCACAGGCCGGGCGCGGTGGCTTCTGCCTGTAATCCTCGCATTTTGGGAGGCCGAGGCAGGCAGATCACTTCAGGCCAGGAATCTGAGACCAGCCTGGTCAACACAGCAAAACCCGTCTCTACAAAAAAATACAAAAATTAGCCGTGCATGGTGGCACACGCCTGTAATCCCAGCTACTGGGGAGGCTAAGGCGGGAAAATCGCTTGAACCTGGGAGGCGGGGGTTGCGGTGAGCCAAGATCACCACTGCACTCCAGCCTGGGCATCACAGTGAGACTCTGTCTCAAAATAAATAAATAAAAAATAAAGACTCAGAGTATGTTTTGAAATATGGTAACTTTCAGTTCAAAAATGTCAAAAATCCTGTACTTTTCAAGGTGGCAGGCCCAGGGAATTGTCAGATATGGTTAACTCTACTTCTCCAGCCTAGAGGTACCAGGTAAGCTGATAAATACACACCCTCCATCCTTTGTCAGTCCTCGTGGGCATCACAGCCACACGCTGGAAATTCACAGAGTGATTTCTTTATTAATGCCCGGTTATGTTATCAGGTGCTATTAGAATTGAAAATCTTTTTTTATACCCTATAACAATGGCATCCAAGTGCTGGTTAAACGGTGGAACTTGCAGTAGTGTTCCAAAACTGAAGTGAATATCAGTAGCTTTGGACCAGAGGTGAGAGGTGCTAATACGCCACCAAGAAGCCTGAACAACCCCCGTGATGCAGGCTGCTGCCAACTTAGGAGCAAGCCCTCTGCAAATTTTGGATAGTGCTGAGAAAATGAAAAGCAGCATTAAAGCCAAAAGCCTGTTTCTGTAGTTATAGATTTATGTAAAATAGGAAACAATCCTCTCACTTTACATGTATTTCTTTGGGAAGATTAATCTCATATGAAGTGAATTTTGAATTAAATGTGACTGTCCTGTGTTAACTGGTATTCCTCACTCTTTTTTTTTTTTCTTACTACTGAGAGAATGGCTGCCAGATTAATTCTGCTCAGAGGATGATCATGTCACTCTCCTGCTCAAAAACCTCCTGTGGCTCCCCACTGTCCACTAAGATCAGCCCCAATATTCAAGCTGTTCAGTCAGAGTGGGACTGAATCTTCCCATGGGACCAGAGGTTCCTGAGGGTGGGGCCACAACTCCTACATTCCGTGCGCACTTATGCTAACAAGGCCGTACTTTTGAGTCCTCCATCAGAACTTAACTGTTGGGTGAGGCTTTTATGCACTGGGGGTGGAGGTGTGATGGAAGTTGCAATACCTGGGATGGGATGGGAACTTGCGGTGTTTCAAACATTTCTGCATGCCCAAGAAGATCAGTGCTTGGCACACAATAGATCTTCATTAAATATGTGTGTGATGAATGAATGGTCTTTATAAGACTCTTTACCTTTGAGTTTTCCAACCTCAGGGACAGAGACCAGGGCCACAACGGTGCAGGGGTCTACAGAATATTATGCAATTTTGGATTTTCATTTCCTTGTCCAGGCTAGGGAAATGATCCCTATAATAAAAAAAGCATTTCTTACATTTGTGTGAGGCAGGGTTTCTCAACATCATGACATTTTGGGTGGGATAATTATTTGTTGTGAGAACTTTCCTGTGCATAGCAGGATGTTTAGCAGTGTCCTTAGCCACTAACCAATAGGTGCTAATAGTGCCCTGCACCCAAGTTGTGAGATAAAATATGTCTCCAGATATCACTAAATATCTCTAGAGCTGGGGGTGGAATGAGCACTGAATGACCCCCCCAGTTGAGAACCCTGAAACTGGTCTAGGGCACCAGTTTTCAACTCCAGTTGCATATTAAAATCACCTGGGGGAGCCTTAAAAACATAAGTAATGGCCGGTGCAAAGGCTTCATGCCTGTAATCCCAGCATCCTGGAAGGCTGAGGCAGGAGGATTGCTTGAGTGCAGGAGTTCAAGACTAGCCTGGCCAACATGGTGAAACCCCATCTATACAAAAAAATACAAAAATTAGCCGGGCATTGTGGCACACACCTGTAGTCCCAGCTACTTGGGAGGCTGAGGCAGGAGGATTGCTTGAGCCTGGGGGGTGGAAGTTGCAGCGAGTCAGGATTGTGCCACTGCGTTCCAGCCCGGGCAGTGGAACGAGACACTGTCTCAAAAAACAAGTGAACATAGTAATGCCTGGTATTTTGAAACGTTTAGATGTAATTGATTGTAGGGAGTAGCCTGTGCATATGGAATTTTGAAAACTCTCCAAGTGGTTCTAACCTTTAGCCAGGTCTGAGAACTACTGGGCCAGTGCTTTGCGGGTTACAAGTTTCACAACCCATCTGTGCAGGAGGTGAGGCAGGTTCTTTTTGTGGTTTTCTGACTGGAGAAGTGAAGTCCAGAGGAGTGTGCTGTTGCCCTGTGAGTGTTGAAGTTGGGATTTTTACTCAGCTGGTCTGACTCCTAACTCTTGTCAAGGAGTAGGGCACAGTCTGGGCGGATTGTCAGATTCTCTAAAGCGGTCTTCCATGCGTCTTCCCTTTTCCAGTTGTTTTCCCTATTCACGATCTCTCACATCCTCACTCCTTCTGTTTGTTTGTGTTTCTTCAGGAAAAGGTGCAGCTAGCATTCCTCTACACTTTAGTGTGAACATGAGGCTGCTCTCTCTCTTTCAGGGGAATTGTAAGTTCTGCTTTATCTACAACAGTGAAAAGAAAGGGCTTATACCAGCCCAGCCCATAGATGGGGTGGATGGTCTGGGGGTGGTGACATCTCATGACATCTCTGAAATTAAATCCAATAGGTAATTACTTATGTTTAAGTAATTTTATGCTTTGGACTTAGAATTATGTCCAGTTCCATTTTGCTCACAGATAATGATGAAGCATCTCCGTGGTGTATAGACATCCTCTGTTGGTTGGATCTTTAGGGTGGAAGGTATCTTCTGCTTTTGTGGCACTCACTATACTTTGGCCACAATTAGATACATAACGTACTTGATACACACATAATTGAATGTCAGGCCACCCTCCCACCTCCCATTCTAGACCCAAGCCTGTGCCTCTGGAGAGAAACAAAGGTGAAACTTTGGGACTAAATATGAAGACATGGGGCCGAATTTATCCACTCTGCCCATGGGTGGCACCAGGAGAAGCTGGCCTCGGAAGCCCTGGAGGAAAACTGAGCACATTGGGCAGTGAAACTTCCCCCAAACAGACGTTTTGAACACAGATCACTTTATTGGCATGGCTTTGTTTTAAGAAAAGGAAAAGAGACAAAGCCAAGAGACAGACTCTGCTAACAGATGCCTGGGGGTGGCTGGACATTTTTGCCTCACGCTGTGCAAAGAGGGGGATCCTGGCCCACACATCCACACCGCTCATTCCTTGGGACAAGGCTGTCTGCCTGGGCCTCACTGCACCTTCTTGAATACTTGCTTGCAGACCACACCTTCCACTCTCATCTCCTGAAACAAAAGCAGATGTTGGTCATTGGCCAGAGCAGAGTCACACTTACGGCAGGAACTCTAAAAATACTCATTAGCTTTTATTTTTCCCCAAGAGTTGGTTTAAGTAACCAGTTGTTTGGAAAGACAGTTAAACTGTATGGTGGAGTGCTCTGCAGCACCCTACAGACAGAGCTGGCTGAGAGGAAGAGTTGTGGCTCAGAGCTGACCAACAGGACCCCTTGACGCTTCCCCTCCCTAATCACCTCCCGCTGACCCAGACTGAGATCATATCTTAGAGAAGCTTAGAGAATCCTTCTTGGCTTTGGCCTATACGATTTGGCATGGTGAATATATACATCATTTGAGAGCAAATGTTGGTTCTGTCACTTTCTAGATGTGCAATTTGGACATGTAATCTAATCTTTCAGAGTTCCCATGTCCTCATCTCTAAAATAAGGGCCATATTCCTATTCTGAGAGAAGAGAAAGAGCTATAGAATGCAAAAGGGCTTAGCTCACTGCTGATGCTGAAGGGATATAACTCCTCACCTCTTCCCTCTGATTAGATGATTGGGTCAGCCTAGACTTTGAAAATATATTGCTTGGTTTTTAAAGTCACTCAGGCATCTTTTCCAGGCCCTTGGAAGAGAAGCTTCAGAACAGAACCAAGGCCCAGCCATGGTGCCTTCTTACAAGGTCCATCTGGACCTCAACAATGACCAGGGCCTCTGGGGACCCAGCCTGACCCAGCCCAGGAACCTACCAGGTGCAGCTCGTCACCTTCGATCCACTGGGTCCAGCCACGCCCCTCCTTCTCGCCCTTCTGCACACACTGGAGCTTGTCTCCGTCCCAGCTTACTGTTGTCTGCCAAGCAAGAGACACATTTGTCAACCCGGGGCAAGCCGGGAGCTCCTGGGGGCTGGGGGAGGGGCAGCTCCCAAACTTGATAATCCAGGATGTGCTCATGTCAATTTCATTGTAGAAAATTTGCAGCCTAATACTCCCTGTCCACCACATGCTTTTATTAAAGTGTGTAAATCAGTTTTAAAATTTATGAAAACCTCCATAAATTTTATTTAAAAGGGTAATTAGGAGGGAAAAAGTCATTGGAGTGTTGCTGTCATTGCAAGCACTGAGAATGGGGCTGAGGTGGGGAGGAGGGCCTGAGGGCTGAGCACAGCCAGGTGTGGGGGGTGAAGGATGTTTTCCAGAATCTTATGGTGAAGGGCAGACTTCTCAGAGTACCCTGACCATCCCCAGACACTTCATTCACCTATTCATTGTTTCAACGTATGCTAAGTCCTGGGACACCAAAAAGACCCCATCCCTGCCCTCAAAGCGCTCTTCATCTTACAGGGAGAATGACCTTAGATATCAATAACCCAGTGAAGGTACAAATGGCAGCTGTTAGCTGCCTGCCTGCTCTGCCGGGCAGTCTCTGTGCTGTCTCTGAAGCCTCATGCCTGTCCACGTGAGCGTGGATTAGCATCTCCTTTTCACAGATCAGGTTCAGGGACTTGCCAAGTTCACCCATGTTGTTCAGTGGAAGAGCCAGGTCTGAACACAGATCTGTAGGGCTCTGAAGGCCCCCACCCCAATAGACTAAATTGTTTCTTGAAGGGTTCAGGGTCACCAGGGTTACCGACCAGAGGCTGTGGGAGCCCAGGTGAGAGTCCAGGAAGTGGGATTCCCTAGGGCTGGGCCCTAAGGGGAGAAGAATGGAGCTGAAGGAGAGGAAAGGAGGCACTGTGGAGAAAAGTTCCCAGTGGCCTATCACGGGGTGAAGGCCCGAGGTGGGACAGCAGGAAGTACGCTCAGGAGCTCATCAGGAGGGCACCAGGGAACTGAGGAGGAAGGGGAGGAAGATCCCACAGCCCAGCCTGGGCTTGGCAGAGCACAGATGAGCACTGTGACACCCTCTACCCCCCACATTTGGGCCCCCACATCTTCCCTGAGCACTGCGAGCCTTGCCATGTGCTGGGCAAGCTGAAGGGAAGACAGGCAGGAGGAGGAGGCCCAGCCCGTGTCCTGGGGAGATTTCAGTCTTAGTGGAGCAGGAAAGGTCCACCCAGCAACACGGGGCTGAAAAAAGTGTTGGAGTTCAGAGGCAAGGTGATCCTGCCACCCCAGCATAGCCATGAGTGTGCCCTAGACTGAGACACATGTCACAGACATGGGCACAGAGAAAGCGCAGTGGGCATCGCTCATATTTGGGGCTGCCCACCTTCTTTTGAATAGCCATCCCATATGGGGCAGTTCTGTTATGAGCCCGGCCTCCCCACAGTAGTGCTCAGCACTCTGTTTGCCCCTCGCTCACTGTGTGGCTCTCAGCAAATCCATCCCTTCTCAGCGCCCCTGTGCTCACATCTGTCACACAGGGACATTAACTCAGGCCTTGGATGTAGAGAGCTAACGTTCTAGGATCCTTGTGTTCCCTGCCATGCTCAGCTGAGTCAGGACAGTCAGTAACAGCCTGATAAAGGATTTGGGAGAGGAGACTTACGGGAGATGGGTGTGGCGGTAGTGGGGCCACTCCCCACAGGAGGACCTCCCCACCCCAGGCCTCCGTCCTGGCCTGCTGATCACTACTGCCCCCTGCTGTTGGGGTGAAGCCTGCAATGAGACACATGCACTAGGGAGGCAGGTGGAGCCACATGTGCTCCCCCAGCTTTGCATAGGAATAAGTCTGGCCTCTGCTCCAGAGAGAAATGGGGCATAAAAGGACTTGGGGGGCAGATCCTCTCCCTGATCCAGAAATTCACTCAGGGGACAGTCTAGTCCCAGGCCAGAGAGAAGGCAAAACATCGTGTGGTTAACGTGTGGTGAGACATGTCATGGGTAAGGACTACTCACGACCTCATGCCATAAATAAGACAGGACGCCCATTCACTTATCCGTGCTCCTTCCATGCCAGGCCTGTAGAGGGAAGTGGGGACCCAGAAATCAGTCCTCAGCTTCAAGAAGCTCTAAGAACACTTGGTTTCCTCATCAACTGATCTTCTCTTTGTGTGTTGAATCCAGGAGGCTACTGTGCATAAGAAGGGCTCCAGATTCACTCAGAGGCACAAGAGACAATTGCTTGTTTTCAGCTATGATATACATTTTTGCCTCTTCTGGAAATATTAGTCAGGAAATATAGTCATAGTCTTTGTATTGGAAAATTGTTTTAAAAAAAACACTAAAGAAGAAAATAAAAATGATACATGTAGTTTTGTTTATTTAGAGATGATTGCTCTAGGCCAGGCGTGGTGGCTCATACCTGTAATCCTAGCACTTTGGGAGGCCGAGGCGTGTGGATCACCTGAGGTCAGGAGTTCGAGACCAGCCTGACCAACAGGGTAAAACCCCATCTCTACTTCTCTACTGGAAATACAAAATTAGCTGGGCATGGTGATGCATGCCTGTAATTCCAGCTACTTGGGAAGCTAAGGCAGGAGAATTGCTTGAACCCAGGAGATGGAGGTTGCAGTGAGCCAAGATCATGTCATTGCACTCCAGCCTGGGCAACAAGAGCAAAGTTCTGTCTTAAAAAAAAAAAAAAAAAAGAAGATAATTGCTCTAACATTGTGTATATTACAATATATGGTAAATTTCCATCCACTCTTTTTTTTCTATCTATCTACATGTTTCTGTTTTATACAAAATTAGAATTGCATCATTTATGGTTTCCTATCCTCATTTCTTCATTTAATTGAAGCAATTTCCTATCTCAACAAATATTCTCCATAAGCATTATTTTAATTGCTACATAATATTCTAGGAAGTAGCTACACAGTGTGTGTGTGGCCCACCACGAAATGAAAATGAGGGGTCATTTGCTCAAAATCATTAAGAATTTTAAGCTGGTGACAGCAGAGCATTAAACCAAGTGAGGGGCCTTCTGAGCCCAGGGCCATGATGGACTGCCTTGGTCACAGGCCCATGAAACAGTCCCTGATAGTATTTGATTATACATACGTACTGTTATTTAGCCAATTACCTATTTTGGACATTTAAGTTATTTATTTATAATTCTGTGCTACTATAACTAAGACTTCTTTGTATACACAGTTTTGAACACATTGTTCCCTTGGAAGAAATTTCCAGAGGAGGAATTGTTGCATCAAAGAGTGTGCATATTTGAAAAGCTTTTGATGAGTATTGCCAGCTTTATCTCCAGAAAGCTCACACCTATTTACCTTCCAACACCAGGGTCAGAGAATGACCATGAGAGAGATGTTTATTAATGGTAAAGCCGGCTTTTGCTCCTGGGGCTACTGTGTCACCATTTCCAGATCGCTGGCATCTTTTAACAGGGGCCATCTGGATATAAACAATAACAATACCTTAGCCCAAAAGAATGACAGATGGCAGAATTTCAGGCAGCTTGACAGCTTGAGGGATAGAGAGAATAGAAGCCTGTTGGGGTGCAGAGGAGCCTTTCTGAGAGCCCTACAAACCAGGCCTCTTAAAGGGAAGGATCCCTATCACATGCATGCTACATCAGTCTCCAAGGAAGCCTTTCTTAACCCCAAGCTTCTGTTGACTCTGATAGTGGGTGAGTTGGACAAAGCAGAGATTATTCTTGTTTGTATTGGATGTAGAGGGGTGGCTGAGCTCAGAGAGGTTCCATGCCTTTCTCTGGTCACCTAGTAAATGAGAGAAAGAATCTGGGCTGGAACATGGGCTTTGCATGACTTGGTGCCCACTTGTTTCCCAGTCTCAGGTGCCCAGGAGATGGTGGCTAAAATCTTTGGGGGCTGCAGAAAAACACATGGACATTGTGCTAAGACTCTGAGCAGTCTCCTGGAGGAACACCATTAAGTTCATTCCAGCCATTGTGGGGGTATGGGTGCTGGGAGTCAGAAAGAGGTCTTAAAGGTTTCTGCCTATAAGAGGTCCCCACAGAGAAGTGCCCAGGCTGTCATGGCCTCAAAGGAGTTTCTACAAATGGGAGGGGCATTCTAGGCAGAGTGAATAAGGATGCAAGGGTAGGAGATGATGAGGGAGAAATGACAACAGTCGGTGCTGTAGATGACTATCCTGGAGTTAAGGAGAGGAGGAACTAGGTTGTTGGGGGGTGGTGGGGAGATGGGGCCAGAATATCAGACTGAAAAACCCAGACTGTGGCCTGGAGCATGTGTTCAGTGCCTGTCTTTGCTGCCTGTGCTGTTGGGTAGAACCATCCAGGAGGGCAGGTGGGCCAGGGAATTGGTCAGGCTGTCCTCTGGGTTAAAGAATCCTGGAAGCTCTCTTCCCATTTATACTTGGCTCCTGGTCCCTGCCCACTTCCTACTATACCACCTCAACCTATATCAGCTTGACCTAGTATCGGCAGCAAAGAACACGGTATCAGATAGAGCTGGGTCCTCTGTTCCCGACTATGTTGGATGACATTGGGCAACTGGATTAACCTTTCTGAGTCTCAGTGCCCTCAATTGCAAAAGAAGGCTAAACGATACCTACTGTGGTAGATTCTTCCACTGGTGACTCCCGAGTCACATGATATTCAAACCCCTGTGAAGTCTCCTCCTACATCACCTTGGTTTGGCCACGTGACTTGCTCTGGCTAGTGGGACATGAACAAGCATGATGGAAGCAGTGCCTTTATAAACACTTGCATGCTGGGGGCTTGTCCTCTTGGAACCCTCCCCTCTTGAAACCCAGCTGCTATATTTTAAGGCAGTCCAGGCTACTCTGCCAAAGAGGAAGGCCACAAGGGGAAGCCCTGGAGGATGGGAGAGAAGCCACTTGGAGAAGAGTTGAGGCGCCCCAACTGAGCTTTCAGCTGAACAAAGCCACAGGCAGCTGAACTGCGCAATTAACCAACAGAATCATGAGAATTATATGGTTGTTGTTTTAAAGTATTAAGTTTTGGGGTGGTTTGTTACATGGTATTAGATAAACAAAGCACCTACTTTACCAGGTTGTTCTGAGGATTCGAGAAAATAGAAAATGCATAGGGCTGGCATGTAGGAGGCACTAGGTAATGGTAACCATGATGCCCAGAGCTTAGATAAAGATGGGTTTGCTTGTCAATGTTGAACAACAATGAAAGCCTTTTTTTTTTTTTTTTTTTTTTTTTTTTAAGAGTTGGAGATTTGTGAAGCAGTGATTGACATGCTATTCAACATGGCCAAAGTTTTGGAAGCTCCTTCTCTTTCCAGGATACTCAGATCCATGAGGAGACCTGCAGGGGCTGCCTGCTGAGCACCAGGATGCCTGCTTCCTTTATATGTTAACTGGTCTTTGTTTAAGCAGAAGATCTGTTTGAAGACTCCCCATTGATAGCTGGGATGGCTCAGCAATGTGATTTCATTCTCCCACTCTCCCCATGTTCCCTTTTGGTGGGACTGGATTTTTCATTTTAAGCTTTTTATCTTGTGGGAATAAACTAGTTATTTCAAAGAGAATCTGATTTGTCATAAGAACAGAAAAAGGAGGTGTGGAGCCAAGGAGGGGGACTATCACTTAAAAACCAATGACATGGAAAAGGAAGTAAGTGATGTTGGAAGATGAAAGCCTAACAAACAATGGTAATTCATTTTCTTGTGACACAAAGTGGAACTTATGAAAACAACTTTCCCAGGACCCAATAACTTATTCCACGACCTCCCTCTGAAGTCAGCAGCCAACCATCTTTGCTAGATCAGGAGCAGTGAACGTTTGGGGACAAGGATTCAGCCAGATCTGAAAGGGTCATTAAATGGTCATTTAATCTGGCTTCCTAGATTAATCCAATTAATCAGGGTCTAATGGAAGAATTTCAGGTAGGAATATATTCCTGATGCTTTTCAAGTCCCACAGAAAAGGCAGGTGGCTGTGGGGATGGGGTGAACATGGGTACAAACCAAGGGGGCTAGACAATGCTGCTTCTCCCAACCCCCATATGGGCTTTGGGACCACCTTAGAAATGAGGCCCAGATAATCCAAGAGTAAGGAGGAGGGATGGCCATTTTCAGCTCACCTCCTCACCAGAAATTTTCATCCCATACATCACCCAAAAGTCTGCAAATGGGCTGGAACCAGGGACGCCGGTTGGAAAGTGAAGCCAATCTAACTTTTCTATTAAAAACTAATGATAACCCCCATCACCTTGGCCTTGCCAGCAGTTTACCCAGAGAGACATGTGCCAACAAATGAATGAAGACAGCTTTGTACCACTAGGACAAGGGACTTTTACCTCAGAAGCCATTTTCCAGCTCCTCTGACCACTTAGAAACCCCAGCTGTCACTGCTGCATGGGACAGTGACACAAAAAGCCCAGCTCCCACAGGCAGCCTGAGTGGGTGTCTCCCAGGGATGTTTCAAGGCCCACTTGCCCCACTCAGGTGACTCACACTGGGAGTGCCAGACAATTCCCACTAAATGGAACCATCTCTTGGCAGTGACCTGCTATGACCTGCAAATGGTGGGAACTCTATTTGGTATCAAGAAACTTGTGACATTCATTAACACTCCCATGCCAAAACCCCACTCTCAAGAGCAGGGGATGATGGATCACTCACAGCCCTCCACCCGGCCCTAGTAGTCCCTCTGTTTACGGATCCTCCTCTGGAGGGCTGGGACTGAATTCTGTTGTCTCTGTGGTTCCAGAGCCAGGTTATAAGAGGTGAAGCTTTGCCCATGATGATACTGCCTGCAAAGGCCAGAGCCAGGACTGACACAGGTCTGACTCCAAAACCCATGCTCTTTAGATTTGGGGTAAAATTTCAAAACCAGACAGTGAGTAGATACTTTCTTTGCATAAAGTAAATTGCTAAAAGATGCAAATCCTGGAGTTTGATTTGAAAGTGTGCTTCTCCTTTTGAGGCTATGTGTGTTCCTGGGACAATTAGAGGGTTTTCAGCATCTGGTGCTTGTGTTAAATAAGTGATCAGGAGGGAAAAGTAGGGGAGACAACAGAGAACCTGCCAGGTGCCAGGTACTGTGCTAGGAGCTTTCCACAATGTTTCACTAAATCTTCAAGCTTTACAGCTGACAAAAATTAGGCTTCTATAAATAACCAGCCCATCACCAAGGGGTTAGGGCTTGAGCCATAACTTGAACCCAGTTCTCTCTGGCTAAAAAGTCCATGAGCTGCCCCTGAGGCCAGGCTGGTGAATGGGTGGGTAGTGGCTCCTCTTCTCTGGTCCAATCCTGGGGGGCTGGAATAATCTAAACTCAGCACATTCAAGAGGAAAAGCCAGTTTCACTCTAAAAGCAGACTAAAACTAAATTAATAAGGCCTTAAAATGTGAACAAGTAATTAGAGACATAATAGATGTTCAAAGCAACCACTATAAATAGTATAGCCACAAGGCTTTTGTGAGCATGAAAGAATGCAATTCTAATACCATGAAAAAGCTAACAGCAAATAGTACAATTCTTAAGACAAACAAAATGAGAAAATGTTAAGACTAATAACCTTGACATGTTATAGTTATTTTTCCTTAAACAATTCGGAAAGTTCCTAGAGTCAATTTAAACCATTGGAGTGCTCAAGGCCAAGGTTCTGGATAAGGAGGTGGGAACAGGACTGGAGAAGGTCACAGGGCCCTGTGGAACTACACTCATTCATCCCAGGGACCTAGCACTTAGGGTGGCCCTAAGGCTGGGATGGACAGAAGCTCTGCCACGGGGTAGCTCAGCCTGGAGAGAAGGCAATGACACCGCTGTGCTATACGCTGGGGTGGGTGACGGCCCCCGACCCAGCCTGGGGGGTCAGGGAAGGCTCCCTGGTGGGAGTCATAGCATTGCTGTCATTATCAGTCACCATCATCAACATCATAACAACATGTGTTGAGTACTCATTATGTGCTGGGCAGGGTACTAGGCAAAGTATGTGTCATACCAGTTGACTCCTGACAACCTCCTACAACAGGTATACTACTCATCATTTTACAAATGTGGAGACTGAGGCCTGAATTTCACCCAACCATGAAGTGGGGAGATGAGATTCGACTCTAGAGCTCATGCTCTTGATGACTGTGCTCTGCAGTTCCCTGATTTAAACTGACCCTTGACTGAGCAATAGGAATTCGCCACGTGGTTCTGTGCAAGGGAACAACATTCAGCAATCATGAGTTTCACGCCTCCAGTGCACCAGCTGTGGGTGCTGGAGAGAGGGAAGTAAGGTGAATGGCCTGCTCTTGAGGGCTCACAGACTATCTGAGAAGAAGGTAAGAAGACAGAGAGAATTCCAGCAGAATGGTAAGTGCTGGTAGACAAGTGCTGGAGGTTATGGAAGTCAGAAGGCAACTCGACAGCCTCTAAAAGGTAGAGACAGAGGCCCATCAGGGAAGGCTTCCTGGAAGAGGTAAGGCTAGAAGTAATGCTGGAAGTGATGCCAGAAAACACCACGGGAGTTAGCAAGGAGTAGAAAGAGGAGCCAGGCGCAGTGGCTCACACCTGTAATCCCAGCACTTTGGGAGGCTGAGGTGGATGGATCACCTGAGGTCAGGAGTTTGAGACCACCCAGACCAACATGGTGAAACCCTGTCTCTACCAAAAATACAAAATTAGCTGGGCGCGGTGGCACGTCCCTGTAATCCCAGCTACTTGGGATGCTGAGGCAGGAGAATTGCTTGAACCTGGGAGGCAGAGGTCGCAGCGAGCTGAGATCATGCAATTGCACTCCAGCCTGGAAAACAAGAGTGAAACTCTGTCTCAAAAAAAAAAAAAAAAAAAAAGAGTGGAAAGAGGAAAAAAGGAACAAAGGAGTCCCAGGCAAAGGGAACAAGCACAGGCAGTTGCAGGAAAATCAGGGACAGCAGGGGCTGCATGAGGGAAGCTTCTACATAGGTTTTGCCCAGCTTAACTTGTGGATGACCCTCCCCATGAAGGCTGACCCTGTACCTCCAACCCAGAATTTACTGAGGAGATTGCTCACAGCCTCTCTTCTTCCTCACAGTATGTCTTCATGCTCCAGCTGGCCAAACCTGGTGCCATGGAAAATCCAGCGTAGCCAGTGCTGGATCTGCTACCTGGGGCCAGTACAAGGAGTTGGTGTGTTATCAGTTCCATCAGCACAGGCAGGGGGGTGGAAATGGGGAGTAGGGTGGGAGAATAAGAATTAGAGAGGGGACATCCTGTCAGAGAGTGCTTAGGAGGGGCACTGAAGGCCTCACCCCTTCTATGGGAATCTCTGGCCTTTATTTTATATATGTGTGTGTGTGTGTGTGTGTGTATATATATATATATATTTCAAGGCAAATAGAAATAAATGGCTCCCAGAAGATAAGAGGGGCTAGATCAGTAACCAGGTAACCAGGGAAGAGTGAGCATGTCAGGATCTCTTGACGAAGAACTCCTTGGGGTCTGGGATCCTCTTATTCACTGCAGGACACCAGCCCCCATGTTAGAATCCGTGGCAGAGAAAATGTGCATTGCCATTTGTTGAATGAATGAATAGCAGAAAACATTCTGGTGGCACTCTTGCATTGAACACCATGCTTTCTCCAGGCAATGTGGCTGTTTCTTCCTCACAGGTAAGCCTTATAGAAAGGGGCCAGCCATCAGAGTGATTTGACCCTGAGTCTCTAGGGCTCAGAGTGCTTAGGCTCTATACTCAAAGGTGCGCAACTAGGAACAGTATAAGACATGGTTTAAATCCCCTCTGCCCAGCTCTGAGCCCACGGTCTGCCTAATGTTCCCATGTGAACATTTTGCTGGCATGAATATTATGGTCATTGAATATCACCTGGTAGGCTGCGGGCCTGGTCTGGCCCAGCCATGGGACAGATGCCTGACTGCCAAGCTGGGCATTCAGGAGGGACCCAGTGATAGCCTTGGGTAGAGGCAGACCTGAACTGCAGGTTCCCACCTCTTTCTTGCTAGGTGACCAAAGCAATTTACTCCACCTCTCTGAGCCTTCACTTCCTCATCTGCAAAATGAGGCTAGTGAGCCCAGCCACAGAGCAGAGCCATCCGGATGAAATGAAACAAGGGGTTTCAAGGACCTATGTCAGTGCAGCACACACAAAATGCTCAGTAAGCAATAATTCCTGTCCACTCTTGGCCTAGTCCAGTTTGTTCCCTGTTCCCTGTGAGCGTGGAGGGGCAGGTGCCTTTTTAGGCCAGCCTCCACCCTCATAATCCTGCTAGCTCTTCTCTGGTTTGCCAGGTATCCCTTCATACATGTGACCACCCCCAGAATTGGTCTTCTGGAGGTCACAGATCAGTGTGAGAGGATGAATAATAACAGTTCATACTGATGGGGCAGTGGCATGGTGGGTCTTCTCACACACCGTTCACCTAATCCTCACCACAAAGCAGGTATCCCCTATTTCATAATTATCCCCACTTCACAGACAAGTAAAGTCACAGAGAAGTGAAGTAACTTGCATAAGGTCACCCACTTTGTAAGGGAGAGAAACGAGATCCCAACGATGACAGTCTGGGCTGGTCCGGCTGGTCTAGCTCTGGAGTCGAACCAGTTACAGCTCTGTCAGACTGAGTCATTTCCTTCATGTATAATATAGGAAGAATTTTGGCATCTTTATCATAGAATTATTGTGAGGATTAAAAGAATTAATGCATGGAAAGTGCTTAGAAGAATTTTTGGCACATGGAATACCTAACAAACATGAGCTATTATTAAATGGCAATTGCATCTTGCAGTGATACGGTCAATGACTACATTTAGATTTCTGAGGTTCTGCTATTTTCACTTAACATTCATTTAATGAACACATTGGAGACCACTGAGCCCATGATGGTGTGGCTGCTGCTGTGTAGAATCTCAGACACATTAACTAGCATCACAGGTGCCCTAAAAGCAGCACCTGAAGAGAGAGGCTGCAAGGCAAAGGAAGGGCACGGTGGTGGGATGGGGAATCAGGATGGGATGAACAGAGCAGATAAGCCTGGGCAGGGTCTTGACCAGTGGGTAATTCTCCTCCCAGAGGAAGAGGCAAAGAAATACCTCAGGGAAGTGAGTAGAGGGATGCAAAGAGGATGGCAAGTGAAGGCTCCGACAAATGGCGGGATGGGGCCAAGCATAAGGAGTGAGGGAGAGACAGGCAGGGCCATGATCTGAAGAGCCTGAGTGCCATCTGGCTTTTACCCATCAGCACTGGGAAGCCCTTGGGAATTCTGAGTTGGGGAGTAGCATGATCAGATTCCCTTTTTAAAAAGGGAGGGATGGGCTGAAGTGTTGAGCATGGTAAAATGGAGATCAACGTGAAGATACTGCAGTAATTAAATGAAATAATCCACGGAAAGCGCTGAGCCTGGCACATAGTAAGCATGAGAGATGTTAATTGTTATTATTATTACTGGCATGAGATATTCAGAGCAGTGGGAATGAAGAAAAACAGGAAGAGACGTTAAGAAGCAGAATCTATGAAACTTGGTGACTGAATGCCTATAAAAAGTTTTCATTTATCTTCATAGTGATCATTTACATGGCTACGTAGTGGTCTATGCAATTAAAAAGCCACAGTCTTTCTAACCACCCATAGTTATTTGATATTTAGGTATACCAGCAGGAGATAGCCTGTTCTATAAACCATACAAAGTAGGGAATCAGAGGCATCCGAAGTCAGATCACAAGTCTGGGGTTAACCAGTAATGTGAATCTGGGCAGGACTTTTGGCTCCATGTCTGTAAAATGGGAGAGTGGCACCTCCTATCCAGGATTGTTAGGAGATTAAATAAACATAAAGTGACAGGACAGGGCCTACCACATAGTAGGCCCTGAGATATGTGGGTTGTTGAGAATTACTATCACAGAGTGACTAACAGATACTTTTGTACAAATAGAATGATTTTCCTGGAACATAATCCCATAAGTGGGATCCCTGAGTCAAAGAGTAAGATGATTTTCTGATTTATTGCACATTATGAGAAGATTATTATTATTATTATTTTCATTTTCTGAGTGCAGGGCCAGTTCCACTGTAAAGCTGGCAAAGGTAGGTTTTGGAGCCTGGGTTCCATGCCATCCCCACCTTCACACCCATCTTGTTTATACCATTCTTTCCCAGAGTACTCCTATGCTATCCTTGGACCCTCAGTTCAGGAATGACAGAGGGAAGAAAGAGGGAAAGGGTGGCAAGAGGAAGGAAGAAAGGAAGAACTTATTAATCCCTGTATTAAAGGTAGCTGGCACCCTATGGTGCTTGCGTTCTTGGAAACTACCTGCCACGTTGTGAGGAAGCCCAGGCAGCCAGCAGAGAGTGAGTGTGGGCTAGCCATCTGTAAAGTGGATCCTCTACCTCCCCAGTGGCATGGCAGGCAGCAGGGACAAGGCATCCCCACTGCGCCCTGCCCAAATTGCAGATTTGTGAGCAAAACAAATATTGTTGCGTTAGGGTACTAAGTTTCAGAGTGGTTTGTTACACAGCAACAGGAAATGGAAATAATTCATTACCACATTTAATTATCACATAACTCCATTAGGTGGGTATTACCCTTAGCTCCTTTTACAAATGAGCACATTGAAGCTCAGAGGGATAAAGTACCCTTGCCAAGGAAACAGCTGGACGGCGGAACCAGGATTCAAATTCAGGTCCATCTCAAAGTCAAAGCTCCTAATTGCTCTGTTGCACCTCACACGTGTCCAACTGCAAACACTATTGGTATCACTTACTTGGACCCTCAGTTGCAAACCACTGTCCCCAGGCAGTCTTCATCCCCCACTACCCTGATCCTGGAATGGAGCTCCACCTACCTATTCTCATTCATCCCCTAGAACTAGGCACCTTTTACCCCAGCACAGGTTTATTACATTGAATCATGATGAGAAAAATCACAGGAAACTAGGCACAGGCCAGCCGGCTTCCTTGTTTTTCTTTGTTAGTAGTTACCAAAAGCATGGTCCTTGAACCAACAGCATCAGCATCATCTGGGAACCTGTTAGAAAAACAAGTTCTCAAGCCTCAACCCAGACTTTCAGAATGAGAAACTCTAGGGGTAAGGCATGCTCAAATTTGAGAACTACTACTCTAACATGTGGGCCTTAATGCTTGATCTCTGGAGTTTGAATGTCTTAGGATGTTTTCAGATGCAAGTGACAGGAAACCAATTCACATAGCTTAGGGGGAAAGAAAAAAATGTATTGGTTAAAGTACATGGTAAATCTAGGAATGGTGTGTCAGGAACTCTAGTAACCCTCTAATGTTGCATTCTCTCTGTCTCTATTGGCCTCATCGTTTATTTTCCTTCAATTGGATTTTTCCATGCAGCCAAAGAAGGCGGGGTAAGGGGACTGGCCTCAGAGAACTCGAAGCTTACATCGTAACAGCTCATCAACCTTTAAGGGAATAGAACTCACCTGTCTCTCAGGGTTCCTAAATTAACTCCCAGGAAATGGTGACTGGCCCAGCTTGGGTCACATACACAAGTATGTGACAGGCCATGGGGCACTGTGATCACTCTGGCAGAAGGTGCTCGTCCCAGAAAAGACAGTGTACTATGATTTGCAGTCCCACCAGGACCCAAAAGGTTGAGAAGGAGTAATTCCCACCATAAAGAAAACGGTGCTTCTCTTGGGTGGAGGGTGGAGAAGCAATGTTGGTCAGAAAAACAAACAGCTGTAATTCATTCAGTAAACACCTGGCCATCATAAGTGATTATGCCATGCCCCTCCGTCTCGGGTATCACAGGCCCTGGACCTGTTCTGCACATAGTATTGTGGCTTCCTAAGCCCCTGTGCCCAGCACTATCCCTATGGTCCTCAGCTTTGCTTTGTGAGACACGCTGAGCAGCAATTATGATGCCCATTTTGCAGATATGAAAACAAAGGCAGTGTGTCTAATCATTTAAGGTCGCTGTCAGATAATTGAGAAGAATTCAAATAGATGTTCTGACTCTAATACCAGTGCTCCTTTCACTCATTCTAGGCCTTGTCAAAACTGCCTGGGTTTACCTTCAGACTGTGAGAAGGCTCAAAATAAGGAATTGAGGTGCTGGCCTTCAGCAAAGCTCTGTGGGAGACCTTGGGGTAGAGAGCTTTATAAACAGACTAATTAGAATTCTTCCTCTGCCACCAGCTAGCCCAAGGGTGACCTTGGGCTAAAAAAGCACTTCACTTCTTTGAGCCTCAGATTCGCATCTGTGAAATGTGTGTAATGATACTTACTGAACAGCATTTGTTGTGGGGACCAAAGGAGAAAAAGTACAAAAAGCAATTGGGGCAGGCATGGCACTTAGTAAAGATTTAGTACATGTTATTTTCCTTTGTTCCTGCCTAACAAAACCCAAAACCCAACAAAGCAGTGTGATTTTTGAAAGCTACTTTGTGAATTTTATTTGGGTTGCTTTAATTCTTCTTTTTGTAATCCTCAAAAGCACGCTGCTGACACCGATTTCAAAGGTCGGAGAACTTTAGCTAAGACATGAAAGAGATCCTGTGTTTCTAGCCTGGAAAGGGCCCAGCTGAATGCCAGGTGCCTGATCTGGGCAGGGGCAGCTCTCAGAGGCTCCCAAATCCAACGGCATTCTCCGTGCTGCAGCCCAGGGAGTTAATTTAGCCAGTGGCATTGTGTGTGTGTTTTCTTTTTAACAAATCAAAAAATATCTTTAATGGGTCAAGAATAGGATCAGAAACCTGGCAAGAGTTTAAACCAAAGTGTCAACAGTGCTTTGGAGGATTTCATGTATTACCATATATAATTAGATGGATGGATGGATGGATGGAGAAATAGAAGGATGTAAGTAAGGAAGTCCAGGGAGGGAAGGGAAGGAAACATAGCTGGTTAAAAAAGAACTTAGAAAATCTGTAAGTGCTGATATGGAAAAATGCGTAAGAAATATCACTGAGTTAAAAAAATATGTAGAGAAGTGGATTCCTTTTTTCTTTTCCTTTCTTTCTTTCGGTTTTAGATAGAGACACTGACCAACTGCCCAATCAATAGATAGATCCCTTATAAGTCTGAGGAAGATTTCTGGACAGATCCACCAAGTGGGAATCAGGCTAAGTGGGGGAAGGGGCCCTTTTCAACCCATACTTTCTTGTGCTATTTGAATATTTTCCTTTTATAATAAAAACAAAGCGACAGAGGGGCGGAGGGCTGGGAGCAGAAGGCAGGCCCTGTGGAGGGGTCATCCTAAGTTCAACGCTGGATATGAAGTTGAGGCTTCAGCCACGGGGGGAGGCTTCAGTCACTCCAGTTCCCGGAGTGAACAAAGCCATCTCCTCCAGGAAAAACCTGACCTGGACACGGGGATGACACATGGCCCCTCTGCCACCCCCGCAGAGCCAGGCTCACGGCTGTGATTCCTGGCCGAGGCTCAGTCTTCTCCCACAAAACTTGCTCATGCTGGGGGGACTTCGAGACAAAGAACCAAATCATTCTGAGGGACTCCCTTGCTCAGGAGTGAGAAAACACTATCTGAAGTCAGAGCACCTTCCCTTTCTCAAGAGCTCCCACCCTGCCAAAGCACATATGTGCTATATTCAACAAATGCTGCTGCTTCCTCGCTGGGCCTGATCGCACATTTTTATGGACAAAGGCATGCAAGGAAGCAATGGAGAAAAGCCCTGTGTCTGCTCAGCTGAGCCCAGACTTTATATATCTCTATCAAAATAGCGCCTGCTGTTTGTGGTCCCATAACATCTGATTAGATCAGACTGGAAATGTGAGCCTAGTGATGCAGAGCTGCCCAGAACTGAGTCCCTCCACCCCTCCACCTGGGGAGAGAGCACAGAGCTATTTCAGGTGGTTCTGGGCATGGATTGCAATGTCCACAGGACTCGGGTGATGGGCCAAACTGGCCCTCTACGTGCCCATGGCCCTCTACACCTAATTTTACAGTTTTTCCTTTTTTTTTTTTTTTTTTTTTTGTAGAGATACAGGAACACAGTGTGTTTCTTTACTCCAGAGCAGTGATTCTTAAGCTTTAGTTGCATCAGAACCACCTGGAAGGCTTATTGAAACACAGATAGCTGGCCCCACTCCCGGAGTGTCTGATTCAGTAGGCCAGGGGTGTGGCCAGAGAATTTGTATTTCTAAGAGGTTCCCTGTGACGCTGCTGCTGCTGCTGTCTCTGCTTTGGGACCCACAGCTCTAAAGGAACCCACAGTGCAGACAGTGACAAATGGCCATTTGATCCTTGACTTCAGGTAACAGGATGGGCTGAAGACTGGGGTAAACTAGGAAATGTAACATCTAGAGGGAGCAGCTGCAGCATATTCCAGGGGTCCACGCAGTGCAGGAATAAACGGGTGCCCAGTGTTTCCAGGGCCCTTCTTTTTCTTGTTGTTTTTGTTAAGAACAGCCAGAAACATGGATTTTTCTGTGAAATCTTATAATCTTTGGCAGTTATTGGCAACTGACTCTGAAGTTTTTCAAACATTGTACAGGCCAAACAAAACACATCTGCAGGCTGGGCTTCACCCTCTGGCTGCAGTTCTAGAATACAGATAAGGTTCCCATGGAAAAGAGGCAGGATCAGAGATCTCTGAGCCACTGAGAGCCTCTGCCCTTTGGGGAGGGATGTCAGCCTGGTCACACCTCTCCCAGCAAGGACTCACAGACGCCTGTCAGGGTCACATCAAGTCTCCCTGCCGGGTTCTCCTGGCTCTCTTCTCTCCCAGCTGCATCTCACACTCCAGCCATGCTGAAGTCTTTGCGGACAGCCCCTCTCTCACCTCAGAAACTCCCTCCCAGCCAGGCTTTTCTGACCCCGGGCCTTTGTACATGTGGCTCCTGCTTACCGAAAAGCTCTTATCCTTTTCTCCACATCTGCCCTAATTAGTCCTTTAAGGCCCCTCTCAGCTGTCACCTCCTCTGTGACTTTCCCTGACCACTGCTTTCCTACTCCCAGCTGTGTGCTCCCCAGCCCACCATGCTCCCATCATGCATTGGGCTGTAATGGCCTGAAGATGTGCCTGTCTCCTCCACTGGCCTGGGTGTCCAGAAGGCCTTGTTGCCTCTGTGACCCCAGGGCCAAGTGCAGGGTCTAGTGTGGGACGGCTCTTGGCTTTGGCCTTTCTTTCAACCCGTTTCTGTTTGCCTGGCTACTTCCTGTCTATCCTTTAAGCCACAGTTCAGATTCCACTTCCTGTGGGAGCCTTCCCTGACCTCTCAGACCAAGCAGGGAGTGCTTCTCTGCCTGTATCAGCACAGTGTCCACTACATCATGATTGGCTGCTTCAGGCCACCTCCCCCTTACACTGAACTCCATGAGGGCAGGAATCGTGTGTGATTTGACTCATTGACACAGGGGTTGCAAAGATAGTGGAAGCACCATGAGATGCTTGTGGCGTCCAGAGAGGAATGGAAAAAAGAGATGAATGACCGATCCCAAGTGAGAATGGGACTCCTGTAATATGCTGGGAACAAACTCCTGTGGGCCACTGCTCCTGGCTTGTGGGTACCCAGTGTGTGAGGCAGAGGGGGGTAGCAGTGAAAGTTATCTTTGGCAACCACCTTGTCCAGGACCCCTGGCAGCCCTCAGAGAGCTCAGCTGGTGGCCTCTGGGCACCCAGCTCCCCTCCATTAACAAGTCTCAGGCTGACAGCCACTCTAATTCTATCATCCTACCCCCATCCAGCCATGTCCTTCCGGCAGTCCAAAGCAGCACACCACCCAGCAGGCAGCCCACAAGGAAGGGCTTTTCTGCACTGCATGGGGCTAGAGGAAGGCTAGAGCAGAGCAGAGGGGCTGTTCCATCTCCCAACAGGCCACAACAGGTGAGTGAATGGCTGTCTACTTGAGAGTGGGCATCCCTGAGTCCTGAGGCAGTGACAGTAACCATGCATCCCAGACCAGTTTCACTGGATTCATCCAGTGGCTGAATCTCCACAGTCTGCTCAACTACTGCTTGATGCTTGATTGACGCTGATGCTGTATTGAGAAGAAAAGGTGGCCCTTGTCCTTTCCTTTGTATCCAAAACCCTCCCTTCAACCTCCCTGCTTTATTTAAAATGAAGCACAGAAGTCACATCTTCCAGAAATCCTTCTGGGATCCCCTTCTCTGGGTAGTCCCAATCCCCTCACTCGCACCCTGTGCTTCTCTTTGCCACACTGTGTTGAGTGTTGGTGTGCCTGCCTCCACTGCAAAGACTTTGCGTTCCTGGACATCAGGGCCTGTGACATGCTCTGCTGTCCTGTGCCTGCCGTGGTGACCAGCCTGTGAGGGAAGCAGTATGTTCAGTGCAGTGGTTAACTCAAATCCTCCCTCTGCACTTCCCCAAGGTCACATAGCAAGAAATCTTGCCATGGTTTTCTTATCTGTAAAATGAGACTGGAAAGGGTGTTGTGAAGATTAAGTCAGCTAATGTAACGTTTGAATAGCATCTGGCATGACAGTAAGCACTTGATGAGTACTATATTTGCTAGTATTATTAGGTGATCAATAAATGTTTCATGCGTTAAAGGATGAGGAAAGGAAGGAAAGAGCGAAGATAATTAGTACAAGCCAGCACATGCCAGATTTGTGGTGACCCAAAATAAAGGTTCGATGTGATCTGTGAGTTCCACAATAGTGAGTGGGGTAAGGATTATTCTTAAGGGGCAAAGTTCTATGAGGTGTGCCAGGGAGCAGGTCTTAGGCAGTAATGAGAGAGGCAGATCCCATCTGAAGGTCTCCTTTCCTATTGTGAGTCTTTCCTTTCTCAAGAGTCCTTGAGATTTTTAAAGGCATAACCTGACATTTCCCTACAACAATGGTGCTTTCTCCCATTAGTGGTCCTTCCAAGGCCACTCCCTGCTGACTACCCCCTCTTTCCCATCATTCCAAACAGCAGACTCAGATACCAGTCCTGACTGCCTTCAGATGAATAGACAAGGTGGGGGAATGAGTCATCCAGGCTCCAGACACCTATTCCCAGACATGGGCATCCCTTCAACTACAATCCTAACAGACCTCAGCTATCTTGTTTCTGCACAGACTACCAGCAGAGAAGCTGGCAGAAAGCAGGAGTGTGGGCTTCAACATCAGAAGGCCCAGGGCTCAAGTCTCATCTCTTACAAGTCTCTTCCTCTCTCTGAACCTCAGTCACTGCATAACATGGGGTTACTTATCCCTCCCTCACTGTGCTGTGCTGTAAGATGACTAGCACAGTGCTGGACACACAGCAGACCAGCGGTAAAGACCCTTGAAAATGGTGGGAGGGGATGGGTGAGGACCCCATCAATAAGCAAGGCGGCTCCTGGGATCAACATAAGCCAGTTCTGAACCCAAGACTATAAAAAGGAGAACAAGAGTACCTTGACCTCCCAGCAACCAGATAATGCTGATGGAGGCCTGGGGCTGGCCTTCCGGAGTCTGCTGTGGCAGTACTAATTGCAATGTCCTGGGTCAGGAGCTTCTCACCCTTGTGGGAGGTCTTGGCCCTCCCCCTTCCCCCACTGCTGTTTCCTCTGGCCTGGGCTGGAGGGGCACTGACTTACTGACTAGGTGTCAGCCCTAAAGTTCAAAGAATGCTCAGCAGGCATTGGATGACAGGGTGGGGAAGGGGATGGCCAGGAGCCAAATCCCAGCTCTGGGGCAAGGATGGGCAGATCAGAGGGCTTCCAGCAGAGATCAAGGTGCCCCCAGCTTCCTGGAGTGACTTCACACTAGGTCATATTGAAAGTTTATACTTCAAAGGGGTTACTTGTGTTTCTTTTTTCTTTCCTCCTTTCTTTCCTTTTACCCTCCACCAGCCCATAGCCAGCCAGAGAACAGCATCAACAGACCTGCTTTGAACTCCAGCCTCTCCCTAGCTGTGCTACTCTGGACATGTTACTTCATCTCTTTGAGACTGTTTCTTCATCTATAAAATGGGCATATTCATATCTCCCTCAAAGGCTGTGTGAGGCTTAGGTGAAGTCATGTGCATAAAGCACCGGGCAGAGTGCCTGAACGCAGTGGAGACACAGCACATGGCAGCCTTCATAACCATCACCTTCCAGTGCAGATAGAGCAGGATGCTTCATGAGTTGGTGCTGCCCACCATGGGGGCTGAGAGGGGGAAGTGTTTTCAGTCCCTCAGGCCCTTGCCCCCTCTCGGATGAGCTAGCCCAGCCCTTGGTCAGGCCCCCTGGGCAGGAGACACTGGGTGCACGCGAATCCTCACCATGCACTTGCGGTCATCTATGCCTGTCAGATCCTCCTCAAACTCCTTCCCAACCTGGAAGTCCATGATGTAGTTCCTAAAAGTGCTCAGCGTGCGGATGATCATATGGTCACCGTCCTGCACGATCTCTTTGTCTGGCTTCAGCAAGTTGGCGATTTTGCGTAAGGCCACATTGACGTCTGCGGGTGGGGAGCGGGGAGAGCGAGCGGCAGAGAGTTGGCAGGAAAACTCAAGAGAACCGTTCCCAAGGTAGCGGGACCCCAGGAGCCCCCTCCGCCCGCAAACACTGTTAGGGTTCCCGCTGGCTTTGCTCTGTCTCTGCGCACAGCCTGCCTGTGCCTCCCCGCGCCGCCCCCAACAAAGTTTTCTGCTCTTATGTCAGCCGTTTAAAAACAAAAACTAGCAAACCAAGCCACAGATTTACTAATGAAATTACCCACGTCCAGGGCCAAAAAGCAGACATTTGCCACCGGTTAACCTAACAACCCCAAATTCTCCAATCCGCAGCCTAGGGGCCGCCATGGGAGCAGTGGCCGAAGACGCCCTTTCTAGCGTCCGGGGGTACCGGACCGCGGCTCGCCGGGGCGGAGGCAGGCAGGCGGCGGCTCGGTAGGGCTCTAGGGAGCGGCCCGGAGCTGCTCGGCCGGGCACCCAGGGCGCAGCGGGCAGCGCTTACCCAGCGCGCGCAGGTACTCCTCGAAATTCTCGTTGGCCAACATCTTCCAGTACCCAGTGAAGTCGACGGGCATTTCGCGGAGTGACTGGAGCCAGTTGGCCACGAGCGGGCGGGACGGCTGGAGACTCTGCCTGGACAGCGGCTGCCGGTGCTACGCGGGTGGTGGGCGGCCCGGAAATGAGCGCCCTTCGGGGACAGGGGGCTCTGCGGGGCGGCGACAGCTGGATTCCGAGCGCGCACAAAGCCTGCGGGAGGATCCATTGTAGCGGTCGCCCCTCCCCGCTTAGCGAGGGCGGGCGCAGGGGCGGGGGATGTCCAAGGGTCAGGTTTGTCCAGGCCGCGCCACTTTCGTTTCTGACGTTCAGTTCGTTTCCCCTGCAAAGAAAGGAGAGGATGGGAGACTGGACGTTTGCTTTGCTGGCCGAACTCTTCGGCTTCTGGGGATTTCCTTCAAACGCCATGAACTTCTCACACTCAGCAGCCACTCGAGGGTTGGGAAACAGTCTCCTGGGGTTTGTACTGGCGTGATTAGGGAAAGAGGCCACTTACAGGCCTTTGTCTAAAGCCTCGCGCCGGTGGTGGCTGGGGTCAGGAAAGCTGCGCGGTTCAACTATGGGCGAGAAAAGTGGGGCACTTTCTACGTCTTTTCCAAAAATAAAAGAAAGGATGCTGGGCGCGATGGCTCACGCCTGTAATCCCAGCACTTTGGGAGGCCGAGGCGGGCGGATCACTTGAGGTCAGGAATTCGACACCAGCCTGGGCAACACGGTAAAACCTCGTCTCTACTAAAAATACAAAAAATTAGCCGAGCGCGGTGGCGGGCGCCTGTAGTCCCAGCTACTCGGGAGGCTGAGGCAGGAGAATAGCTTGAACCCGGGAGGCGGAGGTTGTAGTGAGCCGTGATCGTGCCACTGTACTCCAGCCTGGGCGACAGAGTGAGACTCTGGCTCAATACATACATACATGCATACATATATACATACATAAAATGGTTGATGTTATTTGAAGTGCATGTGGTTAAAAAGGCCTTCTGGGTGATTCTGATGCACAATCAACCTTGAGATCCACTGCTGCTTTATGCAAATGTAAGCAATATACTGTTGATTAATGTTTCCTCCCGTTTCACCTAATGGCAGCACTGTACTCCACAGTGTTCTGGACTTTGCTTTATTCACTTAATATATTCTGGAGACCTTTCCATAATTGTACATACAAAGTATCCCCATTATTTTGTGGAGTATTCCATTGCTTATCCAGCTTGTCCCCTGATGGACAAACTATATTGTTTCTGATCTTTCACTATTAAAAGCAGTACTGCAATGAAAATCTTCGATCACATCTCCTTTGTCACCTGCGTGGGTATGTCATAGTGGTTTAACATGGCTGTATTTGCCACCAAGGAGATGACATAATCACATGGGCTGACTTTTTGACCCTCTTTTTCACTACCTTTTAAATTGCTTTTTGCACAAATCACAGCCTAAGTGACAGCAGATAACATTTTCTTCCCCTCTAGCAACACCTTCCCCAGGCTGCCTCCCTGGGGCTCATATGTATTCTCACAGTGCAGGCTGAATTAGGAGACGTCTCTTCCTCGGGGTAGAGGCAGCTTCCTCCCAGGCAGCGACTTGGATTTCAGCTTTTCTCACCCTGTTTCCCTAGACTAGGGTTTGTTTCTTAACCTCTGTGCTACTGGCATTCTGGGCCACATAAGTCTTTGTTGTGGGGGGCTGTCCTATGTATTGTAGGATGTTTACTGGCATCCCTGGCCTCTACCCACTAGATCCCAGTGGTACCCAGACACAAAGATGTTCGTAGACATTGTCAAAGGCCCTGGGATGTGGGTGCTGGGTAAACCAGCCCTGGTTGAGAGCCACTGCTCCAGGCCCCTGTTTCTCGCTGCTGCTTTGTCTGGCTCTGGGATGGTCAGGTCATCAGTTGTTCACACAAGCACTGGCTCTGTGTCCCTCCCTAGCCAGCCCAGGGCTCATCTTGGCTGGGCACTCAGGGCAACCTGTCCCAGTCCTAATCTGAAGGTGCAATAAGACACCTCTGCAAGGATGGATGGGGTCTGACCTGGGTTCTGCAAGGCATCTCACCAGGGCCAGCCATGCTTTGGGCTTCCTTGTCCTGTCTTACCAGAATGGAGCATTGGTCAAAGGCTTAAGCAATGAACTGGCCATTCCTTGGTCACTTCCAACTAGTCTGAAGTCTTCTCCCTGCTCTCTGACGCTCTCTGATGCCATCCAGCCCAGATAACTGGATTTCTCATCCTCCCCAAACTTCTCCCTTTATGCTGAATCTCCTGAGATGGTTTATGCCAAATGCCCAGCACAGTGCCTGGCACACAGCAGAGGCCAGTCTGTTCTGGCTCCCTGCCATGCTTGGAATGGCCCCTTCATGTTCGAGGCAGAGGCCTGCCCACCTCTCCAGTCCTTCTTGTCCATCCCAAAGAACCACAAGCCTGCCACTCCTCCCTCCTCTGACCACTCTGGATAACTCCTGCTCACCTGACCTCACTTTTCTGACCTGGTCAGCTGAGCATCTAGCACTTAATTCAGCTGGTTTCACTCAGTTTCTGTCTGCCTCTTTGTCTAGTCTTCCAACAGGGTCAGTATGCTCCTGCCCTTCTGGGTCTGCTCCCAGGAGCGCTCTCCCAGGCACAGCCCCTGGTGGCTGTGCTATTTCTTGCAGCAAGGGGTAGGCTGCATGTGCAGGCTTTAGAGGCAGAATGCCTGTTCCGCTGCTGGCTGGGTCACTGTCTACCAGAGTGATTTGGGGTAAGATACTTGATCTCTTTGTGCCTCAGTTACCACATCTGTGAAATGGGGACACTCTGACTACCTCTCAGGGTGCTGAGAAGCAAAGGATGAGGAATCTACAGGGCGTGGCCCTGAGTACTGTTCCGGATCCACTGCTGTTTGAGCCAGAGGAGCCCTAGAAGGGAGGGAAAGGCAAGGGAGAGAGAAGGGGGCTGGTTTGTGCTCCTCCTCTGGGGCTTTAAGATCAGTCTAATGAACTGAAATGGGAAATGCTCTTCAGAAGCATCAGGTACCATCAAAGTTATCCTTCCTCAGCCCATGCTGTTATGCTTGATTTAATCCATTTGGTTCTCGATTTAGAAATGAAAAGTATTTTTTGGAGCGCCTTTCTGTCTGGGTTAATCTTACTTGGGATGTGTGAAGCAAAGAAAGAGGAAGTGAACACAATATGTAAAGAAGAAGGAGGGTGTCTGTGTGGGCTTGCAATCAGTGAGGGCTCCCTGGACAGGGTGAGGCTCTAGCTGGAGCTTGAGGACAGCCAGGATCAGAGAGATGAGGAGGAGGAAGGATAGTCCAGGGGACCAAGGAGATAGGTGAGCAATGGAGTGCCAGAGTGCCAAAGCGACGGCCGACTTGTAAATGACTGAGAGAAAGAGATGTCAGTATACTCAGGCACCTCTAATGGGGGTCGCTTTATTCACTAGCTTTAAAGAAGAGCAGCAGAGATCTACATCAATTCTTTGAGGCCCAAATCGCTCCCAAGGCCACAAAGAGGAGCCAGGCCAGAAAAACCACCCTGGCCTGTGTATAGAGTGAGTTAGACAGGCACAAAGAACAATTCTGTGTTGGGGAGGAGAGGAGAGAGCCAAGGACCTCCTCAGGGATACTGCAGGCCCTCCCTGTGAGGATAGGAAGGAAATGTACCTTTTCATTTTTTAACTGATCAGTCAATTCCACAGGAATAAGCCAGAGCTCAGAAAAATATGTCCATGTGCTGGGCATGGTGGCTTACCCCTGTAATACCCAGCAGTTTGGGAGGCTGAGGTGGGCAGATCACTTGAGGTCAGGAGTTTGAGACCAGCCTGATCAATATGGTGAAACCCCATCTCTACTAAAAGTACAAAAATTAGGCAGGTGTGGTGGTGCGCACCTGTAGTCCCAGCTACTCGGGAGGCTAAGACAGGAGAATTGCTTGAACCCAGGAAGCTGAGGTTGCAGTGAGCTGAGATTGTGCCATTGCACTCCAACCTGGGTATCACAGTGAGACTTTGTTTCAAAAAAGAAAAAGAAAAAAGAAAAATATGTCCATGAAATGATGCCTCAATCGTCTGCCTTGTGAGGTGGGCAGTACTATGCCTATATCACTGCAGATCAAGCGGCTTGCCAGGGTCCCCAGTTGTTGGGGTGGCAGAGCTTCCCAAAGACAATGGGGTAGGAGCAGAGAGCCCCGAAACAGACCCTGAGGTTCTGTCTCCAACCCCCAGAATATATTTCTCTCAAGATCCTGGGGTAGGGGGTGACTTGCAGTCTCCTCCTACCCTCTCGCCAGGTCTGCCCCACGCCAAGAGATTCACTCCTAGCAGGGGAAAGGTGGCCTGGTACTTCTTCCTCATCTTATAAGAAAACATTTCTCATCTGGCTTCCGTGGCTCCGAGACCATGTCCCTGCTTTTCTTCTCAAGGGCTCATTGTTATCTTGGAGACTTCTAAAATCTTCCTTTTTCCCATGTTCAAATATGTCTCCGGTGTTACGCGACGGAGAATGACCCTGCTCCAGTCTCCAAGCCGTCACCATGCCATTGGTGAGGTTAATGTCTGAAAGGATGAGAGTGGTCCAACAAAGCTGCCTTCCTGTGTAGGGGAGGGAGAGAGCTTGTCAAGAGGCCACAGAGGCTGAGGGGTATTGAGGTCTACTGAGGACACGCCTCTTTGACGAGTTCATGAATATTCAAACATGCAAATAACATACCATGTCTACAGGCCCCAGAATCTTCAACCCACTTTCGAGGGTGGCCCATGGATTTATTTCTGCATAGAAAATGGTTCTGCAGAATCGGTCAGCTACTATCTATCTGACCCTCTTCATTCAATCACATATTTGTTTCTCAGATTATGACATACAGTACAAGAGATGGGTTTCTTTCTCTCCTTTTTTTTATTGTTTTCTCTCTTTCTTAAGTATTTTGTTACAGAAAATTTTGAACCTATGTAAACTTAAAGAGAACAGTATATAGAGCCACCACGGATTCATTCCCTGGCTTCACCAATTATTACCCCATAGCCAATCTCGTTTCATCTATATCACCACCTACTCCCCAATTTTCAGAATTATTTTGAGGCAAATACCAGATATCATATCATCTGGGGACATTTCAGAAAGTATCTCTCAAAGATGAGAACTCATTTTTTAAAAACTTAAAACAACATGAACTTTTACAGTTCTGAAGGTCAGAAGTCTGAAATGGGTCTCATGGACTGAAATCAAGGTGTTGGCAGAATTGCATTCCCTCTGGAGGCTCTAGGGGAATAATCTCTTCCTTGCCTTTTCCAGCTTCTAGATGCTGCCTGCATTTCCTGGCTCATGGTCACTTCATTCTGACTGTTGCTTCCTTCCTTACATTTTCTTCTCTGACTCCTTTGCCTTTTGTATAGGTACCCATGTGATTGCATTATGCCCACCCAGATAATCCAGGATAACCTCTCCATCTTAGATCTTTAATCACATCTCCAGAGTCCCTTTTGCCATTAAAAAGGTAGCCTATTTGAGATTAACATATGGACACTTTGGGAGAGCCATTATTCTGCCTACCATATCAAGGAACAAAAAAAAAATCTCATTCCAGTAATAAAACTGTCAGTCAATATAATAAGCAAGACCTTAATGTGATCTCAACATTCTTTCTGTCCCAATTTATGACTTTGGACTAGAAAGCTATAGGAAATTATTTTTCTGCATTTTGCTTCTCCTATGTTACCCAGATAGCTGGGCTTTTTAAATTTAAGTTTTTATTTTTTATTCCTCATGTACTAAACAAGGAAAGGGAGTAGTGATATTGAACTGGGAAGTTCTTACTTCCACTGTAATGATCTGCTTCTGTCTGTCTGGGTTGGTGGGTATTCAAAGGTAGTTCCTTCTGAAGGCACACTTTTGTGGGTCCCTGTGAGATTATCTTGCTGAGAACACATAATTGCACAGCAGTGCATGCAACTTCTTTGGATGACTGTTTCTAAGAAGGAGTCATTTTTTAGAAATATAACCACAACACCATCACAACTAGAAAAAAATATTAATTCCTAATGTCATCAAATATTCAGGAGGTATTCAATTATCTCATCTTTTTTTTCAGTGTATTTGTTTGAATTGGGATCCAAAAAAGTTTTATACAATACTATTGGTTATCTATTTTATTTTATGGTTTATTCTTTCATTATAAGATAAAAATTTAAATATATATCTACAGCTCTGCTTTTTTGGATAAATGGTAGTATAACATATAGTTTTCTTTAGTAAAACATCGAGCTTACTCCTCTTTTTTTTTTGAGATGGAGTCTGGCTCTGTCGCCCAGGCTGGAGGGCAATGGTGAAATCTCGGCTCACTGCTAGCTCCGCCTCCCAGGTTCACACCATTCTCCTGCCTCAGCCTCCCAAGTAGCTGGGACCACAGGCAACTGCCACCATGGCTGGCTAATTTTTTTTTGTATTTTCAGTAGAGACAGGGTTTCATCATGTTAGCCAAGATGGTCTCGATCTCCTGACCTCGTGATCCACCTGCCTCGGCCTCCCAAAGTGCTGGGATTACAGGTGGTGTGAGCCACCGCGCCTGGCCTCTTCCTTCTCTTTTACAGCTGCATGGCGCTCCTTTATGTGGATGTACTATAGGTTCTGGAACCAGTATCCTACTCATGGATACATAGGTAGTTTCCAGTCTTTTCCTGTAAAAAACAGTGCTGCAGTGAGTGGGTTAAATCTTTTTATATTTTTGCCAGTGTATTTTTGGAATAGATTCCTGGAAATGGAATTGCTATGTCAAAGGGCAAATACCTAATGCACTTTTGCTAGATATTGCTGAATTTCCTTCCATAGGATTGTATTATTTTGCCTTTCCACCAGAAATGTATGAAAACATCTGTTTCCTCACAGCCTTCCCATCAGATGATGATTTCAAACTCTTGGATTTTTGCAAGTGAAAAAGGGTATCTTGGGGTAATTTGCATTTGCACTGGGGAAGGCTTTTGATACCAAGAAGTGAGTAGTCATTTTCTTATTTAGCCAGCATTATAAAAGCCTCAATTAATCCCCTCTGTACATGTGAATAATTATCAGAGTGGGATGCAACTTCTGAACACAAGTATGACTTCTGGGTTTATTTATTAAATTGTATTTATAAATTCTACTTGCAGTTCTTATTCCTGGATTTTATGTCATGTGAATGGTTGCTCAGTGTAACATGCTACCAGAAACGCCATATGTATCAGGCTCTGAGTGGAGCAGGGTTTCCAAGGATCTGGGAAGATGGGAGGTGGCCCCATGAGCAGCTATATCTATCCACCATCTTGGTAGGCTCCCCACTAACTCATGTCAGGGTCCAGTTTTAGGGAAGGAGGGTCATCTTTCACATGCCTTCCGGTTATTCAACCACAGGCTCATGTGGTAGACTCTTCTGTGTTGCCACTAGGTGGCTAGGGCACTTTGGAAATGGTGGTTTAGCAGGTGGAACTTGGCAAGGATCCTGCCCACAGTGATGACAACATGGTTCAGTGGGCAGATTCAGGCACTCAGTGAGGCAACTGTTATTGTGACAGTTTTGTGAAAAACAGAGCACCTTCTATTTTTTCTATCCCAGCCTGCTCGCCCAGCCTAACATTCTTCTGCAAATATACCTGGGTCTCCACCCTCCAGTCCTGCAGCCCTGTAGACACTGATCCATTTGCAAGGGAAGTGCCTCCTGGAGGATGAAGCATGGGTCCTGTGGAATCCTGTGGTTTCAGTGGGGCAAGCATAGATGTGGGCTGGGGATAGGGGTTACCCATCGGCTCGTAGAAGCCCACACATGAATTCCAAGGTTGTGCCAGGGAGAACTTGCCTTGGGTCCTGACAGCTCTATCTTGGGGGTGAAGACCTTATGCGTCTCAGAGGCCCATCAACCCAGATAGTGGGACTACGGGGACTTTGGTGGAGATATGGATGCCTAACAGGATGGTTGCTCAGGTCTTGGATCAGCTGAGAAACAGCATCTCAAGTAGTGGCAGAGCTGATAGGAAATCAGAAACAGTCAGTCTTTGAATTTCAGCCTGATTTAGTCTTTAAGTGGCCATTTCAACCCATGAGAGTCACGGTAGATGAAACAACTGAGAATGTCGTGATTCTGTCCCTTATGATGCCACGACAGTGATCTAGGAATGTTTTTTAGTCAGAAGCAATTACTAGAGGAATTTTCAAGTGAGATGTCAATGACAATTTGGTTATATTAGAGTCACTGAAAGTTGGGGCAAGGGTCAATATAATTTATCTGCCTACTGGTGGCCAGTCAGCCTCTCTACCCCATGACATGCCCATAAAAGGACTGAAGTGGGAGGTAGAGCAGGCTATCTGAGAAGCTTGGCAACTAGGAGTGGCCATTGCGAAGTTAGTTTTAGACAGAAGAGAGGTGTAAGCAGATTATTCATCCACATGGGTGCTTGCTTTGCTTTCCATAGGGCCATTGAGCCAGTGGTGAGGTGTGGGGGAGGATTTTTTTTTTTTTTTTTAATCTCTTACCTTGACCAGGTTTTCTCAAGTACTTGGTGTACTTGGGCCTTGAGGGCTGAAGACTTATCAGAAAATTTATTCAATTTGGTGTTTTCTTTTTGGTTTAACTCTTAAAAAGTATTTTTGGCCAGTAGTAAATTTGAAAAAGATATGAATTATATGCATTTACAGCCTTCCCCACCTCCTGCCTTTTAAGGAAGATCATAGTTTTGCGTATTTCACCCTGCACCCTCTTACTGAGCTAATTGGGGCAATGGGTGATGGTAAGAATTGCAGGTGGTCCTATAAGGTGAATAGAGGAAGAGCATGTAGCTAGCCTTGGAAGAAAAGGGGAGATGGGAAAGGGTGAGGGATGGGAGGGTGAGATGAGATGGGAGTTCTTGCACGGAGTTAGACTTGGCAAAAATAATTGTTATGACTGTTTATGGGTTTTGTGCTGGTTATAGAATCCTGGGTAAGATAAAATTCCATTGGGTCTTCATTGTCAGAAGAGCATGAGGTTTAGAGAGGTTTTATAACTTGCTCAAGGACACATGGGTAGAGTGGCAGGGCTGGGGACTCAGTTTGTGTCTGGCTCTGTCTGATCCTAAAGCCCAAGGTCTTAACTACCTATTGTTTCTGGAATGAAGCAGAGATCCATGGGATCCTGGCCTGCTGGACCTGATAAATGAGCCTGCAGAAGGAAATCCCAGAGAGAAAATAAGTCTCCCAAGTCATCATCAATATGGGAGTAGAACTTGAATCCCCAAGTAAACGAAAGCACAGGGCATACATTCTAAACAGAAAAATCTATAAACAGTTAAAGATTAATGTACCTTAGTGAGGCTCTGGCCAGATGTAAAAAGAACAAATCTTGCCATAGCAATGTTTTTACGTTCTTGGGGCAGAATTATACAAAGAAGAGATGAAAGGGGAGCAGCTGGTCAAACATGCATTGATTTCCAGGAAGCATGGGACCGAGTCCTCTAAGGCCCTCCCTGTGAGTGAATCCAGATCAGGGCTCATGCTGACCCATGACTAAGGGTGGTGGCCTCGAGCAGTGTGCCAAGGTCACCTCTTCAGGGTTAGCCTCAAGGCCTCAGTATCTGTCCTGTCTCCTCAGAAGCAGCAGAGGATAAACATGATGTTTAGGCAGCTTGTGGAGAGCCCTGTCCTTCCAAAAAGATAAGAAATAGGCCAGGAGCACATTGATTCAAGAACAGAGAACACATTCCCAGTAACATTATAATAATATTTATGAAGCCCCAGTGCCTCTGGAGAGATAGAGTCCAATGTAATGAACAGAGCTGGGTTTTAGAGTCAGCCTGGTGTTGAGTCCCAGGCCCACCATTCTCTAGTTGTGTGGTCTGGGATCAGTCAGCCACCTAATGTCTCTGAGCCATCACCCTCACAGGGTCGTTTTGAGGAATCAGTTTCCTTCTCTTCCTTGTCCCTGGAGGTCCTCCACTATCCAGCCCCAACATCTTTTCCCAGCCCTATGCCCACTTCCCTTTTCTTTTCATTACCATCTTGTGCTGGTGGCTTTGTCTTCTGTGTCCTCACAGTCCAGTCTTAGATCCCTTCCTGTAGATCCCCTGGCTCAAATATTCTCCATCCTCTCTTTATCCTCCACTCACCAAGTCCTTGTGCTCCAACTCCACCATGATCTCTGAATCCAGAGAGCCCTGGGCTCTCCCAGTGGTGCTATTTATACTGCATTGGGTGGACAGATATTTTTCTCATGCGTGAGTGCTTGTCCACACCTGCTTCAGCTCCTTCACCCAGACTGTAAATGCTTTGTGGCTAGTTACTGTCTTAAATTCCTTCTGTATTCCTTGAAGCAGCTGGTCAAGATCTGGACACACAGTAACATGAGCTTAAAATGGACACTTATTGAGAGAACTAGGGGAAGGTGCCAAAGCTGTGGGCTTATGAATCCTTTCAGCAAACACTTCTGGGCACCTTCTGGGTGCCTGGAACTGGGCTAGATGCTGAGGGCAGTGCCATGAGTGAGACATAATCCTGAGGAAGTCAAAGTCCAGTGGAAGACAGAGATGTAACAAGTAGAGGATTGTAAAATGTGCTTCAAGGTTAAGATGATGGTTGATGGCATAGGAAAGTTGGAATCTTCAGGGAAAGTGAAATAACCAAATGTGACTCAGCATGGCAAATGGTGAACAGTGGGAGGCAGGAGGGATGAGATGGTCCAACACACTGGGAGAAAATCTTGGAGAGACAGGCGGGGCCAGGCCATGGAGAGCCTTACAGGTGGTATCAAGCTACTTGGGTTCCATCCTGTAGAAAATAGGGAGCCCCTGAAAAGGTTTAAGCACAGGAGTGTCACTACAAGGGAAAGGAGAAGAGGAGAGAAATATGGTTATGGAAACAAAGTTATGTAAGTGAGCTTCTGTGGCAAGCCAGCCAGCATAGCAGGAATGGAGCATACCATGGGGGTGCAGTGGGTGGGGAGGGGAGGGTTCTGCCTGCCAGGAGATGGCCAGGACTAATACAATGACAGGCACAGCTGTCTTGTTCTTGTGTCACCATGCTCCAGGGCTACAGGGATGAGAGTGGGGTGTGAAGATTGCCTTCCCACCCAGCCACAAATTCACTATCTATTACAACCTCCTATTATCTACCCACATAATACACCTCCACAGAAATTGTCCCACCGCCTACCCATTCACCTATCTACACACTCATTCCTTCATATAAAGCATTGCACATATAACTCTCCTTCTGTCCTTCCTTCCAACCGTCCATCTATCTTTATTTTAAAACAGAGATTTTCACTTCAGTGCATGATTAAGAATCATAAGGGATGCAGAGAAATGCTCGAGGCCTGCGTAGATTACAGAAGTGGCCATAAATCACAATGCTTTGCAGCTCCTCTCATTAAGAGATGGGGTATATTTTCCCACCCCTTGAGTTTGGGCTGGCCTCATGACTTGCTTTGACCAGTAGAATTTGTGGTGGAAGCAATTAGTTGTATCGGTTCTGGGCATAGCCTCCAGAGGCCTTGCAGCTTCTGTTCTCAGACACTTGGGACACTATTACCTGCTTCCAGGTGAACACATCTGGCTGGTCTGATGGGTGATAGACACATGGCTCAGCCACCCACATTATCCCAGACAACCACTGGTCACCACTGTACATGTAAGTGAGCCCAGACAAGATCAGCCGATCTTGGCCCAGAGGCACCAGCTAACTGTTAGACTCATGAAAAATAATAAGTGGTCCTGATTTTAGATCACTTAATTTTGGAGTGGTTCATTATACTGCAAAAGCTAACTGACTCAAGGGAGTAGCATATTCAAAATCCTGCCCATCTTAAAAGAATTGTATCTGCACCTAGGCTCCCAGGGTCCTTGCCAAAGTACTTGCCTTTATTTTCCTTGGCAGACCAGATAGTGGATGTGGAGGGGCCCCAGGCAAGACACAGCAGCACTGGGATAGATTGTGATGAGTGTAAAAGAAAGGTTCAGAATTTTTTTTCATAAAGCCTGATGAAGACCATGACGAGGATGATCCCAGTCACTGTTTGGGTGGTCACCATGTAGCAAATATGTTGCATATGTTATCTAATTTAATCCTTGAACTACAGCATGGGATTGGTGTTCTTATCACTCTTTAGCAGATGTAAATAATGAAATTTGGAGAGAGTAAGTAATTGGCTGAAGGCTACATACATAGTTCCAAGTCAAAAAATCTTAATTCTAACCCAGTTCTGTGTGATTCCAAAGCCCACACTCTTTTCTGTTATTGCCACACTGTGGAGTCATTTATTTGGGTTGCCTCCTCGGAGGTGTGGGATAGGGTGTGATCTTTGCTGAATTCACACCTTTCAGTTGGTTATTTCTCAGTCTAGGGTCCACCCGAGGAACTAAGAAAACCATTTTGTTTGGGCCTCTGAATGCCTGGGCAAGCACAGTGCACCTGAGGGCAGGAGGAGCACAGAAAGGGCTCAGGGAGGACTGGGGTGATGAAGCAAGAACACAGTTGGTCAACTTAGAGCTTAGGGTTGGGTTGGGATGCCTGGTGTGCTACTGAGAATTGATGTAGTGGTCTGGAGACCTGAGAGTCCAAGTCAGGCTTGCTCTGGAAATCTCCCTGGACCCCATTTCATTCCAATCTTTCCAGGTCAGGCAGTGTAAATGGATTTCTCCTCATGGATTCTCTGACATACCCTGATTCAGAGGCGGAGAACCCCCATGTCAGCCTCAGTTGTCTAATACAGAGTGACACCAACATGAGCTGCGAGGACAGAGGAGGGAGATCAGGGTTGGGAGGGGGAGCTTTCTGGAAGACACGAGGCTCAAGGGGGTCCCAAGGACTGAATAGTACTAAGAGAGAATAAGAGGAGAGGGGAGTGCATTCCAGATCACAGAAATGGTATGGGCAAAAATTGCGAGGTGGGAAACCAGTGATTTATTACAGTGACAGAGAAGACCTCAAGATGTTCAGGGGAGAGGGTTCATGGATAAACAACTAGAGAACAGACAGGAGCAAAAGGAGGTGATGAGATTCAGAGGCTCAAAGGTCGACCAAGAAACCAGGCATTTTTCTCGAGGTGATGAGAAGCTATTGAATGCTTTTGACACCAGAGTGACAGCAGCACAATTTGAAGATATTTTGGGAGGAATTATCTTGGGAGGGGGTGAAGGGCAGATGCGCTCCATCCCCTAGGAGCTCTGCAGAGGTTCATCAGAGGTCAAGCTGTCTGCTGCCGCCAGGGAATGCCTACCTGCATTTCTTCCTTCTCTCAATTCTCAGTGTCTCCTAAAGAGAAACCATTTGCCTCAGAGTGGAGTGTTGTTAAAGCCCAGATTCCTGGGCCTACTCCAGGTTACTGAATCACAGTCTGGATGGGCGCAGCAGATGGCATCTTTACCAAGCTCTGTAGGTGGGTCTTATGCTCTCTGCATGTTGGGAACCGGAGCCCAGATATCTTTATAGCTCAGTTGCTCTGGCCACTTCCCTGTGCTCTGACCCTGGCAATCTGGGGCAATCTGAGGCCCAGGGCCTTGGCCTTCCTGTCTCTTATTAGCAGGAGCTCAGTAGATGTCCACTAGTCATAACTTAGATGGCAGAGGACACCATGGGCCTGATAACATTTGTGAAGGCTGGGGAGAATTTTCTGAAATCTTCTTCATGGCTGGCCCAGTGCGGTTGGCCCAGTGCTGACATAGATGTGAATGTCTGGGCTTGGTCTGGCTGTTCCAGCAAGACAGTATTGCTCACCACAGCAACCATCACCATTGTCCACTTCTGGCCGGCTGATGGCAGGCTTTCCAGCCAAGCTGTGGTCTTATCTCACCCATTCACTCACTCAGGGTTTGAGTTAGTTTCCCTCCTTCCTTCCTTCCCTCCCTCCTTCCCTCCATCCCTTCCTTTCTTCCTTCATCCCCCTACCCTTCTTCCTATTTAAGACACAAGGAACGGAAACAGATTCTGGAGAACTTAAGAAATAAGAAAATTTATTAGATGGATTATCAAGCACGAAACAACATTTTTGGGAGGGAAGTAAGAAAAACAAGTGTGACCTCATGCTGGGTTCTGGTTAGAACACAGCCACAAGAACAAACTCCAGTCTTTTTCAGTCTGTTGCTGTACTTCAGATTTAAAATCTGGAAATGAGCATGCAGCAATGCTTTACCAGGTGAGGAAGAACAGCTGTTAAAAGGAACTCAGGATGTTGTTAGGAAGGGGGAGTGGATGCCAGGCCTTCACCAGATTATCTAGAAGCCATTCCGTGGGGTATTTGGCCTGTATACTGTGAGACACTGAGCTGGTTCCAACACAGCCCCTGCCCTCAACAGGTGCACAGTCAGGCCAAGGAGACAGCCACAGAAGCAGGACAACCAGGATGAGTGAGGATGTGACTGGGGATGTGCAGGGGCACAGGAGCACAGAGGACAAGCTCTCCTCCAGGTTCGATGAGAATGAGGTGCAGGGTACTGGTTAGGAAAGACAGGTCTCTGGAAGAGATGACACCTTGAGATGAGATGAAAATCCATACAATCCTCACAAGCATCCATTTGTACAAATTTGCCATCTTTTTTCCAAGAAGCCAGTTGAATTTTGGAGACAAGGTTCTGGGGCTGCTGCAGAGGATTGGGCCCTCATGCCTGGCTCGATGCTCCCAGTTCTGAGCTCAGTGTGTCTCTTGGGCAGGAGTTTCCTGGCTCCTCTGCAGAATTGGGCTGAAGGTGGTGGCTTACCAGCCAGCTTCAGTTCCTTTCCTCTGCCCTCCCCTGTGGAAGGCAGGCTCATCCAGGCCCAGCTTTTGCCCAATCGGCCAGGCTCAGGTCCTGGATGCCCACAGTGGAAGGAGAACAGTGAAGAGTGGCTGACATGCAGGTGCCATCCCTGCCAGCTTTCCTTTCTCCCTCCAGTGGTGTGGCTTGGCCACCAGCATGCCATCCTAGTCCACTGCCTCCAGCAAAACAGGAGTGGATGCACAAAATGCTAGGTTACTTGGGTTACTTTGTGATTTAAGGGGCACTTACTCAAGTGTTTGGGATACCTATCATTTCCTTTCTTCCTACTTACTCTTCCCCCTTACAAAAATGTCACTGCCACAGTTTGAAGAAGAAACATATGGCCCCCACCTACCAGCCATGGCCATGTGGGGAAGGATGAACAAGTCCTTTCAGGGACAGTGCATATCTCTGGGAATTTGGAATCATGACACTGAGATGAGGGGTGAAGGGGGAAGGTCATCTGGGCACAGGTGTTAAGGCTGCTGGATAGGGAGAGAGAAGGAGAGAGAAGAGAAAGAAGATGGGAAAGAGAGAAAAGGAGGGAGAGAGAGAGAGGGAGAGAAAAGGAGAGAGAAAGAAGAGAGAGGAGGAAGGAGAGAGAGAGGAAGAAAGAGACAGAGGGAAGAAGAGGGAGAAAGAGGGGAAGAGGAGGGAGAGAGGGAAGGACAGGGAGAGAGAAGGGAGACAGAAAGGAAGAGGAGGAGGAGTGAGAGAGAGGGGAGAGAGGAGGGATCTTCAATTTCTTTTTTCTTCCAGTTCTCCTGAAACCTATTATATGTCCTGTCATTGGGTCCTTCCATTCTTGACAGTCTTACGATACCTGATGCTCCCACCTCCTTTATTTAGGCAGGTTGAAGAGTTCCTTTTTGCCAATAATTAAAAGTAAACCTTGACTTAGGCACCCAGCAAATGCTAGGAACAATGTTTGCCCGTGTATTGCTGTCTTTCTGTTGCAAATAAATTCCTGAAATTCTTCATCATAGATTATCTGTTGAAATAAAGAAATGGATTTTGCTTAGGCTTGTATCAAAGATAATGAAGGAGATTCTCTGGAAAGGAATAAGGAAATGAGAATTTTAGCAGCTTTTTGGGATTCTGCTTTTTATTTTTTAAAAAATCAACTTACTTAAATCTACTGTCTACAATCTGGTAACATCTATTAGAATAAAATGTACACATACCATTTAACATAGCAATAAGAACTCCTGGGAATCTATCCCACAAAACCACTGGCTTTTAAGGGTTTATGCATAAGAGTGTTTATTGCAGCATTGTTTGTAGCAGGAAAAAAAACTAGAAAAAACCTTTGGACAATAACTTCCTAAACTGTTCTTCTAAACATCATGTTGCACATACCATCAAGTATATGTGTATAAAAAGGGGTTCTTCCCAGGAGGCAGAGGTTGCAGTGAGCCAAGATCGTGCCACTGCACGCCAGCCTGGGTGACAGAGTGAGACTCCACTCAAAAAAACAAAAAACAAAAAAAGCTGGGGGTTCTTTGTGAAAACATGCCTCAAAAACACTGGTTTACACAAAGTTAAACAGGTTTGTTTATCATGGGCTTCTCAGAACTATTCAAATGATTATTCAGACATTATTTTATGAAATATTCATTGAGCACCTACTTTGAGCCAGAAGCTGTACTTAGGAGAAGAGTCAGTAGTTTCAGGAGTGACGAGTGTCCCCAAGGAGAAGGGCAGGGAGCTAGCAGTGCAGTGGGCAGAGTCAGAGAGGCTTCCTGCGAAACGTGACTTGAGGTAGAGAGTTGAAGAAGACTCTGAGTTACCCCAAGGAAGTGGAGAAGTTAGAAGGCGTGCCAGGCAGAGGGAACAGCACCTGCTGGAGCACTCATGGGAAAGAGGGTGGGATGAGAAGCTGGAGAAAGCCCCATGGATGAAGCAGAGAGAGAAAGAACTGCAGCGGGGAGGCGGCCACCCCATGAGGAGCTGGGTTTTCACCTCAAATGCAAGCAGGAGAAACTCGGGGATTTTTCTTTTAAACACCTTAATGAAGGTATCATTTAAATAACACAATATCTACCCATTTTACGTGCACAGTTTGATGAGCCTTAGTAAATGTACACAGCTGTGCAACTATCTTCACAATCTAGTTTTAGAAGACTTTTATCACCCCCAAAATTTCCTTGTACCCACTTGCTGTCAATCCCATTTCCAGGCTCTGACCTGCTTTTGCTTCTTTAGTTTTGCCTTTTCTAGAAATTTCATGTGAATGGAATCATTTAATATGTATCTTCTGTGTCTGGTTTCTTTCACTTAGCTCATTTTGAGGTTCATCCACGTTGTTGCAGACATCACTAGTCCTTTGTAAAATTGCTGAACAGTGTCCTATTGCATGGATACAACACATTTGTTTATACATTTGTCAGTTGAGGGACACCTGAATTGTTTCCCGTGTTTACTATAGTGAATTATGCTGCTGCAGATGTTTGCCTACAAGTCTGAGTGGACATATGTTTTTATTTCCTTTTAATAGACATCTAAGAGTGGATTGCTAGATGGATTTGAACTATTTTAGTGGGCATAAAATGGTATCTCATGGTGGTTCTGGTTTGTATTTCTCTAATGACTAATGGTGTTGAGCACCTTTTCATGGGCTTATTATATTCATCTATGTATCTTCTTTGGTGAAACATCTTGTTTGGGGACTTGCTTGAAGGACTCACAGACCTCAGAGGCAGTTGCATCCACACAACGGTTATCATAGTGAAACACCACGCAACAGGAGGAAAGGCACATAAGGTAGAGTCTGGAGGTGTCCAGGTGCAGGCTTTTAAAGTTCTCTCTTCAGGGGTGGGGTTTGCACTGAACATGCTTCTCTCCCCAGTGGTGAAATGCAGCAATGGTGCATGTTGTTTCTGCCTGGGGGCCTTGCTTGAGACTCGACATCCAGAGTTTTTTGTGGGCTAGTGATGTAGGCACTCTTCTGCCACACGACCAAGGGTGATTACTGAAATTCCAAACTCCTAGAAGAAAAGCACGTGTGCACCATAAATCATACTGTTTGTACAAACAGTTTAGGCAAGCTGGTACTGTAGGATTCAGTGCCCTGGGAAGACAAAACAGCCTTATCAGTTAGAAACAGAGGTGACATTCCAAAAGCCAGGTTCTCAGATGCCAGGCAAGGGCCAGCTGCACAGGCAGACCCTTCTACAGAGCAACATAAGGCCTGCTGTGTTCTCCTCTCCCACACATGTCTAGTCAAATCTTTTGGTCATTTTTTTAGTTGGGTTGTTAGTCTTCTTATTTTTGTCATCAGAATTCTTTATATATCCTGAGTTTAAACTGTTTATTAGATACCCATTTTGCAATTTTTCCCCCCAGTCTGTGGCTTATCTTTTCATTTTCTTAATGTCCCTTGGAAGGAGTTTGGGAAGGGAAGTAATATGACCAGATTTGCACACACATACAGCTGCCCTACCTGCTATGTGGAGAATGGACTGCAGGGGTCAGGACTGGATTGGGGCGTCCTGTTAGGAGGCTGTTGCGTGATCCAAGTGAGAGATGATGGTGTTTTGGCTGGGCAGGTGACAGAAGGGATGGATAAAAGCAGCTCCAAAAAGGGGGTGTATAGAAGGTAGGACTGAGATGGCATGCACTCCACACATTATAGATTTCCAGCAGGGGAACAGAAAGGAGGCCTCCCCAAACTCATCCACAGAACACATTATTATTATTCTTTCTAGTAGTGAAACTCCATTCATTTGTGGGATTTACATATTTGATAATTTGGAAATGTGGGACAAGATGAATTTGAAGGTTCCCTCTAGTCCTCACAGTCTGTGGTGCCATGAACAATCCTTTATGAGGTTATTTTAACAATACTAAAATATTCTGAGGCGTGTGCCTAGGTGCATGATTACAGATTGTTTATTAGTCATGCATGTATATATATAATGCCAATTTTTGATCCAAGAAAATAACTTCATGACTGAAATTGAACACAATCTATGCATGAAGATCCTTGCAGAAACAGAGGGCAGAAACATTGTTAGCATAGAAAGTGTGAGGATGGGGATAAGGAAATTCATATTCATGTATTAACCCAATTACCAAATGTACCTTGCAAATCTGGAGCGCTGTTGGTTTAACATGGGATTTCACATCATTCTGTCCCAAGTGACATAGACAGTATTATAAATGAAAAATCCTTTCCTCAGGCTAGGATATAGAGCTCCTCTCACTTGGGCAGTGCATGCGATCACAGGAGAACCTTTATTTAAGGCTGGAAATTCTATTTACTCAGGAGCCCAAACCACTGTTTTTCTGTTCTTGCAAAATAAACAAAACACCCTGGCAAAGTAGATGCAGAAAAGACCCGAGGGAATGGAAAGGAATGTGGAATCAGGTATGCAGGTCAGTGTCAACACGATAAATCAGGAGCACAGCAGTGATACATATATTTCTCTTCTGATGCTAAAAAAAGGCTACATGAATCAATGAGATAAAGTGAGAGTACAGAAATTAAGATATATAATGTTTTATTTATAGATGTATTTAATGAAGTAGGTTTTGTGGTTCTGTTGTTTTATTTTAGAAAGAGGCAACATAAAGGCTCAGAAGTGGATGTTATGCCTGGTAGGGGCTGCATGATGCATACATGGATCAGGGAGATGATGACATCACCTCCAAACCTGGTTGGACCTGGTGCCCTGAGCCTATGGAGAGGCTGGACAGGGGCAAGGGGGCTTCAGACACCTGCTGTCAGGTGCATGATGCAATAAGGTACCCCTTCTCCAGGAAGTGATGATAAATCCAGCTCAGCATGCTGCCCATTTTGGCCTCTTCTGCCTCAAGGCCTTTGCATGTGATGTTCCCTCTTCCTGAAAGCCAGCTGCCTCCACCTATCCCCAGATCTTGTGAACTTCCTCTTCAGGTCTCAAATACATCGTCACTTCCCTTCTGTCTACACTGTCATCAGGGCAAATGGCGAATCCATTTTAGAGAGTCAAAACCTTGTACAATTTTGAAGGCCCTTTTCCAGAAATAAGAATAAAAATTATTGATTTGAAATTAGAGATCCATATAATTAGGGCCCTTTCTGGGACCCTGGAAACAAAGATCCTCTGTCCCTGGGGAGCTTCCAGTCTGGCTAGACGTGTACTGGATCCAAAGAAGGCTGGGTAGGCTGAGGTCAGAAGCGCTCAGAGTCTTAGAAAACCAGAACTAGAAGATACTTTGGAGGTGTCTGATTAAATCTCCCATTTTAGAGGCAGGGAAACAGAGGCTCACAGTGGGGGAAGGGAGTTAGTCAAAGTCACACAGCTTGCTGTGGCAGATTTTGGACTAGGCTGTCTGATTCTCAGGGTCCTTAGGGACCTCTTGGAGTGCAGAGTTCATTTAGGGTGAGGAATGGCTGGCAGCTTCAGTGGTTGCAGGGATCAAAATCTGCTCCTCACCCTGACCTTGCTGGATCCAGAAAATCCTGATTTCCTACTTCACTTCATGACACATATGCGAACACTGAGATGTTTTGCGGGAGGGGGGAGAAAATCGATTCTTCCTAACAGGCTCTTTGTTTTTCTGCATGACTAAACCTGTAGCAAGGATGAACCAGAGTAAAGCTATGGAGATGTAAATTCTGAATGCATTCAGTCATGTGGTCAGCAAGTATAATGAGTAAACTGAAACAGAGTTAGGCCAATCAAAACCTTTCCCTAATTTGGGAGCAGAATGACAAATCCTGTATGCACATGAGGTCCCTATTCTAATATTTCAGAGACCACCCTGAAAAGAGCTATTGGCCCAGTGCTTTCTTTTAGAAGGCCATTTGTGTGGCACCAAAAAGCAATTGCTTCCTCCATTCCTACTACCTGGAAACACAAACTTTTAAATTCATGCCAGTTCGATTGGAACAGTAGCAAATTTCATGGAGCAGCTAAAATGAAGAGCAACAGCTGGTACATCAGGCATTAATAATATAACAAAGGAAGAAAAAAGAGAAACTTTTCATTAGTACTTTTTGATGTCAATTTATTATTTATCCCTTTGCCAGTATTCAAACAGACAGGCAGTCATAAAACATTAAAAAAGATCCTTTAAAACAGTCAGGCATCTGTTTTACCTCAGTTCCTTTTTAGAAACCTGGAAACCAGGAGCCCCGGCTTTTATACTATAGCAAGTTTGACACTTGCTATATCAAAAATACTGCTTGAGGATCACTACGTAGAAAGAGTTTTGTTTAAATTTTATGAAAGGCTGGTGAGGCAGGCAGACAATGGTTTGTAAGGCAAGATCCAATGTAAATCAGCAATGTGTGGTTTCCAACTGTTTGACTCCTCAGTTCATATTCTGAAACCAGGGCGTTGACAAAAACCCACTGTTCAGTAATTAGCATCCTGTCAAATCTTTCCAATCAAGACTAGCATGCTGCACCTGGTCCTAGTTAAAAAACGCATTGTGGGCAATTCTGATCTGACCCTCAGAGGCCCCTGCCATGCTCAGAACTGCATTCAGTGTGCACGCCATAATTACCATCCACACAAAATAAGTAGGCCTCCTTGTCCAGCAGCTCTGAGAGACTCTGCCTAATCCTAATGACCTGCCACACCATTTTAACTTCTTCGATAAATGTCTATCCTTGTGATTTAGACCTTTCCTCTCCTGCAAAGAAGGTATCTCTTCCTGGGACAGAAGACTCCTCGGAAGTAGAAACATTGTAGAAATAAAGCAAATGAAAAATGGAGAAGCAAAAACCAAAGTAAAACAGAAACCTTAACCAGCCCTATCCTCAGCAGGAGCTTGCTGGAGGAGGTGTGGGTCGAGTCCCCCCTCCCTAGCTTGTCTTGCCCTCAGCGCTCTGGGTGCTTTTGCCTTTCCAGGCACTGTCCTTGGTGTAGAGGCCATGGTCCTTGATGTAGGTGATGACAGCATCGGGGATCAGGTACTTTACGCTCTGCCCTTGGCCCAAAGCTCGCCTGACGTGCGTGGCACTGATCTCATTCTGCACGGGCTCCTTGGCCAGGTGAATGTTGTGCTGGTGCATCCGTAGGATGGGAGATTCTGAGATGTACCCTTTTGGGTCGTGACCTGCCCGGCCCACGCACACCAAGCCAAACTTCTCCACTATTTCCTGGATGTGCGCATCCTTCCAGAGGTTGGGGGTCTGGAAGGTCTTCAAGACGTCTGCCCCGCAGAGAAGCTTCAGCTCAGGCACAGCTGCAAAAACAAGGATGGACCCAGTAAAGTTACAGAAGGGTCACTGCCAGGAAAGACAACATCATATTCTGTTGGAAAGTCTCACAAAATGCTTTTCTTGGAATGTATCGAGAACTCTGTCTCCATGTTCATGACTTGAAAAGAAAAAGCATGTAAATGAATCTGCAGCTATTTCAGGGAATACAGTTGAAAGTAATGATTTAATCAATACACCTTTTGTTTAATATTGGAAAAGTGCCAACTAATACCAATTTTTTTTTTTCCAGTGTTCTAACAGAAGTCCGTCTGTGGTTGCTTTGGACCAAGGCAGAGTGCTCTAAAGGTGGCTGTGCTGTACCTAGTACTGTGTCTTCTGATGGAAAGTAACGTTCTGAAAGCCCTGAGACCAACAAGCTGTGGGCCTTGGACAAGTCACTGCCCTATTTGAAATCCATTTCAGCCCTTGTGTTACTAGGAACTAGTACCTGGCACTTTAATATAAAAATCTCACTATAAAGATGAATTATAAAGGCTCTTTGGATAACCAAAAGGTCTCTAAGACTCCAGCTGGTGGCCTTTTCATTGCAGTTTCCAATGAAACAAAGCTCTAGAACAATGCTTAATGTGGATAATCCTTTGGAATGTGTTCTAACAGAATGCTAATTGTGGTAATAAAATCATACATAACATTTATTGGGAGATTACTATGGGCACTACTACTAAGCTGTTTATGTGGATAATACCATATGCACCCCAGAACAATTTATGAGGTGAGTATTGTTGTGCCCATTTTATGGAGGGGGCAACTGAGGCAGAGACAGATAAGTGACTTGCTTGAGGTCACTCAGCTAGGCAGAGAAGTCAGGAGTCAAACCCAGGCAGCCATCCTCCAGGTGGGCAACTGCTGGGTTCTGCTGCTGCCTGCTGGTGGGAATCTGTACTTGCATTATACTGGAGAAGTCCTTCCTAGAGACCCAGACTGATTTTCCTGGCACTATCTGTGTCCCTCTTGGTGAGCTAATCAGCAAAGGAAATCCACGTCTGTGCTAGAAACAAGCTGCAGGGTCTCTGATTCTTCCAGAAGCTGATTGCAGCTTCAGCAGATGGCAAAGACTGGGGTCCCAGAGCACTGGCACCTGTCAGTCGCACAAAGTCTCAGTAAGTAGAGGCTCCAGGGCTACCATACTGGGGAAAAACTTGGTGTAAATGGTCAGTTTGGGATCCTCTAAGGTGGAACCTTTGAAGGAATCCAAACGTGGACCAGAGAGATGAGTTCACACAAAAGCACTGGAGTGACTGTGGATTGGAAAGGGAGAGACTGGAGGTGTCATGGAGAGGTCTGAGTCCTGGCCTCAATTGGGCACAGGCTGCTGTGCGGCTGGAGCCAAGCCCTTTCTTTCTCTGGGTCTCAGTTTCCATGAGATGATGAGCTCTGGACTCATTTAAAGCAACATATGCAATCACAGAAACACACTTTTCAGATGCTCTAGCGGCATAATACTGGTCTAGTGATATTCAAACATTCCTTCATTCACGCATGTATGAACTCTTAGCGGTTACAAACTAAGACTCTAGATCCAGACACCTTAGATCCAAATTCTGGTTCTGCCATTCGATACCCCTCATGCGATCTCAACTTTAAAATCAGGATATTACGCTTCATTTATTCATTCACTTATCCATTTACTCATTTATCTACCACTCTATTCATAGAAACACCCACTCAACATTTATGAATTATCTTCCAGTGTCTGGCCTTTTTAAACCAATAAAATTACATTTAACAATTATTCGGTAACACACTTTTCACTAATTTGGGCTGGTCCCATTGCTCACAACATAATGTGTATTTGAACTGTTCTGCATCTGTGAAGTTTTACTCCAATTTCTTATCTATCCGACCAGTGTAGTACAAAGAACTACGTTTGGTCTTTCAAACAATTAGGTAGTTTTATGTGATCTTCCTATGGGGAAGGTACTATGATGTGCATTTCATTCCAAGTTCTGCTGGGGCCTGGGACACATCCCCTCTCTTCCTACAGGTAAGAGAACAGAGAAGATACCACCTTCTTTTTCCAGTAGATTTTTTTTTGTGGGGACAGTTTCTGCATGTCAGGTTCAATATTTGGTACTGTTTGATTCATTAACAATGACAGTAAGGAGTACTATTCACTTTGAGCCTTGCCTAGAAGGAACAAGTGCCCACACCTCCCCTGCCCCCCAAATCAAAGGCATATCTGTGAGGCTGGCGGTGCCTGTTATTCCATGATGACAATACCATGTGATAGATCACTTCTCAGGCAACATGGGCCACAGACCTCCAACTCCTGGCAGTCCTGTCTTCAGGGCTCACAAAGGCATTCACACATCTCTTCCAAATCCATTTACAACAAGGTTACAAAAGTTTTAGATCGAGTGATTCTATCCAAGTCCCAAGTATGTAACTCCAGGGTGTAGCATAAAGAAAATCAATATGATTTCTCCTAACAGTGATACAGATACATAAACAAACAGGATGTCCATGGGCATTTTGGCGGCAGTGTGCTCTACCTTTGAGTAGCTAAGGGCTTTGAAAGGCAGATAAAGCTGAAATTTACATAGACTGTGAGGGAAGTGCCACTAGGATCTTTGAAAGTTTGGTTGTCCTAAGTCTGTGAGATCAAAGAATACCAATCTTGAGGTCAGTTAGCTCTGGGTTCAAGTTTAAATCTGCTGGTACCCTCAGGAAAATTACTTAGCCTATGTGCCTATTTCTTCAGCCATAAAATGGGGATAGTAAAGCTTTCTTTGGAAGTTATGGGAATTGAGCGATGGAGAGAATGCAATGTGAATTTCCTGTCTGGCGCAGCATGTGAACACTGCCACCAACAGCGATGTCTGTCATGGTACCTCACAGACACACTTAGAAATGTGGGACTTCTGGGTCTAAACAGGACAAGAGAGATGAAGCATCTGACAGGCAGCACCTAAATTTACCATACAAGGCCACCTTGGAACATTCAGTATAAAACGGAAACAGATAAAGGGCTTGCTCTGTTGGGAGAGGGAATCCTCTGAATGTGGCCGAGCTGTGCTCAGTTCCATCAGCCATGGGCGGGGGCCACCTTCACAAAAGACAGACAGAGTCAGCTGTGAAAGAAATGGAGGCATCATCCATCCCAAAGTGTCACACCCAAACAGCCCAGAATGTAGCAATCCATATGACTCTGGGTGAGCCCAAGGAGGCCTGCAAATCACAGGAGTGATGGGCAAAGCAAGGCTCTGGCAGCCAGAAATTGCTGAGCTCATCATGTAATTTGCAACCCCAGAGTATAACAGCACACCAATAGAATACACAACACACAAAATGGTCCTTTAGAAATATGTCACTAGTAACACACATGCCATCTCATCAAAAGCCAAACTTATGCTGAGAAAAATTCTACCTTCCTGTTTTTAATTGCTCTACATTTTACCCCAATGACAAATATCAAACTGTGTTCACTATGGAACATATGGAAAATATGTAAGTACTTAAAGCAGAAATAATAACAACAATAATTCTGCTTTCAATAAAACACCATAAGTTTTTAGTGTATTTCCTTAGTCTTTTCTATTTAGACATGCAAACAGATGTGAAAGTACAGTCATAGTTTTATATACTTGAGATTATATGCAGTATTGTATCCTGATTTTTCCCACTTCCTTCGTAAGTGTTTCTCCACACCATCAAAACCTTTTATGTAGTTTCTTTATCCTATGTATACAGTAAAACTTACGTATACTTTCCTTTATATTTAAACATTGAGATTGCTTTCACTTCCTGCCATTGTAAAAACTGTTGTGATAAACATCTTTCTGCATAAGTAATTGTCCCAATCTCTAATTATTTCCTTAGCCAGATTCCTAGAATGGGAATTTATCAAGCAGAGTGCAAGGATTTTTAAAGTCCCTGATATATTTTGGTAAACTGAAAAACAGTTTTCATTTCATGTAAACTTCCTTTTTTTAAAAATAGTTACTTTAGAATAGAACAAGATGAGTGGGATTTAGGGTCTGAAAAGAGAGAAAGAGGCCCTCAACAATACAGGGCCAAGCAGAGTAAGTTGGTAGCCCCTAGAAAAATGAATCTGGAAAGAACCTGGGGTGGGCTTTGGCAGAGGGAGAGAACTCATATTAATGAGAGCAGCGGGGGCTGGTTCCACAGGGAAGGTGAATTCTGAACTGGGCCTCACAGACAGGTTTTCAATAGGGGAACAAAGAATTAAGAGGAAGGAGGGACAGGCCAGGCAAAAAGCTGAGACGGGGATTCTGGAAGCATACGCAGAGAAGTGAAGTGTGAGAGGATGGGAGCCTCAGTGTGTTGTCCCTCCTGAGTCACTCTGGCTGCCCCTGCCTCTCACTGGAGGCTCCAGTCTGCCCCAGTGGCATGGAGTGCCTCACACTTACGCTATCTCCCACCCTTGTGCTTTCCTTGGCCTGCCTCTGGGCCCAGAAATGTCTCCAACCTCAATAATCCAGTCATCCTGCAAGTCTCAGTGCAGGTGCCCCCTCTTCCATGCAGCCTTCCTAATTCACGCCTGGACTCACCTCCATTCATACCCTGTCTCCAGCTTGGGATGGGGGCTGGGGCTGGCTGTCTCTGTTCTCAGCCTGAGCCCAGAGTCTCTTCCAGTGAGGTGCTCAGAAAGTGTCTGTAAAATCCTTTAAATAATGCCTGCTGAGTCAGAGATGATGCAGAAAGAAGGGAGAGGCTGATAATGAATACTGGGCACTGTGCTTATGGGGGATGGGTGGGAAGGAGCCCATGCAGGTAACAGAGAGGACAGGCAGACAGAGAGACCAGAGGAATGCAATAAACATTATATAAGATGATTATATAGGAGGTACTGTAACTCCTTCTTAGATTCTTACTCTCATGCACAGTCCCCCAGACTGGCTGTAAAGCAAATCCTCAGAATGCTTATTAAATATCCAGATTCCTGGGCCCTACTCCCACTCAGAAGGTCTGGGAAGACACCTGGGAATTAGTGCTTTTAACAAGCTGCACAGGGGATACTGCTGTGAGTGATCCTTTGGCCAGCATTTGGGGACTGTTGCATGGCACCTTTAGGGCCTGGTAGCATTTCCAAGTCTTTTTAGAAGAGTGTTTCCCAATCTTGCTCTAGGAAGCGCTAGTTCTGAAAAATACTAACAGATATTGAACAAAGAGTTCCATACTTAAAAAAGTGGTAAGAATGACTGCAAGGTATTTCTCTTTCTTGTAGAATCACAATGCCCATGGACATAGTAAAGGCTCTAAAAAGTCCTGCAGTAAAGAAACCACATTAGGTGTGCTAAACCTCGGCATTCCTAAACTCTTCTAATCTGGAAGCAGTGTTCCACCAACCAAAGTCTGGAGACCCTGCCATAGGAAATTCTGCAGATGACCTGCTGGAATCTGCATGCCCACCGCTGCATGGTGCTCCTGCTTATTTGCATGAGAGCGTTATGCATTTTGCCCCTGACACCATGGCAGCTCACACGGTGAAATCACAGCCAACAAGGTTTTATCAAACACCAGGAAATGACAACACTTCCTGGCTTACACGTCTAGGCTTACAAATTAAGAGGATAATCCAAACCAACTTTAAATTCCCTTAAAAATAGGTTTCCTCTTTTGAGTGAACCATTGAGTAATTCTGCTATAAATAAAGTCTTAGTCTCTTTGTTCAAGTTTTATAATGGCATATTTTACATTCAAAAAGGCTAAGGCTTTTAAAAGAAACCCAGCAGCACTCATCAGTTTATCCCTGTGTGACCCTGACTATAATCCATGTCATTAGAACAAGTCACAAGGGTAGGTAAACTTCTTTGGGGCAAAAAATCCCAAATTAGCAGAGCAATTTACAGGGGGTGGTGGCAGATTGTCTAATCTGAACTTCAACCTCGGAAGTGTCATCCCAACCAGGCAGGCCTTCAATTCCTTATCTGTGCCCAGAGGGTTGGACTCAAGTTCTCTGCAGCTGTGACCACCTCTATCCGCTTCAGTTCTCACAGAATCCCTGACATCTCATTCTCCTACAGACAAGAGGGTTGGCACCCACCTGCAGGGGTTGGGGAGAGTGCTTTGCCATGGTCTTGGCCTTCCATCTGGGGTGGAGATCTGAGCAGTTCGCTGTGATGATGCCTGCGTTGTAAACATATGGGCTCAGGGTATGTCTGTCCTCCAGCCCTCAAAACCACCCAGGGATTTTCAGATTTTGTCTCAACCTGCTTTTATATACTTTAGTTCACTCATTCCACAAATAACTGTCGAGGGCCTACTCTGTGGCAGGCATTGCCAGGTGCTGGGACAGAAAGCCATGTGGGTCTTCACGGAGAGTCCTGTCCAAGACAGTCCACTGCTTTCCATGTGACATGAGTGAAGGCAGGGAAATTAGTACATTTCTACTCTTTTAACATTTTCTTCAATATTTCTCAAAAAAAAAAAAAAGGAGTCACTGTTGAGTAGGGGTTAAAGACATGCCTATTAGAATCAGACAGACTTGAATTCAAGACACATTTTCATTTGAGAAGCAGGGATAACAACACCTGCTTTTAGGCTCTTGTGAAGGTGAAGGAGACACACACATTTTGAAGCACTGGCACAGTGCATGGCCCACAGCTAGCTCCCAGAAAAGCTGCCTGCTCTCATTAGGAACTAGTACTTTACAAGGCAATAGGGTGACGGCCAAGAGCCAGGGCTTGCAGCCAGATGGCCTGGGTTGAATCTCAGCTCCTCCACCAGCTGGCTGTGTGACCCTGGGTGGGTGATTTCAAGTCTCTATGTGGATGGTGCTGCATCTGCCAGTGAGGAATTATGACAGTGCCCACCTCTGATGGGTGGTTATGAAGATTAAAGGGGTTAATACACACGAAGTGCACTGGGCATTTCAAATATGATTAGACTTTCACAAATTTGGCATGCCTGCCTTCTTTAGCAATCAATCTTCTGCAAATCATGAGATACCTATATATGCTTTTGTCAAACACAGGCAATCATTATACACCCCTTCTTGCATCAATTTGATCTGCCAACTTCCACTTCCTGTATTATGCATTTATACTAGAGCTGTATTTAGGGGGCAGTAGTGCCTGGTGGGAAAAGCATATGCTTTTTAGCCAGAGTGGGTGGGTTTAAGTTCAGGCTTTTTTGCTTGAATGACCCTGACACCCTGTAGTGTTGATAATCTCAGAGCCACGTGGACCTCATCTGTAAACTGGTCATGAAAGTTAATGCTGGTCTTATCTACACTGAGTATCACAAGATCATGAATGAAGAAGTGCTTCTACCTTGCCAAACACTGGGGAAGTGGCCTGCAGCTGAATATCATTGGGAGGGGGCACAGTGTTAAGTTCTAGAATTAGACTGGGTTGGAATTCTGGCTCTAACTAGTAGCTCTGGAGTTTCAGTGTCTCTAGTTTCTTTATCTAGAGAATGAGGGATAACGACAGAACCTACCCCAGAGAGCTTTTGTGAGGATTAATTGAAATGTTTAGCACCAGCCCATACAGAAAAAGAGCCCAATAAATGTTAACTGTTATTATCATTACTCTTAGTCTATCTTCCCACCAGACTGTGAACAGGGACACCACTGATTCATCTTATATTCCTAGTACCCATGAAAATGCTCCTGAGGTCTGCTGAATTCAGGAATGATGGAAGGAGTGGATGAATGAATACATTTAACCTGGTTCAAAGCCCTTCCAGATTATCTCAGCAGAGTCTTCTTAGAGCCTGGCTGCACTCAGTGTTTTCATTATTGTTTTACTGCTTTGATTTTGGTAAACTTTATTTCTAAGGATTCACCCTTGGATTGGTATGAGCTCTCACATCAGATTGAAGTAGATCGAGTCTCACCTCCACTTTCTAACTGTAGGACTTGAAGTATTTTACAACTCTTTCTGAATCTCCATGTCCTCACGTATAAAATAGGGCTAAACCCACCTACCTCTTGGAGTTGCCGAGCTTATTAGATATACATGAAAGAGCCTGGCACACATAGAGGGTGATCAGTAAAAGGTGGTGGTGTTTCTCATTTTACTTACCTTGAAGGTGCTAGTTCAGGTTGACCCTACTTTGAATATTAGCTGGATCTCTGAACTTTGTTGTGGAAATAATTACTTTCAATACAACATGCATTTGCCAGGGACTTCCACTGTGCCTCCATGGGGCATGACCATTACTGCTTCTTGCTGCCTGCCTGAGTGGTACCTTGGGCCTGTGGACTGACCCTGGGGGCATGTTCTTGGTGTCCTCAGCAGCCCCACTGGTCTTCAGGAAAGATTGGAGGGTAGCTGTGGCAGGTGTAAAGCCAGCCACATCATGCTCCCAGCCTGTAGATCCCTGTTTTTGAAGATGGCCATAAGCATGACTTCAGAGCTCCACAGATGGGAGCTCCACGTCCTGTTTATTTGTGTGTGACTGTGATTAACGTAGCCTCTCTGAGCCTCAGTTTCTTTATCTGTAAAATGAGGACAACACAAGATCACATTTGCAAAGGGATGCATGAAAGGGTGATGACGATGATGGATTACATCAAGTGGCATGTGACTAAGGCCTTGCCCACAACACAAGGAAAAGGTGAGTGACATATGTTATCAAGTGTCCTAAAGGCATGGAAGTTGACCTAGATTTAAAAAATTAGAATAAAAAGAAACAATCTTATAGGGAAAGAAGGAATCCTTAATACGCTCCACAGTGAATTTCCATTATAGCGATGTTTGTTACTATGCCACTATGATGTAGATTCACTACGGACATTATCAAGAGGAAACTAAATGGAGCAAAGGATGGGTGGATTTCTACCATGCTTCTAAAACCACCTGACTTTACAATTATAACTGGATTTTCAGTCTTACAAATCCTCAATTTTGATACTTTTCAGAAAGTGTTAGTAATCAAACACAAATGCAGTTGGTACATTTTGGAGATGAAACTCACTCCAAATAATAATTTTAAAAATCTTAATCAGCATTTTATAAAACTGTGTTGACTGTAACAGTGATTCTCAATTTTGGTTGCACAAAATACATATGGGAACTTTTATAAAAATAGCAATGTTTAGAGCCCATCCCTGACAAATCAAAATCTCTGGGATGGGTGGGAGGAGGTGAGCATTTGGAAAAGCTTATTAAGTGATTCCTGCAGCCAGAGTTGAGACCACTGGTTTGGATGCATCTTGGCACTGATCATAAACTTAATTCATATACTTGGCAGCTGAAGCTGTTGGCTAGCCATATATTAGAATAACCCGGTAGCTTTTAAAAATCCTGATGCCCCAACCCAGACCAAAGACATGCTAGTCTCTGGGGTGAGATCCAGACATGGGTACTTTTAAAAGCTCCCTGGGTGATTCCAGTGTGCAGGCCAACACCAAGAAACACAGGAATAAAGGAGATATAAAACAAAAAAAATTAAAAACAGGCTGGGTGTGGTGGCTCATGCCTGTAATCTCAGCACTTTGGGGGGCTGATGTGGGTGGATCGCCTGAGGTTGGAGTTGGAGACCGACCTGGCCAACATGGTGAACCCCCACCTCTACTAAAAATACAAAAAATTAGCTGGGCGTGGTGGTGTGTGCCTATAATCCCAGCCACTTGGGAGGCTGAGGCAGGAGAATTGCTAGAACCTGGGAGGCGGAGGTTGCAGTGAGTCGAGATTGTGCCACTACACTCCAGCCTGAGCAACGGAGCTTAATTCATAAACTTGGCAGCTGAAGCGGTGGGCTAGCCTGTATTGGAATCACCATGGAGCTTTTTTTTGAGACCCTATCTCAAAAAAAAAAAAAAAATTAAAAAGAAAACGAATGCGTTCAGTACAATCTTAGCTCACTCCTGTATTTTGCAGCCAAAGCACAAGTAATCATAAATAGTACTATGGTCAACTTCTATTTATCCATGAATGGCTTATCTGTTTTGAGGACAAATTATGGGCCAGCATTAGGGATTCAGGGAAGGTAGCTAACATTATTAAGTGCCTACCATAAACCAGGTGTTTTGCCTACATCATCTCATTTAATTCACACAGAATCCTAGTGAAGTGGGTGATGTCATTTCCATTTTATTAGGTGAGAAATTGAGACTCAGGGAGGCTAAATCACGTAAGTCATTCCGCTAGTAAATTTGGCTCTAAAACCTGTGTCCTAGGCTACAGTGCTTCTCACTGGGTGGAGGAGAAAGCGTCTGTTTCTGCCTACATATTCAAGATAAACTACTTGTTGGATGATCTATCTATTCTCTTGCTTCTAATGAGAAATGACTGCATGACTCATTCTAAAAGGATGATCTAGGTGTCAATTTATTCCTTATATAATTTTCAATATATGGGTCTTTGTTTATACTAATGGGTAGTTTAAAAAAATAAAGAAGAGCATGTGTCATAACAATTATTTTATAATGGCTCTCCTTTTAATTTGGCAACAGGTTCTGAAGCAACACTAACTGCTGAATGCTTCCGGCTGCTTCTTTCCCCAGTAAAAGGTAAGTAATAAGAACCAGGATATAAAAACTAAATGATTACCTCTACTAAAAAGGTAAACCTTTTTCTCCCAAGTGATTTTGAAGACAAGAAAAAATGAAAACTAAAACACATTATGAACAGGCCTGTCAATCATTCCACCTTGTCCCTTGTGCCTCCCATTTCCTGCCGATCCTAGTGGTTCTAAATAGACAAAAGACACAGCAATTTGCAATCCCTTCCAGCAGAGCTGGTTGTCATTAGTGATGAGGCAGGCCATCCTCACAATCCCAACAGCCAGGAGAGGTGGGACTTCCTGCTTCTCTGGCAATTCCCCTTAAAGTTTGCAGACACAAGCTAGTGACCCACTGCCCTAACATTCAGGGCTGGCTTGGGGTTTTAAACAGTTTGATTACATATGCTGAATACAAATAGAAATTCCAGAAGAAAAAATAATCCAGAGTAACTGTTTCTAGATTTACAGTCTTTTTTTCTATTTCACATAAAAGTCTGGTTTACATAACCCAGGAATTGTACAATTAAAAAAGCTTATTCTAAAGATGTAGTTTTCAGCCTAGACTATGATAAAAATAACAAAAGGTCCCACCTACTGAATATTATTATGTAGTTCTGGGTCAGGAAAGTTATTTACATTTAAAAAATCCTCATTAGGTTTTGCTGTCTCCATTTTGCAAGTGAGAAATACGTCTCAGAGACGTCAAATAACTTGCTTAAAGTCACACAGCTACTAAGTGGTGGTGCTAGACCCCAGTGCTACAGTCATCTGACATAAGGTTGGGTGTTTCTACAAAGTGCTTTTGAAAGGATAGTGTTTTGTAATTTTTCTGCTCAGGGACCCCTCTGAGAATGTGAATCTGTTGGTCTCTCTCCTGCTAAGTAGAAACTGCTTCTTGGATATTTGCTGAGAAGGCCTGGCAGAAACCCAGCCCCACAATCTGCCCTACCTTTTACCCCGCAGGCTCTGCAGACATCTCCCATGACCCCTGGTCATCACACAGGAGAGTGACTACCATTACCTCAGCACCTTCACTGTCTCCATCCACTGTGTCTGCTCACTCTCCCAGGGGTCCACCCGGATCCAGTCGGATGTCTGCAGGGCCAGCCGGGCCATTGCCACTCGGTGATGAGAAGCTGCGAGGTCTTTCTTCCCATAGTTGTCGTTGACAGGAGAGATGATACCCTGGATGACCTGGTACATTCCTAGGTAAGAGAGAGAGCAGTGGTGTTGCACATACAGACAGATGCTCGCCACCTGGCAGCCTGAATTCAGGCAGGTGCTAAATATCTCCAGTGCCTCATCCTAAGTGGGAGTAGACTCTGGCATTCTCTCATGGGGGAGAAAGGGTAGCTCCTTTAGGCAAGGGTAAAGGCACTACCTTAGTGAACATGTGCTTCTCCTCTAGAGTCTTCTACAACCCAGGGAGCACTGAAAGAAAGGTTTCTCTGCTGAGACAAAGGCTGTGAGGGTGGAGCTCAGGCAAGGGTCCTATACAGCAGTGTGGACAGTTAGGATCAGGATATAGCTGAGGAACAGCATGACTTCCCCTCCTCTAGGAATGAACAGGGGCACTATTTTTGCCCTCTATGTGAGGATGAAAATTATATGTAGTTTCTTAGCCCAAATGGGGATTTTGAGGATGAAGGACAAAAGGATGAGATTTTAGCGTGAACCAGGGTTGGTGGGTATTGGCTGTAGATGGACTACACAGGCCATCACTGACCTGGGAGGAATGTGCTCTTTCTCCCAGGAATGGGAGAGTGTACTTTGAAATAGACATGGACTGTGCTCACTATGATAACTGCCCTGTAGATCTTCTAAACCCACATGGGATTCATTTGGTGAGAGATATATTTTCATGTGTTAAGCTCCTAAAACTAGAGGATTTATTATTGCAGCTAGCCTAGTCTATCTTGACAAATATGTTGTTATGAGACATTCCCTGTTATTCCTAGTTTAAGAGTGCCTGCCATAAATGAATGTTGAATTTTATTAAATGTTTTTTCTGCAACTCTTGATTGTGCGATTTTTTTTTCTCCTTTACTCAGTTAATATAGTAAATTGCATTGATGAATTTTCTAATCCTAAACTAACACTGCATTCCTGAGATAAGCCCTATTTGGCCAAGATATATTACCTTTCTTGTGTATTGGTGGGTTCACTTTGCTAATTTGTTTTTTAGGTAGTAAGACAGGTCTATAATTTTCCTTTCTCTCACTGTCCTAATCAGATTTTGGTATCAAGGTTATGCTAGCCTCATAAAAAGTGTTGGAGAGTTCTTTTTCAATCCTGTAACAGATCTTGTGTTAGGACTGAAATAACTTTATTTTTGAGACAGAGTCTTGCTCTGTCACCCAGGCTGGAGTGCAGTGGTGCGATCTCAGCTCACTGCAACCTCCGCCTCCTGGGTTCAAGCAATTCTCCTGCCTCAGCCTCCCGAGTAGCTGTGACTACAGGCATGTGCTACCATGCCCAACCAATTTTTTAATTTTTAGTAGAGACAGGGTTTTGCCATGGTGGCCAGGCTGGTCTCCAACCCCTGACCTCAAGTGACCCACCCATCTCGGCCTCCGAAAGTGCTGGGATTACAGGCATGAGCCATTGTGCCCAGCCTGAAACAACATTTTTTTTTTTTCTTTTGCGGAGTGTTTTGTAGAACTCACCAGTGAAGTTTTGTGAGGCCAGAGTTTAATTTGTGCTGTCACTGACAGGAGAGATGATACCCTGGACGACCTGCTACATTCCTAGATAAGAGAGAGCAGTGGTGTTGCACATACAGACAGACACTCACCACCTGGCAGCCTGGATTCAGGCAGGTGATAAATATCTCCAGTGCCTCATCCTGAGTGGAAGCAGACTCAGTAGTCAAATTTTTGACTACTAATTTAATTTCTTTAACGATTATAATTCAGATTTTCACTTCTTCATTATGATTTTGGCCACTTACATTTTCCAGGATTCTGCTTATCATATCTAAAATTTGAAATTTACAGGCATAAAGTTCTTTATGATATTCTTTTATCTGTTTAATGTCTTTTATCTGAACCATCTGCAGTGATGCCCATTTTCATTCCTAATGTTCGTTGTGACTTCTTTCTTTATCCTTGGGCAATATTGCTAGAGGCTTGTCATTTTATTAGTTGGTTCTTTGCAAAGAACCAACTTCTGGCATACTGGTTTTCTCTACTGAAGGTCTGCTTTCTGTTTCACTAATTTCTGGTCTTATTTTTAATAAATCTATCCTTCTACTCTACTGGTGATATTTTGCTATTATTTTTCTAACTTCTTGTGGTGTACGCCTAAACTTAATTTGCAGTCTGCTTATTTCCTTGAGAACTTGTTTGGAGGTTCTAGCAGAGGAGTGCAGCTACTCGTATACCCTTGACTGAAGGTCCTCCTCTATCGGGGATAGTCATCCTCTTCAACCCAGCACGCAGCTTCGGGAGGGACGCACATGGAGCAGTGAGGGAGGAAGGGGAACCCGCCTAGCCAGCCAGATCGACCGAATCAACTCTGGCGATCAGTGTGGTGACAGATGTCACAGCCAGATCGCCCTCACATCCTTATTTCCTACTATATACAGTTCAGGCTATAAAATTGCCCTCTAAGTAATCCCACAAATTTTGATATGTAGTGTTTTCATGATCATTCAGTTCAAAGCATTTTCTAATTTCCATTATTACCCGTCTGTTTTGATCTATGAATTATTTAGAAGTATTTTTCTTAATTACCAAACTGTGATTTTTGGTTATCTTTTTGTTATTGATTTCTAGCTTAGTTGCACCGCAGTCAGAGAATATACTCCATATTGATTCAATCTTGTGAAACGTGTTGATATTTATGTCCTAGTATACGGTGAGTTTTGGTAAATGTCCTACGTGTGCTTAAAAAGAATGCATATTCTATGGTTGTCAAATGTAATGTTCTGTCCAGTCAAGATTATTAATTGTTTTGCTTAAATCTACGTTCTGATTTTTTTTTTGTAAACAGAGGCATGTTAAAATCTCTCACTATGATTGTGGATTTTCTGTTTTTCTTTTTAGTACTTTCATCTTTCATTTCATACGTTTTCAGGATTGTTTTATAGCTCAGAATATGACCTATCTTAGTGAATATTCCATAGGTGCTTAAAAATATATATTCTGCTGTTGCTGGATGGAGAGTTCTATTACACGTCAATTTGATGCTGTTGTTCAGTGTCTTTAGTTCTATATCCTTGCTGATTTTCTGTCCAGTAGTTCTGTCCAGCAGCAGTAATTGGCAATTGTGGGGTGTTGAAGTCTCTACCTATAATTGCGAATTTGTCTGTTTTGCCTTTCAGCTCTATCAGTTTCCGCTCCATGTATTTTGGGATCCTGTTTTTGGTGTGCACACATTTAATGGGCTTTCAATAAACTTTTAATTTTGTTTATTTTGGTAATAATTTCTATAAATTCTGATGAGTTTTTCATCAAATCTGGTAAGTGACTTTCTATAGTTTCTTTTTTCTTTAGCTATAAATGCTACTTTTAAAATCTGTATCATACAATGCCAATTTCAAAGTCTGTACAGGTTATTTCAGTTGTCTGTTTTTTTCTGATAGTTCTTAGTTATATTGTTTTCTTTTGTGCCTAGTTATTTTTGAATGTTTTCTGGTGAATGCCCCTGAGCAGTTATTTGTGAAGGATCTCCAGATCTAAGATAGATATTCCAGAGACACTTCATATTTGCTTTTGTCAGGCACCTAGAGTTATTAAAGCTCATGAATAACCTGAAATCAAATTCCTGGCTTGAGTTTTTTTGGCTAATCCAGGATGGGAGTTTCAAATCTGAGGAAGGACTCATGTGTGGCTACTTCTTCCTAGGGATATTTTATCCTTTCACTTTTCTTCTTTTGCTTGTCTCAGCACTAAGGCACTAAGGCTTCTCAGAAGTTCTCTAGGATTAGGGAGAAAAGGTGAATTAAGATCTAGTTCACTTTACCCCTGAGGGTATAGCTCCCTGTGGGAAGTCAACTCTGAGGCCTCTCAGCTTAGAAGGGATCCAGTCTCTGAATTCTATTCTTCCCCACTTGCATGGCTGCTGATTCAAAGCTTAAGTGAGCAGTTCTGGCAAGTGCTCACAGGGCACCAGAGGCTCTGGTGCTCCCATAGCCTGCTAACCTCTCTGGTTACAGGTGTTTAACTTTCAGTTTTTTAGCTTTAAAAGTGAAGTTTGCTAAAGAGAAGGAGAACAGAAAACCAATACTGCATGTTCTCACTTACAAGTGGAAGCTAATGATGAGAACTCATGAGCACAAAGAAGCGACCAACACATACTGGGGTCTACTTGAGGGTGGATGGTGGAGAGTGAGAGGAGCGGAGAAAACAACTAATGGGCACTAAACTTAAAACCTGGGTAAGGAAATAATCTGTGCAAGAAACCCCCTGTGACATGAGTTTATCTACAAAACAAACCTTCACATGTACCCTCGAACCCAAAATAAAAGTTAAAAAAAGGTGAAGTGTGGAAAACGTTCTACCCACCACTTTTTGTTGTTGTAATGGGAAAGTTGATCCTAAGAGTGTGGCCTGCCCCTCTGGAAACTGGAAGCATTTTCCATGCATGGTAATCCTGGCAGGCCCAGGCTCTCCTTCCTGAGGGCTGAGGTACTCCCTCCTTCAAGGGGATGGCAGAACCCAGCTGAGAGCAAGGAGGTCATATTCAGTTTTTGACTCCCACAACTGGCTCTTGAAACTCATTTCAGAGGTAATGCTTGTGAAGGTTAAAGCTTTCATTTAAAAGAGCCAGGCTATATTGAGAGAGAAAAGGTTTGTTTAAGTTCCAAAAGTTACTCTTAAAATAATCAAGAACCAGAAAACCCAGGGAATCAGAATGCACAGTTTCACTAAAGCTCACAGAGCAGTAAAAAGAAAAGAATGTGAAAATGAAAACAAAAGGCCCTTCTTGGCCTGAGGGTGAGGTGAGGTGGAAGGATGGGCAGAAGGGCAGAGAAGAACCTGACAGACAATGTCTGTGGTGACAGTTTAGACAGGCATTAGGCCTGCTCCCTATATTCTCATAACCTGCAGAGATAAACCTAATTTGTATTGGGGTTTGGGAGGGCATAGTTAAGAGGCCCAGTTAAATCTGGCAATGGTAGAGCAGTGGAGTTTATATTTTGCTTCCCACCTGGAATTCTGGAAGACCACCTTGCATTGCTCCGTGCCAATATGGAACGGCACTGACAGGGTAGAAATGGCATGTGGCATATATAGCAGAGAGGGCTTCAGAACACTCTCCTTCAGCTTTGGCAGGGCATGGCACAGATCCACAGCAATTCTAAGTCTCCTTAAGAGGAATAGTGAAGGAGGCTGAGAATTAGCAGTCAGCAGGTACTTGGGCTACTAGCGGGTAGATACAGGGTATAGGGAGTTCAGTCCAAGGCCAGGGACTATGGCATTGGCAGTACCAGGGGGCGCCTAGGCACAGATCCAGACAGCAGGGATATAATGCCTGAGACAAGAAAAGCTGAGGAGGCTTCAATAGTGGAGTGACAGTGGATAGATGCCAGTGCCTAAGATTAAGGACAGATCCCTTGGCTAGAAAGTAGTGAGGGCAGCTGCCCTGTTTTGGAAGCCAGAATGCTAAGCCATCCAGGATGCTTAATGCACTCGTGGGAAGGTAGGCAGGAAAAAATGCACTCGATTAATAACTAACCTGTAAAAGACTAAGCTGAACATTAAAAAGTTCACAACTTCAAGAACCCCTTGAAGTGGCACATTTTTTCACAATTCATGGAATGGTGGCTTAAGATCAACCTGAATGTTACAGAAAGCAAAGTTAGTGATCTTTCTGCATATCTGAGCTCCATGTTATACACGGGACATACATGCTACTTCTTTTTCTCTTCCTGTTTAAAAGAAATGGGGGCTAGGAGGACTAACTCCTGTTGGGTGCTGACTTTCTTGAGCAATTTCCATTTAGCCTTCACATTAATTTCTGTTTTATAGAAGAAAATGGTGGAAGGACAGGGCTCTCCCCAGGCAGCTCTGCTGGGCATGTTGGATACCCAGGTGTCACCTGTGATGCTTTAGCTCATCTTGATAGGGCAGGCCCTGCATTGAGAAATCAATGCTTTTTATAGCACCCAGGAGAGGAGAGTCAATAAAAATAACAATTTGATCTAAAACTCCTTCTTGCCCTCCAAATGGTCATAAGTCCGAGCCTTTTCCCTTCCCCACTGCTCTTGGCCACAATCCCAGTGACCCTCCCAGCCCCTCCCCCACTAGATGCAGATACTTCTCCTGTGACCCTCTGCTGCTCAGACTCATCTCCATTACAGCACCTGTATGAACATGATTCATCTGCCTGTGCCTTTCCCATGACACTGAGCACTCCTTAAGGACAAGAACTTGTCTTTTCGTTCTGGATAACACGACGAGCACATCAGTTAGAACAAAGATATACTATCCTTACAGATAGAATTCCTTGTTTATCTTCACCCTCTCTGAAAACTAATAAAATGATAAAGGAATAAACAAAGCATGAAATCACAAGAGCAAAGAGAGTGCAAAAGGAGACAATAGTTGGGAAAACGCAAAACATTTTGGACACTGGAGAGCTGATAAAAAACAGTAACAAACCAAGCAGAGTCTTCTGCATACAGGGAAGGCATAAGAGGCAAGCTGCGCAGTAGCAGAGGCCCAGAGTGGCTGAGGAACTGAAGGAGCCAAGAACCTCTCCAGGTGGGGGTGCCAGAGGGCCTGAAAACAGGAGGGCCAGTTGAGAGTTTGTCTGAAGAGTCTTTAGATCCACCCCAGCCTCCAATCGCCTACCTTATCCTCCCATTGTGGCAGAAGGGCAGATATCTGCTTTCTGCCTGGGTTGGACCAGAGAGAACCTTCATTCTCAAATATAGGCACAGTTGAGTGCGGGGAAGTAACATCTTTAAGACAGAAAGATTAAGTATGTTTCCCAGAATGTCTCTCTGGGGAACAGACCTACCTAGGAGAAGACACCAACATCTATACACATTTGGGGGTCTTGAACCTAGGACCTGACCATATAACCGTGAGTTCTACCAGCTTTACACTCACATCAAGAACTTCTAGCCTGCATCTGGGGCCTGATCTGCAAACATAAGTGGACAGTCTAGGAAGAGACAAATTTTGGAAAGGTGCTTACCATGAAAGACAGAGACTAAAACAGCTACCAGGAGCAAAGGAACTTGGAGGATACAAAGGCAATGCAGAAATCGTATGCAGGATTTTCAGGAATTGTATGCAGGAATTGTATACTACAAAGAAGAAAACACTAGAGGTTTTATCTATGAGGTACACATGGAACTAATAGAAATTTCTGAAAGAGAACAGGAGAACAGAAGAAATCATCAAATAAATAAGACATTCTACTTTCCCAGACTAGAAGGACATACATTTTCAGAATCAATGGTCCTCTGAGAATCAGCATTTGGCATAAAAGAAGATTCACACAATGTCAAAACCTTATAAAATTTTAGACCAGTAGGTTTAAACAGAAGGTCCTAAAAGTTTCAAAAGTTTCAAAAGAGATACCAGAGGTTTAATATACAGAACTTGGAAAGCAGGATAGGATTGGATTTCTCAACAGCAAGTCTTGAATCCAGGAGACAGCGGAGGGAAGTCTTCAAAATGTTAAAGGAAAATCATTTCCAACCTTAATTCTACATTTGGCCAAGCTACCAATCAATTGGAACAGGCGTCAGCAGGCTTTTTCTATTACGGGACAGACGGTAAATAGTTTACGCTTTGCAGGCCACATACAGTTTTTATGGACTACATACAAACTTTGTTGCATAATTTTTGAAGCCATTGAAAAAATGTAAGCAAACCATCCGTAGCTCACAACATAAATGAAAATAGGATATGGGTCAGATTTGGCTTGTGGGCTGTAGTTTACTGCCCTTTGAAGTATGGCATGAAGATGTGTTCATACATGCTGGGTTTCAGAAAATTTACCTCCTCTATACCCTTTTTTCACAAAGATGCTGGAGGACGCATTCCACCACCCAAATAAGAGAGTAAACCCAAAAGCAGAAGAGAAGACATGGGATCCAAGAAACAAGGGTTTTGAATCAGGAAACAGGCAAAGAGAATCCCCAGGGAGACAGTGAAAGGCAATCCCAGGATGACAGTATAGTGGGTACACAGAGCTGGATGTCCAGATAGGACCTGGAGGGCTTTAGGAGGGATATGGGCAGACAAAAAATGGAACAGATAGATCATCTGATTAATTTGTCTGTACTAAGAAGAGTTTTAGAGATCTTTTGGTAAAATTGAGACTGAATTAATGATAGGCATAAGGAACTAAGGCAACAAATAAATGAACAATTATTAACTCTAGGAAAAAACCCAAAGTTTATATGAGAGGCAATGGAATCAAAGTGCACTGCATGGTTTTGTTGACACTATTTACATAGACATAAATGTGAACAATAATATGAATTGAACCCAAAGTTATGAGCTAATCAATTTGGGAGCATGTGGTGGAGGCGAGGTGTGAATGGGAGGGTGAAGGTGTGAGAGAGTGAAATCTTCATTTTTCCTGAAGGAAGCCAAGATATATTATCTAAATCTGAAAAAAATAAGATACAACAGTATAAGCTTATTATTTAGAAATGGGGAGTCAAGTAGCAGAGAAAACATCTGAAAGAGGCATAAGTGATTGTTCTGGGAACCAGGAATTAGAAATGAGGATGGAACAAATAACACTATAAGCCTTAGAATAACAACTTTTATTATCTAATAAATTTATAAATATGATATATAAAATAAGCTTAAAAATTAATGCACACTGTAGAAATATTACAGTCTACTGAAAAGTGTGAAGGATAAAAAGTAAAACATATGTAAGAGGTTAATATGGTTTATATTATAGTTCATTTTGCATTTTTTTGTATATTTTTCTTCAAATAATGTAAATTCATTTTTATATCTTCTTTATTTAGATTATATGATATGTGTTCTTCTTGGTCATTAGCACTCTTGAAAACATCACTTTTAGGGCAACCCCCTTTGGGTACCCTCCCTTTATATGGGAGCTGTTTTCATTCTGTTAATGTTGCAACTGCACTCTTCTGGTCCGTGTTTGTTACAGCTGGAGCTGAGCTTTCGCTTGCTGTCCACCACTGCTGTTTGCTACTGTTGCAGATCGTTGCTGACTTCCATCCCTCCAGATCTGGCAGAGTGTCTGCTGTGCTCCTGATCCAGTGAGGCACCCACTGGGCTCTTGATTGGGCTTAAGGCTTGCCATTGTTTCCACACGGCTAAGTGCCGGGGTTTGTCCTAATTGAGCTGAACACTAATCGAGCTGAGCCACTGGGTTCCATGGTTCTCTTCTGTGACCCATGGCTTCTAATAGAGCTATAACACTCACCGCATGGCCCAAGATTCCATTCCTTGGAATCTGTGAGGCCAAGAACCCCAGGTCAGAGACCACAAGGCTTGCAACAATCTTGGAAGTGGCCCGCTGCCATTTTGGAAGCGGCCCGCCGCCATCTTGGGAGCTCGGGGAGCAAGGACCCCCTGGTAACATTTTGGCAACCCAGATGGGACCTCCAAAGCGGTGAGTAATATGGGACCACTTTTGCTTGCTATTCTGTCCTATTCTTCCTCAGAACTGGAGGAAAATACCAGGCATCTGTCGGCCAGTTAAAAACGATTTGCGTGGCTGCAGGACTTAAGACTCAGGTGTGAGGCTATCTGGGGAAGGGCTTTCTAACAACCCTCAACCCTTCTGGGCTGGGGACGTTGGTCTGCCTGGAGCTAGCTTCCACTTTCAATTTTCTTGGGGAAGCTGAGGGCCAACTAGAGGCAGAAAGCTGTTGTCCCGAACTCCTGGCAGTAGCTGGTAGAGATCATGGTGCAGCCAGAAGTCTCTACTCAACAGTCACCCATGCATGCACCCCTACCTTTCCTTCTGACCCATACCTCCTGGGTCCTGACTGTGACTTTCTTGAGAGTGTAGCCCCAAAATTCTCCTTACCTCTGAATCTGCTTCCTCTGATCCCTGCCTCCTAGGTACTAAAGGTTCAGACTTTCATTTCCTCTAGCAAGTTGTATCTCCAAAGGCATCTAAGGAAGCTCTACGCTGAGTCCTTAGGCATCTAGGCTATAAACCCAGGGAGTCTTGTCCCTGATGTCCCTCCCAATTTAGACACACAACTCTCGACATGGGCAGTTATGTGGGACCCATTCCCCACCACCCTTGCCAGGGCCCTAAGTTTGTGGCTAAGAGGAGGAGAGAGAGAGACATGGAAGAGAGAGAGAGAGAAAGAGAGAGAGAGAGACACATGGAAGAGAGAGAGACAGAGGAAAGAGAGAGAGAGATGGAGCAGAGAGAGAGAGAGGAGAGGCAGAGAGAGATGGAGGAGAGGGACAGAGGAGAGAGAGAGACAGAGGGAGTCAAAGAGTAAAAGAAAGAGAAAGATAAAAATAGTAAAACAACAACAACAACAACAACAAAAACAAAAAACACAAAAAAAAACCCTGTGTGCCCTATTCCTCTAAAAGCAAGGGTAAATTTAAAACCTATAATTGATAATTGAAGGTCTTCTCCATGATCCTATAATACTGCAATACTACCTTGTTGTCACTGTAAACAAGGGCATAGCCCAAAAACACTGAGACCACTGACAACCCATAGCTTTCCTATCAAAAATCCTCAACCCAGTAACCCATTCAATCTGTAGCAGTATTCAATCTGTAGCGGCAACTGCTTTGCTAACAGAAGAAAGTAGAAAAGTAACTTTTGGAGGAAACCTCATTGTTAGCACACCTCACCAGTTCAGAATTATTCTAAGTCAAAAAAGCAAAAAGGTAGCTTACTAACTCAAAAATCTTAAAATATGGGGCTATTCTGTTAAAAAAAAAAAAGATAATTTAACACCAACCACTGGTAATTCCCTTAACCCAACAGATTTCCTAACAGGGGATTTAAATCTTAATTACCATATAAGGGTCCGACCAGACCTAAGAGGAACTCCCTTCAGGACAGGAGATAGATGGTTCCTCCCAGGTGATTGAGGAAAAAACCACAATGGGTATTCAGTAATTGATACAGACTCTTGTGGAAGCAGACTTAGAAAAATTGCCTAATGATTGATCTCCTCAAACGTGCAAGCCGTTTGCACTCAACCAAGCCTTAATGTACTTACAGAATCAAAAGACTATCTCAATCCTGACTCAAAAGGTTACCTACACCGTCTCTGAAATGAATTTGCATAAGAACTGCTTTTATGGGAATACATCCTGATGGGGCAGCTGGGTTGTTATGAAATACTCAGGAACCCAGCCCAGCTCTAGGACTCACCCCTGAGCACAAAGGCAATATTGGGAACACTGGTAGAGGACCACTAGAATCCAGCAGCCTGGACCCCTTTCTTTGTGGTCAAGGCGGGAAAACAGGTGCAGGACTGCTACATTGGTGAGCGTAACTAACCCTATAAGCAAGCAGAGGTCCATGGGTGGTTACGCACCCTCGAAAAGAACTCACTTCTGAGCACAAAGGCAATGTTGGGCACGCTGGTAAAGGACCACAAGAACCCAGCAGCCCAGGCCCCTTTCTTTGTGGTCAAGAAAAGGCGGGAAAAGGGGTGCAGGACTGCTACACCGGTGAGAGTAACTAATCCAATAAGTAGAGGTCCATGGGTGGTTACACACCCTGGAAAGGAATAAGCATTAGGACCATAGAGGATGCTCTAGGACTAATGCTCAGTGGAAAATGACTAGGGGTGCTGGCATCCCTGTGTTCTTTTTTCAGATGGGAAATGTTCCCCCCAAGGCAAAAACACCCCTAAGATGTATTCTGGAGAACTGGGACCAATTTGACCCTCAGACGCTAAGAAAGAAATGACTTATATTCTTCTGCAGTACCACCTGGCCATGATACCCTCTTCAAGGGGGAGAAACCTGGTCTTCTGAGGGAAGTATAAATTATAACACCATCTTGCAACTAGACCTCCTTTGTAGAAAAGAAGGCAAATGGAGTGAAGTGGCATATGTACAAACTTTCTTTTCATTAAGAGACAACTCGCAATTATGTAAAAAGTGTGATTTATGCCCTCCAGGAAGCCCTCAGAGTCTACCTCCCTACCCCAGCATCCCCCCGACTCCTTCCCCAACTAATAAGGATCCCCCTTCAACCCAAACGATCCAAAAGGAGAGAGACAAAGGGGTAAACAATGAACCAAAGAGTGTCAATATTCCCCGATTATGCCCCCTCCAAGCAGTGAGAGGAGGAGAATTCGGCCCAGCTAGAGTGCATGTACCTTTTTCCCTCTCAGACTTCAAGCAAATTAAAATAGACCTAGGTAAATTCTTAGATAACCCTGACGGCTATATTGATGTTTTACAAGGGTTAGGACAATCCTTTGATCTGACATGGAGAGATATAATGTTACTGCTAGATCAGACACTAACCCCAAATGAGAGAAGTGCCGCCATAACTGCAGCCCAAGAGTTTGGCGATCTCTGGTAGCTGTCAGGTCAATGATAGGATGACAACAGAGGAAAGAGAAAGATTCCGCACAGGCCAGCAGACAGTGTAGACCCTCACTGGGACACAGAATCAGAACATGGAGATTGGTGCCGCAGACACTTGCTAACCTGCGTGCTAGAGGACTAAGGAAAACTAAGAAGAAGCCTATGAATTATCCAATGATGTCCACTATAACACAGGGAAAGGAAGAAAATCCTACTGCCTTTCTAGAGAGACTAAGGGAGGCATTGAAGAAGCATACCTCCCTGTCACCTGACTCTATTGAAGGCCAACTAATCTTAAAGGATAAGTTTATCACTCAGTCAGCTGCAGACATTAGGAAAAAACTTCAAGAGTCCACCTTAGGCCCAGAGCAAAACTTAGAAACCCTATTGAACTTGGCAATCTCGGTTTTTTTATAATAGAGATCAGGAGGAGCAGGCAGAATGGGACAAACAGGATTAAAAAAAAGGCCACCGCTTTAGTCATGGCCCTCAGCCAAGCAGAATTTGGAGGCTCTGGAAAAGGGAAAAGCTGGGCAAATCAAATGCCTAATAGGCCTTGCTTCCAGTGCGGTCTACAAGGACACTCTAAAAAGACTGTCCAAATAGAAGTAAGCCACCCCCTTGTCCTTGCCCCTTATGTCAAGGGAATTACTGGAAGGCCCACTGCCCCAGGGGATGAAAGTCCTCTGAGTCAGAAGCCACTACCCAGATAATCCAGCAGCAGGACTGAGGGTGCCCGGGGCAAGCGCCAGCCCATGCCATCACCCTCACAGAGCCCCGGGTATGCTTGACCATTGAAGGCCAGGAAGTTAACTGTCTCCTGGACACTGGCATGGCCTTCTCAGTCTTACTCTCCTGTCCCGGACAACTGTCCTCCAGATCTGTCACTATCTGAGGGGTCCTAGGACAGCCAGTCACTAGATACTTCTCCCAGTCACTAAGCTGTGACTGGGGAACTTTACTCTTTTCACATGCTTTTCTAATTACTCCTGAAAGCCCCACTCCCTTGTTAGGGAGAGACATTCTAGCAAAAGCAGGGGCCACTGTACACCTGAACATAGGGGAAGGAACACCTGTTTGTTGTCCCCTGCTTGAGGAAGGAATTAATCCTGAAGTCTGGGCAACAGAAGGACAATATGGACGAGCAAAGAATGCCCGTCCTGTTCAAGTTAAACTAAAGGTTTCTGCCTCCTTTCCCTACCAAAGGCAGTACTCCCTTAGGCCCAACAAGGACTCCAAAAGAGTGTTAAGGACCTAAAAGCCCAAGACCTAGTAAAACCATGCAATAGCCCCTGCAATACTCCAATTTTAGGAGTACAGAAACCCGACAGACATTGGAGGTTAGTGCAAGATCTCAGCATTATCAATGAGGCCGTTGTCCCTCTATACCCAGTTGTACCTAACCCTTATACTCTGCTTTCCCAAATACCAGAGGAAGCAGAGTGGTTTACAGTCCTGGACCTTAAGGATGCCTTTTTCTGTATCCCTCTACACCCTGACTCTCAATTCTTGTCTGCCTTTGAAGATCCTTCAAACCCAACGTCTCAACTCACCTGGACTGTTTTATCCCAACGGTTCAGGGATAGCCCCTATCTATTTGGTCAGGCATTAGCCCAAGTATGAGACTCAAGCCAATTCTCATACCTGGACACTCTTGTCCTTTGGTACGTGGATGATTTACTTTTAGCCACCCGTTCAGAAACCTTATGCCATCAAGCCACCCAAGCGCTCTTAAATTTCCTCGCTACCTATGGCTACAAGGTTTCCAAACCGAAGGCTCAGCTCTGCTCACAGCAGGTTAAATACTTAGGGCTAAAATTATCCAAAGGCACCAGGGCCCTCAGTGAGGAATGTATCCAGCCTATACTGGCTTATCCTCATCCCCAAACCCTAAAGCAACTAAGAGTTTCCTTAGCATAACAGGCTTCTGCTGAATATGGATTCCCACGTACAGCGAAATAGACCATTATATATACTAATTAAGGAAACTCAGAAAACCAATATCCATTTACTAAGATGGACACCTGAAGCAGAAGTGGCTTTCCAGGCCCTAAAGAAGGCCCTAACCCAAGCCCCAGTGTTAAGCTTGCCAAAGGGGCAAGACTTTTCTTTATATGTCACAGAAAAAACAGGAATAGCTCTAGGAGTCCTTACACAGGTCCGAGGGATGAGCTTGCAACCCGTGGCATACCTGAGTAAGTAAACTGATGTAGTGGCAAAGGGTTGGCCTCACTGTTTACAGGTAGTAGTGGCAGTAGCAGTCTTGGTATCTGAAGCAGCTAAAATAATACAAGGAAGAGATTTTACTGTGTGGACATCTCATGATGTGAATGGCATACTCACTGCTAAAGGAGACTTGTGGCTGTCAGACAACCATTTACTTAAATATCAGGCTCTATTACTTGAAGGGCCAGTGATGCAACTGTGCACTTGTGCAACTCTTAATGCAGCCACATTTCTTCCAGACAACGAAGAAAAGACAGAACATAACTGTCAACAAGTCATTGCTCAAACCTACGCCACTCGAGGGGACTTTCTAGAGGTTCCCCTGACTGTTCCTGACCTCAACTTGTATACTGATATCCTTTGTAGAAAAATGACTTCAAAAAGCGGGTATGCAATGGTCAGTGATAATGGAATACTTGAAAGTAATCCCATCACTCCAGGACCTAGTGCTCAGCTGGCAGAACTAGCAGCCCTCACTCGGACACTAGAATTAGGAGAAGGAAAAAGGGTAAATATATACAGACTCTAAGTCTGCTTACCTAGTCCTCCATGCCCAAGCAGCAATATGGAGAGAAAGGGAATTCCTAACTTCTGAGGGAACACCTATCAAACATGAGGAAGCCATTAGGAGATTATTATTGGCTGTACAGAAACCTAAAGAGGTGACAGTCTTCCACTACTGGGGTCATCAAAAAGAAAAAGAAACATAAAAGAGAACCACGAAGTGAATATTTAAGCCAAAAGAGCCGCAAGGTGGGACCCTCCATTAGAAATGCTTATAGAAGGACCCCCAGTATGGGGTAATCCCCTCCAGGAAACCAAGCCCCAGTACTCAACAGAAAAAGTAGAATGGAAAACCTCACGAGGACATAGTTTCCTCCCCTCAGGATGGCTAACCACTGAAAAAGGGAAAATACTTTTGCCTACAGCTAACCAATGGAAATTACTTAAAACCCTTCACCAAACCTTTCACTTAGGCACTGATAGCACCCATCAGACGGCCAAGTCATTATTTACAGGACCAGGCCTTTTCAAAACTATCAAGCAGATAGTCAGGGCCTGTGAAGTGTGCCAAAGATATAATCCCCTGCACTGCAGGCCATACCTTTCAATCCCTGTATCTTTAACCTCCTTGTTAAGTTTGTCTCTTCCAGAATCAAAGCTATAAAACTACAAATGGTTCTTCAAATGGAGCCCCAAATGCAGTCCATGACTAAGATCTACCGCAGACCCCTGGACCGGCCTGCTAGCCCATGCTCCCAAGTTAATGACATCGAAGGCACCCCTCCTGAGGAAGTCTCAATTGCACAACCCCTACTACGCCCCAATACAGCAGGAAGCAGTTACGGCGGTCATTGGCCAACCTCCCCAACAGCACTTAGGTTTTCCTGTTGAGAGGAGGCACTGAGAGACAGGACTAGCTGGATTTCCTAGGCTGACTAAGAATCCCTAAGCCTAGCTGGGAAGGTGACTGCATCCACCTTTAAACACGGGGCTTGCAACTTAGCTCACACCCGACCAATCAGAGAGCTCACTAAAATGCTAACTAGGCAAAAACAGGAGGTAAAGAAATAGCCAATCATCTATCTCCTGAGAGCACAGTGGGAGGGACAATGATCGGGATATAAACCCAGGCATTTGAGCCAGCAACAGCAACCCCCTTTGGGTCCCCTCCCTTTGGATGGGAGCTCTGTTTTCACTCTATTAAATCTTGCAACTGAAACAAAACAAAACAAAACAAAAAAACCCCATCACTTTTAATAGATACATAATGATACAGACTAAAAATATATTTAAAAAATTTGTGTTAGAATCCAAATATGACTATCTTTGTAGATCTTGGTTCCAGGTCTTGGATAGTTTTTCAAGATAAATTATCAGAAAGAAAATTATTGACTTGAAATTTTTTGGGGTGTTTTGCTTTATCTTGCTAAACTGCTTTTCAGAAATTCTGAACAAGAAGAGAAAGTCACCAGCGGGTATGAAAGATGCCATCTCATTGCATCAGGCCATACTGGGACTGTTCATTTAAAAACACCTTTGCCAGTCTGTAGGAATATTTTGTGGTTTACAATTTGCATTTAAAATTACTGATGTGATTTTAAATTTATTAGACATTTCTATTTCTCTTTTTATGAACTGCCTGCTCACATTCATTGATCATCTATTTATTGACACATATGAACTATTTTAATAAGTATAGTCATCCCTTGGTATCCACGAGGGATTGGTTCTAGGATCTCCCATGGATACCAAAATTCACAGATGCTTAATGCCTTTATATAAAATGGTGTAATATTTGCATATAACCTACATACATCCTTCTGTATACTTCATCTCTAGATTACTTATAATATCTTTAATACAATGTAAATGCTATGTGAATAGTTGTTATACTGTATTGTTTAGAGAATAATGACAATGTTTTTTCCCCTCATTTTCTTTTATCTGTGGTTGGCTGAATCTGGGGATGCAGAACCCATGAATATGGAGGGTTGACTATATATTAAATATTTGCCTGTTGGGTCTTTTGGCAATCATATAGAGAGGACTCTTCCAAATCATGATTTCCCTTTCACTCAACTCAAATCTAGCTGCTGGGAATTAGGCCCAGGTCTTAGAATGACTATGTTTCCCCACTCCCTGTGAAGTAAAGCCTCAGGTCTTCAACTCAGGGATCATTTCTTCTGTCATTTTCTGGGTTGTTATTGCACCTCTGCTCTATTGTCTCGCATCAATTCTGTATGTCTCATCTCATAATTATCATCCCTTATCTTTTTCCTGAGTTCTGGGACTGGTGTTCTAATTTTCTATTTAGTGCCAGAAATAGCCTTCCTGCTGCCCTCCCTGAGCACTCATTGGGCAATGGGGTTTTCATTCCCGAAGCATTTCATTGTCCACAGACTACACCTTTTTCGTGACAGGCTGTTCTTTTGCATTATCACATTGTTCTGTTGAGTCTCATGGAGAACCAGAAATTTAAAAATTTTATATTCTTAAATGGAGAGCCACTTGCCCTGAATCTGCCGCCTGGTCCCTACTTTAGAACTGCAGTCCCTTCTCATATGACCTATGGTTTTTCTCTGACGAGTTAGCCTTTTCCAGAAAGGTCTATCTGTCCCTGATGGGCTGCTGGGTGGCCCTGTCAGAGCCTCGGTAGGTCCTGTTTAATTATTTTGCTCACAGTAAAAGGATAAAGGCAACATCTAGGCCTACCGTAATTTTTTTCTCTGCCCCCGGAAATATACTGCCTGTGTAGTTCCAGGAGGTAGCTGCAGGTCAAAGGAAACAGCCATTGACAGGGAATTCTCCACATTTAGGTTTTATGTTTAGTATTTCACTGAGTGAAATATATGCAGTAGGAAATCAAACTGCCTTTTTTTCCCTTCCAAATACTTAATTGTTTTCTGTTACTAAATAATCTCCTCCTGACTCCCACTTAGTATTTGTTTTTACCTTATGTTACCTTTTTCTATAGAGTCATGTTCCATTATGCTGTCTGGAGTAAGTATCACACTTATTTAATCACTTTCAAAAACAATTACCTTTTGATATCTCTGAAAGCTTTCTGAGCACCTGGTTAGTCTTCTGGGAGAACCTCTGGATACTTTCTCAGGTTAACAAATAAACAAAAATATCCACCTATTGGCATTTTCACCGGAAAGCCAATCAATAAATGGCTGTTTTCGTGAGGAGCTGGCCATGTTTCCACTTAGACCAGCCTCAGAGCAGGCTGAGCTGCTGCCTGCTGCCCTTGGTGCCCTTCATGTATGTGGTTCAGGTTAGTCCTGGTGACAAATGTCCTTGGCTTTTCATCTTGTGGATGGGATCTTTGTTCCATTATATTTTTGCCATGTATATAGATATATATTTTCATTACATTGCATTACAACCATTATATAGGAAATCCCATACTTTGATTGGTTTATTTTGAATCTGGGCTATCTTACTGAACTTATTAGTTCTAACAGTTTTTCAAATGCTTCTCCTGGACTTTCTAAGGACACAGTAACACCACCTGCAAATAATGAAAAATGAATCTCCTTTCTACAACTATATTTCTTAGTTTTGATACCATTGGAAAATAATGGTGGTGAGTAGGCATTCTTTTCTATTTCCTTGTTTCTGTGGGGATGCTTTTGAAGTGTTATGCCATTATGCATCATGCCAGGGAAGGATCCTTACAGTTCTAATTTACTAAGAGCATAAAAAAAATCCCCAAGTAGGTGTTGGATTTTATTGAATGACTTAAGTGTGCATTGAGATGATGATTTAAGTTTCATAAAAATATATTGTCTTAGTAATGTGGTATATTAATAGATATCTTTATGGTATATTGTCCTTGAATACCTAGGATAAATGCTACCTGGTCTTGTTGAATTATTCTTTTATTAGCAATTTGATAACCCTACTACTTTATATGGGTATTTTGCACCTAAGATTATATTGTTAAACACTAGCTGTAATGCCACAATATCCTTATCCAATTTTCTTTGTGCTAGAAAATGGCTATGGTAGATTGAATTATTGCTCCCAATTCCTCACTCTGCCATTATAGTATTATACACCCACATTTCTGCCACAGCCTCACAAAGGCCAGAATGTATTTCCCTGCCCCTTGACTTTGGAATTGGCTATGAGACTTGCTTTGACCAATGGGATAGTAGCAGATGGGACATAAATAGAAACTTAAAGCTTGCTTGCTTGGTGGGGCTTGCAATCCTTTGCCTGTGCCATCTACATGAGAAGAATACATAAGGCAGCCACTGCCCCTCCTAACTCTCCTAAACCTCAGAATAGGAGAGGAGGAACACACCTGTCTCAGCTGACTCAAGATCTGTGGTCAATAAATAAACTGCTTATTCTTGTATGCCATTGATAATTTGTAGTTTTTATGCAGCTGAAGCTGACCAATATAATGTCTTATCTGAAAACAAACAAAAAAGTGTGCGGATACTATTTTAAGACTTAAATAGTTAGATAACAGATGAACAGCTCATGGCACTTAGCTTGTGACTGGCAATCATCACTCCCTCCATTCTCTGGTCTGTTAGGCTCGCTAGAGGAGAGAATTGTGACAGACAGTCTTTTCAAAACATGGCCACAGGATCATCTCCTGGTTTATATGCTCTTCTAGAACCTGGCCACTCTTCCATTGAGAGGTGAAGTCTGTGTCCCTCCTGGGGGACTGGGGTAGGCATTTGTGACTGCTTTACTCAATGGCAGAAGTGATACTGTGTGACTTCTGAGGCTAGGTCATAAAAATACCATGCACTTACATCTTATGGTCTTGGGACACTTGGTTTTAGAACCCAGCTGCCATGAATGGGTTCTAAAAAACGCCCAAACTATCCTACTCAGAAAGACCCCACAGAGTGGTCACATGCATGTGTTGTGGTCAATGTCCAACACACAGCACCAACTGCCAGACACATGAGTGAAGAGTCCCTGATGACTGTAGCCTCCAGCGTCCACTCAGTCACAGTCTTCAAGTCTTCTCAGCTGAGACCCCAGGTATCATGGAGCAGGGACAAGCCACCCAATTGTGCTCTGGTCAAATTCCTGACCCACTGAGTCTATGAGCATAACAGAATGGTCAGTTTACACCAGTAAGTTTGGGGTGGTTTGTTATATTTGATAACTGGAACAGGAATGGAGATTCAAAAAGGTTATATGATTTTTCCCATGGTTATACTACCTGAAAATGGTAGGATTGAGATTCAAACCCAGGTTTGCCTGTATTTTTTTTTCTGTTGCACTGTACTGATGATGGACAGTGAATCATCGGTTGGAGAGGCAGTGGCTGAGCCAGGCAGGGCTGAGAAGGGTACCACTAAGTAGCTCCACCTCCATCTATGTGTAGCCCCAAACCAGGTCACTCTGAGGTGTGATGGAAAAACTGCCCCCTCTAGAGCTGACCATCCCCCTCAGCAAGACTGGGCCTCAGTAAAATGTTATTGCTGCTTAAAATGCTAGCAGTCTCACAAACCGTGAAGCAAAGACTTAATAGCATTCCAAACTGTAAAGACTTCATTATTTCCACAGAGAATGGCTTCGCACATTTATCACCATTTTATTAAGAATTACCATACATATTTAAAACAAAACTACATGTGTCAAAACAATTGAGAAAAGCATTAGGTAATGCTCAGACGTGGCTGCCCTGTAGCACAGACTGGTTACTAATTTGCCTTTCCCTTTTGCAGACTTCAGCTCTGGGGCTTTTTGCTGGGAGAAGCTTGCTGTTTCTATGGGCACAAGCACAGTCTGGCCCCTACCACCTCATGCACACTTTTCCCCATTTTCTTCTTCCCTTGGTTGTGTTGGCTGAAGTGCACCCTGGGAAGCAAAGGCCTTGAAAGACAAAAATCTAAGAGATCAGGAGCAACTGTCCCAAGTAGTGTTAAGAATCAAGTAACAAAGAGCTGAGGGTAATATAGCATGTTAAGAAAACACATAAAAAAGAACAGAATCTCAACTAAAAGGTTATGCATGCTTTTACAAACAGACTACTATGATTAAACCTCACCTCTAAGTGAAGCTTGGAAAATATGATCTGGCTGTGGCCACTGAAACTTTGAGGCCATTTTAGCACCATTTTCTTTATTTTCCTCGTCAGTCTTCAAGTTTATGTAATGTTTTGCATCTTTTTTGTTTCTCCAGAGAGCTCTTCACCTGTGTGATCCAAATGAATTTGAGACCACCTATTTATTGCTCCACCCTGTGTCCTGCTGGCCAGAAGTGCCCATCAATTTCAAAGGCCTGTGTGTGGCTGGATTGAGGAAGCCAGGAGCAGGGACAAGAATAGATCCAGGTCTTCCCATTACTCCAAAATGGAACCTGGCCCTCTAGCACCACAGTCTGCCAGCTGGGACCATGGTGGCCATTACTGGAAGTGTGATCATCTGCCCTCCCTCCTCAGTGGCCTTGGAGTATATGCTCTTCTGTCTGCTTTCAATTTTTCTTACTTCTTTCTGTGTGCAGTCTTCCTTTCAATCAGCAAACTCTTCCTGCACACTATAAAGCCCACTTTGGTCTTCAGAATCTTTCAGTGCCTGAGCTTGTCAGTATGAGGTTTCTCTTTCTTTATTTCCAAATGTTCTGCTTTCTTTGTGTGCAACTTCTTAAGAATTTGGCAAAGTAAACAACAAAGCAGCAATATTTCATAGGGTTTAAACTTCCCTTTGGTCCTGGATAGAAAGGATTTTTTTTTTTTTGAGGCAGAGTTTCACTCTTGTAGCCCAGGCTAGAGTGCAATGGCATGATCTCGGCTCACTGCAACCTCTGCCTCCTGGGTTCAAGCAATTCTCCTGCCTCGGCCTCCCAAGTAGCTGGGATTACAGGCACCTGCCACCACGCTGGCTAATTTTTTTGTATTTTTTAGGAGAGATGGAGTTTCACCATGTTGGTCAGGCTGGTCTCGAACTCCTGACCTTAGGTAATCCACCCGTCTTGGCCTCCCAAACTACTGGGATTACAGGCCTGCCACCTGGATCTATTCTTCTCCCTGCTTCTGTCTTCCTCAATCCTGTCACACAGAGGCCTTTGAAATTAATGCCTGCCACCACACCTGGCAGAAAGGATGTTTTCGTTTCTTCTTTCTCCTGCTCCTTTCTCTGTAATTATCTCTCTAAGTCTCAGACATGTGGCACTGGTTGGCTGGCAGCACATTCTGTGCATCTGAGCCCTTACGCAACTTCCAGAGGAGGGGGTGCTCCGCTGGGGTCCTGCTTGCTTTTGGGGTATTAGAATCTCTTTTTTTGCATGCCTCTGTCTCTGATCGTTTAACATCCAGCCGTGTCTTTCTGCCCACTGACCAGAATCTTTTCACAGCAGGTGGGTTTTAAAAAGCACTTACCAGAACTCCCAAATGCTAGGGTCTCAGAGCCCCTCAAAACCTCATTCCCTTCTCTTTGGGGTCCTCAGACCTGGCAGGAACCTCATATAGGAAGAAAGGCAGCCAGAGAGCAGGCAGTGAGGACAGGTCATAATCAGGCAGTTCTGGCTGGGCATAAAGTCCGCTCCTGCTGAAGGGAAGCTGCTCAACACTGCACTGGACATCCTCCACGTGTGGAATCTAGGCAAAGCAGCTCTATTCTCTATTAACAAATAACTGAGCCTGGGCCATCTGTCACTTCAACTCTCCTCTCAAGCCAGGCTTTGCAGTGGCAGGAATCTGAGGTCCAGCATGCAGAGACAGACCTAAGTGGGAGCCTCTGCTGCTTATGAGCTGGGTGACCTGGGGCAAATTACTTAACCTCTCTATACCCTATTCCCTTCACCTGTGCAATAAGAATAAATAATACCACACACTTCGGAGGCATGGCATAAGACTCAAATGACTAATATAGGGATAGTTCAGGGGCAGAGACATGGCTGGAGAGCATACTAGAAATATCAGTAGAATCTGAATTTTCCCCTACCTGCCTCCTTGTTTTCACTACAAATAGCATTTCCTTTCCTGCTTTTTAAGGCAAGAGGGGAACACACTGACTCTTTAGCAGACAGTTTAGCATGCACTTCAAGCCAGAGAGTGTACCAGCACTGTGGATTCACAAGTAAATATGATGGGAGCCCTGCCCTCACAGGATGGGGTTGGGGATGGGGGATAAAGTCCCAAGGGAGATGGACAGTCACCACATGGGTAGTCACTGCTGGGCACAGACACATGAGGGAAGCTTGGGGAGCTGAAAGAAGCTCTGAACAGGTTGGAGCATGTTTTCTGGAGGATGGGACATTGAAACTGAATCACCTACAAAGTTGAAGGCAGATGGTAACCTAAGAAAGGTAAAGTCTTGTTAATCAAATCAGTTCTTTTCACTTTAACTGTATTGAAAAGACACTTTTAAAAATCTTCATAACAACTGAAGCTCGATGATGCCTTGATTCTACACTAATATCCTTGCCCATTTCTTGATACGTTTTCAATTTACCTTCATGGTAATTTACACTCAAGGAAACTGTCCAAGATATGCAGGGGATTCAATAAAATAGGTCATGGAGTTAAATGCTGTGGTGAAACACAGGGCTTAGTTTTATGGATAAAATTTAAACTGCTTAGCTGCCTTTTTTGCATTATTCGTGTTAAGACTAATGATTACTCACGAAATGGGAAGGAATCACTGTAGAAATGAGGAAGCCATTTTCTTAATTCTTTAAGCACAACTGGTGGGGTTGTCGACTCTGCCCTTGAGGTTAACAGGCTTTGTATTAGGGAAGAGACCTGCTTGGCCTACCAGTCAACCTCTCTTGCCTGGGCTGCTCCTGAAACTGCTGCAGGAGCAGGAAACTTGAAATGAGACTTTTTCCTAAGATTGACATTGGGTAGAATGAGCAGGATAGAAGACAATAGATTAATGTCAGTTCCTTCTGGTATTTTTCAAAGTGAGGTCTGCATTGATGTCATTGACAAAAACGCAAATTCCAGATTGTAACCAAATCTGCTTACTGGCAGTGAGGTTTAGGCACTTCAATTTTTCACAAGCATCCCAGGCGATTCTCATGTGCTATTGGAGAACCACAGATTGGCACTGGCTATAAAGAGACCACTTCCTTTCGGTCATCCAAGGTTATTTTATTAACCTAGCATTGGACTCCAATGTAAACAAGGGCCATTTTTCTATAATGATCAAATTACTAATTTTATAAGTATAGAATAAAAGGATATGGGTTTCTTAGATTGTAAATGTTTTATGTAGTTAATGCAATTTCATTTTTGAGGTTTGTTTCTAATAATACTCTTAATTTACATGTCTAATGAATTCCTTGTACACAATTCTGATTATGTAAATTTAAGATGATCTTTTCCACTTTGCAATACAAGACATTTAAAATAACCTAAAGTTGCCCATTCTCACTAAGCACATGAAAATTAGTCCCTGTGGCGAAACTTTATTAAAGCTTTTTCTTTTTATTTCAAGTGTTGTTTATATTGTTTCTCTAACTGTTCTACGTAATGGTTTATAGGCATCTACCTTCCCCAAAGAAAAAGGGTTAAGTGATCAAATATGTTTGGGAAACATGAAGGCAGACAAAGTGAAACAGAACTTCAGATTGCAGATCCTTTGAGAGCCCTTAATGTGCACAGTAATTCTCCAAGAAGGGGACAGAAGTCCCTGGCCTTCCCACGCCTGTTTAGTTTTTATGGATCCCTCTGCTGGATGAGTGTTCACAGGACCACGCTTTGTGAAATACTCAGTCAGCTCTATCAGCAAATTACATCGGGGGATTGGGTTGCCTTCATTTGGATGCATTGCCCATGTTACCCAGACCTAGGAAGATATTTTACAATTTGGGGTGTATATGAGATATTTGGGTATGTTTCCTCCAATATCAACTTCCTACTTCTGAAATTCAGGTTGAAACACTGACCTAAATTACAGAAATCACAATCTACTTCCCATCACCAACAGTGCCACTATCATCAAATCATGATCAGCATCAACCGACACAATGATTCCCACTACCACTATCACATTAATAGCACCACTACCATCCTACCATGCCCAGCAAGACAACTGCCATCACGGTCACTATGACCAACACCATATTACCACCACTGCCACTAATATGCCCCATTGCTATGCCAATAACCACTAACACCATTACCACCACAGTCCAACTAACCAATGCTGCTGCCATCATTGCTGCCACGATCTGTACTACCACCACTGCCACTAGTGCAAACATCACCACTACTGCTGTTAAAGCAGCCACCACCACTGCACCCACTGTCGCCACTGTCCTTTCCACGTCCAGATAAAGAAAGAAGAGGAGACAGAAAGCATAGTTTCATTATTCTAGGTTGTACTCAACGGTTCGTCACTAGATATAATTGCACATATGTTCCCCTAGTTACTGTGGCATCCCAATAGCCATCAAGTGGAACCAGACATGGTATCACAGCAGAATCCTGGGGTCTAAGGTCTAGTTTAAACAAGACCTCTGATCCAAGGCAGGGGTCCCTTAATTACCTCTATGACAGGAGGCAAAGATGTCACACAGGGCTGCATGTCAGCTAAACTCATTGGAAGGTTCATTTCTGCCTTCAGAAATGTGGACGCTGGGCTTCAGTTAGTTGTAAGGGAGCAGCCCCTGGTGCGAGCCATGTGGCAACTAGAGGGGCTTTAAAATCAGCACAAAATTAAGTTTTATTGCTGCTTTGAGGAAGGTTCAAGGTTGCGGGGAGGGGATTACAGCAGACAATTGTTTAATTTACTCAGCTATATGCTCAGGTTTATGTAATTGAGCTATTTTAAAGTCATATTTTATGTATGCATTGCTGTACATATTGCACATACATAAATGTACAATAATAAAGAGTGGCATATATGAATCTCGGGAATTGTGCCAAAGGCTTTACATATACTCTCTTTAATCCTTTCAACTCCTGTATGAAAGGAGTGTGACTGTCATTTTCATTTTCCTAATGAACAAACTGTGGCACGAAGAGGTTAAATAACTAGCCTAAGGTTACAAAGCTAATTAATTGTAAGACTGAGATCTAAACCCAGGTAGTCTGGTTCCAGGGCCCACGATCTTAACCAACACTCTACATTGTTAACACACTGTCTACACATTGTCTACACACAGATGCAGTGTGTATACATCAGTTGTATATATATCATCTTGCATAAGGTGATTTAAGGGATGTTCAAGGATATTGTTGAGTATATGCAATTTATCTCATGTGCTGATTTTTAAGCCTAGTCCCAGAGGAAATGCAAGTTCAGTGAAATCTAAGGGGGAAAAAAGAGACATGAAAAACCAACAAGTGCAAAGCAATGTGGTGCAAAATGTGGTGGCAGAGCAACAACCATTCTCAGCAGAATCCTCATTAATTCATGCCAGTAAGTATGCAATAAGGAGCTGCAGTATGCAGGGCACTGGGTCGGGTGATGCCAGCCCTCCTGAGCCTTATCCCATAACTTATCAGGTGTGTTCAATTTCTTAGTGCGTCTCAAGAAAAAGTATCTCAGGTTCGAATTGCTGCAAAGTTTTTCAAGCACATCCACAGATAGCAAGACCCACTGGAGGCAGATCAGGGATGAGTCTGAGGGCAGTGCGGAGGGTGCTACCAGGTGATCACCAATCCTTCCTGCTCATCTGTATTCATTCCTTAGACATCTTGATATTAGAAATTATTGGTTTGTGAATGCACCTATTGTTAACTCTTTCAATATACAAATACATGCAAACATATGTATATTCTACATATATGGACAGGCACAGATATTTTTAAGTTGGGCTCCCTCAAACAGAATTAATTTGTGAGGGTATAAACCCACTCCACAATGTCCACAGTGTGGCCAAAACCACTTTTGAGGTGATCAACTCTATGCTGGGAGCACGGGAGTTCTGGGCTGAACTCAAAGATGCTTCTCAACTCTAAAGTACCATCATCATCTTCACCATCATCTTCCTTTCCTTTTCTCTTACGTGCCCAGAATGTGCCAGGCTTTGTGCTGTTTACAGGGTTTATATTCCCACAAAAATCTCAAAAGCCAGTTGCCAGAATTTCTGTAAAGTTTCTTAATTGGTTTGGCCAAGGTTGCACAGGCTGGAAATGGTAGTGCTTGGATTTGAAAGCAGGCTCATTTGCCTGGATTTGAAGGTTTTTTTTGTTTATATCTTTGGCGTTTGTTTTTACCATACTATGCACCTCTTAAATTCTTCATCCCTAAAATGAGGGGGCGGGGGGGGCAGTAATGCCAACCTCATAGGGTTGTTTTGGCAATTAAAAAACAGTGTAAAATTCTTTTTGTAAAATTTAAAGAGTCTTGCACATATATCATTACTATTATTTTGGTTTCACGTGGTTTTTTTTTTTTTACTGTAACAAATTTACTTAAATATCTAGATAATGACTTCAACATAATTGCCTTCCTTTGTAATTATACATATTTTATTTTAAAATAATTTTAGACTTACGAATGTTGCAAAGACAGTACAAAGAGTTCCCATATATCCTTTATTCAGCTTCTACTAATGTTAATAACTTAAATAACCATGGTACAGTGATCTGAAGCAGGAAATTAACATTAATTCAACACTGATATAGAGACATCATTTCTATTTCCCTATTGTTCCAGAGTTCAACCTAGGATCTCACATTGCACATAGTTGTCCTGTATCTACAGTCTCTGTTAATTAAGGACAGCTCCTCAGTCTTCAGCACCTGGACTTTTACAACGAGCACTGGCCAGTTATTTTGTAGAACATCCCTCAGTATGGTTGGTGTTTTCTCATCATTAGATTAAGCTTATTCACCTTAGGCAAGAATACCTCAGAACTGATGCTTTGCTCTTCTCAATACCTCTTACGTCAAAGGGTACATGATGTTGATTTGTCTTGATTTTGGTCATATTAACTTTGATACTTGGTTGAGTGGTATATTCTAGATTTCTCCACATAAGTTACTATTTCCCCCTGGGTATTTGTAAATAATATGTGTCCTGTAAGAAAACACTTTGTTGAGATTATGTAAATATCCTGATTCCCATCATATCTTGCCTACTAATTTTAGCATGCATTGATGATTCTGGTCTGTAACAATTATTACTGTTATATTAGTTTGTAAAATAGTGATTTTCTATTTCTGACATTCTTTCTACAATATTAATTAGTATTCTACTGTAAGGAAGGACTGACCTTTCTCCTGCATTTCTATATTCATTTAACCATTTATTTTTGTCAATATAGACTCATGGGTACTTATTTTATTCTGTGGGGTGTAATCCATTATCATTATTTATTTTGTTCCTCAAATTATCCCAGATTTGCCCAATGGAAGCTCCTTTAGGTTGGCTCCTGTGGCTTTCTGACATTCTCCCATCATTTAAGCCTTTCCTCACTTTCAGAACTGCAAGATGTTCAGGCTTATCTTGTAAGCTTCCTGCCCCAGCCCTGGAATCAACCGTTTCTCCAAGGAGCCCTCATTTCTTTTATTGAAGAATGGCATTTAGAAACCAAGGGGACTAGCTGTACTCATTGCTGCTAGGGTTTCATGGTTTATAGGCCCTCTTAGAGGGCAAAGCTAGAAAATTTTATATAATTATATCTGCAAGTATCTGTATCTATCTACCCTCAAATGTGTCCACATATCACTCTGCATTTATTTCTAAAACTACCCATCTGTATATATATTGAAAACTGTTCATACTGAAACCTCCAATTCCAATACAACACCAAAGAGTTTATTGTAGCCTCCTCTCCTTTATTCATAATTCCTTTCTTCAATGTTAAGAAACCTGGCTTGATCATCTACAATCATTTACTCATTTGCTCAATCCTAGTACTTATGTAAAATAGTTTTAAAATTGCTCATCCATACCCCTGTGGAAAACAAATTACTAACTAGTGAACAGGACTTATGTACAACTTTTCTTGTCCTTAGCCTTGCAGTATCCAATCACAATGCTGCTTTCCATATTACTGAGGTTATTTTCTTTCCTACTGCCCTCAGTGTGGCTATGCATTCATTTGTAATAGAACCAGGCTCATTTGTTACTGTTTGCATTTCATCTTGGGTTCCCCTTGCATCCTGATTGACTTTCATTATATATTTAGTTTTTCTGGCATGTGATCCCATTGTTCTAATAGTAAGAGCTATATAAAGAGGAATACTAAGAGAAGGGTCTCTCTGCCCTCGTCCTATCTTCTAACCCTTTGCCATTTCCCCATTCTTTCTATTCTGTTCCCATCTATCCCTCGTAAGCCACCAATTTCCTTAGTTTACAAAATCTATTCTTATTTTGTCCTTTTATGATTTATTTTCCCTATAATTATCAGTAACTCATAAATTTCCCCAAGGCCTAACTTTGTCTTGACAACCCCATCTTTAGGAATATTTATACAGACACATCTATTCAATTCATTTTAATTAATGTCTTTGTGCTGTTGGGAATTTTACTTTACTCTGTTTTATCTGATGCCATCCTGGGTTTTCTGAATGCTCTTTGCATGGTTTCTCTTTATGGTCTGTTTAGCAAAGAAGCTGGTGCTCCACTCTGAATGATCTTGGCTTCCCATCTGGAAGACAAAGATGGTTACTGGCCTTGGCATATTAACCCTTGAGGTGCCTCCTCAGGAAGTGAAGAGTTGGGCTTGGCTGGCTGGCATAGCAGCAGTGACAGCAACAGAGACAGCATGGCCTGCTCAGAAGGGGTGCCCCAGGTGCCAAGGACGAGTGCACTGGCTTTGTATTCTTTGAGACTGGGGCTTTACCTAACACTTGCAAAACTTATTACCCCTCCAGTCCTCAAGTTTCCTTGAACCTACAGAATAGGAATGTTAAAAGTTACTTCACAGGACTGTTTTGAGGATGAAGTGGCTGTTTGAAAACTCAGGCATGGAAGAGGTCCAGTGAAGGACAGTGTCACTTCCTCACTTCACCCTTTCATGCTTAATTAACATTTAATTAATACAATATGTTGTTTCCATTTTTTTTGTATTTTTTTAAATGGTTTGAGATAAATGTAGATTTACATGTAGTTGCAAAATAATACAGAATGATCCCATGTACCCCTTACCTAGTTACCCCCAATGGTAACATCTTGCAATATTATACCACAATGTCACAACCAGGATATTCAGATAGCTGTCATCCACTGATCCTATACTCCTTTGATTGTGTGGTAGTTCTGTGAAATTTCGTCCCATCTGTAGTTTTCATGTAGCCATCGCCACAGTCAAGGCACAGAACGCTTCACTTCCATCACCACAAGGAACCCTTGTGTTGCCTTTTATAACCACACCCACTTCTCTCCTGTCTCCCAAACTCCATCCCTAATCTCTGGCAACCACTAATATGTTCCTTACTTATATAATTTTGTCATTACAAGAAAGTTATAGATATTGAATCACACAGTATGTAAACTTTTAGGATTGGTGTTTTTCACTCAGCATTATTCCCTGGAGATCATCCAAGTTGTTGCATGAATAATTTGTTTCTTTTATTCCTGGGGAGTGGTCTATGGTATGGATGTATCACAGTTTAGTTATTCACCCCTTGAAAGACATTTGGTTGGTTTCTAGTTTCTGGCTATTATAAATGAAACTGTGATGAACATTTGTGTACAGGTTTCTGTGTGAACATAAGTTTTCATTTCTCTAGGATAAATGCCCGTGAGTGCAACTGCTGGGTCATATGGCAACTGCATGTTTAGTTTTACAAGAAACTGCCAAACTGCTTTCCAGAGTGGCTGTGCCATTTTAAATTCCCTCCAGCAATTATAAGCGGTGCAGTTTCTCGATATTCTTTCCAGAATTCGATGGTGTTGCTATTTTTTATCTTAGCCATTTTGGCAGGTGTGTAGTAATATCTTATTGTGTGTTTAAAGTTGCATTTCCCTAATGGTTAATGTTGTTAAATATTTTATCATGTGCTTATCTGCTGTCTGTGTATCCTCTTCGTGAAATGGTTCTTCATGTATTTTGCTCATTTCCTGATTGTGTTTTAATTGTTAAATTTTGAAAGTTCTTTAGATATTCTTGACATTAGTCCCTTGTTGGTCGGATATGTGGTTTGCAACTCATTTTTTTTTTAAAGAGACAAAGTCTTGCTATGTTGCCCAGGCTGAAGTGCAGTGGCTATTCACAAGTGCTATCTCACTATTAATCAGCAGGAGCTTTCACCTGCTCTGTTTCTGACCAGGACCTGTTCGCCCCTCCTTAGGCAACCTGGTGGTCCCCTACTCCCAGGAGGTCACTATACTGATGCAGAATTTGGTGGGTCAGCATAGCGCACTACAGCCCAGAACTCCTGGGCTCAAGTGATCCTCCTGCCTAAACCTCCCGAGTAGCTGAGACTACAGGTGCGCACATTAAGGAGTAAGACAGTAAAACGAAATAAGCAAAAAATAAAACAAATACATGTATTTGTTTTAGTTTTTTACTTGGTTGGGGGAAAAGAGAAGAGGATGGGAAAAGAGGGGAAGAGGTGAGAGGTATAATTTGCAAAGATATGAGTAATGGTTCCCCATTTTTCATAGCATTGTGTATATTGGCAGTAGTGAGGCAGTGAATTCAAGAATACAGGGATCTCATGAAGTGTCTGAGGGCCTCAAAATAAAGCACACTCATCTGCGAAGTGCTGTTTATCCCCTGACCTGGTGCAGTCAAGTCTGGTGCTAGAGCACATGCCATGGAAATTTCCTTCTCTGAGACCCTTTCAAGATCTGTTTCATTTAAACCACATCTCAAGAATCTCAAGATAGACATATTAAAAAGAAGGAAAATGGTGATTTGTTATTAAATCAGGAAAGCATTTAATTTAAAAAAAATTTGGAATCTAACGTGTAGCCTCAAATCCTTGAAGCCTCATATGATATGAAAAAAATTACCTTGGTTCGAAACAATTGTTGGAATAATTAAATATTCTTAAATCTATCTTCTTCAGAAAAATATTTTAAGTTAGAAATGTGAAAATGAACAGTTTTACAGACCAGGCTAGAGAACTGTCTGTGAATATATATTAAAATCACTATATTTGATTAATACACATCTGTGTGAGCCCAAGAGTAAAGCAACATGCTGAGCTTATATAATATTTACTCATGCTCTTGTGTTATCTCCTAAAGCCCAGAAGACCCAGAACTGGGGCTGTCACTGCCTTCAATAGAATTATCATAGCTTAATTTCCCCCTTATCTCAGATTGTTCTGAACCACCTTATCATATGCATTTAATTCTCTCCATATTCACTGTGTAATAGAGAATTCAAATTAAAATCACCAAGGAAGCAAAAGTGATATACATCACATTGGACACTGACCAGACATTTTTATTTAACACAGAAAATTGCTGGTGTAAATGATATTACAATAAATATACTTCAATTTAAAATGCAAGTCACTGAGAGGAAAAACTGGGAGCCATAAAATACCTTTCCTCTCCTCAAGGTTGTCCAAAGTTGGTGAGGATGGAGGGTGGGGGGTGTGGTGTTAAGAAAAGGACAAGGCTTTGGACTGGGTTGTTATCTTTATGATGCAATTTAATCTGGGATGCCACAAGCACGTGGAGCAGGATCGTTAGGAAATAACATCATAAAGAATCAAGAAAGGTCTAAAAGAAAACAGGAGAAACTGTCTTCAGGCTTTCTCTCTTCCATGCATACTTATGAGAGTATTACGTTAACCTGTCTGGTCATGGCCACAGGAACAGGAGATGCTTTAAGGAAGTGTTGAGTTGGGGTCCACTCAGGATGCAAGAAAAGAGACCAAACATATATTGGATATATTGCATGGGCTAGATAGTTTATGTATATCATCATATTTAATCCTTAAATAACACTGTATGATGAGGGGATATTATTCCTAATTCACAATTGAGGAAACACAAGCTAGAGATATGGAGTAAATTGTTCAAGCTCATGCAGCAAGTGAGTTTGACACCAAAATTTGACTCCAAAGCTCTCTTTCTATGACACCATGGTCACAAGGAGGGGAGCATGCCCCCTCCGAATTTCACCAAAATTCTGCAGTTCTTTTGTGGGTTGTGGCATCCAAGGGAAAGCAGAAATAGAGAAGAGAATCCCAAGACCCAGGACAACCAAGTGAGAACTAAGTGAGAACTACTCTTCTTTCTAGGGGTATCTGTTGAGTCGATCATAGAAAAACAATAGAGGAGGGCTGGGCGCAGTGGCTCATTCCTATAATCCAGCACTTTGGGATGCTGAGGCTGGCAGATCACTTGAGATCAGGAGTTGGAGACCAGCCTGACCAACATGGAGAAACCTAGTCTCTACTAAAAATACAAAATTAGCTGGGCGTGGTGGTGCACGCCTGTAATCCCATCTGCTTGGGAGGCTGAGGTAGGAGGATTGCTTGAACCCAGGAGGCAGAGGTTGCAGTGAGCTGAGACTGTGCCATTACACTACAGCCTGGGCAACAAGAGCAAAACTCCATCTCAAAAAAAAAAAAAAAAAAAAAAAAAAAAAAAAAAAAGCAAAGCATAGAGGATACACTCTGGACACCATAGTTTGGGACTCTGAACATGAACTAGAGCAAAATCAGGAAACCAAGTCTAAAAATGATAGTTTCTGATTGCTTTGAAAAAGTGAGGACTGCCCACAGCTAGCAAGATTTCACTCAGAGTAAGTCATTTTCCTACTTGGTGGAGTTTCCAGATGAGCAGGCAAGCAACAGCCACAAATGCAGAACCTTATCTGGGCATTTGACAAGGTGTCACAAGATCACCTTGGCAATGAGGTGGGAAATGCATGCTGGACCAGGCTGCAGGCAGGTGGAGTTGTATTCTCCCTGTATTCTGCATGCATTCCAGTGTACATTTGAACCAGGTTGTAGGCAGATGTTCCAAATGCATGCATCCCTCTTCTGGTGAAGTGGGCCTGAATGCTCAGAGTCAGCAAGTCCTAGCACTGGATGAGGATCTGGGCTGAGAATCAGGTTGCTGAGAGATTCTAGCAGTTGCTTTCCACAGGGTGTCTGAAGATTCCTTGCTAAGTCTCCTCCCATGGCCTAGTAGGCATGTGATGGGGGAGTTGGTTAAAGACTTTCAATGGGTCCCTTTCACCTAAAGTCCCCATTCCTTATCAGGCATTTCAGACTCCACAATCAAGCCCTGACTGCTTCCCTACTTTCTGTTAGTCTACCAGACTCTCTGCTCTCACCAAATCTGTGTTTTGGACTTGCACATTGAGGAGGCCTCATAGAAACCTGCTGTTGCCTCTTGGAGCACAAGGCAGTAAGAGAAACACTGGCCTTGGGCCCAGAGACCTGGGTTCTCTTTAGCTTTCTTTCTTCTGAAATAGTTCTTTAGTTTGTCTTTCGTGACATTGACGTTTTGTACAGGCCGATTATTTTGCAGAATGTCTCTCACTTTAGGTTTGCCTGATGTTTCCTCAGGAGGAGGTACAGGGTACGCCCTTCTGGCAGAACCAGCACAGAAGTGGGGGTGGACCCTCCTCAGTGCATCATATCAGGACATGCATGAGGTCATTATGTCCCATATTGGTGGTATTAGCTTTGATCACTTGGTTAAGGTTGTGTCTGCTACATTTCTCAGCTATAAAGATATTTTTTCCTGTGGAATTAATCAGTCTATTGTCAGGAGTTACTTTGTGACCACATACATATCTTGTTATTTCAACCCACTAGTATTAACATTCATTAGTGATTCTTGCGTAAATCAATTATTTGGATGGTTGCTAAATGGTGGTTTTCTAATTCCACTATTCCTCCTGCACTGGCATTTTACTGTAAGAAAGAGCCTTCCCCTTTCTTGCATTTGTTTGTTCATTTAATTAACCAATATATTTATTGGTTTTAAATCAGTTTAGACTCATAGACTACAAATGTATGAAATTAGTTATAATCCCTTATTTGCTTTTATGTTCAAGTTGTCCTCAGCTTTTATTGGTGGGAGACCTTACATTGGCTGTGCTGTCCCTTTGACATGTGCCATTCTTTGAACACTTCCTTACTTTTTGGTACCACAAAATGTTCCAAGTTTATCTTGTGTTTTCTATCCGCAGCCCCAGATTCAACCATTTTTCTAAGGAGCTCTTTTAGTACAAAATGGTGCTTAGAAGCCAAACTTAGGATGCTAGTTTTTATTATGGCTACTGGGGTATAACTAGTTCTAGGCCCTCTCAGCAGACAGGGCTAAGATAGAGTTGCATGTGTATCTATATAAATATCCACACTCTATCTATCTATCTATCTATCTATCTATCTATCTATCTATCTATCCACCCACCTACCTACTTACCCACCCATCCATCCATTTATCCATCTATCCACCCATCCACCCACTGTATCTATCCTTTTTACCTTATCTATTCATGAGTTCACCCTGATACCTTTAATTCCAATCCCATATCACAGGACATTTGTAACTTCTCTCTGTCCGCATTTGTAGCTTCTTTCTCCAACAATGAAATGCTTGACTTCCATTATCTATAAGATATTTACTTATTGCTCAGTGCTAGTATACACAGAAAGTAGTTTCAGAATTGCTACCCTGTGTATCAGGAAAAAGAAATCTACTTACTAGAGTAGAATATTTGTTTAGAGTTTAATGTTTTGTTTTCCATATTTTGCAGTTGCAAGCAATGCAGCCATCAACAATCTTTCAAACATGAAAATTCCTATTTCTAGCTTCTTGTGAGGAATTAGAAGGTGTGGCCACTCTCCCCTTTGGACAGGGCATGTATGCTCCCCCAGGGCTGCTTGTCTCAAATGGCTCCCCTTGTCATTATGACAAATAATCTCTCCTTGTTCTTGTACATTTGACCTCACTTTACCTGGGTCCTTGCCATTCACAAGAGGACTGCTGCTACTAGCCACCTCTATCTCCTCTTCTCCTAGTCTCTCCTGAATGCATAGCCAATCCAGTTGTCAATACCACTGCTTCAACACAGCCATTCTCCCAGATGTCACCAACAAAGCCATTCTCCCAGACATCACATTGTTGAACTGCACAGATGTGATTTTTCAGTCTTCATCTAACTCTAGTACTAAACTCTAACTCTTAATGCTGGGGACCCTTCATCTTTCCTGTCTTCTGTGACAGAAACTACTCTGGTTCCTCCTATTTCTTGGGTCTTCTTGAACTTCTTTGTAAGCTGATTCTCCTTTGTAAGGCTGTCAAAGCCTGGGGCTCCTCAGGGCTCATCTCTCCTTACAACTCTCTCTCACTGTCTCTGTGATCTCATTTACCCCTATGGATACCTTCATTTATTACCTACAGGTCACTCGCAAATGTCTCTCTCCAGTCCTGTATTCTCATAGGTCTCTCAAACTCAGCATGTGTGAAGGTAAACTTGTCTATTCCCCAGATCTGGTCCTCCTTCAGGACTCTCTCTAGTGGGTAGCACTCTCTCTTCCTCACATTCAATCCATTACCAGGTCAATTTTACCTTCTAATTACACCTTCCACTGTCAACATCCATTTATTGCCATCATCACCCTATCATCAAAAATATTGCTTCAACTCCCTCTGAACTGGTTTTTCTTCATCCGCTCTTCTCTCTCTGTGTGTGTATGTGTTGCAGGGTGGGCGCATATATTCTCATCTTCTCACAGCTCTAGGATTAAAAAGCACATTTTTCACAAATGGCCTGCAAGGCTCTCATGGTTTGCCTCTTTCTGTGTCTCTTGCTTCACCTACTGCAACATGTTCCTTTGCTCCCTGCCTGCTGGTCATTCCTCAGTGGCCACGTTCTCTTCCACTACAGAGTCTTTGCATATGCACTTTCTTAAGCCAAGAATGTTCTTTTTCTGAATCCTCTGACTCCAGCGAACTTCACCTTTAACTTAAGAAATACCTCATCATTCTCCTCCAGCTCAGTCCTTAACATCCTCAGAGAAACCTTCTCTGGACCCTCTGTCTCCATTAGAATGTCACACTGTTCACACTGATGGCACTGGGAGCGTCCCGAGTGGTATATGTCACCTTGGTAATTTTTGTCTCTGTGGGATTCAATTAGTGTTTGTCTCTTCCAGAACCACAGGGGCTACTTCTGCTCCCATGTATCCTTGCATCGAGTACAACACCCAGCAGAGATGGACACGCGATAAGAGATAAGGTGAATGAATGGAGGCTGCATGGCATGGTGGTTATGAGCACGGACTCTGAGGCAAACTGGCTCTACCACTTCCTGGCTGTGTGATCTCAGGCAAGTTATTCAATGTCTCTGAGCCTTAGCCTTAGCTTCCTCATCTGTAAAATAGGGAGAATAGCAGTACCCACCTGGTAGGGCTGTTATGAAAATTAAATCAGTTCATGTAATGCACTTAGAGCATTACCTGGTAAACAGTAAGGATGACATAAGTGTTTGTTAAATACAGAAAATAAACAAGTGCTAAATAGTTGTTAACTAAATATTAACCGACAAAGTTCAATTTGAAATAAACACAAGTGGATTATTGCTGAAATATAGGCCAATAATTAAATTATATTGATTAGAAGTAACAAACTAAATAACAGTAAACAGAATTTAAGTGTAATTCAATCTCTGTTAGTAAGTTTGTTGGGAAACAAACTTACATGTTGGGAAAACAAGCATTTACAACTGGGAATACATCCAACATCTTAAGAGAAATGTAGGCTCAAATTCTTTACATATTCAATGAATGCTTTAGGTATGTCCAAAGCTACTGACTAGTCATATGTTGTGCTGAATCATTTTCTGTCAAAAATCAGCAAAATAGGAATAAAAATTCCAAATGAACTTTTTAAAACCACCTACATCCACCACACAAATTCACATCAAGCCTTTGAGAATCTTCTCTGTGAGAACTTGCATAGCATGTGACACAAGCCAAAGATGTGCCCATGATCAAAGAACCACACTATAAAGTACAGAAAATCCACAGATAACACACAATTGTACCAGCCCATATCTAATTCCCAAACATTCTTTCAAGTAAAGGAGTGTGAAAAAAACAGCTGAGTTCAACATTTTATCTCTTGAGCACTGATGACTTTGGTAATGTATTATTAACAATGAAATCTACAGATGTAAGTTCCTTTTTATATAATGTACACTTTTTTCATCATAAAGGGGTCTGTTATCACAGGACTAAAGATAGTTAAAAGTTTTGATATATTATAATGCCTCTGTCAGCTTTTAAGGTTATGTTGTTATTTCAGGAGGAAAAGGAAGACATCAACGAAGGGAGGACAATTGTAGTTTGAAGAAAGAAGAATGCTTTTGAAAGGGGGAAAGAGTGCAAGGCCAATAAGGAGTTAGTGCTACTGCAGCAAACCAGGAAGACACTATTAATTTCTATTTAAAGTTACTAAACAAATTGCTTCAGCGTGCTTAATTTGATTTATATGCATGTAATATTGAATGAAAATTGTGAATTGTTTTAGTGAAAATACACCCACAGAAGAGAGATTTAGTTTTCTTAATGAAAAAAAGAAAGCTTGGGACCAAATTTTCATTCAGCCTTAATCATGAGTTGATTCAGATGGAGAATAAAGGCACTGTTTAAATTATCTGTCCCTGGAAAGAAGATGGGTCGGGTTATGGCTCAGTGCACAGATCAGCTGGCTGTGGGTAGCAGTGGGTGATGCCTGGCTGTGCAGAGAAGGAAAATTCACTCCACATACTCTCATGGTGGCAAGTGGGTCCACTCTGCTTTATCAGTCTCACCTCTACGCTTGAGTCCTCCCCATCTTGTCAGCCTTATGTTTCTCCTATGCACTGGAACGTGATTCTCCTCCATTGCCGGCTTTTACCCATGCTGCTTTCTCTGTATATATGCTGCCTAAACTGTGCCTGGCTAAACCTCCTCCCGGGAATTTTCCCCAACTGCAGTTGGAAGATGCCCTTCCTTTGCACCTAGTGCCACAATCACCTGCTACCGTGTGGTAGGTCTCTCACCACCTATGCTATGCAATCCTTTTGGGTAGGAGATGCAATTTAACCAACTCTATTTTCAGCAATAGTGCTTGGAAGATGCAGTAAATATCTGTGGAATGTTGAAAGGTGGCAACCCAGTGTATAACACCAACATAGGTAGAAGAGTCCATTCTGAACTTTCAAAAATGACCAAGTACTTTCCATGGAGGGATGACTGAAAATAAAGGCAAGAGGGTGATTGAGGTCATATGTGACGAAAACCCCTCTACCTACTAATATTCCAAATGACAGAAATTATATATAATATAAACATATAATGTATCCAATGTGATCAACTATCTATGCATGCCATGGTTATCATGGCGTTTGGGGACCAGGAGTACCCTGTGAAACCTCACTGGGCCATGCTGAAGCTTCTCCTGAGGCTAAAGGAGAGCCTGCAAGTACATCAGGTGTTTTAATAACACTGTGTAGGTAGACCTGTCTGAGAAGCAGCACATTCTACAAAGTAGAGTACGAGCCCTGCTCTCTGGTAAATCTCACAACAAAGACAACACCTTGTGTAAATAGAAATAGAATGGCTGAATCATATAGTAATATAGTAAATGCATATTTTTCTTTTTTTTTTGAGATGGGATATCAGTCTGTCGTCCTGATATCACCGTCTTATACTTCCACATCTTGTCCCACTAGAAGGTCTGTAGGGGCAGAAATACGCATGGAGCTGTCATCTATGACACTGTGCAGTGGTGCAATCATAGCTCACTGCAGTTCTGAACTCTTAGGCTTACGTAATCCTCTTGCCTTAGCATCCTGAGTAGCTAGGACCACAGGCATGTACCACAAAGCTTGGCTACTTTTTTTCAATTTTTGTAGAGATAGGGTCTTGCTATGTTGCCCAGGTTGGCCTCAAAGCCATCCTCTCATCTCAGCCTCCCAAAGTGTTGAGATTACAGGCATGAGCCATGCAATTGGCCATATTTAACTTTTAAGAAACTGCAAAGTTATTTTCCACAGTCATTCCACTATTTCTATCCCCACCAACAGTGTATGAAAATTCCAATTGCTTCAGGTCCTTAGCCATACTTGGTATAATCAGTTTTTAATTTTAGTCATTCTAATGGGGTACAGTGGTATCTCACTGTGATCTTCATCTGTATTTCCCTAATGCTATGAGAAGTCATTTCCATATGTCTTCTTTGGTGAAGTGTCTGTTCAAATATTTGGCCCAGTTTTTCACTGGGTTGTTATTTTGTTTCATTTTGTTTTTTGAGACAGGGCTTTGCTTTGTTGCCTGGGCTGAAGTGCAGTGACATGATCTGGGCTCACTGCCAGCCTCCCAGGTTCAAGTGATTCTCATGCCTCTGCCTCCCAAGTAGCTGGGATTACAGGTGTGCACCACCATGTCCAGCTAATTTTTGTATTTTTAGTAGAGACAGGATTTTGCCATGTTGGCCAGGCTGGTCTTGAACTCCTGGCCTCAAATGATCCACCCACCTTGGCCTCCCAAAGTGCTGGGATTACAGGCATGAGTCATCACGCCTGGCTAGAATTTATTCCTTCTATCTTACTGCATGTTTATACCTTTTAACCTAGTTCTCTTCATTCTTCCACTTCCTCCCCAACTCACCCTTCTCAGTCTCTGTTAACTATCTTTCCACTCTCCACCTCCAAGTGTTCAAATTTTTTAGCTCCCACATAAAAGTGAGAACATGTAATATTCATCTTTTTGTGTCTGGCTTATTTCACTTAAGATAATGATCTCCAGTTCCATCCACGTTGCTGTAAATGACATGATTTCATTCTTTTTTATGGCAGAATAGTATTCCATTATGTATATATACCACATTTTCATTATCTATTCATCCATTGATGGACACTTAGGTTGATTCCATATCTTTGCTATTGTGAATAGTGCTGCAATAAACATATGAGTGCTGGTATCCCTTTGATATATTGATTTCTTTTCCTTTGGGTAGATACCTTGTAGAGAGATTGCTGAATTAAATAGTAATTATAATTTTAGTTTTTGAGATATCTCCATACTGTTTTTCATAATGGCTGTTCCAGTTTACATTCTCACCAATAGTTTACAAGAGTTCCCTTTTCTCTGCATCATCACCAACATTGGTTATTTTTTGTTATTTTAATAATAGCCATTCTGAATGGGTAAGATGATATTTCATGTTGGTTTTGATTTGCATTTCTCTGATGTTAGTAATGTTTAGCAGTTTTTCATATACCTGATGGCCGTTTGTATATGTTTTTTTTTTGAGAAATGTTCTAAACATATCTAAACACAGAAAAGGTACAGTAAAAAACATGGTATAAAAGATAAACATGCCAGGCACGGTGACTCACGCCTGTAATCCCAGCACTTTGGGAGGCTGAGACAGGCTGACCACAAGGTCAGGAGTTCAAGACCAGCCTGACCAACATGATGAAACCCGTCTCTACTAAAAATACAAAAAATCAGCCAGGCATGGTGGTGCATGCCTGTAGTCTCAGCTACCCGGGAGGCTGAGACAGGAGAATCGCTTGAACCCGGGAGGTGGAGGTTGCTGTAGGCTGAGGTCACGCCACCGTACTCCAGCCTGGGTGACAGAGCGAGACTCTGTCTCAAAATATGTATACAAACACTATACTTTGATAGGACACTTACCATGAATGGAGCCTGCAGGACTGGAAGTTGTTCTAGGTAAGTCAAGGCGTGAGTCAATGTGAAGGACTACAATATTACTGTAGACTCCTACAGACTTTATAAACATTGTTTATTTAAACTACACTAAATTTTAAAAAATATTTTTCTTTCTTCAATAATAAATTAACTTTAGGTTACTATAACTTTTTTACTTTATAAACTTGTCAACTTTTTAAACTTTTGGATTCTTTTGTAATTATACTTAGCTTAAAACACAAACATATTGTACAGATATACAAAAATATTTTTCATCATATCCTTATCCTATAAGTTTTATTTTTAAATTTTTACTTTGTAAATTGTGTTAAAAATTAAGATACAAACACACATATTAGCCTAGGCCTACACATGATCAGGATCATCAATATCACCATCTTCTACCTCCACATCTTGTCCCACTAGAAGGTCTGCAGGGGCAGAAACATGCATGGAGCTGTCATCTATGATAACAATGCCTTGTTCTGGAATTCTTTCTGAAGGAGCTGCCTGAGGCTCTTTTACAGTTAACTTTTTTTTTTCTTTTTTCTTTTTGAGACGGAGTCTTGCTCAGTAGCCCAGGCTGGAGTGCGGTGGCGTGATCTCGGCTCACTGCAAGCTCCGCCTCCCGGGTTCACGCCATTCTCCTGCCTCAGCCTCCCAGTAGTTGGGACTACAGGCGCCCGCCACTACGCCCGGCTAGTTTTTTTGTATTTTTAGTAGAGACAGGGTTTCGCCGTGTTAGCCAGGATGGTCTCGATCTCCTGACCGCGTGATCCACCCAGCTCGGCCTCCCAAAGTGCTGGGATTACAGGTGTGAGGTTTTTTTTTTTTTTTTTTTTTTTTTTAACAAACAGAATAGACTCTAAAATAAGGATAAACATATAGTAAATACATAAATCGGTAACTTAGTCATTTATTACCATTATCAAGTATTATGTACTGTATATAATTGTATATGCTAGACTTATTGATTGATTGATTAAGACAGAGTCTCGCTCTGTCACCCAAGCTGGAGTGCAGTGGCTCGATCTTGGCTCACTGCAACCTCCACCTCCCAGGTTCAAGCAATTCCCTGCCTCAGCCTCCCGAGTAGCTGGGATTACAGGCGTGCGCCATCAGGCCTGGCTAATTTTTGTATTTTTAGTAGAGATGGGGTTTCACCATCTTGGCCAGGCTAGTCTTGATCTCTTAACCTCATGATCCACCTGCCTTGGCCTCCCAAAGTGCTGGGATTACAGGTGTGAGCCAACATGCCTGGCCTATGGTAGACTTTTTAGATTTTTATATGATTAGTCATGCAGTAGGTTTATTTACACCAGCATCACCACAAACATGAGTAATGCCTTGAGCCATGATGCTATAACATCACTGGTCAATAGGAACTTTTCAACTCCATTACAGCCTTATGAGACCATTGTCGTACATATGGTCTGTTATTTGCTGAAATGTCATAGTGTGGCACATTATTGTATTTCCTTTCTTCTGCTTATTTTGTTTTTCATCTGTTCCTTTGTTTATTAAGGTGGAAGTTGAAATCATTGATTTGAGACCATTTTTTTCCTAATATAATATTTTGTGTTATAAAACTCTCCTTAAGTACTACTTCAGTGGCATCCTAATTTTTTTATATATTGTTTTCACTTTCATGGAGTTCAAAACGTTTTCTAATTTCCATTTTGATTTCTTCTGTGACCCATGAGTTTTTAGAAGTATGTTATTTTATTTCCATATTTGGAGATCTTCCAGAGCTCTTTCTGTTATTGATTTCTAATGTAATTCCACTGTGGTCAGAGAATACACTTTGTATTACTCCAGTCCTTTTACATTTATTGAGACTTTTTTTTTTTTTTTGAGATGGAGTCTCGCTCCATTCCCTAGGCTGGAGTGCAGTGGCATGATCTCGGCTCACTGCAACCTGTGCCTCTCAGGTTCAAGCCGATTCTCCTGCCTCAGCCTCCTGAGTAGCTGGGATTATAGGTGCGTGCCACCATACCTGGCTGATTTTTGTATTCTTAGTAGAGATGGGGTTTCACCATGTTGGCCAGGCTAGTCTCGAACTCCTGACCTCAGGTGATCCACCCACATTGGCCTCCCAAAGTGTTGGGATTACAGGCGTGAGCCACCGCACCAGGCCGAGACTTGTTTTATGGTTCAGAATATGGCTTATTTTGGTAAATGTTCTGTGTGCCCTTGGGAAGGATGTGTATTCTGTGATGTACGATGCAGTGGTCTATAAATGTCAACTAGGTCAAATTGTTTAATAGTGTTGTTCAAGTCTTCTATTAATTTTCTGTGTGCTTATTCTATTAATTACTGAGAAGAGCATTAAAATAGCTGACTCTAAATGTGGGTTTGTCTATTTCTCCTTGCAATTCTATAAGTTTTTGCTCCTTATATATTTAGAAGTTATATTACTAAGTGCAAAAAGCGTATTACTTCTGCTTAAAGCATTAACCCCTTTATGATTATGAAATGACCTTATTTATCCCTCGTAATATTCACTCCTCTGAAATCTACTTTCTCTGATACTACTATAGCCACTCCAGCTTTCTTTTAATTAGTGTTAGCATAGGACAGTTTTCTGTTCTCTTACTTTTAACCTATTTGGGTTTCTATGTTTAAAGTATGCTTCTTGTTTATAGTTGGGTCTTGCTTATTTTATTGAATCTGGCAGTCTGCCTCTTTGCAGAAGTTGTTAGGCTACTTATATTTAATGTGATTATTGATATAGTTAGGTTTAAATCTCTTATGTTGTTTTCTGTTTGTCTCATCTGTTTTTTGTTCCCTGTTTCTTCTTTTTCTTCTTTTGAATTAACTGAGTATATTCCAATTCTATTTTACTTCCTCTGTATGCTTATTAACACTAACTGCTTCATTTTAACAGTTGCATTAGAGTTTAAAACATATCTTTAACTTCTTACGGTCTATCTTTAAGTGATGTTATACCACTTTATGTATATTCCCTTTTACCCCCTCAGCCTTTATTCTACTGTTATCATATATTTTACTTCTACATAGGTTATAAATCCCACAGTGTATTGTTACTTTTGTTTAAACTGTTAATTACCTTTTAAAGAAAATTAATCAATAAGAAATATTACATAATTGCCCCATGTGGTTACCATTTCCAATGCTCTGTATTCCTCTGTGTTGGTCCATGTTTCTGTTTGGTATTGTTTTCCTTCTGCCTGAAGAATTTAGCATTTCTTGTAATGCAAGTTTGCTGGTGGTGAGTTCTTTCAGCTTTTGAGAATCTGAAAATGCCTTTACTTTGCTTTCATTTTTGAAAGATATTTTTGCCGGATATGGAATGGATATAGAATTCTAGGTCGACAGTATTTTCTTTCAGTTCTTTAACAATGTTATTACACTAAATTCTTTTTTGGTAAATTCAGTAACAAGATATCTGCTGTCATCTTTATTTTTGTTCTGTGGTTGCTTTTGACTATTACCAGTTTTGAGAAATTTGATTATTATATATTTCAGTGTTGTGTTCTTAATGTTTCTTGTGTTTGGAGTTTGTTCAGATAGTTGGATCTATGGGTTTTCATAAAATTTGGAGAAATTTCAGTCATTATTTCTTCAAATATTTTTTCTAGTTCTTCCTTTGTTTTCTCCTTCTGGGATTCCAATTCCAAGTATATTAAGCTGCTTCAAGTTCTCCCATATCTCATTGTTATTCTTTCTTTTTTAAAATTTTTTCTTCCTGTATTTTTAGATAGTTCCTATTATTATATCTTCAAGTTCACTAACCTTTTCTTCTGTAATGTCTAATCTGTTTTTTATTGTTTACAGTGTATTTTTCATCTCACAGGTTGTAGTATTTAATTCTAGATGTTTGATTTGGGTCCTTTTATATTTTCCATATCTCTGCTTAACTTGAACATATAGCATGTAATTATAATAACTGTTTTCAAGTCTTTGTCTGCTAATTATAACATCTGCATCAAATCTGGTTTGGTTTCCATTGGTTCATTTTTCTCTTCATTATGAGTATGGGTAGAGACTTTAAATCTTTTGTCACAGAACACCAAATTGTCCTCAAAATTTATCCTATTACTACCAGTACAGTCCTACTACTGCCAGTGCTTCTTTATTCTGCCAGCACTGAATTTGGTCCATCTTTAATCTTTGCCAGTCTCATAGGCTAAAACTATTTAATCCTGCAACAGATATTTTTTGAGCACTAACTATAAGCCCAGTGGCAGATGGTGGCAATTCTGTGGTGTTCCAGCAGCCACAGGAGATGCCCTCATGGTGGTGCTTATCACTTTGTATAGTTTATCACATTTTTATTTGCACTTTCTTTGATTATTAGTGATTTTAAGCATCTTTCCCTAAATTTGTTGGCCATTTATACTTCCTTTTTGGTATACTGTCTAAAAATGCCCACCAACTAGTTTTAATGAATTGTTTGAATATTTTTTATTCCTATTATATACTAAGCTATTTATTTATCAAGGATAGACACTCACTTTCACTTTTTAAATAAAAATATGTTTTTAAAATAAAGATATTTCCTTTAAAATAAACTAATACTTATGCATTATTTCTTTGAAGAAATGATTTCCACGTTACTCAAATACTTTTTGCTATATTAAAAGTAAATAGGAATCGATTCTGGTATAAAAACAATGTCCTTAAAGGCAAACTTTTACAAACAATATAGAAACACAAAATACATATATGAATACATAATACATTCATAAATATACAAGTAAATAATTTCATATATACTTGATAGCCAACAGATACATTACTTACATTCTTCAGAAACAATCATGCAGATTATAAATGTCACTTTACTCCTTTAATAATGAAATAGAAAGTCAAGGAGATGAAACATCCTCAGATTATATATTTTCAGCTGATTAAATATTTCTGTCAAAGTCATGCCATCTGTATTGGAAATGCCCTATATACAAGATTATTAATTTGTAATAATCTAAGATATATTCTTTAAAATGAGAAAATGTCAAAATGCCCATTGTCAAGCATTTGCTTACCCTCTGAAGAGTATCAGGAGCTTTCTAAGGCACATGCAACCTATTCATCTGGCTGTGTAGGTAGATGTTGGGAGTACCAGAAAGGATGCCCTGATTGTGGCACAGGTTCTATAGAGCGCCTGTTGTCATTCATTGCCAATGTGAGGTGGGCAGGGAGGGCAGACCTTGAGATGTGTTCAGGTCTATGCAAGGTGTATGACTTGTATACATGTCACAAGACTATAAGCATCAACCCTTTGAATGTGATGAAAAAAAAAGCCTCTAGTTATGCTGTGAATAAATAAACTGAGCTGTTTTAATAATAGTGATGCCAGCAGCCAGAAAAGCCCCATGAAGCCTAACCCGTCAGTTCTTCTGTTGGACTCAGGGCCCCCTGACTGACCTGTTTGGTGTAGGTGATCTCTGGCCACCTCAAACAAGCGCAGGTGCATGTTGGTGATAGGGTTAAAGGAGCCACAGGCCAGGAGAACCACAGGGATTCGGCTCTTCATCTTGTCCGGCACATCCACACCCGTTGCAGTGGCCACCCTGCTTTTATGGGGACAAAAGCTCATGTCAGGGAGTTAGCACTGAGACAATTATCCAGATCAGTCTCTCTAAACCATACACAGACCATTACTTCTCAACTTGTAAGATGACTGAGGAGGCCATTAAAACAACATTTAAGGAGGGTTTGCCATGGGCCATGAAGTACGCCAAGTGCTATGCCAAGGTATATCCTTCTCTTGCCAAGTCCTTTTTAACAACCCTGAGTGGTTACTCATACAGCTCAGGGACCTTAGAAGCTACTGGGCCAGGACTGGAACCCAGGCAGCCTGATCCCAGAATCCATGTTCTGTTCTGAACTTCTATATCCTCCTTGGGCTCCGACAGATCACCCTGGGGTCAGAAGGAGGGCTAGAAGACCCCCACAGTGTCATTTCTGGTAATCCTAATAGATCTCACAAGGTCCTAGAGTAGATTAGCACTTTTAAAATACTTTTTACTTTGAAACAATTTTAGACTTATTGAAAAAATGTTACAAAATTTATACAAAATTTTTTATACTCTTTATCCAGATTCCCCAATGTTAACATTTTACCACACTTGCTTTATCATTCACTCTCTTTCCACACACATACATACCTGTTTATAAATATTTTTTCTGAAATGTTTGAGAGTAAGTCATAGACATAAAATCTCTTTACCTCTAAATACTTCAGTATGTGTTTTCTCAGAATGAAGACACTTTGTTACATAACTGCAGAACAATGATTAAAATCAGGAAACCAACATTGTTACTGGACTATTATCTAATATGCAGACTGAATTCTGATCCTTTATCTGGGGCCCAACCATTTTGAGAGGGTGCAGTCCACCCTCTGACCTCACTCTGTTGAGGTTAAAGGTGAGAAGGAAACAGCCCAGGCTCCAGGACTGGCTGGCAGACACGGTTCTCTTGCCTCTGAGATGCTGCGTCCTCGAGGTGGGCCTTGGGTGACCCTTAGTTCTGCCTCTCACTGGCTGTGAGGCCTAGGGCAAACCACAGACCCTCTCTGAGCCTCAATTTTCTAACCTGCAAGATGGGGATAAGTTACTTACTCTTACAAGGTTATAGTAAGGATAGTTACATATGGAAAGTGCCTGATACAGAAGAAGCATTTAATAAACAATCACTGTGGTTGTGATGATGACAACAATGGTGAGAAAGGTGCTGCTACTGCTGACCCTGATGGAGCAGGAGGAGAAAGGAGATGGCGGTGTTTCTGTGGTAGGCAGTGTTTAAGATGGCTCCCAGTGATCCTTCTAGAATTCACTGGTAATCTCATCCCTTAAGTATAGGCTGAAACTTGCTTACAACAAACAGAATACAGCAGTAGTGGTTACCACTTCTGAGCTAAGGTTACCAAAGGCCTCTGGCTTCCCTCTTGCTCACCTCTTTTGCTTTCTCACTTGCTCACCCTGATGCAGCCAGGAGGCAGGTTGTGAGCTGCCCCATGGAGATGCCCATGGGCCCAGGGAGTGAGAGAGACCTCTGGTGGCCAACATCCAGTGAGGAACTGGATCTCCAACAACTATGTGCATGAGTGTGGGCATGATCTTCCCCCAGTCAAGTTTTCAGATGTGACTGCAACCCTGTGAACACTGACGGAAGCTTTATAAGACAGGTTTTATAAGTTAAATTATGTCTGGATTCAAGACCCACAGAAACTGTGAGATAATAAATAAAAATAATAAATAAATGTGTTGTCTTAAGCTGCTACATTTTGGTGTAATTGGTTATGCAGTAATAGATAATACAGCAACCAACAGGAGGAATGCATTTACTGCCTTTATTGTTCATCTTGCTATGATGGTCTTAGCTGTAATCCTGTAGTTCTGGGGCAACATGTAGAGTACTCAGTCACAGGAACCTGGGACCCTGCTTGTATCAAAGGAAACTGTTTCAATTTGGCCCATGTTATCTCCTTCTCCAGGCTTTCATCCAGCTTCCTACTTTATATTCTAGCAACAATGAACTACCTGTTAGGACTTCTTTGTGACATCTTCATGGCTTCCTGCTTCAACCTTCTGTACAGGCTATTTTGGTTTCCTCCAACCAGAAAACCCCCCAGCACATCCCAATATGTTAAGACCCAATTCATATGATTACATTATTTATTACTTCAATCACTATTTATCAATTACTTGCTAGGTACCTATATCAGTTAGGGATATATTAGCTGCAAATACCAGAAGCCTAACCTCAGTGGTCTAAACAAAGAGAGGTTCATTTGTTTCTAACATGACAAAAAGTCTGGAAGTAGGCACCTAATGACATTAGATCATGGGTTCAACAATGACTTGCAATTCTTTCAGTTTCTCTCTCATGGTCACAAGATTGCTGTTGCAGCTACAGCCATCATAACCTCAATAAAGGCAAGAAGGAGGAGCAAGAAGCTGTACCAGATTAGCTATTCCTCTTAATCAAGAACACAAGAGCTTTTTTAGAACCTCCTGCAGATTTTGCTTCTGTCTCATTGGTCAGAACTAGGTTACATGGCCACTCTAGCTACGACAAAGGCTAGAAAGGCATCTATTTAGCTTGACAGCCTCTCTAGTGAGAACAGTAAGGGAAAGGGTATTGGAAACTGGATTAACTAATCCACCGTGGCTGCCACAGAGTTGGGGATACAAGTGTCTGGGTGCTGGGAGGGTGGAAGGCTGCTGAGACGGCTTCTTTGACATCTAGCTTAGGTTAACTCATATCTGACTTACCTTTAATAAATCACATGCCGCATTTTATTGAAAAAGCCTGCTTATATGTCTTTCCTATCCACTGGACAGTAAACCCTTTAGGAAAGGAAGTAGTGTTTTCTCCATCCTGGGATTTCAGCTTGAAGCACAGAGCCTGGCCCAGAGTAGGGGTCAGTGAAGACTGAAACAGGGCACTGGCTGGCTGGAGGGTGTGTACTCTGAGCTACAGTGTGAAGATGAAAAACTCTCAGCCTAGGTGGGCCGTGGTGTCTTCATACTTCCTTTGAGGCAGCAGGAATCCCCCCTACTGTGTGGGAAGAAAGCAGTCAACAAGCTGCTGCTAGCTTTTTCCCAGGGAGATTGGATGGTTTAATGAGATATTTGCAAAGTGTGCCAAGCTATTCACAAAAGCAGCCTCATGATGACTGTAACTGAAAAGGTGGCTGTTTTTTACAACTATTATGAAGTCTTTCAAAATTCTATTTCATTTTGACAAAATATACATTGTTAGAACCATTAAAACATGTAACTGTAGCATCTCAAGTAACCTGGGGGCTCTCATCCATTTTTCCAAAAGTTCCCAGAAACTGTAAATTAGAACATTTGTTTGAATGGTGGCATCAACAGCAATGAAATGTGATGCTGAGAAGGAGAATAAATGACCTTTATTAAGTGCCTCTTGCTTTTTCTTTTTTTGCTGTGGGCATACTGAGCCACACTGTTCTAATGGAGACTGTGCTCTGTCTGGGCCACGTCGCAGGCTGAAGGACACAGTGAGTGTACATTCATTCCCAGGATCAGTAACAGGGTCAGTGCACCTGTACCATTTGTACACTCCAATTTGCTTCAACTAAGTACCCTCCCAAGCCAAACCCAGAGAAATACAGTGATAGGGCTAAAATGGACTCACTCCAGGGACCCACCAGGACAATAAACTGGCTCTGATTTGAGTGCCAGTCTCATCAGACACAAGGCAAGATGCATGCCATAAAAGTGTCCCATCTGCCCTTATCATCTAATAATATCTAGTGAGACGGAGCAAGTGAAGGAGACTTTTGCTATTGGGAAAGGCTTCTCATCAATAAGCATTTAATGGAGGCCACAGAGTAATAATTGCTGCTAAAGGATTTAACAAGTTGAGAATGTGGTGTACAGGCTTGTTGGAATTTATCATTAAACTGGAGACAAGGCAAACAGGTTCTACCTTTGGCTCCCGCCCCCTCTCCAGCTTACTGCCTCCCACTCCATAGTCATCAGACAGCATCTCGTCCCACTCCTCAAGCACAACATGCTGCTTCTGCAAATGCAGTCATGACCACCTGAAATGCCATCCTCATCCTTGCCACCCTGGTGATCTGCCTTCAAGGTTTTCTCCCTGGAATATTTACCTTGTATCTCCCCCAATAGCCCCCCACTATCATGCTAACTCTGTACTTGTTTTTCACATTTTATCACCTTTTTCTTTCTTCACCAGAGAATTGTCATTGCTTTTTATGCATGTTGCTCTTCTCCAAGTGGAAGATAATCTCTTAGAGGTGTTTATTTTTTAATTTTTTTTTAAGAGACAGAGTCTCACTTTTTTTTTCCAGTTTGGAGTGTAGTGGCATAATCACAGCTCACTGCAGCCTCAAACTCCTGGGCTCAAGTGATTAGAGAGTGGTTTTTAAATTCATCTTGGTCCTTTCAACTCCTAGCACTGTGCCTGGCACCAATAAGTACTCAGGAAATGTGTGTGGAACGAACAAGAGAGTCAATGTCTATCCCTAACCAAGTATTTTTGTCAGATGGCTACCTCTTCTCTTTGGTTCTGTCCCAGTCAATGGAATGAGTCTTCCAGAGATATAAAGTGAACTTTCTGGCTCCCTGAAGGTACACAAGATCTCTCCCCAAAGCCCCACTTCACTTTTTAAAATTTCACTCAATCTGAAATTTAAAAAAGACATCCTTGCCTGTTGGGCCCTCTTTAACACCATGATCCTGTCAACAGGGATATGCTGGCCTCCTGCAAACTGACACCGAGGTCATCCCTCTGCCCTAGAGAACTGGAGGTTGATGGCTGTCCATTTGCCAAGACGGTCCAGACAATTCCTTCCAGATTTTACTGCCTAGACATTGCTCATTGCACTGTTTTTCAGAGTCCATCCAGTTTCTCCACAACAGCCAGGTCTCTGGCACTGCCCTGCCTGCCAACTACTCAGTGAACAACTGTTTATTAAGCATCTACTAGTGGCCAGGCCCTCGACTGGACAGTAGGATGCAATAGGAGGAAATGCAGATGTAGCCCTCACCCTCAAAGAGCTTCCAGTCATCTATGGGAAGGACAATTCAACAGACAATAACCCCAGGGAAAGGGCTCAGGGCTTAACACCTCACTGTGAGAGAGTGAATAATTGGCCCCTGAAAATGACCGTGTCCTAATCCTTGGAACCTGTGAATATGTTATGTTACATGGTAAAAGGGATTTTACAGACATGATTACATAAAGATTTTTGAAATGAGGAGGGTAGTCTGGATTACTCAGTTTTATCTTGAAGGCCCCCATAAAGAGGGCAGCAACGGGGCTACATAAACAGAGAAAGAGATGTATGAAAGAAGCAGTCGTCAGAGAAGAGAGAGGTGCTAGGAAGGGGCCATGAACCAAGCAATGCAAGCGACCCCTAGCTGCTGGAGAAGGCAAGGAAATGACTGTCCCCAGGGTCTCTAGAAGGAATGCAGACCCCTTCATTTTAAACTTCTGACCTACAAATCTTGAAGGCAATACATTTGTGGTTTTTTTTTTTTTTTTTTTTTTTTTTTTTTTTTTTTTTGACAGTATTTTGCTCTTGTTGCCCAGGCTGGAGTGCAATGGCGTGATCTCAGCTCACCGCAGCCTCCGCCTCCCAGGCTCAAGTGATTCTCCTGCCTCTGTCTCCTGAGTAGCTGGGATTACAGGTGGGTCCCACCATGCCTAGCTAATTTTGTGTTTTTAGTAGAGACAGGGTTTCTCCATGTTGGTCAGGCTGGTCTCGAACTCCCAACCTCAGCTAATCTGCCTGCCTTGGCCTCCCAAAGTGCTGGGATTACAGGCATGAGACCGCGCCTGGCCAAATTGGTGTTGTTTTAAGCCACACATTAGTTTCCTATGGCTGCAGTGATTTGTTACAGCAGCCATAGGAAGTTAACACACTTTTTAGTGGCAGGCTGTCAGAAAGGACTTTCCAGCTACAGCAGGAATGGAGAGGGAATTGAGATGCTGGGGAAGATAGCAAACACTGTGTCAGGCACAAGGCATAGTGCTGCAAAGGCCTAGACACAGCAGCTGAAGGTGGGGGGTGAGCTGAAAGATGTCAGTATGGCTTATGTGTGGGCAGGAGCTGATGTGTGAGTGGCTCAAGATGAAGCTGCAGAGTGTAGAAGGATCACGAGGGACCCTGGGTGCCTATGAAGTTTAGATTTTATCCTATGGGCAAGGAGGAAGCCTCTGAAGGATTTTAAACAAGGATGTGACTTGCTCAGTCTGTGTTTCAGAAAGAGTACTCAAGTGCATCAGGAAGTTTCAGGGACAGTGGGTACATCAGAAAGTCTCAGAACGGCCCCAGTTGCCCTCAGGTCTTTCTGGCTGGAGAAGGCCAGGCAGCCTCCATCTTCCTGGAATATGGTCTCTTCCACTGCTCACATCTCACCTGGCTCACCACGTAATGTGATGCTGGCCAATACTCCATGCGTACTAAGTTCTAACCTAGTGTGCACCCCTTAGCCCATTTGTCACAGGCCGTCACAGAGGCACAGTAAGGAAGGCGACCCGGGAAGGTTAAGTGCCGTCACTGCAGATGTAATGTGCTAATGCTCATGGCTTGGGAGGCAGTTAATTTACCTTTCCCTGCGGTGAGCATTTCTAACGGGCCAGGCCTGGGAAAGTGGCTGAAAACATCCCTGTTTATTATAGACATAAAGCAGATGGCTTCAGGCAGAATGGAAATGGATTCTACAAACATCTTTCATTGCACAGACCTCTTGACCAGCCTCCTCATCTTAAAGAAAACACAAGTCATGGTTTGTACGTGGGGCTGACGACCACATTTTTCAGGACTCGGTGAAACCATTTCCATCTGTGTGCGTGTGTCGACTTCTCCAGGGCAATCAACCTTCATGTGTACTCCAGTAGTTTTCCCTTTTAACTTTGTTGGATTCACCTGCTGTCGCTACGGGCCCACAATGCTGCTAAAAACAAAAGCAAAGCATGCCTTCCTTGTCAGTGTGAGGATCCTCTGCCAGCCACCCCTTGGAGGACACAAACATGTCAATTAAGCATTCATCCTCATTATGAGACTCCCAGGAAAGCAGGCAGCCCACTCTTCAGTTTCGAGAAATTTCAAAAGATTTGAAGGAGCACAAGGAGTGGAATGAGATCTCTTGCAATGCCATACTCATGAGTTTGGGACTAGTTTCAATTGCTGCAATAAAGTACATCTGAGTAACTGCTACTGGGTTTATTGAGTAATAGGCTAGGCACTGTGCTAAAAACTTCACACACATCAATGCTAATTCTTTCAACATGCCTGGAAGGGAAGGGTTTGTGCTTGCTTTCTGGTAAAGAGTCCAATCAACCTCCCAAGGCTCAGTGAGCCACATAGAAAATGGAGATAATTATATCTACCTCTTAGAACTCTCATGAGGGTTACTGGAGGTGACCCAACTAGCACAGTGCCTGGCCCACAGAGGGTTCTCCAGAAATATTAGCTCCTTTGTCTTTCATTGTCTTTAAAACATAATTTGCCACTCCGTATACCAGCTTCCAGGCGGTTCTTTACCTTGTTTGAAAAAGACCTCCCATTTTTCTAGTTACCCATGATCAAGACCTGCCAGCCCTTGGACACACATTCGGCATCCTTCTACCCATTAGTCAGCTCACTCAGACCAGCTCGGCCTGGGAGATGTCACCACTGAAGGGTGCTGATGAGGAAGGTCAAGCCCAAGTACCAATGCTGCAGTCGTTTGTCTAGCTCCAATAAAACAATCCTCCTCTAAGCATCTCTTGTCTCTGGAATTTAGAGTCAATATTGAAAAACACAGGAACAGACAGTCTAATATCATTCTGGTAGAAGTAACATTTTCTAATGATGAAAAATAAATATGCCTCAAATCATAGCTGACCTGTCAACTTGGACAAAGAAGGCAGAAAAGGGGGTTAGAAGGTGAGGAGTGTTTTGGGTCTGCTGTTAGGAATGCAAATAGCAGAAAATTAAAAACACAACCTACTAGCTACTGTGCTAGTGCCTTGGAGATAGAGGAGTAAATAAAATCTGTTCTTGTCCTCAAGAAGGTTATAATCTAGCAGGAAGAACAAGCGTCAAGGACCTCTGGTAGGATAGAGTTTGCTGGTGACTCCTTAATATCCATTCTCCCATTCTCTTTAGTCACAGAATGCCTGCCTTCAGCTGGGCATATTGCTACCTTTCCCAATGTCTTTGGCAGTAGGCTGAGGCCACATGCCTAAGGTCTGGCCAGTGATCTTAGGTCAGGCACTGTCCTTAAAAGGGAAAGGCATGCCTTTCTCCTCTTCTCTACTCTTGCTACCAGGAATGTGATAGCTGGAGTATGGCAGCTATCTTAGACCCTGAGGACAAGAACCAACTCCAGGTTTGACAAAGAATAGGTCAAGAGAAAACCAGGACTCGATGACCCTGAAGCTGTCATACCAGCCCCAGGCTGCCTACCTCCAGGTTTCTTTTACCTGGGGGAGAAACGATCTTCAAAGCCACCATTATTTTCCATTTTTCTATTATACACAGCTAAACCTAATTCTAACTGCTATGCCAATATTTAATGAATGTTTCTTGGGTTAGCATATAAAAATGGAAAAGTATGTAAACTTTTAGAACTTTCTATTGCCCCAGTTAAGTCTATTTTATACGCAGAAACTCAAATGGACATTGTTTGAAAGGGAAAAAATTCACCTAAGGAAAAAACAAAAACTACCATAACTTAATTTGCTACATGAATTTTTCATGGGAGGAAAAATCCTTACTCAGGACTCTGGATGGCTGAAATGTACAGCAGTGAATCTTTTCTGTAGATCACAAAAACCAGACGCTGTCCCATCTACTTCTCCCCCAAAACAGATTCATTATGGCTCGTTGTCGCACTCTGCTTCTAGTGGGCATTTGCCATATGGCTTGGCAGTTTAATGGTTTTCTGATACTTGACAAAAATGAAGCACAATTATTTTGCAAGGAGCTTGCGTTCCTAGATGGGTCTTTTCCAAATAACAGCTGTGCCTCAAAATTGAGTTACTCAATTTGCAATTTGTGGACACAATACTCAAACATTTACAAGTGAGCAAAACCTCAAATCACTTGGGCTATTTCCAGACATCAGAGTTTATGAAGTTTTTAGCAATGTTATGAGTGTGCAGCTGTCAACAAACTCAAGCCAGCATCTCTGAACCACCAGACCCTGCAGGCAGCAGTGATGTCCTACTTATCAACAGGCCACGTGGAATTGACTACAAACCTGTGGGACAGAAAGAACATGAGGGCAAGAAGCCTCACCCCTAAAGCCCACAGACTAAATCTCTATTACTTTCTTTCCATTTCCTTCCACATTTGTGTAAGTGATGTCCAAATCTACAGCTCCAGACTTGACCCTGTTTATGGGCCCCTAAAGGTCCATGGGCATCTGCCTGACACTGGCTTGATGACAAGACAGACATGGAATCAAAGCCAACAAGTACTTCCTAACCGAGTTACCTTGACTAAGTGTATCAATCAGGAGAGGCCAGGTAAGCTGCACTAACAAACAACCCTTAGTCTTAGTGGCTTAAAACAATAAAGGTTTATTTCATGTTCATAATTTTACCCATTCCACACGGGTTGAAGGCTCTGCTCTGTGTCATCGACAAAATTGTCCCTCAATCCATGACTCAGGATGATAGACCAGCCACTACATGGAATGCAGTTAGTCACAATAGTAGAGAGAAAGAAGGCTCTGGAAAGTCCCTCACCAGCAACTTTACGCTTGGCCCCAAATTGCCACATGTCACCTCTATAGATCCCACGCAACTATAGTGAGCTAGAAAGTACAATTCATCTCCATGTGCTGAAGGTAGAAAGCCAGAAATATCTGGCAAATAGCCTTGTGCTTACTATATGACTTAATCGGTCAGTCTCAGCCTTAGTGACCCATACGGAAAATGGAGATTTTGGCCTCACTCTACCTCTCCTACTTGTCTCTCACCCACCTTCTCTATTCCTTACAAGTACTCTGTATCATCGTCAAGCTGGGATCACCTACCATTCTCTAATGTGTCTTCTGCACGTTCCTGCTTCTTGGGCCTCTGTTTATGCCATTTCTTAGTGTTAGAATGTTCTCTTCCATGCTAACTCTCCTGTGGAGCTTCCTGCAAGGCCCACCTGGAAGTCAGAGCTCCCTCCTCTAACCTTGTAAAGGTGATATACTGTATGTCTAGATACAGACAAATATTTTTAGTCTATATTTTTGAGCCCCCACTCTTTCCTTGCCTAGCACACTGTAAACCCCTGAGGGCAGGGATCCCACTGGGTTTAATGCAGAGTGGAAGATGACTTTAAGAGATATTTACCTTATTCATTGGGAGACAAGGTAAGAGTGAAAAGTAGAACAGAGTGGGAGCCAGGGAGCAGCAGCCCACTTCATGGCAGGATCTAGGCTGAAGCAGGTAGCTGTGGAAGAAATATTCCCCAAGTCAAAACAGCAGAGCCCCAGGTTTGTCCACCCTCCCATCCCCATTACTGCCTTCAGCATCTGGCACTTCTTCTTTACCCGGTTTGCTTTCCCTTTTGAGAATTTCTGCCTCCTAATCTGGGGTGTCAGTTCCCTTCCAAACTTAAATTTTGTTTTAACCCCATAAACTGTATCTGCTGCCTTGGCTGAGTCCCATCCAAGGACCCTGATTCCTGATTCCCACCTTAGAGGTAATATTTGATTCCTCTATCCTCTCCCTGCCTCTGCCCATACCCAACCTGGGGTCCATCCCAAGGCCCCCACTGCAGTCTAACAGTGGGCAATATGCCACATTTAGTGTTGGGAAAGCATCTTGTGCCATCTACAGCCCTGAGGGCTTCCCTGTGTAGCAGCAAAATGCAGAAGCAATTGTTCATAATGACATCAGGGGACGGCACCATGGCCCTTCTAGTGCTCAAATCACAAAACTGGCAGCCATGTGGCTCTTCTCCCTCCCCTGCCTTGATAGTTCCACCTCTGTAATATCTTTATTGCTCATCCCTCTCTCAAACTGCACAGTCCCTGCCTTAGATTGTGACTCATTATTTCTCAATTGGATCTGAATGTACTCCTAACTCGTCTCTTTTTTCCAGTCTCACCTCTGATCCATCCTCTGCGTAGCTGCCCAAGGGATCTTTCAACACAAACATTAACATGCTGATTCCCTGCTTAATCCCTTCCCCATCAGTTCCACTCTGGATAATGTTGAAATTCTTTAGGGTGTCATCCAGAGCCCCTTACCTGGTCATGACCTTTTCCCCCAAGGCTTGCTACTTACCCTCCAAACCCCTCCTTATGGCTGCTCTGTCAAACTGCCTTTCATCCTGTCCTGAGTGCTCACTCATTCTCACCCATCTGTGCCAGGCTAATGGCTACATCACTTAGACTTTACCTCTTCTACAAAGCTCTCAATGTCTATTCCTTCTAAGCTAAGTTGGGTCTTCTCCTGCACCTTCCACATCCCCTTAGACCTTTCTCTCTTACATCTCATCCCATCCTACCTTACCCTCTATTCATTGCCTATCTATCTTACTGGAGAGTGAGCTTCTTGAGGGCAAAGAATGTGTTTTATTTTTGTATCCCAAGCTCCAAGCATAGGGTCTTGCTCAGAGTAGGTGTAAAACGTGTGTGGAATAATCAAATTGAATGTATAGATGAGGTCAAGACAAAAACAATGTTGGGAGGCAATTCTCCATGGGTTGCTCATGTTTCTGCATGTCTTTCAAGTAAGGCATTGGCTGCTGATTGTTCTGGACTTTCTTTCATGGATATTTGAATAGCCAACAGCAGCCTTGGAAGACCAATATTGTCTCCTGCTGGGGCAAAAGCAGGCAGAGTTACTGTCTAGTATGATGAGATGATGTCCCTCTTTGGAGCAAAAGACAGACATGTTTATTGTCCCTGATAAAATAACCGGGTTTCCGAAGCCCAGGGATCTTCTCCCATTACACAATCCACTGCAAGTATGGGTATTGTGTGGCCATTGTCATGTCCTCCTGTGGGAACTGTAGCTCAGAAAATGGCACAAGAAAATGCTGACATTTGGCTACTGCTGTCGCCGTGAATAATAAAGTATTTTGTCTCTGTGGGAGGAGTCTCATGTCTTCTGCCAGCATCCATGAAACAGTGGCAGGTTAACTTGTTAGCTTGCAAGTAGGGTAAAATTTCAGACCTTTTATGGTTCTTTACAGACAGCAGTCAATTCTGGACTTCCTCTAGTGAACCAGGAAATCCACAGATGGATGGACAATTGAGAAGAGAAAGATGTTGAGGAGATACTAGAGTTCATGAGGCCCTGACCACACTTCTTCCATACATAATACAATTTATTTCCATCAGAAAGAAACTCAGATAAAAGTGACTGTCTACACAGCCACAGTCCAGCTGTCTTCACATGGAAACAGAATCAGGAGAACCCCTTTCCCAGTGAGGACAGTGCACGGTGGGACTCTGTAGTCCCATGCACCAGCAGGACAGGTTTTCTCAAACTATGCACGCATAAGGGTCCTAGGAACATGCTAGTAGAAATCGTACCATGACCATCAGTATGCGTGGTGGATTCCAGTCAACAGAAGGAGGTCAGACAGAAGGGGCTAGTGTCCCTTCTGAGTGGGCAAAAAGCAGCCTGATCAGGGGAAAACTCAGATCATCCAGGTTGCTTTCTGGTTTTAAGAAATGAAGATTCTGATAAAGGAGAAAGAAAAATTGCTGAGGAATATAGGGTGACAGCTGTCTCCCTTATGCTACTGTCAGCCTTGTCCCTAAGTTCTCACATCCTCTTAGGACCAGCCCTAAAATGTAATCTAAAAATCCTAACAAAAAAGGTCACTTTGTTTTAGCTTGTTTGTTCATTCATTTACTCAAAGAGAAATTAAGCTAACAGGATAACAACAGGATCCTGAAATATCTGGGAAGGGTGGAAACTCGGCCAGGCTCTCCATGACGGTTGAACAGGTCAGTGGAGGCTCCATGAATCACAGTGGGGAGGTGCAGGCAAGAGACATGGTGACCAAGGAGAGCTGTTCACCTGATACGTTCACTGGGTACAACATAACCAAGTCCAGAGCCATTCTCTCCAATCTCATGTAACATAATTTCCTCCTAGAAATTATATGCCAAGCAGCCCAGCTTCTTTTCTTCACTGAGCTATGAGTAGACTGCCATGGTGATAAGCAGATAACTGCAAATCTAGGCAGTGATCTGTGAAGTCAGAGCAGGCCTGAGTCAGATTTGAGGCTGTGATTAATTAAAAATTTTAACTGAGTTCATCCAACATATATTTAATGGTATGCATAATCACTATTGTGTTGGCTAGAAATTAGGCCAGAATGGTGGGCAGTGCATAAGTAACAACTGTAGTCTCTATGATTCTTAAGCAGACAAACTTAATTTTGTTTCTTCCTGCAGTTATTGCTTCAGAATCCACAACTGCAACTGGCAGAACATGTCCTGTCCATGTTCCCACCAAAGCCTATGCATAGGTTAACAAGTGTCAAGAAGCTTGACACATTTGCCAGTAAGTTATACACAACCCTCCAGCTAACCCCATACCAGGCTCCCTCCCACGAGATGAGGACTTGTTGACTTCCCTTACTGTGTATGAATTTAAAAATCAGCAAAAGCTTAATTTGCTTCTGTGATTTCCAAAGAACTAATGTATTGAACTGCTATGCTACATCTTAGCTGATGGCTCTTTTTCTAGGCCATTGTGATACATGTTGACCCTATGAGTGTGCATGCCACAAGCACAGCATTTTCTATAGTTGGAACAGAGAGGCTGTCCAGAGGATAGGAAAGAAAGGGCCTGGCCCCAGGGGACCAGTCATATCCCTGGGCCTCAAGGTCAACAGGCAGAGCTAGGTTATAGTTAGGCCAGAGGAACTAAAGAACACTCCACTCTTGGAGGCTGGGATAAAGCCCAGGGAAGACATATGAAGGTATCAGCACCAAAATTAAGACAGTGAAGCTTCAGCCCACAGACATCCAACTCATGAGAATTCACCTGTATGTGCTGGACTCAATAAAATAATAATTTACATATAAAATAAAATGTAGGCTGACATGAAATGATTTACACTGTCTTCCATGAGCAGATGTTCCAGAGTAAGTGTGATACAGCCCAGGAGAATCTGCTGGTCCTTCTTGCAGCACAACAATTCCCTTTTCTTCTGGCTGACAAACACCAATTTTGTTTTGCTTCAGGGATAAGGGGCATAAGAACCACAGCACCACACCTACCATGGAAGTCTCATGCTCTTTGTTAGTGATTGGTTAGGCATGGGCATGTGACCTAGTTCTGGCCAATGAGATGCAAAAGAAAGTACCTGGAAACCAGGAAATATTCTCCTAGATGATAAAGAGCACTGAAATCCCCCTTTCTGTCTCTTCTTTTACCTGCCTCCCCTGGACACTGTGGCGTAGAGATATGATGCTTGGGGCTGCTACAGCCTTCCTATGACCACAAAGGGAAGGCCTAGAGAACTATATTAACCTTGTACAGTATTACCTTTCTCCAGACTTATTATTACATAAACCACTAAAATACCTTTATTGGTAAAGCTCCTGCTGGTCAGGTGTTCGGTGGTGTGTGGCCCAAAGCATCCAAAGAGATACACCTCAAGAGGCCTCGGATCTTGCCTTTCTCTAATGGTGTGTACACTTTCATGGGCCAAATGTGATCCTAGTGTGCAAAGATAAGTATCTTCTGCATAATTTGGTCCCTAACATCAAGGGAGCAACTTCATGTGGGTTGCAGTTGAAGAGAGAATGCACCTGTGCCTGAGGAGGCCTTGGTGTATGGGGCCTAGGAAAGGATAGTATGTTGAGCCCCACTGTGGCGCTGCTCTGGGAACTTTTCAGAAACCATTTTGAACGAACATTACTTTTGGTTGGCACTGTGACTTACTTTGAATGAACATTATTTTTGGTTGGCACTGAGAACTAAACCTCAGGGAAAGCTGCCTCCAGAACCTCTTAACAGACCCCCTCTGGACTACATCCAGTGTCCCATGGGCACAATGGGGACATTGATGAGGGCAGCCCTGCATCTGGTAGAATGATCTCCACATTCTTGATCGCTCCATAGGGTGGCTTCCTTCACTGCAGTGTCCTCACTCCCCCTCTTCACAGGGTGAGGCAGCCCTGCTTTTCCTGCCTTAGTGCTGGCTGCTTCCCTCCTGTAACTTATGATCTGACACAGGTTGGCGACTTGAAAAAACCTCAATGTACACTGCACTCTGACACCTCCATGCCTTTGATCTTGCTGGACCCTCTGCCTAGAATGTCCTTTCCATCCATCTCTCTCTGTTAAATTTTGCCCCCCAACACTCAGCACATATGAGGCTGTCCATAAAAGGTCTCCTTTACTCAACAACAAAAACAAACAACCCAATTAAAAAGTGGGCAAAGGACTTAAGTAGACATTTCTTTAAAGAAAACATATGAATGGCCAACAAGCACATGAAAAAATTCTTGACATCCCTAATAGCTAGGGAAATAAAATCAAAACCACAATGTGAAACCACCTCCTATCTGTTAGAATGACTGTTAACTAAAAAATAGAAAATACCAAGTGTTGCAAGAATGTGGATAAATGGGAACTCCCATGCATTGTTGGTGGGAATGTAAAATGGTGCAGCTGCTATAGAAAACAGTATGGAGGTTCCTTAAAAGATTAAAAATAGAATTGCCATATGATCCAGGAATTCCACTTCTAAGTATATACTCAAAAGAATTAAAAGCAGTGATACAAACTGATATTTGTACACTCTTATTCACAGCAGCATTATTCACAGTAGCCAGAAGGTGGAAGGAATCCAAGTGTCCATTAACAGAAGAATGGATCAACAAAATGAATGGAAAAACAAAATACACATTGCATGTATATAACAAAATATTATTCAGCATTAACAAGGAAGGCAATTCTGACATATGCTACCATAGAGATGAATCTTAAGGACATCATGCTAAGTAAAAATAAGCCAGTCATAAAAGAACAACTATTGTATAATTCCACTTATATGAGGTACCTACAACAGCTAAATTAATAAGATAAAGTAGAATGGTGGTGTCAGGGGTTGGGAGGAAAGGGGGAAGGAATACTTATTATTTAAAAGGTATAGACTTTTAGTTTTGTGAGGTAAGTTTTGAAGATTGCTTACACAACAATATCAATGCACTAAACACTACTGAATTATACACTTAAAAATGACAAAGATGTTAAATTTTATATTATGTGTATTTTATCACAATCAAACATTTAAAATTAAAGGTCTCCTTGTTAAGCCTTCTCTGATGCCAGGCTTCGATACCATTGCATTGCTTGTCAATCTCTGCCTTGATTCCTTGTTTTCTGTTCTATCAGGGTTGTCTTAAGATTTACCCAGTTGCCTATACCAAGAGAATCACAGAGAAATAGTATCAGAGATCTGATAGAACTATTCCTAAAGTCAATCCCATCTCATCCCATCTAGGGCATTTCAATTATGTAAGCCAATAAATACCCTTTTTATCATGAAGTCAATTTTAGTTGGTGTGACAGCTGCAACCAACATCAACCTAATTGATGACACATTTGGCCTGAAATAAAAGAACGCTAACAATAAGGAAAACAGCTCTGAGATTTCTAGGGAATAGAAAAAAATTTGCAAAAGAATGCAAATAAGACTGGCATGTACCTGACCTCTTATTTGCAATGCTGCATGCAAAAATGCAATGAGCAATACCAGCATACTGAGAGAAAACAATTTTAAATCTAGACCATCAATTAAGTACAGGAATAGAACAAATACAGTTTAAAATATGAAAGGACCCAAAGTTTACCTCTCAGTCACTCTAAGAAGTTCTGTGAGGATGTGTTCCAGCAAAACAAGGAAGAAAAACAACATAAGTAGAGGTAATTTAACTCTGGGGAAAGGTGAAGCTAGAATGAAAGTTGTATAGGCTGAGGAGTAAGAGCTGAGGGCAGAGTGTGAAAATGTGGAGCTCTAAGAAAAAAGGTGAATGCTGGAGAGGTTTGGTAAACTGGGAATATAGTGAAAGCATCTCTCTCTCAACAATAACAACAAAAAATCAAAGACAAACAGCTATTTAAATAACATGGTCCAAAAATAATGTAAATTAAAATGTGACATAATTTTAACTCCTTGATGGAATATGAGAAAAAATTTATTTGACTCCCATATTAGGAATTTCTCTTTGAGTGATCCAGGGACACTTGACCCAGGAGTGAACACCTATGTGGTCATAATAATCTAAATCCTATTTAATGGTGTTCAACTTTTAGAGTCATTCTAGTGAAAAGGCACAGAAGGCTTGTAATCACAGAATAGAAAGGTAATGTTACCATTATTGGCAATGTAAGAATATAGCTCACGGCCAGGCGTGGTGGCTCACAGCTGTAATGCCAGCACTTTGGGAGGCCGAGGTGGGTGGATCATGAGGTCAGGAGTTCGAGACCAGCCTGAACAACATGGTGAGACCTCGTCTCTACTAAAAATACAAAAATTAGCTGGGCGTGGTGGCACGTGCCTGTAATCCCAGCTACTCAGGAGGTTGTGGCAGGAGAATCGCTTGAACCTGGGAGGCGGAGGTTGCAGTGAGCTGAGATCATGCCACTGCACTTCAGCCCGCGTGACAGAGACTCCATCTCAAAAAAAATAAAAAATAAAAGATAAATAAAATACAGCTACCAGAAGCAGTAGCTGGAGAATAATGGGAAGGAGGGCAAAAGCACCAATAGTTTCCACTCACCTTATGAGGAGTCTAGATACTGATTACAGTTGATGAACGAGAGGCACAGATTTGTTGTGAACAACAAATGTGGGGGAAAATAATGCCTTAGACAAAACAGGGCCTACACTTGTCTCCCATAAAATGAAGTTGAGGAAGATAGGCAGTTTAGGGTTAGGGCAGCAGCTCTGATGTCACTAATTTGCCAGGATCTACTCTAGATTTTTTCTCTGTTATTCTTAGAACATGACTTCCAGCTGCCCTCAAGATTATCTCATGGTCACATGATTGCTGTTGCAGCTCCAGCCATCATACCTGTGCTCCAGGTAAGAAGAAGAAAGAGAGGAGAAGGGTAAAAGGAACCTACCTGCCGAGTCAGTCCTCTTTAGAAGGAGTTTTCCTGAAGCCCTACCCAACAATTTCTACTTACATCTACTGGCCAGAACACTGTAACAAGGCAAACTATCACGAGGAAAACTGAGAAGTATAGTTTTTTTTTGATGGCACATTGTTGCTCTCAACAAAATTGGGTTTTAGTAAGGAAGAAGTGGGAAACAGATATTGGATAGGCAAACTGGCCATTTGTGACTCAAGTGATAGAAGTGTATTATTCAAGTAAAAATGTATCCAATTAAAGAACAAACATAATAGAATCATCAAAAGTGAGAGGAAGGAGGAAGGGTAGGGTGCAGAGAGTATAAATGAGTTAAATCTTTATTTTTCATAATGGGACTCAATGGTATACAATTTAAAGTTGCTTTTAACTTCCAAAATACTCAAAAGGCTAAAGCAACTTGCCTTTGGGATGTAGGTGGGGTGGGGGACGGTAGGGACAGAGCTGCAACTTTTCATTAAAAACCCTTCCGTATTACTTGAGTTTTTAAAAAACCATGTGCAGATATGGTTGTGATTTAAAAGTATCGGTGTTTAGTATTATGTTGAGAAGCCAAGCACCACTATGTTTCCTTTACAGTCTGGTTCTTGGCAATCTGCTTCTGGAGTGGACATTTTGGCATGTTTTTAAACCCCCATCACTGGCTTAGAAAGTGACAAAACTTAGCCATGGTCTGGGCTTTCTTTTACTTCTTTCAATTGATTTGTTATCTTTTAAACTTTAGCTATTCACATTCAATAGTTTTTTATGAGAAAGTCTCTGTCAGATGAATTCCCCCTGTTTCAGGTGGGGCAGTCCACGTAGGCCCCATCCTAAAATGAGGCAGCCAACATCTCCCTACAATCATTCCCCTGAGCTACTCCCATTTGCCGACAGACGTCTCTGCAGGGAAGTATGTTCTCTACCTGCCTGGTCTGCACTCTCAAATCACTGTCCTAATGTCTCTATAATGTATTAACAGGCAATGGCCAAAGGGAGTTCTGCTGAAATAGGCAGCAGTTTGGGCCATTTTGGACTGAATCCTAGAGTGCACACGATAATGCTGAGCGATGCAGTTTAATTTATGAGCATGCAAGTCTGCTGTGAAATTGGGAAATGGAGGTATTAGACATTAGCATTCACATGGCAAGGGGAGGGCCAAGTCCAAAACTATAATAGCCTTTTTACAGGGAGGACTGAAGAGTTCCAAGCAGCAGACATAATGCCAGTTAAATGTACACTCATGAAATTTATCCTTGTATTTGAATGCTGCTAAATGCCTAAGCGGTATGCACTTCTGCTGGCCTTATGCCCTTAATATGGCCTAGCACCATTCATTGTTTTTAACAAGAGTGGAACACCTGTATGCACATCTAGGAAGATTAAAAAAATTTATGGCATGGGTGTGGTTTGATCTGCAGGAAAGAAGGAATAATAGCTTCTCAATTGCCTTCTAGCTAGGGCATATACACTTTCATACAGCTAAACATTTCTAAACTGAAAAGTGAAGACAGGCACGTTTGTAATTTAACTCATTACAGTTGTGCATGCAATTCATGCCACACAGTCTCCAATTTAAGAAGCTTGTAAGCCAGAGATTTTCTGTCTGACCTTGACTCTGGCACTTCACCTTTCTAGCTAAGTTTTCAATGTACAGAGCAAAATAACATCTATTTCTGCCTCCCTTATGAATAAAAATACATTCTTCCAAATGGTTCAAAGGAAATCTCAAATGTGCCCCAGCAGTAAAATATATCAGAAAGGAGGTCAACAACTCCATCAAACTAGGTTGAATCATGTCCCCCAAAGATGTCAGGTCCTAATCCCTAGAACCTGTAAATGTTACTTTACTTGGAAAAAGGGTTGCTGCAGATGTGATTAAGAATCTTGAGAAGGGGGGAGTGCTAAATGCAATCACATGTATCCTTATAAATTATAACGGTAAAGGGAGTTTTGACACACAGAGAGGCCATTTGAAGATGGAAGAGGGAAATTTGAAGATGCTGGCCTTGAAGGTTGGAGGGGTGCACTCACAAGACAAGGAATGCTGGCAGCCACCAGAAACTGGAATCAGCAAGGAACAAATTTCTCTCTCCAGCCTCTGAACTGAATGCAGCCCTGCTGATGCCTTGATTTTGGCTTAGGGATACTGATTTCGAACTTTTGGCCTCCAAAATTGTGAGAAAATAAATTTCCTTTGTTTTAAACTACCAAGTTTAGGGTAATTTGTTACAGCAGCCACAGAAAACTAATACACTCACAGACATGTTGGAGGGAAGAGTTTCAGTTTGTACAAAAGCTATCTCCCAAACTCTATGGTTCTTTGACAATATTTGGCTGAATTTAACTTCCTGCCTGCAGCAAGTGGAAAGGGAGAGGGTTGAATGCAAGTGTAGTGATACGGTTTGGCTATGGTCCCCACCCACATCTTATCTTGAAGTGTAATCACCACGTGTCAAGGGAGGAATCTGGGGGGAGGTAAGTGGATCCTGGGGGGTTTTCCCCACGTTGCTCTTATGATAGCGGGAGAGTTCTTACAAGATCTGATGGCTTAAAAGTGTCCGTTTCCTCTGTGCTCTCACCTGCTGCCACACAAGATGCGCATTGCTTCCCCTTTGCCTTCTGCCATGATTATAAGTTTCCTGAGGCCTCCTCAGCTATGTGGAACTGTGAGTCAATTAAACCTCTTTTCTTTATAAATTACCCAGACTCAGGTATTCTTTATAGCAGTGTGAAAATGGACTGATACATGTAGGTTAAGAAAAGCAGGCAGCTAACTCCCAGTTTTGGGCAGCGTCCCCTCCTGAAGCAGAAGGCTAAGGGAGTGAGAAAAGAAATGCTTAGTTCTTAAAGCAAACATGTGAACAGATTAAGCATGAAGGGGCAGGTAATTAGGGGGGAACCAAGGATTTAAGAAACTTTCTATAAATTAACCTCATACTTTGGATAGGGCTGTGTAGGCATGTACATGTGTCAGGGAAGCATATCTTTAAACCAATAGTTTAATTATTAATAAACATGGCCAGATACCTGCAAACATATGTCATCAGACTGTCCTCTGAAGGTTTATCTGCAATAGTGAAAAGTTAGAGACCCTACTGTCTACCAACAAGGGAATGGTTACATTCCATGTAATACTATGCAGCTGTTAAAAAGAGTGACATACTTCTACATATACTGATGTGGGAGATTATTAATGAGTAAATATTGGTAAAAAATGTAAGTTGCAGACAATATTATTTTCTCACATTGTTTAAACAAAGCAATCTGTGCTATAATATACAGAAACTATATATATGTATACCTAGATATGTTTATGAATTTGTTGGATGGGTACACATCAAATAAGAAGTCATTACTTTCAAAGGAAGGAGTAGGGTTGTTGAGGGTGTGACAAAAGAGTGGACAGACTTGGGCTTTATTAGTATTGCTTTATACTAATACACTTTTTCCCTAAGCACGTACTCTTTTTGTAACTTTACGAATAAAAAAAGATGAAAATGCAATAAAGATACACCATGAGAACCTTGTTTTGAATGATGTCGGGCAAACAGTGGAGACCCTCAGTAATTGTGTGCTCAGTGAAGGGCTGTGCAGCAGATGGTCTTTAAAGATTGCCTGTGGCTTCTGGAGGTTTCCTGTAACCCAGCTAATGTTGCAGGACGGGAAGCAAAGAAAAAAAAAAAAAAACCAAACAACAACAACAAAAACCCCAGGCTTTTACACCAAACTCCCTGGTGGTCTTCCACGTTTTTATTTTAAAAAAAAGACACACAGTAAGTAGCCAAAGTCTGAGGCAAGTGTGTCTTTTGTCTCTTCTACAAGAGTGGGGCAAAGTCACCATTCGTTGACTCAGTTTCACACAAAAGCCAAGGGAATCTGTCTTTTGAACACTTTCCTTCTGAAAAACTCTACATGACGATGTTTCCAAAGGTTGTTTTACCTCCTGGAAGGGCAGCTTCTCACCAGTGAGCAGTCAGTTCCTGCAGGGTTAGCTCTTGTACACAACCCTCCTAGTGTTTGTGAGCTGCACACCAGGGAGGGGGGCACTTTGAAAAGGACACCCCTAGCCTCACTCCTCTGAGTACACCCCAAAACACGCCCAAACCATGCCTCATCACATACAAAAGGAGAGCTCTTGGATCAAAAGAGTCCCACCTTACTTGCCAATTTGAAACACTGTTTTGGATGAATGCAGTCAGGCTGACAAACTACACACCCCAAAGGCATTAATACAGCTAGGAGAAATATGCATTGACTTTACAACATTCAATTTAGGGGCACTGAAGAGATGAATGGGAGTGTGTCTCAAGACCCCAAAGCAAAGATGTGATTTCTGGACAAGAAACCAGGAGCGCAACTGCCTTTTGGATAAACAAAAGCAGGGGCATGGGTAACTTCTATCTCAAACACAGACGGCACAGGGGCAGTGCTTTAAGGGTGACAGGTCTCTACAAGTACTTCTTAAGCGATAGCTCTTACTGCAATTACTGCTTTTTGCTGAATGAAAGGAACCAATCCCTCTCTCTTCTCCATATAAAATGAAATGTTTATTTTTTCAAGACATATTTCTCCAAGATTTGCCACAAATCATAAGAAGTCTTGACATTTGATGACTCCTTATTACAAATTTCAGGAAAGATTTTCATCTTCTGTATTTTAAAGATACTGTTACAAAAATACACAGATTGGGAGTTGGATTTTTCCTTAGGCAGCTGGAATGCTCTATCTGGAAGGCTTATGCTTAACCAAAATATTTAACCCTGTTGGTTTTGTGCTCCCGTTTGCAGAATGTTAACATGTGGTCCAAACCCCCTGTGTTATAACTGAAGAAACTCACTAGTAGTTGAGTACAGGAGAGGTGATGTTGCTTATCCAAGGTTACACAGTAAGTTAATAGCAGAGCTAGAGTCAGAGCTCTGGGCTCAGGGCTGAGATTTCTATCACACTGTGACAGTGCTTTATAAAGCAAGCTCTTTGGCTGTGGAGACTTTTAGGTTTTACCTGAGGAATGCATCCTGACATATAACCCTCATCACTAGGCTTAATGAGATCGACACTCTGGGACAAATGTGGAAGATGTGGGAGCTCCCTTCTGTAAAGGTGATGAATTCAGAGAAATCTAAGGCTGAAAAGGATCTGGAGCGATTCTCTACTCCATTTCCCTTCCTCGAGGCAGAAGTTGCTGACATCATGCCAAGGGAGAAGTATTTGTCTTTCTAAAACTCTTCAGGAAAGGTTCATAACTTCACTTACAAAAAGGAGTATCTGATTTTTTCTGAACAGCTGGATCCAAGAAATAATCAAAGAAAACCACCACACTGTTTTTAAAATTTAAAAAAAAAAAAATCTTCCTCACTTTGATACCTCAGAAGTGATTATTTAAAATAACTTTCTAATTTAATCCAATATGAACATTTCTATTGTAAAAGGAAAATATGTTGGAAAATAAGAAGAGCATGGAGTTGGCATGACATGTTAACCATAATTTTTGTAATTGGTAAGAAGGCCTGTTTGTGTGAAGAACTTTGGTAGAAAGTATAATATATGAATACCTGCACAGCATAAAAACTCATGATTAGAGACTAAAGAATGGCTTCCATTATATGGTTTTCATTTTAAGTTTCCCAAGTCTCCATTTTTCTGCAAAGTAGTTTCTGTATTAGGCCTTAGCTCAAGAAGGTACATTTCTAACTAATCTGAATGGAAAACTAACAGACTAAAAACTCCACCAATGATTCCATATATATTCATGTCAAATGATTCAAAAGCTAGAGGTTACTCTGAGAGGAGAAGGCTGCTTAACATCTGTGATATTAAGAGAAGAGAAGCTATGCTTTATCTGCAGACAATACTGCTGACCCACTGCCAACGACTTTGAACTTCTTCTCCATCAGACATGATGAGATTCCAGACTCCTGAAAACCAAGGGGTGCATCTCAAAGGCAGCTGCTGGAATTAAGGTGGCCCACATCTGTGGTACAGCTCAGGCTGTGTGGAGAGCTGGCAGGTCTCAGGGCAGAAGGGATCCCTAGACTCTTGGCCACAGGGTCCCAGCCTCTGGACAGTGGTGCAAAATGACCTCCTTACTTACTTCCCCTACCCTATCCCACCCCCTAATGGCCTATTAAAGCTTCTCCCAGCCATAAATCATGTTCCTGCTACAGCAATTTCCTGCCTTCTCTGCTATTCCAAAGTCAGTGTTCCTCTGAATGCTCCACGCTCCCTACCCTGGAGGAGGGAAACTGACAGCCTGGGGACCTAAGTCCTCCCGTCCCCACTGAGCAGCATATCTGGAACCCACTCCTTGATCTGTGTCCAGCCCTCACTGTTCCACCCAGCTTCAGGCCTGCCAGAGAAAATTCTAGGCCCTTGCCTAGAGGCCCCAAAGCCTAGGCTGGAGGTGATGCTGGGAGGAAGCCATGCCTGGGGAAGACCCTCGTGCCCTGAGGTCTACCCTCAGCCAGCCAGTGCCCAGGCCAGGCATGGCATTCCAGAAGACTCACAGCATCACTGCCCTGCAGCAGCCCAGGGCTATAACGTCCCCCTACATTTTGTGGGTACCCAGATGATCAACCTCACTGTGTGTAAGGGGACTCAGAAGTGAGGCTAAATGGCTCCGGATGAACAATCCAAGGAAAGCTAAAGAATAAGCATTTGTACTGACTAATATTTCCAACTATTTAAGGGGCACACGTATTTCAATTAGATGTTATTACTCCACCTTTGCAGATGAGGAAACTGGGACTTAGAGAACTGAACTTGTTTGCCCAAGGTTGCATAGCAAGGAGGAGTGAGCTGAGATTCAACCCCTCCCTGCCAGGTGCTCCAGGTATCTCTGCTGAGCTGTGTGGTGTGGCCCCTCAGGACCTGGGTAGGAGCAAGAGCAGCCTATGGGGGGCAACAGCACTTCTCAGTGGGCCCAAGAGAGGCCCTTGCGAGGACTTCACTGCTTTGACGCCCCGGTTCCCAACAGCAATGTTTTTAAGTGAAATTGCAAAATTTTCAAAACCAGATTAAATCCACTTTAATTTTGAAAGCAAAAGCAAACAGATGTCCTGCAGCCTCTTCCCCTGGGAGAGGGTATTGAGATCCAATAAACCACACATCTTCTCTTCCTCGAGAGAGACTGGGAATCACCACACAGCCATATGCAGCTCTGCCTCTGTGAGAGCAAACAGTTTTGGCTGTACTTCTAGAAGTCCAGAAGCAAAAGCGACCAGAGAAAAGCAGGAACTCCATGTGCCTCACCAGTGAGAGGCACATTCACTTAAGAGGATTAAAAAGATTCAAAGTATAAAATGGGTTTCATGATAAGTATTTTACTCTCATTTTATTGAAGTAATGGAGTTAAAATGTTAAAGGAAAGGATAGATTGGCGGCGGGGGCAGGGGGGTGGTGCCATAAGTTGCCATTTAAGGAGTCATTGCTTCATAAATGTCACTCTATTGGTGTTATTCTGTCATTTCCTGTGCCTACTCCATTTTATAAAAATACTTATGTTTGGATTAAATGGCTCCTAAGAGGTCATCCTGTAAATAACACGGGACTCAGAGGTGTGTGTGTGTGTGTGTGTGTGTGTGTGTGTGTGTGTTTTAATTCAAATGCAAAATATCTTACACCTCTCAATGTGTCATGGAATAATGCAAAAAGTGATATTGTTAAAACCTCCATAATTTAAAAAAACTGTTCTATTTAAAAATAATGGAAATCAGAAGTTATAAAATGCTTATGTGAGTTGAAGCCATTATTTTCTGAGCAAACAAATCATTTATCAGCAAAACCTACTCTTTCCTTTTATACTCATAGTTCATTAGTGTATATAATATTTAATAAAGTTATTTGACTATATTAGCAAATACAGCCAGCACTGACACTTTTGGAAACAAACAACGGACTGCTAAGTGTAGTAGCCACGTGGTGGGGTCAGGAGGATGCCTGAGAGGGTTCAGTTTGTTGCCTTCAAGGTCTCTGCCTAGCTCTGTCCCACCTGGGGCATAAGCCAGGTTTAGGAAATGCTGGCTGAATGGATAAATGAGCTTCCCCACAGTCCAACCCTATTCCAGCCCCAGAAACTCCTCAAGCAAATCCTGGCTGCCTAGACATTCTTCCCCTACTTCCCTTCACTCACTGCTTGAGTCACAGCAACACATTGTAACTCAAACCTAGGGCGTGGCAGCATTTCAGAGCAAGGTGGAAGGGACCAGAGACATTTTCTAGTTTAGCCTCATCATTCCATAGGTCAGCAGGTTGGAGACAAGCTATGAGATCTGATCAAGGGCAAGTAGTGCCCTCTGACCAGTGCTTCTGCTACTCCCTCTTGTCCCTCAGTGTCCAGGAGCTAGTAGAGTACAGGGCACACGCAGAGTCTTACACTGGGACAGCTCCCAAAACTATCATGCTCACTATGTCTTATGAATGAGATCCTTCAGGCAGGATTTGCACTTGGCTCCCCTTTATTTCCCTGTGGATAGGAGCATGAGAGGTACCTGATTAGCTGAAAAGCTACGCATTTGGCAATTAACCTTCAGATAAAAATAAAGTCAACTTCAAACCAGGGGACTGATTTAAACGTAAACAGTGTGTCCCTACTGACCCATGAGGCTGGAATTGACTCCGAATAAGGATGGTGATGAAAAATGAAGCCACTGGCAGACATGCCCATTCACTGGCAGGCCTGTGGGCCCACTAGGGAGAGAGAGCCCGACGCTGGGTTACAGAGCAAAGGCAAAAGTGAGAAAACTTGCTTTCTGGGCTCACAATTGATTCATTAATAAAACTGACCTCCTTTAGATGCCGAAAGCATTTGTGTGCCCTTCAGTACTTCTAACAATATCACAAAAATAAGATGCAAAGCAGCAAACACATTGCTGTCCTGATTATGGTACAGAGGCAAAACTATTATGTTTCTAGGGCCAATTTTGCCTTTGATGTGAAAACTGGGCAGGCCTAACTCATGATCCACCCTAAGTCTATCAAAAAAATGAACATAGACACAGAGGACCCAACCAGCCCAGTTGGCTGTGGAATGCATTATAGGATTTATGTTATCAATGACTCTATGTCATAACTGTGCTTTTCAAAGACAAACTTTAAAATGGTTTCAAAGTCCTTGACTGCCATTAATAATCCCTTCATTCAGCAAACATCAAACAGCAGCTACTATGAGTCAGGCAGTATGCCAGAACAAGGGAGACAGAAAGACACACCACAGTCATGCCTAGAGGCTCACCTGTCTGTGCTGGTGGGAGGTAGAAAGGCTAAGGATGGTCACAGCCCAGGGTGGTAAGAGCTGGCACGAATGGAAACAGAGGGAGCCCAGGTGGACAGAGGAGAGCCCTCAGCCCAGTCAGGTTAAGAGGGGGATGCTAGGAAGAAGTAACAGATGTTTTGAGTTTTGAAGGATGACTAGGAGTTAGGCAGGTTAATGAGTTTGGAAGAGAAAACAGCATTTGCAAAGGCCTGGGAATGTGAGAAACCATGGAGCATGGTGAGGCAGTAGCAGGGTCAACAGAGTGGCTAAGGTGCATGGGAGGCCTGTGCCAGCTTGCCAAGGGCCTTATGCTCTATGTTGACAAGGTCAAACTTGATCCTGACAGTGGTGGCTGGTAAGCTTCTGCATGGTTTTATGCAGGACAGTGATCAATCTATAAGTGATTACCTGAGGGTCCGCTGAACAAGCTGAGAAGCTCTCAGGGATGCTTTCCTTTATTCACTGCTCCTGAGGCAACAGCAACTTAAAAGCCTCATTAGCAGGCAGGTCTCCAACTAACAAGTAAGCCTGCCTTCCCTTCCGTAATGCACTCTCTTTGAGGCCACAGCTACTTTCAATTGCATTCTAATTTCAAGAAGTGATAAACATATGCTCATGTTTCCATTTACAAGTTTTTGATTATCAGCCTGGCATTGTAGCTGCAAATTACCCATTTTCTATTATAATTATTTTTACTTCACTAGATGAAGAAGAAGAAGCATTTCTAAATTACTAAAGTGCCCGAGCCACAGAGGGAGGGAAGTAGTAAGCACTGCTGCATCTTTTGCCAATGGCAATATAATAGCAAGAGTTTGAAAACTAAAATGTAAGCTTGTGGGATGTGTTAGACCAGGCCTTCCAGATGGGCACATTTGCTCAGTGTGATTATTTACCTAAAACCTGGCTGGACTGCAGCAAACCAGAGATGAGCTGAGCTGGTAGCAGAATTGCTGCTTTTGAGGGCTTTCCAAGAGTAGCTCCTTGAAAACTGGGCTGCTTTATGTGACTGGCCATCCCCTCATGTCCTTGGGCTCTAAATCTTGCTTTTTCTGCTTCTAGCAGGAATTTTAAAAGATTAGAATGTCACTAACTCAGATGCAGCCAAGCAACTACAATGTTTGGTAATATGACTGAAATCCAGCCATGCTAACTTGCATCACCACCTCTCCTAAACAAGACCCATGGCAGGGCCATGTCTGGCTGCCTTTCTGCCCTGGTCAGGGGTGACTGGGGATGGGGTTGAGGACAAACCTTGGTAATTAATGAGTAGGACGCAATGAATTCAGGTCACTGGCTGAAGTGAAAAGGATTCTATCATGCAGAGTTGCAGACCTATTGGCAGCTTAATGTCGCATTTAATTGGCATGTAACATTAACTGACAGAGTAGCATGTAAATGAGATCACAACCATGGTTTTGAAGGTCCTATTGGTGGCTTTGTTCTAAAGTGCAGCTCAAATGAGCTAAACAGTTTTGTTATTGTGATGACCATCCAAATTCCTAACATCTTCCATGTGTGACTATGCTCAGTCTTGGGAAAAGAGGCATGGAGGATATACTCTCTGCTCTTACAGAACTCATTTTAGTGGTGCAGATATGGAAAAACAACAAGCAGCTCCTTAAATACTCAAAATGCCAGCACTTTGGGAGGCTGAGGCAGGCAGATCACTTGAGGTTAGGAGTTTGAGACCAGCCTGGGCAACACAGTAAGACCCCCATATCTACAAAATTGTTTTTAAAAAACAGCTGGATGTAGTGGTGCATGATTGTAGTCCCAGCTAGTTGGGAGGCTGAAGTGGGAGGATCTCTTGAGCCCAGGAGGTTGAGGCTGCAGTGAGTCATGGTTGTGCCACTACACTCCAGCCTGGGTGACAAAGTGAGACCCTGTCTCTAAAACCAAACAAAAACCAAAATGCTATTTGTGGTAGAAAACTGAAAGTCATAACATTGTAGCTATAGGAATTCCAAATCTTATTAGTTTTACATTTTAAACCTTCATGGATGGCAATAATAAATCAAGCATGACAAATCAATAATAACTAAAAGTTAATATACTATTTACTAGGTGCTTTTTAGGTCTACTAACTCATATTTTGGCAGTACCTATACTGTGCCTGTAGCTACACTTCTATCTTTAATATTTGCAAACACTGCAGACATTTGCAGAGAAGTGCTATCATCTTGTTTCTGATGGGGACACAGAAGCTCTGGGCTCCATCCCAAGATGTGGTACTAGGAAATACAGGCAAGTTCAAGCTCCTGTAGTGAAGGGCCAGCCAGGCCATTTCACTCCCCACTGCTTTTAGATGGGCAGAAACTAACAGGAGCCCTGACTGAGCCCAGTCGGTCCCTCCATCCAAGCCACAAGATCTTTGGTATTCAAGATGGGCTCATTCATTTTTGTAGGAAATAAATGTAATCAGCATATTAACTATCCTTTAGACATCAATGATAACTTCTTCCCTCAAGAATAAATTGTTCTCCTTCCTGGGTATCTCAAGATCTTTGCCCAAGCAAAGGAAGGAAAAACAGGTTAGTGCAGCAGGTGTCAGAAATTACTCTTTCTTCAGTAGCAAAGGCAATGGGGCCTCCACTTAAGGTTCAACAGGGGTGTGTCTTAGGAGGTGTGCAGTGGGGTGTGTGCTGTGGCTGTTGCCGGTGTGTGTTGCAGTGGTTGTCATACAGAAGCACACGCTGCGGTGGGGTGCTGTGGGGGCTTCTGTGGTGGGGAGTCTGCCATGGAGGGGTTGGATGGGGGACATGCCTATAGATGTCTCATGGGGAAGTGTGCCATGAAGGTGGGGTGAGGGTGGGTGACAGGAGAGCCATGCTGCACGATGTGTTGTGGAAGTCATGTTGTGGAGGATAGATCATAGGGGTATTGTATGGAGGATATAGCATGGGAATGTGCCATGAGGGTACACTGTCGGGGGTTTTGCTATGGGAGGGTATCACGGTGGGTGTGGTGTAGTAGTGCTGTGGGAGTGTGTCATGAGGTGCAATGGGCATGCTGTGGGATTGTGCTGTGGAGATATGTCATGAGTGTGCTGTGGGGCTCCCTAGAGAGCTCCCTCCTACCAGGCCTGAGAATGCCATTCTTGCCCACTGGACCTGCCCAATCCCCAAAATGGTAAGTGCATGCCCCAGGAACCCCACCCACACTCTACCCCCAGCCTTCACATTCTCTGGTCTCCGGGTAGCCAGTGGACATCAGGGGTGGCATGTTTTGGGGTTCTGCTGGTTGAAGGAGCTCGGGAAGCACCCCTCTCTGTGGTAAGGCTCAGGTAGTATTTGCAGGCCACATCTAACATAGCTTCTGCAGGGCTCCTTTCCCAGAGCTCACTGCCCAGCTAATCTACCCTGGGATTCCCCAAGATACAACATAAGTGAAAGGAAGGAAGTACCCTTGGCATTCTCCTCCTGCAGTGGGGCCCAGCACTGAGGAGTCTAGGCTCAGAGTCCTCTCTCCCAGTGCAGAGGCTTCTCTTAAGGACCCTGCCCTCACACTCCCAGCTCATCGCTCCAAGCCTCTGGCCCATTTGACTTCTGCGAGGAGCCATCTCCTAGCAAGACCCTCTAGGGTGGCAAAAACTCAAGAACACAGACGTGCAGATGAAGTACTTGTTTGTTTTGAATGTATGCAATTTCCTCCCAAACTTTATTATGAAAGAGTTTAAAACGTGCAGCAAGGTCAAAATAATTTTAAAGTGAACATCTGGATATCCACCACCTAATTTCTACCATTAATATTTTACTGTTTGTTTTATCATATATCTACCCCTCTATGTATCTGGCAACCCTGCTTATTGTTTTTGATGCCTTTCAAAGTAAGTCGCAGACAGCAGCATACTTATTTCTAAACACTTCAGCATACATGTTATTAACCAGAATTCAGTATTTGTTTAGCATTTTTTCCTTTCTTTGAACATACAATGAAATGCACAATCTTGAGGGCATCATTCAATAAATTTTAACAAATGCATGCACCGTGTAACTCTAACCCCTCTCAACATACAGAACATCTCCCTCACCCTGAATGTCCCCTTGGGTCCCTTCTCACTCAATCCCTCTGTACCCCTCCCTCAAGCAGCCACTGTTCTAAGTTTTTCCACCATACACACATTTTGCCTCTTTCAGATATAAATAGAATCACACTGTCTGGTCTTCTGTGTCTGTTTTACTCAGCACAATGTTTCTGAGGTTCACTCACATTGTTCTGTGTGTCAGCAGCCTGTTCCTTTTCATTGCTGAATGGTGTTCCATTATTTGGCTATACCACAGTTTATCTGTTCTCCTATTGATGAATTACCTTTTTTGTAATTAAAGATTATCACTGATTCGAGGCTATTCCGTAACACAGTTGCACTCACTAGCATTCGGACCTGTTTGTCTTGCTGAGGAGATCAGAGGTGCTCAAAGTTAGCACAGCCCTCTGGCCTATGGGAGTGTATGAAGAACATAAATAGTGCATTTTATCACCTTTGTGATAGAAGATCAGAAAGCACAGTTCTAGAGTAGAGACTCCCCAAGTGTGATGGAATACAAGACAATTTCAGGTAAGAACTTAAAAATGTCAAATGATAATATATTTGTTTTTACAACTATGCCCCATTTATGGCCTGTGAAACTAATTTTCCTACATGCAAGGGATACATGGTTTGCTTTTTAAATATATATGTTTACATAACAGAAAAGCTGATTTAAAGAAAAATATTAAACAAATATACGGGGGGAGCAAAGATAAGAAAAACCTCATGAGGCTTGCAAGCAGGCATTTGAGGTGTGGCAAACATTCTTGAGCAATGGTTGTGAATCCTGGATGCACATTAGAACCAGCTGGGAGCTTTAAAAATCCCCCTGGCCTGGGTCCCACAACCCAAGCCTTTCATGTAATTGGTCAAGGTACATCCAGTCATCGATAGTCTTTAAAAGCTCCCCAGGTGATTCTAGTATGCAACGTAGGATGAGAAACATTTTGGAAAGTAGTAATTTTCAAAGACCAGCAGTATCAGCATCACCTGGGTGCTTCTAGAAATGCACGTTTTTATATCCCACTCCAGATCTTTGCAATCAGAAATCAGGGCTGGGGCCCAGCAACTTGGGTCTTCACAAGCCCTGTGGGTGGTTCTATTTCTTGAAGTTTGAGACCCATTGCTTTAGAGGTGGATGGGAAAAGTCCAAAAGGCCACTGCTGCCTCCCGAGACTGAGGTCTCCACCACTGTGGTACTTCTCCAGCCAGTGTCAACTAGGTCTGCCTGGTCTAGCTTCTGGGAAGCACCTCTCCTCCTGAGTACAGAGAGGATGGGGGCGTGCCAAGTGGTGAGCAGTTGCTGGCCAGTGACCAAAAGGATGACAACCTATGGTCCATCGAGAATTAACCTCAATCCACAAACCAGTTAATCAGCCCTCAGAAAATCGAGTGTTGACTACAATTTTATTTTCACTATGATTTTTGTTTATCAGTGACCTCCTTCCACTCCATTACCCTTGTTAATTGAGAATTGACTACACAGTTAAAATGAATGTTTCCTCCACTAACAGAGCTGTACCAGATTCATCTCAAAGTCCCTCACAGCTCAAGAAAATGTGATGAGTCTGCAGATATATTGATCTTATACAATTCATTTCACCAAGAATTTATGAAATTACCACTAAGGTCACCTGTTATGTGTTCACATGTCCAAAGGCTTATAGGAAAGAAATGGAGTTTTATCTGAGGGATAATATTGTATTTAGAGAGCTAAACCAGAACTTGGGCAAAACCTGGCCTCCTGATTAGCAGTGATGTCTCTATTAAAAGATACTCAATATAGTTCTTCAGATTTGGTAAAGTCTTTGGAAATATTGTTACCTTACAGTGAGAGAGAAGATAAGGTAACAACAAACACTCCAAGGGCTGCTCCTCTTCACCGGCTGGCTATTTTGATAAGAAAAAATACAAAGTAAGAGGAGGCTAAGGGGAGATCAAAAAATCTGGTTATTCCAATGCTAAGTTTGAAAAATGAACTTTCAGGTAAAACCAAAAAGAATTTGCTAAAGAAAACGTGCTGGGGAATCTGAAGTGACATATGCAATGCCTATTAAGTAGTATGTACCATGAGATATTTCACAAAACACCATGTTCCTTTTTTTGTATCATAATACAGTAAAGGAATACCACCACCACGAAGGAAAAACCCGCCCACCTGTTTGTGGAAGGACAGTCGCACACCATAAGGAATCTTTCAATGGTCAGGTAGCATAAAAGACTCAGCCAACTGTTTCTTATTTGCTTGATTGCAGATTGACTATAAAGAGCTCAACAAAAGCACCTGTGCAATGGGGCGAACTAAGAATCAAGTCTGGTGATAAGGCTTTCTTGAGCCTGTTCCCAAGATTTGCCCTACCATGGGCAAGGCACCTAGTGTAGGGCTGTGTCTACTTCAGCCTAAGACTAAGTACATCCTAGTACTCAGTGAATGACTTAAAAAAAATTTGTTATGGAAAATTACAAACATATAGAAAACCAGAGGGCTGGGTGTGGTGGCTCGTACCCATAATCCTAGCACTTTGGGAGGCTGAAGTGCAGGGATCACTTGTAGCCAGGAGTTTGAGACCAGTCTGTGTAACACAGCAAGACCTATCTCTACAGGAAATTTAAAAAAACGTAGCCAGGTGTGTTGGTGTGTGCCTGTAGTTTCAACTACTTGGAGGTCCAGGTGGGAGGATCTCCCAGGCCTCCTTCCAGGAGCCAGTGAATGCCAGTTGTCTCTCTTCTCCTACCTGGTAACCAGCTTTGTCTAAGAGGCTGGATCTGGAGTCAGATGAACCTAATTTGTAATTCTGGCTCTGCCATGATGGGCTGTTTGACCTTGAGCAAGCTGCCTGACCTCTTAGAGCTTCTATCTGCTCATCTGTAATATGGGGGATAGAGACCTGCCTCAGTGGGTTGTCATGAAGATTATATGAGACAGTGACATAGGCTATCCCAGAGTGCCTGGCCCATAGTAAACTCATTAAAGTTCAGTTGCTAACGCTGGGGGTAGCAGTAATAATCTTTAAGGCCATGAGAGTAGGCAATAGCATTAGGGTGATGGCCAGGCAGAAGCTCAGGGGTCAAAGAGAGGCCCACATGCTACCAAATCCTCAAGGTGGGCTCCTAGCTCCTGCTTCCTCTGACGTACAGTGGTGCTGCTGGAGATGGAAGTGCTGAAGAATTGGAGGAGGAAGGCCTTGCTGACTCTAGGAGCAGAGAGGTTCTCCAAGGGTGCCTTTGGCCACCCATTGGGCCATCTGGTGTCTCCTATTGGCCTCTTAGTAGTCCTGTGCCTTACCACAGAGGCACAGACTTTGGTTCTTCAGACACCCGCCCATCAGCTACTCTCCCTTTGCTCTCTTTTAATGACCCCCCAATCAATATGACTATTTATGAAGCATCTACTATGTTCCAGGATCTTTTCTGGGTAATTTTCAGACATGATTTTCCTGACTGTAAATGCCAGGCTTTTGAGGGAGGCACGGCTATTCCCCTTTACAGGTGTATTCCTTTCCTATTGCTTTTGTAACTACCCCAAGCTTAGTGGCTTAAAACAACACACATTTATTATAGTTCTGGAAGTCAGAAGTCCAAAAGGGGCTAAAGTTAAGGTGTTGGCAGGGCTGTGTTCCTTTCTGGAGGCTCTGGGGGAGAATCTATTCTTGTCTTTCCCAGCTTCCAGAGGCTGCCACATTCTATGGCTCCAGCCTCCCTTCCATCTTCCAAGCCAGCAATGGGCAGTCCAGTTTTTCTCATGCTGCGTCTCTCTGACTCTCCTGCCTCCATCTTTCACTGACAAGGACATTTGTGATTAGATTGGGTCCACCTGGATGGTCCAGGATATTCTCCTTATTTTAGGGTCAGATAATTGGTAACTAACTTTATCTGCATCCTTAATGCCCCCATGCCACAGAACCTAACACATTCACAGATTCTGGGAATTAGGATGTAGACATTTGGAGGGCCATTATTCTGCCTATCTCACAGTGCTCAGAGAAGCAATGGTGCTTACTCAAAGTCACACAGCTATTAAGCAGTACTAGACTCCAAAGTTAGATTCCAGGATCTCAAACCTAGCTGTGCTCCTGCTACTTCGCTGTGTGAATCTGGGCCACTTAACTCCTCTGGCCTCAGCTTCCTCACCTGTAAAATAAAACGGCAGTCGAAACACTCTCTAAGAGTCCCTCCAGCAGCTAGTTCATAGCCTTCTGAGCATCTGGGCCTCCCTCAAACTATACACATGACCCGAAGTCAGGACCCTACTGAGCCCTCACCTGATCTGTCCACACTGACCCCAGCTCAAGTACTGCCCATGAAAGGAGGAGATGTAGACTTATGGTCACAGCAAAGACTTCCTTTTCTCCCTGGCTGGAATTTTCTGAAGCTTTTGTTCTGGGAAGCTTGGAAACATGGATTTAAGAGCACCTGACTGTCTTCACCCCAACACCCTCCAAGCATACCACACAAATCTAGAGTCAACTACTGTGTTTTTTCCCCCGAATTCCCAGCTTAGAGGGAAGTAAGGATTAAGGTCTCTTTGTGCAATGAAAAGAAAAACAGAAGGTGAGAACATCAGACAGTAAACACATAGAAATGTGAAGACTTGTTTGTTGAGAGTTCCCAAACTAAGGCATTAAACATTTTTTAATGCAATTTTTTAAAGCACTTTATATTACAGAAAATACCAAACATAAATGAAAGTAGAGAGATTAACATAGGAACCCTTTCTTAACTCAGGTCTAGCATCCCGAAGTTAGATACTCTTTACAGTCTGAAATTCAAATTTTGAATCACCATCCCTGGTAGGCAGCTCCATTGTGTGGTCCTGCAACACCTTCATTTTCAAAACTGCTAGACTATGATTCCTCATGATTCTGAAAAGTCTGTCAATCAAGACGGCTAGAAAACTTCAACTATCTGTGAAAAATGAGTGGCCCAGGAGCCATGATTCCTGAAGAACAAATCAGTTCCTCTTTCAATAGGGATACTGGAAAAAAAGAGTGTCTTCTGAGACAAGGGGCTATAAACTCCATGTAAGCCTGGAACTGCTATCTTCCCTACCTTAAAGAATGAAGCCAACTCAGCGGTAACAAGAGATGAAAGACGGAGAAGGTGAGATTCCTAGCACCATCATCTAGCTGATAACCTGGACCCAGCTGTGCCTGATTCCCCAAAACGCTTCTATTATGTTAGCCATACTCCTAATTTTGCTTAATCTAGCTTCAATGAAGTTTCTCTTCCTTACAATAGAAAGAATCTTGAATATAAGCCATCCCAGAAAGCCTTCTTTAAAGCAGTGAGCACAACTGTCAATCTTTCTTGTGAAAATTAGAATTTTGCCTCCTTAATTTAACAAAACAATTTATATTTCTTAAAGAATACATCTCCTAGCAAAAATAACAGAAGACTGAGATTTAAGAATACTTCCTTGACAAAGGAGAATTCTATTTTGCTGGATTTTTATCAGGACAGCAATTTTTCAACAATATCTTAGTACTACTAATGTGATGACCACCACCTGCACCCTCCCCCACAATAAGCTCCTGCTGGTGCTATTTTTGAACAGGACAAGCTGTCAGGGAGTAGTTCTGGGCTGACCTGGGAGACTCTACAGAAACTAGGCTTCGGGCTGCAGTCTTCTGGGATACAGCCTGTAAACGAAGCCAGGCCAAACAGGGTAGAACCAGATTCCAGTTTCAGTGACAGATTGAGGAAGAAACACACAGGCCTTAAGTGGTACCTGCCACTGAGAAATGCAGTTACAGATGCAATAAAAGGAGGTGAAACACAGGCCCCCGAGATACCTGTACTCATTCACCTCCCTCCCTCCTTCTTCCCTCCTTGGCACAGACCTCCTCAGCAAAGTGTGGACACAGAGCGCCCTATGCTAGGCAGTATGGAAATAAGTTACAGTAGCCACAGTGCCTAATCTCTAGCAGCCATGGTCTGGTGAAAGGAGACATGGTAAGTGCCATGACAGAATGAGGTATAAGGCACTGTGGGAAGAGGATGACCATGTTGGCTTGAGCTCTTGAGGAAGGCTTCCTAATTCTCTCCTATGAAAGATGGCATGTTATTCACTGCAGCGTTGTCTGTAATGGTAAAAAAATTGGAAACTGCTCAGTGCCTACCCATAGAAAACTAATTTAGTGATCTCAGGTAAAGCCCACAATAGAATACTATTCATTTGTAACAGGAGAGAGAGAGAGAGAGAGAGATCAAGATCTTTTTGTACTGATAAGTCATCTCCAGAATTATTTTAAGTGAAAAAAAAGCAAAATGTGGGACAGTGAGTATGAAATATTCTTTTATATAAAAGAGTGAAATATCAAAATATCTATAAACTCTTAAAGCATATAAAAATATAGCAGTGATTGTCTATGGGGAGGCAAATGTAGAAGCTATGAGATGACAGAGAATATTTTCATTGAATATATTCATATTTATTTTTCTTAACTTTTGAATCATGTAAAAATGTTGCCTATCAAAAAATTTAATAAATAAAACGGAAAGCTTCTGTGGCATTCCAGGTGGTTCTCAGAGGAGTAGTCAGACATGTTGGAGACCTGTGGCAGGATGTATTTTCCAACCCATGCACAACAGCATGCGCTGTCCATAAGCTCTTCTTACAATGGGACGGTGACATGCCTCCCATAGTCAGGAGGGTCTATTCCGTCTCCCTGAAGATAGGCAGGCCAGAAAATATGGCAAAAGTGATACTGTGAGACTTTTGAGGGTAGACCGTAAGAGGTGACCCAGCTTCCACCTGGTCCTCCAGGGATACCTGTTCTTAGGACCCAGCTGCCATGCTGTGCAGAAATCTAGACCACCTGATGTGCCATTCCAGCATCCCAGTGGAGGCCCCAGCTGCCAGCCACCATCAATTGTCAGTCACTGAATGAGAAAGACTTTTAAACATTATTTTGAGTTGTGTTAATATTTGTGTTAATATTTTGAGTTGTGTACATAATAATTGTACATATTTATAGGGTAACTTGTGATATTTTGCTACATGCATACAATGTGTAATGATGAGGAAATCCATAACCTCAAACATTTATCATTTCTTTATGTTGGGAACATTCCAAATCTTCTCTTCCTGCAATTTAAAAATCTACAATAAATTACTGTTAACTATTGTCACCCTATTGTGCTATCAGACACTAGAACTTACTCCTTCTAACTGTACATTTGTACCCATTAACCAACCTCCCTTTACTGTACCCACCTCACCCCTCCCCAACCCTTGCTACCCTCTGGTTACTATCATTCTACTCTACCTTCATGAGATCAACTCTTTTGGCTCCCACATGAGTGAGAACATGCAATAATTTTCTTTCTGTGCCTGGGTTATTTCACTTAACATAATGTCCTCCAGTTCCATCCATGTTGCTGCAAATGACAGGATTTCATTCTTTTTATGGCCAAATAATGTATCATTATGCATATAATACCATGTTTTCTTTATTGATTGATAGAATGGTTGGCATACTGATGGACATTTAGGTTGATTCCAAGTCTTGGCTATTATGAATAGTGCTACAATAAACATGGGAGTGCAGACATCTCCTCAATATGCTGATTTCCTTTCTTTTGGGTATATACCCAGCAGTGGGATTGATCATTTGATTGGTCTACTTTTAGTTTTCTGAGGAACTCCCATACTGCTCTTTATAATGGTTGTACTAAGTTATTTAATACATTCTCATTAATGATATAGTAGCGTTGCTCTTTTTCTTCATCCTTGCTAGCATTTATTTTTTTGTCTTTTTGATAATAGCCATTTTAAATAGGATGAGATGACCTCTCATTGTGGTTTTGATTTGCATTTCCCTGATGTTAGTGATGTTGGGGATGTTTCATATGTCTGTTGGCCATTCATATGTCTTCTTTTGTGAAATCTCTTTTGGATCATTTGCACATTTTAAAAAATCAAAATATTTGGGCTTTTTTTTTGTTATTGAGTTGAGTTCTTTACATAGGCTTGTTATTAATTCCTTGTCAGATGGACAGTTTGCAAATATTTGCTCCCATTCTCTAGGTTTCTCTTGAGTGAGAAAGCCTTTGGAGTGGGTCCAGCCTCAGACCCCCTCTAACTGCCTCTGAATGAGACCCGGAGTGAGAACTGCCTAGTTGAGCCCAGTCAACCCCCAGAATTGCAAGAGATAATAAAATTACAGTTTTGTTTTAAGTTCCTAAATCTTAACCCACAGTTCTTCGTTCGTGTGCTTGTCTTACACTTGATCTTCCAAGACAGAAGCCTTCTGACAAGCCCATAATGGTGTATGTATGACTTCAAGGAGGTAGCGGAAACAATCCGAGAGGGGCAAGTATTTAGTCAGCCTTGTGCAAGAGGAAATAGTCTAGAACAAACAAAACATGCTGACTCTGGATGCCTACAGGAGCTACATGAGAAAGCATCCAACAGGCTGCTGGACACAGATGTCTGGCTTATAGGGAAAGGATGTGATAGAGATAAGGATATGAGAGGTATCTATATAAAGGTAATGGTTAAAAACCAGGTGTGTGAATGAAATTATCCAGGTGTAGTGTACAGGCAAGAGGAACCCAAGGGAAGAATCTTGGGGATGCCCCACTAAAAATGCCAGCACAGGAAAGGGAGCAGGTAGAGAAGTCAAAGAAGAAACAATGAGGGAAGAGAGAAGAAAGTCCAAGAAAGAACAGTTCAAAAGGTGGGGCACGGTCTGAGATATCACATGTTGCACTGAAAATGTGGACAGAGAAAGCCTGTAAGATTTGGTAATGTGAAGGTCACTGGTGACCTATAGCAGAGCAGTCTTCCTGAGGGTAGGAAAAGAAAATCAAAATCTCAATGCATTTCCGTTAATACAAATGACTTCAAACAAACTCTGTAAGAGAGAGAACAGCAAATAATTTGGGGCTTCCTGTTTTATCTTCTTAGCAACATTAGAGGAAATGAAGAAAGAAAATCAAAATGCACATGATAGAAGGAAAAAAGGAAGGGAGACAGTCAGTCATTGACAAATAGAATACCTACCATCTGTATAACAGAGAGGTGGCTCAAAAGGCACGAGGTGGTCAAACCAGCTGCCTCTTGAATTCATCTTGAAAAAAATTTTTTTGGAAGGGAGACTATGAAAACTTCCTTTGTTGACCATTCCCAGAAATGGCAGGGACAAGTACAATGGTCATCTCAGTCTTTATGGAATGCATCTTGGACCATAACTTAAAAGGAAATGACTTCATTTACCTAAAACACTAAGATCTTGAATTCTTTCTACACAAATCTAAAATGCCCAGAACTCAAAGCATATGAACTTTAACCAGTAAACCCTATTGAACTTGCTACATAATTTACAATTTTAAATCATTTCTTGGAGTATGGCCTTCATTTGTAGTGACAAATATTCCAATAGACTTAATAAATACATAGAGAGTGTTTCTAGAATCTGCATTATGCCCCAAATTTCTGCTGCTAGTCCTCTTCTATGCATGGCGGAGAAAAGCATATAAAATGGACTGGGGCGCTGGGTGCAGTGGCTCATGCCTGTAATCCCAGCACTTTGGGAGGCCAAGGCAGGCAGATCACTTGAGCCTTGCAGTTCAAAACCAGCCTGAGCAATATGGTGAAACCCCATCTCTACAAGATACAAAAAAAAATTAGCCAGGTGTGGTGGTGCATGCCTGTAGTCCCAGCTACTCATGAGGCTGAGATGGGAGGATTGCTTGAACCTGGGAGGCGGAGGTTCAAGTGAGTGCCAATATCGTGCCATTGCACTCCAGCCGGGGCAACAAGTGAGACCCTGTCTCAGGAGAAAAAAAAAAAAAAAAGAATTGGGATCCACAAAACTATAGAGTGAATTAAGTTGAAATGTCAGCACAACCATATAGTATGCCTTGTTTGTGAACAGATATTTTAATGAAGAGCTTGACTTCCACTGACAGCATCTCTATCTCTTTGCCTGAGTGTTTTACCTGCTGACTGGAACCTGCCAGAAGAACCTGAGAATTAACTTCCCCTAAGGAACAAAGCTAAAGCAGTGACTGACAGAAATGGCATGTGTACGTACACCCAGCCCCCAGCCCCATGATGGCATAACTCTGAGATGGTTCTATGCTGGCTCTGGAGATCCCCATCAGGATTAAAGCCCAGCTGCCCCTGCTGGTCATGGCTGCTTGATGGTACAAAAAAAATTAGCCAGGTGTGGTGGTGCATGCCGGTAGTCCCAGCTACTCATGAGGCTGAGATGGGAGGATTGCTTGAACCTGGGAGGCGGAGGTTCAAGTGAGTGCCAAGATCGTGCCATTGCACTCCAGCCGGGGCAACAGAGTGAGACCCTGTCTCAGAAGAAAAAAAAAAAAAAAAGAATTGGGATCCACAAAACTATAGAGTGAATTAAGTTGAAATGTCAGCACAACCATATAGTATGCCTCATTTGTGAACAGATATTTTAATGAAGAGCTACTGAATCTTTAATTGGAGATGAAGTGATGGTACACTTCCCTAGCTCATTTCCCACCATTTTGCTAGTGCTTCCTGGGGTCCACTCTCAAATGAACTACTCAAACTCAAGTCCTTGTCTTGTGTTATGATTTCCTAATATTTAGCCAATTGATTGAGTTTAATTTAGAACATACCATTGGCCATGCACTAGGCTTTGGCCAGGATTAGGTAGCAAATAATACACAGATACAAGGCCGTCACAGTGAGAGTTGGCAGTGTACACATAATATCCAGTTCCTGAGATACTAGAATACAATGCCTGCAAGACAAGAAGCCAGAATGAGACAGGGCTACCCTAGGCAATTGCTAACTGTGTGCGTTGGGTTGCGGGCAGAGTTTGCTGAAATGTCACCAATAAGGCCTCTGAAGGCTGCAATTCCAAATTCCTCCTTCCTCCCACACTACTGGGGACCAGGAGAGGCAGTGGCCTTCTGTAACTTAAAAACCCTGAGAATTCAAGTCTACAGGGCCAGGGTGAGCACATCTGCAGGCCGTTCAGCCAGGAACCCAGATTGTATCCCCGGACTGGAAACCTGGAAACAGGGAGCCAAACCTGGCTTTAACATTCTTTTTGATTGGATGATTTAATTTAGGATAAGGCCACAAAGGTAGTGCCCTGAAATTACAAACTGAAGAAAGATCATTGTTTAATTTGGCTGATTTTAAGATTTTAAAATAGTTATAGGAATAATAAAACAATATAGAAAGCTTGATATATGAAAAAGGTTATCCATAATTCCCCTGTTCGTATGTAACTCTTATCCCCTTAGAGGGTTCCCTTGAAGGCTGTTTTCCTAAATATGTCTGTTATGTAATGGCATTCTGTTCCCAGAGCACGTTAAGGTTTCCCATGTGACTAATCTTCATATTTTTAAGTACTACATAATATTCCATCAGCCTGTCGTTCTGTAATTTGTTCTCCTGCTATACTGTATATTCAGATCACTTCTAAGTTTTCACCATTACAAATAATGATGCAGAGAGCATTTTTATACAGTGGCTCCTCTACTTTTCAGATTATTTTCTTAAAGCAGAATCTCAGAAGCAGCCAAGAGGTAGCAGCATTTCAGTGACACCTGAAACAGGCAGCTCCTATACTTTTATCATTGATGGTCCTTTGATTATTTACAAAACACAGCATGAGTAACAGACAGTGGTATCCTTTCTCTCACACACAAAAAAATTAAGACAAGAATGATCAAGAGCATCATACAAGTTACATAGAAGAAGGCCAGATGGGAAATTAAAAGCAAAGCAGTCTTTGTTACTAAGTATAAGGTTTGTGCAATAAACCTATTACTGATCTTTAAAACGAAGATTTGAAAGTGAGTAATAATTCCAAGTTAGACTCCTACACACTAATTCATGTAACAGGCATTCTGCCCTAATGATCACTGGCTCACAGAGAAGCTTCCAGCCTTCTAAAGGTTTCTCTTGACCTGACCTGGTGTGATTCCCTCACTCACACTGACACTCATTCACTCCCATCTGCCGCTTATTGAGCCCAAATTCGGGTTGGTTTGCATCACATGTTTTCATCATTCTTTTCCTTTATGGTTGTAAACCTTTCAGCGAGCAGCCTGGCTGATAGCAGAGCCACTGATGACAGTGGTTAGGATGCAGTCAGGCTGAGCCATGCTTGTCAGCCTTGCTCCATACTCTCCTCTTTCCAGAACACTGTGACAAGTGGGAAGGAGCAGAATCAAGGCTCTAACCCCTACACACCTGCCTTTAATATGTTAACTCTGCTTCTGCAAGGCAGTTACAACCTCCACCCTGGGCTGTGTACTGCCTTGACACTTCATTTTTATAAGAGAAAGCAAAGAAAGGGGGTGTGCTGATGGAAGGGGGAAGGCAGGAAGAAGATTGGCTCTAATTTAAAATCATCTTAGGAGCTCTAAAAAGTTCCAGGTTGACTGATGGACACATTTACTCCTCAAAACCCTTTTCATAAATATCCACCACTTAACATGTACTTTCAAGAGGCATAAATACTGTCAACGTGTCAGCCTTTATGAAAGGGAGATTTCCAGAACCACTTCTTTTCTCCATGGCTAAGAGCCACACGATTACAGTCCTATTATAGCTATACCTTGAGAATATAGCCCTTCCCCACCAGTCTGGGCAAGGCAGGCAAACTCACCCCACTAAGAGTAGCATGGAGGCCTTTTCAATCTCTGTGCAGTGATGCATCCTTCTTTTGCTGCAGAGAAGATGGCAGCTCATCTCTGGTGATAAGGTCTACATCTGAGACTGGTAGGGATTGGAGATGTATTTTGTCAACAGCTCTGGCCAAAGTAACTCTCTAATAATATTCAAGTATGGACAGAGAATGTTTCCTGAGACTGGATCACATCTTATTTTGAAGAGGCCTTTAGTGTGATTGTCTCCCTGTCTCAGTGGAAATGAATGGGTTTTGAAGGCAAGCATGGTGCCCCTCTGGAGAACTGCTGGTTCCTCACGAAGGACTGTGCTGGCATGGCATGGCTCTGCATGGGTAGGATCACTGCCAGCTCACCCTGCCACAGCTGCACACGGATGAGTGGGCCCACCTTTCTGGACAACAGTAGTCAGCAGTGCCCTTCTTTCCTCTCAGCAGACCACTAGCCACAACATTATCAAATCTATGCCAGAGCCTCAGCCTGGTGTGCCCAGGAGTATCAGAGAAGGAGGAAACAAATAGGCTCTCAGGTGGACTCTGTCACTCAGAAGGGAAAAGGCTCCAGTGTCCATGCCACCAGATTTACCCCCAGATGAGCTGGATCCCTGTTTGCTGCTGCTACCCAAGATGAGATGTATGACAGTGAGAACCGCAGTACCCCACCAGACAACACCCGAGGAGGAGCTCTGGAAGCTATAAAGGGGTAAGTGAATTGGATCACAGCATTATTCTCCCATTTGGAAGCTGAAGCACAGTTGTTTTTAAAAGCATACATTCTCAGTAGGATGACCTTGGCAGCATACACCATTGCTTACCAGGATTTACAGAAAAATATCATCCAGTGGTCTTCAAGGGTGTATGAAAAAATGAACATAACCCTCCGTCCAACACTTTGGGCCCCTCTCTCTCTAGTGATACTGACTATATTTCTCTATCTTTCTCCCTTCCACATACGGCCCTGACACACCAGGCTCCTCCTTCAGGAGAGTTAACCCAGTTTAAAATGTGTTGCTCTATGTGTGTTTATGTGCTTAATTCTATTGTTAAATCTGTCTCATGATGTGTGCGGACTCCATGAGGGTCAGGACTACATCATTTTGACTCACTGCTCGAATCCCCAGGACACTGCTTGAAGTATTTGTAGAAGAAAGAAAGGGAGGAAGGAATAAAGAGAGAGAGAGAGAGAAAGAGGACAACGTGCCAGGCATGCTGCTGAGTACAGGCAACACTTGGTCCAAAGCTGCGGAAGTGCTCACAGCCCATCAGAGGAGCTAATTCAGCATGGCCAGAGAAGGGCAGGCCGACAGGCACCCACTGGTACTATGGGAAGGCTGAGGAGGGATTCAGGAAGGCTTCCCAGGCATTCTGGATTTAGGGGCAGCTCTGGCCAGAGGCAGGGACAGCAGAGAGGCACAGGGATGCAGACCAGGCCTTCCCCCGGCAGGAAGGCAGACCAGACACAGCACTCCTGGGTGGAAAGAGCAGACAGTGCTGACTGCCAGACGCATGGTCACCCGCATCCCAGGCACTTCCACCTAAAACCTATTATAAAGAATCTTAGTTTTCCCTGGAGCTGATTTCTCAGATTCTCTCTAGCAATAGAATGCCCTTCTATTCCTAATTCCTAGAGTAGCACGTGGGTCTACGTGTATGTGGGAGAAACAATGATGAAGGAATCATGAGTCCACTGCGGTTTGCTAAATACCATCATGCAGAACTGCACAGCTAAACCAATGGGGCAGGAGCTGCCATCCTGAGGCCTGCCCCGCAAAATGCGATCTGTCCATCTTTACTGGGGAACCATGAGAAACGAGCAAAGACAGACACTGGTGAGGACAAGCCACTTTATTTAAGAGCTTCGACAGCCCAAAGTGGTTTAACATAGATGCATGGAAGATTTATTGAGATGATAAAATACCTGAACTTGAAAGGCACATAAATTATAATTTGCAGGTTTTTTTCTTTTTAAAATTTCATAGTCAAGTGCTTTAAGTAATGAATGAAATGCACATAAAGTTGATTTCATTTCACACAAGCTGTCTGGTTAGTGTCTGCAGAGTGCCTTTGCTTCCAGGTGGGACTGAGTTCAGAATCTATACCACCCATCTGTGCCTACGGCCTTCAGTTTCCTTATCACAGTGGAGATCATTGGGAAGATGAATAAATATAATAATAAGGCAGCCATTATTGACAGGGCACTTACCATACTACACGTTGTACACTGAGGTCAGTGCCTCATATGCTTATCTTGCTTAATGCTCCTAACATCCCTATGAATTAGCTACAATGATTCTCATTTTACAGATGTAAAAACAGGTTTAGAGCACTTTGGTGATACACGGGAAAGTCACACAAGCAATTTTATCTGCTTACAAGACTATGGTGTTCACCACGAAGCTGCGACATACATGAAACTGGCCCTCAGCAAATGCTTAAATACATTAGTTATCTTTCCTTACCTTCCAATTCCTTTTAAACACACACACACACACACACACACACACACGTGCACAGATACAGTGAAAAATCTGCCTCGGGTTTTTGTTCACTTATTTGTTCATTACTGATTCATGCCTTTTTGGCCTGGTACTCTACTGGGTGCAAAGTTTGCAAAATTAGACTCCATAGCTCCCAGATCAAAGAGCCAGACCAGTCTCAGGCAGTTACCATGCTCAAATGGATGGCAAGGGTCTGCAAGGAGCAGTGGCAGCCCCCTACAGGGAATCCCCACTCAGCCATCGGTTAGAGACACATCATCAAAAAGACCATTTTAGACCTTTTCAACCCTAGTTTTACCCAACTTTTGCTATGCTTTCTTTGGCCTGAGTCTACGAAGACACTCAAACTTCAGGACTTCCTGACAGTGCAGCTGCCCAGGAGGCCCTTTATCACACAGAACACCCCTCTCTGCTGCCAGGCTCTTGCTTTATGGCAAAACCACTGCAACAGATAATCTCACTCCCAACTAATCACCCTGCACAGTTCCTCATACCGCCTCCACTCCTATCCCTCTCCTGCCGCTGCCCTGTTTTGTTTCATCAATTTTTGTCCAGCCTAAGGAACGATATCAATAGTTATAGTAGTAGTATCCTCCTACATGTCAGGCACTGCTGTATGTATTTTAGGTCCTCAGTAAATCCCCATAATAACCTTCTGAGGTAGACAGTACAACTATGCATATTTTAGTTCATTCAGGAGAAGTAAAGGGTAGGAGTTAATATTTCTTCAGGGCCAACTATATGCCAAGCACCTGTTAAGGCTGCACAATCCTCATGACTCACATGGTGAGTGAGCTGCCCAGGGTCAGTCACAGAGCTGGGAAGTGCCAGGTCTGTGACCACCAAGCCTGGAGCTTCCCTTCTTATGGGCTGGCACCCTGCTGTGGTCTGAGAGGGGAAAAGAGAGGCTGCACAACGGCTGCCCTCTCTCCTCTTCCCTCCAGCGCCCTCTGTTAACATCTTAACTGTTCTTTTTTACCACTCCCCACAAATGGTGCCAGACTCCTGCCTCATCTGGGTTCCCCCACTCTCTGGGCCTCTCAGTTTTCATAGAGCACTTCCTTTGTCTACATCAATGGTGTGAACAGAGCCAAATAAGAAATTAGGATCATTTGAGCCAATAAAATACAGTGAGCAGCTGACAGGTGTTTCCTGAAACCTAAAATGCTCTCCCAAATCCATGGGGTCTCAAGGTCTGATATGTCCTCAGCAAGGTACCAGCATAGTTGCTGCTTCTGGGAAGTCTTCTGTCCAGTTTTAGGGGTGACACCAAAAGCTGAGAACCACCAATGAAATTCAGGAAGTAACTGATGCTCAGTGGAGCTGTGTGAACCATACCTTCAGGGGCTCCTGGGTGGCTTTATGAGAAATGTGCACCTGGCCAAAAATAGAGAAGCTTTCCCCTGCAAGGCCAGAGGGTCACACCCCTTCCTCTGGGTTCTGCCAGGATGGAACAGTCACTTTATTTCACCTGGCCCACCCGACATGGGCTCCAGAAGGGCAGGGACCCTGACTGATTTCTCTCTGAATCCTCAAAGTGGGTGCCAGTTAAATGTTTCAAGAATGAACAACTAAACCAGTCATCGTTTTAGAGAATAGCCTGTTTGAGAGATTCTACTCAGAACTACTTATTTGATAGAGGAAGAAACAGGACTCAAGGAGAGGGGAAGTGACTTTGCTGAGAGGCAGGCACACTGTGTTCAGTCCAGAACAACATCCAGCCTTGGATATTTAGTGCTGAGTAACATCCAGCACCCATCATGCGGTGCTAAGTCATTTACATTCACCATTTCCATCCTCAATGGGTAGAACAGTCCCATTTTACAGAGGAGGAAGTTAAGGTGAAGGAACTTGCTTTCTCCCCAGCTCTCTGCAGGCCAGCCCCACCGACCCTCCTTTCCTCAAGCCACATTCTCTCTCAACAAAATGAGTGTGCTCTGTTGTTCCCCGCGCGGGAATTCTCTAAAGTTTTAGTTCCAGCAGCCTTTGTAGCTGGGGGCCCTGATAAAAGCTCTCCAGCACCCTAGACTTTCAGTCTTCATAGCTCTGACTACAGTTTTAACGTTCACACTTGTTTGCATAGATATCCATTTGCTGTCGGTCTCCCCCCACTGGACTGTGACTGTGAGTGGGGGACGGCACCACGTTTGTCGGCCTGCCACTGTAACCCCAGCACTTAGCTCAGCAGCGGGCACTGAGTGGCACACGTTATCTGTTAGACACCGTGCTTATATTTTTAACCTTTGAGTGCACGAGTGCTAAAGGTGGGATCCGAACCCACGTCTCCGGGGCTCTGGTCATAGCCAAAGGGGTGCTGGGGGTTAGGTTGATAGCTGCAGTGAGAACCAACCGCGCGCAGAGGCAGCGCGGAGCTGTGCCCCGGTTCGCTCGACTCCCGGTGGCTCCGCACTCCACCGCCACCTGTCGCCCCAGCGGGGACTCCCAGGACTCCGTTGGGGGCCTGGAGTCAAGAGGGTCCTGACGTTCAGCCGCGATCCAGGTCCTAGCGGGCTGACGAGGGGCCCGGGCTGCGCTTACCTGCTATTCGCAGGGCTCAGCAACGGCGCTCGGCGAGTCTCGGGGGACTGCGGGACACTGCGGGGGACTAGGGGACCTGCTGGGCCTAGCGGGGGCTGTCGGTCAGCGCGCGGCCCGGCGCCCGAGGTCCGGGAGGGAACAACGTTTGGTCTCGGTACTCAAGCCTGCCTCCGGCCCGGGTAGCCTCGGGTCTAGACCGTCTAGTACCCGAGCTGGAGGCGGAGCCTAAGGCTAACGTGACCTCGCGCTCCCTTGGCGGCCCAGGGCGGAAGGTGTCTGAGGCAAACAGATCTGCGCCCCGCCCCCTCGCTGGGGCGGGCCCTAAGGAGACCCGGCCCTGGCCCCGCCCCGGGTCCCTAAGCCCCGCCCCCTCCCCGTCCCCGTCACCGCCCGTTGGCTCCGCACCGCCAAGGCTCTTTTGTATTGCGTGCGTGTTTGCTTTTTATTTTCCTGTTTTGTATTCTGTTTGTTTTGTATTTTTATTTAATTTTCTTTTAAAAAAAATACACGAAAGTAACGCCCACTTACTTATTACGAAATAAAATTATTTCATTTCTTATAATGAAAGCAACAGGCCACCTCTCCCTCCCATCATAGCTCTTGTTAACAATTCCTCTGTTCATTTCTTCTGGTGGTCACCCGCTTGTCGCAAAAAATAAATAAATAAATAAAATAAAATAAAAGAAGCTTACATGGCGATTTTTTTATTTATCCATTGACTTTCTGCCATGTTATATGAGGATTTACTCTCTTACTGCGCGGCCCGTTCCTTCTGACAAATTTACACCTCTATTCTCAATCCCTGCCCTGGAAAACGCCAGACCTCAAATCAGCGAAGGATTTCTGGGGCCTGAAGCGTACACAGTTGTGTGGGGGAGAGGGGAAGAGAGGGCTGCTTAAGAAAGAGAAGACAGAATTGGGGCTTGCCAGTGGACATTTATTTAGAATGAGAAATAAATCATAACAGAATCTTGGGGCCTTGGAGATTGGGGTCCCTATCCCCTGAGACCTTCTGAGGAAATTTACGTTCCAAATTTGCTTCCCTAATGCAGTCTGGCTTCCTCTGCCTACCCAGAACTCTCCATAAGCCCCCAGGGCTCATGGGAGCCTTGCAGGGAGAGGCCTTGAAGGACGAGATTCACTAGATTCTGCCAATATGGATTTCTAATGGAGTGAATTGGAGTGTGCGAAAAAGAGAGCACACTCCAAAAAAGGATGATGTCAAAGTTTTTTGATTGCTGTACACTTAATTTCCAGCGTTTCCTAGACACAGGGACACGTCCTCATCTTAGTAAGGAGAGTGTTTTATAAGCCTGTCCCCATCATCAGAGCCTCACAGTGCACCCATGAAGTTGGCTGGACAGGTGCACTGTCCACACTTTTAGGAGGCCCATAAACTTGTCCCTTGTGTATTAGCACAGGGGGCATGCAACTTGCACCCAATAAGTACCCAGGTAAAGAGTACTTCCCCACTCAGTCTGAAGACACAGTGTCCATGCCCTCTCGGATCCCTTTTCTCTTACCTGTGGTGTAAAATGTGGCTCCAGAAGGTGATCTTGGACAAGTCTCTTTACCTTCCCAAGCCTCAGTTTCCTTTCCTGTAATGGCAGGTAACAATCCCTACCACACTGAGTTTTGGGGAGGATTAAGTGGCTTAACATCTTTGGATATTCTCTAATTGACAAGTCGGCTTGTTTCCCAGCAGGGTGGGAGGCTCCTGAGAAAGCTTAGGGATTTCTAAGAATCTTGTGTAGCATGTAGTACCACAGGTTGATTAGAGGCCTTTGATTAAAATCATGGGCTGAAGTCATTCTGAGTCAGGGCCCTAGGCCAGGGAGGGAGAAGCTGCACACAGAGAGCAGAGAAGAGGCTGGGCAATGACTTCCCATGCAAGGGAAGCTTTCTTTGCCTGAGGTAGTGAAGACTAAAGCTTGGTCTAGGAGGAAGCCTGGTTTCCTAGGCAAGAAAAAAGGAATGAATTAATGGCATTCACAGCAACTGGATGAGATTGGAGAGTATTATTCTGAGTGAAGTAACTCAGGAAAGGAAAACCAAACATCGTATATTTTCATAAGTGGGAGCTATCCTATGAGGATGCAAAGACATAAGAACGACACAGTGGACTTTGGGGACTCAGAGGGAAGAATGGGAAGGGGGTGAGGGATAAAAGACTACAAATTGGGTGCAGTGTATACTGCTCGGGTGATGGGTGCACCAAAATCTTACAAATCACCACTAAGGTACTTACTCATGTAACCAAATACCACCTGTTCCCCAATAACCTATGGAAATAAAAATATGTTTTTAAAAAAGTAGCATCCCCTTGTGCTGGAAGGTAAAACCTCATATAATAGCCAAGCTTTACCTAACCTAAGTGGGGAAGATGCAGTGGCTGAGAAATCCATTTTGGAGAGGCAACTACCTCCTAATTTTTTAGAAGGAGGAATACGTAAATGCAAGTCATGTACTTGCTTAAGCTCGCAAAAAGACTACTGGATTATGGGTATAATGGTAATAATATTTTCAGATCTCTCCTTTATTGGTAAGTTTCATTTTTCCTGGATCTTATCTGCCATTATGGCTCAAGGGAGGTGGCCACCTAATGCCACCTCAGGAAGGAGGAAGATTTTACGTAGAGGATGGCTCAGCTTGAGTGCCTCAGAACCAGATCCTGAGGTAAGAATTAATGCAAGTAGTTATTTGAGAGGCACATGGAACACCAGCAGAGTAGTGAAGAAGCAATACAGGGAAGAAAAGGGGAGCTCAGTAAAATATTAAGCCAGCTACTATAATAGATGATTAGGGCTTAATCCTAGGGGAAAACCCTAGAAAACAGTGTGAAGAGCATGCCTTGGAATCATCCCACCCAAGGCTGCAGGAGACAGGTCTCTACAGGGAAAAAAGCTGGAACTGACCACTTAGCTCCTATTTTCGAACATTTAAAACATTATTTCTAGGCATAAAATGTCATTACTAAACTGAGATCTGGCTATAAGATAATACTCTTCTGCAGTTTCCTTCTATCACCTAACGGTGTGCTGATGAAGTTTCAGGAGGAACTCTTTGGGCAGTAAGCAGTGTGCAGATGGATGAGAGTCACAGTCCTGGGTTGGACCTGAGGACATTCTGGAAAGCTTGCTTGTGGATGGATTGTGATGAGGCCGTAGACTGGGGCAGCCTCCGCTTTTGGATGAACCCATTCTAACCTTGACTTCTCACCTGTCGCTGAGGAAAAGCAAGCTTTGCGTGGGTAAAGGTAAAATGTAAAAGGGAGACTGGTGGACTTTTCAAATGACCAAAGAGGGCCAACTTTTCAGTCACTGCCACGAATTCAGCAGATGGGCGTTTTCTTTTCTTTTCTGAGATGAAATTTCACTTTTGTCACCCACACTGGAGTGCAGTGGCGTGATCTTGGCTCACTGCAACCTCCACCTCCCGGGTTCAAGTGATTTTCTCGCCTCAGCTTCCCAAGTAGCTGGGATTATAAGCGCTCGCCACCACGCCCAGTTAATTTTTGTATTTTTAGTAGAGACCAGGCTGGTCCTGACCTCAGGTGATCCACCCGCCTCAGCCTCCCAAAGTGCTGGGATTACACGCATGAGCCACCGTGCCGGGCCAGGTGTTTTCTTACAAACAGTGAACAGATAATGCTCAGATAATGCTTCCTTATACAGGCATCAAAGCAGGTCCTCACTAGAAAACTTCCACTTTGTCAATTTGGCTTCATGGCTGTACTTACTATTGAGCAAAATTATGCTTTTAAAACGTGAATCAGTTTATAACACTCCTCTGCTCAAAAGTTTCCAGTGGCTTCCACCACAATTAGGGTAAAATCTCAAGTCCTCCCCCTAGTGTGCAAGGCCCTCGAGGATCTGCTCTGACAAGTGCTCCAGCTGTCAGCCGTTCTCATCTCTGGTTTCCTTGACTCTGTTGCTGTTCCTTGTATACAGGGCCTATTTGCACCCAGAACCACATGTTGTTGTCCTCATTGACCTAAATGACACAGTGCCCACTCTTACGGTAACTTTCCCAAATCATTAGCTTTCTAATAGACTGCTCCACTTAACAAACAAAAACACTCCCATACAACCCCTTTTGTAGTACTTATTACCTATCATTGGAGGATATTTTACTCATTATCTCTCTCCCTCGCCGAAATGTAGTGCCCAAGAGGGGCTGAATCTTTGTACATTTTGTTCTCTGACAGTTCTCACACCCACAACAGTGCCTAGCACCTGATATTCAATAAATATCGGTTGAATGAATGAATGCATTGAATTGAGCAAACGAAAAATATATTCAGCACACATACAGATAAAAATATTCTAGAATGCAGATTTTCAACTAATCTAGGTTAGGTTCCTCTCAAACTGAAAAAAAATTGTTGGAACACAGAGAGAAAAATAAAATGAAATGTCTGAGCCATATTACATAATCTGATTTATAATTACAGGTTGAGTATTAGACTGAGAACTTTCGCTTTTTTATATTTGACCCAATGTCTACCTTAAACATTTAAGCAAAGGTTAGCTTGAAAGGCTACATACTCATTTAAAAGCAGTAAAAAGAAGCAAGGTTCTCCTAGTCACTTTAATAATTCAGAATGGTATTCTGTGGCTTCTGTTGGCATTTGAGACCCCAAGGTGGTAACTGGTTACTTGAAAATAAAGGCCTTGATCAAATATTTAACATCTCACTTATTTTCATTTTCTGCATATTTTGTTTTCCTGATTCTCACTTTTTTTTACCCATTCTGCAGTCACACAATTCACACACTGAAGTTAATAGAAATGTTTCATGGATTATTAAATGCAGCTAAGTAATGAGTTTTTGCTAGAAAATAAGGCCAAACTGGGGCCACTTTGCTATTCTAACAAAGTAATTTTTCCTTGAGGGTACAGACTATGAATTTACAGAGGCCTCTACCCTTTATTCTGAAGTTTTGTAAGGCAAATACATTGCTGCAGGAGAGGCTTTAAAGTGGAAAACAGATTCCCCGTGAAAACATGTTTTATGGTGGCACAATTAAGAAGTCTTATAATCAAGAACAGTTGAAAGCACAGAATTATAAGTGGACCCTTATAATTATGGCAAGAAAGACACTAAATAGTGCCTGTTTGCTAATGAAAACATTGCACTCTGGTGCCAAAAGCAGTGGAGTGGGTTTTGGTTGGTGCTTACCTGGGCTAATTGTCCAAGGAGTGCTCCAGTAGCAGCATCCCAATGCTGTCAGCTGCCATTCCTAATGGAGCTTTTATATTTTACCCCATTGCTAAAACCCTAATCCAGGCTTTGATGTCCATTTGGGCCTACTTGGTACAAAGAGGGCCTTCTGGAGGTGGTCAAAGTCATAATGGAAAACACTTTAGGAATAAACTATCCTTTTGTGATCGGGAGAGAGTACCCAGAGAGGTTAGGTGATTTTCTTAAGATCACACCTGACCAGTGGTGGGTTTGGAGTATCAGGACGTTTTTGTTAGAAGCAATTGAAACAGTCTCTGTGACCCAGTAGAAGGGAGTTTGTTGGCAGGATTGGGCCTTCAGAACTTACAGAAAGTTTGGAGATCCAGGCTTAGAATGGGATAGAGAGACAGCAAATCTGAAAAGCTAGAAAGTGAAAACCCTGGGAATAATCTCTTAGTAGAAATGGTCTGGTCAGGAAGCTGTTGCAGAGATAGATGATTAAACTCCAGACACTTCCTATGCCCTTGTTTCACTCACACACTAGTCAAAGTCTTGGAAGAGGCCCTCAGGTTGGCCAAGATTAGTATACACTCTCCTGCTTGTCCTGGGAAAGGTGTTGGCAAACTCCTTCAACTGCAGATGTTGAAAGGAAAGCATCTGAATTTCCTCTCCTACTAAGACTCTCATAGTGGAGAGGGACAATTTCCCAAAAGGAAACCCAAAGGATGCTGTTAGGAGGAAGGCAGGGAGCCAGAGTACAATGAAGCCCCAATTCAGTTTAGAGCAGTAGACTTCTGTGCAGCTAGAGATGGCCATGAGAAGCAAACAGGAGTCTACCTGGGATTAGTAGGAAGATTTTGCTTTGCAAGCACAGGAGCTTTCTGTCCCTCTCCTGCTGTTTCCTTTTGGCTTAGAATGTGGGTATAAGCCCAGAGGTCAAGGAGCCATTATGAGTCTCAGAAATGAACTGCAAGCGTGAACTCCAAAGCCACCTACTAAGGATGGCTGAGTGAGTGAATAGGAGTCTGACATATTAAATACATGTCAAATATATGTTAAATACATGTTAAATACATACATCTGATATGTTAAATACATATTAAATTGTGGAGCTGCTGTACCAGCTCTGAACTGCCTACTTCCAGGCTTCTTATTTTATAAGAAAATTTAAAAACGGACCAAGCCACTGTAGTTATCAGTAACATTCAGCCTAGCACAATCTGATAATACAAATTAGTCCTAGGATTCTAGTCTCTCAATCTCATGCAGCACCATTCCTATTCTGCTTACAAAGACATGGTTCCTGCCTTCAAGGAGCTTATGGTTGAATTGAGGTTATATTAGTCAGGGTTCCTCAGGGAAACAGAATCAATAGGATGGATGGATAGATAGATAGATAGATAGATAGATAGATAGATAGATAGATAGATAGACGAAGACATTTATTAAGGGAATTGGCTCACATAATTATGGAGGCTAAGAAATCCCACATCTGCCATCTGCAAGCTGGAGAGCCAGGAAAGCCCATGGTGTAATTCAGTCTGAGTCCAAAGACCTGAAAACCAGGGCAGCTGATGGTGTAACTTCAGCTTTGAAGCTGAAGGCCTGAAAACTGGGGCAGGCAGGAGAGATGCTAGTGTAAGTTTCTAAAGGTCCAAGAATCAGAAACTCTGATGTCTGAGGGCAGGAGAAGATGGATGTCCCAGCTCAAGAAGAGAGATAATTTGCCCTTCCTCTGGAAATTTGGTCAGTTCCAGCTCTCAGTAGATGAGAGGATACTCATCCACATTCTTGAGGGTGACTTCTTTACTCAGTCTAGTGATTCAAATGATAGTCTTTTCCAGAAACACCCTCATATATGCACCCAGAAATAATGTTTTACCAGCTATCTGGGCATCCCTTATCCCAGTCAAGTTGACACATAAAATTAATTGTCATAGAGATTAAAATCATATTCAAGCAACAAGAGAGCAAGAAAGTGTGAGGTATAATATATTCTGAACTGCAAGGAGCACACTACATCAAAGACAGAATGCAAAGGAGGTCCTTGCCTAGGCCCTAATCCCTTCCTCTGGCCCCTGTGATTTGTCTGTTTTTGCCGCTCTCCTCTGTATCTTTACCTTCTCCTCTTCTCTGCTCTCTTCTCTTAGCTTATACAGAAGGACACATCTCCCCTATCCTTAAAGATTCTTCCCTTTATCTAATGACGTCTCTAATAACAAATCTCTTGCCTTCTCTTCTTATTCAGATTTCTCAAAAGAATGGTCTGCCCACACCTTCCCTAGTCATTTAATCTTCAACCCAGAGCATCTAGTTTCTGTTTCTACCTCCACACTGAAACCACTTTTTCTGATTGCTAATTCCAATGGATAAATATTTGTCCTCGTTTTACTGGACCTGTTGGTTGCATTGGATGATATTGGCTATTGCCTTCATAGAAACCTCTCCTCCCTTATCTCTGTGAACTCACATTCTCCTAGTTCTCTTCTTACCTCTTGGAGTGTGCATACTTTCTTGTCAGGACTGTCAATCAAAACATCAGACCCTACCAAGCTAATGGGAGAACACTGTATCTCTCCTTAGAAACTGAGTCATGAACAAATAAACTATGACACTAAAAATGGTGGTATTCATCCATTTTCACAGTGGTGCCCTGGTAGAATTGTTGAAAAAGAGCTCCTGCCACACAGGGCCCCAGAGCTTCCAGGCTTCTCTCTGCTCCCCTGCCTGGTTCTTCAGCTCCCCAGTGGCCTTCCTGCAAATCTTCTTTTCTTTTACACTAGCCAGAGTTAGTTTCTGCTGCTGTGTCCAAAGAAGTCTTTGTGATACCTTGATGCATGCTCAGCTTTCTAAATACACATGTACTGAGAGGGCTGTGAGCCCTGGTTTATAACTATGTCCCCCGGGAGCTTGCCCATCAAAGCTCACATCAAATATCACCTGCTCCTCCTTGCAGCCTTCCCTACTCCATGTTCCTGTGGCAAAACCATGTTGATCTTTACTGCCTCAGCAAGGCCCTGATCTGCAATGATCCTCTAGGGTCTCACTGGCCCTTTCATATTTGTCTCTAATGCTCACAGCCAGAATAGCGTGGTCACATTCCGTCTGCCCAGCTGGTCTAGTAGGGCCACAGGGCCATATCCTGATCTTTCCTACTAACCTAGTGTCTCCTAACTGGTGCTGTCCTGCCTCAGATGGTAACTTTACAAAGAGATGACAGGACTTCTCAGGCAAAGTTAGATCCCATAACTTTGATCTGTCTTTTGAGAAGGAGCTGGCAGGAAACATTACCCACTCTCAAACTTCAGAGCCCCTGGCATGAGAGGAGCCCATTCCTTCTTTCCTCCTTTCTACTTCTACTGTGTTCTGTGCCTGTTTGATTCTTCAGGAAGGAGCAGCTGAGATGGAGTTAAAGATGCAAAGCGTTTACAAGGACTAACACCTGTAAAAGAAAAAGGCCAGAAGCAGGATTGGACAGAAGAGATGTCAGACTCTGATGCAGAAGCATGAGAGAAGTCCTGTATTGAGCAGAAATGGCCAGGCTTCTGTGCCTTCACTTCGCTTAGTCACTAGCTGGCCAAAGAACAGAATGGCCTTGGCTTGAAAACTTGAGGCAGACCCTTGAGAAGCTAACAGCTGGAGACTCTCAGAAAACCGCACTCCTCCCACCCGGGAAGCAAGTCCTTTCCGAAGGCAGATTTGAGCAGTACATCTCCCTGTCAGCCACACCTTCTACCAACCAGTAGTTGTTGACAAGAGCCCATGGGGTGGCCTAGGTCCCCTGCACATGTCTCACAGCTCTGTGCCAAACTTTCTAACAAAGTGGGGCAGGTTAGCGTGATATCTGTAGTGAGGAACAGGTTTTGTCCATATTCCAGAACCTAAAGTAATAGCCAGACATGAAGACTTCACCACTGAGTTCTTATACCTAGTAACAAAGACTGAGCTGTGAACCCTGGCTCTGTCTCCTTCCTCCGCCCACCGGGCCCTGCCCTGTGCACTTGCCTGCACTGTGTGTGCTACGATGTCTGGACCAGTACTCTGCTTAGGGTACTCACTGGCTGGACAAGTGAGGGAATGGGTGAATTATAGAATGAGTGAAGGAAAGAATGAAATAATGCAAGAATCATGAGAAAAGAACAAAGCTACCAGTTGAGTCATTTAGGGACTGGATGATCGTGTCCACCCCCCAGGGATTCCTTGAAAAATCACTTGACAGCTTCATTCAGTGGCAAAAGCACTGCTTTCTTTTCTGCCTGTTCCTTAGCGATGACAGCTACTCTGTTAGTCTCAGCCTGAAGTTTTTTGGTTAAGTTGCCATTCTTCTCTTGAAGGCAGCTTTGCTAATGGCATGGAAAGCCCAGATTGTCTGCGAAGACTGTGTGTCAATCTGGATCTCAGACCAAAAGGTGGTAATTGGCTGCATTCCCCCCAAGCATTCCTTCTGTCAGTCTTTGTTGCTTCGTGCTTTGCCCAGATGGCACCTGAGCCTCAAGCCTCCAGTTGTGGCTGCGGTTGGCTAGAACTCAGTGGCCCTTGAGAGGAGGAGAACAGGCTGAATGCTTCCTTCCATGTGGTCCTGTAATGGCTTCGATCCATGCATTAATTGGCCTGCCTTTCCTTGGGCAGCTCCAGAGCCCATGACTGGGACTGATTCTGACAGCCTGCCCCATCAGAGAGCATGCTGCTGAAATACACCCTAGAGGGGGAGATAACTTTCCCAAGATCGTTTTCAGAAAGGACAAGAGAAATTTCACATGAATGCTTGGTCAACACTTTCCTATTTTTTTTTCTTCCAAGAAGAGGAAGTATGAAGTGTATTAGTAACTGCTTATACATTTGAATTTTTACATATATTGAGTCAGCCACCTTAGGTTAAGTTACACTATGGTAACAAGCAACCTCCACATCTCAATGGCTTAGAAAAGTGAATGTCTATATCTTGCCCAGGCCACATTTCTATCATGCGCCAACTGTGACTTTGCTCACTCTGTATGATCTTCTTGGAGACATTGCCTTATGGCAGAGGGAAGAAAGGGACGTGGAAAACTGTAGCTTGCTCCTATCACTTTTGTGCAGAAGTGACATGTCATTTTCCTCTACGTTTTATAAGCAAGTCATACGCCACTTTTAGGTTCAATAGGCTAAGCATGTATAGTCCCCCTGCCAACACAGGTCACAGGGCCAAGTCTGATGTCAATGGGGTGAGACAGTAGTATCCCCTCCCAGGGAAAGCTAATGTTTTGAATCATAATGTACTGAAGCACTTACATTTACAATGAGGAGTCAGGCGAGGAAATTCAGATGATCTAGTGAGCTTTCAGATATGTGCACGGCTCTGCACCTGCAGATGAAGTAGAGGACAGGCATCTCCACAAGCAGCGTTATTTAATGGCTCAGGGTCTAAGGTCTAGTTTGATTTCCACCCCTGCTTGTGTAACCTTGAGTAAATTGCCTAATCTTTCTGAACCTCTAAATGGGCATATTAATATCTCCCTATTAGGGCTATTGTGAAGATTAAGTCAGAGATCTAGCAGGAGCATAATACATTGGAGATTTTATTATGATAAAGTAGTTCATGCTTGCTGTGGACAATTTGGAAAATTCAGAAAAATAGGAAGAAATAACACTAAACAGTTTCTTGCCACCCAAAGACAGCCAGTGCTAAAACTTTGGCATATTTCCTTCAAAAGATAAAACCATGCTATTTTTAAAGCTGCAGCTGTTTCTGCATTTGGGCAGAAGGACAAGGAAAACATTTGTTTGGGAAGACACCTTAATGGGCTTATTAGCTCCCCTCCCTTGCTCTCCTTAGCTAGTCTGGATGGGAAACTTTGAAACAGAAGTTTTCTAAATTGTCTGTATCAAATCACACAGAAGTTTTTTAGTGCTTTGTTGACAGCAGAGAAGAAGGAAGGTTCCATTGTTGGGATCCTAGAAATTGGAAAAGAAAAGATGTGAACATGGTGGGAAGCCTAAGAGATTGTCTAAAATAGAGTTACACATACGGAGAAAGTGAGGGATATAGAGAGAGGGGGGCTGGCAGAGATAAAGACAGAGAGGGATGGAGAGGAAGGGACACAAAGAGGACACTCCAATGGCAGAGAGAACCAGGAATGTGCGTATGTGCTCATGTGCATGCATGCACACACACACAGACACACACATGCACACAACACACACACGTACAACACATACACACACACACACACACACACGGCAGAATAGGAAACTCTGAACACCAGACCTAACCTGCTTCCTCAGTAACGATGCAGTAGGCAAATCTTGCCTGGGCCCATCATGTCCAATCAACTTCAGAGACAGAAGCTGGATTTTTGGTTCCCAGTGTTTTCTTGCCATGTGCTGCAGTCTCCACTTTATTGTCCTCAACATTTTAGGACAAAGGCTGTTTCACAAAACAGCCTCATGTTGTTGCTGCCATGGGGAATGCAGGAGACGGTCCTTGTCCTGAGAGGGATTAAGTGGCTTAGAGAGAAGAGCAGGGCACAAAAGGTCGGTGCTGAGATCTCTCAAGGGGATTGACAGCTGAGCCAAGAGGAGGGGCTGGAATAAGAGGTGAGCGGCTGCCCCTGGAAAAAGGAAATCTCCTTTTCTCAGGGTGTCCTTTAAATATCAAGGAGATGCTTTGGATTTCTGCCTTTCTGTGAGGTTAGGGGTTGAGTGATTATATTGAGATATTAAAGACATCTGTTAATTGATATATATATAAAATATAGAACACCATAATATATGTGTGTGTATATATGTACACTTAACACAGTTGAAATCATACTGTCCACACATTGTATATCTTGCTTTTTCTTCTAAGTATTATATTTCAAACATTCTCCCATGTCATTAAAGACTCTCCGTAAACATCAGTTGAGGGCTTTTATCTTTTAACGGCCCTTGAATTGCCCTCCCTCTGCCTCCGCATCCCCAGACCTCCCCGTTCCTACCGCCCACCTGCATTGCTTTATAAATTTCTCGTGGCTGAGCTGAAGGAGGGGCCTCTGACAAAGTCTTCAGTGGGCTCAATTCTGGAAAACATGGACTGAGTCATGTGACAGTGATTGCTGTGTCCCTCCCGTCTGTTATGGCAGCCATCACGAAGACACGTCCAGAGTGCAGGCACAATTTAGTTATTTGCCATTGTGGTTAATGAAAAGACGAAATTGGAGCCTATGAGCACAACATGTAGGCAGTACCATAATTAGCCCTTTGGAAGGTGAAGGATCCACTTTAAAATAAAAGAAAATAGCTTTACTCCCACAATGAAATGGCAGCAATTTTTCAGCTAATGCAGAACCTGCAGTATTTCTGTAATTATGTCCCCTAGGTCTGTTATTCACTGTAATTTCCTCCTTTCTTTTTCTTTTTCCTCTTTCTTTTTTACTCCTAAGTACATTCCCTTTAGTACAAAGAAGGCTAAATAATATTATTTGCAAACAGATGGAAAAAACTCTTACCTACATGATGAATGCATTGTATTCTGGTGAAAAGTAAAAAATAAAAGGCCAAATAATTAAGTTATTTACCTAGTAGAGCCATGCTGTCTAAAATTCACCAAACTTGTACAGGTGAGACTTGGCCTTGCTTCCTGATGAAAGAGCAGGTTCTCCGAATAAGGAAGGGCTATTTTCTGGGAGGTGACTGACTGCTATGGAAAATCACGAGTGGGATGGGCAGCAAAGAATTTGGGACCAAACAACTGGGCTCTGCCCCAGACCAGACCTGAGACCATCACCTCACCTCTCTGTGCCTCAGTTTCCTGACCTGTAAAATGCATAAAAATCCCAACTTTGTAGGCCAGTGTCAAGCACGTGAAGGTGCCTAGTGCAGTGCCTGAAATGTGGTCAGGGCTCAGCAACAGTAATTATTTCTTTTACCCTGTGACCTTTGAATGAACGAACATTTAACATAGGGAGAACCTGGGCCAACAATGACTCATTGGCTTCTAAAGACTGATGGCTCCAGAAATCTAGAAGACAGTCAACGTAAGAATATTTTGATTTTTTCGAGGCAGCATGTTGAGAGGCTTTGCAGCAAACAATCTTGCAAGACAGGTGCTGTTATCCCTGTTTTACACTTGAAGAAACAGAGGCTCAGCAGGTTGCCCAAGGCCACGTATCTTCTAAGTGGCTGAGCCAAGACTTCAATTTCATTCTATCTCATTTCAGAGGCTACACTCATTTCTCTGCACCTTTGCTCAAATTCTTTCTTGAATTTACCATATACTAATTTTTCATCTGTGAAATGGGCATATTGCTTGTCAGCCTGGTCAAATGCATGGCCTTTGTTAGGTAGACCTGAATCTATGCTCCAGAACTTTCATCACACATCTCGTGTGACTTTAGGCAAGGAACTTAACATACCATCTGTAAAATAAGAGAAACTATCTCTTGAATTCCAGGGACATAAAAGAGATAGCGTTTGTAAAGCAACTGTGTAAAGTACGTGGCATGTTATAAGCATTCACTAAAAAAACAAGCAAACAAAAAAACTTTTATGATATCACCTTCTGTGTGTCTGTTGTGAGGATTTATTGAGGTCACAAACAGGGAAGTCTTTATAACTTGAGAATTCCTAGGTCCATCTTGGCCCCCAACCAGATTTTGTATCACCAGCTTCCATGCCTCTCCTAGTAGTAGTGGCCCCTGTAACCCGGCGTGGGCAAATTATCCCTACACCTCTTAACACTTTCAACTCTGAACTGTCCCCCGCACTGAGGGGACAGTTACTATATGAAAGTGTTTGCATGAGGCTTCAGCAGCCAATGCAGAGGCTTAAGCAGCAATCCTCTCTTCCTGATTATTTCCACTGCAGACCTTAGTCAAACAGAGTCTGTGTTCCCTCAGCACACAGCACCAAGTCTTGCCAGGGACAAGGGGATGGGGAGTAGCTGATCTGTGATTAAAAATCCACTGCAGATCACCAGCCAACAAATCGTGCCCTTCGGGAAGACTAAAAATTGACTGCAGTGTCAATTTACTGCCCCAGCCTGGGAATCTGTGCCCTGATCTGGAGATAGAGAAGTCACTGTCTTTGTCAGATATGAGGGTCAGGTGGTGGTGGTTGGGGAAAGTCAGACTAGCTAGGATAGGAAGGGGAGTGTATCATGGTCCTTGGGGGGTCAGGTCTGCTCCTTTCTTTCCTCCTCCTCCCCCTCCCTAACTTCCTCTCTTTCTTTTCTCTTTTCATCCCTCCTTTATTTCATTTCTACAAATAGTTATTGAGTCCCTGTTGAGCTAGGTCCTGGTCTAGGCTCTGAGCTAGAGAATGAATCTCACCTAGCTTAGTCTCAAGGGGGTACAGAAAAGTAAAGGCCGATGACACTCATTGATTATCCATGATAAAGGGAATCACAGGCACTATGGGAGCTCAGCCTTGGGGGTGGTGGGGGGTGTCCAGGAAAGTGTTTTAGAAGAAATGACACCTCAGCTGAGCTTTTAGGAGTGTTGGCGGGGGGACTTAGAAGAGCCTCAGCAATGGCCCAGTGATATGTGGGGGATTCAAGTCTTCGGCTTGAGTGGAGTGGGGTGGCAGTACAGAAGGAGAGCAAGCATGGGAAAGGTGTGGCTGGAGGGCAGCATTCTAGCCAGGCTATAGGAGAAGAATGAGTCAGACAGGCCCATCATGTGTCTGGTGGCTTCAAATCCCAATCCTTCCATTTAATAGCTGAGTAACTGTGAGCAAGCTTCTCACGTGGAAAGACTCGGTTTCCTTATCTATGTGAAATGGTCATTCTAATACCCACCTCATAGGGTTTCATTACACCATCATGCTACCTAGAATGTAAGAAGGGGTACCTCTGAAGAGACAGAGTATGCCCCAACACATCTGGCCAAGCTTACCAACCATTTTCTCTGGGTAAAGATGGAAATAGGACATTTAGAGGGCAGTAGGCAGACTGGTTTCTACCATAATCTTCCCAGACCCCAAAATCTCCAAGATAGTGTCTGGCTCATTTGAGCACTCAGCAAATAGTACCTGATTCTCCCAGATGTGGGGACTGGAGAGCTGTGGGATGGTACACTAGGCAGGCTCATGACTAACTGGTAAGCCTCTCCTCTCTGGCAGAATTATCTATTGCCAAGCCCTTTGAAGTTCATAATGTAGCTGGAGCCATAGAACCCATAGTGTCCCTGGCCTCCAAGTTCTAACCTCTCTGTTGGTGTGTGAGGTTTAAGGAGAGCTCTCTGTGTTTGTGCAGCCTGAAGGTAGTCACTACCATCAGCCAATGTGGTGTGTGTGGCACATGGTTGAGGCCCTTGCCTCAGCCATGAGGCGATGAAGATTGCTTGAGTGTAGAAGTTCAAGACCAGTCTGGGCAACATGGCAAGACCCTGTCTCTCCAAAATTTTTTTTAAAATTAGTAGGCGTGGAGCATGTACCTGTGTTCCCAGCTACTAGGAGGCTGAGGTGGGAGGACTGCATGAGCTCAGGAGACTGAGGCTGTGGTGAGCTGTGATTGTGCCACTACACTCCAGCCTGGGTGACAGAGGAAGACCCTATCTTAAAAAAAAGAAAAAAAAAAAACAGAGAGAGATGGCAGAGAGATGGAAGGGGAGGTTATATCACATTTATTAAACTTTTCTAAATAATTCCTTAAAAAAATTCCCTCAGTAGCTGCCACTGTTTCTCCTTTCTGTACATCTTCCCTCCTCAGCCTTGCCAGGCATGCTTTTCTCTCCCACCCTAGGGTCACCATGTTGCACAACTCCAGGTAGTGCTATTCACATCACAGTCCATGTGTCTGGTGTCCCTTGTCCTCTGTGAGGCTACACTTGGTGACCCTGCTACACTTTCTTTAAAAACTTAACATTAGCACAGTATCCCCAGCTGACCACCTACACCAGAACATGTTTGCTGCCCCAGACCTTCGCCTTCCATCATTCCAGCTCAAGCACTTTCTAATGGTGACCATTCAGTGTAGGCCTATGTGAACACAACCTTCCTGCAAGGGAGTGGAATGCCTCAAGCCAGTGCTTAATATCTCCATTTTACACATGGGCAAACTGAGGCTCTGAGAAGCAAGTTAAACTGCCAAGTTGACACAGTTGCCAAGAGGAACAGCTGGCAATCCCTCTGCCCCAAGCCCTTGCTCTTCACCATTGCATACTCCTTATCTTTCAATTTGGATTGTGAAAGGAAAGACTGTGCTCCGTCTTTATATTTCATTATTCCTTTAAGGTTTATCATAATGCCGTGTACACACTAGAGACTGAATGAGAGAATTTGTGGCAGAAAAGGTCAAAACATTTTACATTATTGATGATTCAACAGCATGTTGCATTTCTACTCTATGCAAGAAAATAGCATGGTGATTTAATACATAGACTATGGCACCAGATACCCTGTGTTCCAAATCCATCTCTACCACTGACTGTGTAATTTTGAGCAAGGTACTTAACCTCTCTGTGCCTCAGCTTCCATATCTGTAATTTTGAGATAATTACTTTATAATATATAATTGTGAATAAATCAGTTAATACTTAGAATATACTTAGAACAAAGCCTATATTTTAGTAACTGCTATATAAGTTTCAGTTATTGTTATAGCTAAAACTATTGGATGTTAATTCTCCAGCTTGACTATTCTGAAGGATAATAAAGTCAAAAACAGCAGCTAGCTCCTGTTCATTCAAGACGTCTTGAGGCTTGGGCAGTGGCTTTGAGGGTATTTTAACAACTTTGCTGATTAGTGAAAAATAGAATTGATCAGCAGGCCAACCGCTCCAATCTTGGCCCAGGTGCAGATTCGATTTTAACTGCAGCTTAAATCACACTCTCTAGCTGCCTCAGAAAGTACAGGCGATCCTCAGCCTCTGCCTCTTGGGCACATGCTTATTTGCATGTCTGCATTCAAGTCAACCAAATGAAACTAGTCAAAGCAATGATGATGGTAGAGAAAGTCAGGATTTTTTTTTTCTCTCCTGCATCTGACAGAGGAGTAGAGTCCTTTAATGGAATACATGAATTTAGTCATTCATTGCTTTAGGACATCCACTAAATCAAAATAATAGATCCCACACCCCCAAGCAATGGAAATTCCACTGGCTAACTCAAGGTACAACAAGAAGGTGATCTAGACATCTAACTTTGTAGTTGGAATTTTGAAGTGCGTGGAAAATTTAATGAAACAATACACTAGCTGTCAAATCATATGCCCCAGCTTCTGTAAAAGACCAAAATAGATATTTCTCTTGTGACCTCAATACTCCCTCTTCTCCCATTCTGGAATACTACTATTTCATGGCTGGGCAGAGACCCAAGCAACCAGGCTTTCTGCTGGAGGGCCCTTCTCCTCCAGCCAGTACCTGGGATTCCCTGCCAAGGTCCACGCCAAGTCTTCCGTTTCTGATATAAAAATAGCCAAGATAATTGCAATGGATAAGAACAGCTGTGGAATAAGTTCTTCCCCACTCCCTTTAAGGTCTGTGGTGCTCATGTCACATCAACCCTGTTCAGCATCCAAGCTCGGGCACAGAGCTCATCCTTCCCAGGAGAGCACCCTGCAGGACGATGTGCCCAGTTCATCACAAAATTATGCACTATTTGTGTTGTTTGGGGTGCTGCTCAAATCCATAAATCTAAACCCATAAAGGCGAGGTGAAAACTCTTCAGGAGGGAATAGGGGTTTTCCTTTTACTATGGAGAAGTCAAGACATATGCATTTGCTAATACCTACTTCCCTTCAACACACCTCAGCCTGATTTCCAGCTGGGTAGCTCCATGGCCTTAATAGACTGTAAGGGCGTTCATTTTTGTTAATTTTGTAGCCTACAATTTCTTTGCTGGTTTAAGCGTTCTGCAGAGTGTGATTTGTTAGTTTTCATTAGAAGGGAAAAGGTGTAGTGTCGCACTCTCTGACTTTCGTAAATCACATTTTCAGGTGGTTTTAGCATGCTGGAACATTTCTGAACCCAGGCCTGACATGAATAATCCCAAGGATGTGGATCTGTTTCAGGCAGCCAGCACTTGAAGCGCTTCTACGATCCTATCTGTGATTCACCGAACATTCATGCTGAGGCACAGACAAAGGTGAATTAGTTCCAGACAAAAATGCATCAATGCTCTATTGAATAGTCAATTATTAAACACATAATAGAATCTGTGGTTAGCAAGGCATGCTGAAGATGTGCCATGTTTGCACAATTTCTAACAGGAAACAAATGTTGGCTTACAATTTTTTTAAATGAAACAATTCAGTGGTATTTAAGGTAAACTTGGATACACACATCTTTTCTTATATGTGGGCATGAGATATCTGTTCATTATTCAGATTCTCTTTCATTTCTTCCCTTAATTAGGCCTTGGGGCCATTAACTCTTAAAACTCAGTAGTCAGCAATTATGGAAGGAATAAATCTAGGTGAATTGCCCAAAGTGGCAGACCATCCAACAATCTTTATATTTTTCATTTCTTTTGGCCTTTATTTAACTCATGTATACACATGCATGCGTGTGTCCTGAAATCACAGGGCTCTAAGCAAAACAGTGCATCACGCAGCTTATCTTCCTACCCTGTACTCTTGGTCTCAAAGTCTCAAATGTATGCAAAGCACCAGCTAAGAGATGGTCTTCTTTTTAATGCAGGCTTGCCTTCAGATTGCCTCAGACTATCTGGGGACAGAAAAAGCTGTTCAGTGGTTTGGATTTGAAGCACTACCCTTGCAGGCCCAGTGGGATGATTAAGGACAATGATAGGCACAGGTGCTTCCACTGACCCTGCAGAAGTCAATGGGTGTGAATTGCTCTAAGTTCTGCTACTAGCTATGTGTCTTTGGGTAAACTACCGCTACTCTGGTTATGCTAATCTATAAAATGGATGGTTGAATGAAAAATAAAATAATTATTTAAGAAAAATCTTTGGTGGCTCATAAACACATTGAAATCAGATGCCAAATTTTGGGTGCGTATGTGATTTATTGAATAGTCTTAATTCAGTTGGGATATAAGCATGAGATGATTTCATTTTCTCTAATCATTGCCTTTAACTATGTATGTTGTCTCTTTTCAATCCTTAGCAACATCTTGGGCAGAATCCATCACTTTTCTGTCACTTTCAGTTGTTAGAAATTGAGTCCAGTTCAAAGTTTCAATCTGAAACTCAAGTTGAATCTCCTCCCCTCTCCTCCTCCCGTGAAGATTTTACCCATGACTCTAGGAACTTGTAGGTGGGAGGCAGGTAGTATACTGTGTTCCTTTGCCTGGCACCACAGAGTTGGGGGTCTGGGATATGCCTTTCAGACACCTGCTCCCCTTTATCCCTTTGGTCTGGGTCCTTCAGGGTTGAGAGCAAGGAGAAGAAAAAGAGACAGCAGAAGTCTTTCCTCACACTTGAGAACTGGTCATGGGAGGGAGGCAGGGGCTGCTGGCCTCCCTGAGGTTCGGGGCAGTGTTGACTCTTGCTAGTGGCTGATATGGCAATCCTCACATCAATGGTGTACATGGGCTTTGGGATCGGTGTTCAACTTTCCCTTAACTGGGGACTTACCCATAAAGAGACAGCCAAGACTCTTCATTCTATCCCATAGTCTATATTCATAACTCCTTTTTGGGGGCCATGAGATGGAAGAGGGTCCTTTCTTGCACATGTTGGTGTTAGTGGTGAGGGCTCTCTACACCATGTTTCTCTGGTGTATGACACTGCTGATATGGGCAGTTGCCAGTCTCCTACCTTCAGAAATTTCTAGGAGAGAAGCAGGCCTCAGCCTCCGTATAGACATATACCCCAAACAGCAAGGAACACATATCAAACTTTCCCCAAAATGCATTACCAGCCTTCATCCATCCAGCATCCATATTAGAGGGCCTATGAGTGCTAAGTTTGCCAAGCCACCAATGGGTATGTGATGCCAGCACTCTCCTCTTACAGGCTCCCCCAATCCCCGTAAGTTCATCTGTTGGAGCCTCCTGCACCTGACTCTGGCAGGGGAGTGTGATCCTCTTCTCCACCAACATCCCCTCTCCTTGGGACAGTCCCTTTCACCCTTGTTAAACAGACTGGTAAAGGACCGTGTGGCCCATGGCTGGAGATGGCAGGCCTAGTTCTACCATTTCACCCAAGCCTTGGGGTGGGGTGTGAATGTCTGGCTCTAACTGCTTTGGTGTCACCATAGAATATGAGATACATGGTGACCCATTTCTTCCAAGGTTGGGGTTAGTGATAGAAAAAAATCGCATTTAATCTTTTGTTACAAGTGTGTATATTTGTGTTTTTCTGATTTCATTGGATCCTCATAGGGTTAAGTGACTCAAAAAAGATTAAGATCTACTGAAATATGTGATGTCCAAGGGGCTTCTGGTTTTCAAAGCTACGACTTTAGTCAGGACTGAGGGTCATTAGTGTTTCAACATAAATTAGGCAGGTTGGTAAGACAACGTAACCCTTTCTGTGCCTGTCCCTGTGGCAGAAACTGAAGGCTGAGTGGCTGTGCAGTCTCCCAAAAAAAGCCTTGAAAGGAGGAACGATATGAAAGGGAGACCTCACACCTCTGGGCAGGGGCAGGGTCTCTTTGGTTAGGGAGGCCATGGCTAATGTTGGTTCCCCCTCCCCCAAGAAATGGAGGCAGAAAAGTGCCTCCATGAAGACAGGTTCCATAGTAGGCCTGAGAGATGGCGCTGTGGGACCTGTCACAGGGGAGAGATCAGGAAACAGAAGATGGCACCCAGTGGCAGCCCCCTGAAGAAGTAATGTCCTGTGAGGTGAATGGCTTCTAATCTTGCCACTTCTTATTTATTTACTCCAGAATTTTTAATGAAGCCTAATCCAGGGGGCCTGATATAGTTTGAGTATTTTTCCCCTTCAATTCTTATGTTGAAGTTTGATCCCCAGTGTTGAAGATAGGGCCTGGTAGGGGGTGTTTGGGTTGTGGGGGCAGAATCCTCATGACCAACTTGGTGCTATTCTCCTCTTGGTAATGTGTGAGTGCTAACTGTATTAGTTCCCACAAGATCTGATTGTTGAAAAGAGCCAGGCAGCTCTTCCCTGTTTCCTCTCTTGCCATGTGACACACCTGGTCCCCTTCCCCTTCTGACATGAGTGAAAGTAGCTTTAGTCCATAGCCAGGAGCAGATGCTGGTGCCATACTTCTTGTGCAGTCTGCAGAACCATGAGTCAAATAAACCTCTTTTTAAAAATACATAAATTACCTAGCCTCAGGTATTCCTTTACAGAAACACAAACAGACTAAGACAGAGATCTTTCTGGTTTCAGTTCCACCTCCAGGCATGAGGGAAGGGCCTTAGCATCCAAGTGGTCCTCTCCTTCCCTCATCACCATATACCTCACCCAGACACTGGTGTGTAGGCAGCAGCCCTTAGTTAGGGCAGGCTAGGCTATATTGTGGTAACAAAACAAGTCTTAAATCCCGGTAGCTTAGCTCAACAAGGGTTTTGTTTTCACTTAAATAAAGTCTGATATGGTTCAGCAAAGGCCTCTGCTGGTGACTCAGGGACCCAGACTCCCTCCATTTTGAAATGCCAGTATCTTCATACATGTCCTCTGTGATCCCCATGGCAGAGGAAGAGAGGGATGGGGAAGATATCTTCCTGAGTCAACCTTGGATGTCCTGGGCTTTAATTTCCTTAATAAATGTTACATTTCTTCATAGACACTTCCAAGCATTTGTCATGTCCAGGGATATTTCTATCTCCACAATAGATTATTGTAATGTACTTGCCCAATAATGTTACAATGAGTTAGGGCTGGATTTGTCTGAGCTGCCCTAGGTCTGGTAATGACACTGTGCATTTATATAGCTCTTTTATTTTCCAAGAGCTTTCAGATTTATCATCTCATTTCACTCTTTCAAAATCTTTCTGAGGACAGATGGCCCACTTCCTCCCTGCATTGTCCAGTTAGAGAAGTGAGCACAGCAGGGTTCAGAGCCTCACTTTCACCCCCACAGGCAGAGGCCTGTGTGACCAATTTAATGATGTAGTAATAATGCAGTTGATTCCCATCGAATCCTTGTTGATTGAATCCTAAGTGGATTATGTGGGTTTCTGGTTTGATTGGGGAGGTGGGGGTTTGGAGATGGGAGGGACTTGAATGTATCCGTTCTTGAAATTCCCAGAAGAGAATTTTTAAGGCTCTTGAAAATGTGTTAGAACTGTCAAGAAAAAAATGGCATTCTAAATTGTTAAAATCTAATCACAGCTGTTTGGTATGAGACAGCATAAAATTGCATTTTTTTTAAACAAAAGAAGAAATAAAAATAGAGACTTTGAGTTAAACAGGGTGATTTGCACACATGCATTTATTTCTACTCTCTCCTGATAGATCAATAAAATGGCAGAAAAAAAATAAAAATTGTGTAAATCTGCAAAGACAAAGAGTAGAGATGACAGTGGGTAATAGATCCATACATTGGGGAAGGTAGGATGCAGGTTAAGGAGATGGCTGGAATGCATTATCTGAAGCAAGGGTACAGTGAGAACTTAATTGCTTCACATTCTGGGTGCTTCACACCCAGAGCCAAAATTCCAGGAGTGGGGAGGCAAGGGTAAGACTCAGACAGGCAGATAGAATGCAAGTCTGTACAAGGAGCAGGTAGACTCAAGACCTCCTCTTCTTTGGCTGGTCGTGGGAGATGACTCCAAAGAAACTCTATCAGTGAGGCCTGAACTGAGGATATTAACCCAGGATGGAGGGGGTTCTGAGGGATGGTGTTGAAAACACAGGGATCAACTCAAAGTCCACAATTGACTGGGGAGAGCCCAATGCCTCTCCTTTGCCCAGCCCCCACAAGAATGCTGACTACCTGGCTTATCACCCTCATGTAGAATCATTCCAGAACAGAGAATAAAAAAGCAGAAAAAGGACCAAAATGACAAAAAGGAAAGGAAGAAAATAAATTACATATTGAATCTATGAGGTCTAAACTTAACTAATAGGAGCTTCAGAAAGAGAGAACAGAAGATTGGTGGGAGGAAATTATCAAAGAGATAATAAAAGTATATTTCTCAGAACTGAAGGACTTGAGTTTCAGATAAAAAGAGTCTGCCACATGCTTAGCACAGTGGATGAAAAATGACCCACACCAAGGCCAGAGCACCAGAGATAAAGCAAAGATCCAAAAAACTTTCAGAAGAGAGAGAAGAGGGAGAGAGAGAGAATCGATAAAAATTAGTGGGAATCAAGACTTCTTAACAGCAACTCAGGATGCCTCTCTCATCTTGCTTCTGTCCCCAAGGCTCAGTCATGCAAGGCTCCCTGAAACAAAGAAAACTCACCTTAGCCCTAGCAGCCATCACAGCTATTGGGCCAGTGTCCCTGAGAAGTGGAAACTCTTTGTTTCAATTAGTACCTTGGATACCCAGTTTCAGATGGCAGAGCTCAGACCGGAACTTGTGGCCAACAATAGTGCTCTGGGAGAAGTTCTGTTCCATCAAAATTCATTTGATGTTTCCTCACTGCCCTCTAACCTGAGTCCTGTTCCCTCTTTGTTCTCTCAAAGTCATCTAAAAAGGCCATCATTCTGTCAGAATAGTTCAGTTGTTTTTGACTATTCAGAATGTTTCAACCACATTCAATAGACACGCATTGAACATTAACTGTCATGTGTGCACTGGGCGTTGTGCAAGGCTTTGTGCTTGAGGGACTCCAAAATGAGTATTGGAGGGTCCCCCAAATGAGAAACACCTGGCCCTGCCCTTAAGGATTCAATGACCCAGGGCTCAGGCTTGCCCAGTTCAGCTCAGCCTTGGAGCTGCCTTCAACTTCCACTGTTCACTGGACCCTTTCTTTGTGCCAGACTCTTTTTTCAGAGTTGGAGATTTAGGCACAGATAGAAAAGACACACTTTCTGCCTTTTGGAATGTTACTGTCTTGCTAGGAGCTATGGAAGACAGAAGAGAAATCTAAGTTGTCTCTGCTTCTGAGAAAGTTACAGTCCATCTGTGAACTTAAGGCACACATCTTTAAATCTGGAGCTGGGTGGACTGGAATTCAGGGTAGGTGAAGGAAATTATTACAATTGAGGAATTTCTCGTAGATAGGGGTTTGGTCCTTTTTCTTTGCATGAGATTTATTAAATTGATAAACAAATAAAGGAAAAATCAAGAGTATAACAAATAAAGGAAAAATCAAGAGTATAAGAGTATAATAAGGGTTCTCTTATTATAAATGCTGTGGATCAAAAAAACTTGAACTTAGAGTCACTGCAGTTTTTCTCCTTCCAGGGGTGTGTACATATGCTTTGTCTTGAGCCAAGGATTCTTAAATAACTTCTATTAAACTATTAAGGGCCAGCCTGGGGTCCCTCTTCCAGGAGGCCTTCTAGGACATCCAGGCTGGGTAAGGCCCTCCCTCTGTGCCCCAAACCCCCTTCATGTCCCTGTATCAAAGAATGGGACAGAATCTGCCTATTTTCCCACTAGACCATTATTAACTAATGTTGTGGAATGATTTGCTGAATACCGTAGTGCCTGGTATAGAACCTGGCACTTAGAGAAGTAGATGCTCGGAGGATGCTTCTTATAATGAATGAGGCACCTACTCTTACTTACATAGTTGAGCCTCGTCAGGCTGTCTGGGTTAGTGTATATACTGGGGGGTTGAGGGAACAAACAGGTAAGTGGATGGGAAACCAGGAGGAGGGCACAGAAGATCCCCCCAGGTATGAGTAATTCCCAAATCCATTGCCTCTAGGCCAGATGAGCCTCTGATTCCAGAGGTGGATGCTACTTTTCTTTGCACTCAGACTCTGAGTGCACTCCCACTCTGCTTGCATAGTTGTAAGAAGGACAACCACCACTGATCACCTTGCATGTTCAGTGTAGGCTTGTCTGGCAAGAACTCTGTTCAAGCTCTGTTCAAAACTCTGGTTTGAAAGATGGCATGCCTAAACTTGTATTTCTAGCAGTTCATGTTTATACCCACGGCTGTCTGATGATCGGTTTTCTCCATCTAACTTGAGAATAATGTGAAAAATGTGATACAATTTGGGCAGTGGAGCCAATAAACATTCTTAAATGAGTATTTTTAGATGTAAATGGATTAAAATATTTATACATCCTAACTAATTGAAAGTCAATCTATTCCATAGACAAAGGGTTGAAATCCAAGTAGGTAAATAACACAATTTAAAAATGGGCAAAGAATCTGAATAGACAGCTTTCCCCTAAAAGATATACAAATGGCCGAAGGTACATGAAAAGATGCTCAATGTAATTAGCCATTAAGAAAATGAAAATCAAGCCTACAATGAGATACCATTTCGCACCCCCTAGATGGTTGTAATCGAAAAGACAAATACATATTGGCAAGAATATGGAAACATTGGAGTCCTCATACACTGCTGGTGGGAATGTAAAATGGTATAGCCACTTTGGAAAATAGTCTGGCAGTTACTCAAAATGTTAAACATAGAGTTACAAATGACCCAGAAATTCTACTTTTAGGTGTATACCCAAGAGAAATGAAAACATAGGATCACATAAAAACTTGCAATCACATTTTCATATCAGCATTATTCTTAGTAACCAAAAGGTGGCAACAACCCAAATGTTTATCAACTGATGAATGAGTAAACGAAATGTGATATACTTATGCAATGGGATAACATTTGGCCATGAAAAGAAATGAAGTACAGATGATGCCGCAACATAAATGAACATTGAAACATTGAGCGAAGTGAAAGGAACCAGTCACAAAGGATTGTATCATCATATTGTATGATTCTATTTGTGTGAAATGTTCAGTAGACAAAGTTGTAGAGACAGAGAGTAGATTAGTGGTTGCCTAGGGCTGAGGGAGGGAGAAGGAGGAATGACTGCTAATGGGTACAGTTTCTTTCTGAGATGATAAAAATATTATAAAATTGATTGTGGTAATGGTTGCCTAACTCTGAGAGTATGCCTCCAAACCATTAAACTGTACACTATAAGTGGGTGAATTGTATGGTATATAAATTATATCTCAATAAAGATGTCATAAAAAATGTGAGCCGAAAATCTACTAGTCTCTCCCACCCAGGTTGTGAGATCTTGAGGGTAAATATGACAACTTCTGCCTCTTTGATTCCCCCATGGAAGTAAGCACAGTGCTGAGTACAGGAAGTTTGCTTGTTGATTGGTTGAATAATGGATAAATATCTCTTAAAATGCAAAGGAGCAATAAAGAAACAGTCCCCCTCACTACCTGCCATTATCAATAGGTGTGTGTGTTGCGGGGGAGTGAGAGGCAGAGAGAGTTTTGGTGGGGACAATTCATACCTCTCCAGTCCTTCTATTGCTGACAGGCAGGTGGGTGAGGTGGAGGAGGAGGGCAGTGAGGAATGGAGAGACTAGCACTTGAATTCCAGCTCAGCTGATAGCTTGCCTGAAGCTTGGGTTCTGGGAATCAGCTGTCTGCCTATGAGAGAAGGGGCTGGAGGTTAAGTCTCAAAGGCACCTTGTTGACTGGATTCCACATGGTTGAGTCTAGGGGAAAGATCCTGATTGGAGTCTGTAATACTAGATCTCCCATGAGCTTGGAAGGATTTAAATCTCCTTCTGCCTCAGGGATATCATTTTCCTGCATGTACTAAGTTGGGTTGGGCTCTGGGGTGTCTCTGTTATCTTCCAGCTTTGTCTTCCAGATGGGAGCACACCCAGATTGGAATCTTGACCCTAGCTGTGCTGGTGGCCACATTGACTGGAATCAAGGATGTTCGGAGGTGGCTCCTTTCCCTTCTATTTCCCAGTCCCGACTTGATTTTTCACTTTCTCTCTGGCCAAAAGAAGAAAACGCAGAGCAGTGCATTTACAGCAGAAAGAGGAGAAAGAAGAGGAGGAATAGGAGGAGAAGGAATAGAGGCAAATAAGGGAGAGAGAAGGCAGGGAGAAGAAGAAAGTGGGGAAAAGAGGGAGTATGGAGAGAAATTCCCAGTGGCCAGGATGAAGAAGGGTAAGGCAGGGGTTCCAGAATTAGCAGTAACCTCTGATGAAAGGTTTGAGGAGCGATGGGCCAGTGGCAGGCATACAGTTGTGAGCATCAGTTAGCTGCACTCGTAGCCACTTTGGGTGGGTGCCATGACAGCAGCTACTTTGGGATTCTGGCTGGCAGCAGGTTCCTGTCTTCCTCTCTAGAATGAAGCATCTACCATCCTGCCTAAGATAACCTTTGTGTGCAGACTTATCCTGCCTCTACAGGGTATTTAGGTGGTATAATAATAGTGATCATTCCCACATTTGCAATAGTAAGTATTGTAATTCCTTACCATATCCCTATAAAGCAATTATTATTATCCTCACTACAGATGGGAACCCAGAGTGCACAGAGAGGAAGACACAAGCTCCACAGAGCCCAGGCATATCTACCTGTGAAGACCCAGATCCTTCCACCCCACAACGCTATTCTTCAGTGACAGTCTGGCATTTCCCTCTCCACACAACCCCTCATTCTAGCTAAGCCCATCACTTATGTATGAAAGCACTCAGCCAATATTCACTGACATTTTAGGTTTGATCTTGACTTGATCTTGGAAAGACAAGGTTCTAAAAAAGACGCATCCTGGGATATGTCCCTGAGAGGGGCTCATTTAATGCTCCCAACAGGGCAGTGAGGCATTGTGGGATGAACAACCCCTCAGTTGACTGATCCTACCTCACATGCCAGGGAATGAGTGTCAGCTGAAGGAAGGGAGACATTCAGAGCTTTAGCATCAAACCAATAGCATATTCCAAAATGGTCACCTTGAGCCAGTATCCCCACTGCCACTGGACATATCCCTCAGGAGGCCACTGGCCATGTCTGGGGCCAGGTCAGATTTCACATATGCTGACTTCATGGCTACATCTCTCTGTATCCATAATGGAGTCTCTGTCAAAATGCTTGTTAAGACTATTTTTAAAAAGTCTTATTTAGCAGGGAATTGATGCCAGAAATGCAGTCTATAAAGAAAGACGACAAATGATCACTTCCTCTTCCAATTCTGTCCAAGGCCTGAAGCTGGAAGACTTACTGAAGAGTCTATTCTTGGACATTGAAGAGAGAAGTTTTTTAAAAATATCATTTTAAAAAATGCCAATCAAAATGCAATGTTATCAGCACTCTTTGGGAGTCTATGTATAGTGTGTGAGCCAATGAGATAGAGTATTTCCAATAGAAGAATTGTCATTATGGAGATCAAGGCAGAGGGTTATGATGATACATATGTGTCTATATAGATGAAAGTCACTATTTTCTTGAATACCACCTTCCAGCAGTGTTTGTGGGGCAGCTCTAATGTGCTGGAAATGACCCACAGGCATGATATACAAAGGCCCCAGAAAATAATAGGAAACACTTCTGTAGCACAACACTGTGCCAGACACATATTTATATCATTTAATTCTCGTAGTCACTCTAGTAGTCAGTACTACTATTATCTCCGTTTTACATGTTAGAAAACTGAGGCTCAGAGAGGTTAAGAAATTAACCCAAGGCCACACAGCTAGTATGTGATAGAGCTGAGATTAAAAACTCAGGCAGCCGGGCCTCCAAATATGGACTCTTCAGCCCTGCACAGACTGCCTGCTTGAGGAGGCCATGCTGGCAGGGTCAGGGGAGGCTGCCTAGAGGTGGTGAAAAGAGGCCTCCTACCCCTCCTCTGGCCATTCCCTGATGTGTGCCCCAATAGTGCCATGAGTTCTCTCTTACTATTTTGATGACTACATCGTGTTTCCAGTTCTTTTGCCTTTTCTCTCCCCCTCACTAGCTCCATCAGAGCAGAAGCTCTGTCTTCATCATCTGACTCCCAACCCATGGTCTGGCCCAGAGAAGGAGGTCAGTAAACTTAGTGTGAATGAAGTTATTAATGAAAGGCAGGAAGGAATGGCAAGGGCATCTCAGGTTGGACAGACATAGGAACCAAAGTATGGCAGTGGGAACAAATGAGAGGTCTGCTGAGGTCCTGGCGGGTCCATGGGAAGTCCAGGTCAGAAAGGCAAAATTGTAAAGGACCTTGAATGCAAGAGAGAAATAACATTCAAAAAAAAGTAGAGTCACTCTCTGGCCAATAGGCTTTAGGCATGAACAGTTTTGGAAATTTAAATGGACTTTGAGACCACAGGGAGTGTAGGAGGTCTCTAAGCTATGGGCCAACAAATGCAGACAAAAGTTTTGGGAAGATTTTTGATATCTGTGAGGGGAAGACTTAGAGGATGCAGACAGGAGGCTCACAGAAAAAAATCAGAGAATCAGCAAAATCAGAACAAACTAAATCAATTAAAAACAAAAACTGATGGGAACTCACCACACTGTGAGACAGGTGGCAACTCCAAACGGTGTTGGAGAATGCTTAGTCCTTCCTCCCTTCCCTAGGTTGCTCCCATGGAGAGATGTCCAGGGGCTCCATTCAAAGTCTCCAGCTGACCGTATCCTGTGGACATGTTTCTCACTACAGTTACCATTTTTTACAACACCCAACACTAGGGCTGAACCTGCAAGCCTTCATTTTTCCCCCAAGAGTGCAGTTTCAAACATATTATTCTCTCGTTCAAGGAACCAAACTCTTTTATCCTGCCCCATCATGTTGGAGTAGGAAAAAGGAATTGCTCACCCTCAGCAAAACTGATGCAAATGCCAACTCTGATTTGGAAACAACCCTATCTTTGGGAAGCTGAGTTTCTCTCTTATAAGCTCCTTCTGAGTCCCCAAGGGAAGCAGAATCATCATTTATAAGAATTGTAAAATCATTTTCTTGGTTTGACAGCATCTGCTTTCTAGCACGGTTGGCTTTGAAGCAAGTGCTCGTACGTGGGGCTCTGTTTTGCTAACAGACACCTGTTAGATGTAGCAAAATCACTGGGGTCTTTCAGCACTAGAAACCCACCGCACAATCCTAGCTAGTAGCTTACAGGCAGAAGCAGGGCAAGTCCGAAGTAGGGGCTCCGTGTGGACTTTACACACACTATTCTCTCATCTTTCTCTCTTTTCCAGAATGTTCTCACCCAACCGGAATGAACCCTCTCTCTCCTCAAATTCTCTTTCGTCTTCCAAGCTGTGATGGTTAATTTTATGTGCCAACTTGACTGGGCTAATGGATGCCCATATAGTTGATAAAACATTATTTCTGGGTATGTCTGTGAGGATTTTTCTGAAAGAGACTAGCATTTGAATTGGTAGACTGAATAAAGAAAATCCACCCTCACTGTGGGTGGGTGTCATCCAACGTGTTGAAGGCTGGAATGGAACAAAAGGCAGAGGAAGGGCAAATTCTTTCCCTTCTTCTTGAGCTGGGACATCCATCTTCTCCTGCTCTTGGACATTGGAACACCTCGTTCTCAGGCCTTCAGGCTCTGGAACATACCCCAGCAGCCCCTCTGGTTCTGGTTCTTAGGCAAACAGACTTGGATTAAATTACACCACTGACTTTCCTGGTTCTCTAGCTTGCAGATGGCAGACTGTGGGACTTCCCAGCCTCCATAATGACATAAGCCAATTTCCATAATCTCTTTCTATATATATCTATATAAATATATATCTATATATATGTACATATACATATATATACATACACACACATACATATACATATGCACACATATCCTATTGCTTCTGTTTCTCTGGAGAACCTTGATTAATATACAGGCCTAGAATAAGTGCCATCTATTTGGTGAGAATGTCCCCAGATTTCTGTCTGCTGATGTTCTATATGTGCTACAGTCTGAACCACTTGAATTAGCCCTGGTGGAGTCTTCAATGCTGCCATTTGATTCAGATGTGTGTTTTCTTTCCTCCCACCTAGGCTGTGTCTGGGTATCCCAGGGCAGAGGAAGGCCATGCAGTGGGGTGTTAATAGCCAACTGGACTTGGCTCTACCATTTACTGCCTTATATAAGTCACTTACTCTCTCTGAGCCTTAGTTTCTATATCTGCAATTGGGAATTACAATGGCAACTTCATAGGGTTGCTCAGAGTATTAAAAAGCAACTTATATAAAGTCCTTGTCATAGTGTCTGTCACATACATAGCTCTCAATTAATGGTATAATGTGATCATCCTTCTCCTCCTCCTCATTATCATCATTCTGTATATCCTCAAAGCATCTAATGGTCTGGAGCATGTATCAGATGCTCAATGCAGGGCTGACTTAGCCACTAGGCCCGGTAGGCACCAAGCTTAGGGCCTATGATAATTTCAGGGGCCCATGAAATATCTTATTTTTTTAATCAGAAGAAAAACATGGATATAATAGTAAGTATATAATAATGAATCCAGCCTAGATTATTGTCATCTTTATACCAATATGGTCACGAAAGATAATTTTTAATTGTTTTTATACAGGGAGTGGCCCATGAAGGCTGAAGTGCCTAAAGCTGGCCTGTGGATGTCATAATGAGATTCTGGTTCAGTAGACTTTAGTTAGGACGCCCATCTTTGGGGTTGCTGGTAACAGAACAACTATCTCCAGGACAGAAACTTGCTAGAGCCTCACAGCCTAGTGCAGGGCTGGGCTAAGGAAATGTGGGTTACTCTTCAAAGACAGAGAAATCGTTCTGTCTTCCCCAGCAATTGAAGGTTTGCCATGTGACGGAAAGTTTCCTAAAATCTTACCACCTCCAGAAACTTAAACTTCCATTAGAAATCTGGAAGAATAAAATCCAACAAAAATGAAGAGTCACCACTTGGCAAATATGATTTAGGAAGGAAGAGTCTGGGAAGTTTAAAACATCGTTTCCTTGGGCAAGGGTGAATAGCTTTACTGCGGTCAGAGCTAGAATTCTCCAGAGCCTTTGGCACAGGGCTGCCTTACAAATACATGGCTGTTTAACTCCTGGAGTTCTTTCTGGCTATTTAATTTCATACAGGGAGGCCACCTATCAACATTTCCCCTGAAATTGCCTTTCATTTCCACAGGGAGAGCATGGTGCAAGCTGCAGGGAGAAGATGTACGAACCTGTATCCACCCACTGAGCTTCTTCCCTGGGATGAAAACCCCAGAGATTCGGGAGTCCCGCCACTCTCATGGCTTCACAGAGGTGATGTCATGGATTTGGGGGTGGACTCACCAATGAGGCTGTGCCTATGTTTTTTGGGAAGAATTTACCATCACATAGGGACTTTTTGGAAAGGGTTTTGATATGGAATCCTCTTTCCATTTGGAGATGCCTGGCTGGGATTTCCACCACCTCTGGCAATGATGTTAGTAACTAATATTTACAAAGTGCTTGCTATGTGATAAAGGCCTTCTGTACAGATTTAATCCTCATGAACACTTTGTGGGGATGCTATTTTTATCTGCAATAGAACTAAATGATCCATGTGATGGCCAATTAAAATACCCATGTCTGTTCTCATTGTCATGTCACTTTAGTTCTTTCAAAGTACACATTACTATAAAACACAGAATGGATATAGAAACAATCATGGCTAATGTTCACTGAGTGCCTACTACTCGTCAGGTGTTTTGCATGGATACTATGTAAGCTTCAAAAGATTCTTTGATGTAGGTACTGTTAACATTTCTGCTTTACAGCCGAGTAAAATGAAACCAAGTCCAGTGAAGTCACTTGCTCAAGGTCAGATCTATTAAGTGGTAGAGCCAGGATTAGAAAGAAGCCAAGTAGTTTGCTCCTAAGCCATGGCTGACTCTCTGGTTCTTTTGCTCAAGTGCCTTCCCTCCTTCGTTCTTTCCTCTCCTCTTCCTCTTTTAGCACCTCATCATTACCATCTATTTACACAGGGTCACTCTCTCCAGGTCTGTGTTTGTTTATTACTTATCTATTTATCCCCTCCCCATCTCTGATCACCATACCCATTCCCCCACCCTTCATAGGCTCCTGCTCTAACGAGTTTTGTGTAAAAATTTAAATAGGTGTGCCTTCTTATAAAATTTGTGGAGTTGTTTTGTGCATGCTTGGGTTTTAATTTACATAAAAACCATTGTTCCATAAAACCTATTCTGGTTCTGACTTTTTCCATTTCAATCCATGCTTTTAAGTCTATCTTTGTTGAATTTATGTGTATCTAGTCCACAGCTTCTAACTGCTGCCTGGTGTTTTATTCTCCAGTACATTTTGCTTAACTACCCCTCCAGTGATGGACCCCCAAGCTTAACTTCCTGCTATTAAAACTTATAACACTGTTGATGAGCATCTCATACTGGTTCCCTTATTAGATCTGTGCAAAATCTCTGGAATGTAAATATGGGAGTGGAATTGCCAGATTATAGACACAAATTCCCATAGTTTTAACAAATCCTACTAAATTGCTTTCCAAGAAAGCTGTACTAACTTAAAATCCCAGCAAGCAATGCACAGTGTTTCCAAATCCTCACATCTTCATCTCAACTATAAATTACCCACTTTTCTAATTTCTGCTACCCAGATGGGTATAAAGCACTGTCTCATTTATAATTTAATTTGCATATATTGATTACTAGGGAGTAAGGATATTAACTCATTATTCATTTCACTTACTATTTTGTGAGTTGCCTATTCATATTCCCACCACTTAAAAATATTGAGTTTCCCACCTTTTTCTTGATAATTTAAAGCTCCCAATAGAGTTTGGCGTAGATATTAATCAACTATTAGTGTTACATATTGCAATATCTCCTTCCAGTCTGTCATTGATTTGTTAACTTTGTCTTTGGTACACCTTGTTAAATCTCATGACTACCAAATTGTGATGTCTATCCATTTTCGTGTGTGTGTATGTTTTTGCTTTACAATTTGTGCTTTTGAGTATTTGATTGTAGATAGTAAATTACATTTTCTTCTATTAGGTTTATAGTTTTACTTTTCCTATTACACATTTATTCCATTTGGAATCTTTCAGCACAAAATAACTGTCCAGCTTATGGCAAGCCAATTTCCCCACACCACTCACTAAGCAATCTTCTTTCCCATTGCTCTGTGTACTACTCTGACTGCATGTAAGTACCCATATATAGATGGTACCATCGGTATATTGGGTGCCATCTGTCTATTTCATTCCTATGCCTGTCCTATACTGTTGTTATTACTACAGCTGAGAGAAAGTTTTACTATCTTCTTGGACTTAGCTATTTATGACACTGTATTCTTCCTTTAAAATTTTGGAATGGGGTCTTAAAAAATTGAGCTGCATTTTGATTGGAATTGCATTGAGTTTTTTATATTTATTTGGAAGGATTAACATATGTACCATATTAAACTGTCATTGAACATGGTGTATCCCTCCAATTACTCGTATTTTATGTATATTTTCTTACAGAGAAAAAAAATATTCCATGAAGGTTTTGTTAAATTTGTCGATACTTTTTGTTTTTGTTCTTATTGTGTATGCTATCCAATTTTTGATTATGTTTTTAGGTGATTTTTGACAGTGTGATGAAATATTATTGATTTTTTGTGTTTTTATCTTATTTATAATTGCCTATCCAAATTCTCTTAAAGTTGTAGTAGCTGGTTGTAAATTTTTTGTTACTTCTGTAAGGGACACATTATGTTTTTTAAAATGATAGCTGTGTATTTTTTTATTTAGTTATTTTTCACCTCTTTTTTTTTTTCTGGTCTTATAGCACAGACAAGGAACTTCCATGTCAGTTAAATGGTGCTGTAGACAGCAGAGCCTACATTCTTTGCCACTATGGAGTAAGTCTTAATGGCATTGACTCTCCTGCCTCTTTGAGAGTCTGCAGATGGAAGCTTACAGGACCACAAGTTGTTTCTTTCGCCCTTCATATTTATTTGTTTTTTTTTTTTCTTATGGAAGCTTACCATCTTCATTGAGAAAATGGATATCATTTAAATTTTATTTTTAAAACATTGACCTCTAAGCAGCACACTATATTTGCCAAGAAGCCAAGAGGAGGAAAGTATGAAGGAGATACAAGAAAGGGCAAAGGACAAGGGACAATTTTCTTGTCTCTAGAGAGCTATGTTTCCATATTCACTTGACCATCGACTTTGTCTAAGTCTCTGTTTTTTTTTTCTTTTTAAGGGAAAGTGGAATTCTGAGATTAAAAATATCTTTGGGTGAATTTGAATGATTAAACATCATTCATTCATTCAACATTTATGTATTGAGTGACAAGTGGCCAACATTGTGCTAAGCAAGGGATTTGATTTATTTCAAGTTAATGGGCACCTACAACCTTGAAATCTTAAATGAGGCAAATATGGCTTTGTGAAAGTGAGCCATGGGAAGGAGAAGAACTTTCAAAGAAGGCAGACCATACAGCAAATGTGCTGCCCAATGGCACCAATTTGATATGGGGTAGAAGTGATGAAAGTTTTTAATACTTTGGCTTTTTTTCTTCAGAGCTCACTCTAGTCAGGGGTAGGGGAGACACATAACAACACAGCATGGTTGATACCCAGCTAGAGATATGAGCGAGACACGGTGGACACACAGAGGAGAAGAGGGTTAGCTCTGACTAGAGAGAGGTAGGGATAGCCTTGCTGAGGAGTTGAGTCAAGTTAGGCCTTGAAGGGTGATAGGAGGCTTGGAGAACACTTGTGTGTATGGAATTATGGGATTACACTTTATCTTATTATTTTTGAGACAAGGTCTTACTCTGTCACCAAGTCTGGAGTGCAGCAGCACGATCATGGCTCACTGCAGCCTCAACCTCCTGGGCTCAAGCAATCCTCCTGCCTCAGCCTCCAGAGCAGCTGGGATTACAGGCAAATGCCACCATACTTGACATATTTAAAATTTGTTTTAAATTTTTAAATTAAAACAATTTTTTTTTTGTAGAGATGAAATCTCCCTGTGTCGCCCAGGCTGGTCTCAAACTTTTCAGTATATGCCTATACACAAAAACACACACTCACACACCTACTCCCTCCCCACATATGCACATATGACATGTATACAGGCAATAGGGCCAACTTAGAGTTCAGATGGGTGACTTTGTGAACAAGTGACTGGAAGGTAGAGCTAGCACAACTTGTCAAGGTCCTAATTGTGTTTTGGAAAATGAAGGCTGGGAAACATGACCTTGGCACCAAAATCTCACAAATCACCACGAAAGAACTTACTCATGTAACCAAATACTATCTGTTCCCCCAAAACCTATGGAAATAAAAAAATTAAAAAACAAACAAACAAACAAAACAGACTAGATGCTTGCCTCTTGACTCCCAACTTGAGGGTCGAGGAGCAGAGAGTGTGGTGGCGAGATTTGAGCCTAGGTCTTGTCCTACTTCTCGCTTCTTCTGCTGTAGGAAGAATGACTGTCTTCTGGAGAAGTCGGGAGTCACTATAAGGTGTCTGGGGGATTCTGAGAACTTCTGAGATGCAGGAGCTGTCTTGTGGCAAAGGGAGCCCCTCCTGATACAGACTGGCATTTCTGTGTCTGTTCAAGCAGTTCCAGAGAGATCCAGACATTGGTGGGTGCCTTGCTTGAAAAGAATTGCTTTCAGATGGGGTTGCTGACCTCCAGATTGCTATAAAACTTATCAGGATGCTGGTAGAAACCCCAAAGCACCTCAGTCTCTGGTTCAAACCTAGCTTCAGAGGACGAATCTATATTAAGTATACGAGTATGCGTAGAGCCAGGCTTTGATCACAATGGTCTGAGTTTGAAGCCCAATTGTCCCACCTATGGATGGATGACCACGAGCAAATAACTTAACTTTTCTGAACCTCTTTTCTCATCTGTAAAAAGGGCTAAGAGTACCTATGTTGTAGAGCTGTCAAGAGGATCAAATGAAGTACCTTGCATATTTCCTGAAACATGGCAAATGCTTAATAAATGATAGCTAGCTGGATGTCAAAAGAAAAAGCTGCAGAGAAAAGGTGGTGCTTGAAAGATGAATAGATGTTTGCTAGGCAGTTATGCTGGCAGGGCTTCCGAGTGGGAGGGAGCAGTTGAACAAAGGCCCCGAGGCGTGAAATAGCCTGACGTTTCAGGAAGCTATAAGTGGTTTGATTTGGCTGGAGCATAATGTAGGGGAGAAGAGGGACATGCATTGTTTGTGGCACACACATAGATGGTTAATTATAGATAGACTTAAGTGGTTCTCTAATTGCCTCGCGTATGTGTTTGGTCATCTGGAGAAGATAGCTATTTCTCTGTTGCTGGAGGTTCCTGTCTCATGGTCAGCTTGGTGGCTAGACCAGGCCAGGTGTCCTTGAGAAGGACTGTCTCTTCACATTCTGAGTTTAGCCATCAGCACAGTAAGCCGTGGCTGAAAGGAAGTTTAGTTTGGAGTATTCCACCTGTATGCCTGTCCCTGAGGCACTCCAGCCCACTCCCAGCCAGAGCCTTCTACTCTCTCTTTGCAAACTGGAGGCAGGTTGCAGTTTGGGGCATTGCTTGACCTCACTGCTTTTTCAGCCACTGCCCACCATCTAGTCCCAAGGCCAATATAACTAGTTTTGATTTTCTTTTGTAGCAACATTCCAATCCTAGTACCACTTCTGTATTTGGGTTCAGTCAGATAGGTGGAGCCACTGTGCATGTCATGGGAAAAGGGATTTACTATAAGAATTAGACATTACACAATTGCGAAAAACATTTGGAAAGTGAAGATTCATGTTATGGACTGAATTGTGGTCCCTCCTCGAATTCATATGTTGAAGTCCTAACCCCAGTACCTCAGAATCTGACTGTATTTGGAGACGGGGTCTTTAAAGAGGTAATTAAGGTCAAATAAGTCACTAAGATGGGCCTTAATCTGACTGATGTCTTTATAAGAAGAAAGTATCAGGACTGACATATGCAGAGGAGAATACAGCCATCTAGAACCAAGGTGAGAGGCCTCTGAAGAAACTAATGCTACTGATACTTTGATCATGAACTTCTAGGCTCCAGATCATGAGAAAACCAATTTCTTCTGTTTATGCTAACCAATCTGTGGTACTTTGTGCTGTCATCCCTAACAAACTAATGCAGTTTAAAGGGGAATTTGGAGAATCATAGAGTCACCATCCATCCTTCTCAAGCCCTGACAAGGATGGGCAAGTTGGAACTTGCAGGGAGAATTTGAGAAGTCAGGCAGGTCCAAATGTTGGAGTGGAAATGTGAGGTGGGATTCATGGAAAGGTATGTGGGAAGCTGTTGGATCTCTGCAGCTGCTATTTCTGTGGTAACCAGGCATCTGGGAGTGGGTGTGGAATCACTGTTGGTGATTAGAGCTAGAAAGGGGATGAGAACAAGTTGAAACTCATCAGGCACCTCTCTGTCTTTCTGTTACATTTCCGACTTCAAAGACTTTTAGAGAGAAACAGTTACTGCTTCACTTCCACTCCCCAAGTCTTGTGAAAGTTCTACTTTTAGCCAACTTGAACTTGGAGCCATAGAGAAAAGGAGATTCTGAGCTTTCAACTTGACCCAGTTGACAATAGAACGGTGAAGTTCATTAACCCTTTGCGATGCTCTGGAAAAGAGAGAGAGAGAGAGAGAGCTCCACTCTAAGATCTAACAGGTTGCATAAATACCCAAAACTATAATCCTCATCATTTACACATTAAAGGCTCTTAAAAATCTTGCTGAAAGAAACCCATTTAATTTTGATCAAGCTTTTCCCAAACGTCTTTGACTACTCAGCCTTCTTTCTCCTGAGCATAGCAATATTAACAACCTGAAAGCTTCAGAATGGATGTTGGCGACTGCTCCTTGATGGCAGCCCTGTCAATCAGTTATCCACTATGCTGTTCAACCCCCTTTATGTTCATGCCCCACCTCTTAGGTAGTAGTTCCTCCCTCAGAGGGATCTTTTACCCAAGAGTTCTCTTTTGCCTCCTCTTGCTAGCTAGCTTCTGTCCTACCTGAGGGCTGTACAGCCTCAACCCTAAACCTAAAGCCCACCCTATTCTCCCAGCAACCCACAGCATGTTGCATGAGACAGGGCAGAACAGTGATGGGCAGGTCAGGTGTGGTGGTATGTGTGGAGGTACTCTGGAAGAACATGGCCAGTGAGTTCCTGACTGCCTGCTCTTCAACACAATTTGTTTCTAAAAATTGTAATTTGTGTGATAGATCCACTTTCTGAACAAATTGGGTCAACTTTCTTGCTATCCCCATAATGGTGTCGTGCTTATCCCTTGCATGGAGAGATGGATGGTTCCTTGAGGTTTAGAGGGTTACGTAGAGTGGATACAGCAAGGGAATCTCGGATAGTTGGGAAAGGCCATTGGGAATGTGGCACACACGTGACTCTCATCCATCATTGTAGGTCCAAATTTCATACAATATGAAGCCTGATTGTTTTAGACAAATGATAGGGATTATTATTTGGATAACACTTTAAACAATAGGCCAGATGTTTCAAATCTGTTGTCTCAGGGTCCAGGCTATTGTGACGTTTACACTCTGTCCTACCAAGTCCTGCGGATCTGAACAAATACATTCTCCACTACTGAAGATGCCAGAAATACTGCCTGTCAGCCCAGACAGCAAACGGAACAGAGGTGGGCTTTGCCCTGTATATTGATGCTTGTGTTTTCTTTGTCAATCCAAACATTTGTTGAGGAATTTAAAGCTAAATTTGACCCAAATCCAACCAGGTCTTGGAATTGTAAAATAAAAACTAAAAGACAAACTTTTTTTTTTTTTTGAGACAGAGTCTTGTTGTTGCTATTTCCCAGGCTGGAGTGCAGTGGTGCAGTCTCAGCTCACTGTAACCTCCACCTCCTGTGTTCAAGCAATTCTCCCACCTCAACCTCCTGAGTAGTTTGGATGACAGACATGTGACACCATGCCCAGCTAATTTTTAGTAGGGATGGGATTTCACCAGGTTGGCCAGGCTGGCCTCAATCTCCTGACCTCAAGTGATCTGCCTGCTTGGACTTCTCAAAGTGCTGGACTTATAGATGTGAGCCACCATGCTCAGCCAAAAGACAAACATATTTCTAACAAACAAGATTGCAGCCATTGGTTAACTTGACAGGGCTTTAAATAGCTGTTATGGGGAAAGCACTGAGAAGTCTAAAAAGAGTGCATTCCATTTCTTGCCTTCTGCACCCCCACTCCCAGGGGTCAGTGGGCAGAGGAGCTATAATTACACCTCAAGTGGTTTTAATGACATAGGAGAGAATTCTGACGCCTTAGGTTGGAATAAAAGCAGGCGCCTATCTTCAGTTGGGCATAGTTCACAAATCTCTCAGCTTTCTTCAGATAAAAACAGTCTTGAGAATTCCTGAGAGACAAGATTCCCTAGAGGGGGCCAAGAAACGGAAATAGATGCATTTATTTTAAGCAGCTCATAACTCTGGTCTTCAAGGCCACCTCTTCTCTACCATTTAACTCTGTGTAAATTAGGGCTTTGAAGAACTGGAGGTATTTTAGATCACTTTCCGTAATCCTGGGGAAAACTGCTCTGTGGATGAACATTTTCAGTTTATTCCTGAGGAGCCAGTTTTCTCAGAAATGCTCTGTGTGTGTGTGTGTGTGTGTGTGTGTTTTCGCAGAGGAGGGTGTCTAAGTGGTCACCCTGGCTCAAAATCACACCTCCAGCTTTCTCATTTTCCTGGCTCTCCTGCTGTGGGGATGATCAGGAAAGCCAGTCACCTTAGGGACTCCAGTGAAGAGGTGGAAGAGGAGAACATTGTGAAGCTACGTTTCTAGCCTCTGATTCCCTCCCTGAGGCCAGTTCCGTCTGGAGCACAAACACTGGCCAAGTGGATGCATTTTCCCAAGAACCAGCAGAGGGAGCTTGGAATGGAAGCCAAGAGCCTCCAAGGGCCTCAAATGGGAGCGTAAGCAATTCTGATTTCCATCTGTTTCTCTATGTTTATGACACCAAACAAATAACAAAGGACCCCTTCTTGAAGTTGTAGGTGGATTTATGCTCCTCAGTTGATCAGAGGCACCTGTTCCCTACTTTGGGCAGCCAGCTTCCTGCAGAGAACCACAGCCTTAATGAGGGGCAATCTGCTACCTTACCTCCTTGCTGTGAGACTCCCGTGTCCAAACCCCATGTGTAGAAAGCCTTGGGGGAGTGGGAGCAGCTGCTCCCACAGTGAGGACACCTAGTGTGCTGTCAAGACCAGACAACTGGGGAATAAGATGGCCTCTCAATAAGTCTGTTCTGGTAGAAATATTTTCCAGGACCAACTGAACAGGGCCAGGTGAGAAAGGCTCAGACCCTCATGGGAAGGGATGACAACTTAGCTAACAGGATGGGCTTCCTGGCCTTTGAGGGTAGATCAACACACAGGGAGAAGTTCAAGAAAACTTTCAGGACAGAGCTTTATTGCTACTTATTTCATTTTTATTTGAGGTGTAATGCATACCATAAAAGGTATACAATGCACAAATCTTGAGCTACAGCTTGATGACTATAGTCATGCGTCATTAATGACAGGAATACGTTCTGAGAAATGCATTGACAGGCAAATTTGTTGTTGCATGAACATCACAGAGTGTCCTTATACAAACCTAGATGGTGGAGCCTACTACACACCTAAGCTGTATAATATAGCTTGTTGCTCCTAGGCTACAAACCTGTACAGCATGGTATTGTATTGAATACTGTAGGCAACTGTAACACAATGGTAAGTATCTGTGTATCTATGCATATCCAAACATAGAAAAGGTGATGTATTACACTATGACATTACAATGGTACTACATCAGTAGGTGATAGAAAATTATCAATTTCATTACAATCCTATGGGATCACTGTTGTATATGTGATCAGTTGTTGACCATAATGTAATTCTGTGATGTGTGTGTGTGTGTGTTTACCTATGTAGACACCCATGTGACACCATACAGATCAAAATATTGGGCATTTCCAGCACTCTCGAAGTTTTCTTTGTGCCACTTCCCAGTGAGCACCAACTCTCCCAAGATAATCACCATTTTCACTTCTTTCACCATTGATAAGTTTTGCCAGTTGTTGAACTCATATATTATGCTCATTTTTGTGCCTAATTTCTTTACCCCAATATGATGTCTGTATGGTTTATCCATGTTGTGTTGGACACTAGTAGTTAATTCTGTCTTAATGGTGGGTAGTATTCCATTCCATGAATATACTACAATTTGTTTATCCATTCACCTAATGATGGACATTTTGATTGTTAACAATTTTTGGCTATTATAAATGAAGCTCTATGAACATACATTCTTTTTTTTAAATTATACTTTAAGTTCTGGGATACATGTGCAGAATGTGCAGGCTTGTTATGTAGGTATATATGTGCCATGGTGATTTGCTGCATCCGTCAACCTGTCATCTACATTAGGTACTTCTCTCAATGCTATTCCTCCCCCACCCCCACCCCCTGAACATACATTCTTATACAAGTATTTGTGAGGACATATGCACTCATTTCTGTTGGGTATATATCGAGAAATGGAAACACTGGTTACAGGGTACATTTATGTTTAGCTTTAGTCAATACTGCCTAACAGTTTTGTAAAGTGTTGAGCCAATTTCCACTCCTGCCAGCAATGAGGGGAATCATACTGGAGAGCTTTTAAACCAAAATAGTTGCAGCCACACCTCTAGCCTGACGCCATACTGTTTTTCTGGTTCTTCTGTAGGATCCATTCGGGACAACACGCTTCTTTGGCTATGTCTAGAGTCATGAATAGGGGGCTATCTGAGCAGGACTTAGAGTATAGTCTGAATTTAAGGCTGAAGTGAGTCCTTGGTCAGTGATAGGAATCCGTCTGTGGTTAAGGAAAGAACAAGACCACCTTCTGATCCTTTTTGCAATGGTTAGTGCTCTTCACTTGTGATGTTGATTATGACGGTGGCAGTGGATACCACTTACTGAGCTCTTAGCGTGGGCCACTGTCTCCTTCAGTCCTCACAATAATCAGATGTGGTAGATAATATTATTATTATTTAGAAATGGAAAAAAACCAGGGCTCAGCAAGGTTAGATAGCACACTCCAGGCATGCAGCTGGGAGGTGGAAGGGTTGAGATTCATATTCTCAGCTATAAAACTCTTACTTTTCTTTCCTTTAGTAATGTTACTTATTCTTTGAAAACAGATATTGGGCACAAATTCAAAAGGATACAAATAGGGAACACAAAGAAGAGCAAGTTATTCTTCCAGCTCCTCCTCTACCCATTTCTTCTTCCCAGAGTCAACCACCATTAACAGCCTCTTGTGTGTGCTTCCAGAGACGTTCTGTGCATTTACAAACATAGACAGAGATTTAGAATGGTATTTTTTCCCCGACTCACTGTCCTGAAACTTTCTGTCTTCATTTAACAAAATATGTCAGATAGCTTTTCATTTTGGTATACAAAATGACCTCTTTTTCACAGCTGCGCTAATTTATTTAAGCGTTCCTCTTTTGATGAACATTTAGGTTGTTTCTGATTCTTTGTTATTGTGAACCTGCTGCCACAAATATCTTTGTATGTATGCCACATTTCACATGTCAAGTATATTCATTCGATAAGTATTTAGAAGTAGAATTGCTGAGTCAAAGAGTGTGTGTATCTCATCTTCCATAAATATTGCCAACCTGCCCTCCAAATGGCAAAACCAGTGGATTAGGCTCAGAAAGTCCAGGAGATATCAGATCTCAGCAAATTTAAGTACTCATCATCACTCTGTTAAGAGGCTTGGCACCCATGTTTTCTGAATGTGTGAATGAAAGAACCCTTCCTCTTAGCAAACACTGCAGGCCTCCCTGCATGCTTCTCGCATCACCGCTATTCCTTAACTTCTCTCTGATGGTTTTGCCCTTGTGATGTTTTCTCCCAGGTTAGACAGAATGATCTGAGGACAGGAACTTATTTTCCACCTTTGTCCATTACATTTCAGCTTGACAGTGTGAGGCTGAGGTTTCTAGGTGAGTGTGTGACTGTTACTGAATTATCACTATGTAAAAAGACAATTTTATCAGGCATTTGGTGTTTTTTCTACTCACCACTCAAACTTCTTAAATTCTTCCAGACCAGGGGCAGGGTTAGTCTCAAAGGCAATGTTAGGAGTGAGCCCTGAGGGAGGAACCATCTGTAGATAAGAATAAATTGAGCCACTCATAGTGGAATTTCAGGCACTGTATTGAGTATACCTCAGAGGCACTTGGGGTGTGGGGGCTTCTCAAACCTCACCTGCAAATGGTTTTCTATATGGGTGGTTTCATTTCATCCCCTTTTCCGTCATGAACCCCTAAATAAAGCAGGCTGCAGGTGGAAGAGATGCCTCCTTTTCCAGGACAAAAGGCTCCTGCCAACCGCGGTCCTCATTTACATTTTGTTGACTTATTAAAGTGAGATCCAAATGTTTCATTGCTCTCAATTACATTTATTAATGGAAGCTAATAGCCTCTGAGGGTGAAGCTTATTGGAACATATGGTCAACCTTCCATCTCTGAGAGCCTGGGGCAGAAGAGCACAGGGAAGCAGTGCACTGGGATTTTAATAACCATTTGGTTTCCCCTCCCCCAAATAATTACATAAAAAGAGCTTTTCTTCTAACCTTATGAGGGAGAATTTGCCAGTAAATCAGAAAAAAAATCAAGGGAAATCTAGAAGATATATTCAAATCATAGTAATAATGTCTGCAGACATAAACTTCAGAGATTTAACTTTGCTTTGTTCTCAAACTGTCTTCCTTCAACTTTGCTGTATTTCTCAGTAGTTTTGATACTTGGTTAGACAAGGGTTGTGGATATTGAGATCCATAAAAGGCCCCATCATTGCCTGGTTCACAGATGAGGAAACTGAGTGTAAGAAACGGAAGGAACATGCCCAGGGTCACTATGACAAGAAGGTAAAGTGAGAGTGAGGTTGATGGATTCGGGTAGCTAGGGCCTTTTTGGGAGGAGATGAGTTTGGGCTTTGATTTGAAGACAGCTAGAATTTGGCTGTGTGAAGAGTAGGGGGAAGGTGCTGAAGTAGAGACACTGATGTGAAAAGGTTTGAAAAGATGTGAGCTTGTGTCAGGATATTTGTGTTGGGGATAGAAGAAAGAACACATAAGGATTTTGAATGAAGAAGCTAGAGGCCAAGAGAAATGATGGTATTCTGATGATGAGGTGGAGAAGAGCCAACATTCATTGACTCCTTCATAATAACCTCATGAGCAGAATTTCTCAACCTTGGCACTGTTGATGGTTGGGGCTGGATACTTCTTTGTTGTGGGAGTTGTCCTGTGCATGGTAGGATGTTAGCCGCATCCCCGGGCTTCTATCTAGTAGCCAATGCCATTCTCTTCCTAATCTTGGCAACCAAAAATGTCTCCAGACAATGCCAAATGTCCCCAGCTGGGAACCATTACCCCATAAAGTAGGTGTATTATAATCCCCTCCCTACAAGTAAGGGAACTGAGTCTCAGGAACTTCCCCAGTGTCCCTCAGCTAAAAAATGTTGCAACTAGGTTTCGAACCAGAGTAGTCTGTAGAACCTGCATTCTTCACCAGGGTGAGGCTGGATAAATAGGTAATAGAAAATTAATTACAGCTAGGAAGTAAGGAGTAAAGGCTGCTGAAGGCAGTCCTCCATCAGTGCTCATAGAATGGGATGGGTAGCAGGGCAGACAGAGCCCAGCACAATAGGAAGTGGAAACTGGTTAACTACAATTCTCTGAGGCCAATGACTCTCTGAATATTAAAAAGTCAAAGATGGAAAACATTTATCTTGCCATAAAGCTAGGCTCCCAGGCTCCAGGGGATCAGTTATGGATATGCTGCGATATTTCAGAAGTGATTACCCAGCATGCTTTGGATTAAAATGCATTTTGTGGTTAAAAAGTTGATAGGCTAAAAAAAAAAAAAAATTCTAAATCTAGAGATGGTGTTTGCTTCTCCCGAAATCTAATTCATGCCTCACACTGCCACTATAAAATCTATTGATCTGTCAGTTTGTCTCACATTGGAATAATGTAAAGTAAATTTATAAACTCTAACACCAGGTGAATCATCAGTTAAAAAACATATTGCTTCCCAAGGCATCTTCCCTGCCTTTTCCATCTGGTTTCATGTTGCTGGTTACCATTCATTTATTTATTTAACAAATATGATCTTGTGAATTGAATGATATTAAATTTGGACCTGGGGATATATAGTTGAGATACAGACTCTGCCCTCTAAGAACTCACAGTCTGCTAATCTGTCTAGGGCAAGCATAGGCATCATAGGACAGTCTCAAGAGGAGATGACAGGACTAGGGCATAGGAAAAGTGTGAGGCACTCCAGGTAGTGGACAGAGTATATGAAAAGGCCTGGAGGCATGGCAGCTTGGAGTTTTGGAGGAATTGCATGTCATTTAACATGGCTTCAAGGGAGAGTGTAGGTAAGGACACAGCTTGGATTGCAGCCAAGTTGCATCCCACAGGGCCCTCTTTTCTTTCCCTTCTGGACTTTGTTTCTGTTTTGTGGATCCCCAGTTCGCCACCTAGCATTTTGCCACTTTTCAAGTGTCAATTTACCTCTCCAGAAAGCCTTTCTTACTGCCTGTTCCCTGCCCCCACTTTGACTTTTCATGACTCTCAGGGTTCATACCCTTATTTTGGTAGTCATCCATTTTTATCAATAGTTGAGGTGCTTTGAAGGCAGGAGTTGTGTCTTATAGTTCTCTGGTTTCCTAGCAGAACTTTAAGAAATGGCTGGTACTCAACAAACATTTCATTGCTCATTTCTTCTGAAATATCAGATCATCACCTTGAAGATCTGGTGTTGTTCATTCTGGGCAAATTTGACTGAATTTCTACCTCTGTCTCTGCATGGCATCACTTAGCACTCTTTCCTGGGTTTACTCCCACTTCGTTGGTTGGTGCTTCTTAGTATCTTGTGAGACTTCCTCTGCATCTGTAAGCTCTGGTGTTCCCTAGGTTCTGATTTGGTATCCGATATCTTTACAGTCTACACTGCCTGGCCAATGTTTTTGTTTAATGTTTTTAATTATCATAAACTTGCAGACAACTCTCAGTCCAGCCAAGAAATATTCCTGTATCCTAGACCTATTTCCACCAGGACTGCCCCTACTCTGGGGCCTCCAGTAGAATTCCTCATTCTTACTATCTCCTCTCTTAAGCCTACTCTTCCTCATTCTGTATTATATGGCCTGGTGAATGGCACCAATGTTATTTCAGATGCCAATTCAGAAATCTAGGCAACCTTCAAGAGTTCTTTATTTCTGTCCAACCAGACACCAAGCCCAGTAGAGTCTCCCATTAAATTATTTCTAGAATCTGTGCCTTCTTCTCCAACTGTCATTACTATTAGTTCAGAATTTATTTTATTTTTATTATTACTATTTTTGAGACCGAGTCTTCCTCTGTTGCCCAGGTTGGAGTGCAGTGGCATGATCTCGGGTCACTGCAACCTCTGCCTGCCAGGTTCCAGTGACTCTCTTGCCTTAGTCTCCTCATTAGCTGGGATTACAGGCATGCACTACCATGCCCGGCTAATTTTTGTACTTTTAGTAGAGATGGGGTTTCCCCATGTTAACGAGGCTAGTCTTGAACTCCTGATCTCAGGTGATCCACCCACCTTGGCCTCCCAAAGTACTGGGATTACAGGCGTGAGCCACTGCACCAGGCCAGAATTTATTCTTTCTTGCTGAGATTACCTGTCCTTAGCTGCTCTTCCTGTCTCAAAGAGAGTCTCACTACCATTCTAAAAACCAAGACTGATCGTACCATTCTTTTATTTAAATTCTTTAGGCAAAATTTAGGGATAATATTTAAAATCCTCAGGTGAAATCTCAAGATGCTCCATAAACTCACTTCTACAACTTTTTCCAGAAAATTACTTCATGACAGAGACCATGGAATACAGGGACTCCACAGAGTTTGGTAAATGATTAAGTGTTTTGACTGTCTGAATGTGGTGTGAGTGTGGTTTTAGTTTGGGGTTGGATAACGTGACCTCACACTCAACATAATCTCTGGGACCTGTTGTTCAGATTAACAGGGTCTGACCTGAGACCTCTCTGCATGTTCTGGCACCTCATTTTCTGGTCCAGAGAAGGTAAATTCCCTGTTCTGTCATTAGGCTATTGCCAAATGTCCTGCCTTATCAATCGAGATACGCTAGAAATGAGGGTTCTTCAAAGGAGAGCTGGTATTCGTTTTACCGACAGGCTTTGCTAATTCCATAAAAAGAGGACTTCGAGCTCTAATCTAGTATATTTGTGAGGAAATCAGAACCTAAGATATTTTTATTTTGTAGGAGTAAATCTGTCCAATCTTTCTGCATTACTTGTTACTTTCCTAGCAGTAACAATATCCTGTGTATTAATGCTTTCCTGTTATAGACTGCTTTCTCGTGCAGTATCTCATTTTTATTTTTGACCTGTACAAAGTTGGAGTGGCAGATATTGCTGTCTGAGAAGCAAAAGTGGGATTTGGACTAGAGTTCAGTGGACTCCCAGTTCAGTGCTCATTAGACAATGGCCACAGTGTTGTCTTTGGAAAACAACCCATCTTTGAAACACTGTCGTTTCCAAAGTGGTCTCATGTATTTTTTCTAGTTTATTTTATTTAAGGAAAATGTTTCCCATTCTGTTTTTATCTCTGATTTCTGTCTTACTTTCGACACTGGTGAGATAATTGCAGAAGATAGTAGTAAGATTTTCTCTCTGTTTTAGCATTTCCCGAGGACCAACCAGAGAAACTGCTACTCTGGGCACTGGTATTTTATTACCTTGGATAGTACCCTAATCCAAGGTACACCACTTGAGACTCAACTCTTTGTCTTTGAATTCTTAGCTGGGTTTCAGTCACACAAAATGAAAAGGTTTTAGAGACATGCTGTACAACAATGTGCATATTGTTAACAATACCGTATTGTATACTTAAAAATTTGTTAAGAGGGTACACTTCATGTTACATATTTTTTACCAGACTAAAAAGATTCTTGCCTGAGTACTTAAAGGTATTTCTGCTGTGTTTTGGGGCCAAAAATTAATTGCAGCCCAGAGAACAGGAACAGGCAACTCCACTACTGTGGAAGACAGTCTCGCACTCTCCCATGACAAAAGCGAGTTCTCTTGGAGGGCTTACAAAGCAAGAGACGGACTGCCCTGATGGTGGACATATCTGACCACATGGGATCTGAGTTCCTAGGGCTTTGATGGGCAGGCGTCACCACACAACGGTGAGGAAAGCAGTGCTTGGTGTACATAGCCATGGAGAACGCCAGTCATTGCTCCTTTACTCAGGGAACTCAGTCCACCTGGAATGCTTTCTCTTCAGCTCTGCTTACTGAACCTGTACTCTTCAGAACTCAGTTGTGACGTCACTTTCTCTAGGAAATCTTTTGTTTTTCAACTCAGACTGAATTGTTCATGCCTAGGGGCTTCCATAGCACTCTGTACCCTTTTTGGTTATGTCTCTTAGAAAGAGGCAGTGTAGCATAGGGTCAAAAATCCAGATGCCGCAACTATACGGCTGGGTTTGAATCCTTACTCTACCACTCACTAGCTGTATGATCTTGGGTAAGTTTGTTCATCTCCCTACTCCTTTATGACATGAGAATGAGGATGACGGTGATAATGATGACAATGATAGCACCTATCACACAGTATTGTTGCAATGAACAACATATGGTGAGTGCCCTGTGATGGCCATTACTATGGTTAGCCCAGTTTGGCCATGGTTGGACTTACTTATTTGAATCCTACTGCACTGAGGGTTATTATCAGTTTTAGTAGGTATTTGTTGAGTTCCAGACTTTACATAATAGGTGCTCAATAGGCATTTGTTGAATTGCTTGTTGAATTGAAATTAATCAAGATGTACATAGGAAAAACAGCATTGAATCAGACAACCAACGAATGAGAATTTTGTTAAGTGCTGACCAAGAAACTAGCCTGTGCAAAGATTTAAAGGCCTTAGTATAGTACAAAACGTAGCAGTCTCCATTATATAATATTGTTGTTTATTGTAATTATAACTACTAAATTCCTTTAAGCTAGTACCAAATTCAACAGTCCAGCACAGAGCAGGATACTTAGTGGACAATTTAACAAATGTCTAGCAAGTCAAATTTTCTTCCTGAGTTTAAATGACAAGGATCAGTTTACAAAAAACATAAATCACCCAAACTCTTTCAGGAATTGGTTCCCTGTGGCAGGTGATGACAGCCCATCACATCATGTGCCATTCACTGAGCAGCCAAGGACACACTTCAAAACCCGGTGTCTCCCATTGAATTCATTTTGACTTTTTATTTTGAAATAATTATAGGTTCATAGGAATATGCAAAGGCAGGACAGAGAAGTCCTGTGTCCCCTTTCCTCAATTCCTTCAATGGTTACATCTTATGTAACTGTAGTAAAATGTAGAAACCAAAAGATTGACATTAGGACAATGTATGTGTGTAGTTTTCCCTTTGAATTTTCATTTTGCATTTCTGTGAGAAAGCAGGGAAAATGGCTTCAATGAAGATAGTTCAAAGGCCACTTCCCAGAGAGACACTGACCTGAGATCCACTGGAGTGGGGGTAACTCAGTCCCTCGCAGCCACAAGAGGCCCCTGCAGAGATGTGCGAGGGAGCTTGCAGATTGTCCAGGCCCTCCACCACCAGGCAGATGTAGAGGAAGAAGGGCATTTTGGACCTTCAGATTTATGTGTGGGTTTCACTAACCCCTACTCTGTTTACTTTTCTTCTTACTTGGAGATTACTCATGCTCCAGGACATCATTCTTCAGTGAATCACCAATCCAAGGCTGAGCTTGGTGCCTTCTGCTAGGCTCACATAACTGTATTCCAAGGGTCCAATCCACATTTATGAGAAGGAACAAAGGTAGAGACAAGTGCAGCTGAGACACCCACCACATAGCTCTGTTTATGAAGCTGCAAATAACCCGCTTACTGAGGTGTCGGCAGTGGTATTTTATAGGGGTTTAGAACACCTCATAAAGGCCTTTTATTCAGCATGCTTAATTTTAAATAGGTCCTTAAATTGTAGGGCATCTAAATACCAGTGTTCTTTGAATATTTATGTGCTTTCTTCAAGGAGAAAGATAGCAGAAATGGCCAAGACAGGGTGAAAGACTAGGCAACAATTTCCAGCTGCATCAAACAGAATGGTTTGGGAATAATGGGAGGGAGGCTTCTCTCTTATTAGCAGGGCTGGGAGAGGGATGTGGCAATTAAGAGTTCTCTGGCATCTGTGTGCTGAGATTTGGGTGGACAAACCTCATCCTGCAAATAGCATGGTAGCTAGTGTGCGAGCAGGCCACCCCACAGAACAGGTATATGGGTTACCACCAAAGAGTGAGCATGTTTGAGGGCCTACTATGTGCCAGACTCCTTTCAGAACTTAATTTGATCCTCACTGCAACCAAATCAGACAAATTCTTTGTCACTCCAGAGAGGACAAAAGTGAGGATCAATAAGGTAATCAACGGGTTCAAAGACTTAGGGCTAGTAAGCAGTGGACCCAGAATTTAATTTCTGTTTGCCCTTGGGGATTTGCTCCCCAAGCTTCTCCATTGTAAAATGAAGATGAATAGTAAAGCAACAACCTGGGTGACAATCAAATGAGATCATCACCATAAATATATCCCAGTGCCAAATATATAGTGCTTGATCAATGCTAACATCCATCATCGTATTTTTATTAAAAAGCACTTGCAGAATACTTACTATATGCTAGACTCTCTTCCAACCACTTGACAAGTCTTAACTTGTTTGATCATCAGAACAACCTTAAGAGGTGAGATCTTTATCATCTTACAGATGGGAAGTGGAGGTACAGAGAGGTTAACTGAGTTGTCCAAGGTCACACAGCGAGGCAGTGACCCAGCTGGGGCTCAACTCCAGGCAATCTGGCTCCACAGCCTCCGCTCTGAAACACTATTCTGTGTTGCCTCTGTTAGGTTTCCTCTCTGTGGGATCACTGTGAGTATTGACGGTCTACAAACACTGCTGGGTCTAGACCAGGGGTTCTCACAGATGAGTATGCATTGGTATCATCTGGAGGGTTATTATGATATAGATTGCTGGGCCCTGCCCTAGAGGTTGTGGTTTGGTGGGTGTAGGGTGACCTAAGAATGTGAATTTCTAGCAAGTTTCCCAGTGCTGCTGGTGCTGCTTGTCTGGGACCACACTTGGAGAGCTACAGGTACAGAGCACAGGCCAGGCTTGCCCTCTCCTACATCCAGTCAGGATGAGCTGTCATAGTCTCTCTCAGCTCTCTGCCCATTCATGCCTTTGCAGGACTCATACTGAAGTTGGGTTCCACTTCCTCCTTAGTGTTTGTCTGATAACTTCTGTTTCCCATTTCTTCTTGATTCTATAGTCAGTGCTGTGGTTTGGATATGGTTTGGCCCCACCAAAATTCATGAGAGATTTAATTGTCAATTTAATAGTATTGGGAGGAGGTGGTTTTAAGAGGTGATTAGATCACCAAAATGGATTAATCTCTTTCTCAGAGGCTGGGATAGTTCCCATGGGAATAGATTGGTTCTCGTGGGAGTGGGTTGTTATCAGCGAGTTTGCCTCTCAAGTTTGGTCTCTCCCCTGCACTCTCCTGGCCATCCCCTTTTCCACCATGTCGTGATATGGAACAAGGCTCTCACCAAAAGCTCACCAGAGGCCGGGGCCATGCTGCTTAGACTTTTAGGCCTCCAGAATTGTGAGCCAAATAAACCTCTTTTTAAAATAAATTACCCAGTCCAAGTATTCTGTTATAACAACACAAAACAGATCAAGATAGTCAATGACACTCTATTTAGCCCAGGGCCAGCTCTGTGGGCACAGAACCAGGCCCTGTGTTCTGAGGGGTGGTTTAATGCTCCCGGATTTAGTCTTAAAATTTGTGATAACTCATCTCTGAATTTGTGTTTTATAAGTGAAGCCTGGTAGGACAATGGAACATGCTCCCAAGGCTGAGCGTTGGCTCACACATGGTCCCACCTCCTGCTATCTTTAGGTTTCGCCAGAATGGGTTCTCAGCTGCCTGCTGCCACTCCCAAGCATCCTGGGCCTTGCCTGCCCTTCTCCTTCCCCTCCCTGCCCTATACTGCTAAGGGCAGTGACCAGGCTGCATTGCTTGGAGGAGGCCCATGGTCTTCTGTCACCCTCTTCCCCTAGCTGTGCCTAGGTGTGGGTACAGGGAGAGTCAGGATCCAGTGGGTGCCCCATGGCATCTCAGGGTGGGACAGTGTGGAAGCTACTCTCACTCTGGCCAGCAGTGCCATAGCACACTCAATGGAGGCTTATAAAGACCTCTCATTCACCTTCACTCCTGGTGGGGAGGTGCAGCAGTTTGGAGCTGGCCTGACCACTGTGAGTTGAGGCAGCAGGTCTGTGGGAAGAGGTGATTGATTTCCTCATCCTTGGCATTTTCATTTTGTTCTGGACCCTGAAAACTATGTAGCTTTCCCAATCCAACCCTTAGCTGGGCTGTCCTGCACTGTAGCCATGGGCCCTGTACTTCTGCAGCGTTCAGAAATGAGTGTGGCATCTTCCACCTTCTGGACTCTTCCACAAAAGTCAGTCCATAGGAGTTAATATTTAGATACGGTGTTTGATATAGTGAAGTGTGCTCAGCTTGGAAAGGTGCACATCGCAGCCATATGACACTCAGTTACGTGGCCACCTCTATCTAACTGCATCTCCAGTAGTGTGCTGGCACACAGTAGGTGATCTGTTTGTTGGTGCTTGGAGTTTGATCCTTTTAATCTGAGATACTTGAGGTGTAGTCGTGAAGGTGGGAAATGACTTATCTGGACTCTATGATTATTTCTCCTGTTATGTGCTTTTTATTTACAGTATAGGAATAAGAACATAAATAAGTCACAGTGAAGTTCCCAACTGTAGACCATCTGGGAAAGAATTCAGTGAGGGATCCTCACTTTGGCCCATGTCCTCATACATTCATTTATTTAGCACACCTTTACTGAAGGGTGATGAGGTTTAAGAACAGGGCATATGGAGAAAATAGGGCAAAATCCCTCCTTCCAGAAGTTCATACAACAATGAGGAGGAGACCTGTAATCCCAGCATTTTGGGAGGCTGAAGCACATGGATCCTTCAGGTCAGGAGTTCGAGATCAGCCTGGCCAACATGGTAAAACCCTGTCTCACTAAAAATACAAAAATTAGCAGGGTGTGGCAGTGGGCACCTGTAATCCCAGCTACTCAGGGGGCTGAGGCAGGACAATAGCTGGAACCCGGGAGGCAGAGGTTGCGGTGAGCCAAGGATGTGCCATTGCACTCCAGCCTGGGCAACAAGAGTGAAACTCTGTCTCAAAACAAAACAAAAACAAAAACAAAACCAGTGGGGAGGGAGATGAGAACATAAACACAGACAACTAGTGCACAGTATTGCTAACTGCTCTAATAAGGACGAGGAGAGCAGGGAGATGGTGTGACTCATTCAGCCACGTGTCTGCCATCCTCTTTTTCTCTCTGTAAAAATGACACATCTTACCAGGGGAATCCCTGTGTGCAAATTATCTTAAGAGAAAATGAGAAAGTGCTTCCCTGGATCAGGCACACTCGGTAACCAGGGTTTTCATAGCATCAGCAGTCTCATCCAACTCTTGAGTTATTCCATAGTTTCTCTCTTTCCCATGATAGATGAACAAGAAAGAACATCATTAGTAGCTTGTTTTCCCATATGTTAAGGAGAGTAACAAGCATGTCCTTTCCCTTGAATTAAAGACGATGGCACCAGTAGAAGACCATGAAGGGCATTTTGCCTCCAGGTAAAGGAGACAGAGAGAAGGGTTATAGATCTCCTCTTCATGAGAAGGTAAAGCCTCATTCAGGTAGGCATTTGTGAGGAAGCCAGGGAACTCCACCCTGGATTCTTTCATAAAAGTCACTTCATATGAGTCAATATTTAAGTATGGTGTTTGTTAGAGTAAAGTGTGCTCCATTTGGAAATGTGGATATCACAGCCACATGACACTCAGTCACATGGCTACCCCTCACTGCAAAAGAGAGCAGGATACATGGTCTAGTTGTGTGCCCAGAAGCAATCATCAGCCAGACTCTGCTGCAGGTGTCATATGTCATATGAGGTTAGCACACATATTGTGCAGGAAAACTGTCCAAGAGAAAATTGATAGCCTCTTGAGTGTAAATCCTGGAAACTCAAAAAGCATGCCAGGTATTGTGGTGATGAAAGAAGGATGTGTCACTCTCGGAAGAATGAGTTTTAGCTCTTGTCATCCTTTGCATTTACTAAGACTTAGGCTATCTTTGTCACCCATTAATTAGCTCATTTAAAAACATTGTACTGGATGCTTGCAGGTTTGTCAGAGCTTCCTATAAGTGCCACGAATGAGTCCTCCCTTAACTTGGGGCATGCCTGATCCAGTGGGGAGATAGAGAGTAAGTGCTAGAATGGTAAGTGCACTATTTCGGGTGCTCTGCTGGAAGTCGGCCTGGAGGAGGTGTGGGGGGAGACAGAGAGAGAGGCTTTTGGCAGAGTATAGCGGGATCAGGAGAGACCTTGGAGAAGAGGGGAAGTATGAACTGAATCCTCAGAAGTGAGAATACAGCATAGAAGCATGAAGTGTTTAAGAGCATTGAGTTTGCCATGAAAGAGATCTCAGGTCAAAATCCCAGCTAGCCACTGACTAACTGCGTCACCATGGACATTACTCAGCTTTTCTAAACTGCAGTTTCTTCATCTGTAGAATGGGTACAACAAAGCAGTCTTTGCAGTAATGTAATAACCTGGTATCAAATGTGATAATTCTTTGTGTGGGGCAGAGCAGGAAAGGCATTCCAGGTGCAGGGAGTGGCAAGAGCACAGGTGAGCAATGGTGAAATGGCTGGGGCATGGTAAACTGGTTGGAGAGTTGGGTGCAGAGACAAGCACAAGGGCAGGGGTAGAAGGCAGTGAAGCAGGAAGGAGGGTGCTCTTGACAGACCCTGCAGAACGAGGTGGTCTTTAAAAGGTTTTGAGCAAGGGAGTAGCAGAGCCACATGAAACAATGCCACCTATGTGTGCTGAAAAGTCCCTAAAACCACCCCCCCTTTGGGACCCCATCTCCTGATAACTGGAGTTGCAGAGAGAGTCTGAGGTAAGGGGAAACGTTGACTCTTTTATTCTCTGCTGTTGACTTTTCATGTCCCATTCTCTGGGAGGCGCATGGCATTCCCATCTTCACATCCCTGGAAGGGCAAATGGCACCACAGCAATTACATATATGCCAGGGAAACCCTTCAGTGAAACCATCTAGTTAGAAGTGTGCCAAGAGCTGGCACAGAGAGAGAAGTCAGGCCAAGTTCACTATACTAACTTCAAAACAAACAGAGGATATGGGCTCAGCAAATGGCACGGGGAAATATCAACATACATAAACAGGAAGGCATAGGAGCCATATGTTGGCTGCTCTCCACCCACAGAGCTTCTCCACATACAACCCTTCATCCTGCACTGTCTGAGGATGACTGGCAGAGAAGTGAATGCACAGATTAGACATGAGCAGATACATCAGTTGCACAGTGATGGCCATCCGAGTGTCTTCATCTCTGCTGTCTTGGGTGATGGTGCACAAGGCATCCTACTGACCCTCACGGACTCCTCTCTTGAGAATCTTAGGGCCTTGAGAGTACTGACCCAGAGATCAGAAATTTTGTATTTAAGAGTTAGTTCTGCCCTTGCTTGCAGGAAAACCTTGGCAGTTAATTCCTTTGGCTGTAAAGTGGAGATGATGATAACTACTCCACAAGCAAGTAGGAATCATTGATTCTTTCAGCATATATCTCCTAAGCCCTTACTCTGGTTCAGACTATGTGCTGGGCCCAGGAGACAGGGAGGTAAATAAGACAGGGCCTCAAGGAACTCCCAGTCTAGCTGGAAAGTCATCTGTATAAACAGGTGTTCAGACCTAGGGCACATGGCAGCCAGCAGTGGTGTCTAACTTGAGAAGAAAGCTTCCTGGAGGGTCTCCGTTTCTATGTGAAGCAGGAGACAGGATCATGCACTGAGAACAAGGGGCATGAGGAGGTGGTAGAAATGTCAAGAACATGGTAAGGGTGTGAAATGGTTGACAAGGGGAATATGAGAAGCAATTGAACAGGGATTGCCAAGTGGTGGCTAAGAGGCTCCTTGTGACAACTGAAGGAAACTGTGTATAAAAGTAAGTGATAAATTGCTTAGGGCAATAGTGTTGTCAGGTTTTGCTAACAGTTTTATTGGTACTTACTAATACTTCTCTGGATGAAACCTACACCTGGCACACTTGTTGGCTAATGTAGCCTCTCTACTGTGTTTCCTGACTCATCCATGTGTATTCCTACCCTGTCCACAGCTCACATGCCCCTGCTCCTTCCTCTTCGTTCACATAAGCCTGCCTTATTCTCCAAGGCTCCACTCCAGGCCTGCTTGCTCGGGAAGCTCCCAGAATGCTACAGTCGGTGTATCTGCTGTGTGAGTGCTTTCCCTTTCATCACCCTTCTATCGGGGCCTCTCACTTGGCTGAGTCCATAGTCCCTTAGTTATTTCTCAGGTGTGCACTCGGTCTCCCACCAGCCTTCTGTCTCCAGAGGTGTGCTCAAAGCCCCCACTTGAGGAGAACTGATGGAAGGGCCTGCCTTCAGAAAGCCGAGTGCCGGGGTGGGAGACAGACCATCTCAACTGCGGTCAAGTCTGAGCAGTGAGGATGCTCTAGGACATGAGGGTCCCACGGGATCAGGGAGTGCTTCTTGTCCATCTCTAGATCCCAGGTCCTGTCACACAGTAGGGACTCTATTACCTCTTTCCCTCCTTCCCCATCTTTTCCTTTTGTTTTCCTAAGCCTTTGTTGAGAACAAACACTATGTAAGGACCAGGGGCTATAGAGTTGAAAAAATGGGATTCTCAAAAACCCGTCTTAGCTCTTTCAGTTCTTGGCTTATCTTAGCTACACCGCAAATATTTGTTATTCTGAACTAAAGTTTCTACTGAAGGGAAACTTCTGACCCTCTGAGGATAACTTTCCCACCCTTCTTCACTTCAACAAGTTCTCGTTTCACAGGAACCATTGAGCTTCTACCCCATGTTTGGCATCTCCTCCCCTCAGGACTGAGTGACCTGTGAGGGGACAGGGCCAGGACATCAGAACCTCAGAGTGTCAAGCTGTGTGAAGTTTCCCCCAAACACAGAATGCTGGAGTACCCTCCACCAGGACAACATTTTTCACTCCTCACTGAAGGAGGCATTAGCTTGCTCTAATCTGCAGGCTCTAAGACTACTGGTGAGTTGGAGGACCCTATGGGGAGCTGAATGTCTTCATGCCATTCAAAAAGACAGAAGGGAGAAGGTTTAGAGTCAGGGTGAGCGACAAAGAGCAGCAGAGACCCCAGCCCCTCTACAGCAGTGTGCACGAAAGGACCAGTCTTTCTATGAGAAGGGTAGACCAAAACTCCCTCAAAGGCAAGGGGACTTGTGTGGGAGGGGTATCTTGGCCAATAATGATGCAATAGCCAGTGCTTAGGAGGCCCTGGCAGTAGGCCAGAAGTGCCCTTATTGATTAGTTTGCTGTTCTTTGATGGAGGTACCCATATTGCAGGAAAGAAGGTAAAGCTTGGAGAAGTAAGAGGACTAGGGAGTGATGGAGCTAGGATTTAAGTCTGTGTCTGCCTCAGTCTCTCTCCTATGTTCTTAAAAATTAATCCATCAAGGAACCAAATCCTGATTATTATATATTTGCTACCTATGTGTTCAGACCTGGGCATAGCTGGGGGACAGGTGGGGTGGGGAACAGGTCAGAAGGAGGGGAAGATACAGTCTCTACCCTCCATTTAAGTCAGCAACCCATCCAGAGCACCACTGCAAGCCCAGCCACATCGAAGGAGGCCTGTAGGCCATGCTGAGAAGTACAGACCCTATCCTGAAGGCAGTAAGGCTGCTGAAGGGCTTGCAGAAGGGGCAGGCAGCTAACCTGACAATTTTAAGGGGACCACTGAGACAGCAGTGTAGAGAATAGATGAGAGAGGCAGCAAGGTTAGAGGCTGTGAGATCAGTAAGGATGTGTCAGTGGACTCTATTCTATGGAAAGTTCTGTGCCTGGGATAGTGGGGAAACAGAGATTTGGGATGTCTTGGACCTGCCCTCACGGAGCTGGGGACCAGATCTATGTGAATCTCTAGTAGATATTCTCATGTTGTATGTGAGATAGGCCGGGTGTCAGAAGAGACCTGAAGGATCAGAGGAGAAAGGGTATATGAGCAGAGAGGTTTCCTGAAAACAGGGGTGGGTGTTCACTCCGAGTGCTGAAGGCAGGAGAGGGCTTTGATAGCTCAATACAGGTAAGGTGAAGGAGGCCAGTACAAGGATACATGGATGGGCAAGGCCTAGGACATCAGATACGGAAAAATTGGTGAGGCTTCCTCTTCAGCTATAGGAGAGCAGGCGGAAATGAAGCTGGAGAGGAGTTTGGGGTCTGCCAAGGAGACTAGGCATTGTGTGAGAACTGAGAACCTCAGAAGGGCTCTCAACTCTGGAAGATGTTGAGGGGGGATGGGCTGGCAGAGGAGGGCAGGTCATTAGGTCAGACAAGGCCCAGCAGAGAAAAGAAAGCGCAAACCACCTAGCTCAGTGGAGCAAATTTAATCTGGAATTAGCAGCCCCAGGAATCCCTAGGCACTGGTGAAGTGGGGGCTGGGGAGACAAAGGGAAGTTTGCCAGAGCCTATGATGGGGGCCACAGCCATAAAGATCATCAGCTATGGCTGGAGATGCCATCTGAAGCAGAGAGAGCAGGGGATGAATATCCTGGCTTCTCTCTTTCTCCTGCCATCCTCATTGGTTGAGCCAGTCAGAAGCCTGCTGACCTAGGAGCTTGGCAAATATAGACTTAAGAGGGTCAGCCCGTCTGTCCTGCAGGGTAGAGTAGGGGAAAAGTAAACAAATGGACATAAGGGAAAGCAGTCCTGGGACAAGAGGACCTGGCCATTCAACCCCCTCCTGCCCGGCCCACGGCTGTTCATATGATATGACCTTTGTGGAAATGTGCCCGTTGACTGATGGATGGTCTGACTCTCATGCTCTGGTCTTTCTGTGCCCTCTTTGGAGACCATGGAGTCCTGGGTGCAGGCTCAGCAGCCTGTGGTAACAGAGGACACGGGGTATGACTTTTGGGGACAGGACTGTCAATGAGGGCCTGCCTGTGGGCTCCAAGACTTGCCTCTCCATCACCTCTGGCTCTCTGCTGCCTGTACCTCTCACTGCCTTTTTGCCCAGTCGGCATTTCCCTGCCTCTTCACAGTAATCACCATTGACGGCTATTGACTCATGGTGACAGGACTGAGAGCTAAAAGTGAGGGAGTGAAGGATTTCTGCAAGTTCTGGCTGTGCTGCCCAACTGCAGCAAGGGGAGCTTGTGATAGTTAATACTGAGTGTCAACTTGTTTGGATTGAAGGATGCAAAGTATTGATCTTGGGTGTGTCTGTGAGGGTGTTGCCAAAAGAGATTAACATTTGAGTCAGTGGGCTGGGGAAGGCAGACCCACCCTTCATCTGGTGAGAACCATCTAATTAGCTGCCAGCAAATATAAAGGAGGCAGAAAAACGTAAAAAGGTGAGACTGGCCTAGCCTCCCAGTCTACATGTTTCTCCCATGCTGGATGCTTCATGCCCTCATTGAACTCCAAGTTCTTAAGTTTTGAGACTGGCTTTTCTTGCTCCTCAGGCTTGCAGACAGTCTATTGTGGGACCTTGTGATCATGTAAGTTAATACTTAATAAATATTATATTTATTATATGTATATAAATGTATTATATATGTGTATATATGTATATATGTGTGTGTGTGTGTGTGTGTGTGTATCCTATTCATGCTGTCCCTTTAGGGAACCCTGGCTTATACAGAGCTACTCATCTTTTGTTCAAATTCTTAAGCCTAGTACTCCCTTACTCTCATTTCTCGTCCTTCTAAAGAAGACCACTTTGGGCTCAAGTTAAGAATCGTCTCCTCCAGAAAGGCTTTCCTGATTGCTCCAGTCCACAGTCTTACAGCAGCTATGATTGGTATCGAAGCCCTTTAAAGTAGAGATTCCCAAACTTAAGTGTGCATCAGCATCACCTGGAGGGCTTGTTGAATCACACATCGCTGGCTCCCACCCCAGCATTTCTAATTCAGTAGGTCTGGGATGGGGCTGGAAAATTTACATTTCTAACAAGTCCCAGATGTGGCTGATGCTACTGGTCTAAAGTGATTATTACTACTTAGTGGGCCTATGTCCTGTTTCCTTAATAACCCAACAAGATCTTTTGGGTCAGAGGGAAGGTATCCTCTTTATCAAGAGCCTTACCTAATGTTTTGGTCAGAGCTATTGCTTAATAAGTCATTGCTCATATGTTAACTAAAAAAGATTTTTTTTCCTTGTGAGCTTAGAGAAAAGAAAGGGAAGAGAGAAGAGTTTAAGGTTATTGGGCTAAATTTTATGATACTATAAAATTTTGAAATTTACCAATAAAGTAGCTTTTTCTCCAGCTGGTAAATAAGTTAGTATGCAAAGCATTTAGAATGATGCCTATAACATGTTAAATGCTGTATAAATGATGATGATGATGATTATTAGAGGGTACTAGAATTCTACTGAGTTCCTCAGTGTGCACAATCTCTGTATCAAGACATTTGAAGAAACAGAAAGGACCACTTGGGGTCTTGGACTATCCAAGAATTTCTATTTTCTAAGGTTAAATGCACCCAAATGTCAATAGCACCTACCTTTTGAAGGGTAGATTATGGATGAGTTTTATTTTCTTCTTTATACTTCTCTGCACTCTCCTCATTTTCCACTACAAACATGCATTATTACCATAATCAGTAGAAAAATGTTTTTGACAAAGCCCTGGACATCTCCAACACAGTGTAGTACACAAGGCATAAATTCAATGCACTGGACTGAACAATCACTTTGCCACCAGGAGATACTAATCATTCATTCTTTCTTCCATTGATTCATTTGTTTATTTGTTTAAAATATTGATTGGGTATTTACATCTGCTACCCCTGTGCTAGGATTTTATGATGCAAAGGCAATGTAGCCAGCAGTTACGGGAATGGTTGTGGCATCAGCAAGACCGGGAATCTAACTATCTCACTACCAGCAGGCTGAGTGATTGAACAATTTACTCTTCCTCTGTGTGTATCAGGGTCCTTATCTGCAAATGGAAATCATAATGCCACCTTTGTTCCATGGTCTCTGTGAGGATGAAATGTGGGAAAGCCCACGCCCAGCACATGCCCAGCATTTGCTGAATGCAGACTGTTACGACTGTGGTCATTGTTCTGAGAGCTGGTTCTTATCACAGTTTCTTAATAATAACACCAGTGATTTCAGGACTCCCACATGACGGCTTTCTCAGCTGTCACCACCTGAGGTTTGGTGGGGATTATCATCCTCATTTTTTAGAAGGGGACTGTGAAGTTTAGAGGATTAAGGGACTGACTCAGAGAACCACACAAATGTCCAAGCTCCTGCCTTGCTGGGACCTCTGGTCACATCACTGGGCATATAGGGTGGCAGAATGTGGCCAACCTTCTCAGCTAATGCTTTGCTTCCTGCTCTGCACCAAGAAACTGAGGTCAATTTTGTTGCCTTTGTTGCCAATTATCCAGCTTCAATATCTACTAAAGTTAGGGAGATGTTATTTTCTAAGAAGTAAAGGCCAAAACAGGAATCCTAACTTAGTTTACATGGGTGGCATCTCACACCTGCCATGGTAAAAATGAGGCTCCATGACACTGCATTAAATGAGTTGAGCTGCAAAAAGACCCTTTAGGAACTGAAAGCTGCTGCCTTAAAACAAATATTTTAAACCAGGGAGCACAATGAAGCCTAAAACACTAGTGAAAACATTTTCAACATCAATAATGTGATTGAAATGAGAGAGTGATGGCACACTGAATGAAATGGCGCGTACCTTGGGAATGTGAGAATCAATGGATTGTGAGGGGTTTGCTTGCTTCATGCATGATGTGCCCTTTTGGAGATTGTAGTGCCACTTCTCCAAGGGAGAGACCCAATGCATTCACCGAAGGCCATGATGTCCTTCCCAAAGAGGAGCCAACATGGGCAGGTAGAAACCCAGCCTTGCTGGAGACAGGTGGGAAATCCAGCTTGTGGTCCCAGCATCAGCATGTGTGGCCTTGAATAAGTCATTTCACATCTCTAAGATTCAGAATTCTCATCTGTAAGATTAATAATGGCATCTCCACAGAGATGTTGGGAACATTAAATGGGAGGGTGTGTAAAGAAGTTTCTTGAGAGCTAGGGAATGCTATGTAAATGGCATTTTTACGATAAACATAAAAAATTAGTGAAGCTTTATTTATGGTGGTATTAGAGGCTAACGTCTTCCACAAATGGAGAATTTCAGATAAGTGGGGCTTAGGTGAAAGCGTGTAATGTTTAAATCATAATGTCCATGGTGCTGTTTGTACTGTTATTCTTAGACTGTTGCATGTGTATTGTTAGTGAAGTACATGTGGTTCTTCCTTTTTTTTTTTCAAAAAGGAAGAACCTGCACATTCTATTGCACATGTCTGACTTCTTAGACACTGCTTATTGCTTGTTGCCTTTTGTTGCTGTTGTTGTTCGCTACTTTAGCCTGTATAAGGCTGTCAGCTGCATTTGTTCTTTGTTTTTTATAATGGAAAATTGCAAACATATACAAAAGTAGAGTGCATACGATAATGAACCCCCATTTATCCATCATCCAGCTTCAATAATTATTAAGTCATAGCTAGTCTTTTTCTATGTTCTCTTCCTACTTCCTTCCCACCCCATTCACAATTATTTCAGGAATAATTCCAGCTATTCTATCACTTCATTTCTAAATATTTCAGGTTATGCCTTTATGTGAGAAGAACTCTTCAAAAAGCATAGCCACAATACCATTTTCATATAGAGAAAATTAGCAATAATTCCTTAATTTCATCAAATAACAAATATGTGCTTAAATTTTCCTGAATGCTTCATACATTCCTTTAGAGTTTGTTTGAATAAGAATATGTTTTATACATTTATACATAAGAATGTTTTGTACATTTTTTAGAGTTTGTTTGAATAAGAATAAAAATAACATTTAAACATTGTGATAGATCAATATCTTTCTTAAGTCTGTTTTAATCTATAGGTTTGCTCTTTATTCTTTTCCTTTGAAATTTATCTGTTGGAGAATCTGGTCTGGGTCATTTGTCCTGGAAAGTTTGTCACACTTTGAATTCTGCTGATTGTATTTAATGGTTTAACAAGTTCCTCTGTTGCCTGTATTTTTAGTCATATTTAGAGGCTTGACTGTATTCAGGTTCACTTTGTGTGTGTGTGTGTGTGTGTGTGTGGCAAGCCTGCTTCACAGGTGGTGCTGTGTGCTTGCATCAGGAGGCATGCAGTGTCTGGTTATCTCTTTGTCACGTTTGAACACACTGTTGCTCATTGGCTAGACCCGTTAATTCACTGGGGTTGGCAAAATGTTGATAAGCTAATTCTCTCATGCCACCCTTGTTTATTAGCTAGAATACATCTATAAATAGACACTTCTTTTCATCAACTCTGCAGTTACCCTGAGGGATAGTTCATTTAGGAAAAGCAAGATAAATGCTTGATTATGCCCCCTCTCTTGACCAATTGTAAAGATAGTTAGTTGGTTCATTTGCATCTTCCAATGATGACTAAATAGTTTATTTTTTATTTTTATAAACTCATGAATTTAGTTACATTTGATGTCTTTTAATCTATTATAGTTATCATTATTGAAGCTCAGGTGGCTTCCCTTTGGCCAGTGGGAGCATCTTCAAGTTTTCTCCTGAGTCCTTTGACATGATCCTAAAAGTCTTTCATAGTTCCTTTGCTTTTTAATGTCCCAGACTCATCTTGTGCAATTCCTGCCACAGACTAGTCATTAAACATTTCTCCAAGGATTCTTGCTTTCTTTTAGGAAAAGCGGACATTAGGGGTGCTTGTTGTCACTGGCGTAGCCTTTGTTTCTAGGCTTTTAAAATGAACAGAGATGGAAAAGAATGGATATATATTTAAGATGAAATATATTCTGAGTTAATACTGCTGCTACAATTTAGGTTAGGATTATGGAATTTTACTTAACTTTATTGATCATATGTCTATATGCCTTTTCTCCCTTACTGAAAATATCCTTTCTCAGTGTCACCAGATAATTACTCATGCGCTTCACTAACAATACATATGCAACAGTCTAAGAATAACAGTACAAATGGCACCATGGACATTATGATTTAAACATTACATATCGGTTTAAATTTTTTTCGCAGTTATTTTTAGCCTTAGGATATATTTCACTAGGGATGGATGTAGAGTCAATGGATGGATGTGTTTTTAAATTGTTTGGAATAATTCTGCTCTGTGTGGTTATACTACTCACTGAATATAGAGTGAGGTTCACTTATTTCATTTTGCTTTTCATTTTAAGGAATTACTTTTCTAAAATTTAATTTGTTTTTTGCTTATGTAGAACATTTATGGGGTTCCAAAATTAACTTTATAAGGCAAGGTATATTTAAAGAAGTCTAGCTCTGATCTACAGTACTTTTAATATAAGCAAATGTTTTATATATTTATAATCCTTTTTGATGGATAATTGATAGCAAACTATGTATTTTTTCTACCTTGCCTTTTGCGCTTCATATATCCCTGAATTCTTTCATAGTGGTATATAGACTTGTTCCTCCTTCGTTTTTTATACCTGACATCATTTCTTGTCAGTATCTCGATGCCGTCTCTAGACATCTATTTTCTAACTTGAAGTGTTGAGTCTTTGTGTCTTGGAGAGTAGATCTCCCAGCTTATAAGGACTGTGTTAACACAGGTTCTGAGTGAAGACCCAAGGAGTTCTACAGTAAGGAGTGGGTCTGGTCTTCCTGGTGGGTATTCTGACTGCTGCATCTTGTTGCTCAATAAAAATTAGTTGAATCAAACTGCTTCAAGATATTTTAGACATCCCCACGATTATTAGAACAGTCACTGCAACAATAGGAACCACTACTTTCACACCAAATATATCTGTAACATTTCGTCCCTTTGGCTGACAAAGATAGTTGTGCCTGAAAATCACTTTGTTGTTGGAATTTCTTCTGGGAAACCTGTAATTTCTGGGGATCATGCAGGCTTAAGAATAAAAACATCATTGGCAGGATTCATTTTAATGGAAGGTTGTTCTGTAAGCCAGGAAGGGACTTACCATTTCTCTCCCATAGCATTATTTTATTGATTAATCAATTCATTTATTCATGTGTTCACTTAATTTATAAAATAGCAACTTTTTGAGCTTTGACCACATCTAGACACCATGCTGGAATGGAAACTGAGGGTATTTTCCTTTTTCCTTTGAGTCCATTGGCATCTTTTCTTATCTTCCGGGAACATTTCTATATGACCTGTGCATTCTCAGCCCCAGAATGCCAAATTCTCCTTCCAGAAAGTCATGTTTAAACCTGGGCAGGTGTTAAGAATTGGACCAATGTTTGCAAACGCTTGTTTGAATAGAAGGAGAACAGTGGATGCCTTTAATTGTATATCCTCAGTTCATTCCACTGAAAGTGTGTCTTTATTTTTGATAGTTAAGTCTGGAATAGACTCAGGTCAAATATATTTAGGTCTTTATAAAGTGCTTACACATTTCTTAAAACAAAAGTTTTTATTGGCTAAGCATTAATAAGATTGTTGTTTGTGGCGTGGAAATAATTGGCCCCTTTTCTAAATATGAACTCTTCTCTGTTTTCTCACAGTTGACAGGCTCTTCAGTCCTGGGGCACAGTTTGCCTTCTCCTCTGCAGAACCTGCTCATTTTTCAAGGTAATATGAATGGGTTAGTACTGCTGTGTAATGCTGTAGTCTTCTGTTTAAAACAATTTGCTTTTAAAGGCTGTTACAAATTGATCTATATACACTTTCAGGCTGTGTTATTAAGGCTTGGGGTTACTTTGTGCAAAGGAGATAATATGAAGAGAGAGCTTCTGTAGGAGTGCACCAGCAGGGAGCAAAGCACACATACGAGGGGGCAAAAGGCAGGACACCTAAAAAATGATACACATATGCATGCACCTGTACACACATTCACTGATGCACACACATATACACATGCATATACTCTCACATGTATACATACATATGCACTTAACAAGCACATATACATACTTGTACAAACTTATGCACACACCTTCACACAAACTTGTACATACACACACCTGTATGTTCATATATACATTCATAAACCTACTGATACATGTAGGTATATATACAGACATACACACTCTCACACATCCACCCACTCACATCCATACTCTCACACACTCAGGCACACTTAGGCATAAACACTCATAAAACACACACTCATAAACACATGCACACACTTGCACACAGGTTCCAATAAACACATACATTTACGCCTTCCTTTGTCATGGAGGTTTGAAATAGTCATTTAAGATGGAAGCTGTTCTATTCACCCAATGCTACTCTATTCACTGTATTCAGAAACCAGACATCTGAAAGGAGATTCACTTATTGCCATTCATTTTTGTCCTGGGTGTCCTGCTAGACAGCAGGATCTCTATGGTTCCGATGCAAAGGACTGGTTTTTGTAGTAAAATTTGGCCCCAGAACCAACATTTAAAAATCCAGGGGTCAAGTATAATCTCTGCTCCCTAACTGGGAGAAATAAGGCAGAAAGAGGGTCCGGGATGTGCCCAAGGACTTCCAGGGAGGTCACAAGTAGCTGAGCACAGCCCAGAAATCAGCCCCTCTGAAACCTTGGCACTTCAGGCTTTGAGATGAGGTGAGTTGGCTTGACACTCCCAGGTAAAGATGCTTGTTTTTCGTTTCTAAACATTTTCTACTGTTAATGAATTCTTTAATCAAACTCATTAGTTGTGTTTTTCATTATACAAAATGACCCCAAAGATAAGGCCCCCTTACATTGTTCAGAGGAAGTAGCAGTATATTTTGCATCTCATTTATCAAAGTTGTATGAAGTAGCAATTATGTGCATGCTTCATGAGCCAGGCACGCTCTGAAATTGCTGGGAATGTAATTTTTTGGAGCACTATTTCATCGCTGCCTGTCCAAGTGACAGAAAACAAAGCTGATCGTATAACTAAGACTCTGCCTTCAGAGAAGAAATTAAATGACTGCTTGCCTAATGAAGGGCCCCTCCATAGAAGACCAGATTTACACCGAAGTTTTTCTCTGGACAAAAAGGGGCCTACCATTTAGACTCTCACACTCAGTAAGCCCTGTGTCAGGGTCACACCACGTAGGGCCATGAGTCATGGCCAAATCAGGCCTGCCCTGCCTTCTGACAATCCCTCACTCAGAGTTCTCACTCAGCCTCTTCTTGTGGGCTTTGAAGGAGCCAGAGATATGAGGCTTCTTTTTAGCAAGTGTCGTTTTGTGACTTCTGGTTTCCAGTCTGTCATGTAAAAAGCTGGGAAGTCACCATTCTATCCTAATGACAAGTAAAAAGCTATTGAATAAACTGAAAAATTCATAACTCTTTTTAAATCTGTAATATACTTAATTCATAAAACAGACGTCTGACCCCCAAACTGGAAAGACCAACAAGGGAATACAGAGAGTTACAACTTACTGGAGCAGAAGCTTCAGAGGGAGCAAGTGCCAGGAAAGGACACCCTGAACTATAGTTGATGAGTTCGTGGAGGCTCCATGTGAACAGGTGTGAGAGAGAAAAACTCCAAGAGGACCCAGCCATAGAGGGACCCTCACAGTTTTGTGAGTTTTAGCTGCTGGAGTTTTACCAGGTTCTCACCGTGAATATTGGGGAAAAAAATCCCCTCATGTTTCCAGCAGAAGAAAAGGAAAAGAAGCATTTTGAAATATGCCAGAGCAATCTATTCTTCCTAAGAAGGCCTGCCTTCAGGGGAAACTACTTAACCAGAGCCTACCCTGCTGGGCTTTTATCAGAGCCTGACATAGGGGGATGGGAAATACCGAACCCAGGCTTCTCTAATCTTCCAAGTGGAAGAAGATAAATACTCAATTATGGCCTATTCTAGCTATCATGTCCCACTAAAGGGGGTGGAGGGTGGTGGTACTGAGAAACATATGTGAAGCTCATAGTCCAGAGCCACAAACTAACTAAAAGATTGAGACCTAATTTAATTACAGGACTATAAAATACTTCCCTTCCCCCCACACCTTCCCACCACATTACTAAAGGCCCATTTATAGTAGTTCCTTTTACCTACCCCATTGGTCTGGCTGTAGAGAAAAAATTACAAGACATACTCCCACAGCTTGAAGAGAGAGGGCAAACACTAAAACCAGACTCAGATATGGCAGGGATATTGGAATTATCAGATAGGAATTTATAACAGCCATGATTAATATGCTAAGGGCTGTAACAGAAAAGTAGACATCATGCAGATGGGCAATGTAAACAGAGAGACAGAACATCTTGGAAGGAACCAGAAGGCAATGCTAGAGATGAAATAACTGTAACAGGAATGGTGAATTCCTTTAATGGGCTTGTTAGTAGACTAAAGATGTCTGAGGAAAGAGCTCTGAGCTTGAGGATATCTCAAGAAAAACTTACAAAACTGAAAGGCAAAGAAAAAGAAACATTTAAAAAAGAAACAGAATATCCAAGAACTGTGAGACATTTACAAAAGATATAGCATATGCATAATGAGAATACCAGAAGGAGAAGAGAAAGAAACAGAGTAAATATTGATACAATAATGACTGAGAATTTCCCCAGACACCAAATCACAGATCAAGGAAGCTTAGAGAACACCAAGCTTGCTAAATGGCAGAAAAACTATGCCTAGGCATACCACTTTCAAACTACAGGAAATCAAAGATAAAGAAAAAATCTTGAAGGAATCCAGAGGAAAAAGCACCTTATTTATGGATCAGCAAAGATAAGAATTACATCTGACTCTGTCTTATCCTCAGAAACCATGTAACCTGAGTACATAGAAACAGAATAAAATGGTGATTATCAGGGAGAGGATGGGGAGATGTAGTCAAAGGGTAAAAAGTTGCAGATATGTAGGATGAATAAATCTAGAGAATGTACAACATGAGGACTATCATAATAATGTATTATATACTGGAAATTTGATGAGAGTAGATTTTTAGGACTCTTGCCACAAAAATGAGTAAGCATTAATTCGCTTAACTATAGTAAACATTTCACTAAGTATGTGAAAAATCATGTTGTATAGCTTAAATACATTACAATAAAAAGAAAAAGAAAAAAGAAGCCATGTGAGCAAGAAGAGAGTGAAGTAAAGTATTTAAAGTGTTGAGAGAAAAAATCCACCAACCTAGAATTCTGTACCCTGTGAAATTATCCTTCAAAAGTAAAGGAGAAAAAAAGATTTTCTCGGGCAAACAAAAATCGAGGGAATTTCCTTACACATCATTGATCTGTTCAGAGTTTCTGTTTTTTTTTTTTTAATTCAGTTTTTATATGTTGTATGTTTCTAGGAATTTATCCAGTTTTTCTAGGTTATCTAGTTTGTTGTTATACAATTGCTCATAGCAGTTTTTATGATCTTGTTTATTTCTGTGGTATCAGTTATAATGTCTCTTCTTCAATTTCTGTTTTTATTTATTTGAGTCTTCTCTTTTTTTTTCTAAGCTAGGTATAGCTGAAGGTTTGCCAACTTTATTTATCTTCTTAAAAAGCAAAGTTTTAGTTTCATTCATTTCTTCTATTGTTTTTCTCATCTCTAGTTTACTTACTTCTGTTCTAATCATTGTTATTTCCTTCTTTCTGATATTTTAGGTGTTAGTTTGTTCTTTTTCTAATTCATTAAGATCTAGGCAGGGGTGTCCAATCTTTTGGCTCCCCTGGGCCACATTGTAAGAAAAAGAATTGTCTTGGGTCACACATAAAATACACTAACACTAATGATAGCTGCTGAGCTGAAAAAAAAATCACAAAAAAATCTCATTAATGTTTTAAGAAAGTTTATGAATTTGTGTTGGGCCACATTCAAAGCCATCCTGGGCTGCATGTGGCCCATGAGCCATGGGTTGGACAAACTTGGTAGAGTTAGGTTATTTGAGATTTTTTTTCTTTTTAAGTGTAGTTATTTATTGCTATAAGCTTCCCTCTTAGTACTTCTTTTGCTGCATCCCGTAAGTTTTGGTATATTATATATTTTTGTGTTTATCTCAAGATATTTTATGATTTACCTTTTGATTTCTTCTTTGATCCATTGGTTATTTAGTAGCATGTTGTTTAATTTTCACATATTTTTGACTTTTTCCATTTTCCTTCATTTACTGATTTCTAGTTTTAGTCCACTGTGATTGAAAAATATATTTAGTATGACTTCAGTCTTTTTAAGTTGTTTAAGACTTGTTTTGTGACCTAACATGTATTATATCTTGGAGAATGTACATGTGCTCTTGAAAATAATACATGTTCTGCTGCATTTGGGTAAAATGTTTTGTATGTTAGTTTGTCTATTTGGTCCATAATGTCATCCAAATCTGGATTTTCTGTCCATTACTCAAACTGGGATATTGAAGTTTCCTACTATTATTATATTACTCTCTTTATCACCCTTCAGTTTTGTCAATATTTCCTGTATATATTTGGGTGCTCTGATGTTACACGCATAAGTATTTATAATTGCTATATCTTCATGATGAATTGATCCTTTTATAATTACATGATGCCCTTCTTTGTCTCTTGTGACATGTTTGACTTGACATCTCTTTTGTCTACTATTAAATACAGCCACCCCTGCTATCTGTTGTTTACTATTTGCATGGAATATCTGTTTCCAACCCTTTACCTTCAATTTATGTGTGTCAAAGTTAAAGTGAGTCTCTTGTAGACAGCATACAGTTGGTTCTTCTTTTTCCTGTTATTTAGTCACTCTTTTGATTGGGGCGTTTAATCCATTTCCATTTAAAGATGCTATTGATAAGGAAGAACTTGCTTTTGTTATTTTGTTAATTGTTTTCTGCTCATGTTATGATGCTTTTGTTTCTCTTTTTTTCCTCTTGTTACCTTCCTTTGTGTTTCATTGATTTTTTTGGTAATGATATGTTTGGGTTTTTTTCTTTTGTGTATTTTTTATAGATACTTTCTCTGTGCTGACCATAAGGCTTTCATTAAACACCCTATATTTATAACATTCTATTTTAAGCTGAGAACAATATAACTTCAATCAGATAAAAAAAACTCATACTTAATGCTTCCCACATTTAATGTGATTTGTGTCATAATTTATATATCTTTTTATGTTATATACCCATTAACAAATTTTTGTAGTTAGAGTTATTTTTAGTTCTTTTGCTTTTAGCTTTTATACCTTTGGTTTATGAAATTAAAATTGATTTACATATCACCATTACATTATATTATTATGTATATCTGTATATACATAATAAAAATCTGAATATCTGTATATAATATACAGAATATTATAGTATTCTGTATTTGTCTATATATTTACCTTTACTAGTGACTTTTATACTTTAATATGCTTTAATGTTGTTTTTTACTATCTTTTCTTTTCAATTTGGAGAACCCCTTCTTGTAAGGCAGGTCTAGTGGCGATGAACTCCCTCAACTTTTATTTGCCTAGGCAAGTATTTTTCTCTCCTTTATTTGTTTAAGGACACTTTTTCTGGGTATAATATTCTTGGTTGTGAGTTTTTTTTTTCTTTCAGGACTTTGAATATATCATTCTACTTCCTTCTAACCTGCAAAGTTTCTGCTGAGAAATTTGCTTAGATTCCTATAGAGGCTCCTGTACACATGATGAGTTGCTTCTTTCTTGCTGCTTTCAAAATTTTATCCATATGAAGTGCCAATGCTGCCAAACATTTAAAAAAGAATTAGCACCAATCTTTTCCAAACTATTCTAGAAAACTGAAGACAAAGAAACACTTTCAAACTCATTTTATGATGCCAACATTACACTGATAACAAAGCCAGAGAGAAACTATAAGAAAAGAGGAGCCAGGTACAGTACTCATGTCTGTAACTACAGCCCTTTGGGAGGCCAAGGCAGGAGGATCATTTCAGTCCAGGAGTTTGAGACCAGCCCAAGCAACATAGCAAGATCCCATCTCTACAGAAATTTTAAAATTTAGCCAGCCATGGTGGTATTCATGTATAGTCTCACATGTAGACTTATCATATATGGCCCTTATTATGTTGAGGTAAATTCCTTCTACGCCTGTTTGGTTGAGAGTTTTTATCATGAAAGAATGTTGAATTTTGTCAAATGCTTTCTCTACGTCTATTGAGATGATCATGTGATTTGTATCCTTCATTCTACTAATGCAGTATATCACATTAATTAATTTGTGAAGGTTGAGCCATCCTGACCTTCCAGGAAAAAAATCCCACTTGATTATGGTATATATTATATACACCATACACTAAAATACCTATAAAAGATACATAAAAGAAGAAAACCCCCAAAATATATTACTACAAAAAAATCAATGAAACACAAAGATAACAAGAGAAAAAAGAGGAAGAAAAATCATTACAATACAAACAGGAAAAAAAAACAAAAAACAAAACAACCTCAGGAGGTGGAGACAGGAGAATCAATTAAGCCCTGAAGTTTGAGGTTACTGTCAGTTTTATGATCATGTCACTGCACTCCAGCCTGGGTGACAGAGTGGTACCCTGTATCAAAAAAGAAAAAAAAAAAAAAGAAAGAAAGAAAACCACAGGCTAATATCCCTGATGAATATTGTTGAAAAAATCCTCAAGAAAATATCATTAAGTTGGTGCAAAAGTAATTGTGTTTTTGCCATTAAATGTAATAGCAAATGCAATAGCAACATAATAGCAAACATAGCAACATAATAGCAAACCAAATTCAATAGCACATACAAAATTTCACTGAATTATATAACATACAGTAAATCAAGTGGGACTTTTTCCTGGAAGGTCAGGATTGCTCAGTATACACAAATCAATTAATATGATAATCAATTAGTAGAATGAAGGATACAAATCACATGATATCTCAATAGATACAGAGAAAGCATTTGACAAAGTTCAATACCCTTTTATGATAAAAACTCTCAACAAACAGGTATAGGAGGATTTTATCTCAACATAATAAGGGCCATATAGGGCAAGCCCACAGCCAACATGATATTCAATGGTAAAACAAACAAAACAAAACTGAAAGGTTTTATTCTAAGATCAGAAGCAAGACAGGGGTGCTCACTCTTGCCACTTCTTTTTCTTTCTTTGTTTTTAACATGTGACAGTTTCAGTTACTCAAATCCTCACCAACTCTTGGTATTTTAAACTCTGATAACATGTCTATTCTGGTGGGTGTAGGAGGGAGAAACTGTAGTGGTTTTGGCTTGCTATATCATTGTTGTACATATATTTGGGGTATAGGTGATATTTTAATACCTATATACAATGTATAATAATCAAATCAGGGTAATTGGGATATTTATAGCCTCAAACATCTATCTTTTCTTTGTGGTGGGACCATTGCAATTCTCTTCTAGCTATTTTGAAATATACAATAAATTATTGTTAACTATAATTGTCACTTCTATTCAACATAGTACTGAAAATCCTGGCTAGAGCAATTAGGCAAGAAAAAGGAATAAGAATCATTCAAATTGGAAAGGAAAGATTAAATTATATCCTTTTACATAAGATAGCATAATTTTATATGAAGATTACATGATCTTATATGGAATCCCTAAAAACTTCACACACACAAAGCCACATTAGTACTAATAAATGAATTCAATAAAATACAAAATCAACATACAAAATAGGCTGCATTTTTACACACTAACTACAAACTATTTGAAAATGAAGTTAAGAAAATAATTCCATTTACAATAACATCAAAAAGAATAAAATATTCAAAAATAAATTTAGTCAAGGAGGTAAAAGACTTATACAGGGAAACCTATAAAACATCGATGAAAGAAATTAAAGGAGACATAAATAAATGGAAAAACATTCCATGTTTATGGGTTGAAAGACTTAAAATTGTAAAAATGCAGCTGGGCGCAGTGGCTCACGCCTGTAATCCCAGCACTTTGGGAGGCCGAGGTGGGCGGATTGCCTGAGCTCAGGAGTTCGAAACCACCTTGGGCAACATGGTGAAACCCTGTCTCTATTAAAACACAAAAAAATTAGCCAGATGTGGTGGCACACACCTGTAATCCCAGCTACTCGGGAGGCTGAGGTGGGAGAATCGCTTGAGCCCAGGAGGCGGAGGTTGCAGTGAGTCAAGAATGTGCCATTTCACTTCAGCCTGGGCAACAGAGTGAGACTCTGTCTCAAAAAAAAAAAAAAAAACCTGTAAAAATGCCCATACTACCCAAAGTTATATACAGATTAATAATATCCCATCAAAACTATAATAGAATGTTTTTTTAACCAAAATAGAAAAATAGAAAATAGAAAAGGCACTGTACCCTTCATTTCTTAATTAAAACATTTATATGAAACCATAAAAGGCCCCTTAATAGCCAAAGTAATATTGAGAATGAAGAACAAAGCTAGAGGCTTCATAATTCCTGATTTGAAAATATATTAAAAAGTGGCCGGGCATAGTGGCTAACGCCTGTAATCCCAGCACTTTGGGAGGCTGAGGGAGGCAGATCACTTGAGGTCAGGAGTTCAAGACCAGCCTGGCCAACATGACGAATCCCATCTCTACTAAAAATATTTTAAAAATTAGCCAGGCGTGGTGGCGCATGCTTGTAGTTCCAGCTACTCGGTAGGCTGAGGCAGGAGAATTGCTTGAACCTGGGAGGCAGAGGTTGCAGTGAGCTGAAATTGCAACACTGCACTCCATCCTTGGTGACAGAGTAAGACTCTGTCTCAAAATAAATAAATAAATAAATAAGAAAAGTAAAGAAAATATATTAAAAAGCGACATTAATTAAAATAGTGTGATACTGGCATTAGGACAGACATATAGATCCATGGAACAAAATAAAGAACCCAGTAATAAACCCACAAATATATGCTCAAATGATCTTAAACAAGGGTGCCAAGTTTATAGAATGGGGAAATAATAGTCTGTTCGGCATTTGGAGTTTATACACACAAAAGTATAAAACTGAACCCTTAGCTTACACCTACAGGAAATCAACTCAAAATGAATTAGAGGCTTAAGACCTGAAAATTTAAAACTCCTAGAAGGAAACATAGGGGAAACCTTCCTGACATCAATCTTAGCAGATTTCTTGACTGTAACACCAAAAGCACAGGCGTTGATGCTGACACCCACACTGCTACTTCACTTCCCCGAGCTCCAGACCTCTCATTATAGATAAGAAGATAATAAAGCCCCCCTTATATGTCTGTAGTGAGGATGAGGATGAGGCTTGAGTATATCTATGGGGCACCTGGCACCCAGCTGCTTCCTGCACACCTATGTGCCATCCCGTTGCTCTCAGACTGTGCCTACCTGAGAAGCTAATCTTCATCAAGATATTGTTTTCACCCGACTGCACATTAGAATCACCTAGGGAGTTAAAAAATACTCAAGCCTGAGCCCTTGCTCCAGAGATTCTGATGTAACTGGTCTGGTGTGGCCTGGCTCCTGGATTTTCAATGAAGACCCTTGGAGCCTTAGCCCAAAGGAGGGTATAAGGGCAGTTTTGGGTTCTGATACAGGCCAGAGAGACAGGTGTTTGGTAAGAGGGGGCCTTCCCATTGCCCCTCCTCCTCCAATCCCAAAGGCGGTCACCTCCTCTTCTTTCCCAGAAGGCCAGCTTTTGCTGAGGCATCTGAGGTAGTCTGATGCCCAAGCCCCTGCCCACTCTCATATTCCTCAGCTGCCGTGGGTTTATCTTCCTGGCAGCCTCAGCAGCCAGCTTTTCACAGGGCACTGTTCCTGGTGGGTGGGAGGTACTCACACACCTATGTCCACCAGAGTTCCTGTAGTCTTTCCAAGTCTCCTCTTCCCAGGTTTCCACCCTAACCCCTTCTTGGGGAGAGGGATACTGTACTCTTTGTTGCTTAATTTCATACTTAGCAAGGATGCTTCATTTATGGTTCTAGAAAAAAATGAGCTTACCTATATCAGGTGGTCAAAAGCTATAAAGTGACATGAGAAAGGACAATGATTTAGACACTTCCTGATAGTAAAATTATTTGGATTGCGCCAGTACTGTGTGATACCACAAGTGTCTTGTGGATGGTCGTGGTCTAGGGCAGCTTAAAATTAAAATAAGCCATTGTCAAGCTGGAAGACTTCTTAGAAATGTTTTTGTTACTTGCCATTTGATATGTCACAGGTGTTTAAGCAAGTTCTAGTCCAAGCCTGATGTAGAGAGACAGCATTTTACCAACCTATTAGGAGCCAAACTTGCTTGTTCTGTCCCTATTTTACCAACATCCTAGCACAACCACAGATCTGCCTAAACCACCCTTTTGTTATGACAAACGGAGTGGAGGAGGGAACATCCTTAGGAGGGTCTAGATATATTACGTTGCCTTAGAATGAAAATTCCTCCCCATTCCTACGTGAGAGTGTATTTCAACCTTTGAAATTTCCAACAGGTCATGTTAAAAGGCCTTGGTGTCTACAGGCCAAATATCTACAGTCCGATACATGCTAGAAAGAGTATGGCAGACGTCTGATCCATCCTCATATACTCAGGACCTAGTCCCAGGCCTGGCACACACCAGAGTAGATACTCAATAAATATTGTAGGAATGGTATGCCACATGCAAGAACAATGGCACAATGGCAAGACCACTTGGCCAAACAGTTATTATTGGGTGCCTGCCTGGTGCCAGGCACAGGGATAAAACTGTGAGTAAAAACAGACTGTCCGTACTTCCAGGCAGTTTACAGCTCAGAGGAGGCAGGTAGTAGGAAAATCATCATATATATCATCACACAAGTGTGTTTTTTCATGGTGGGGCCTAGTCTGGCATGGGGAGGGGGAATCATGGAAGGCCCCTGAAAGGAGATGTGAAGTAGGAATGAACTGGGTTGAGAGTGGGGTCAGAGTTTTCCCTGCAGAGGAAACAGTTTCTGTGAGGACCCGGATGTGGAAGTCAGTGAAGCTCCCTTAAGTTCCTTGTAATGGGAGCACAGACAGTGAAGGAGAGAGTGGGGTAAAGATGTAGGTGGGTGGCCTTGAAGGTCATGGGTTAGGAGTTTGGCCTTGACTGCAGGAACCACTGGCAGCCAGTTCTGTTGTTGAGGCATTCCTTGGGGCTAGACTGTTTTCACTATAGCCCCTCACTCTCCTTGTGCATGAGGCTTAATGGTCTATTTCTAAAAAAGTCTCCTCTCCCCCTAGGCTGTCTTGTGCACTCTCAAGTTTTAGAGCCATTGACTTAATAAATATGAAGTTGTAAAATTAACGTAATTGAGCCTAGTTAATTTTTCTTAGGCTCCATCCAGGGAACTTCTAAATGAATATTGCCCTCACACTCATCTCCCAGTGAGCAGGTGAGAGGATAAGGGTAACCTTCTGGGTAGGGATGAGGGCAACTTGCTGAAGAAAGGGGCAGCAGGAGCCACTTGCAGCCAACATTCAGGCAGTTTTCGGATGGGAGTTCCTCCCACCTCCCAGAGCTAATTTGAACCCCATTTTACAGAGCCAGACAGAGTTGTTTTACGCTGGTGCCCTTCGTACTCAATATCCTGATCTCCTCAGAATGGAGGGACCCCTTCATCTTTGGGATCACACTCCCCACTCAGGGCAGTGCTGGGATGAGAGCTGTCACCCCTCAAGAAGGCTCCTTCTTCAATCCTGAGAACTGCCCTGGGACTTCTCAGCATCTGGGTTTCTGTTAAGGAAGAGTTCCAGCAGCCACACGAAAGATTCTCCAAGGGGAATCTGGGGCTTCCAACACATGATACACACTGGAGAGGCCCACTGCCTCTGCCCAGTATCAGAAAAAGCCTCAGAATTCAGAGGCAGGAGCCTTGAGCTCTATCGTGGCTCGCTTGTTAACCTCCTGGGTGAGACTTTGGTTGCTCGAGTTGCCGTGCCTGTTTCTTCTATGGTTAAAGGTCTAGTGATAGCATTTTCACTTTGTGTAACATTTCTGATTGTTTGGCTCTGCCTTTTTGAAGCAGTGCATTTCTTGGCTTAGCTGAAAATAGTTCCATGGCTTATTAATGGTGCCTACCATGACTAAGAAAGGAGGTTCATGTCTAATGACTACATTCTTGGCTGGATGGTCTTGAAAGTCTCTTCCAGCCAAGGTGTATAGAGAATTCTTCATAGAAATTTCCATGACTTTGCCAAAACTCATTCTTCTTCCCTTTCTTTCAGTTCATGAAGATTTTTCTCCTCTATTCAGGCCCATTGGTAGGTACAAAATACTACCTAATGGTAGTTCCGCTTTTATTTTGATGTATAGGTATTATTGGACTTTTCTATTATTGTGTAATTTTTAAATTTAACCACTTGACTTCTTAAGTAGGTCATAAGTTCTTCAAGGGCAAGTTGTCTGGCCACGCTGCATCCTCTGGAATGGCTTCCTGCACAGACTGTAGTAAATACATGCCAGTTTAAGAGGATGAGGAAAGGCCTCTGGTTTGATTTAGTTTTATCTGTCTATGGCTAATTGTGCAGTTCTTGGCAGTCAATTGGTTCTTGCCTGCAAACATTTTTATTATTATTAAGAATAATTCTTATTAATAATAAACACTTTTAATGGATGCTCTTGGTGCTCTGCCAAGATCCCCCCGTCTACTCACATAAGGGCCTTTTCAGCACGTCTTATACCATAGTCTTTCTTGATTCTTGAGATGACCCAGGAAGTTCAATATTTCTACATCTTCCAACTTGAACTTCCCAGGAAGCCTTCTCTATGTAGAGGTAGCTCCCAAATTGTTGGTCATACCTTAGATTACCACAGTCATTTCCCTAAATATGGTCACTGTTGTACATTTTCTGAGTGACAGATTAGGACTCATGGCAAACCTGGGGCAGAGTATTTTAATTAAGACTTCTCAGAGAAATCCAAGGTGTACAGTCATGATGAGATCTGCTCCAGGGCATGGATAAGCCAATGATCAGGCAGGTTCCGCTGGGGATTCCCCAAAGAAGTGATGGGTGGCTGGGTGTGGTGGCTCACGTCTGTAATCCCAGCACTATAGGAGGCTGAGGCGGGTGGATCACCTGAGGTCAGGAGTTAGAGACCAGTCTGGCAAACATGGTGAAACCCTGTCTCTATTAAAATTGCAAAATAATAGCCGGCTGTGGTGGCATGTACCTATAATCCCAGCTACTCAGGAGGCTGAGGCAGGAGAATTCCTTGAACTCAGGAGGCGGAGGTTGCAGTGAGCCAAGATCAGGCCCCTGTACTCCAGCCTGGGCGACAGAGTGATTTGATCTAAAAAAAAAAAAAAAAAAAAAAAAAAGTGATGGGTGTCTAGCTGTGGGCAGGCACCTGGGATTAATTTCTGGATGAGGAGGGGATTTTGAGTCTATCAGGTAGTTTTCTTAGCTGGCTTTGTCTACAGTCACACCCCTCTGCGCTTTCCCCATCACACTGCTGACAAAGCCCTTGATTCTGAGTAATGGCACTACATGGTTCACTCCATCACAGGTTGGAAGATAAGGCCCAACTTACAGATAATGGTGCTTGTTTTGCTATCTCTGAAGCCTGTTCAGTCCACGTGGCCCAGTGCTCTGGGGGTTACATTGCTGGCAGTCCTTGCATTCCCTGCACATTCCCCTACAGTGGACTCAGGAGTAAGAATGGCACATGGAATGCAGGCAGACACTTGGTCCTATTCTCCTGCCTGAGTTTGCAGCAGCTGCTCTCTAATTAAGCATCCTGGTTCAGACGAGGCCACTGACCCTCAGTTCACCTAAATAAATCCACTTCTTGAGGAATGCTGGGGATTTCACACAAGGCCTCATGTGGCTTCCCATTGGCCTTTCACGTTTTAGAAACTTTTTATGATCACATACTGGCAGCGTTGAGTATTGAAGGCAGCTATACCTGCTGAACCCCAAAGCAGGGAGGGAAAATGACTGTTTCCCCATCATTTTCACTGTGGCAGCCTTCAGGAAACACTTTCTTGTCCAAGGGTGGGTCTCTGGACTCTGCCTTGGGGGGTTGTCATGACTTCCCCTATCACAACTTACTTCTTCAGTTCCCAGGGGCCCTTCCTCCCCAGTCTGAGATGCCCTACAACAAGGGTAGCAAACTATGGTCTCTGAGCCAAATGTGACCCACAGTCCATTTTTGTGGAGAAAGTTTTACTGGAACACAGCCATGCCCATTTGTTTGCATATTATCTATGGCTACTTTCAAGCTGTAATAGCAGAGGTGAATAGTAGCAACAGCTACCATATGGCCTGCCAAACCTAAAATATTTGTTATTTGGCTCTTTACAAGACAAAGTTTGCTGACCTCGGCCCTGTATTATCTAAGCGGACTCAGTCCCAGAGCCTGTGCTAGGACTTGGATAGAAAGAGTATTGATTCAGGAAGAGACTGGGCCAGAGCTTTCTTTCCTACTAGAGGTTTACGATGTTTCCCCTGGTAACTATATAGTGGAGGGAAATGTGAGACATAATGTAGGGTTCCCAAGTCATGCTCTCTTGAACCCTAGTTCTGTATGAGGCAACCAGTAAAGAGTTCAGAAGTCAAAGATGTTTGTGAAACACATGTCTCAAACTTTTCTTGAAGATTCGTAACATATATTAGTATGTTAAAGACTCTGAGAAGTCTTGTGGGTAACAAACCTATTAACTTTGTTTTACCAAATTCTAATGGAAATTGACCACAAAGTTTTAATTTTTACATGGGCATGCCAATCATAGCCCACAAAATCTAGAAATAAATTTGAGAAACAATAGTCTAAGATAAAAAGTTAATTTTGTGGATTTTAGAAATTACTTATTTGTTAATTCCAGAGTACTCTCACTTAGTTCTAGAAGAGGGTGGCAAGACCACTGAGGCGGCCTTTTCCTACACAAAGCCACCTTTGTGAGTGTTGCAGAACCTGGGGTGCCAAGAGTTCTCTTTCCTTTCTCTTAATGACTCCTGGACCAGCAAGTTAGGGAGAAACTCGAACATCAGCATTATGGGTGGTAAGGTTGGAGAGCAGAGAGAGGCCTGCATCTGAGGTCATTTGGGGCCTTTCTGCTTCTCATCCTCTCTGAACTGTGCTGACGTTAGCACAAGCTGTGGGAGAGAAGCCTGCCTTGGTAGGATCACATTGTAGTCTTAGGCATGGAGAAGGACAGGCATCTTGAGGGCAGGCAGCCTCACTTGACAGAGCCCCAGAGACTAGCTTGACTTGTGCACAGGCCCAGCTCCTTCCTGCCAGTGTCTCCTGTCTCACACAATGTCATGAGTGACTGGGAAATGGAGGAAGGGATGTATGCTCCTAACTTGTACTTCTAGGGGGAGTTTGGGATTGAAGATTCCTATTGTGGGCCAAGGCTCATTAACCCAGGGAAAGGTAGGGAATAGTATCTCCTACAGTGAGAGCTAATGGATATAGAGAGCCTCTCAAGAAGCTTTCTGTTTAGTGGGTGGGAAGGCTCATAAGCCATTGCAATACACTGTCCTGGCCGCCAGGTCCTGCTGTGTGATATGGCCCTGGAGGCCCTTGAAGATCCTGAGTCGGTGAGGAAAGAGCCAGGCACACCACAAGACAGACTAGGTGAGGTGAGAAAGTGATGGAACCCTACTGAGACATCTGAACTGGGGCCAGAGAAGGCATTTTGATGCAGTCCACCACTGTGGGTTCAGGCCTTGTCTCTCAGGAGATTAGATAGATGTACAGGTGGATGCAATGGAAGACACAAGCAGATCTGTGAAGCAGAATTAAGCCCATCATGGAAATGAGCATAATATCTAACAAGTAATTAAAAAAATCTGAATGAAGCAGCAGTCAGAATCTATTTTATCTGAATCAGAATAATAAGACTTTAAAAAAGGATAATAGTCAAATGATGGAAAGACCGTGGGAGGTTGGCTTAGCCCACATTGCTGATGGGAACGAACATCGCCGCGACATTTCTGTATGCCACAAGACCCTTCAAAGTGCTGCTACCCTTTGACCAGATGGTTTCATTTCTAGAAATCTATCTAAGTGAATGACCAGAGATGGGGAGGAAAAAAGCTTTATGAAGAAAGATGTTTGTGAAATACAATTTATAATATCAAAATATTGAAAACCTTCCAAGTGTTCAACAATAGGGGAAGGATAAAACGGACTGGCACTTGAATGCAATGGGATATTTTAAGACTAAAAATCATGCTTGTAAACATATTTTAATGACCTTAAATTTTTTGATATAGCATTAAATAAAAATAAAAATGCAAACTGTAGAAAATTATCTTAACCATTTATATATGTATAATATGATAGATAACAAAATATGAAAAATATTTATGAATGAATAATTTATGTTATTTTCTTTTACGTAGTTTCTAATTTTTCCACAATGATCTTGTAGTATGTTTATAACCAGAATATTTGAGCAAATTCTTTAGAAGTTCAGAGATGGGACTGGGCGCGGTGGCTCACACCTGTAATCTTAATGCTTTGGGAAGCGGATGCGGATGGATAACGAGGTCAAGAGATCAAGACTATCCTGGCCAACATGGTGAAATCCCATCTCTACTAAAAACACAAAAATTAGCTGGGAGTGGTGGCATGCACCTGTCATCCCAGCTACTTAGAAGTATGAGGCTAGAGAATCGCTTGAACCCGGGAGGCGGAGGTTGCAGTGAGCCAAGACCGCACCACTGCACTCCAGCCTGGGGACAGAGTGAGACTCCATCTCAAAAAAAAAAAAAAAAGGTTCAGAGATAAGAGAAAACACTGTTCTGGAATAATAATAGAGATAAGAGAAAACACTGTTCTGGAATAATAATAAGATGCTTCTTGGAAGAGCTGAGAGTTGAGAAAGACCCTATTTGAAATGACCAGTGCTGCTGCGTGAGGTAGACCTGGTAAGTCTTACTATTTCTACTTGACAGCCGGGGAGCCTGACACCTCTGGGTAAATGCCTTGCTCAAGGTTATGCAGCCAGTATTAGTAGTCAGGAGGAGAACTCACCTTCCGATTCCAGGCACATGGGCTTTCCATTAGGCCCAGCTGTCTGGTGACCAAAGGAGCTCCTGGGCATCTGCTCGTTATCTCAGTCCTCGTCCTCTGACTGTTTCTCTGGTGTGACTCGGCAAAGGCAGGCATGGGATGCCTGCCCCTGGCCAGGCTGTGTCGCTCCCATCTGCTCGCTGTGTCTCAGCAGCAAATGCTCGAAACCACTGGGGCTGCTGCTTGGAGCTGGCAGCACTTGGGAGCCTAATACTCTCAAGTCACTGAGACTAAATCCCCACCAACGCAATAAGCATGGACACAAGTATCATTTACTCCCACTTGGCAGTGCCTCATACTGGGAGCAACTCTGCAGGTCATGAGGTGCCTTCCAAATGCTGCTACTAGTCTGAGTAACATTTGATCAGAGTGTGCATTCTGGGCTCTTTGCAGGTTTCCTGGGGTGGGGGACAGGCCATAGAAAAAGAGTGGGTTGCTTGGTGTGAAGAATAGGAACTTGGATGTCAGACAGATTTGAAATTGAGTCCTGCTACAGTCACCTCCCAGCTGAGGTTACTTAGTCAAGTCACTGGATTTTTCTGGGCCTTAATTTTCCTCATCTCTCATATGGGCATGATGACACCAACCTCACAGGGAGAAGTAAACAATATGATAAAGATGGTCCATAAATCTACTACTATTACTGATAAAACGATTACTTTATTTTTAAAAACTTCACTACTTATCATTAAATATAATTAGGTTATATTGTATTTAATCCTAAATGTGTTCTAACTGAATGGTGCAATATGGGACATGAAGGAGAACTTTGGAAGAACTGGAGCTGTTTGTCTGAGAGACTACAAGAAGGATGACCACATTATAGTGGCTTTTGGGAGGATGGCATTGCTGAGTGGAAGGCAGTTAAGTTTAAAGGCAGACTGTTGCAGGTTCCAAAACTTTTCCAACATTGAAAGAACCGCAAAGAAGTCAAAGCTTGGCTTGGATTGTGTCCTTGCTGTAAGAGGGAGGCAAACACCCTCACCCAGGCCATGGGCCACTCTCACTCCCATCCTTGTGCCTCTGCTCACTTCATTCCCCAGCCTGAAATGGCTTCTTGGTCTCTCTGAGTCCCACTGTCCTTCCAGATATGCTCAAATCTTCCCTTTCCACTACCTCTCCTGCCCCTCCATCCAGGAATCACCAAGTTGGTGAACACTGTTTCCTCCTCTTCTTTCACTCTCACCTGTACCTCTGCCCGAGAGGCTGTGCAGAGTCGTGGGAGGACAGTGGTACAGAGAGAACCAGCCGGTCTCTGCCACATAGCAGTTATGTGGCCAAGGATAAGTTATGCAACTGCTCTAAGCATCAGTTTCATTGTACGAAAATATGAAACATAATTATAGTTATTAACTTTTGAGCACATATGTGCCAGGAATTATGCAGAGAGCTATAAAGACATTATTTCCCTTAGTTTCTATGTGTATGAGGTAGACAGTAGTGTGCTGATAAATGTTTAACAACTACCTCTCTTTCTCTCTAAAAAAAGCAGCCTTGATTTGTGGTTTACCAATTTCTGTGATGTAAACATTTTCAACATGGCTAATTTCAACCTGCCACTTGACATCGCTAAACACAGAGTTGGAAAGACAAGTGCACAATCAACTCCCATAAGCACAAGATGGATATCTGGTGTACCTCTGGAGGGAGGAAAGTGCTATCATCCTTATTCTATGGGTGAAGAATCTGAGCCTTAGAGGTTTAAATGGTTGCCTATGCTCACCCAGGTAAAGGTGGAGCAGAACTCAGACTCAGCCTGTCTACCCCCACCGCCTGTGTCCTTCCTGCTTCACTCACCTGTGGGACTGTTACAAAGGTCATGCATAACCAGGGTACTTTTGATGTGGCGTGATGCCTGGCATACAGTGGGTTCTGAAAAGCAATGGCTGGTGCTGAAATTATTGTCAGTGATAATGTCCCCAGCTGGCTTTCCAGGCCCTCCTCCTCTCAGGCTGGGCATAAGCAATGCTGACAAAACTGGGATGGAGGACTCTGAGGTTGCGCCTTCCATCTCTGTCTCCTTCCTGTGAGTACTCCAGATTTTAACCTACTTCCCTGGTGAGAAATTTGAAAAATGCCCTCTCTGTTTAATAGTGACCTCTGCAACTGCCAGAGGGCAGTTTGTTATTTTACACTGTTTAGTACAAAGTTTCAGAAATATAATCAGATGGTCCATGTCCAAAAGACAAGGAATAGTCAGTAATCCTGAGCTGGCCACTGTGGGGGCAGAGAGTGAAGAACAGAGCTCACACTTCCTTAGTGGTTGTCTGCTAGTGACAAACATTTCCAGCAAATATGTACCATCATCCCTTGGTCATTTAAAGAAAATCTCTCCCTCAACACAAGTACATGTCCACACACACACACACACACACACACACACACACTTAAACCCCAACTCTCAAACACTGCAGTGTTCAGAGTGCTGACTGTGGTATAAAGAAAAGGATTATGGATATAGACTGGATTCCTCTGGGTGTCACCAAGGGAAATATTGAGAAAACCATAAGCTTCTTCATATGGAGGCATAGATGAAGGGACAGAGCTTCCTTTAGGGTTCTAGGCTGGAGGTGGGAATCTCCTCCATGGGCAGGGCCAGCACTTCCTCTGACATCTGCCCAGTGGGATCAGCTTCATCATAGAGATCAATCTCAGGGCAAATGGTCTGAGTCAGGGAGCCCAAGCCATGATGACAACAACAAAAACAAAGACTCCTCACACTTACCCATGAATCATCTGCTTGAATCCTCCCAGCCACATTATGACAGAGTGGCTAAGTAATATCCCTTCTTCATGGTTGAGCAGACTAAGGCTCAAGGCCAGGCAATGTGCTAAGAGTTTCACAAGCACAATATCTCATTTGATTCACCCAGCACCTCCATGCAGTTGGTATTATTGGTTTTCCATTTACTAGAAATGGGGGCTCAGAGAGGTTAAATAAACTATTCAGAATCACAGAACTAATAGTGGTGGAGTGAATGGAACTTAGATACCCTTGACATTGGAGTCTGTGCTCATAATGACTACCCCATAGGCCTCCCTGGAAAACCTGAGATTACTGACCATGTCCAAGTCCAGCCTGCCATCAGGGAACTGCTCTGGTGCTGCTGCCCAGCATTCAACCTATGGACATTGAGAGAAGTGTGTTCTTATTTCAACATTAAAAGCAATGAGGCTTCTCGTTGCTCACATGTGCTGCACAGGTTCCTTCTTTCTCTCTTCCAAAGCATAACAGGTGGGCAAGAACAATCCTGTATTGAATGGGAGTGTTGTTCCAGCTGGCTACTGGAAGGCCATGCATTTCTTTGGCTTCTGGACCCTGTCACTCAGTCTATCATGATTTACTACACCTACAACAATCAACTTTCTGAAACTGTGGTCCCTGCTTTTAACTGGCAGGTGCCCATGACTTTGGGGAACTAGAAAAGTGGGTGATCCTTTCCCAATGAGCGGGTGGTCCCTCTGTCCTCATTGCTACTGCCCTGGTTCAAACCCTTATTATCTCTGGCCTGATTCAGGTCCTTGTATCTCTCATCCAGGAATGGCTGCGTGATTTGCAGGGCCCAGTGCAAAATGAAAATGTAGGGTCCCTTGCTCAAAAGTTATTAAGAATTTCAAGACAGTGACAGGACAGCATTAAACCAAGGGGAGGCCCTTCTGAGTGTGGGGCCTTGTGTGACTGCATGAGTCATATTACGCCCATGAACCAGCCCTGATCTCACCTGGAGTATTGCATTTGCTTCCTAAGTCGTCTCCCCTGCCCCTTCTCTCATGCCCCTTTGCAAGCCATTATCCACACTGCAGCCATGGTGACTTTCCTTGATTGTAATTGTGTATAAATTATAGGCTTCATTACACCTAAGGCCTGGGTGAACATAGCAGGTGCTCTAGAACAGTTCCCTCTAGACCTGGGTTTCTCAACCTCAGCACTATGGACGTGTTTGACCAGACTCTTCCTTGTCGTGGGAACTGTCCTGTGCACTTCAGGATATTTGGCAGCATCTTTGCTCTCTACCTTCCACGAGCCAGTAGCAGTCTCTACCTCTCACTTCTCCCTGCATCACAACAATCAAAAATGTCTCTAGAATTCGCTGAATGTCCCCTAGCAGCAAAATCATTCCTACCTGAGAAGCACTGCTCCAGGCCCGAAGGTGCTGAGCCTGGGAAGAACCCATGTAAGGAGGGAGCCAGTCACCACTTGCCTCTTGGAGTCAGACCATCCATGCTGGGTTTGGCTCTATGGGGGATTTGGGCAGGGGGCATGGTTGTACTTCCTGATGTCGCTCTACCTCTTGCAAAGGCTTGTGCAAGAGCTTTGACACAGCCAATTTTGTGAGTGATGGCCCCAGGAACCAGCCCCAGCCCCTGGCAAGGGTCACAATGAGACAGTGGTCTGGTGTCTGGTCGCACATACTTACCACACCGCTCTGAGGTTTCTTTACCACTCATTAATGCATTCACAGGCAACATCTACCCAGAGACACAGCAAGGAGTAGGCCTTATAAATCTTTTAACCTGACATGAAATAAAGGCTTTGATTTTTCCAAATCCTGGGTAGAAAGGGTAGCTTCTCTGTTTCAAAAATATTTATCTTTTAAGCATCTTCAGGCCCAGAGTTCATCAAGTGAATCTTCCTTTTAGCCAATAAAGCGAACTGTCAAAAATGGCCAGAATGGAGATATATTTACATTTTGCGACCCCATGGCTCCAGCTTTTACAATGGGCTCCGTCCTTAGCAAGCCCAGACTCCTCAGCCTGGTGCTCTGGACTTTGTGAATCTTGCCTGGTCCTGGAGCAACTTCTATCCAGTGGGATAGACTGACAAGTAAATAGGAAATTATATTCTGGGGCTAGGCCTGTGATATACGGATGCAGGGGAGCTGTGCAAGCCCAGAGGAGGGGTGTTTAGTCCAGCAGTCCACGATTGGAAGCTTCCTGAGGCCTCCCCAGATTCAGAAGCCACTATGCCTCCTGTGCAGCCTGCAGAACCATGAGCCACTTAAACTTCTTTTCTTTATAAATTACCTTGTCTCAGGTGTTTCTTTATAGCAGTGCAAGAATAAACTAGTACACTGTAGTTTAAAGAATATGGACACAGGGAGGGGAACATCACACATCAGAACCTGTTGGGGGGCGGGGGGCAAGGGGAGGGAGAGCATTAGGACAAATACCTAATGCATGCAGGGCTTAAAACCTAGATGATGGGTTGACAGGTGCAGCAAACCACCATGGCGCATGTGTACCTGTGTAACAAACCTGCATGTTCTGCACATGTATCCCAGAACTTAAAGTAAAATTAAAACAATAATAACATGGGGAACCACTGAAAGAACTTATGCAGGGTGTTCAACTTAGTTAACTTTGAATCTTAGAAAACTCTGTCAGCAATGTGGAGGGTGGCTTGAAAAAAAAGGAGGGCCTCAGAGGCAGGAAGAACTATTAAGAAGCTATTAGGGTGGTCCAGGTCAGAAAGCAGGAGGCAGGGGGTGGATTGGAGCTGACAGACATATTTGAGGACATGAGTGAGGTCAAAGCTGCAAGATTTGGTGCGGGATAGGACATGGGGCGTTAGAGGAAGGATGTGTCTGATAGTGCTCGGTCTTTGATCTGGGCTTCCTGATCCATATTCTGCAGGTTTCAGGTTGGGAGAGGAGATTCTGTCAAGCAGATGTGTGAGGGTATCCAGGAATACACACTCTTAGGATTTTGCTTAGGAGAGAAGCCTAGGTTGGAGGTGGAGTACTGGGTGTATTCAGTGATGATGGACAGCTGGAGCCACGCAGGTGAAGGGGAGCCCCCGAAGTTAATGTATGAAATGAGAAAAGCAGAAGTGGTGGATGGAGCCCTGTGGAACATTAACATTTAAGGTTACAGCAGCGTTGGGGACATTATCATTTGTGCCAAGGCAACTAACCCTGATTTCATGCTGCTTGCCTTTCCCACTAAACATCTTTATAACCAGTGGATGGCAATGACTCCTACCCCAGAGGAGAAAGCCTCAGCTAGAGAAGAGGAATCACGGCTTGTGTGAGCAGAATGGGACAAATATGTAAGCAAGAAACTGAGGAAGGAAGTGAGAGAAAAATTCTCCACCACTCCTGTCTCCCAGAGATATTTTATGCATGATATTATAAGTGTGTGTGTATATATGTGTATCTACACTCACAAGCACACACATTTATATACATATACATACATACATAAACTATATATCTGGATAACTTTTTTTTTTTTTTTTTTTGAGATGGAGTCTCGCTCACTGCAAGCTCCACCTGCCAGGTTCACACCACTCTCCTGCCTCAGCCTCCTGAGTAGCTGGGACTACAGTCGCCCGCCACCATGCCCGGCTAATTTTTTTTTTTTTTTTGTATTTTTAGTGGAGACGGGGTTTCACCATGTTAGCCAGGATGGTCTCGATCTCCTGACCTCATGATCTGCCCGCCTTGGCCTCCCACAGTGCTGGGATTACAGGTATGATCCACCGCACCTGGCCTGGATAAGTTTCAATATCGGTACATAAAGAGTTCATGAATCGTTTTCGCAGTTGCATACATTCCCTTGCATGTATATGCCATAATTTATTTAGCCCAATCTGCTATCAATGGACACAAAAGTTGTGCGGCCTTCTGCTACCAAAACAATGCTGCAACAAACAATTTGGCTGCGTTATGTTGCCGTGTGCATGTATACAGGTAGGATAGATTTCTAGAAGAGGAAAAGCTGTCAGCATTTCCAGTTTCAATACACATGGTTGATCTGCTTTCCATTACTAGTGTGCCGATTTCTACTTCTCCCTGTAGTGCACGAGAGTGTCTGTTCCTCACACTCTCATCAGCACAATGTGTGGTCAAACTTTGTGATCTTTGTCAATTCAGTAGGTGAGATATGGCATTAGAATTTTCATTTTGCATTAAAAATATAAATGAGGCTGAACACCATTCTAAATGTTCAAGAGCCATTTCCTCTAAAATGTTCCTAGACCTTACCCTTTTTGGGGCTTGTTTTGATCTTTTTTCTTCCTGATTTCTGGGGTATCATTTTATATTAGGAAATTAGCTTCTTGTCTGTGATAAAAATGCAAATAGTTTTACCCGTTTACACTTCGTTTTTTGACTTTATTCTTGCTAAGTTCCCTGCAGTACCCAGCAAGGGGCTGGACCATCAGCTATATTCAGCTGAGGTAGAGGAAGCCAGAGGAGTTTGGAGGTTCAGACTGAGCCAAAGAATAGAGTAGGTGAATTCTTGTTAGTAGTAGCTTCCAAGTATTCTCTGGGAGCAAACTGTCACGTGAATGCTGCAGACAGGCAGCTACAGTGCGTGTCTTGGTGGGGGGCAGGAGAGTGAGCTGTGTTTATTTAGCCTCTTACAGAACACTCTCCAGGCTCGCCACCCTCGGAGCCAAGTGAAATCAATATCTTTGAAATGGACTGAGACAAGTAGGGTCATATCCTCAAGTCCTGGGCCAGAAATAGCAGGGCAGAGTCTTAAGACAAATCTTATGGGGGTGGCGGTGCAGGCAAAATGGACAGGTGACAGCTGGAGGTGCAGGTGGGTGGCAGGTGATTTGTTTGTTACTATTGCCAGCCCACATTTGTCACTGGTCACCAAGAGCCAGGACCTGGGAACATAGGATCTTGCCTTCGAGGAATTCATAGATCAGATGAGTGAAGAGAGGATGGCAGAACTGTGTGATGAGAACTGGTAGAGATAGCACGGGGAGATGGAAACCCCGGAGAAGGCAGTACAATCTGCATGGAGAAGTCCAAGAAGGCTTCCTGGATGAGGTGGCATCTAAGCAGAGTCCTGACAGACAAGTATGAGTTAGTCAGTCAAAGAAAAGTGCATGAAGGGAGATGTACCAGGTTTAAAGAACATTTAGGGTAAAGTGCTAGATGGGAGAAGAAAAATGGTTCCTTCAGAAAATCGAAAGCGGTTCAGTGTAGCTGGAGGGCAGGGTTCCAGGGAGAAAGATGGGGGTGACAAAACATGCCACTGAGGAGGTAGATTAGGACAGGTCACGAAGGGTAGTGTGGAGCAGAGATGGGGAGAAGCACTGAGAAATATTCCACAGGCAGAATCAGCAGGACGAGGTGGAATATATGATGGTGGGGAGAGGAGAATTTCAGAGTGAGAAAGAGGCCAGGGAGTTCTGTTTGGTAACAGGGAAGAAGATGTAGAAGGAGCAGATTTGGGAAAAAGTCGATGAATTCCATTTCCCATGTTGAGTTGGGAAGCCTGTGGGATATCCCATATGGTGGTTGGATCTGTGGGCCTGAAGCTCTGTGGGGAGGCTGGGGGTGAAAGACAGGCCTCTGGGTCATTGGCAGGCAGTGAAGATTGAAGCCATAGGGTCAGCCATGTTCACAGTGGGTAGGAAAGAGGGTCTGGGAGTTGTGTAGGATAAGAGGACTGCTGGACTGGAAACAGATCTTTGAACAATAGCAAGAGTTAAGAACTGGCCAAAGGTGATCAACCAGAAAGGAGGGAGACAGACATGGAAGGAACTAGGATTAGGGGACAGAGAAGCAAGCAGGTAGTGGCCTGCAGGGTCCACAACTGCAGAGAAAGGGGCTGTAGGGCCTGGTTTGGGTAGTATACATCTGCTTAGCAAACAGGCCAGCACATGGAATTTAGAGAGTCTGTGTCATGTAGAAAGGACCTGGGGTCACGGCATGAGGCTTGTTCACAGGACAAGAGCTGATTTGAAAACATTTGTGATTAGTTGATTTGAAGCTGAGACACCGTGACTGGTCGGGGGAGAGGGAATATTTTGGTGAGGAGGGCAGCTGTTCTTTTTCACTCCTTCCACTGTTTTCTCCCACATCGTGGTATCTAGATAGGAGATCCAGGTTCTCTCTCTACTTCCTTCATCAGTTTCTTTGTTTCTTTACTTCATTCATTCATGAGATAATGCTTGCAGAAAGTTTAGAACAGAGCCTGGCATGTACGAGAGCTCAGTAAATGTTAGTTTTTTCTTTTTTATTTTTTCTCATTTTGAGTTGCTGACTGTGGCAGACCACCCTAACGTGGCCCCAATGAGTCATGCCCTTGTATAATTCCCTTTCCTTGGGTACAGGCAGAACCCGTGACTTACTCCTAACCAGTAGAATATGGCGATGGGATGTCTCCCCTTGATTAAATTACATTGTGTAGCAAAGGTGATGGGATATAACTCTCATGGTAATGTTATATTACATAAGACTCCTTCATAGCAGACGAGAGAGGGACAGAGACTCTCCTGCTGATCATGAAAGAAGACCAGCTGCTATAATGTTAATTCCCTAACATGGCAGGAAAATGGAGTGGCTTCTAGAAGGCCCTCAGTCCTACAACCACAAGGAATTGAATTCTGCACAACTACATGAGCGTGCTAGAGAACCCCAGGTCTGGAAAGGAATACCACCTAGCTGATACCTTGATTGCAGTCTTGGGGAACCCTGAGCAGAGGAGCCATCGAAGCTGTGCCCAGGCACCTGAACCACAAAAACTGTGAGATAAGTGTGTGTTGTTTTAAGTTGCTCAAGTTGTAGTAATTTATTAACACAGCAATTGCAAACTAATACATTGATATTCATTCATTTAACAAATGATGATTAAGCCAGCACCACCTGGTACAGTGTGACACCCTATGTAGGGGAGCAGTTATGTGAGACATGGTGTTTGTCTTCAAGGGCACCCTGTAAGTTCCTGAAACATTGAGTTCCCAAAGCAGGAGTTGGCCTGTTAGCAGTGCGGTGTGAGGAGATAAGGGGAGACTTCCAGGCAGAGGGAACGACATGTGGTAAGTCCCACAGGCCCGTAAGGGCTGTAGCATCCTGGTTGTTGAGAACTGAGGTGGAAGAAAATGTGGTACCAAAGTAGATGTGAATGGACCTCTGTCACCTATAGCTATGACAGCCACACAAGCAAAGTTGCAGAAGGATTCTGGGCAGAGGAATAACTGGGGAATAGATATTGGGCTGAGAGCAGGTACACTGGTCTTTGCTGTGGTCCAAGGCCTGTGTAGCACTGATGTGCTTTTCCTGGGATGTGAGCCCTCATCTCATTCATGCCCTTGGAGCCCACTGTGCAGGAGGTGGCTCCCACAGCTGTAGCTGCAGCTCAGGCATTCTGGGGTTCCTGACCATCCTCATTTGCTAGAGAATGCTCTTGCTCCAGGCCACAGAGAGGAAGTGGTATGGGTCACCACTCCACCAGCAGAGACACCAGGACACCTTCTGTTTCTCCCATTAGCCATTCAGAAATCCAGAAAAAAAGGCCTGAGTTTTCCACATAGGTGCACAGTTTAACTTCTGAACCCAGCCTTCCTTCTCTATTCAGAGCCTCCTGCTAAGAAGAAACACTGACTTCTGTGTTTTTAATGCACCATTTCTCCTGCAGGGAAACATTTTACCTCTTCTCGGGCTGAACAATATTTCTGGACAGCCTTTTTACTGGAAGGAGGTGAATGTTTTCTCTGCTCATGGATCAGATGTCTTTCTCCTGCCTTTCCTAACAGGCAGCTGTGCCTGGTGTCTGGAGGATCAGGCTGCCCTGGAATGCAAGCGGGAGTGCCTGGGCTAATGTCCATGGTCTTGCCAGCCCCAGAGACTGACAGGCAGTTGTCGTTTTTGTTTGGAGGTCTCGGCACCGGAAGACTGGCATCTCCTGCCGTCTCAGCATGAGCCTTGGGAATCACACGCTCAGTGGCAGCTGTGTTGCTGTAGATGTGACAGTAAATATCCAGAAAATTGAGTGTTTTTGGTCTTCAATTTAAGAAGTCATTTGCTGGATGGTGCTAACTAAGAACAGTCATTAAACTTGAGAAAGCACCCTTCTGCCTCATTCCTTAATTAAGTGGAATAGAGAAACAAAATCCTGGCTTTGCAAAGCCGCAGGCTTCGAGTGGAAATGCCCTCACGGGAGGAGACACAGAAGGACGTGTGGTCTGGCTGTGGTCTCCAGCACACATGTGGCTGGGTGCCAGGAGCGAGTGGGCAGGTGCACTCAGAGCCTCAGACACCTGATTCCTGCATTATCTCCTGGCCAGAATTGAAAGGTTGGTGGGTAGGGGGCAAGATGGGAATAGGGCAGTCAGGAAAGGCCTAGAGGAGTGTCTCTGAGAGATTGAATTATGTCCCCCTGAAATTCATATGCTCAAACTCTAACCCCCAACAGACTACATTTGGAGATAGGGCCTTTATTTTTTCTTTATATATATATATATATATATTTTTTTTTTTTAATTTATTTATTATTATTATACTTTAAGTTCTAGGGTACATGTGCATAACGTGCAGGTTTGTTACATATGTATACTTGTGCCATGTTGGTGTGCTGCACCCATCAATATATTTTTAAGACAGAGTTTCGCTCCAGTTGCGGGGCTGGAGTGTAATGGAGCGATCTCGGCTCACTGCAATCTCCACCTCCTGAGTTCAAACGATTCTCCTGCCTCAGCCTTCCAAGTAGCTGGGATTACAGGTGCCTGTCACTATGCCTGGCTAATTTTTGTATTTTTTTTTTAAGTAGAGGTGAGGTTTCATGACATGGGTCAGGCTGATCTTGAACTCCTGACCTCAGGTGATCTGCCCGCCTCGGCCTCTCAAAGTGCTGGGATTACAGGTGTGAGCCACTGCGCCTGGCCAATAGGGCCAGAGGTAATGAAGGTTAAGTCAAATCATAAGGATGAGGCCCTAATCCAATATGACTAGTATCCCTGTAAGAGGAAGAAACACCTGGGATGTGTGTGCACAGAGAAAAGGCCATGTGGGGACATGGCAGGAAGGCAGCTATCTGCGAGCCACGGAGAGGGGCCTCAGGAGAAAATAACCTCACCAACATGTTGATCTTGGACTTCTAGCCTCCAGAATGGTGAGAAATAAATTTCTGCTGTTTAAGCTGCCCTGTCTGTGGTATTTTGTCATACCAGCCCGAGTTGACAATTGGATGTCCTCCCTTAATGAAATTACATTATATAGCAAAGGTGATGGGATTTAACTCCCATAGTAACATTATATTAGACAAGATCCCTTTGTAGCAGACAAGAGAGAAGGAGAGAGACAAGAGAGAGAAAGAGAGACTCTCCTGCTGGTCACTGGGGAAGATGGGAACTGCTACACAGTGACCATCCATTCCCTGAGACCAGAGCAGGCAGAGGGGCAGGTGGGAAGGCAAAGTTCAAAGGGTCAGAGGCTGAGGCCAGCGAGGACCCTCACTCTACCACTCTACCCGGAGGAGGATGACAAAGGTATAGGTACCAGGAAGTGGAGCTTTTGTGATGGCACAGGCTTTCAGGGGTCTGGTTTGCATGAGGCATTGTTCTCTGGCTTTCCCTGACCTGCAGTGCAATCCTTTGAAACTACCTTCCTTGAACACTGTTTTATAGCTTGCCTAGTGGGGTAAGAGAAGCCCACAGTCCCTTCTGCCTGGGAAGACACATCTCTCCTTACTTCCCTGTGGAAAGTCAGGGATAAACCAATTCAGGTGTCACCCATGCAGGGAGACCTGGAGCACCTGGCTTAGGCCATTGGCTGTAGGCTAATGGCTAATGGAAAAGTAAGAAGGCCCTCAAGGTCAACAATGGGTCAAGAGCTGAGGGAAGAAGGGCTGTGGAGCTGCTGGAGCTGAGCTCTGCTTAGGTCTGTCTTTAGGCCCCGTGAAAGGAATCCTCCTGCTCCCTGGAGCTGGCCACATGGAGGCTTTGGACCCAAACCTTAGAGTGGTGCACGGCGTGAATTTGGTGAGAGCAGCTCCTCTGTCCCTCTTTCTCAGAAACCCTTGGAAGTGGTAGGCCACTGGAGGAGAACACAGGTTAGGGGTCCTAGCCACTTCTATATCTTTCTAACACAGAGCTAGATTTAGGAGTCTAGAGGGGTTTAAATACTCTCTTGGGCTTCCAAAAGGTTCACTGAGCCCCGCAGTGTTTGTCCCATGGCTGGAGCTCTGGTCCGAGGGACTCTGCCCATCCCCTCAGCCAGTGGCTCCTAAAGTTGACCTGGGCCAGGTACCATGGCTCACGCCTGTAATCCCAGCACTTTGGGAGGCTGAAACAGGTGGATCACGAGGTCAGGAGCTCGAGACCAGCCTGGCCAACATAGTGAATCCCCGTGTCTACTAAAAATACAAAAATTAGCCGGGCGTGGTGGTGGGTGCCTGTAATCCCAGATGTTCGGCTGGCTGAGGCAGGACAATTGCTTGAACCTGGGAGGCGGAGGTTGCAGTGAGCCGAGATCGTGCCACTGCACTCCAGCCTGGGTAACAGAGCAAGACTCTGTCTCGGAAAAAAAAATAAATAAATAAAAGTAAAAATAAATAAAGGTCACCTGTCCTCTGGCAGTAGCATATTTGTGGCTAGACTGTCTGGTCTGGATGCCCAATATTCCTGAGTTCTCTGTTCCTCCTTCCCTGATGCTCAGGCTTATCAGGCCTTCCTGAGATGGGCCTTCCGACCTCTGCCTACATCCATGGCAGAGGCTTCTCCACTGCTACAGGAGGCAGGAGAAAAGAACACAAGATCAAACATTCTGGCTTTGTCCTGTGTGTGGTGTAGGGTGGTGTGGTGCAAACTCCTGCTTGTTCCAGCTACGTGAGCCAAAATATGTGCTGTATGGGCCAAACTGATTTGAGAATAGTTCTTACCAGTATCCTGATGAATACTATGAAGCTAGACATTTTCTTAACCTTGTCCCACCCTCAAAATTAGGATAACACAGAGTCACATTTGTGTTTAGCCCTTGTCCCTCAGCTTTCTCATCGCTCTGGTGTTTGTAATCAACCATAGCACTGGTTCTCTCTGAATCCACTTACCACATCCTTGTCTTTGCCTCACACACACAGAAGAGTCAAGCACGTTACTGGGGGTTCTGATCCTCTGCCCCGTCTTCCTGCCCTGACCATGAACTCCTACCTCCCCTAACCTCCCCAACCCCCTGCACCCCTCAGAGGAAGAGACACAATTCTTTCTTATGCCCCTTATATTCCTGAAGACTTGATAGCCTTGATATTTGGATAGATGGAGGTCCCCAACATGCTGTAGTTTGACTTAGGACTTTTTGACTTTACAACGGTATGAAAGCAATACACATTCAGTGGAAACCATACTTTGAGTACTCATACAACCATTGTGTTCTTCACTTTCAGAACAATATGCAGTAAATTACACGGGATATTAAACACTTCATTATAAGATAGGCTTTGTGTTGGATCACTTTTGCCCAATCGTAGGATAATGTAAGTGCTGTGTGCATGTCTAAGGTAGGCTAGACGAAGCTATGACGTTCAGTAGATTAGGTGTATTAAATGCATTTTTGGCTTAAGAAATTTTCAACTTACTATGGACTTATCAAGCTGTAACCCCATCAAAAGCTGAGGGGCATTTGTATGCTTTTCAACAGAGAATCTAGTATTTCAACATGTCTAAAAAGATTCAGTGTTTATTTAGCCCTTGTTTATTTTCTTCAGAATTAAAATTTTCTAAATAAAATATTAGGGTCTAAAAAAGAGCAAAGCCATCTGATGCGACACAAAGTATAAGTGGGTGATATTAATTGTCAATAAGCATCCTAAATCATATATATATATATATATATAAAATTTGAGACTCACACATTTTTTATTAGGCATTTCAGGCATTTTTGTTGAGCCATATGGCATCCTTTTTCAGGTTCTCTGTGTTCACAGCTTTAGTTCTAAACGGTTTGCCCTGACCCATTTCTCACACCTTCTGTGTTCCGCCTCCTAATACCTGTTTCCGTGACCTGGCAGTTCATTCTCCTCTCCACCCTTTCCTTCCCTTGCCCATTAAGGTGGGTCCATGGGAGAACAGATTTAGCTTTCCAAGCTGACCACACGCTGTCTCCGGTAGCCTTGGATAAACCCCTCTCCTGGTGGTAGAAATTCTCGTATTCCTTGGAGGCCTCCTGATGCTCAGACAGAAATTGAACCAGAATTTATATAAATGGAGCCAAGTTTCCCTGTGCTTATCTGTTCTTGCAAAACATAAAAAGTGGTTGGCTTGATTTTCACAAAGCTTAGATAGTCTGTTTGGGATGGATTGCCTCTAAGCACAGGCCACACGGCCTCTGTGAAATTCCTGCGAGTCCCGGGGGCACCTCAAAGCAGTATGCAGTCAGCTCTGCAGAAGCTGAAATGAGGTACAAGGAGAGATCCGGGGACTGTGAGCCAGAGAACACACACCTTGCATATTAACACATCATGGGCCCACAAAGCACACAGCTTTCCAGCATGTACCCCCAAATTCAAATCCTAAGTGCAGATCCTCCCAGGTACACGGATTGATTTACAATTGAGCTACACCTCACATAGGCAACTTTATAGCAGGATCTTGGGTGAGTAGTAGTAGGGATTTCATTACTTAAAAATCATGGTCTGGGAGTGGTGGCTCACGCCTGTAATCCCGGCACTTTGGGTGGCTGAGGCAGGCAGATCACGAGGTCAAGAGATTGAGACCATCCTGGCCAACATGGTGAAACCCCATCTCTACTAAAAACACAAAAAAGAAATAGCCGGGTGTGATGGCGTGCGCCTGTAGTCCCAGCTATTCGGGAAGCTGAGGCAGGGGAATCACTTGAACATGCGAAGTGGAGGTTTCAGTGAGCAGAGATTGCACCACTGCACTCCAGCCTAGTGACAGAGTGAGACTCTGTCTCAAAAAAAAAAAAAAAAAAAAAAAAATTGTAAATGAGTTGTAAACAGCACTGGGTGAAACCTAGAGAGAAATGAGAGGACTAACCCCAGCATCCTGCAGCACCTCTCTCAAATGGTACTGTTTTCAGGCCCAGCCCAGGTTCTCCTGTTCCCAAGAATCTTTCCCTGCCCTTTTAGCTGACCAGAAGCCATGCTCAGGGCTCCTTGCTTCTCTCACTCTTTGTGGCCCTTCCCTGCATCCTCTCCTGCATTAAGAGATCATTCTGTGGTTTCCATCAGCTCAGCAAGCTGCCTTGGCTGTCCTTGATATGTTGGCTTGTCCATGACAGACCCTTCACCTTGCACAACTTTAGGAGGTTCCACTCACAGAGAATATGATGTTGTGAGGAAAAAAAAAAAAGAATGGATAAAAGCCACATGTGACATAGCTTGTGCAATGTGGTGGTCCTGGTCCTTGAGGTGTAACATCTTACCTCCTGAGCGTTATGCACAATCCTGAAATCTTCTACTCCATCAATGTGGGGATCTCACATTGGTTGGCTTAAACACCTTTGTATCTATCCATCAGCAAAGCCCAGACTAAATTAGACAGATATAATCTTCAACTGGACTCCAGGGAGAGGGCCACCCCTCTTCAGGGGGTTGAAGCCTGACCTACAGTGCTCCATTCTTCTCCCTAGCACTGGCCTGTGGTGTAGCCAGCTGCCCAGCCCCCACCCCATCTGAGCCAGCTGCCCTCCCAGAGGTAGGTACTGTGACTTGGGATAACTTTGTGGGAGACTCACCTAGAGCTATACTGAAGACTCCCTATCCACACAGAGGGATATGGGCTTCCTCCGCCGGAGTTTCCATGACATAAAAAGACAGAGACTGGTGGCCATTTGGGCAAAGGGTATACATGGTGTCCAAGAGAGACTCTTCTCTCAGTAGCAAGGACTGGGAGATGGTTATTTTTCGTCTAAAGTCTTGTATTGTTATAGAAGATTAATCTGACCCACTAGGACTGGCCTTAAACTCCTCTACATCTACCTTCAGGAGGGACTTCTGGGTTCTTTCCCAGAAAGAGGCCTGAGAAGGAATTCCTGCCCTTGTCCCCTGGCTGCCCTCAGAAAGGTCAACCGGGACATTTCCCTTATTAGTGTTGTATTAGTTTCCTCTGACTCCTATAACGAATTCCCACAGACTGGATGATTTAAAACAACAAAAGATCATCCTCTCACAGTTCTGGAGGCGGAATTAAGGTAATCAGCAGGGCAACACTTCCCTGAAGGTTCTAGGGGTGAATCGTACCTTGTCCCCTACAGCTTTTGGTGGCTCCAGATGTTCCTTGCCTTGTGGCACTTCACTCCAATTTCTGTCTCAGTAGCCACATTGCCTCCATCTCTTCTGTGTCTTCTCCTCTGTGTGTCTCTCTTATAAGGATGCAGGTGATTACATGTAGGGCCAGCATAGGTAATCCAAAATAAGTGCCCTCTCTTAAGATCCTTGACTTAATTTTGTATTTTGCCATATAAGATAATATCCAAGGCTCTGGGACTTACGACATGGGTGAATCTTTTTTAGGACCCACCATTGACCCACTGCAGGTCGTTAGTTGCTGGAGGAGTCTGCGTCTTATGAGTGAGCACAAGCCCTGGCACACAGGGAATGTTTGCTTGGCATTTGGGGAATGGAGGGCCAGATGCTTGGATGAAATGCACACACACAGTGGCCATGAATCTTAAGAGGTGTCAGTGGTGGAAAGAAGATGGTGTAAATTTTATCCCCCTCCCTGTTCCTGACAGAATATCCACCTCTCCTGGTAACAGGTTTTGAGATGAAACATGGCTCAAGTCTCTCAGAACTCTGCTTGAGCAGGGCAGTTGCATTATACTCCACAAGTCATAAATATTTGGGGAGCAAAATCGATTCATGCAGCAGTGGTGGAGGGATGGTAAGTTGGACATTTAATTTTTTGGGGGGGTCAGTCAGGAGGATTTGTATGTGTTTGAGTACAATGTTTCTGCTTCTCTTCCCAGCAGAGCGGTTGCTGTACTTTGATACAAGCCATCTACCTCGTGGCCAGCTGAGGTGGATTAAAGACTTCCCAGGAGGTGGGGCTTAATTTGTGGCCATAGGGCTCCTGGAATGGCCATAGACGGTAGTCAGTGTGGGCTACCGTCCTTCTGGTCCCTGCCAGAGGCCAAGGCTGACAGGCACAGAAACAATTGCTTCAAAGTCTGATGGCCCAGAAAATAAAGTTTGACTCCTTCATTTGGCCACGGGAGTGTCTTCGCTGCACACAGCAGCTGAGCTCAGTCGGGAATGCTCATTCAGGCTCCCTGCCTGTGGGTTACCTGGAATCTATCCTGGTCTCTCCATGTTTGCTATGTGACCTCTGAGCCCTGAACAGGAAGCAGGGCAGAAGCCCCCTGCCTTTAGTTTCCTCTTAGCCTATCTACAATTCTTCCCTGCCTGGAAAGGGTGTTCAGAACAGGCCTCTCACCATCTGCTTCTTTTACCTGTTTTACTCTCCCTTTCTCCTACTCATGGAGGGTGGAATTTCTACTTCCAGTTTCTATTTAAAAGGGATTTTCCCATATGCCACTTCTACTCCATCCTTTCCTCCCACCATGATGACTGGCTGGCTGCTGAGAAACATGATTTATGCAGGAGAGGGTGATAAACACATAGTTTAATGTTTTCTAAATATGAACCTTGTTTTTCTCATTTTATCTACAAGCGTGTGTGACTGTGGTGTGCATAAAACTGTGTCAACAATGGTTTCTTTCCTTGAGGAGCTCACATTTACAAAGGAAGGAAGAAATTTCAACCAAAAAATAAAAACACACCAAACCCGAAAGGAAAATCAACAGGAAGAGCCTGGACTTTCTAAACTAGGAGGAAGGCAGAGCTCCAGGAGACTCTCCTCATTTCTCTGGGGGCATGGAACCTCCAATGTGGGACAGAGCTTGGAGTTTAAAAAGATAGTCTCTTCTGTGTCCTGGATAGAGACCACACCAAATGTTTGCAATATAGAAGCACGACAATCAAAATCATGAATTGAGATGTCCTTGGCATTCCATTGTCAAGGGGAATTATTGCTTCCCTTGCATTAAAGACATTGTTGCCAATGCATATTCTGTAATGTGCCTTTCTTTCCTAACAAAGATTCCAGTTCAACCTGCATTTTCCTATAGCTCAAAGTTAGTGCTTTCATTTAACCTAATAAACATCTGACCTTTCCAAGGGAAATATAAACAAAATCTTGGCTTTCAAGTATTGCGGTCATTGTTGGTGGAGACATGCAATGTGTCATCATATCAACCTTGATTATTATTTCCTGTGACACACCAGATTAGCTGGTTTACAGTTAATTCAGCCAGTTACAAATTCTTCATAGGTAAGGGTTTAGCTTTTAATCTGATGCCATCTTCATCTCAGGCAGTTTTAAGATGGTCCAGTGATTTCACTACCTTAAAGGTTGCACGTAATTTGATTGATAACTCAGCTCAAATGTTTCCAAAAGTAAGAAAAAAAAGTCATTTCACAAATCAATTTTTCCAACTGTTCAATTTTTTTGTCATGAATTCTCAATTTAACCACTAGAACTGGACCATTAAAAAAATCTATTCTCAGATCGTAACACCTGAGAGGCCAAGCGTGCTACTGAAAAATAAATGTCAAAATAGATTTTTATGTTTCTAATTATTTGCATTTATTTCAGTAGGCTTCTCTGATCAAAGAGCAATGCAAGCACATTGAAGAACAATTTAATTATAAAAAATCACAAATAGTTAGGTGAAAATCCTTTTGAAATCATTATGAATAGATAACCATAATTAGCATTTTGGTGTACACCCGTCAGGGTTTTTGTTTTTGTTTTTTGGTTGTCTTTTTTTGAGACAGGGTCAGGCTGGAGTACAGTGGTACAGTCTCAACTCACCTCAACCTCTGCCTCCTGGGCTCAAGCAATCCTTCTACCTCAGCTTCCCAAGTAGCTGGGACCACAGGTGTGCACCACCATGCCAGGCTAATTTTTGTATTTTTTTGTAGAGATGGGGTTACACCATGTTTCCCAGGCTGGTCTCAAGCTCCTGAGCTCAAGTGATCTGTCTGCCTTGGCCTCTCAAAATGCTGGGATTACAGGCATGAGCCACCACCATGCCCAGCCAGGTTTTTCTTCTTCTCCTTCTCCTCCTCCTCCTCCTCCTCTTCCTCCTCCTCCTCCTCCTCCTCCTCCTCCTTCTTCTTCTTCTTCTTCTTCTTCTCCTCCTCCTCTTCCTCCTCCTCCTCCTCTTCTTCTTCTTCTTCCTCCTCCTCCTCCTCTTCTTCTTCTTCTTCCTCCTCCTCCTCTTCTTCTTCTCCTCCTCCTTCCTCCTCCTCCTCTTCTTCTTCTCCTCCTCCTTCCTCCTCCTCCTCTTCTTCTTCCTCCTCCTCCTCCTCATTCTTTCTTCTTCTTCTTCTTCTTTTTCTTCTTCCTTTTAGTTTGAGTCACATGAAATTGTGACATGCATATACCTGTACACACACACGCAAGCAAATCTTTATATTTACTTTACTTCAAAACTTGACTGGTTTTTGCCAAATACAAATAGAACAATTCTGTATGTTTAAATATATCTTTTATAAAAGTATCATGGATTTTATTAAATGAGTCTCACAATTTATTTAATTATTTTCCATTATTAGACACTTGGGTTATTCTGTCATTCCATTTTTCCAATATGTGCTGTAAATAAGACTACAATAAACGTTCTTCTTTCTATCTGATTATTTTTAAGAGCAAATTTTTAGAAGTAGATTTCCTGGGTTAACTGGTTTGAATATTTTAATAATATTGATGGTGAGAGCAAAAAAGGGAGGGGTGGGGTAATGGAAACAAACACTAAACAGGGCTTTCCACACACTCAGGGTTGAATCCTTCCTCATTCAATAGCCTAACCCAACTTCACCCTTTGGTAAGTGATGTTGCATTGACTTTAAAGAATTGATATAAAGATTAAACAAGGTATCTCATATAAAGTGCCTACTGTATTCCTGGCCTCTAGTAGAAACTCAAAGGAGGTTAGCTCTACTTATACTAAGGGTACTTAACATAGACCACAACAGTGTTTGTCCAAACGTAAGTAATCCTTAATGATGGGACTTCAGGTATCATGGAGGCCAGTAGGAAGCCTATTGCTTTTTTCTTCTCATTCTCAACTTCTCTGTCTTTCCTCCCAATTCCCAATCCCAGAAACCAAAGTATTTGTCTTTCTCTGCTGTGACTCTTGGAAGATTAAGACTTTCTCCTAAATTCCCTACCTGTGATATGAGAAGCAGCAGCCAATAAGCTGTTGAGTGCAGGATTCATAGCACAACACTAGCTGGGACCAAATCCCCACGGGCCCACCCTGAAGCTTTGCCATCTTGGGCAGGTTAATTTACTGTTCTATGCTCAGTTCCTCCCTCTTGTAAAAGAGGAATGAAAATAACAATCTGTAGATGACAAGAAGAAGTTAACACAGGTAAAGCACTAGTGCAGTGCCTGGCACATAGTTAGCACTCGGCAAAATGTCAGCTATTGCCATTCCACCACCTTCACTAAAGTAAGCTCTGTAAGAACATTTTGACTATCTTGTTCACTGCCAATTTCTTCATTGCCTAGACTAGTGCCTGCCATGCAGTGGGCACTCAGTATTTGTTAAGCAAATGAATACCCCTTCATTACCAAAGCATAACTGCAGATGCTGTTTGTGCCACTTATATGTTGTTGCTGTTGTTTTTCACTCATGACAGAGTCATTCTAGAGTTTGCTCCTAACTTCTTTCTCTGTGGGAGAAAATGCTACCGTTTCTTGGGCATAAATATTTAATGTGACATTAGCTGCAGAAGCACATTCCTTTAGTGCATTCGAAGTCCCCCCTGTGTTTGCACAATCTGGAAGGCACTTGCTCTATGCAACAAGTATTTATGAATTTGAATCACATGGTGGAATGGCGCAGGCATCTTGCTGTGTAGCATCATGTAGGAGGGCAATCTGTAGCCAATGGACACTTGGCTTCCAGAAAAGCAGATACACACATACACATACAGCCCAGATCCCATCCTTTCAGCTAGGCCCCAGTCTAGTGGGAGGCATTTCTTGCCCTGAATCGTGAGCAGTGCAAAAGATGATGTGAGCAGGAAGACAGCAGCAGAAAGAATTTATTGGAAGGTGATGATGCTAAGCAACATCTCAGCTCACTTCAGCTCAACAAACTCTTTATTGAGTACAGGCCATATGCCCGGCATGGGGCTGGATATCAGGAAAAAGATATGAACAAGACACAGGGATAATAAATCGACCTCAAGCCTCTCGGCGGAAGGACTATGTGTCTTCTAGAGCCATCACAGGGTCCAGAGTAAAGCAGTCAGTAAATGTTGATTCAGTGTACCATTGGAAAATGAGAGCTCGGCTGTAGCTGCATTCTATGTGCTCCCCAAGGTGTTTGAGTAGAAGGAGCATCTGTTTTTAAGGGGGTGGGGATGGAGCATAACCACAGAGATTCCTACAGTACCAGGCTCTTAAAAATGACCATGGATTACAGAGAGTCATTTTTCTGCACCAAAAATAATTGAGATAGATGGCTTACCCTGAGAATAGAAAACTCGAATTGAGGGCTGTATGGTAGGCAGAATGATACCCACTTCCCCCCAACCCTCCTAACAAATGTCCGTGTCTCATTTCCTGGAACCTGTGAATATTTAGCTTATATCTGTAAAAGGACCATTGCAGATATGATTAAATTAAGGAATTTGATGTGAGAGATTCTCCCAGATCATCAGGTGGACCCAATATCATGACAAGGGGCCTTATAAGAGGGAGGCAGAAAGGTCAGATTCAGAAAAAGGGATGTGATGATGGAAGCAGAGAGAATGTGATTGAAAGATGTCATGCTGCTGGCTTAGAAGATGGAGGAAGGGGCCGTGAGCCAAGGAATGCAGGTGGACTAGAATAGCTGGAAAAAGCCAGCAAACTGATTCCCCACTAAAGCCCCCAGGAAAAAAAAAAAAAAAAAAAAAAAAAAACAGCTCTGCCAGGGCCTTGGTTTTAGGATTTCTGACCTCCAGAATAAGTAAGAGAATAAATTTTTGAAAATCTATTATGTTTTAATAATTTGTTAAAATAGTAATAGGAAACAAACACAGATTTTCCTGGAAAACATGGGAATCACACTGATTATTTCACATATGTGTCAAATTGTTTTACACAGGAAGGGGTCTGTTTAGGAAGGGCTCCTGGAAGGATGGGGCATCTAAGCTGAGCCAGAAAGGATGGACTGGGTTTCAAAGGGCAAAGACTGGAGTGAGGATGAGAGGATTTTATAATGGGATGAGAAGCAGAGAAGGAAATTTGCAAACAACAGAGAGGGAAATACACGTCTTTCTCATTGAACAGATGCAGGGATCTTGCTGAGGAGTGGGGTAGAAAGGAGGGGAGGGTAAAAGATGCACCTGGAAAGATGGATTGGGAATAATTACTGAGGTCCCTAAGTGCCAGGTCAGTTTTGCAGTTTTAATAATAAGTTTCCTAATTCTCTGTGGAACTCTCCCAGTCTCTTTCTCACTATTCCACCAAACTGCTCTTACACAGGCTACCAGTGACTTCCTGTCACCAGATGTACTGGTTAATGCTCATGTAACTTCACCTCAAGGTCTGTCAGCAGCATTAGACACAGTGAATCACTCCTGTCTTGGAATGTTTTATGCCGTTAACATCTGGGACACCACACTCTCCTAAATTTCTTCCTGCTCCCAGGCAATCCCTTTTCATTCCCCTTTGTTGGTTTCTTGTCACCCTGATGATGCCTCACGGACCAGTTCCTGGTTCTCTCTTCTCTTCTGTCTACACTCATGGTCTGAGCGAACTCATCTAGTTTCAGAATTTGACTACATCTTGATGACTTTCAAGAATTTATTTCCAGGAAAGACTTCTACCTGAAAGTCTGGTTCATGTACTCCATTACCCACTGGGTATCTTTACTTGAATATTTAAAAGGCTTTTCAAATTTAACATGCCTCCAACCAAATTCCTTATTTCCACCCAAACATTGCTCCTCCCACATGTTTCCCATCTCAGTGACATCCTACCCTAGTTTTCCATTGGCTCATGGCCAAAGCCCAGGAGCCATTGTTGGCCCCTCCCTCCCTCACACCCCACATCAATTCACCAGCACATTTTTTCAGCTCTACCTTGAAAATATACCCAGAATTCTGTAACTTTTTGTGATCTTTGTTCCTACATTTGTCATCCAAGCCCCCATGAGTTTTTGCCTGGGCTGTTGTCATAGCCTCTTAGTTTTTCTCCTGCTTTTCTCCATGAAGCAGTCAGAGTGATTCTCCTAGAACACTTCAGTGAGTGTTATGCTCAGAGTTCTCTGATACATGTCATCCTTACTCAAATAAAACTCGAAGACCTTACATTGGCTTACAATGTCTTATGTAGATGTACCCTCTAATTGTCTGCTGTCATCACTTAACTCTCCACCTTGCTTAATCTGCTCCAACCACACAGTCCTGTGTGGCACACCAAGACTTCATGTTTCCTACAGAATTCCCTCTGCCTGCAATACTTTTCCTTCAGTCATCCACCTCACTTTCCCCTTCCTTCATTCAGACACCTTCTGATATGTCACCTTCCCTGACACCCTAAGTAAAGCAGCACTCTCTGTCAATTTTTCCTTACTGTTTGTAATTTATTTTCATAGCACTGTTATCGCCTGATGTTTAGGTGTGATTTGCTGTTTTCTCTTCCCACTGGAATGTAAACTCCCTGACAGCAAGGACTTTTGTTTATTACTTATCTCCAGGGTCTAGGTACTTAGTACTGTTAGAATGAATGAATGACTGATAATAATAAAAAGTGACCATTCATTCGCTATCTTCAGTGTGCCAGAGACAGGATTAGATGTTTTGGTGTACTTTCATTTTCTCATTTCATTCTTATATCAAACCTGAAAAATAGGTAATAACAGTCCTATTGCGTACATAAGCATACATTTCATTGGATGTGGGAAGCCACCAAATGTTTCTGCACAAGGAAGTGATAAATTCACTTTAGGAAAAGGCAACCCAGGCTTCTGGACAGAGTGGGCAGGTCTGGAGACATGGAACACGTGGTCACATCATCACCTTACTCTGGGAACAGAGGATGAGGTCCTAAACCAAATCATGTAAAAAGGAAGAGAGAGTGGACACAGTGATATTAACAGGATATAGAATCCAGTGTTCAGAGACATGTTTCTATGAGGCAGGGGGTGAGGGGTAGATTGCCACAGAAACAGGAATCCCAGGGGGAAAATGAGATGGAGTTTCGCTCTTGTTGCCCAGGCTAGAGTGCAAGGGTGCCATCTCGGCTCACTGCGACTTCCACCTCCCAGGTTCAATCGATTCTCCTGCCTCAGCCTCCCAAGTAGCTGGGATTACAGGTGCCCACTAACACGCCCAGCTTTTTTTTTTTTTTTTTTTTTTTTTGTATTTTTAGTAGAGACAGGGTTTCACTATGTTGGCCAGGCTGGTCTCGAACTCCTGACCTCAGGTGATCCACCCGCCTCGGCCTCCCAAAGTGCTGGGATTACAGGCATGAGCCACTGCGCCTGGCCCCAGGGGGAAAATTTGATTTGAATTTGGTTTGAGGTAGGTTGAGTTTGCAGGCTCAGAGGGTCATCTGGGTAAGTGTCGGCAGAAAACAGAGGAACAGGCTCTGAAGCTCAAGGAAGGGTTGGAAGGTGGAGATGCAGATTTGAGGGTTATTTGGGTATTGGACAGAGGTACCTGCAAAGGGGCGATTAGGAGTGAGGAGCAGGAGAGAAACTGTGGAGATCAGGCTAACCAGACTACGCTGGTCCTATCCTCGTGATTAGGAATTTGGGCTTCATTGCTGGGCCACTGGAGGGTTTGAAACAACATCATGCTGGATGCTTACTGGAGGGGATGAGAGCACAGTCTAAGAGACCAACCAAGAGGTTGCTGCACAAACCCAGACTATGTGAGTGCAGAGCAGAAACCTCCTGAAGCAGCAGTAGAAGAGGTGTCCTTTCAGGTTCATCCCCCAGGTGGATGCTCCTCTCAAGTGCCTGCTTTAAATAACCTCCCTCTGAGAATTGTAATTAACACATTTTCTTAAATGAAGCTGAGCAGGCTGCCTCCATTAGCCAGGAGCGGATCAGACAGCACCTGAGACTGTCTGGGGCCTCAGGACCCAAGGAGTGGCTGATATTTGGCTCTGCTCTGTGTGGAGGCCCCTGTGGGACACTTGGGCTCCACACCTGAGGATGGCTCTGTCCTGAGCCCAGCCGTCTCATCATCTGCTTCTTTAAGCCTCAACACTGGAAGGTGAGCCAAAGGGTTGTTTTAGAGCCTAGCAGACGTGCAAGGTGTGAGAGTCGCTGTGCAAATGCCCTTCTTGGCCCATCAGTGGAAGGTAAGGAAAGGAGGTGAGGACAAAAGGGAGGGAGGGAGACAGGATGCTTCTTCAGAAAATGGCTGGGTCACCAGGTAGGGCTGTGCTCGGCAGGGCCCTCTAACTGGGTGAAGTAGAGTCTGAATGAGGGAGGTCAGATGCAATGTCTACGATTATAGGGAGAAGCACATTTTTCGAAAAGCTACTTCCTGCCTGGAAATGAGGAGTCTGCAAATCCTAGAGAGGCCATTGAGGGTACGGCAGAGAGCGCTGAGCTGGGAGTAATAGACCATCACTCCTCCTGGCTCCTTCACTAATTGGGTTCCTCCTCCCCTTCATTCATCAGAGACAGATGAATTACTGCTGTGGGTTGGAAAATGAGGGGGGGAATAAAGGCAAGGCCTGGATGCCGCACTGAAGCTTTCCCAAATCTAATGGTGAAGAAAGAAAATTAAAGAGAAAAACTGAACTTTGGGACATGTCATCATGTCTTTTTGCTCTGAGGACAAAAGCAGATGGTATCTGAGGATGGCCAGAAACAGCTTCCTGCAGGAGCTTCTGGCTGACCGGAGTCGAAAGGATACATACGAGTCAGATAGGGCCGGTCACGGTGGCTCACGCTGGTAAACCCAGCACTTTGGGAGGCCGAGGTGGGCAGATAACAAGGTCAGGAGATCAAGACCATCCTGCCTACCACGGTGACATCCCATCTCTACTAAAAATGCAAGAAATTAACTGGGCATGGTGGCACATGCCTATAGTCCCAGCTACTTGGGAGGCTGATGCAGAATTGCTTGAACCCAGGAGGCAGAGGTTGCAGTGAGCTGAGATTGGGCTACTGTACTCCAACCTGGGTAACAGAGGAAGACTCCACCTCAAAAATAAAAATAAAATAAAATAAACAAAAAATAAAAATAAAGAGTCAGCTAAGAAGAGATAAGGAGAAAGCATGCATTCATTATCTATGACTATGCCACAGATTACTCCAAAACTCAGTGAATTATAGCAACAGTGAACATTTATTGTCTCATACAGTTTCTATGGGTCAGAAATTTGGGAGCAGCTTAGTTAGTTCTGGCTTGGATCCTCTCATGAGTTGCAGTCATGCTGTCAGCTGGGACTGTAGTCATCTGAGGTCTTGACTGGGGCTGGAGGATTTGCTTTCAAGCTGGTTCACTCACATTGCTGTTGGCAGGAGGCCTCAGTTTCTTGTGTGCATCCCCATAGGGCTGCTTGAGAATCCTCATAATATGGCAGCTGGTTCACCTAGAGCACATGATACAAAAGAGAGCAAGGCAGAATCTGTAATGTCTTTTATGACCTACTCTCAGAAATCACATACTGTTATTTCTGTGATAGTCTATTCATTGTACGAATCAGTTCTATTCAATATGGAAAGGGACTCTACAAGGGCTTGGAGATGAGAGGTGGGAATCATGGTATAGTATGGAGGGGAACCACAAGAAAAGCCATAGGGATGAGACAAACCATGGATTAGGTGAGGAGCTGGAAGTAGTTTGCTTTTGGGACAAAAGGTACAATTCAGATAAATGGAAAGACTGGTAAGGCCAGATCAGGGAAGGCATTGTGTACTCATTGAAAGAGCCTGGACTACATCTTGTGGGTGATGGGGAGGTTAACAGGAACTCATATGTCAGTTGGAAAGATCATGCTGGCCGTCACATGGAGGGAGTAAAGCTTGAGACAGGAAGACCTGCAAGGAGGCTGCCACCACCATCATCTGGGTTAGAGCCAAAGGCATTCTCCCCTGGGGATGGGAAGGACTGAGCATGGACACATGTCATATCTAGGAAGCGACAGGCCTTGAAAGCTAAATAATTATGAGATAGGAAGAATGGGGAAAGTTGAGGGAGATTTCCTTTATTTCTAGCTGGATATCTGGGTAGATGGAAGTGCCATTAATTGAGACTGAGGTCCTAGAGAGGAGTAGGGTGGGGTAGACATGGTGAGTCTGTTTTGAATATATGTACTTGGAGGGGCTTCTAGAATATCTAAATGGATTAACCCAGCAGGCATTTTGAGGCCCAAGAGAAACTTATGAATTGAAGATAAGAACCAGCAAACTCTGGCTGAAGAATGTGTAATTCTTACTTGGGGCTTAGTTAAAGTGACCATGGCTATTAATGGTTGGGTCTTGCCTGCTTAGAGGTATATCCTGTTTTAGGGTTGATTAGAAAGTAGCGAGGGGGAGAATAACCAGCCTTTGCTGTGCACCAACTGTGTGTTCAGAACTGTCCTGGCTTCTTTCACAGTTATTATTTAAAGACTTCACAACAATATTGAGGGCTTGTTATTAGTCCGACACTCTTCTAAGAATTTTGTGGGTGTTAAACCATTTGATTCTCACAATGAAACTATAAAGCAGGTAGTATCATAGATAAAGAAACTGAGGCACAGGGAGATGAGGCAATCTGCCCAAGGTCTTGGAAGTGGCAAAGTTGGAAGGCTCTGTTAATCTATTTACAGATAATGAACTGTCTATGTATTGTGTCCAAGGTTACACTGCAATAAATGATAGAGGCAGGATGTGAGCTCACTTCTTTACATCTACTTAGACAAAATAAGCTGGTTTGAGGAGGTGGCTTCCTGGGTTTTGCTCATGGAACCGAGGGGAAAAGAGAAGAGTAAAGAAAGACCACGTAAGCACAAAAATCAGACACTTAAACAGCTTTGGGACTCGGGTCTCAGGTGAACCTTCCCAGCCTTCCTCAGAGAAACTGCTTTGCCCTTGCAGGCAGGGCCACTGCACCTCTCCTGGGCATCCTTTGTTCCCAAGTCTTTGTTTACAAGTTTTACTGCACCCAGATCAGGCTGAGGAAGTGACTCTGCATGCAGTGAGGAGCAGGCGGAGAAGAAAGGAGGAGACAGGTCCCAGAGCAGTTCCAAAAATCCAGTGATATGATATGTATCAGCTAGCTTTTGTGTATAACAAACCACCCCCAAGCTCAGTGACTTGAGACAACAGACATTTGTTTTTGCTCATGTTATTGCAGGTCAGCTGGGTGGGGGATTAAGTAATCTAGCCTAGCCTGGGCTGGGCTAGGCTTGGCCAGACTTGGCTCTAGGCTGCAGATGATCTGAATCGATGTCACTGTTTTTCATCCTCCTTGGACCAGTGGGCCAGCCAGAGTGTGTTTTTCCCATGGTGATGACAAAAGCACAAGGAGTCAAAACTAACCATTCATGCACGTTGCCAGCCTGTGTTTGCACCAAGTCTGCTAACATCCCATTCACCAAAGCAAGTCACACAGCCCAGCCCAGAGTCAATGGTTACGGAAGTATTGTTTGCCCAACATGAGGCCATAGTGACAGTAAGAATGTATGATACCATTACAGGAAAGTGAATAATTGGGTTGTATATATGTAGTGTGGGTAGGAGCACTTGGCAAAGGATAGGGCTCTTCTAATTAGTTACCCACTTCATCAGCTGGATTAACTAGCTCCTATCTGGTATTCACAAGCTTCAAATGGAGTATTACAAGGAAACACTAGAGAGCCTGCCTAGGGAGCAAAGCCAGTCCTGTTCAGATGGAAAAGGCAGTCACTGCATAAGGAGGCTGAGAAGGCCATTGGCTGGAAAACAGCAATGCCACTGCTTGCCAGCCTACCATTAGTCCTTCATTCCCCTCAGAAGGTTTGGGTGACAGTAAGATGGGGACACAGATCAGGGCTTGCCAAAGCAGCATTGCAAATGGGAAGTGAGAAACAGGGAGTAGGTATGGAGTAGGGCTGGGGCTTTATTGTCTTGTGAAGGAAGCAATCCTGCTTCTTAGATGGAGAAACTGAGGCATGAATGATTAAGGAGAAGGTCCTGGTGCATCACTGCATTAAGGGCTGCAAACCACCTAGGTTAGTGATCACCCCACCAGAATGGAATCAGGGAGTTCAGTTTTGAGAGCAGGCCTCTCCCAGGCATCTGTATCCTGTATCTTCACTCATCAGTGATTCCTCAGTGTTTCCAGCTGCGAGAGCCCACAGGGTGAAAACTCAGATGCCTATGGGGGCTGGGGAGGCACATGAGGAGGTGAAACACAACAGGGGCAGTGGGATCTGGAGAGCATATACCTAGCTGATGTGGCAATTGACATTTCCAGGGGGTTACTGCCACAGGGGAATGTGGCCTTGGTGTTGCTGGACCTCCCAGCTTCTTGAGACAATCTGGAAATCTGGTTATTAAAGTAAAACTTTAAAAAATTACTAACATGGCAGCCAAAATAAAACATGTCTATGGATCTAACTGGGCCTTTGGGCCACCGGTTTGTAACCTCTGCAAAGACTCCCTGGATCACATTATGTGCCAAGCAGCCCAATAATCACCTTTAAAATTAATTTTTTTCCCAAAAACCAGCTCCACTCACTCAAGGGAGGTTTGGGGGATTCTTGCTGTAATACCTGGAGTCTCAGCAGCTGCCTCTGCTTTCAGAGATCATGTTTGATTTTATTCATTCAACCAATATTTATTGAGCTGAGCTCAGCACTGGAGTTACAATGGTAAATAGGACAGATATGATCTATGCTTTTAAAAACTCAAGGTGTATTGGAAAGCATGTACAACAGACACATAATTGCACTGATAAATATAAAATAACTGACACATGCCAAGAATGAAAGCAGAAAGTGTGAAGGACTGAAGTATAACAGGAGAATCAGATTCAACCTGGAAGAGTGGTCAGAGAAGGTCCAAGGATACCCAGGTGAAGAGGGCAGGAGAGCCTCTGGGCCAGGGAAACCATGTGCACAGGACCACACAGAGCTGAGGAGTTCATGAAGGAACTTAGCCAAGGGCAGGAAGTCTGGGAAAAAGGCAGGAGAGAGAACTACTAAACTGTGGACGAGGACTTGGTGACTACACCTTGGAGGGTGAGGGAGGAACCTGATCTTATTTAAGTGTCTTAAAGTTCACTCTGGTACTGCATGTGGAGGACCTGTGGAGGAAACATGAATGAATGAGAAGACAGAGATAATAGCCCAGATCAAAGGGGATGAAGGACGGGACCAGCGAGGGGGCTGTGCAGAAGCATAAAAGTGGTCAAAAGATCTATTTGGAGGTAGAGCCAAATGGACATATGATTACTCTATATTACTGCTTGGGATAAGCCAAGAATTACTTGCTTCTTCTGGCAGTTTGACTAGATCTGGGCTGAGGATGATAATTTGCTCTTCATGTCTTGACCACCGTGGATCACTCATCCTTTCTGAGCTAAGCCCTCTGGCCCTGGTACGCCCACAAGCCTCATCAAATATGGCTCAGTATCTGCAGGCTAACACTTGCCTTTCTGAATTTGGTTCTTTTAACTAAGTGGTTTCCAAGCACTTAACACCTCCTACATTTGGTCGGAGTCCTGGGTGGGCAGAGGACACACCAGAGGTTTTCCATGTATATTTTCTGAGAGAGTAATGATAGCGATTTTATTAAGTGCCTGGCACAGTTCTAAGTGTTTTGCATATAGTTAACAAATTTAATTGATTTAATCGTTACTCCCATTTTGAAGATTAGAAGATTGAGTCACAGAGAGGTTAGGTAACTTGCTTTAGGTTGTACATGGAACAAATGTCAGTGCAGAGAAATAAACAGTCTATTCTAAAATCCATACACTTAAGCTCTACTCTATGTGTGTGAACACAATAGAGGGCTCTGAGACAGAAGGGTTTCACGTGTACGCTCCATTCTGCATTTCTGTGAAAGACTCATGCAGTGATTTTGCCAACATTATTTCTATCAGTCTACCCAGTAAATGCTACCAGAGGGGATTTGTCTTGAACATGTCTATCTTGGTGTCTGCATGACCAGAAGCCTCTAGCCAGTGGTCCTCTGCCCTAACCCCTGGCTCAAAGAACCGGAGTGGCTGTTAACTGGATCAAAGATCAGCCCTTGATCCAGGAGAGATCTGTTTAAAGGGTGCCAAGGGCTCTGAGGTGGCCAGAAATTAAGGGCTACTACACAAAGAGGTATGGTCATGAGCTAAGCCCATAGATGCTTCACTGTAGGACTTTGCCTGGAGCATACAAATACAACTGGCCCATAAAGAGCAAGAGACCAGCAGGGTAGATGAATAGAGTCTAATGAGGAGAATGGACAACATGGCAGGCAATGAGAAATACAGGTATGCCATGGCCAGACTTCCACACCTGAGTTTCCCATCTCAAACATTGCCTCTGGACCGCAATGAATGATTTTAGGGATGCTTCTCAGGGTATTATACCTCAGGAGGCACTTTTCTGATGAGGAGGCTGTAGGGCAACTGGCCTTCCTGAGTAGCTGACAAAGACTGGCCAGCTGCTCTCAGTTTGCATTTCCAGGGGCAATGATGCAAGTGAAACACCAGACACATGGGCAGATGAATCCCAGTTTTCTGATTGCAGCCTACTAGGACAGAAGGGCCTCTGTTTTGTTATTCTATCAGAGTAGGAATGGTTGGGATGTATTGCCCAATTCCTCAAGGCCCCAAATGTCATCTTTCCTTGGGACAGCATATTTCTGACAATGTTTGTGCCCTTTGTCATTGCTTTGCTTCCTCTTTCTGATTCTTAAATTGTAAGGTACAAACTTCTGCAAGCAAGTCTAGGACAGTGTTTTCTAAAATGTGTTATGACATTCGTATTATGACATTACCGCTTTCCATTCTTTGCCTCGCCTTTTCCCCAAAGTGTTACACCTTTAAATAAGTTGAAGACACTTGAGATGAGTCTCTAAGAACAAGGAGCATTATACCAGACAAAGGCCTGAGGCCTCCAGGAGACATACTTGGCATGTAGTGGGTGATTAATACAAATCTTTGCAGAATAGACTGAGCCGATAGTCAATGTTGTAAATGCTTAACTATCAGTTTCTAGTTAAGCAGGGAAAAGCCACAGATTTTGGTCTTTAGCAACAGCACATTTAATGATTAAGCTATAGATATTTTTTCAGGCTCATTTCCTTTGCAATTGAGTAACCTGCAATTTGGAAGGGCCACCGATGACCCCTACACAAAACTTACTGACCTGTCTCTGACTTCACTGGAGCATGTGGAGCTGATGTTGCCAAAGGCCAGTTTAGATGAAACCAGGCTGAGGACCTGGCACAAACATGTCTGTTTACTTTTGTGGAAAGTGAGCAGATGGAGAGAGAGGCTTATGCTTTCTGGGCAGTCATTAATAAGCCACTTAGAAACCATATCAATTCACTCTGCAAAGAATCAATTCCTTGTGAGAACACAGGACAGCATCTAATATTTATTGCTACTGACTATGCACCAGCACTGTGCTGGGTATTTTATACAACTTATCTCATTGAGCCCTTCAATGATTCTTTGGGGAAGGAGGATATTATCTTGACATTACTTATGAAAAAATTGCAGCTTAGAGAATTAAAGTGACTGGCCAGGGGTGTTACATTGAGAAGTGTTTGAGGGCAGATCCAAGCACCCATCATACTACTGTACAGTGTCTTGCCATGATATGGGGAAATGAAGGTTGCCAAAGACAGGCCTCTGACCCACCCTTACTTCAAGATGGGCCAGGTGTACAGTGCCCCTGCCTCTGACCAATCATCCTGTGTCTTGGAAACCCAGGGTGAAGACTGCAATTTTCCACTCACTCATGACTATCTCCTTATGACAATAAATAATTTATCATTTTCTATTTAGTGCAGTACTGTGGACTTTCACCTTGACCTGTGAGAACGTTCCCTCCCCCAGACTCCCCTCTTACCATCAAAAGATCAACTTCCTCAACTGCGGTTTATTGAATGATTTCTTTGCATTTAGTAAAGAACATAGATTAGGACCCCTTTGTCAGCTCCCTTTCACTGATCACGTCCTGAAGGTGAGTAGCATACCTTTATATTTAGCATGCTTAAGGCTAATTATACCTCGGAATCAAAGGAGATGGCTCAAATCAAATGAGAAATGAGTAAGTGCAGCAGAGTCTGATTTTCTAGCGATATTGGAACCAAAAGAGACCTAAGTATAAAACCAGGATTCCTATACGTCGAGAGACACAGGACCAGGCTTTAAGGGGGTGAAGCTGGCTGCTTCTGTCAGGGCTGAGGCTGTGAGCGGTGTCCTTGGTGCTGACACACCTTTTCCAGAGTTATAAGCGAGGGCTGAGAAAACCATGTTATGGCTTAGCATCTTGGTTATTTTGGGTGGTTATTATTTCCCTTCCAAAGCCACAGGCTCCTCCTCAGAGAAAGAAGAAGTTCAGTCAGTTTCTCCTGGTCTCACTGCATTATGCCAGCACCCATCAGCATGACTGAATGGCAGAAACAAGGAGGCCCTAGTTGAGTCTGGGGCTCTATGGGACCTCTTCCCATCAGTAAATTACCTCCATACTTCCAATATGGAGTCATAATCTATCCCTGTCTCTACTAAAAAAAAATACAAAAAATTAGCCAGGCATGGTGGTGGCACCTGTAGTCCCAGCTACTCGAGAGGCTGAGGCAGGAGAATGGAGTAAACTTGGGAGGTGGAGCTTGCAGTGAGCCGAGATCACACCACTGCACTCCAGCCTGGGTGACAGAGCGAGACTCCATCTCAAAAAATAAAAAATTAAACACAAAAATAAAAGTTAAAAGCATAGCCAGGTTAGGAGATACAACCTCTGGGACATGGTTTACTGAATTAATATTTTTCTGATCTGTTTTAAAATGCAGACAACTTAATTGAAAATTTTAAGTGGAGTCCTAAGATATATAATAGATTAAAACTATCTGCTTTGGTTGAAGTATAGGAAATGTTTGAAACTCCAGCCACACACTCTTGCCCTTAGGAACCCCTCAGGAGTCCATGTGAATATCCTAGGTGTCTATGGTGCAAACCTTAAAGCCACTACTTTTAGTCCAACTGTTTTCTGGCCCTTGACTCCTTGCTTGATTCCTCTTTATCACTGGAAGCCAAGCTCAGGAAACCTCCTGCAGGAAGCTTTACTTGACCACTATGCTGAGTTAGGAGCTGTGCTCTCCCTGCCCTGTACACCTTTTTGGCACTACGCTGATCACTCAGTTGGGTAATTTGGTGTCTGCTTCAGTATACCCAGATAGAGGAGCAGAATCATTTGCCTGGAACATAGTAAGTACACAATGAATACCAGGAGGTTTATGTTTAATAGACACCCTTTCAGAGCAAAATAGAAACTCATCTACAGCATGTTCAACACCTCCAGAAATGAGGAACTCACTCCAAATGGAGGTGGTTCATTCCATATTAAGGTTACTGTGATAGTAAGAGGCTTCCTCTTTATTTTGAGCCAAAATGTATCTCTACGTAGATTCCACTTTTTAGGGCTATATAGAACAAGCCTTATTACTTTCTACAATTGGACCTTCAGGTAATTGAGGAGTGATATCACATCCCTCATTCCTGAGTTTAATTCTACCCATGTCTTGTGTTATTTTGAGCTCTTTTTACCTGCTTGTTTGTTGTTTTCTTCTGCAGGCAAAAATGTTTGCTATATTCCTGTTAAAGTATGAGTTGGATTTTGAAGGTTGTATAAACACTTCACATTTATTCCTCTTAGCCTGCTTAGTGATTCTTTAGTTTCATCTCATTGCTCCAACTTGGAATCTCTCCTAAGCTTTCTTGTCCATACTTTTAGGATCCTTCTCTACCCAACATTGGGGAGCTTCTAAACTCAAAGGTCAAGAGATGTCCCACAGATCTTCACCTCTTCTTTTAGCAGAGTGACTTTTGGTGTGAAGCTGATCTCTCTCTCTCTCTCTCTCTCTCTCTATATATATATATATATATATATATATATATAAAATTTATATATATATATATATATATATTTTTAAAAAGACCACTTTGGGCTAGAATTAAAAAGCAGTATGCACAAGGAGGTTTGTCTGTTTTGTTAATTGCTGTATCCCCAGCACATGAAAGAGTATTTGAAATATCTTAAGTGCTTAATAAATATTCATTGAATAATTGAAACATGCTAGATTAATGCTGGCATTTCCTGGACTTGAAACAATAGAGATGATGCCAGAACCCATGTCAGAAGAAAAAACTGACTACCACTTGATGGGCCTCATACTTCAATACACAATGTAAGACTCCCTCTGCCTCCTATGTATGTCTCTAGATAAGGAGATAGCTTTAGATAAATATCTGACAGGGTTAAATTATTTCTAGGAAGTGGTGCCTAACAACACAGGAAAGCCAAGTGGAGCCTGATGATAGTAAATAAAATCAATAGAAATGCTGATAAAAGTACCAAAAATAATTTATATTTGTTGAGGGCTCACTATGCACTCAGCACTTCACACATATTATCTCACTTGAATCTCACAACACCTCTATTATTTTAGATGACATAGTTCACAACTTCATTGCCCATCTATGGCAGGGATCCTCTCACTGCCCACTAAACTGTAAGCTTCCTGAGGGCAGTGTCTGACCCTGGCGTTGGCTGAGTCATTGCTGTATCTACAAACAAAGCAGAGCTTGGGAAACATTCACCTGCCTGAGATAAAGACGACTGATGACAGCAGGGGCAGCCGTAGACAGGGGGCTCAGCTGAGAAGTTGTTCTTACTCCTGGAAGTGCGGATGATGTGGTAACATGGCAGCACGAGGAGAAAAAAATAAACATCTACACATATGTGCGTGTACACACATATACATACACATTCATGTAAATATACACACGTAGGCATATATTTAATAATAAGTGCAATTGTGTTCTCTTAATGCCACTTTTAAGTAAATTAAAATTTAATGCTTTGAAAACTAGGGATTCCTTTTTAATTTTTTTGTGGATTTATTTCTTTTTTTATTTTTATTTTTTTTTTAATTTTTATTATTGAAGTTCTAGGGTACATGTGCACAACGTGCAGGTTTGTTACATATGTATACATGTGCCATGTTGGTGTGCTGCACTCATTAACTCGTCATTTACATTAGGTATATCTCCTAATGCTATCCCTCCCCCTTCCCCGCTCCCCACAATAGGACCCGGTATGTGATGTTCCCCTTCCTGTGTCCAAGCGATCTCATTGTTCAATTCCCCCTATGAGTAAGAACATGCTGTATTTGGTTTTCTGTTCTTGCGATAGTTTGCTGAGAATGATGGTTTCCAGCTGCATCCATGTCCCTACAAAGGACACAAACTCATCCTTTTTGATGGCTGCATAGTATTCCATGGTGTATATGTGCCACATTTTCTTAATCCAGTCTGTCACTGATGGACATTTGGGTTGATTCCAAATCTTTGCTATTGTGAATAGTGCCACAATAAACATACGTGTGCATCTGTCTTTATAGCAGCATGACTTCTAATCCTTTGGGTATATCCCCAGTAATGGGATGGCTGGGTCAAATGGTATATCTAGTTCTAGATCCTTGAGGAATTGCCACACTGTTTTCCTCAATGGTTGAACTAGTTTACAGTCCCACCAACAGTGTAAAAGTATTCCTATTTCTCCAAATCCTCTCCAGCACCTGTTGTTTCCTGATTTTTTAATGATTGCTATTCTGACTTGTGTGAGATGGTCCTTTTTTAATTTTTAAGTCAGCATTACTGAGGTATAATTTAATGCAGTAAAATTTGCCTCATTAAAGCATATAGCTAAATAAATTTAGACAAAGGCATACAATCATAGCCATCATTATGATCAATATATAGAACAGTTCCATCACCCAAAAGGGTCCCTCATGCCCCTTTGCATCCAATCTCCTCCCCCCACCTCCAGCCTCTAGAAATGACTGATCTGATTTCTGTCTCTATAATTCTTTTTCAAAATATCATATAAATGGAATAATAGGGCATGGACCCCTTTGTTCTGACTTCTTTCACTTAGCATAATGCTTTTGAGATTATCCATGTTGTTGCATGCAGTTTTTTCTTTTCTTAACTGCTGTCTCTTCTATTTTCTGGAACAGTTTATGTAATTGATATTATTTTTTCCTAAAGCGTTTGGTAGAATTCTCCAGTGAAGCCATCTGGGCCAGAAAAGTCTATTTTACAGAATAACAATTCACTGGATATTTTGGATTCTTTGATATTGGGTGCAGGAGTCACTCCCCCTTTCTTTCCTCACCAGAGGGACTGGGGCACCCACATATCCCTGGGGGACTCACTTGGCTGCTGCTGGGTTGGTTGTAGATCAGAGCATGCAAGGCAGGGCAGGGGAAGAGGGAAGTATCAGGATTCAGCAATGACTCTGGGAAGAAACTGGTGGGAGGAGTGAAATGTCAAAGAAATAGTATTTAGGGCTTCTAGAGCAGAGTGCAGTGAATATGAAAACAGCAGTGCCTGGATCCTCCTCACAGTCTGATTATTAAGGAGAAAATCACATCATCAAGGTTGCATTGTTGTTTGTTTGCTATTTCCATCCTCCCTAGAAAGAGAGAAAAAGCAAGCTTCAGAAAGAGACTGCTTCTCAGGAGATTTTCTGCCTCATGTCCAGACAAAAGTGGTTTGGACAAGCTTTGGATAAATATCTGATTGCTTTTACAGCCTTGGTGAGACAAAACTTGGAGATGTTTTGAAGCTTTCCTAGTGCAACTGAAAATTCTCAGAATTTAACACCTCAGGATCTTCCCAATAGGAACAGCATCAATTTGATCATCCCCAGGCTTATGTCCATAGGAAAAATCTCCACAGCTGCTTTCAGGCAAGTGTGCTGAGATTCAGGGCCCTGTAAATCCTCTCTCCAGCTAAAGACCTAGTACACGTGAGTTTTGAAGGGACTCCTTACTAGAGGGCTCTCACAATAATACGCATTGTTAATATGAACTAAAGTATGGCCATCACTGGCATTCCCATTATAATGTACTACCTCAGAAGGCTGGGACTTTTAAACACATCTGTGAAGATGATTCTAGACATAAAGAAAGGCAGACCACTAGGGAAAGTGAGGCAGGGGTGAATCCGGGTGCCAAGACCAAGTGTCCCTATAAGCTTTGTAGGGAGCTTGGCCAGCCTTTGTCTTTATATTCATCCCTCATTTTAGGGTCCCACACCCCATCTCCCACCATAAGCCTCACACTCACTTCACCTTCCCAGCTCTTCAATTAAGTTTTTGGGTTTCTTTTTGGGGGGATTACTCACCTTAAATAAACTGTTCACTCACGCATTCATTTGACAAACATTTGTGGAGCAACCTTTTTTTGTCTAATCCATGCTCAGTTAGGAGTCCCATCTTTGTGCTCCCAGACCATTGACTGGCTAATACGTAAGGTGTAGCTCCCACCCCAGGTCCCTTGCCAGGCTGGTGGGCAAACTATTAATAATAAAAAAATGCTTTACACCCATTAGGATGTCTGTTATAAACAAAACAAAGTAGAGCCCTCAAACCAGAAAATAATCAATGTTGACAAATGTGTGGAGATACAGGAACTCTTGTGCATCAGTAAGAGGCATGTAGGATGGTACAGTTGCTGCGGAAAATGGGATGGTAGCTCCTCAAAAAAGTAAAAATAGATTTACCATGTGATCTAGCAATTCCACTTCTGGGCATATGCCTGAAAGTATCGAATGTAAGGACTTGAACAAATATTTGTACAACCACATTCATAGCAGCATTTTTCATAGTAGCCCCAAAGTGGAAGCAACACAAGTGTTCATCAGTGGAGGAGCAAGTAAACAATATGTGGTACACACATACACTGAAATATTATTCAGCCTTAAACAGGAAGGACATTCTGACACATGCCACAATGTGGATGAACCTTGAAGACATTATGCTAAGTGAAATAAGTTTGCCACAAAAGGAGAAATATTGTATGATTCCACTAGTAAAATGTACCTAGAGTAACTGAATTTATAGAGACAGAAAATAGGATGGTGATGGTCAAGGACTGAGAGTGGGGAATGCGGAGTTTTATTTAATGGATACAGAGTTCAGTTAAGAAAAATGAAAATATTCTGAAGATGGCTGTTGGTGATGGTTATGCAACAATGTTAATGTACTTACTGCCATTAAACTGCTCACTTAAAATGGTTAAAATTGTAAATTTTGTTTTATATGTATCTCACCACAATAAAAAAGTAATATACCTAGCCATCATTTCCTCCTTAACATGAGATAAAATAAAGGCAGAATTGCCAAACTGCTTCTAAACTTTTGGTGGGAGAACCCATGAGATAAAAGCTGTATCAGTTCTTTGACTCTAAAGCTCTATCCAAATGTAAGGAAATACTATAATTTCCTTAAGAATTGGGAGTCTGTAGTAGTTAAGATTTTGGGGTTGCAATTAATGGGAAAGTGAACAAAACCTCATTTATACAATAAAGGGAATTTCCTGGATTACATAAGTAAAACTATTTAGTGGTAAGTGTAGTTCACCAGGGCTCTGATTCAGTATTTTTGTAACGTTTTCTCTACTCTGCCATTCGTTGAGTGTCTTAACTCTGCTAAGTTATCCACGTTTAGCAAAATGACTGATACTGCAAACCTCACATCCACACATCATGTTGTCCAAAGAGACAGTTTCTCATCCCCAGCAACCAGAGGTTTTTCCTCAGATTTTCTTTAATTGGGCCAACTTAGGACTCAACTGATTGACTCAAGTGAGTTGGGAACTAACATGCAGAAGGTATAAGGTCAAATTCACTCCCATGTGGCTAACCTCAAGTCGAATCCATATCTGGAGGCTTAATTAGATGAATCTTTTTTTCTTTATTTAAGCCAGTGTGAATTGGGTTTTCTGTTGCTTGCAACCAAAAGATTTCTGAAAGTTCCACACCCTTCCCATGGAAGTAGGAAGGAAGGAGGGGAATGATGGATATGAATAGAGTTAAGTTTTAAGGTGAGTGGCAGAAAATGGAGGGATTGTAAACCTCTGGATTTTAGGTTGTTTGAGTAAAAGGGATTGTCAGGTCATCCGATAACAAAGGGAGATGTTGGTGGGATACAAGGCACTGAGTTTTCGAGAGTGAAAAATTTTGAAATACATACCATGAAAACTGATAAAGAAAGCTGTCTAGGGAAACTAGGACTTCCAGGCTATGTTAGTGTTAAGATGAAATAATTTTGTAGACCATGGATGAGAACTCTTCTAAGAAGAAATGCATGTACTAGTTCCTAAATCATATTCAAATGATGAATGTAGAACAGAGGTGTACCAGGCATCATTCTGAGCATGGCTAAAAAAAAATCCAATGTACTGGCAGTCAACAAGTAGATGATGTAGATGCCATAGTTAACCAAGAAAAAGAAAGTTGGATAAGAATAAAATATTTTAAAACCATATTTTCTAGTTTTCTTCCTGGAAAAGATCTAGAAACAATGACCAACCAAATAGCAGTGAGCACACCTACAACTCAGATTGTGGTCTCCAAACATCACTTCCAACCAAAAGGAGTGAAAACTCTTTGGGGGAAATGTCTGACTCTATGTCTGGGTCAAAGAATATACCAGGTGAGCCTGAAACATCTTGATACACGAGAAATCAAGGAGTCAGCCAGGGTGATGTTAAAAGGATTCAGAAGGAAATTTAAATAATCTCCCACTGGCCAAATAAGAGACAATTTGAGCATTAATAAAAGTAATAACTGCAAAGGATTAAAGCATATCAACTATATATGTAAATCTACTAGTTCACAATAGTATTAAAAATAAAAAGAAAGAATAAGACAATCCTAAATGGTCACTTTTGGAGGATGCTAGGTATAGTGACTCCAAGATCATTGTAAATTTACCATTCCTCCAGAGAGCTAGAGTCTGTATCTCCTTTCCTTGGATCTGAGGCAGCGTGTGTACTTGTGTTCACCAACGGGATTTTGTGGAAATGCTGTGTAATTTCTGAGACTGAGACTTCTGAGCACTGCATATTTCACAACTTGCTCTTAGAACCTAGCTGTCATATCAAAAGTCTTAATACCTCGAGGTTACAATGCTGTGAGGAAGACTGAAATAGCCACATGGAGAGAAAACTTCCCAGCAAGCCCCCAGCTATTCCAGCCATTTCCACCGAGGTGCTAGACAAATGGTAAAGAAGCCATCATGGATGCTCCAGCCCCAGCAGACACAGCATGCAGTAGAAGAGCCACCCAGCTGAGCCCAGCCAGACTGCAGAATTGGGAGGACTAATAAATGCTTGTTGTTTTTAACTACTAAGTTATAGGTTGTCCATTACCTAGCAAGAGATAACTAAAGCCCTTGGGAGCTACCTCATTATTTTGCCATTATTTTGAAAATAAGGGCCAGGCATAGTGGCTCATACCTGTAATCCCAGCACCTTGGAAGGCCAAGGGAAGAGGGTCACTTGCACCCAGGAGTTAGAGACCAGCCTGGGCAACATAGTGGGACCTCATCTCTACAACTGTTTTTTAAAACTTAGATGGGCATGGTGGTGTATGCCTGTGGTCCCATCTACTTGGGAGGGTGAGGCTGGAGAATCACTTAAGCCCAGGAGGTCAAGGATGCAGTAAGCCATGATTGCATCATTGCACTCTAGCCTAGGTGACAGAGTGAAACCCCATCTCAAAAAAAAAAAAAAATCGAATCTGAATCTGATTAAGCCACTTGATATAATTATTAACTTCTAGGGCATAAACATAATAGAAAAATATTTTAAACTATACCACAAAGGTAAAATGAGCAAAATCTAGACCACAGCCAACTCTGTGGAAAAATGACACAGTTTGTCTTTTTAAATGATTTCAGGAGGGAAAAATAAAAGGAGAAGGAATCTGTAGATTAGAAAATATTTTTAAGAACATATCGACGGGGCGCGGTGGCTCACGTCTGTAATCCCAGCACTTGGGAGGTCAAGGTGGGCGGATCATGAAGTCAGGAGATCGAGACCATCTTGGCTAACACTGTGAAGCCCTGTCTCTATTAAAAATACAAAAAAATTAGCCAGGCATGGTGCCAGGTGCCTGAAGTCCCAGCTACTCGAGAGGCTGAGGCAGGAGAATTGCTTGAACCCGGGAGGCGGAGCTTGCAGTGAGACGAGATCGGGCCACTGCACTCCAGCCTGGGTGACAGAGCAAGACTCCGTCTCAAAAAAAAAAAAAAAAAAAAAAAGAACATATCCACCAATTATAATGTATGTATCCTATTTGGACCCTGATTCAAATAAATAACATATTAAAATATTATAAAATTTATGAGATAATTGGTCTTTTAATCACAGATTATATATTTGACAATATTAAAGAATTATGGTTTTTTTCAGTCATAATAATGGGTTTGTTATAAAAATATCCTAATATTTTAGAAATTAATATGAAAGTGTATATAGATGAAGTAATATAAGGTCTAGGACTTGCTTTCCAATAAGAAGGGAGAGGAAAGTGGTTGGAGCACAGGTGGGACAGGATTGGCCTTAGGTTGATGATTGTTGGGGTTGAGTGCTAGCTGTCTGGGAGGAGGAGTTACTATTCTGTCAACTTTAGTGCATGGTTTAAATTTTTTGTAATAAAAGTTTTAAAAAGTTATATGAGTAGGCCTTAATCAGCCTTCACTGTTCTTCTAAAAACCCATTGTTCTCAAACATCTCATATGCATCATGCAGTGTTAATTATTTTATATGTACATATATAACATTTTTCTGAGGTCACGCCAGCCTGAAGACAAGAATAACAATCACAAAAATGAATTTGTTTGTTCTGCTCCCACCTGCTCTGTAGGAACTTCAGTCCCTTCAGATTCCTCCCAATTTCGTCTCTTCTGCTGTAGCTGTGTTGTCATCTCTTGTGGTTGCCCCCACTGTGCCACCTGCTACTATGTATGCCCCTGAGATGGGAGCCTGGCTTCTGTACCCAGAAGACTTTCTCCACAGCCACAGAGGATAGCAGTGCCTTCTGCTGCTGCCAAAACCCTGTCATAACTGCATCTTTTTGATGCCTTGTGCTCATTGTGGGCTGGACAAGTTAATAAAAGTAGTTAGCAGCCTCCTCAGCTCACTACAACTATCCTAATTGCACCACACAATCTTCCCCAGATAGGTCCCTGGCCATCAGGCTGCTGCAGTGTGACCCTTCCTTTTGGCTTCAGAGAGTTGGACCAAGGTAGGGCCCTTAGCTAACATGAGCCAAATGCTTCCATGAAAGTGCAGGATTGAAAGAGTCTGCCTAGCTAGAATTATACTCAGTATAGGCAGCCGAGTATAATGCCATAGTTAACCAAGAAAAAAAGTTGGATGAGAATAAAATATTTTAAAACCATATTTTCTAGTTTTCTTCCTGGAAAAGATCTAGAAACAATGACCAACCAAATAGCAATGAGCACACTGAGAACTCAGATTGTGGTCTCCAAACATCACTTCCAACCAAAAGGAGTCAGAACTTTTTAGGGGAAATGTCTGACTCTATGTCTGGGTCAAAGAATATACCAGGTAAGCCTGAAACATCTTGATATACCAGAAATCAAGGAGTCATCCAGAGTGGTGTTAAAAGAATTCAGAAGGAAATTTAAATAATCTCCCACTGGCCAAATAAGAGACAATTTGAGCTCAGTTGTCTGAGAAACAGTGTCTCCCATGCACTGAGAGAGGCAGGGAAGAGAGATGGACACACAGTACCCTCATGCTCCTGATGCCTTCCATTCCTGTTTTAGACCTTTCTGGTCTCCAGCTACATTCTTATCCTTGGGTACTGACAGCCAACTCACATCCTTAAAATAAATTCTCATTTCCTGTTTGATCCAGCCTCAGTTAGTGTTGGTTACTTGCAACCAAAGAGTACAGATAAACAGTGTAGAACTCCTCCATTAATTTACATCTTGCTTTGTTTGTTTGTTTGTTTCTGAAGTCTCCTTTGCCTAGGCTTCTGAATGAGTTTTCTCATTCAGAAGTTTTCTCTACTAGACTATGGAACCAGGGCTAGGCTCGGAATTACCAACCCCTCCTCCCCAGGTACAAAACTGTCACTCTGTCCAGAAACTAAACTTGTGTGCTTTGAATTTCTCTTTTCTTTGGATGGATTTTTTCCTAGGAGACTTCCTAGGCCTCTCATGTAAACATGTCCTCGTTGGGCACCGTCCAAATGCACCCATGACAAATCTGAGGGGAGGACATTTTAGGATCAAGGTGTGGGCCTTCAGGAACCATGTCTCCCAAATTCTGCAGTAAATCCAGAGAGTACACAGGCTGAGTCAGCCACCTCCTGCCCCCTCCCTGATTATTCTTTACCTAGCATGGAGTAAATGCTTAAACTGTGCTTAGAGACTGATTGATTGGTTGATGGTTGAAGAGACAGCCTCACATTTCTGATTTTTTTTTTTTTACCTCCAAGTGTCTTCCTTTACAAAACAGATACCTTGACATAATAAGAACTTATATTAGTTTAAAGTAATTGCTTACATTGTTCAAATTGTTCTGTTTGCTTTCTTCTAAAAGTGGCTAGAATGCAATAAGGGAAGAGCTGTAAAAGCTGTCTATTCTCCAGATATATTCTCTTATCTGCAGATATGAGTGACTTCTAGTTTACAAGAAGCCTAATAATAAACTGGAACCCACATCACTGGCCAAAGGTAATAGGAAAAGGGAGGTGTCTGCTCTCAACCAGAGATAAACTTTTGGTTGCTTAGGCTCTTTTATGAAACCAAGTGGCAGAACATGCTGAGTACCTCTCTCCCCTAGAAAAATAGAACAAAAATTCCAGAATGTAGGCAAAACTCATCTTTGTGAATGTCTCTCTCTCTCTCTCTCTCTCATCTCTAATGTTTAACCTACTGAAGGGAAATGAGGCATGGGGCTCTCTGGAAGGGGATACGCATGCAAATTAGGAAAAGAATCTGATAAATTTTTTGTGTTGAGTCCAAGAACTCTTGATCTCAAGGTGTGATAGGGGAAAGATGCATGTAGGAATACATAAGGAAACAATTAATTGTCTTCCTTAAGTTGGAAGGTGAGAGCTGAGGCAGATGGAAGTCTCCACAGAAATCAGCCTTTATGGGTCTTCAATGTAGTTACTTTGGAAGAATATTAAGAGAGTAGGCAGCAGTTGTGGAAGTGATCAGGAGAGTGTAGGGGGTGATGGGGAAAGTCATGTTTTAAAGAAGCGTTAGGACAGAGAGGAGCAATTTGCTAGCTTTTCTGTGCAGTCTAAATAACACCTTGTGTTTCCTCTGCAAAATGATCAAAGACAAGATTCAGAATGGAAAAGGTTCAACCTCCCTAATGTTCAGCAAAGGCTCTGGCCTGGTGATAAAAGATTCTGTGATTGTGAAATGGCTGAGGTGGCCACCCCTAGTTCTCTTCATCAAAGCCACCACACAGACATTCAACAGAGGAAGACAGATGACCATCTGCAGGTCACGATTATGCTTTCCTGCTCAAAGAAGAACCAGTGAGGGGGGTCACCAGCCAGAACCAATGTGTTCACTTCAGCTGATGGAATGGCTAGGCAGTGCCTACAACCATATATAGAGGTTCTGTTACCAGAAAGGGGTCCCAATTTAGACCCCAAGGGAGGGTTCTTGGATCTCACACAAGAAAGAATTCAGGGTGAGTCCATAAAGCGAAAGCAAGTTTATTAAGAAAGTAAAGGAATAAAAGAATGGCTACTCCATAGGCAGAGCAGCCCTGAGGGCTGCTGGTTGCCCATTTTTATGATTATTTCTCAATTATGTGCTAAACAACAGGTGGGTTATTCATACCTCCCCTTTTTAGACCATATAGGGTGACTTTCTGATGTTGCCATGGCATTTATAAAGTGTCGTGGGGCTGGAGGGAGTGTAGCAGTGAGGATGACCAGAGGTCACTCTTCTGTCGCCATCTTGGTTTTGGTGGGATTTGGCTGGGTTCTTTACTGCACCCTATTTTATCAGCAAGGTGTTTATGACCTGTATCTTGTGCCAACCTCTTATCTCATCCTGTGAGTTAACTTAGAATGCCTAACCATCTGGCAATGCAGCCCAGTAGGTCTCAGTCTTATTTTACCCAGCGCTTATTCAAGATGGAGTGGCTCTGGTTTAAACACCTTTGACAGTTCCAGTGGAGTTTTAGGGTACAGGGTTTTGAGTGTTGACTTAGTTCTCTCATCTTTCAGAATCAGCCTCCTCCCAAATGAAAAATATTTTCTGTGAAAGACAAGATTTCAACTTTGAAAGTAAGCTTCAGTTTCTGTCATCTGTAATATCAGGGTAATAATATGCCTAACTCGTGAGGTTGTTTAGATAAATAAAATGAAATGATCTAAAGCTCTTAGCACAATGCTTGGCACATATAGGTGCCATATGTTAGCATTAATATTAGTATAAGTATTTAATGTTTTATTCAAGAGATTCCCTATCAATCAGGAAAACAGAAGTGATTCTAGATCTTTCAAGTAGAAAAATTTAACATAGGGCATTTGTTATACAGATAATGGAAGAGCTGAGAAGCCAAACCGTGGGACAGTGAGGAATTCCAGAGATTAGCAACAACAGGAAACTGCTATCATTTTAGTGCTGGAGGAACAACAGGAGGAGAGCTCAGAGGCCAGGGCCATCAAGCTGGCTTTAGGAACATGGTAAGGCCTGTCCAATGGGAGGTGGGGCAGTAAGGAAAGGATCTGTTTCACCAGAGCTAGAATCACAGGAGAGAAGTGACCATTGCTACTATTCCCTACTGAGATACCACTGAGGTAACGCACAACAAGAAGAAATACCCTGCTTTCTTCATTCTTCCCATCCTTCAGCCTTCCATTTGTGTCTCCCACTAGCTGAGTCCACCTGGGAGCACATTGGCAAGGGAGCCTGAGAAATATGGTTTTTTACCATACAGAGTAGAGCTGCAAAGAGCAGGGAGTGGATACGAGAGCCAACAAGCAAATGACCAGCATTCTTTACAAAGACTGAAGAGCTGACTGCTGTAATCCTTGGAAGATGGCAGCGGTGGTCTTTAGTTTTCCTAGATTTTTTGGCCTTGAGCTTGTCCTCTGATGAATATTTTATGCTCAGCTTGCTCATTTAAGCCTGTTCTCAGAGAATTTCTTCCCTCTCAGGGGTCACTGGCTGGCAATAGTTTAAAAAGCTGCCTCTCAGGGAATTTACAATATGGACTGAGACGATGAGGTTAAAAAAGATATTCTAATAGTGACATCTTAACAGTTCAGGCTTTAGACACATGAGACACTTTTTTCTTTCTTTCTTTTTTAAACCCCAGGGTCTTCATTTGTAGAGTCCTGGGAATTGCAGCACAAAAGCTATGTTTTTTTTATATTCAGATTGTTTCTTCTGTCATCACCATCCTGTGAGTAGATAAACAGGGACTGACGTTCCTCTTTTTAAATAAAAGCATAGAGTTGAAGAAACTCAATATGACAGATAAAATTGATAGAGATGGAATTCGAGTCCACTTTTCCCTGACTTGAAGCCAAGCATCTTCCCACTCTGCATTATGCCCTTCCCAAGGGAAATACAATCGGTTCAAAGACAATGTCATTTATTGAAGTAATCCATTCTTTCTCCCAGTGGAATGACTCCTTTTCACATATTAAATTCTCATACGTATGGGGAGCCTGTTTCTGGAGTGTTTTATCTATTTATCCCCAATCTAATTTGTCTAGTCCTGCATAAAAATCATGCTGTCTTAATTAGTTTGGCTTTAGAATATATTTTAATATGTGGTAAAGAATGTCCCTTCTCCCTTCTTTTTTTCCTTATCCTCACTCTTTTTCTCAACATTTTTCTTGTCTCTTCTTGTATATTATCTTTTCCAGAATAAACTTGGAATTTATTCATCAAATTTTAAAAATAAATTGATTGAATTTTGATTAGGATTATATTGAATAGCAAATTAATTTTAGGAGAATTGTCATCTTTTCAATATTGAGTCTATATAACAACATGCAGTATCATTCCATTTATTCAATTCTTTTTTATGTCCTTTGGTAACATTTTATGGCTTTCTTCAAAAAAGTCTTGCATATATCTTGTTAGATGTATTCCTAGGCTTCCTATGGTTTTGGTTGCAGACACAGACAAGGTTTTCCTCGCATGACATTTTGTAATTGGCTATTGCTGATGTAGAGAAAATCTCCTGGTTGTTGTATGCTCTTGTACCCAATCACCTTCCTAAACTCCCTTTTTGTTTTTAACGGCTCCTTAGTGCATTATCCTGGGTTTCTTGGGTAGAGAGTCAGATTGTCTGTCTTTCCTACCATATTTAAGTTGTGTTTTGCTTTATGTCTATTTCCCCACAAACACTCTACAATTTATCTCATTGCCATTATATTCTGTCTTGAATTATAGGAAAGTCTATGCATTTTATTACCTTTAGTAGATTTTCTGAGAGGAAATTGTTTTATTTGTCTTTGTACTACCTTTTCCTATTCCTCCAAGATCCCAGCATATTACCTGCCATAAAGTATATAGTAGACATTCAATAAATGTTTCTGGAATAATTAGTCATGACTTGTAGTGTAGTGAACTATGGATATTAAATCTGGATTAGATTGTGCGGACAAATAACATTTTGTTTTAACCTATGTGTCTCAACCTGACTTCTTTATATCCTTCTTTAGATAAAGTCAGGTTGAGACACATAGGTTAAAACAAAATGTTATTTGCCCACACCAGGCAAATAAATGGGAATCACAAGGCCCTGAGATGGGAGGGCTTCAGAGTACAATAGGGAACAAAGATATCAAATTCCTGGCTTTGGAATTTAAAATTAGGGCCTAGACAAAAAGGCAAACTTTGCAGTCCAATGGAGTTTCATTCATTCTCCTTCCCATTTATCCCTGCACACACACACATGCACATACACACACACACACACACACACCCCCTAAGAGTAGACAAAGATTCCACAATGAGGAAAGGGGAGGTACTGTGAACTGCACCCAAATCAGCAGGAAGAGTTTCATGCCTGGAGTTCTGTCTGAGTAGGCCCCATCAGTGAATCCATCAGTCTTTTAGTGAGTGAACAGAATACATGGTCTCAGCTAAGGAAGAACATTAGTTACATTTTAAGATGCAGCCAAAGAGAATCACCCACCTGTATCAGTCAGCAGCTCAAGTTGATGTAATAGCAAGAGTGATGCCCACCTATGCTCTGAGGCCCTACTAAGTCTCAATCTCCCCACCCCAACACTGTGCTCTCCATGGGTCTAAGTCCCATGGAGAAATGCCTAAGTCTCCAGAGGAGAGAAAAGTCCTTGACACCTGCCTTGGTGGCAGTGGCCTAGAAAGAACAGCTGTCCTCCCATGCACTCACCCAACATTTGGCATAGGGGGCTAGAAGGAACCTGCTCTAGGTTTCCCACGGGTGGAGGCAGAGGCAAGACAATCACCTGTTGGATATTCCTCCATCCCTTTATTTTGAGCCTATGTGTGTCTCTGCATGTGAGATGCGTCTCCTGAATACAGCACACTGATGGGTCTTGACTCTTTGTCGAATTTGCCAGTCTGCATCTTTTAATTGGAGCATTTAGCCCATTTACATTTAAGGTTAATATTGTTATGTGTGAATTTGATCCTGTCATTATGATGTTAGCTGGTAATTTTGCTCATTAGTTGATGCAGTTTCTTCCTAGCATCGATGCTCTTTACAATTTGCCATGCTTTTGCTGTGACTGGTACCAGTTGTTCCTTTCCATGTTTAGTGCTTCCTTCAGGAGCTCTTGTATTGCAGGCCTGGTGGTGACAAAATCTCTCAGTATTTGCTTGTCTGTAAAGGATTTTATTTCTCCTTCACTTATGAAGCTTAGTTTGGCTGGATATGAAATTCTGGGTTGAAAATTCTTTTCTTTAAGAATGTTGAATATTGGCCCCCAGTCTCTTCTGGCTTGTAGAGTTTCTGCCAAGAGATCCGCTGTTAGTCTGGTGGGGTTCCCTTTGTGGGTAACCTGATCTTTCTCTCTGTCTGCCCTTAACATTTTTTCCCTCATTTCAACTTTGGTGAATCTGACAATTATGTGTCTTGGAGTTATTCTTCTCCAGGAGTATCTTTGTGGCATTCTCTGTATTTCCTGAATTTGAATGTTGGCCTGCCTTGCTAGGTTGGGGAAGTTCTCCTGGACAATATCCTGAAGAGTGTTTTCCAACTTGGTTCCATTCTCCCTGTCACTCTCAGGTACACCAATCAGATGTAGATTTGGTCTTTTCACACAGTCCCATATTTCCTGGAGGCTTTGTTCGTTTCTTTTTACTCTTTTTCCTCTAAACTTCTCTTCTTGCTTCATTTCATTCATTTGATCTTCAATCACTGATACCCTTTCTTCCACTATATCAAATTGGCTACTGAAGCTTGTGCATCCATCATGTAGTCCTCATGTCATGTTTTTCAGCTCCATCAGGTCATTTAAGGTCTTCTCTATGCTGTTTATTCTAGTTAGCCATTCGTCTAATTTTTTTTCAAGGTGTTTAGCTTCTTTGCAATGGGTTTGAACATCCTCCTTTAGCTCGGAGAAGTTTGTTATTACCAATCATCTGAAGCCTTCTTTTCTCAACTCATCAAAGTCTTTCTCCATCCAGGTTTGTTCCATTGCTGACGAGAAGCTGCATTCCTTTGGAGGAGAAGAGGCGCTCTGATTTTTAGAATTTTCAGCTTTTCTGCTCTGGTTTCTCCCCATCTTTGTGGTTTTATCTATGTTTGGTCTTTGATGATGGTGACGTACAGATGGGGATTTGGTGTGGATGTCCTTTCTGTTTGTTAGTTTTCCTTCTAACAGTCAGGACTCTCAGCTGCAGGTCTGTTGGAGTTTGCCAAAGGTCCACTCCAGACCCTGCTTGCCTGGGTATCATCAGTGGAGGCTGCATAACAACAAATATTGCAGAACAGCAAATGTTGCTGCCTGATCCCTCCTCTGGAAGCTTTGTTTTAGAGGAGCACCCAGCTGTGAGGTGTTAGTCAGCCCCTACTGGGAGGTGCCTCCCAGTAAGGCTACTCGGGGGTCAGGGACCAACTTGAGGAGGCAGTCTGTCCATTTTCAGATCTCAAACTACCAAGCAAATGGAAAACAAAAAAAAGCAGGGGTTGCAATCGTAGTCTCTGATAAAACAGACTTTAAACCAACAAAGATCAAAAGAGACAAAGAAGACCATTACATCATGGTAAAGGGATCAATTCAACAAGAAGAGCTAACTATCCTAAATAGATATGCACCCAAAACAGGAGCACCCAGATTCATAAAGCAAGTCCTTAGACACCTAAAAAGAGGCTTAGACTCCCACACAATAATAATGGAAGATTTTAACATCGTACTGTCAACATTAGACAGATCAACGAGACAGAAAGTTAACAAGGATATCCAGGAATTGAATTCAGTTCTGCACCAAGCAGACCTAATAGACATTTACAGAACTCTCCACCCCAAGTCAAGAGAATATGCATTCTTCTGAGCATCACAATGCACTTATTCCAAATTGACCACATAGTTGGAAGTAAAGCACTCCTCAGCAAATGTAAAAGAACAGAAATTATGACAAACTGTCTCTCAGACCACAGTGCAATCAAACTAGAACTGTGGATTAAGAGACTCATTCAAAACCACCAAACTACAAGGAAACTGAACAAACTGCTCCTGAATGACTACTGGGTATGTAACAAAATGAAGGCAGAAATAAAAATGTTATTTGAAACCAATGAGAACAAAGGCACAACATACCAGAATCTCTGGGACACATTTAAAGCAGTTTGTAGAGGGAAATTTATAGCACTAAATGTCCACAAGAGAAAGCAGGAAAGATCTAAAATCGACACCCTAACATCACAATTAAAAGAACTAGAGAAGCAAGAGCAAACACATTCAAAAGCTAGCAGAAGGCAAGAAATAACTAAGATCAGAGCAGAACTGAAGGAGATAGAGACACAAAAAACCCTTCAAAAAATCAATCAATCCAGGAGTTGGCTTCTTGAAAAGATCAACAAAATTGATAGATCACTAGCAAGACTAATAAAGAAGAAAAGAGAGAAGAATCAAATAGATGCAATAAAAAATGATAAACAGGATATCACCACCGATACCACAGAAATACAAACTACTATCAGAGAATACTATAAACACCTCTATGCAAATAAACTAGAAAATCTAGAAGAAATGGATAAATTCCTGGACACATACACCCTCCCAAGACTAAACCAGGAAGAAGTTGAGTCCCTGAATAGACCAATAGCAGGCTCTGAAATTGAGGCAATAATTAATAGCCTACCAACCAAAAAAAGCCCAGGACCAGATGGATTTACAGCTGAATTCTACCAGAGGTACAAATAGGAGCTGGTACCATTCCTTCTGACCTAATAGACCATTACATAATGGTAAAGGTATTTTCTTTACCAATAGAAAATAAAAGGTATTTTCTATTCCAATCAATAGAAAAAGAGGGAATCTTCCCTAACTCATTTTATGAGACCAACATCATCCTGATAGCAAAGCCTGACAGAGACACAGCAAGAAAGGAATTTTAGATCAGTATCCCTAATGAACATCAATGCAAAAATCCTGAATAAAATACTGGCTAACCGAATCCAGCAGCACATCAAAAAGCTTATCCACCATTACCAAGTTGGCTTCATCCCTGGGATGCAAGGCTGGTTCAACATACGCAAATCAATAAATGTAATCTGTCATATAAACAGAACCAAACACAAAAACAACATGTGTATCTCAATAGATGCAGAAAAGGCCTTTGACAAAACTCTACAGCCCTTCATGCTAAAAACTCTCAATAAACTAGATATTGATGGGATGTATCTCAAAATAATAAGAGCTGTTTATGGCAAACCCACAGTCAATATCATACTGAATGGGCAAAAACTGGAAGCATTCCTTTTGAAAACTAGCACAAGACAGGGATGCCCTCTCTCACCATTCCTATTCAACATAGTGTTGGAAGTTCTGGCCAGGACAATTACGCAGGAGAAAGAAATAAAGGGTATTCAATTAGGAAAAGAGGAAGTCAAATTGTCCCTGTTTGCAGATGACATGATTGTCTATTTAGAAAACCCCATCATCTCAGTCCAAAATCTCCTTAGGCTGATAAGCAACTTCAACAAAGTCTCAGGATACAAAATCAATGTGCAAAAACAACAAGAATTCCTATACACCAATAACAGACAAACAGAGAGCCAAATCATGAGTGAATTACCATTCACAATTGCTTCAAAGAGAATAAAATACCTAGGAATACAACTTACAAGGGATGTGAAGGACCTCTTCAAGGAGAACTACAAAACCACTGCTCAGTGAAATAAAAGAGGACACAAACAAATAGAAGAACATTCCACGCTCATGGATAGGAAGAATCAGTATCATGAAAATTACCTTGGCCATACTGCCCAAGGTAATTTATAGATTCAATGCCATCCCCATCAAGCTACCAATGACTTTCTTCACAGAATTTGAAAAAACTACTTTAAAGTTCATATGGAACCCAAAAAGAGCCCACATTGCCAAGACAATCCTAAGCAAAAAGAACAAAGCTGGAGGCATCATGCTACCTGACTTCAAACTATACTACGAGGCTACAGTAACCCAAAGAGCACGGCACTGGTACCAAAACAGAGATATAGACCAATGGATCAGAACAGAACTCTCAGAAATAATACCACACATCTACAACCATCTGATCTTTGACAAACCTGACAAAAACAAGAAATGGGGAAAGGATTCCCTATTTAATAAATGGTGCTGGGAAAACTGGCTAGCCATATGTAGAAAGATGAAATGGATCTCTTCCTTACAGCTTATACAAATTAATTCAAGATGGATTAAAGACTTAAATGTTAGACCTAAAACCATAAAAACCCTAGAAGAAAACCTAGGTAATTCTATTCAGGACATAGGCATGGGCAAGGACTTCATGACCAAAACACCAAAAACAATGGCAATAAAAGCCAAAATAGACAAATGGGATCTAATTAAACTAAAGAGCTTCTGCACAGCAAAAGAAACTGCCATCAGAATAAACAGGCAACCTACAGAATGGAAGAAAATTTTTGCAATCTACTCATCTGACAAAGGGCTAATATTCATAATCTACAAAGAACTTAAACAAATTTATAAGAAAAAAAACAAACAACCCCATCAGAAAGTGGGCAAAGGATATGAACAGCCACTTCTCAAAAGAAGACATTTATGCAGCCAACAGACACATGAAAAAATGCTCATCATCACTGGTCATCAGAGAAATGCAAATCAAAACCACAATGAGATACCATCTCACACCAATTAGAATGGCGATCATTAAAAAGTCAGGAAACAACAGGTGCTGGAGAGGATGTGGAGAAATAGGAACACTTTCACACTGTTGGTGGGATTGTAAACTAGTTCAACCATTGTGGAAGACAGTGTGGCGATTCCTCAAGGATCTAGAACTAGAAATACCATTTGACCCAGCAGTCCCGTTACTGGGTATACACCCAAAGGAGTATAAATCACGCTGCTATAAAGACACATGCACATGTATGTTTATTGTGGCACTATTCACAATAGCAAAGACTTGGAACCATCAATAATAGACTGGATTAAGAAAACGTGGCACATATACACCATGGAATACTATTCAGCCATAAAAAAGGATGAATTCATGTCCTTTGTACGGACATGGATGAAGCTGGAAACCATCATTCTGAGCAAACTATTGCAAGAACAGAAAACCAAACACTGCATGGTCTCACTCATAGGTGGGAACTGAACAATGGAAACACTTGGACACGAGGTGGGGAACGTCACACATCGTGGCCTGTTGTGGAGTGGGGGGAGGGGGAAGGGATAGCATTAGGAGGAATACCTAATGTAAATGATGAGTTAATGGGTGCAGCACACCAACATGGCACATGTATATATGTGTAACAAGCCTGTACATTGTACACATGTACCCTAGAACTTAAAGTATAATAAAAAAAATACAAGTACCAAAACCAAAACAACCCTCCCCACAAAAAAAAAAAAAAAGACAATCATCGGTTTACAATGCATCTGTTAAAGGCAAAGATTGGCTAACTCAATGGTGACTCTTCCTCTGTGCCTACTCAACACCGCCATGGCTTGGCAAAGGTGCTGGTACATGAAATTTGTTCAGTAGATACCTGGAGGTTGCTGCTCCAAAAATGCAGATGGAGGGATTGCTTAAATCATTAGGATTAGAGGAAGTCCCTTCCCCTCCTCCTTTTCTAACCAGCCAGCTGCCTCAGCACTCCCACCTAGTAGATACCAGCCAGGGATAAGGCTATTAACTCTGCTGCAAGGGCCTTCCTGGGGAGACTGCTGCAGTGATGGTTCCAGAACCTTAATCTAGTTAGCTCTTCCCCCATGGAGGAATTAACGACAGGGAACTGCTCCTGGGTTTCCAGGCAACGGAAGAGCTTCAAATCTGGATTTTGATGGCCCTGTGAACCCCCTTCGGGTGCAGTGCCACACTGGGATTTAGAAACAGGAAAAATATAGCACAATGTAGTGTAGAGGAGTGAATTGGGCATCATTAGGGAGTTTCAAGCTGACCCACTACCCTGAGTATTGTAACTTTAGAAAATCAGAGAATGTCTAAACCGGACGGGCTCCAGAGATGCTAAATCCAACTTGATTTTGGTAATGCCGGGTCCCTGAGAAGGGCAGAGGCAGACCTGTGGTCTCATTCCCAGTCAGTATCACCTACAGATGGCACCCCCCAGGCACTAAAGTCCTTCCCACCCCTCTGACCACAAAGCAGTTTTAATCGCCTTTCTTTTTACCCAAGCCAGTGCAGCCTTGTGTTTATACCTGCATCACTGCCTTCAGAGGGAGTGCTCATGGAAGTAGAGTTGTCTTCCTCACTTTCTTGGAACACCCATCCTGCAGGCTGGTGAACAGCAATCAGCCCACAAACATTTGTTGAGTGAATATAGGAACTTCACCCACTCACTGTTGAGTCAAATCAGGAAGCTAGAAAATGAAACAGAGCCACTCTCCCTCCTCCTCACCCCTGATCCTGACAGCTGTGTGCTCTGGAGTAAGCCAGGTAGCCTCATCTGAAAATTGGGAGGAATCATGGATGCAGCTAGAGCCCAGGAGGATCATGCAGTAAAAGTGGTCCAAGAGCTGTAAGGTCTTCACAATGTCAATGTGCTTTTCTTTTTGCAAATGTGCAATATATAATATAATATATAATAATATAATAATTTTATATTAGTTTCTTAGCACTACTGTAGCAAATACCACAAACTGGGTGGCTTAAAACAACAGAAATGTATTTCCCCAAAGCTTGGGGGGACAAAAGCCTGAAATCAAGGGGTCAGCAGGGTTGGTTCCTTCTGGAGGTTGTGAGGGAGAATTCTTCCTTGCCTCTCGTAGCTTTTGGTGGCTGTCAGCGACATTCAGTGTTCCTCATTCCAGTCTCTGCCTCCGTCATCACATCAGCTTTTCCCCCTTGTCTCTGCATGTACTTTTCTGTCTCTTATAAAAATACTCTCATTGGGTTCAGTACCCACCCTAATCCTGTATGATCTTATCTCGACCCTTACCTAAATTATACCTATTTTGTTGGTTATTTTTTGTTTATTTATTTTATTTTTTGTAGATTTGGGATCTCACTATGTTGCCCAGAGGGAAAGCCCAGGCTGGTCTGGAACTACTGGTCTCAAGTGATCCTCTTACCTTGGCCTCCCAAAGCACTGGAATTATAGATGTGAGCCATTATGCTTGGGGCAAAGACTCTATTTCTAAGTAAGGTCACATTCTGAGGTTCCAGGTGGACATTAATTTTGGGGTGACACTATCTGACCCACTACAGATCTGTAATTCCATTAACCAGGTGTGGTTTCTGCTCCCGTTTACTTAGGTACACACTTTTTAGTGATAATCAGGTGTGCAAGCAACAGCCCCCAAAACCTGCAAAGGAGCAGGGAAGAGAGGTGACTACTTGTTGAGGGTCTTCATGTGCTTAGGGCCCCAAGAGGCCCTGTACAGCTCTCAATTTCTTTAATCAATCTTCCTAGCAACCCCTGTGAAATATCGCTCTCTTCAGCTTCCTAAAGGGAAAAACAGAGGCCTGGAGGGATTAAAAGACTTTTCTAAGATTTTGGAGGGTATATTAGGGTTCAGGCCCAGGGCTGTCTGACCCAAGGCCTATTTCTTTCTATTACATCCATGATGCATGAATGAGCATTGGGCATGAGGATACATCAGTGAAAGGGGCCCCGTAACATGGACCTTACCTTTTGGTCAGGGGAGACAGGAAATGAATACATAGGACCATGTTGGGAAGTGAAAAGTACTCTGATGATAACACAGCAGGGTGAGGTGACAGAGGTCTAGGGAGAGTGGTGCTCAGCAAAAACTTCTCTGGGGAGAGACACCTAAACTGAGGCTCAGCTTCAAGAAGGAGCCAACTGCAAGTGGAGACCAGGCAGGAAAAACAGGAAATGCGAAGGCCCTGAGCTGAAAATGATTTTTACCAAGTTAAAAGGAAAGAAAAAAATCCAGTGGAACTGTGGTGAAGTGGGGGTGAAGGATGGTCTGAGATCAGAGGTGGGTGGGCAGTGGCCAGATCCAGCATGGCCTTGTGAGTAGGAATTGATGTTAGTGGGAAGCCTTGGGAAGAACTGGATCAGGAGTGAATTGTGCTCTAATGTGGACCACCTGTGCTCATTTGTGGTGCACTGATTGTACTAGGTCAAGGGGAAGGCAGGAGACTGGTTAGGAGACTGTCATGAGTTATCCAGTGAGAGAGGAGAGGTGCTGGGGCCTGGGCCTGTATGGAGGCCATGGAGATAGAGGACGGGTGAGGGAATTTGGGGGATAGAGCTCGATCGGGTGATCAATTAGATAGAGGCTATGATTTGGAGGAGTAAGCAGGAGTGGTTCCTCTGTTTTGACTTGAACCATTGGGTGGAATGAAGTTCCCCTTACCAAGAAGGGGTGTCTGGTGAAGGTGAGAGTTCCCATGTGTGGGAAGCCATTCTGCCACCTCACTTCCTTCTTCATCCTACCCTAGGTAACATTGTAAGATGTTAGCTGCCATCCAATTCCCTGTGCATATTAGACAAACACATTACTTTCCTTTTGTTAGTTACCTGGAAGTAGAGCACTGAGGGAAACTCAAGCTGTGTTCTATGGAGGGTGAAGAGAGAGGGGGTGGATTCTGGGGCCTGGGACACCCCTGCAGGGCAGGTTGAGGAGACGGGGACATGGCTGGGGCAGCTTGAGGACAGGAGGGCTGCAGGCATGGAAGAGCAGGGCCTGGCACAGGGAAACTGAGATGGGGAAGGCAAATGTCACTGCTATGGCCTGAATGTTTGTCTCTTCCAAAACTCATCTTGAAATTTAATCCACAAAGTATCGAGAGGCGTGGCCTTTAAGAAGTGATTGAGTCATGAGGGCTGTGCCTCGTGAATGGCTTAATTCATTTGTGGATAATGAATTAATGGGTTATCACAGGAGTGGGACCGGTGGCTTTATAAGAAAAGAAATTGAGCTCTGAGCTAGCACACTCAGCCCCCTCACCATGTGATGCCCTGCACTGCTTTGGGACTCTGCAGAGGGTCCCCCCCCACTCCCACCCAGCAAGAAGGCTCTTACCAGATGTGGCCCCTTGACTTTGGACTTCTCAGCCTGTAGAACTATAAGAATAAATTATCCTTCTTATAAATGACCCAATTTCAGGTACTCTGTTATAAACAACAGAAAATGAACTAAAACAATCACCAATTTGATAGTGTCAGGAATGGCAGCCTGAGGAATGGGGTCAGAAACTGGGAGGGGGCAAGAGCAGGCTGCAGGTTGTGGATGGAGCAATTGGGAGGATGAGTCGGGATGCCTCAGTTAACACCCTTTGGTGTGGTGCTGAAAGATGGCACAGTGCAGGCATGGGGCCTCAATGAACCCCTCAGGGTGGCCCTGTTCTTGTAGACCATGACCCTAAGAAAAGTAGCTAAGAGGTCCACCAAGTTGGCCATGTCTGAAATCATCTTGCATGGGATACTTCCTCCTTTTCACCTCCCACATTTCCTGAGGGATTTCAAGCTTAACAGGTAAGGAAAATCTTTAGCTGAAGGATGAAACTCTGAAGGTGGCATATCAGATGTCAGTCAGAAGTAGGGAGAACATCTCACACACATCAGGCTCCTACACACCCCTCAGATCACACCATGCAAGCTGCCACCCTCCCTCTCCACTTGCAAATACAGCCTGTTTATATCTCTATCCATCAGAACATTCTATCAATCAGAGCATCTCACTCCCCAAACACACATCGTCTGTATCAGGGGCCCTTGTAGACACTAAGTTTAAATGTAAACACTTAAAAATGGTTATCCATCCTATATATATTCCATAAAGAATCTAAGGAAACTTATTCATGAATGAGGAGAATTAAGACAAAGATTTTCTTAAGGGCTTTCTGAAAATACATAAAAGAAGGGAGGAGGAAATTATACCAGGAAATCAGTAGAAGAGGTAGTGACCCTAAATTTAGCTCAAAGCTCAAGGCATCCTGAGACAACAGGAAAGTACACTTGTTTATTTTGTCCTGCGTGCCTGAAAATGGCAAGCCGTGCATAAGTAAACATCTGGGGGAAGCACTGTGCCATCTTGGAGGGAAAAAAGTGCCTTGGAGATAGACAAAGATCTGAGATTCAGGTGTGACATTGGGAAAGACATGAATTTCTTTGAGTACACGGTGTATCTTCTGTAAAATGAAAGCAATTATTCTAAGCAGGGTGCCTAGTATGCACTGCCCCCATTCCTGACTCATAATTCTAGAAGGAGATGTGTCATGAGGACCTTATATAAGAACCTATTGGTAACAAGACACAATGCCATCTGGTCAAATCCGCCTCCTCTCTGGCCTCATGACCAAACTGGCTCCTGGAAGAATATTCCTCCCAAAGGAAAGAAAAACACCCTTAGAGCTCTGGAAGTGGGAGCAGAGAAGCTCCCCTCTGCCTGGGACTGATGTTTCAGGCACCCAGCTGATGCTGAAGTGAAGGTAATTCTATCTGGGTCTGCAGTGTATCTTGGAACAAAAGGCTGGCAGCATTGGAAGCTGCTGAAGCCTCCTACATTCCTTAGAAAGCCCAAACACAACCACACATTTCTGAAGCTGGCCAAGCTTCAGTCTGGATCATCCCACCATGTTCTGTAAAATCCGACTTCTTCTGGCACCTCTTTTATAGGACCAGTGTCCTCATGGAACCCCTCTCCCATCCCTGTCCTATGTCAGGCCTCCTGGGGGCAGGAAATCAGATCGCAAAATCATTCTTGCTCCTCGCTTCTTATTAAAACTGCCCCTCTCCTGCCCCCAGGAAGGCCTTGCTCTCTGCTAGGGACACTGAAAAAAGGAAGAGAAACAAACTCTTAATAAGATAACACCAATAATATTAATAATGACAGCAGTCAGCATTTACTGAATTTCATGGTATACCAAGCGTATTATAAGGATTGTCTCATTTAATCCTCAGGATGACTCAATTCTATCTCTGTTTTACATAGAGGCTCAGAGAAATTCAGCAACTTGTTCAGTCACACTGCTGTTACATAATAGGAAGGGAGTAAATTCATAAGTCTGGAGTATTAACCACTTCTCTTATCCACATCATGATTACCCTAGATTTTTCCTAATAGGAACATTTAATCATAAAAAAGCTCTTTTATCCTATAAAGGTATGCACTAATTATAAAATTAGCTATTGGTGAAAGAGATATTTTGAGTTTAGGAGAACTGTCCTAGGGCCCCTTGGATATTTTTCTCTTTGTGCCTCAGTTTCCTCATCTATAAAATAGAGATAGGAATACATACACACTTCAGGGGTCATTGTGAGGTGTAAATGAGTTACTGTATATAAAGTGCTTAGAACAGTGCCTGGCACAGGGTAGGTGCTACATGAATGTGATTATTATCAAGTTGTTATTATCAGGGTGGTGACTTCCATCTTCAGTCACATCTCAAAATTGTCCTCCTATGAGCAAACAGGTGGGTTCTCAGGAGAAGGAGAGCAGCAGGTACCACCGGTACTCCCCTGTTTTGGCTCTTCTGCCAAAGAAAAGAATAAAAACGTCCGGCCAAGCATAGATGAGCTGGATCTTTCTAGCTAGGGGAAAGGAGAGGAATCCCAGGCAATCTGCAGTGTTTCCCAGCATCCCAGCATACAGCCCTCCTGTGGTGCTGATGCTGGACCAGGTTGAATGCCATTATTTTCTATAGGAAAGGGAGCAGTAAGTTCTCCAGCATTCCATGTATCTGAGGGGAAGGACTGGATCACCCACAGAACTGGACTCAGTAAACTGTCAGGTGTATCACTTGTTATGTGTCAAGCTTAAAATGTTACCTGAATTCTGTCTCCTCTCATTCTTCTACTCTTAGTTGGATTATTTGATGCCTTGTGGACATGGTGTGTAACAAGGACACATGGGGAAAGAAAAATTTGCCCTTGGTTTAGTAGCATGCATGCACTCCTGCCTCCTAACTGCTTGGGTCCACAAGCTTTTCTAGTTATAACTTTCTATTGTCTTGGGCTGGGCTCCCACACAGGTCTAACCCTTTGGAGACATTCTCTCAGTGACCCCTGAGTTCACACACATTTATAACCAGATCATCAGCTTCTACAGGGCAGCCGTTGTATGTTTGATTCCCATTCTGTGCATGGCCCTGTGTCAAACACCCAATATCACAGGGCCACACAGGACCTCTAGGAGGTTTGGGTGACAATGACTGTCAGTGTTTTGCCTCCTTGGGAGGCTTGGTCCTTCTCAAAGAATCATAACATCACAGGAAACTAAGATAATGTGAGCTCATTTGCTGAGTGCAGATTCAACACATCATGATTTTCAGATGCTGCTAATTAGCCTAATCAGTGAGGTCAATTTGGGCCAGCCAATCACTGTGCCATCTCTTCACCCATATTGTTCAATTCATGAAATGCTTACTGGGCACCCACTCCACGCCAAGCACTGCAGCTAGGGCTGAAGACATGTAGAATTAAAGAGGCACAAACCTGACCCCAGAAGCTGACCTAAAGGAGTGATGTCTAACAGGGAAATGGCTGTGTTGCCAAATGAAGATGGAGCAGTAAAGTGCAAGAAGGTGGTATCATGTGTAAGGCACAGCGTAGTGCTTTGTACATGAGCTTGGGGCTCATGCACAAAGCATGGGGCATTGCATAAATCTTGGGGCATTACAGAGCTAGTAATACTCCTTCTGTAGCACTTTCATGAGGATTACATGCCAACAGATATATGTAATATATAATATATATAATATATAATATATATTATATATGTGTGTATGTATATATATATTAGCTGACTTAAACATCACAACAACCTATGGCCAGGGTACTATTACACATTTTATTATACATTGTAAGTGCTTGGCAAATTTTAATTGCTGCTATTATTATTATTGAAGTAGCTCAGATTGAGCAAATTCTGTTGGCTGATGGGCAGGAAGATCACACAGAAGAGGTGAGGTCTTTGCAGGGTTTTGAAGGGTGAAAAGATGTTCATCAGGCTATCAATAGGGAGAAGGACATTGCAGGTATTGAGATCAACATGTGGCAAAAGCACAGCAGTGAGTCTAGCACGGTGTGTTCGAGGAGCTGGGCAGCACCATTTTAGCCTGGCATAGGAAACAGAACACCTAACGGCCTGCTCCCTCGAGCATTTCCCACTTTCCCCTTAGGCTTGTAGAATGGGACTGCAGAAACAGCTTCCTTTCCCCTTCCTGTAGGAGATGCCAACACCCACCCAATCCCATGGCAGCTCCAGCACAGGCGGGCTGTTGGGTCACTATGCTGGTGACCTTTCTATTCAATCCGCAGCTCCAGCTGGCCAGGCCTGGAGGCCCCACTCAGCCAGTGAGGGGAGAGCTAATTGGCAGATGCGGCATCGCAGGAGGCCTGACATCCTTGCCCCTGGCTGTCTCTGGTGCTGCAGCAGATGGCTTGCCTTCTCCGGCCCTTCAGAGACACCCCCTCGCAATCACGGCTCCACAGCTGCCATGCGCGAAGGTTAGCTTGGTGCTTCAAATGTGTGCCTGAAAGATTATGTAACTTGCTGGCAGGAGAAAGCCGCTACACTTGGCGAGTTTAGCAAGATTAAATGTGTCAACATTCGGTTTTGAATTTGAAATAATGCAAATGTCTCCTTAGTCCCATTTGAATAAAAAAGAAAAGTCAAGATTGGTCATATTCTTTCTAAAATGCTATAGATTGAAAGTGTATTTAACTCATTCATTTATTTAACAAATGTACACTGAAGGCTTATTGTGTGCCAGACAAATGTGATACATTAAGAATCAAACACCTCTGAAAAATCCTTCCCTCAGGGAGTTTACATTCTAGTAGGGCAGGACAGACAACAAATACCTGACACAATAGTGACATATGTTCCATGCTCTGACAGAAAATGAGAAATGTCATGGAGTAAATTTGAAAAAGCAGGGAAAAGAAGATTGGGGTTCTGGGGGTGATGCTGCACATTAAATAAAGCAGTCAGCCAGGCTTTCACTGGGAAAGTGGAGTTGACATCGATTGTGTTTAGGCACCTTTTCACTCTCCTTGTTGGCAAGTGCTTGGTAAGCAGGTCAGGGTGGAGCAGCTGGATCTGCTCTGGGGAGTCTGGAGAGAAGCCTCACTCTCGTCACCTAGGGTGCCCAATTGTCCCAGTTTGTCTGGACCAAAGGGCTTCCTAGGACATGGGAGATTCAGAGCCAAAACCTAGTAAGTCCAGGAAAGTGGAGACAAATGGTCACCCTTATCGCCACACCAGTGGTTTAGTGGACTCTTACTTTAAATCCAGCCCCAGTGAGCCATCAGCCTTGCCACACAGAGTGGACTCTGGCTGACCAAACCTTGAGCCGGGTCTTACCTGTTTTAAAATTCCTCAATGCCTAGTTAATTGTTTGTTTTCTTTAATCATTAGGGATTTCATCAAGATCAAGCAGCAGAATAACTTTTTCCTCTCCTCCTGAATTTGTAGCAAAACTTTGGGGCCCAGAAGGAAAGCAAAATGAACACCCATTTCTAATAAGCTATTGAAAGTCTCCAGAGAATTTTTGCTTAGAGACTCTGTAGAAGTGTAGAACTGAAAACATTCATCTTAAATGAGGTTTGAACATTCCCCCAATGGTCTCTGTTGTTGAGGCTCCTCTGGCACCACAGACATTCAGGGGCTGATTGAATTCAGAACTCCTCCAAGGCAGGGCTTGCCTTATGCAGCTTACTGCTCCTGGCATTGAGCAGAGGACCTCGTCTCTGGTAGGACGTCACTTCACACTTTATTGGTGTTATCACATTTTTCATCTCCCAGGCATGTCAAACTCAGCTTATGCAGAATCAAGCTCAGCAATCTCCATTTCTCTTACCCCCAAAACCTGTTCCTTCTCCCAAGCTCCAACTTCAGTGAATGGCCCCACCATTCTCTAATTACCCAAGCCAGAAGCCTAGCTGACTCCTCTCTCACTCCCACAAACTCATGAATCACTCAGCCTTACTTATGTCCTGTCTCCCAAACTTGCTCTCTTATCCTCATTACCATGGCCACTGCTCAAGTCCAAGTCCCCATCACATGGCACCTAAGATGATGGGAAAATCATCTCATTCATCTTCCTATTGCCTCTCCAAATGGTTTTCAACACCAATAGAGAGAGGGGTCTTTATAAACATACTCAACAGATTCCATTACTTTCCATTACTTTCTATTTTAAAAGGTCTTCAATAGTTTTGTATTATTTATTGGATAAAGTCCAAACTCTTTAGCATGGCATATTGGGTCCTCTGCAATCTTGTCCCTGCTAACCTACCTCACTTGAAACCAGCCCAATTCCCTACCACTTCATGTTCTGATTGAACTCAGTAAGTTCACTTTCCTTAGGAGCCTTGTCACTGTTTTCACTTGCACACTCTTCTGCAGGGTCCTTCTTTTGAATCTTATTTCAAGCTCAGCTGATGTCACCCTTCAGAAGACTTTCCTGACTCTTCCCATTAGAACTGGTGTTCTGTGTTAGCTGTTGTCTGTTGATACTCAGTGGTCCTCCTAACATTCTAAGCTTGTCCTTGTGTCACAAAGCCTGGAAGTCGGAAAGCACATTGCCCAGATTCCTTTGCCGAAAGAGCATGGAGTGATAGAAAACAGGGGCTGGGTTGAGGCAAGACAGGTAAAAGTTCCAGCTTAAATTCTTCAAATGACAGACTGGCACATGAGATTTGGAAGGCAAAAGCAAATAACAAACCGTTATGTCTTCCAGGAATGGCAGATAGATGCATGGAGAGAAGGCAGTTTTTGATGTTTTTCTTTTTCTCCCCACTTGCTGATTTCCTGAAAGCCAGCATCAGCTTTCCATTCCCATTGCTTCCCCAGCTCTCCCACCAGTTTTATGAGCTTTGAATTTCTTGAGATAAATTCCTCCCTCTTGAAATATGTAGAGTAGTTTGTATTTCCCTAACTGATATGTGTGCTTCCTACTTTCTCGCATAATTAGTGTTTGTATATCCAGCACTTCATCCAGGAGCTGGCAGTTAATAAATATTAAATACTGTTGTTACGAAGTTAAATTGAATTGAATTATATGAAGAAATAAAAATACCATGGGTCACTTGCCCATCAAGGCTAGCCCTTGAGGCGTGGTGTTTCACTCATTTCATTGCACCTGTTTCTTCATCCTCCTTTTCTGTATGTGTAATGTCAGATCATGTATGGAATGAAATGCAGCAAAAAGAGAAATCCTTTGAAGTATGGCAGTCATAGGTTCAAATCCCACACCTGTTACTTATTATCTGTGTGATCTTGAGCAAGTTACTAACTAAGCCTCAGTTTTCTAATCCATATAGTGAGAATTTTTATGCTTTACAGAGTAGTTATGAGGATACTCAATAAACATTAGTTCCCTATCCTTTCTAGGGTAGAAGAAACATAGAATTTTTGAAATTTAAGTGGGCTTAGAGATTATTTGTGACCTCATCCCCTCATTTTACAGAGGAAGCAGAGGCCCAGGCAGGGAAAGTGATTGGTACAAAATTACATAGTTATTAAGTGGTGAAGCCAGGACTAAGGTAAAGTCTTTTGACTCAAAGTGTGGTTCATATCGCAATTAAAAGAACTAGAGAAGCAAGAGCAAACACATTCGAAAGCTAGCAGAAGGCAAGAAATAACTAAGATCAGAGCAGAACTGAAGGAGATAGAGACACAAAAAACTCTCCAAAAAATCATTGAATCCAGGAGTTGGTTTTTTGAAAAGATCAACAAAATTGACAGACCACTAGCAAGACTAATAAAGAAGAAAAGAGAGAAGAATCAAATCGACGCAATTAAAAATGATAAAGGGGATATCAGCACCGACCCCACAGAAATACAAACTACCATCAGAGAATACTATAAACACCTCTACGCAAATAAACTGGAAAATCTAGAAGAAATGGATAATTTCCTGGACACTTACACTCTTCCAAGACTAAACCAGGAAGAAGTTGAATCCCTGAATAGACCAATAGCAGGCTCTGAAATTGAGGCAATAATTAATAGCCTACCAACCAAAAAAAGTCCAGGACCAGATGGATTCACAGCTGAATTCTACCAGAGGTACAAGGAGGAGTTGGTACCATTCCTTCTGAAACTATTCCAATCAATAGAAAAAGAGGGAATCCTCCCTAACTCATTTTATGAGGCCAACATCATCCTGATACCAAAGCCTGGCAGAGACACAACTAAAAAAGAGAATTTTAGACCAATATCCCTGATGAACATCGATGCAAAAATCCTCAATAAAATACTGGCAAACCGGATTCAGCAACACATCAAAAAGCTTATCCACCATGATCAAGTGGGCTTCATCCCTGGGATGCAAGGCTGGTTCAACATTCGCAAATCAATAAAAATAATCCAGCATATAAACAGAACCAAAGACAAGAACCACATGATTATCTCAATAGATGCAGAAAAGGCTTTTGACAAAATTCAACAGCCCTTCATGCTAAAAACGCTCAATAAATTCGGTATTGATGGAACGTACCTCAAAATAATAAGAGCTATTTATGACAAACCCACAGCCAATATCATACTGAATGGGCAAAAACTGGAAAAATTCCCTTTGAAAACTGGCACAAGACAGGGGTGCCCTCTCTCACCACTCCTATTCAACATAGTGTTGGAAGTTCTGGCTAGGGCAATTAGGCAAGAGAAAGAAATCAAGGGTATTCAGTTAGGAAAAGAAGAAGTCAAATTGTCCCTGTTTGCAGATGACATGATTGTATATTTAGAAAACCCCATTGTCTCAGCCCAAAATCTCCTTAAGCTGATAAGCAACTTCAGCAAAGTCTCAGGATACAAAATTAATGTGCAAAAATCACAAGCATTCATATACACCAGTAACAGACAAACAGAGAGCCAAATCAGGAATGAACTTCCATTCACAATTGCTTCAAAGAGAATAAAATACCTAGGAATCCAACTTACAAGGGATGTAAAGGACCTCTTCAAGGAGAACTACAAACCACTGCTCAGTGAAATAAAAGAGGACACAAACAAATGGAAGAACATACCATGCTCATGGATAGGAAGAATCAATATCGTGAAAATGGCCATACTGCCCAAGGTAATTTATAGATTCAATGCCATTCCCATCAAGCTACCAATGAGTTTCTTCACAGAATTGGAAAAAACTGCTTTAAAGTTCATATGGAACCAAAAAAGAGCCCGCATCTCCAAGACAATCCTAAGTCAAAAGAACAAAGCTGGAGGCATCACGCTACCTGGCTTCAAACTATACTACAAGGCTACAGTAACCAAAACAGCATGGTACTGGTACCAAAACACAGATATAGACCAATGGAACAGAACAGAGTCCTCAGAAATAATACCACACATCTACAGCCATCTGATCTTTGACAAACCTGAGAGAAACAAGAAATGGGGAAAGGATTCCCTATTTAATAAATGGTGCTGGGAAAATTGGCTAGCCATAAGTAGAAAGCTGAAACTGGATCCTTTCCTTACTCCTTATACGAAAATTAATTCAAGATGGATTAGAGACTTAAATGTTAGACCTAATACCATAAAAATCCTAGAGGAAAACCTAGGTAGTACCATTCAGGACATAGGCATGGGCAAAGACTTCATGTCTAAAACACCAAAAGCAACAGCAGTAAAAGCCAAAATTGACAAATGGGATCTAATTAAATTAAAGAGCTTCTGCACAGCAAAAGAAACTACCATCAGAGTGAACAGGCAACCTACAGAATGCGAGAAAATTTTTGCAATCTACTCATCTGACAAAGGGCTAATATCCAGAACCTACAAAGAACTCAAACAAATTTACAAGAAAAAAACAAACAACCCCATCAAAAAGTGGGCAAAGAATATGAACAGACATTTCTCAAAAGAAGACATTCATACAGCCAACAGACACATGAAAAAATGCTCATCATCACTGGCCATCAGAGAAATGCAAATCAAAACCACAATGAGATACCATCTCACACCAGTTAGAATGGCGATCATCAAAAAGTCAGGAAACATCAGGTGCTGGAGAGGATGTGGAGAAATAGGAACGCTTTTACACTGTTGGTGGGATTGTAAACTAGTTCAACCATTATGGAAAACAGTATGGCGATTCCTCAAGGATCTAGAACTAGATGTACCATATGACCCAGCCATCCCATTACTGGGTATATACCCAAAGGATTATAAATTATGCTGCTATAAAGACACATGCACACGTATGTTTATTGCAGCACTATTCACAATAGCAAAGACTTGGAATCAACCCAAATGTCCATCAGTGACAGATTGGATTAAGAAAATGTGGCACATATACACCATGGAATACTATGCAGCCATAAAAAGGGATGAGTTTGTGTCCTTTGTAGGGACATGGATGCAGCTGGAAACCATCATTCTTAGCAAACTATCACAAGAACAGAAAACCAAACACCGCATGTTCTCACTCATAGGTGGGAACTGAACAATGAGATCACTTGGACTCAGGAAGGGGAACATCACACACTGGGGCCTATCATGGGGAGAGGGGAGGGGGGATGGATTGCATTGGGAGTTATACCTGATGTAAATGACGAGTTGATGGGTGCAGCACAGCAACATGGCACAAGTATACATATGTAACAAACCTGCACATTATGCACATGTACCCTAGAACTTAAAGTATAATAATAATAAATAAATTAAAAAAAAAACAAAAAAAACAAAAAAAACAAAGTGTGGTTCATTTTTATATTATAGGTATAAACAATGATGCTGATGAAAATGACAATCATTTATAATTGCAGAAGGACAGGGACCTTTCCTCAGTCGAGGTCCCAAATGAAGAAAACATAGAGCAAAGGACCATCTCTTCCCACAGATGTCCTGCGACTTAATATAGTGTGAGTGGGAAATAGGTACTTGCTTGGCTACTGGGATTTGAAGGCTTTTTGTTACTGCAACATAATGTAGCCTATCCTGATTGAAAGATGATGTGAGCTGATCGGGAATCCGTGGTGTTTGGCTGATGTGGGATATAGCAACTCACTCAAACCAAAGCCTGTATGAGATGCATGGTACTCAGAATTGCCAAAAATATCCGTGCTCCACATGGGAATTGAGAAAAAAGAGTATGGGAGACATAGGCTCACTTGTCTCATATACATTTTTTTTTTGAAGTCTGCATCTAGGACCTAGGAAGATTCTTATGGATCAACCTGGGATCCTTGTGTCTGGTTCATGGGCTCCTTCCTTATTCTCTCAAACCAGCTTTGGATTGTTCCTTTCATGTGATCTGAGCATCCTGGTATATTCAGGGTCCTAAATGTGGGGTTGTTCTCAGAGAAGTGGCAGATTTTAATCCATGGGTGGACAAACAGGTATGAGAATTCTGGCTATATAATGTAAATCCCATTTTCCTAGATTGCTGTGTCAAAAGTAAGATGGAATTATTATGAATCCTATGACTAAGAAGAGAATTAAAAGCTTTAGCTAGAAAGAGTTCATAGAAACCATCATAACTGAAAACCATTTAGGGAAGCTCTGTTTGAAGACTGAGATGGCTATGCAAGGAGGTTAAAGACAGTCTGCATAGAGTTGAGAAGGGAAGATGAGAATAGCCCAAGAGAATGATTCAAGCATATGAAGGCAAATTCAAGGTACAGCACTTATCTGAGCGGGAAAGCAGTCCTGGCACAGGTTTTGAAGAAATGTGTTGGAAAAACATGTGAAGCTTGGACTCGAAAAGAAGTGGCAGAGCCAGGTATGAAAACCATCATAACTGAGTGAAGTCCAGGTAAGATGTTGGACTGGTTTGCTGAGTATAAGCTCCAGGAAGGCAGGGACTTCGCTTTGATCACTGCTGTATGCCAGCATCCAGCGCAGTTCCTAGCCCATAGCAAGGCCTTTATAGACTGTTGGATGAATGGCTGTAGAGAAGATACCCCCTAGTGTTTTTCCTTTCTTCAGAGTGACAAAGGTAGGTAGGACATGTTTGGAAAATGGAAACTTTTGCCTCTGACTCTGGCTTTCTCTCTTGCTGTGGGAGACCATACCTGACAAATATAGGCGAAGGCTAGAAACACAAACATCTGGGTCTGAAACAAATAAACAAACAAAAAAATAGAAAAACAAAGAAAGCATCAGAATCTGGCAAAAAAATACTAGCCCTGCCCATGGGCTAGAGAAGGGAAGAGGCTGACTGAAGAGGCAGGTTATTCATTGTAAAACTGAGCCTGAAAGGAGCCAGAGAATGACTGACAGAGGGAAATGGAATGCCAGAGGCCTGTCCCACTGCCCCAGGAAAGGAGGCAGCGGGAAGAACAATTCAAAAGATGAGAAGAGGTGGGGTTTCAGAAGGGATGCCAGGACAGAAAGAGATGGTCTTCTCTGGAAACATGAACAGCAGCTTCAGTTCCCAGTGTTCATATAGCTGAGTCAAGAAAACTAAGGAGAAGAAAAATGCCCTAATGGATAGGATTCACAAGGCCTGGACTGGAGGCAGAGCAGCAGCCAACATGGCCAGACCAGGAAACACTCAAGGCTGCAGGTAACAACCTCAGAGAAGACAGTGTGAGAAGAGCCACATGTGTTTGGTTTGGGCAAATCCTGCTTGCAGGAACAAAGGGCATGGGAGACCAAACACATGAAACAGTCCCAGGGGTGCCAGGAACATAGGTTCAGAAGTGAAATGGGAATTAAGAGGTTTTACAAATGTGAAGGAGATGGAACCCCAAGTAAAATCTGGAGGCTCGGCTGCACCTGGGCAAATGCCAGTCTTATTGGCAACTGTAGTGAGTCTGAAATTCAGAATCTTTTCTATGTCTCACATTTGTTTTCTCCATCTCCTCTTTCCCAGATGTCACCAAGCATCTGCTACATCCCGTGGCTGGCAACAGAAACATGGCTTCTGAGAACATAATGTTGCTCGGCTAAATTTGGTAGGTTTGGGGTTGGGGCTGGGATATTCTTGTGTACCCTATTGACTTTCATATTCTTTGCAAACCAGGACATATGAGGGCCTTGGGATTGGCTAAGTCCGACCTTCCTGTTGCTTCAGGAGTCACACCCATTCTGGGTAGACACCCAGCGAGCAGCTGCTCCTAGAGGAGATACTCTGACTCCAGCAGGGAAGCTCCACTAGTTGAGACGCGGGGGGGACTCCAAGCCTCAGGGAGGAAAGGCCTTTCATTTCTTTGGATTTTGATTTGCAAAGGGAAGGGAGCTCTGGTTTTGAACTTTGATTTTCCTCCTAGAATTTAAAAAGGGAGAGGGCTCCAGAGGGCTGAAGTTCAGGGTATTTTTAAGTTGCTGGTATTGTGCTCATCTCATTGGGGTATTTTTTTTTTTTTTTTTTTTTTTTTTTTTTTTTTTGAGACGGAGTCTCACGCTGTTGCCCAGGCTGGAGTGCAGTGGCGCGATCTCGGCTCACTGCAAGCTCCGCCTCCCGGGTTCCCGCCATTCTCCTGCCTCAGCCTCCTGAGTAGCTGGGACTACAGGCGCCCGCCACCGCGCCCGGCTAATTTTTTGTATTTTTAGTAGAGACGGGGTTTCACTGTGGTCTCGATCTCCTGACCTTGTGATCCGCCCGCCTCGGCCTCCCAAAGTGCTGGGATTACAGGCTTGAGCCACCGCGCCCGGCCTTCATTGGGGTATTTTTATGCTGTTATGTGATGTTTGTGGCACAGCTTCCTCTACTGAGCTACACTGGACAGTGTGGCTTGAAATTTGAGATGGGAAATACAATCAGGATAAATTTTTGGCCCAGGTGCAGTGAGGACTTGGAGCAATTTTACTGAATGCCTTGTTCTGATCATTTCAGAGGCTTCTGAAGGTAACAGCTGAACTGCCGCTACCTCCAGCCCCTGGGTAGTGATGAGCAGCATGACCATATGTTGTGAGAGTAGAGCGCCTCTGCTGGCCTCCATCCTTGGAAGGACAGACGTACCCTGACTGGTCAGGGTTGGCAAGTTGACCCAATGAGATAAATAGACAAAACCTGGGTGGAAGAACCCTAATTCCACCTGATTCCTGTTTTCACAGAGAGGAGGCTTCTCTTTCTCTGCTATCTGCTAACTTAATCCTTCTAAGAGCAGTGGAGTTGCTAACATTCAGGCCAGGTGTTGACCAGGAAGTGAAGTGGGATTGTTCAGAGTACACTTACACACAGCAAGCTGCACCACAAGCGCCTTAGAATGCTTGAAAATGAGGTCCCATCTGGCACAGCTGCCCAGGGGTTGGTGAGTAGGTGTATTTGTGCAGGGACAATTGTGCCCCTTTTGCCTTTATAGGATGCTTGGTAAGTGAAGCCGGGGCTAGCCGCTAGTTCCTGCTTTTCTCCTCGGGGGTGCTGTAAGCCCTGAATACTTTTTCTTGCTCTCCACTCAGCACTAGGTGAGGCCAAACTCTGCAACGCCAAGCTCTGGACCTCTCTTCTCTGTTCAGCTTCTTGGACCCTATGGTCTTCAAGTTGGGAGAGGCAAATGAAGGAAAATCTCCTCTTTAGCCCAGCTTGTTCAGTGGCTCATGTGCATTAGGAGTTACCATGTACCCATCTGGCCTGTAAGTAAAACATCATCAGGTCCCTTCTACCTAGCATCCCTTGTGATGTCCTCTGTCTGCTGGAGTCTTAAAAGGCAGGAGGAGTAAGAGAAATACTAAATCAAACTTCACCCCAATTTCTAATAACAATGATAATTAATAATATTTTTTTAATATAATAACAACATGAGGTCTTGTGGTATTTAAAAACTTTTTTTTAAAGGTGATTTTATATCATGGCTGAAGATTTTACATTGTGGCTTTTGACAGAAATGAATGATGTGTAAACCCATATTTTGATCCATCAGAGGCTTCACTTTTGCCCTCCTTGAACACTATTGCCCTACCTAGGGCTTACGAAATCATGTTTGTAAGAATTTAAGCCAGAATATTACTCTAATAATCAGGCCAAGCCTGCTTCATCCGGGTATTCACCTATGACATGATCAAAAAGTGTTATTGAATTAAGTACTTTGTAAGGTGGACAAAAGAATGCATTGAACATGACTGAGCCTCGTCCACACATAGAGAGGAGAAAGAAATACTTGTTATAGTTCTATGCATAGACTTTAAGAGATACATAGTGGGTTCTGATCGCCATTTCCAAGTCTTGCACAGAACTTTGCAGAACCAGTGTAGCAACCTGGCCTTGTCTTCCCTCAGCCTTACCTGTTCACATCTGTGGGGTCCCTGTGATCAAGAACTGCCTGCCCTGGGAAATCCATTTGTTTTTCCTCCACTCAGTGCCAAACGTCTTCGCCTTTGTTTCTGCAAGCCCTCAACATTCACTGTAAGTTTTGCTTGTGAGGGGGCTTTCCAGTCTTTTCTTGAGCTTTGCATAATTCTACCTGCCTGCCTTTGGCAGTCATTCTTTAATTCAGGAATGACTGCTGAGGCTGCAGCTTCTGCTTTTTTCTGAACTGAGTGCCCTTGTGCTAGGGTTTGCCTGAATCTGAGGGATTTCCTAGTACATAGACTTTCAGTGCTAAAACTGGGAACGTTCCGGGCAAACCAGGATTTGTTGGTTTCCCTACCTAGTGCCCTGATTGTTCTGTCCTTCTAGTGGCTGTGTTCTCTGTAACTGATGAGAATTGCCTGCTTGCTTTAATGCCAGCCATTTGACCTTCTGGACTTTCCACCAGCCAGCAGCATGCTGTGTAACTGAGCTTGCACAGGAATATTGGGTGTGAGTTTGAATTATAATAGATAATTAAATTGAGCCTTTTCCTCTTTTGTGTATCCTGAGCCTATGGGAGAGAAAGCCTCACTGACATAGGTGTTTCCTGTTGTCTACAGGGTACTGGCCAAAAGGCAATTCAGAAAGTGGGTCTTACTTTGGCATCCAGTGCCGTCATGCTTAGAAGTATTGTTGTGTTTCTCTGGATTAAAATAGCATCTCTACCTCTTCTACACAAAGTTGGCATTCTCTCTTGTTTCAGATTCATTCCATGCCAAATATGCTGAGGTTGGTTTGGGAGTTGTGTCACTTTCCTCAGTTTCTCTTGTTTCCATGGTGCTGACATGGCCAACTACCAAATGCCTAGGATTTTTTTTTTTTTTTTTTTTTTAGTTTGAAAAGTCTGGTCTGTTGCCACAGCACCTACAGCCATATGGAACTTTCCAGTGGTAACCATGTGACTCAACAAGGGAGCCAAAATGCAATTTATAAGATCTTCTGGAAATCCGTGCCTATGGGTTTGGCTACAGTGGGTAATGTGCTGATACCATCAACTCCAGGACAGAAGTAATCTGTTTGCAATTCCAAACTCATTATTTCTTTATTTGCATTCAGTATCACAAAGCCATTCATGAGAAACCCATTTTTAAAGCATCATTACTATAAAATTTGTTAAACTGAGTGTAAACATTTTATCAGCAATATGTTCTAAAGAGTCTTTTTTCTTTTTTAACCTGAAACATCATTTCACAGCTGCCTGGCTCCTAGGTTGGGTCACAAGTTAATAATGCCTCTACCTTGAAATAAAACTGGGCTGTTGCTGCCTGTCTTATAAATTAGGCCACAGTGAGATTTTCATTCCTTGTGGCTGCAGCAGTAAGCAGTGCATCATCATTATGAAGCTTTCTTTTTTACTTTATCTTGTTCTATCAAGTGTAATCAGAGGACCAGGAGGGCCTGTGTTCCTTGGAAGGAGATTTCAGCCACAAAAACATTATTATGGGCCTCAGGGGAGTCCTGGTGCTTCTCACACAAGAGAGGCAAGGATAACACAAATGTTATCCAGACAGCGGAGATGCTCTGGGATAGAAAAACCTTTCAAAGGGTAGAAACAGATTCCCCTTTGGCTGACAGCATACTAGAGCTGAAATAGCCTTGACCCTTTACCTTTTCTGATGTTACAATATTTTAAGTTAAGTTTACAAGTTTATGATTCAAAAGTGTATTTGTCTCTTCCCAGACACATTGGTTGCAAGTGGTGGAATCCCCACCAAATGAATAGGATAACTTGTGCTCAGAACAGCTAAGCAGAAAAGGGGAAAACTGAGAGGGAACAACCCATTGTCCATCAGGTTCACCTGAGTTTACGTTTTTTATTTTTTTTCTTCTTCTACTTTTATTTTAGGTTCTGGGGTACATGTGCAGGTTTCTTACACGGGTAAATTGTAGGTTGTTGAGGCTTGGTGTACAAATGAGCCTGTCACTCAGGAAGTGAGCATAGGTAGCCTTCCAACCCATACTGTCCTCCCTACCTTTCCTCTCAAGAAGTCCCTGGTGTCTATTGTTCCCATCTTTATGTCCATGTGTATTCAGTGTTTAGCTCCCACTTATACATGAGAACATGTGGTATTTGGTTTTCTGTTCCTGCATTAGTTCACCTGGGATAATATCTTCTAACTGCATCCATGTTGCCACAAAGGACATGATTTTGTTTCTTTTTGTGTGTGCCTACATAGTATTCCATGGTGTATATGTACTTTCTTTATCCGTGTATATGTCTTTTCTTTATCCAGTCCATCATCGATGGGCACTTAGGTTGATTCCATGTCTTTGCTACTGTGAATAGCACTGCTGTGAACATACAAGTACATTAGAGCAAGGAAAACCAAAACCAAAATGAGATACTGCCTCATACCAGGCAGAATAGCTATTATTAAAAAGTCAAAGAACAATAGATGTTGGTGAGGTTGCAGAGAAAAGGGAACATTTATACACTGTTGGTGGGAGTATAAATTAATTCAACCATTGTGGAAAGCAATGTAGAGATTTCTCAAAGAACGTAAAACAGAACTCAAATTCAACCCAGCAATCCCACTACTGGGCATATACCCTAGGGGAAATAAACCATTTCACCTGAGTTTTAGTTTTGCCTGCATCTAGTTATGTGACCTTAGAGAAGTTATTTGGCCTCTCAGCTTCATTTTCCTTATCTCCAAAATGAAGATGATAATGCTTACCTTGGGGAGTAATTGTAAAGATTAAAAGATAAGCCATGGAAAATTTTCAGTAGTGGCTATTTGATAGTATAATTATGTCAAATGTTTCTAAAGCGGTAATCTCTGAGGAGACCCACCAAGTGTTTGTGCTACACTGTGCTGTAGAGGTAAGTGTGTGCTGGAGCTGTAAGTCCAGGGGTATGAAGACCATCTAAGATTCATTGTTGATGAGAGAACGATCCCATCTATTCTTGTCTGAGCAACAACTGTAAAAGAGTACTAGTCACTTCTTATGTTCGTATAATCATTCCAACTGAACTTATTATTATTATTATACTTTAAGTTCTAGGGTACATATGCATAACGTGCAGGTTTGTTACATATGTATATTGTGCCATGTTGGTGTGCTGCACCCATCAACTCGTCAGCACCCATCAACTCATCATTTACATCAGGTAAAACTCAGAATGCAATCCATCCCCCTCCCCCCTCCCCATAATAGGCCCCGGTGTGTGATGTTCCCCTTCCTGAGTCCAAGTGATCTCATTGTTCAGTTCCCACCTATGAGTGAGAACATGCGGTGTTTAGTTTTCTGTTCTTGCGATAGTTTGCCGAGAATGATGGTTTCCAGCTGCATCCATGTCCCTACAAAGGACACAAACTCATCCCTTTTTATGGCTGCATGGTATTCCATGGTGTATATGTGCCACATTTTCTTAATGCAGTCTGTCACTGATGGACATTTGGGTTGATTCCAAGTCTTTGCTATTGTGAATAGTGCCATAATGAACATACATGTGCATGTGTCTTTATAGCAGCATGATTTATAATCCTTTGGGTATATACCCAGTAATGGGATGGCTAGGTCATATGGTACTTCTAGTTCTAGATCCTTGAGGAATCGCCATACTGTTTTCCATAATGGTTGAACTAGTTTACAGTCCCACCAACAGTGTAAAAGTGTTCCTATTTCTCCACATCCTCTCCAGCACCTGTTGTTTCCTGACTTTTTAATGATTGCCATTCTAACTGGTGTGAGATGGTATCTCATTGTGGTTTTGATTTGCATTTCTCTGATGACCAGTGATGACGAGCATTTTTTCATGTGTCTGTTGGCTGTCTGTATGTCTTCTTTTGAGAAATGTCTGTTTATATCCCTTGCCCACTTTTTGATGGGGTTGTTTGTTTTTTTCTTGTAAATTTGTTTGAGTTCTTTGTAGGCTCTGGATATTAGCCCTTTGTCAGATGAGTAGATTGCAAAAATTTTCTCCCATTCTGTAGGTTGCCTGTTCACTCTGATGGTAGTTTCTTTTGCTGTGCAGAAGCTCTTTAATTTAATTAGATCCCATTTGTCAATTTTGGCTTTTGTTGCCATTGCTTTTGGTGTTTTAGACATGAAGTCCTTGCCCATGCCTATGTCCTGAATGGTATTACCTAGGTTTTCTTCTAGGATTTTTATGGTATTAGATCTAACATTTAAGTCTCTAATCCATCTTGAATTAATCTTCGTATAAAGAGTAAGGAAAGGATCCAGTTTCAGCTTTCTACTTACGGCTAGCCAGTTTTCCCAGCACCATTTATTAAATAGGAATCTTTTCCCCGTTTCTTGTTTTTCTCAGGTTTGTCAAAGATCAGTTGGCTGTAGATGTGTGGCATTATTTCTGAGGACTCTGTTCTGTTCCATTGGTCTATATCTCTGTTTTGGTCCAACTGAACTTTTCTAAAACACGTGTTCCTCACTCCAGGCCTGTGGGCAGCACATAACTGTTTATCCACATTGGTATTAAGAGAAAAGCTCACTTTGGGGAAGAGTGTAGACTTTAATAGATCATTTGGAAAGCAGTTGCAGCCAGATGAAAACAGCTGGCATTAGCCTTTGCCTGCAGTTTTTAGAGGGGCTCTTGGGGAGCACATTCCTTACACTTGTGCCTTTCATGGAGTTTGGAAATAGAACGTTGGTGTTTATGCTGCTCCTAGGTTGATGTGAGGTGGTGAGGATCTCCAGAGGCTGAAGGGTTGGCTATAGTCACCAGCCCTCTATGGAGACTGGCCTCACCTCTGGGACCATGTGGGTGGAGACAAAGAACTGGAGTCCCAGAGTCAGTACTTGGGTTCAGGATGGCGTGAATCCTTTTGTTGTTGTCGTTGTTTTTTTTTTAATGCTGAGCTTCTGTTCCCAGGACCCTGATTATAATGCCATCTCCTAGGCACAAATTCTGAGACCTATATTATATTAGTTGTTCAAACTTCCAGGGGACCACAGTCTCTGCCATAAAATATGTTATAATGGGGAGACATGTATCCCTATATAAAATTACCAAAAACATGATAAATGCTCAGATAAAGGGTGTGTTATGTTAGGAGGAAACCGAATGAGGTCCTGAGAAATCAGAGCTTCTAGAAAGACAAGGTTCTGAAGAGTAGGTAGGAATTTGTTAAGTGAAGAGAGTGACAATGTCGTAAAAGTAAAACAGTATAACTTTCAGGAGGCAGAGAAAGCACAGTGCATTTGAGAAACTGAAATTAATTTGCAATAGTTGAAGAACAAGTGTTTGCTGGAGTTTGGAGTGAAGAAATATCAAGCAAGAGTAAGATCATGCTTGACCTAGTACAGTGCAGAAAGGAGATTGAAGTTTGTACTTAAGACAATGGGGAATCCATTGAATAATTTTATAAAGAGGAGTGACATGATGGAATTTACAATAGAGAAAGTTCATTCTGTGGTGTGCGTGAAACATATAGGTGAACCATGATATTGGCTTTAATTAGAGAAGTGGCAGTAAGTAGTGGATAGTGAAGCTGAAGTGTGTTAATAGGCGGAAGAAGATAAAAGAATAAAAAGTAAGACCTAGGTTCCTAGACTAAGCTACAAAAAGGTAGGTGGTAAAGGAATCCTATTAGATTTTTTGTTACAATTCTCTGGTAAAATGCTCTTTTTATCTATTTTCTTGATCATCATAATAATAGTTGTTTTAAAGTACATATCTGAAAACTCTATTTTCTGGGTCTATTTATACTGGCTCCTAGTTGTTTTCTTTATTTCTTCTAAAAAAATATGAAGGGATACACGTGCATAATGTGCAGGTTTGTTACATAGGTATAAGTGTGTCATGGTGGTTGGCTGCACCTATTAACCTGTCCTCTAAGTTCCCTCTGCTAACTCCCCACCCTCAACAGGCCCTGGTGTGTGTTGTTCCCCTTTCTGTGTCCACGTGTTCTCAATGTTCATCTCCCACTTGTGAGTGAAAACATGCTGTGTTTCATTTGCTGTTCCGGTATTAGTTTGCTGAGGATTTCCTTTTTATGGTTGCATAGTATTCCATGGTGTATGTGTACCACATTTTCTTTATCCAGTCTATCGCTGTTGGGCATTTGGGTTGGTTCCATGTCTTTGCTATTGTAAATAGTACTGCAATAAACATATGTGTTCACATGTCTTTATAGTAGAATGATTTATATTCCTTTGGATGTATACCCAGTAATGGGATTGCTGGGTCAAATGGTATTTCTGGTTCTAGATCCTTGAGGAATCGCCATACTGTCTTCCACAGTGGTTGAACTAATTTACATTCCCACCAACAGTGTAAAAGCATTCCTATTTCTCCACAGCCTCACCAGCATCTATTGTTTCCTGACTTTTTAATAATCGCCATTCTGACTGGTGTGAGATGGTATCTCATTTTGCTTTTGATTTGCATTTCTCTGATGATCAGTGATGTTGAATTTTTTTTTTCATGTTTCTTGGCCACATAAATGTCTTCTTTTGAGAAGTATCTGTTCATATCCTTTGCCCACTTTTTGATGAGGTTGTTTGTTGTATGTTTAAGTTTCTTGTAAATTCTGGATATTAGATATTTGTCAGATGGGTAGACTGCAAAGTTTTTCTCCCGTTCTGTAGGTTGCCTGTTCACTCTGATGATAGTTTCTTTTGTGCAGAAGCTCTTTAGTTTAATTAGATCTGATCTGTCAATTTTGGTTTCTGTTGCAATTGCTTTTGGTGTTTTTGTCAGGAAGTCTTTGCCCATGCCTATTTCCTGAATTGTATTGCCTATGTTTTCTTCTAGGGTTTTTATGGTTTTGGGTTTTACATTTAAATCTTTAATACAGCTTGAGTTAATTTTTGTATAAGGTTTAAGGAAGAGGTCCAGTTTCAGTTTTCTGCATGTGGCTAGCCAGTTTTTCCAGCGCCATTTACTGGATAGGAGATCCTTTCCCCATTGCTTGTTTTTCTCAGGTTTGTCAAAGATTAGATGGTTGTAGACGTGTGGTGTTATTTCTGAGGTCTCTCTTTGGCTTCATTCATCTATGTGTCTGTTTTAGAACCAGTACCATGCTGTCTTGGTTACTGTAGCCTTGTAGTATAGTTTGAAGTCAGGTAGCGTGATGCTTCCAGCTTTGTTCTTTTTGCTTAGGATTGTCTTGGCTATACGGGGTCTTCTTTGATTCCCCCATCGAAATTTAAAATACTTTTTTCTAATTCTGTGAAGAATGTCAATGGTAGTATGATGGGAATAGCATTGAATCTATAAATAACTTTGAGCATCATGGCCATTTTCATGATATTGATTCTTCCTATCCATGAGAATGGAATGCTTTTCTATTTGTTTGTGTCCTGTCTTATTTCCTTGAGCAGTGGTTTGTAGTTCTCCTTGAAGAGGTTCTTCACATCCCTTGGTAGCTGTATTCTCAGGTATTTTATTTTCTTTGTAGTGATTGTGAATGGGAGTTCATTCATGATTTGGCTTTCTGCTTGCCTATTGTAAAGGAAAGCTTGTGATGTTTGCACATTGATTTTGTATCCTGAGATTTTGCTGACATTGCTTATCAGTTCAAGGAGTTTTAGGGCTCAGATGATGGGGTTTTCTAAATATAAAATCATATCATCTGCAAAGAAAGACAACTTGACTTCCTCTCTTCCTATTTGAACAACCTTTATTTCTTTCTTTTTACTGGCTCTATTTTTCTCTTGGTCTCTTTTCATGGCATGTCTGGTAATTTTTGTTTGAAATTTTTATTGAATTATAAACACTGTACTTAAACGTTTTAGAAACTTTGGATGATGTGTTCTGTTGTCTTATGCCCGAGAGAAGAATAAGTCCTCTGCCTCCACCTTTATCTCCCCCTCCTCTTCTCTTTTTTTCTTTTTCTTCTTCTAGTTTTGAATCTTTAATGAGAAAAAAATATATAATATTGATCTCAAGAACACTGTGTGTTTGGTGTGTCATTAGGTCAAGGGTTGAAGATGTACATGACAGAGACAGCAAACAAAATATACGTAAAGAAAGATATATACACAATCACAGAATGAAAAATTGGTGTCTGAACTGGCTAAGTTTCAGTTTCCTCATCATTCAGCAGCATTTTGGGGGATCCTGAGGCTAATGAAGAACAGATTCCTGCAGCACATTGTACATCTTCCTCAGAAATTTCTCCTCATGCTCTTACCCTTGGATTCGTCTTTTAAACACCTCAACCAGAAGCAAGGTATTGGCCACCCTTAGAAGCACTGCCCACTTCATGTTGGGTACCATACATGCCACCAAGTCAGGATGACTGCTGTAGGGTTGATGTGAACCTCTGTGGCCTAGAGTCACCTGGGAAAGCCAGAGGACCTCACCCCACACACGTGGGGAGCTCAGCAGGTTGTGGGTGAGTAGCTTCATGTTGCTGTAACTCTCTCTCTAGGTCAGACCAGAAAGGGAATGTCTTCTTGCAAGCAGACAGGATATGGGGAAATCACTTTGATTCAGTGTAGGCTTTCTATTTATGATTTGTCCTTACCCCTAAAACAGCCCTTCTGAAGTCTCAACTGAAACTCTGGTGTTTACCAGGGCTTTACTCATGGAAGGCCCCAAACACTAATTTTTGTCTTCCTAGCACCATGAGGCTGTATAATCCTATGCTAAGATTTTTACTGTCTTGGAAGTTTTTTTCCACTTGGTTTCTCTGTCTCATCCAACATGTGGCTTGGAAATAATAAAATGTCTCAAGAAGGAATTGTATATCAGATTTATCTGTTTGTGGTTCCCTCTTCTCCAGCATTTCGGGCCTCAAGTTTTGATTTCTTTGTATCCTGAACTCTAATTTTTGTCTGTCCAGCCCAATGAGACTTCTGTAAGCTCTAAGGCACTGCATTGCTTCTCCCCTTCACCCCATACCAGGAAATGATAAAAAAACTCAAATAGAAAACACATTACTGAATACAATGCTAATCACAAAATGTTTCTGTTTTTCAGAGGCGTTTGGCCCCTCAGGTCTTAGATGCTTTGGTTATTCTCTGATGTCACCAGACAGCTGTTTTGGGATTGTTATCCAGCTTTTATGGTTTTTCTTAGCCCAAGTTAGTCTGATTCTATCCACTCTATTTTAATCGGAACTGTAAATCTGGTCTTAATGTATTTCTTAAATGTGCAAAAACACAAAGCTAGATTCAAATTCCTGTATTTATAGGCTAATGCAAAAATATCAAAACAAATTAAGAAATTTCAACAAATTATACAAATGTGATTAACCAATTTAACCAATTTTAAAAATTGGTTAAAAACAAAGCAGTAACATTAAAGTTTTTGTCAATTTACTTTGATGAATGATGGATTAAGATTTGTGACTATCTCTCAATTTCAGATTTTTAATTGCGCTGTGTGATTATTCAATTCTCATATCTCCTTTCTATATTTCTGCAATGTAATAACTTTAACTACAATTCATACCATGTGCTGTGACATTATTTGGCCTTCAGTTTGCATAAGAATTTTATTTATACATAAGATTCAACTATGTTCTTTTCATTTTGGCTCTGAGCACTTAAAATAGTGTTTTTTGGCACCAACACTATGATAGAAATGAATACAAATGTAGGCACTGAAATGTCATTGCAGTCTTTGCATCTGGGTGGTCATCTTGATATTTCAGGATGCACTTATGTTAATGTTCTTAGATGATTATTAAAATGAAAACACAAATTTTAAAAATTACCCATACTGAGGCTTTAAGACTCTGTGAATATGACAGTGGACCCTAGTTATTGAAACAGCTCAGCCATGAGACCCAGCAGGGCAGGGTAGATCTGCTTGGGTCCCAACTCTCCTACTCTGTTCTTCATAACCTTTTAACACCCACATGTAACAAATGTACCAAGCCCAGAAACCCTTCCCTGAAACCTCCAGGATCCCTTGGGAGCCCTCTTCACTAACAGAAACCTTCCCCCTTCCCAGCCCTTGGCTAGCACCTGTTGCTCTCTTTCTCATTAACAAGGAGCAGATGGCTGCTGAGGCACTGAGTTTCTCTTCCTGAGAAAACCTGAGATATAGGAAATCCCAGGGAGACCGGTACAGCTTCAGCCTCAACCTAACATTTGCCACCTTCTCTCAAAAGGAGAGAGTGCGTGTGAGTTAGGGGCTGAATTGTGTCTGCCAAAATTTACATGTTAAAGTTCCAACCCCTAGTACTTCAGAATATCACTGTATTTGCAGATAGGGTCTTTAAAGAGATAATTAAGTTAAAATGAGGTTATTAGGGTAGGCTCTAAATCAATATTACTGGCACTATGACCTTACCAGAAGAGAAAATTTGGACACAGAGAGATAAGACCATGTGAAGACACAGGGACAAGACAGCAATCTATGATGAAAGGAGAGAGCCTCAGAAAACTAACTTTGCTTACACCTTAATCTTGGACTTCTAGCCTCCAGATCTACAAGAAAATAGATTTCTGTTGTTCAACCTACCCCATCGGTGGTACATTGTTCTGGCAGCCCTAGCAACTAAGAGAGAGGGAGGGAGAAAAAGGGGGAGTAGTAGGAGAGAGAGGATGAGAATAGGGGAGGGGTAGAGAGGAGGTGAGAAATAAAATGAAAGAGGAGAGAGACAAGCTCAAGGTTTGTCAAGCATGCAAACGTGGTCCTGGCTGCTGGTGAGTGCGGGAGTCAAGGGCAAGGCTGAGGGGAATGCCATTCTGGCTGCATCCCACTCACTAAGGGTCTGTGCTTTCAGAGAAAACAAGACACTGCCTGAAGACTCAGGCTTTTATTTTGGAATATGTTATACAACAGCAGCAAAAAGCAGCGGGCATCCTTGCTTTTCCTAAGTGCATGTTCTCCTTTCCAGGCCTGGCTGACCATGGGATTGAACAGATAGGATGATGAAGTGACTAACTCATAACCTAGAGCAAGAAGAAGCAGGGACAGATCTGGAGGCAGAAAGTAAGCAGAACTGATACATATCTAGGCGCTGTTTAAAAAATCTTAATATCTTAAAACACACACACATAGATAAAAGCCAACTTCCACAAGTTGGAATATTGGGGGAATATATTGGACTTGGAGTTAAAGAGACTTGAATGTAAATCCCCACTCCCCCACTTAGTTGTGAATAACCCTGGGCAAGACATTTAAAGTCCCTGAAACTGTTTTTGAATTCATAAAATGAAGATATTGACATCTGCATCACCCCATTATTAGAGAATTAAATGAGAAAAATGTGTGGAAAGGGAGTTTGGCTAGTGTCCGGCACACAGTAGGCACTCAATAGATGTCACTTATCTCTTTCAAGAAGAAATAAATCCTTTCCTTCCACTACCCAAGTGTAGAGTCCTTAACATTCAACAGTCACTCTAAAGTGTAAATTTAAAATGCTTGATTATCACTTGAGATCGGGTATGATGAGAGTGAGCGTGTGGAGTATTGGGTGAAATACCAAAGTGAATGGAAGTAGGAGCGAGTGGGTGGGGGAAGGGGATAGACTGAAGAGGGGACACCTGGGGACACAGGGAAAGTTGACTTCATTGTCAGAACAGCCCACCAAAGGGGGTGACAATCCTGTGGTTGCCACAAGGTGGGGTATCCTGCAAGTGGAGTGAGCTGAGGTGAGCCAGGTGTCTGGACCTGGGCAGCGGGAGGTGCAGCCTGGTTGAGGAACTAAGGTGGGCTCCAGGAGAAACAATCCAGCAGTGGGGGCAGGGCTGGTCTATGCTCCTCATCAGGTTTCTGAGACCTGGCTACAAACTGAAATGCTAAAACAAAGGAAGCCAGAGAAGTTATATAAGAAAGCCTGGGAGCAAAGGAGAGGCCAAGTTTATCTCAGTCTTAGTTACTGTTTCTCACCAGAGAACAGCAACCGTATCAATTAACCCAAGGGAAAAAGCTATGTCAGCAAACACACTCAAGGCTTGACTATCACACTAATGTTTTCAGTGCAAAGAAAATCTCAGTGCCTGTGGTATGGTAGACATTTCCATGCATTCATAATCTTCTTTAGATACCTTGTTTTATGTTAGGGAGGCTGAAAAAAGATAAAGTCACCTGAACAAGGCCACAGGTTGTTGATTCGAAAGTTATGAATGTGAGACAGCTAATCATGGGAAGGATGAGGGGGTCTCCTCCAAGGGTGGGCATAAGCTCCTGGATAAAACATACATCAGTGTGCTGTTCCTGTCCTGCAGTCAGAAAAGGGAAAACAAAGTCTGATTACTTTGTTGATAGTTTATTTTGTTGCACAGAAGCTCTTTCATTTAATTAGATCCCACTTGTCCATTTTTGTTTTGTTGTAATTGCTTTTAAACACTTAGTCATAAATTCTTTCCCAAAGGTAATGTCCAGAGTGGTATTTCCTAGATTTTTTTCTAGGATTCCTATAGTTTGAGGTCTTATATTTAAATCTTTAATATATTTTAAGTTAATTTTTGTATATGGTGAAAGGTAGGGGTCTAGTTTCATTCTTCCGCATATGGCTAGGCATTTACTCCAGCACCACTGATTGAATAGAGAGTACTTTCCCCATTGATTATTTTTATTGACTTTGTTGAAGATCAGATGGCTGTAGGTTGTATGGCTTTCTTTCAGAGTTCTCACTTTCATTGATCTGTGTGTCTGTTTTTGTGCTAGTGCCATGCTGTTTTAGTTACTATAGCCTTATAGTATAGTCTAAATTCAGGTAATGTAATGTCTCTGGCTTTGTTCTTTTTGCTTAGGATTGCTTTGGCTACTTGGGTTTTTTTCTTGATTCCATATGAATTTTAGACTTTTTTTTCTTCTGTGAAAAATGACATTGGTAGTTTGATAACAATAGCATTGAATCTGTAGATTGCTTTGGGCAATATGGCCATTTTAACTATATTGATTCTTCCAATCCATGAGCATGGAATGTTTTTCCATTTGTTCATGTCATCTGTGATGTCTTTCATCAGTGTTATGTAGTTCTCCTTGCAGAGATCTTTCTACATCGTTGGCTACATGTATTCCTGGGTGGGTGGGTGCATGCATATATGTGTGTGTGTGTGTGTGTGTGTGTGTGTGTGTGTGTGTGTGTGTGTATCTATTATAAATGGAGTTATATTCTCAATCTGGTTCTAAGCTTGAATTATTGATGTATATAAATGCTACTGGTTTTTGTACATTGATTTTGTATCTTGAAACTTTATTGAAGTCATTTATCAGTTCTAGGATCCCTTCGGTAGAATCTTTATGGTTTTTGAGGTACAAAATCATATCATCAGCAAAGAGAGATATTTTGACTTCTTTTTTCAATTTGGATGTCATTCATTTTTTTCTCTTGTCTAACTGCTCTGGTTAGGACTCCCAGTACTATGTTGAATAGGAGTGGTGAGAGTGGGTAGTCTTGTCTTGTTCCAGTTCTTAAGAGGAATGCTTCTAGCTTTGCCTATTTGGTACGATGTTGGTTGTGGGTTTGTCATAGGTGTCTCTTATTATTTTGAGGTGTGTTCCTTTGATGCCCTGTTTGTTGTGTATTTTTATCATGAAGCGATACGGAATTTTATCCAAAGCTTTTTCCACATCTATTGAGATGGTCATATGGTTTTTGTTTTTAATTCTATTTATGTGATGAATCACATTTATTGATTTGTGTATGTTGAACCAACCTTGCTTCTCAGGAAAGAACCCTACTTGATTGTGGTGAATTAACTGTTTGATGTGCTGCTGGATTTGGTTGGCTAGTATTTTGTTGAGGATTTTTGCATCTATGTTCTTCAGGGATATTGGCCTGTAGTTTTCTTTTTTCATTGTGTCTTTGTCAGGTTTTGGTATGAGAGTGATGCTGGCTTTAGAGAATAAGTTAGAGAATTCCCTCCTCCTCAATTTTTTGGAATAGTTTCAGTAGAATAGTTATGAACTCTTCGTATGTCTGGTAGAATTCAGCTGTGAATCTGTCTAGTCCAGTGCTTATTTTGGTTGGTAGGTATTTTATTACTGATTCAATTTTGGAATTCAATATTGGTCTGTTCGAGGTTTTGATTTCTTCCTGATTCAATTTTGAGAGGTTGTGTGTTTCCAGGAATTTATCCATATCCTCTAGATTTTCTAGTTGGTGTGCATAGAGATGTTCATAATAGTCTCTGAGAATCTTTTATATTTCTGTGGGATCAGTTGTCACCTTTGTCATTTCTGATGCTGCTTATTTGGATATTCTCTCTTTTTTCCTTGTTAATCTATCTACCAGTGTGTTGATCTTTCTTAACCTTTCAAAAAAACTAACTTTTGGTTTTGTTGATTATTTGAATGGATTTTGGGGTCTCAATTTTGTTTCATTCTGCTATGAATTTAGTTATTTTCCTCTGCTTGCTTTGTAATTCATTCGTTCACATTTTTTAGTTCCTCTAGGTGTGATGTTAGATCATTAATTTGAGATATTTCTAACTTTTTAAAGTAGGTAGTGCTATTAAATTTTCCTCTCAACACTATTTTTGCTGCATCCCAGAGATTTTGGTATGTTCTATCTCTGTTTCCATTTTTTTCAAATAATTTCTTGATTGCTCTCTGAATTTTATTGCTTACTCAAAAGTCATTTTGGAGCAAGTTGTTGAATTTCCATCTAATTGTGTGGTTTTGAGAGATCATCTTGTATTGATTTCTGTTTTTATTCTATTTCTATTACATTGGCCTGAGAATATGGTTGGTATGATTTTGATTATTTTGAATTTATTGAGACTTGTTTTATGGTCAATTATGTGGTTGATCTTGGAGTATTTTCTACATACAGATGAGAAGAATATACATTCTTTGGTTGAGAGGTGGAATATTCTGTGAATTTCTATTAGGTCCAATTCGTCAAGGGTTGAATTTTACTTCAGAATTTCTTTGTTAAGTTTTCTGCTTTGATGATCTGTCTAATGCTGTCAATGGGGTGTTGAAGTCCCCTACTATTATTGTTTGGCTGTCTATATCTTTTTGTATGTCTAGAAGCAGACATGCACGAATGTGGGTGCTCCAATGTTGGGTGCATATGTATTCAGGATACTTAAGTCTTCTTCTTAAACTGAACACTTTTTTATCACATAATGTCCTTCTTGGCCCTTTTTTACTGTTGTTGATCTAGAGTCTGTTTTATCTGATAAAGGAATACTGACCTCTACCCTTTTTTGTTTTCCATTTACATGATAGATCTTTCTCCAATCCTTCACTTCAAGCCCCTGGGTATTGTTATGTGTGAGATGGGTCTTGCTATTTTATCCGACTTACCACTCTCTGCCTTTTAAATGTGGCATTTAAATCATTAAAAGTTAATATTGATATGAGAGATTTTGATCCTATCATAAAATTGTTAGCTGATTGCTTTGTATTTTTTTCTTGTGTGGTTGCTTTATAGGGTCTGTGAGCCATGTACTTGAGTGTGTTTTTGTGGGAGCAGGTGTTGTTCTTTAGTTTCCATGTATAGTACTTCCTTAAGGGTGTCTTGTAAGGCTGATTTAGTGGCAATAAATAACCTTAGTGCTTGTTTGTCTGGAAAAGGTTTTATTTCTCCTTTACTTATGAAGCTTAGTTTGATGGGATATGAAATTCTTGGTTGGAAATCTTTTCTTTACAAACGCAAAAAAAAAAAAAAAAAAAAAAAAAAAGTTGGCCCCCAGTCTCTCCTGAGTTGTAAGGTTTCTGCTGAGAATTCTGCTGTTACACTGATAGAGTTCTTTTTATATGTGATCTCTAGTTTCCTTTAAGAGTTTTTTTCTTTAGCATTGACCTTGGACAGTCTGCTGACTATATGTCTTGGTGACATTCATTATGTATAGTATCTCACAGGTGTTCTCTGGATTTCTTGTATCTGAATGTTTATATCTCCGGCAAGATTAGAGAAATTTTCTTGAATTATTCTCTCAAATATGTTTTCCAGGTTGTTTATGTTTTCTCCTTTTATCTCAAGAATGTCAATAATTTATCATAGATGTGTTTGCTTTACATAATTCTATATTCTTAAAAATTTTGTTTATCTTTTAAATTTATTTTTTTAAAATTTTTATCTGACTGTGTTAGTTGGAAAGACTGGTATTCAAGCTCTAAAATTCTTTCTTCTGTTTGGTCCAGTCTATTGATAAAACTTTCAATTGTATTTTTAAATTCCTTAAGCGAGTTTTTAATTCCAGAATCTCCGGTTGATTTCTTTTTAAGATGTTTATCTATTCCTTCATTTCCTGCTGTAGATGTTACTTTGTATTGATTTTTGACCTTGTCTTGGATCTCACTATGCTTCCTTGCAATCCATGCTTTGAATTCTTTACCTGTCATTTCTGAGTTTCAATTTTGGGTAGGAACCATTGCCAGAGAACTGAAGTGATCCTCTGGTGGTGTCACTACATTCAGATTTTTAAATGATACTAAAATTCTCATGCTGGTTCATTCTTACCTGGAGATATATGTGCTTCTTATTTCTATAATTATTTGTGTTTAGATAGCATTTCTTTCTTTCTTTTTCTATAATATTATTGTTTCTTTTCTTTCCCTTTCTCTTTCTTCCTATCCTCAAGGCATATGACTGTAGAGAATGTTGGGTAGAGCCTTTTGACTTTGCTTCTATAGCCTTATACAGTTCTTTTAGCTGGTTTATTGGGCTATTTAGTTTGACCTATAAGCCTATAGATAGCACTTATAGGTAAGAGCCAGCTGTGGACAACATCGCTCAGCATATAATTGATCCTTTTTTTACTGGGAGAAGCGCTCTGTTGTCTTAAACCAGGGGCTGATCCATGAAGTGTACAGTGGTCTTAGCTCCCTGTTTATTCCTTTGAGGCAGGGGTGGAGAGGTAAGATGGGCAGGGCCAGACTGGTTAGGTCTGGCCAGAGATCCCGTGACAGCAGTCTCAAGCACCAGTGCCAAGGGAAATCCAATGGGCAGCCACCAAGCACCCAGAGGAATACCTACGTGTGGATCTGGGAAACCTCCTTGGCCTCAAGTTCTCTGAATGGGGAATGGAGTGGGCTGGGGCTAAACTTCCAATCCAGGAGCACATACTCTAGGTGACTGGAGATCTGCCTGGGAATGAAGCATAGAAGACCCTGCTGCACCACAATCTCTACATAGGAAGGGTAGGGAAACTCAAGCAGCTGAACCAGGCAAGCAAGTGCTCTGAATGCCTGGAGATTTTCCTGGACATGTAGCAGAGAGGGTCTCTTTTCACCAGGATTTCTGCAAAGGAAGGTTGGGCCAGCTCAGCTGCTAATCCAGGCAAACAGGTACTATGACTGCCTGGAGGTATCCCTGGGCATAGGTTAGAGAGGTCCCCACTTCACCATGGTCTCCAAACAGGAAGGGCAGGCTGGCTCAGGCTGCTGATTAAGGCAAGTACTCAAAATGAGCAGAGATATGCCTAGGTGTTGAGTGGAAAGGGCTCCCCTTCATCACAGTCTCTGCACAGGAAGAGTAGGGTGGCTTAGGCTGCTGGTCCTGGTGAGCTGGTCATCTGAATGTCTGGAGATCTGCCTGGGCATGAAGCACAGAGGGGCCCCTGCACCTAGATCTCTGCACTGGAAGGGCAGGGTAGCTCAGGCTGCCAATCCAGGTGAGCAAGTGCTTTGAATGCCTGGAGATCTGCCTGGGTGTGGAGCAGAGAGGGCTCTACTGCACCACAATCTATGCACAGGGAGAGTGGAGCAGCTTAGGGTGCTAATCCAGATGAGTGGGTGCTGTGAATGCCTGGAGATCTGCTTGGGCATGAAGTAAAGAGGTACTTGTCTTCACCAGGATCTCTTATCACCATTTTAAGATGAGGAAGCAGAGGCACAGGAAAATTAGGTAACTGCCTGAAGTCTAGGATTGCCAGTAAAATACAAAATCCCCAGTTAAATTTGAATTTCAGATCAACAGTGAATAAATTTTAGTATAACTATATCCTAAATATTGCATGGAAGTATTTATATTAAAAATTATTTGTCACTTATCTGAAATTCAAATTTAGCTGGGTATACTGTATCTTTATTCTCTAAATCTGGCAGCCATGTTAAAATGACAAGCACAGTAAGGATTAAAACTCAGAGTCTTCACTCTCAACTACTACGCTATATACTTTAAACGTGTCAAGTTTTTTTTTTTTTTTTTTTTTTTTTTTTTTTTTTTTTTGTGATGTCTTTGACGACTTAACGTTTTCTCTGGCTCTTGATCTGTTCAAGTTTTCCACTTCTTTTTGAATCAGTTTTGGTAGTTAATATTGTCTTAGACAACCATTTATTGCATGTAGGTTTTCAAAGTAATTGGCATAGTGCATTGGCTTAAATTTTTAAATCTTCTTAGTGTTTGTAATTTTATCTTTGTGTCATACCTCTCTTTTTGTTCATCAAAGTCATAGCCTTTCCATTGTTTTCACCTTTTTCTGAAGAACAAACTTTTCATTTTATTTATGACCACAGAGTCTTCTTTTGGTTTTCTGTTCCAGTAATTTCTCTTTTTATTTTTTTCTATTTATTTTCATTTTATTCTGTACTTTTACCTTCTTGAGTTGGATGCTTAGTCTCTTATCTAAAATCTTCCTAGTTTCCTAATATATAACATTGAGGCTACACATTTTCTACTAAATATCACTATTTGACTTAGTCTTATAGTTTTTAGTATGTAATTTTCTCATTTTTTTCTAATTAAAATTCCAATTTTGATTTATTCTTTAATCCACAAATTATTTAGAAGATACTTTATAAAATTTCTAAGTGGATTTTAAATATTTGTTTACATTTATGGACTAAGTTACTCTGGACTTTCTTCAGTTTTATTGTATGATTTTTATCTCATTTGGCAATAATAGACATTTTCCTTGAGCCATGGTCAAAGTTACATCTAGGGTGTGTGGTGTGTGTGGTGTGTGTGTGTGTGTGTGTGTGTGTGTGTGTGTGTGTCCATGGTATAAACTGTAATAACTTTGCCCAATAACTATAGTTCAAACCATGTAGATGTTTATATCTTGCTTACATAGCAACACATAGTCATTCAGGCATACAGGCTGACTGTCATCTTCAACACATGGCTTTCTTTGACAGTCATCTTTCGAGTTGTTTCCATTTCAACCAGCTGGAGGAGAAAACAGGGAGAAGTGCATATGAGTGTTTTTTATGGGCAAAAGTGAATATCATTTCTGTTTATGCTGAACTGGCTGGATCTCTCATAGCCACACCCAACTTCCAGGAAGGCTGGGAAATGCAGTCTAGCTGTGTGTCCTAGAATAAGAGGAAGAACGTGGATTTTAGTGAGTTGATAGGGGTCTCTGATACACTATTTCCTTTTAATGACCACGGTGTTTGAAAAGATTCTCTATTTTTTTAGTATAAAGTTTTACCTGTGTATGTGTATCAAGTTTGTTAAATATTATTCAAGTTATCTACAGTCTTTACTTTATACTTATCTACTAGATTTGACTAGCAGATAATTTAAGAGAAGTCTATTAAGGTGTATTATAATTTCTTAATATGATCGTGACATTGCCTATCTGTTGTAGCTCTAACAATTATCATTTTAAATATTTTAAAGTTATGCTACGGGTACATTAAAGCTTATTGACTCAGAACATCTTTGTGGATTTTATCTTTTATTATTACAAAATATCTATATTGTTTTAAAATACTTTTAGCCTCAAAATCTACTTACGTAATATATATATTGCCAACCCTGTTTTCTATTTGTTTGCACTTGCTGCCCTTCTTTTCAGGCTTTCTTTGTCCTTTTTAGGTACATGCATAGGGCATAAAATTGTAGTATGCTTTTTCTCAATTTTAGAATCTTTGTTGTTTTGTCTTTAAAGCAGCTTTATTAAGGTGGAATTGATGTTCAATAAACTGCAAATATTTTAAAGTGCACGATTGTACACCTATTAAAAGAATCATCACAATGATTGTTTTTAATGATGGTTTAATACTTTTTTATCATTATTTATAATGGAGATGTTAAATACAATTGTGATAATTAAAATGAAGGACATGTTTGGCCTTATTTTATCTTATTTTATGCTTTTTGTACTATTATGTATTATTTGTTCCTATTTTTTCCCTCACCAAGTTCTACTGTATTGAAAGAGTTTTTATTTTTAGCTACTATTTTGGCACTTGATAATTTGGAATCATTTAAATGTTTCTATTTTTTCATGAGTACATATATTTTGAAGAGTGTCTTCAAGTTTGTATTTTTATACCAAAACGGTAAACATCTTAATGTTTCAAGAGAAGACTTTTTAGTAGAGTTTTTATTTAATTAAAATCAGCCATACACCCCATACTAAAATGAAGCTTTCAGGACACTTTTACTTCTCTAATTTCTCTGTATCTCCCCCACTAACTCCTGGGATTTTTTGGACTCCTTTGAAATTTTGGTTCCTAGCTTTTTAAATTATATAGTAGGCCCGATCTCTTTCAATCCTGTATGTTGTAGTTGGCAATCCCTTTATAATTGTCTGTTCTGAGTTAGCCATGACTTTCAGGTCCTCCTAATTGCTGTCTGGACCCCTTAGTCCTGCCTCTCACTAGTTGTTGCCCAGCACCTCTAGCACCAGACTCACCCCTTAGCCACTCCTTTCATTGTGGGGCTTTATCACCATGTTAGTGATACAACCAACATCTAAGTCCCATCCTCCTTTCCTCCAGTGGAGTTTTCTCAGGCCTCACCTCAGTAAACCACTTGGCTGCCCATTCCCCAGACTTTGTTATCATCAATAACTGAACTCTCTCAGCCATTATAACGCAACCCTATTTCTCCTCCCCAACTCCCAGCTCCCTTGCTCATCCATTCTCCAATCTGATCTCACCACTTTCATGGCCTTCTTCCTTTCCTCATCCAGTGTGGATTCCACAATCTAGCCTTATAGCTTCCTTGGCAAATTTTTTTAACTCACTTGCCTTCCGTTGTAGTGGGTTGAATAGTGGCTCCTGGAAGATAAGCTTAGGAATCTGTAAATGACCTTATTTGAAAAAAGGAATCTTTGCAGATGTAATCAAATTAAGGATCCTGAAATGTGATTATCTGGATTCAGGCAGGCTCTAACCCAATGACGAGTCCTTAGAAGAGAAGAGAGGGAGAAACAGACATAGAAACACAGCAAGGAGAAGACAATGTGAAGACAGAGGCAGAGATTGGAGTGATGCATCTACAGGCCAAGGAATGCCAAGAATTGCCAGCAGCCATCAGAAGCCAGGAGATAACAGATTCTCTGTTCAAGCCTCCAGAAGCATCCAATGCAGCTGACACCTTGATTTCAGACTTCTGGCCTCCAGAACCTTAAGAATAAATATCTAGTGTTTTAAGCTACCAATTTGTTATGGCAGCCTTAGAAAACTAACACGTTGCTGCTCATGTACTTGACTGGAAAAGCCCTGAACTATTTAACCAACTATCTCCTTATTCCTCTTTCACATGTCCTGTTTCTCCAAAGTAGTTAATCTCAATTCCAAAGCTTCAGTCCAAGCCACAATCATCTCTCTCCAAGACTGTGACAATGGCTTCTTGATTGATTAGGAGCCCTGTCCTTAGAACCTAGAGTATTAATCTGATCATGTCACTTACTTTCTGAACTCCTCTGCATCACCCAACACATACAAACATATATGGTCCTTTCTGTTATACCAGGAGAGAAATTCAGACTCTGCCCTATGGTTCTGCAAGACCCTGCCAACCTGTAATGGTCAGAGAGCATTAACTGCTGTAATACATTTGCCCAGTAACTAACTATGGCTCAAATGGTGTAGATGTTTATTTCTTGCTCACATAACAACATACAGTCATTCAGGGATGTAGGCTGACTGTCATCTCCTACACAAGTCTCTTTCAAAGTCACACTTGGGGTCATTTCCATTTCGACCAGCTGGAGGAGCAAACACACAGAGAGAAGTACATATGAGTGTTTTTTATGTGCAGAAATGAGTATCACTTCTGTTCATATTGCACTGGCTGGGTCTCTCATAGCCACATCCAATTTCCAGGAAGGCTGGGAAATGCAGTCTAGCTCTATATTATAGAAAGAGAGGAAGAACCTGGATTTCAGTGTGTTGATGGTGGTCTCTGCCACACTGCCTTCTTGATCTTATCTTCTCCCATGTCTGCCCAAATTCCTTATGCCCAGTCATTGTGGTTTTCTTTCTGAATGAGCTGAGCACACTAAGTTTATTTCCTTCTGGAGGCTCATTTCTGGTCAGAATGCTCTTCTATTAAGTGTGCAGAGTTACTTCCTTCTTACATTCAATTCTCAATTTGAATGTCATCTCCAACTTTGCCAAAGCAGTCCTTCTTCTCATTATTCCATTTAGTCTCCTTCACAACATTTAGTATCTGAATATACACTTTTAAATGGCAGGGTCTCTGTCTTGTTCACCACTGTATTTTAGAACAGAATAGGAAACTAATGAATATTTTTTGACTGAATCCTACTCTTGGAATAGTCTATCATACCTTGAGATTTTTGTTCTGATTTTATTTTATTTATTATAGTACTCCCTTAAGCAATTTACTTAGAAGGTGTATCTGGGTGGCACACATTATGAGTTCTCTTGTGGTGAAAAACTTTTTTCTCTTCCCACATAAACATTTTATTGAATGGTGTAAGATTCATGGATCACAAAGCTTTTCTCTAAATGCTAAGCATATTTTGTCCCATCTGAGTTTCTAGAGTTGCAGGTGAGAAATATGTTGCTGATTTGTTTCTCTTGCCTTTGAAACTAGATTTTCTCCTATTTGAAAGCCTATAAGTAAATTTTCTTATTCTCAGAGTTCGGAAATTTTACAAGGTGTAATTCCTATATGACACTATAAGTACACTTTCCATTTGAAAATGTGTATCTTTTTACAACTCAGTTTTTTCTTCTTCTTTTTATAATTTTTTCTTCTCTTAAGTCTATTCATTTGTCTCCTGAAACTACTCCATTTTGCATATTACGTCTCCTGGATATATTCTCCATGTCTCTTATTCTTTTCACTTGTTTTGTTTCTTTGTATATTTTTGCTTTTGTGTAGTAAGATAATTCTTACTACACAAGAGTAAGATTACTTCTTCAGTTTTCAGTTGAATCAATTCTATGTTTTAGTTCTAAAACTAAATTTTTCAATTAAGAATTTAAAAAATTTACCTGAACTCCTATTGCATAACTTTACATATTTTCTATGGATTTTTATTTTCTTTTCCTTCTGTTTCTTTCATTAAAGCATCCTCGTTAGAAAGAGGTCTGGCTCTTTGCTTGGTCTCCCTTTATGCTACGAAGTCTCTTGACTGGTAGTTATTCATTCTATGCCTATGTTGGTAGGTCTAGTTTCCTGTAGCACATGTTCAGATCAGGCTGATGGGTCAAGCTAAGGTGAATTGGAGGGTAAGAAGGAGGGGGAAATGAAAGACTATGATTTTCTTCAGTACTGTGAGCAGTGATTGGGTGGCAGCCACAGCTCTTATCTGTGCCCTGGGAGTTAGCAGGTCCAGCACACGGAGCTATTTATGCTGATGGGTGGTCAGATGTCCTCCCTCCATGCTTTTCCAGCAAAGACACCTCCCCTCCCTTACCATGGGGTCCTAGGTTCTCTGGGTAATAGAAGCAAGTTCCACAAAACAGACATTGCCCTCTGTCCAGATCTGCCCAGTCCCCTTGGAATCTGAAACCTCAGATGTGAGCTGGCTTTCCATTAGGATTCAGCATCAGGTATACTCTCATCTTCAATGCCTTTTTTGCCTTCTTGTTGAGTTACTGCTGGAGGGAATTTAGTGATAGAGGATATCAGAAATATGGGTTCAGGCTGCCTTCTTTTCAGAATTCCTACTAGATCCTGATTTAACTTACTTGTCCAATGTGTAACTGTGATCACTCTCCAACTGTTCACCTCATCCTCACTTCCATTCCATTCCCAGAGCTGACAAGCTCAGGTCTGGGTCAAGGACCCGATAGGAACAAGGGCCCTATGAGACCATCATATTCTCCCCCAGGGAGGTGGAGTGAGAAAAAGGAGTTGGGGCCAGAAATGGAAGGGGGAAAGATGGGTAATATCTCTTAGGGCACTGCGATCAGTTAGGCCTGAGGATGCCTCCTGCACAACGGGCATTATCCCAGCAGAAACAGAAGGAAATCAAGGCAGAAATAGTACAATTTGTTGAACCTCTGGTATAGTTCTTAAACCAGAGGGATAGGAGGGGTCCTGGATGATTCCCATTCTTCAACCCATTACCCAGGCAGGACAGAAGCCTGGAAGCTGTGTTTTCTGAAGTGAATTTCCCTGGAGTGGCCATTCTGCTCTTATACTTGGAGGACCTAGTAGGCACATGTGGGAAGTAGATTGGCCATGGATTTTGGATAAGTCTTGGCCGTCTCTCTTCTCATGAAACACAACTAACATAGCTGTTAGGTTGCTGCACAGGATTGGGAAATGTAATATGTTTGGAAAAAGGGTTAAAGTTCATCTTGGAAAGAGATTCTTCTTCAGTGTTTATATGACTTTAAGACTTAGGCAGTCTCAGAAGTTTATCAGAGAAGAGGATTAATATTTCTTTCCGAACCACACTGCTAAAAATCAAAAGTTGAGGAATTGCATTTGTCACGGAAGCTGAAGCAAACACAGACGATCTTCAAGAACTATCCACTCAGGTCCTGCTAGTCTTCCTGTTTAAAATAAACCAACTATTTAAGTGTTTGTCTCCAATGTGCCTGGATCTGCACTATGTGCTGAGGATACTGAGATGTATGACAAGATTCCCGTTCTATGGAGCTTCTCATATTGGGAAAGGGATGTGGATTGAGGAAAGGTAAGAAAATACAAAGAAAATGAAATAAATGAATGATAAAGGGAAGCACAGGATAGCAAGGGAGAGGAGGACACCCAACCTGCCTAGCCCAGTCTGAAGGGCAGGGGAGGTTAGGGAGCTTTCCCTACAGAGATGCTCCTAGACAACTGGCTACACTTGGGCTGAAAGAACAAGAGCTGAGTTGCTATCTGCATCTAGCCTATGATGTTATCCACAGGTCAGAACAGAGCCCTGATGAAGAGAATCTGAACCACCTCTGCCACTTGTACCCTCAACCCCTAGGCACCAGGTGGGTCTGGTCAGTATTCGAAACCTGGACGACCCTGGCTAGGGATAAGGACCTACATAGGTGTATAGAAGTGGAGGACTAGAGGACAAAGGATAGAGTATAAAATGCCAAATGCACTCAACAGTCTATGGGGAGAGAAACAGGCCAAAAATGGTCAGTAGAACCAATATTTCAAGGGGTAATGTTGGAACAGAGGCCAGAGAATCTGTTATGACACTGTCATGAAGCTGAGAAGCCACACATGCCACGTCTGCAGCAAGAGGACTAGGAAAATGGCTGGAACTGGAAAAAGAGGGAGGACTGGGCTGGCTAATTGTTCCATTAAAAACTCCAAAAAATAGGGAGAGGACAGCTCCAGGTACCAAAAACTTTTCAAGCATCAATTTTCAAAAAATTCTATACTTATAAAAACTGCCTGAATACCCTGTGTATTCTTGAATTTCCAATAAGATTTTCTGAATTGGAGAAAATATTTCCATACTTTGGTACTTCTGCTAGTGTCCTGGAGTGATTGGTCAATAGGAGAGAATCACTGAGCATAAGTCTTCTCCTCCTGTTCTTTCTCCTCTAATGGCTTTATTGAAGTTCACTTGGCATACAATAAACTGCACACATTTGAAGTGTAAAATCTGATGTCTTGCCACATGTATCCACCCGGGAAATAATCATTAGAATCGACCCCGTATGTTTCATCATGCTCTTTTGTAATCCCTCCCTCCTGCCTACTCGTCTCCAGACAACTGTAGAGCTACTTTCTGTTACCACACATTAGTTTACATTTCCTTGAATTTTATATAAATGGAGTCATACATTACATACTCTATTTTTGTCTGGCTTCTTTCACTCAGCATAATTATTTTGAGATTCTTTCATGTCACGTATATTGATAATTCATCTTTTTATCACTGAGTAGTCTTATTGAGTAGTATTCCATTGTATGGATATACCATGACTTATTATCCATTCACCTATTAATGAACATTTGGGTTGTTTGTAGCTCAGGAATATTACAAAGAAAGCTACGAACGTTTAAGTATAAGTCTTTTTATATAAATGCATTCTTTCTTTTCTCTTGGGTAAATATCTAAGAGTGCAATGGCTTGATCACATGGTAAGTATAAGTTTGAGTTTTTAAGAAACTTTGCCAAACTAGCTCAAAGCAGTTCTTCCATTTTACATTTCCACAAGCAGTGTATGGGGACTCTGACATCTCTGCAACACTTGCTATAGTGAGAATTTCTTATAATATTCATTTTAATAGGCATGTAGTGGAACTTCATTACGTTTTTAATGTACATTTTTCTAATGACAATGGATATTGAGTTCTTTAGGTATTGTAGATATATGTTCTTTATCAGATATATGATTTGCAAGTATTTTTCTCCCAGTCTTTGGCTTGTTTTAACAATATTAGCAGAAGCTTTTAATTTTAATTAAGTCCAATATATCAGTGTATCTCTTTTATGGACTGTATTTTTGGTGCCATATCTAAGAAATATTTGCCTAACCCAAAGCATAAATCTCATTTTAAGAAGGCTTTGGTGTTCCAGCCCTGTCCAAAAATTGGAACTCAAGTGCATTATTCAGGGAAAATCCCAAGTTCTGATTTAGTCTTATTTCCTTTGAAACAATTGTATTCTCCTGACTCTGTATCAGCCTATGGAGCTGTCACCCAGAATTATTGCCTCCCAGAGGGTCTGTACTATCCCAGGTTATCAAGGAAGAGTGTTCTCTTGTGAAGGCTAGAACAAAGGCCTTTATGGGCACCAGGGCTGCCTGCCCTTGCTACCTGCTCCTTCCCACCCCCATGGCCCAGATCAGTAGGGAAATGTATCACATAGCAGGAGGTATGTCAAAGTCTGATGTACTGTGCCTTGGATTTTTTCTGGCAAGTGCTTCCTTCAGAGTCTAGAGACAGGAGGAGGCAAAATGTGCTTCCTGGAATACTGAGGCCCCTTGCAAAATCAACTGTGTCCACAGAAAGGGAAACAGAAATCATCATTACAAGGTATCTACTTTGTGCATTAGTGAGCTCACAGAATTCTTGATATAAGCTGTGATGATAAGCATTACTGTCCCTAGTTCACAGGTAAGGACACAGGCTGAGAGATGTGACATAATCTGTCCAAGTTACACCAAAAGCCAGTGGCAGAGTTGAGACATGAACCTGTGTCACTCTAATTTCAAAGCTTCCTTCTGGTCTCATCAAGCTGTGTCTTGGGAACAGTAACCAGCTGGCAGTTGATTCATTCATACAAAGGGGTATTTATTTAAAAATCAACCTCAGGAGAAGCTGTCAGTTTCCTATGGCTATGGGTTTTGTTTCTGATTGGGATTGTAGGGACAGTGTAGAGAAGACCACTTGTGTCATCCCCCTTCAGAGCACTTGAGCACACTGGGAAGCACCTGGGTTTTGGAATCAGAGAAGTTTAAATCCTAGTCTCACAAGTTATTATAGTTGTGTGACCTCAAATAACCTTCTTAATGTTTCTGAGCCTCAGCCTTCTTGTTAGTTAGAAAAAAAATATGATATAGAAAGTTCTGCTGCTGGGGGCAATGTCGATGTAAAGCTGCCTTGCGATGGAGGTAAGGTGCATAGATGCAGACACAGGAGGACCCAGGCCAAGCTGCCATTGGTTACCTGATAGTTTGGAAATAGCAAAAATAACACAACTGGAGAGGGACTGTGAGTAACCAATATGAGCCCTGGATCTGGATAGAAGTTGAGTTCGGAGGCAGAGAGATTTTAAAAAATAAACCTTACTCCAGGTGATCCTGTAAATACAAATTCTAAAACCTAAGAGACAATCTAATGCTAAGAAAGATTGAAAATTGTAAGCTGAATCCACTCCAGATGACATAAAAATAACAGATAATGTGAAAATTATGTATGTAAAGATATATTTAGGATTCTCAAAGCGATAAAGACATCCAGGAACAAAATAGAAATTTATGAAATTAAACTGGCATAATGAAACAGGACAAGTGGATATGAAAATGAACAATTTGAAATCCTAGAAATGTAAACAAAAAATATTAAAATTAAAATATTAATGAGATCAACTTAACATTGGAATCTGTTGAAGAAGGAACTCATTAATTGGAGGGTAGTAGACTTGAATTCATTTGGAACACAGCTCAAAAAGTTCATAATAGAAAAGGGCAATTAGGAGACACGGAGAGACTTTGAAGTGTGTTAAATGGATTTCCAGAAAAAGAAAATAACGGAAATAGTGGAGCAATCAAGTATACATATTAAAAATAAAAGACATAGGTATAAATGTTCATGACTTTAGATTGGGTATAGTTTCTTAGAAATGGCACCAAAGGCGCAAGCAACAAAACTTGATAACTTGAAAATCAATAAACTAAAAATTCATGTGTGTCAAAAGACACACCAAGAGAAGGGGAAAATTTTTGCCAATAATGTTGAATAAAAGACTTGCATCTAGTGAGAGTATATAAAGAAATACTATTAAATAATAAAAAGACAAATAACACAATTTAAAAATGGACAAAGAATCTGAAAAGACATTTGTCCAAATGAGATATACAAATATCCAAAAAAAAAAAAAAAAAAGCTCAATGTTAGCCATCAGGGAAATGCAAATCAAAATCACAATGAGATATCAGTTCACACCCACTGGGATGGCAAGAATAAAGAAGACAAGTAATTACGAATGTTGGTGAGAATGTGGAGAAATTAGAGCTCTCATACACTGCTAGTGAAATGTAAAGTGATGCAGCCTCTTTGGAAAACAGACCAGCAGTTCCTCAACAGATTAAAAAAAGAGCTGCCATATGATCTGGAAATTTTACTTTTAGGTATACACTTCACTCCAAGGTAAAATGGAGGCATATGTTCACACAAATATCTTGTATACGAATGTTTATAACAGCATTGCTCATAATAGCTAAAACTTGAGAGCAACCCAAATGTTTATCAACCAATAAATGAATAAATAAAATGTGGTACATCTGTACAGTGGAGTATTATGTGGCAATGGAAAACAATGAGGTACTGTTATATGCTAGAGCATCAGTGAACCTTGAAAACATTATGCTAAGTGAAAGCAGCCAGTCACAAAAAAATCGCATACCATATGATTCCATTTATAAGAAGTGTCCAGAACAGGCAAATCCACAGAATGACAGAAAGTAGATATGGGTTGCTTAGGGATAGGATGGAGAAGTTGAGGAGAAATAAATTGGGGATGTTATTTTTGGGGGGATGACATGTTCTAAAATAAATTGGGATGATGGTTGTACCATTCCATGAATATATTAAAACTATTGAATTTTACCTTATGAATGGGTAAATTGTATTTGAATTATAACTTAGCATTTTAGGTTTTTAAACTTTTTTAAATTTAAACTTTTATTGATGGCTCAGGGGTGCACATGCAGGTTTGTTACACAGGGAACTTGTGTGTCACAGGGATAGATCTTTGATCCTCACCCTCCTCTCACCCTCCACTGTCAAGTAGGCCTGGTATCTGTTGTTCTCTTCTTTGTGTTCATGTGTCTTCAATGTTTAGCTTCCACTTACAACATGAGAACATGCGGTATTTGGTTTTATGTTACCGTGTGATACTGGCCTCTAGCTTCATTCTAACTTCGTATTTTTTATTTTTAAAAAAGTGAACACAAATAGTGTAAACAAACAAACAAAAACTAGTCTAAATATTGCAAACCAGCTAAGGAGAAAAAGGAAAGAATAAGGAAAACTCTATCAATTCAACAGAAGTCAAAAAGAATCAAGAAAGGAAATTAGAAGAATCAAATAAGCAAATGAACAAAAAACTACCTGGTAATAATTAAATCTAAATACATTCACATTCATAAGGTTAAAATCATCTATCAAAATATGGCAACAACAATAATCAATATCATTGTTACAAATAGTAAAACTCAAACTTTTTGTTGTTCGTTAAAAACATCCTTAATACAAAATCACAGAGAACACAGTATTTGCAAATAAAGAAACGGGCAAGCTATACCTATAAATGTAAATAAAAGGAAGTTGTGAAACATTTCCAATAGGAGAAAATTGAATTTAATAGTGTATTATTAGGAATAAAAAGGGACTCTACATATTGATTACATATTCCACCAAGAAAATATAACAATCATGAATATATAAGGCATAATATATTCAGATAATGAAATACATCACAGCAATTAAAATGAATGAGCTAGGCCTTCATAAATCTTAAAAATGCATTATTGAGTGGAAAAAACAAGATATATCTCAAAACATAAAGAACAATACTTTATGTGTGCTTTTATATAAGTTCTAGAACGTAGAACAATGTAGCTCATATATGGATAAATATATAGTCCATAGTTTTTATAATTGTATGATATATTTTATGCTTAAATTAATGCTTAAATTCATTTTTCTGCTCCTCTAATCTAGGAATTGCAGGGAATAAAGGAAGTATTTTACTCCTTCGAAGTATCTGAATTTGTGTAGATTTTACCAATGGAAGCTAAATCCACACTTGGGTTCAAATTCCAGAAAATATACAGGATGCCTACAATATTCCTGGTCTGTTGTTTTATATTGGGAATACGAAGATGAATGAGATACAGCCCCTGCCCTGAGGGACCTTCCAGAATCAGGGATGATAAAAGATAAACAACAATGTGATGTGACAGATGGCGGGATGAAAAAGTTCAGAGAGCGCATACCCATCTCTCTCTGTGGGCTTTCTGGAGGAGGTACGTCCTGCAGGAGTCTGAAAGGATGGGTGTTGCTCTTCAGATGAAAGTGATAGGTGAGTCTGGCGGGAACAAAAGCATGCAGCCAGATCAGCACAGTGTGTGTGGACACCCCACATGGTTTGTGCATGAAGTTCAGGGAATGGATGGCATAGGTGGAGAGTATGCCTGGCCAGAGAGATGGGCAGGGGAAGATCATTGAGGACAATGTAGGCATGCCAAAGAACTGGAACTTGAACATGGGGAAAAACAGGAGCCATCACAGGAGTTTTTTGTTGCTGTTGTTTGTTTGTTTAAGCAGGGCAGGAACATGACCAGATTTGTGTTTTAGATACTTCATTCAGACAGCCAAGTGGAAGGGTCAGACTCAGAGCCAGGAAGTGACTCAGAGATGGCGAAGATCTAAGGCAGAACCTGGGGCTGGAGAAGTAGATACACCTAATGAGATTTAGTAAGATTGGCATGAGATGGTGAGGAATTTGGAAATATAGCCAGGTTGGGGCTTGGTTGATTAGGAGGGGGTGATCTACAGGGTTTGGGGTGGATGGATGTGTGAAGACAATCATGGGTTCATTTTCTGATGCTTCATGGCCCTGAAGGCCACCAAGGAGTTCAGTCAACCCCCCTCATTCTCATGACTGTGGACTGTGCAATTTATCCAGGTCATTGACAAAAGGAGTGGGAAGAAATGATTCGTAAATTATTTCAGCTTGTGGCTTTTTGATATTTCCTTGTAATAATTATCTTGAATTCACATTATCTGCTTTATGACAAGGAACACTGACACAAGGATTGCACTGCAAAGTTAAGCATTGCTGAATTGTATTGAAATAAGAGGATTGCTAATGTGTATTCCTGACATTTTAGCAGTATCAAATCTGATTTCATCACATTTACAAGGTACTATGAGCTGGGACCCAGAGGCGGTGTGTTATCATCGCCTAACATAGTGTTCCTTAATTATCAGCACTCTCACACTTCCTGCATAGCAGATTGGAATTGCTAGAAATAGCACAAACTTGAAAATTAGCGTTTTTCTCTTAAATAATCAGGATGCTATATTTATAGTTTTTGTGGGATTGGTGTCTTAACGAAGGTAAACTAATTTCACACTCAAAGGTGAAGTATTTTTCTCCCTTCTTTTACTGTGTCAATCCCCCATTTTCTAGAGTCTATTTTTTCAGTCTCTCAAAATTTCCATGGCATGAATAATCCTCTTCATTTCCCCCCTCCCCAAAAGGGTGTTTCTGCACTTGGCTTGCCCTTGTGATAATTCACTATGTTGGCAATGAGCCCATGAAGAAATGGAAGATTTTTCTCTTCTTTACAGTTACTCGTCAGCCTGTGACATTAGCAATACTTGATCACATGAATCGCACAATTTTTAAACTTCAATAAAAGTCCAAATGCCTTGTCTAGGTCACAGAGTTCTAAATCACATATATGCTACTGCCCATCTACTGACAATTGAGTAGAAAAGGAAAAGAGAAGAGAGAGAAAATTAAACAAGGACTAATGTATGGGTAGAACTTTGAGTGGTCTTTGGTACAGAAGTGAAGTAGATGTATTCAATGTAATGAGGTTTCCTCCACATGTAGACCATTTTTCTTCCCCTGTACCCACCTTATCCTGCAGCACAGGCACATGATTCCCCGTGGGGAGTCTCATGCAGGCCCACTTCTCCAATATGGATCCTCGCTGTAGAATCCCTCTCTTACCAGATTAAAACCGCCATCTTGCATTTAGATTGATACTGCCAATCTTAGAAAGTAAAATTTTGGAGCCAATTAATCCTCCAATATAAATGCACAGTGTTCAGCATGCTAGTGATTCTCATTATGGGAATTTCAGGAAGTGTGAAGAGGTAAAGTGTGGAATCTGAAGTCCTGGGAAAAGCAAAGTATTCAAGGTTTTGGATGCCTTTCCAGAGTTCCAGGAGCTTTTAGCTATGCTGTCTGTGCATAAGGCCAGCCTTGGAAGAATACACAGCCGATACTGTCAGCATCACTCATGTTGCACTCTCTTGTTATACTTCTGTGGTGAGCTTTGCATTGAATGATAGGTTCTTTCTGGCAAAGACATTGTAAACTTGAGGGAAGAAGTGTAGCTAATACATCTTTGTTTTTGCAATGTTGTAGCTGTGCACAGTGCCTGACTGTTGTGGGTGTTTGGTAAATTGATTCTGATAATAGACAAGGAGAGAGAAATAGAGTGAGAACAAGAGTGAGAGCAAGAGCAAGTCAGACAGACAGACAGAGAGAGAGAGAGAGAGAGAGAGAGAGAGAACAGAGAGATGGAATGACAGAAACAGAACAGGGATAGGAAAGATATAAGAAATGTTAAACTAGGGGCCGGGCACAGTGGCTCACGCTGTAATCTCAGCACTTTGAGAGGCTGAGGTGAGTGGATCACTTGAGGTCAGGAGTTCAAGACCAGCCTGGCCAAAAGTGGTGAAACCCCATCTCTATTAAAAATACAAAAAGTACCCAGGCATGGTGGTGCGCACCTGTAATCTCAGTTACTCAGGAGGCTGACGCAGGAGAATTGCTTGAACTTTAGAGAAGGATGTTGCAGTGAGTGGGGATTGCACCACTGAACTCCAGCCTGGGTGACAAAGTGAGACTCTGTCTAAAGAAAAAAAAAATTAAAATAATACTTAGCTGAAAAGAAGGAAGAAGAGGCTCAAAAGCACATAAAAACTAAAGTGTAAAATAAAAGAGAAATTTAGAATTCTAGGATTTTAGGCTTGGGGTCGAAAGAAATTTTAGAGGGCACTGAAGTCTGCTCCCATCTGAAGCCAGATTTCTGCGTCCTCGGATCATAGGAGGCTTTGTGTGTCTGGTATCATTAAGAAGTCAGCAAGACTGCATGGTCAGGCATGGTCTCCCTGAAGGTGATGAACAGTGTAGGTGTTGGGCACTGGCCTGTGATGTAAGGGCTCCACATAGGGAATCACAACCCTGGAGGGAGCCTGTTGTGAATTTTGACTGGTTTTACCACTGGCGTCATGTCTTCTTTCAAGGAAAATGACTCCAATTTACTACTGGAAGACCACCCCTCTCAATTCTCAGGCTAGATGCTATAGGTATTGGAAGTTCCTTCTCAGACAAGGGATAGGCATGGGAATCAGGCTTGGCTGGTCATACTAATGCATTCCCCTGGCTGCTGTGAGTGGTTCAAGGATGGGCACACAACCCAATCCCAATCCAAGAGAAGAAAACACAAACCTGGCACTTTCTGGAGCTGTTAGGAAGGAAGACCACCAATTCCAAATTTTCATAAACGTAAAAAATGCTGTCTAGTTTCTTCTGGAATGGTGGAGTAAAGAGACTCATGAATCCTCTCTTCAGAATACAGCTAACAAACTGAAAATCATCAAAAACAACCATTTCAGAGATCTAGAAATTGACCAGAGGCAAACAACATATTGAGAGGTGTTTATTCACGTAAAAACCGCTGAGCTTCAGATAAGAAGGGTAGAGTATGTGGCATTCCTGCCTGGGACTACTTTATTTCTTATTTCCCTTCCCTTAAGCTTAGTATCCAAAGTGGTTCTACCAGGGTGGGGTGGGGCATGAACACCAGAAGCTTAGCCATAACTGGGAAAAAATATTTGCAAATCATGGTATGCAAAGGATTTGTATTCAAAATATATAAAGAATACTTACAACCAAATAATAAGAAAGCAAGCAACCCAATTTAAAAACAGGCAAAAATTTGAATTAGCTATTTTACCAAGGAGATATACAAATGGCTAATATGCACATGATAAGGTGCTCAGCATCATTAGTCATTAGGGAAATGAAGTTTTAAGCCACAATAAGATATCATTACACACCTGCTAGGATGGCTATAATCAAAACGGCAAAAATCAAGGCAATCCTAAGCAAAAAGAACAAAGCTGGAGGCATCATGCTACCTGACTTCAAACTGTACTGCAGGGCTACAGTAACTAAAACAGCATGGAACTGGTACAAGAACAGACACACATACCAATGAAACAGAATAGAGAGCTCAGAAATTAGACTGCACACCTACAACTATCTAATATTTGACAAACCTGACAAAAACAAGCAATGGGGAAAGGATGCCCTATTCAATAAAAATGGTACTGGGATAACTGGCTAGCCATATGCAGAAAACTGAAACTGGATCCCTTCCTTACACCATATACTAAAATTAACTCAAGACAGATTAAAGATTTAAATGTAAAACCCCAAACTAAAAAAACCCTGAAAGACAACCTAGGCAATGCTATTCAGGACATAGGGACAGGCAAAGATTTCATGATGAAGATGCCAAAGCAATTGCAACAGAAACAGAAATTGACAAATGGGATCTAATTAAACTAAAGAACTTCTGCACAGCAAAATAAACTATCAACAGAGCAAACAGACAACCTACAGAATGGGAGAATATTTTTGCAAACTATTGCATCTGACAAAGGTCTGATATCCAGCATCTATAAGGAATTTAAATTGACAAGAAAAAGAACTAACAACCCCACTAAAAAGTGGGCAAAGGACATGAACAGACAAATTTCAAAAGAAGACATACATGCAGCCAACAATCATATGAAAAAAAAGATCAGCATCACTTATCATTAGAGAAATGCAAATCAAAACTACAATGATATACTATCTCACATCAGTCAGAATGGCTACTATTAAAAAGTCAAAAAATAACAGACCCTGGCCAGGTTGTGGAGAAAAAAAGAACACTTATATACTGTTGGTGGGAGTGTAAATTAGTTCAACAATTGTGGATGACAGTGTGACGATTTCTCAAAGACCTAAAGACAGGAATACCATTTGACCCAACAATCCCGCTACTGGATGTATACCCAAAGGAATATAAATCATTCAGGCAGGGCATGGTGGCTCATGCCTGTAATCCCAGCACTTTGGGAGGCCGAGGTGGGTGGATCACTTGAGGTCAAGAGTTCAAGACCAGCCTGGCTAACATGGCAAAACCCCATCTCTACTAAAAATACAAAAATTAGCTGGGCATGGTGGCACACGTCTGTAATCCCAGCTACTAAGGGGGCTGAGGAAGGAGAGTCGCTTGAACACGGGAAGCAGAAGTTTCAGTGAGCCGAGATTGTGCCACTGGACTCCAGCCTGGATGACAGAGTGAGACTCCATCTAAAGAAAATGAATATAAATCATTCTATTATAAAGGCACACACATGAGCATGTTTATTGCAGCACTGTTCACAATAGCAAAGACATGGAATCAACCTAAATGTATTCGTATGCATAGTATTCTATGGTGTATTCTTGATAGACTGGATAAAGAAAATTTGGTACATATACACCATAGAATACTATGCAGCCATAAAGAAAAGAATGAGGGCATGTACTTTGCAGAGACATGGATAGAGCTGGAGGCCATTATCCTTAGCAAACTAACACAGGAACAGAAAACCAAATAGAGCATGTTCTCATTTATAAGTGGGAGCTAAATGATGAGAACACGTGGACACAGAAAGGGGAAAAACACGCACTGGGGCCTATCAGAAGGTGAAAGGTGGCAGGAGGGAGAGGACCGGGAAAAATAATGATGGATATTAGGCTTTATTCCTGGGTGATGAAATAATCTATATAACAAACCTTCATAACACACATTTACCTATGTAACAAACCTGTATATTCTGCACATGTACCCCTGAACTTAAAATAAGTTTAAAACATGGCAGTCAAGTGCTGGAGAAGGTGTGGAGAAACAGAAATCCTTGTACATTGCTGGTGGAAAAGTAGGCAGACTTTGGAAAACAGTTTGGCACTTAAAAAAATTAAACATGAATTTACCATATGACCCAACAATTTTATCCTTAGATATCTACCCAAGAGAAGTACAAATATATGTTCACACAAACACTTGTACACAAAATTTCATAGCAGCATTATGTGTAATAGCCCAAAGTAGAAACAATCCAAATATATATCAACTGGTGAATGAATAAATGAAATGCAGTTTATCTATACAATGAAATATTGTTCAGCAACAAAAAATGATATTCTGATACATGCTACAACATGGATGAACCTTGAAAATGTTATGCTAAATGAAAGAAGCCAGATACAAAACACTTTTTGTTATTTATTAGGTTGTTATTTATTACTTTCATTGAATGGCAAAAACCACAATTATATTTGCAGCAACCTAATATTTCTGTTTATATAAAATGTCCTAAAAGGGAAAATCAGTAGTGACAGAAAGCAGGTCAATGCTTGTCTGGATCTGGGGATGGGAGCAGAGATTGATTACAAACAGGCACCAGGAACGTTTTTAGATAGAGAAACAAGTTCTAAAATTAAATTATGGTAATGGTTGCATGACTCTAAAAATTTACTAAAAATATTCAATTGTACCCTTACAATAAGTGAATTTTATGGTATTAAATTATACCTCAATAAAATTGTGTAAAAAAAGGAAGAGATGCCTAGCTTCACTAGTGGTAAGAGACACACAAAGTAAAGGACCTAATAAATAACATTTGTCACCTATCAGATTGGCAAAAATACTAAAGAGTTAAATCACGTATCACTAGTAAATACGCAGGAAAAAGTGGAAGTAATAATTGTTTTAGCTTTTAAATACAGAAACATGGAAATAACTTTTAAATTTAAAAACATCTGGCAGGGTACAGTGGCTCACACCTGTAATCCTAGCACACTGGGAGGCTGACGTAGGATTGCTTGAGCCCAGCAGTTTGGGCTCCAGTGAGCTATGATTGTGCTACTGCACTCCAGCCTATGCAGCAGGGTGACATCTTGTCTCTTAAAACCAAAGTAACCAAACAAAAACCCAAAAACAAACAACAACAACAACAAAAAACATACCTATGTTCTTTGGCTCTGGAATCCCACATCTTGAAATTTATCCCATAGGAATAAAGATAACAGCAGTAAGTATACATTTTTTTAACAGGCAAAGAAGACTTTATTCAAGACTATTTCAATAGAGTAGAGAGACGGAGCTCAACTTCTCCAAAACAAAAGGGCTGGGGAGTTTTTTTTTTTTTTTTTTTTTTTTTTAAAGTTATGGGATACATGTGCTGAGCCTACAGGTTTGTTACATAGGCATACATGTGCCATGATGGTTTGCTGCACCTATCAATTCATCATTTACATTAGGTATTTCTCTAATGCTATCCCTCCCCCAGACCCCCACCCTATGACAGGCCCCAGTGTGTGATGTTCCCCCCCCCACTATGTCCAAGTGTTCTCATTGTTCGATTCCCACCTATGAGTGAGAATATGCAGTGTTTGGTTTTCTGTCCTTGTGATAGTTTGCTGAGAATGATGGTTTCCAGCTTCATTCATGTGCCACATTTTCTTAATCCAGTCTATCGTTGACGGACATTTGGGTTGATTCCATGTCTTTGCTATTGTGAGTAGTGCTGCAATAAACATACGTGTGCATGTGTCTTTATAGTAGCATGATTTATAATCCTTTGGGTATATACTGAGTAATGTGATAGCTGGATCAAATGGTACATCTAGTTCTAGATCCTTGAGGAATTACCACACTGTCTTCCACAATCGTTAAACTAGTTTACAGTCCCACCAACAGTGTAAAAGCATTCTTATTTCTCCACATCCTCTCCAGCATCTGTTGTTTCCTGACTTTTTTTTTTTTTTTGAGCAGCAGCAAGATTTATTGCAAAGAGCAAAAGAACAAAGCTTCCACAGTGTGGAAGGGGACCCGAGCAGGTTGCCCTGTTTCCTGACTTTTTAATGATCGCCATTCTACCTGGTGTGAGATGGTAACTCATTGTGGTTTTGATTTGCATTTCTCTGATGACCAGTGATTATGAACGTTTTTTCATACGTCTGTTGACCACATAAATGTCTTCTTTTGAGAAGTGTCTGTTCTTATTCTTTGCCCACTTTTTGATGGGGTTGTTTTTTTCTTGTAAATTTGTTTAAGTTGTTTGTCGGTTCTAGATATTAACCCTTTGTCAGATGGGTAGATTGCAAAAATTTTCTCCCATTCTGTAGGTTGCTGGTTCACTCTGATGGTAGTTTCTTTTGCTGTGCAGAAGCTCGTTAGTATGATTAGATCCCATTTGTCGATTTTGGCTTTTGTTGCCATTGCTTTTGGTATTTTAGTCATGAAGTCCTTGCCCGTGCTTATGTCCTGAATGGTATTGCCTATGTTTTCTTCTGGGTTTTTATGGTTTTAGGTCTAACATTTAAGTCTTTAATCCATCTTGAATTAATTTGTATAAGCTGTAAGGAAGAGATCTGTTTCATCTTTCTCCATATGGCTAGCCAGTTTTCCCGGCACCATTTATTAAATAGGGAATCCTTTCCGCATTTCTTGTTTTTGTCAGGTTTGTCAAAGATCAGATGGTTGTAGATGTGTGGTATTATTTCTGAGGGTTCTGTTCTGATCCATTGGTCTATATCTCTGTTTTGGTACCAGTACCATGCTCTTTTGGTTACTGTAGCCTCGTAGTATAGTTTGAAGTCAGGTAGCATGATGCCTCCAGCTTTGTTCTTTGCTTAGGATTGTCTTGGCAATGTGGGCTCTTTTTTTGTTCCACATGAACTTTAAAGTAGTTTTTTCAAATTCTGTGAAGAAAGTCATTGGTAGCTTGATGGGGATGGCGTTGAATCTATAAATTACCTTGGGCAGTATGGCCATTTTCATAATATTTATTCTTCTAATCCATGAGAATGGAATGTTCTTCCATTTGTTTGTGTCCTCTTTTATTTCATTGAGCAGTCGTTTGTAGTTCTCCTTGAAGAGGTTCTTCATATCCCTTGTAAGTTGGATTCTTAGGTATTTTATTCTCTTTGAAGCAATTGTGAATGGGAGTTCACTCATGATATGACTGTTTGTCTGTTTTTGGTATATAAGAATGCTTGTGATTTTTGCACATTGATTTTGTATCCTGAGACTTTGCTGAAGTTGCTTATCAGCTTAAGGAAATTTTGGGCTGAGATGATGGGGTTTTCTAAATATGCAATCATGTCATCTGCAAACAGGGACAATTTGACTTCCTCTTCTCCTAATTGAATACCCTTTATTTCTTTCTCTTGCCTGATTGCCCTGGCCAGAACTTCCAACATTATGTTGAATAGGAGTGGTGAGAGAGGGCATCCCTGTCTTATGCCAGTTTTCAAAGGGAATGCTTCCAGTTTTTACCCATTCAGTATGATATTGGCTGTGGGTTTGTCGTCAATAACTCTTATTATTTTCAGATACGTTCCATCACTATCTAGTTTCTTGAGAGTTTTTAGCATGAAGAGCTGTTGAATTTTGTTGAAGGCCTTTTCTGCATCTATTGAGATAATCACATGGTTTTTGTCATTGGCTCTGTTTATGTGATGGATTATGTTTATTGATTTGCATATGTTGAACCAGCCTTGCATCCCAGGGATGAAGCCGACTTGATTGTAGTGGATAAGCTTTTTGATGTGCTGCTGGATTCAGTTTGCCAGTACTTTATTGAGGATTTTCACATCAATGTTCATTAAGGATATTGGTCTAAAATTCTCTTTTTTGTTGTGTCTCTGCCAGGCGTTGGTATCAGGATGATGCTGGCCTCATAAAATGAGTTAGGGAGGATTCCCTCTTTTTCTATTGATTGGAATGGTTTCAGGAGGAATGGTACCAGCTCCTCTTTGTGTCTCTTGTAGAATTTGGCTGTGAATCCATCTGTTCCTGTACTTTTTCTGGTTGGTAGGCTACTGATTATTGCCTCAATTTCAGAGCCTGTTATTGGTCTATTCAGAGATTCAACTTCTTCCTGGTTTAGTCTTGGGAGGGTGTATGTGTCCAGGAACTTATCCATTTCTTCTGGATTTTCTAGTTTATTTGTGTAGAGGTGTTTGTGGTATTCTCTGATGGTAGTTTGTGTTTCCGTGGGATCAGTGGTGATATCCCCTTTATCATTTTTCATTGTGTCTATTTGATTCTTCTCTCTTTTCTTCTTTATTAGTCTTGCTAGTGATCTATCAATTTTGTTGACCTTTTCAAAAAACCAGCTCCTGGATTCATTGGTTTTTTGAAGAGTTTTTTGTGTCTCCATCTCATTCAGTTCTGCTCTGATCTTAGTTATTTCTTGCCTTCTGCTAGCTTTTGAATGTGTTTGCTCTTGCTTCTCTAGTTCTTTTAATTGTGATGTTAGGGTGTCGATTTTAGATCTTTCCTGCTTTCTCTTGTGGACATTTAGTGCTATAAATTTCCCTCTACAAACTGCTTTAAATGTGTCCCAGAGATACTGATATGTTGTGTCTTTGTTCTCATTGGTTTCTAAGAACATCATTATTTCTACCCTCATTTTGTTATTTACCTGGTAGTCATTCAGGAGCAGGTTGTTCAGTTTCCATGTAGTTGTGTGGTTTGAGTGAGTTTCTTAATCCTGAGTTCTAACTTGATTGCACTGTGGTCTGAGAGACAGTTTGTTATAATTTCTGTTCTTTTACATTTGTGAGGAGTGCTTTACTTCCAACTATGTGGTCAATTTTGGAATAAGTGTGATGTGGAGCTGAGAAGAATGTATATTCTGTTGATTTGGGGTGGAGAGTTCTGTAGATGTCTATTAGGTCTGCTTGGTGCAGAGTTGAGTTCAATTCCTGGATATCCTTGTTAACTGTCTCTCTCGTTGATCTGTCTAATGTTGATGGTGGGGTGTTAAAGTCTCCCATTATTATTGTATGGGAGTCTAAGTCTCTTTGTAATTTTTCTAAGGAATTGCTTTATGAATTTGGGTGCTCCTGTATTGGGTGCATATATATTTAGGATACTTAGCTCTTCCTGATGAATTGATCCCTTTACCATTATGTGATGGCCTTCTTTGTCTCTTTTGATCTTTGATAGTTTAAAGTCTGTTTTATGAGAGACTAGGATTGCAACCCCTGCTTTTTTTTTGTTTTCCATTTGCTTGGTAGATCTTCCCCCATATCTTTATTTTGAGCCTATGTGTGTCTCTGCATGAGAGATGGGTCTCCTGAATACAGCAAACTGATGGGTCTTGACTCTTTATCCAATTTGCCAGTCTGTGTCTTTTAATTGGACCATTTAGTCCATTTACATTTAAGGTTAATATTGTTATGTGTGAACTTGATCCTGTCATTATGATATTAGCTGGTTATTTTGCTCGCTAGTTGATGCAGTTTCTTCCTAGCATCGATGGACTTTACATTTTGACATGTTTTTGCAATGGCTGGTACCTGTTGTTCTTTTCCATGTTTAGTGCCTCCTTCAGGATCTCTTGTAGGGCAGGCCTGGTGGTGGCAAAATCTCTAAGCATTTGCTTTTCTGTAAAGGATTTTATTTCTCCTTCACTTATGAAACTTAGTTTGGCTGGATATAAAATTCTGGGTTGAAAATTCTTTTCTTTAAGAATGTTGAATATTGGCCCCCACTCTCTTCTGGCTTGGAGAGTTTCTGCCAAGAGATCTGCTGTTAGTCTGATGGGCTTCCCTTTGTGTGTAACCCGACCTTTCTGGCTGCCCTTAACATTTTTTCCTTCATTTCAACCTTGGTGAATCTGACAATTATGTGTCTTGAGGTTGCTCTTTTCAAGGAGTATCTTTGTGGTGTTCTCTGTATTTCCTGAATTTGAATGTTGGCCTGCCTTGCTAGGTTGGGGAAGTTCTCCTGGACAATATCCTGAAGAGTGTTTTCCAACTTGGTTCCATTCTCCCTGTCACTTTCAGGTACACCAATCAGATGTAGATTTGGTCTTTTCACATAGTCCCATATTTCTTAGAGGCTTTGTTCATTTCTTTTTACTCTTTTTTATCTAAACTTCTCTTCTCACTTTATTTCATTAATTTGATCTTCAATCACTGATACCCTTTCTTCCACTTGATCGAATTGGCTACTGAAACTTGTGCATGTGTCACGTAGTTCTTGTGCCATGGTTTTCAGCTCCATCAGGTCATTTAAGGTCTTCTCTACACTGTTTATTCTAGTTAGCCATTTCAAGGTTTTTAGCTTCCTTGTGATGGGTTTGAACATCCTCTTTTAGCTCAGGGAAGTTTGTTATTACCAACCTTCTGAAGCCTACTCTGTCAACTCATCAAAATCAATCTCTGTCCAGCTTTGTTCTGTTGCTGGTGAGGAGCTGCCATCCTTTGGAGGAGAAGAGGTGCTCCGATTGTTAGAATTTTCAGCTTTTCTGCTCTGGTTTCTCCCCATCTTTGTGGTTTTATCTACCTTTGGTCTTTGATTTTGGTGACCTACAGATGGGGTTTTCGTGTGGATGTCCTTTTTGTAGATATTGATGCTATTCCTTTCTGCTTGTTAGTTTTCCTTCTAAGAGTCTGGTCCCTCAGCTGCAGGTCTGTTAGAGTTTGCTGGTGGTCCACTCCAGACCCTGTTTTCCTGGGTATCACCAGTGGAGGCTGCAGAACAGTAAATATTGCAGAACAACAAATATTGCAGAACAGTAAATATTGCTGCCTAATCCTTCCTCTGGAAGCTTCATCCCAGAGGGGTGCCCAGTTGTATGAGGTGTCAGTCAGCCCTTACTGGGAGGTGTCTCCTAGTTAGGCTACACTGGGGTCAGGGTCCCACTTGAGGAGGCAGTCTCTCTGTTCTCAGAGCTCAGATGCTGTGCTGGGAGAACTACTGCTCTCTTCAGAGCTGTCAGACAAGGACGTTTAAAACTGCAGAAGTTTCTGTTGCCTTTTATTCAGCTATGCCCTGCCCCCAGAGGTGGAGTCAATAGAGGCAGCAGGCCTTGCAGAGCTGTGGGGGGCTCCACCCAGTTCCAGCTTCCGTGGCTGCTTTGTTTACCTACTCAAGCCTCAGCAATGGCAGATGCCACTCCCCCTGCCAGGCTGCTGCCTCGCGGGTCAATCTCAGACTGTTGTGCTAGCAGTGAGCAAGGTTCCGTGGGTGTGGGACCCACTGAACCAGGTGCAGGATATAATATCCTGGTGTGCCGTTTGCTAAGACTTTTGGAAAAGCGGAGTATTTAGGTGGGAATGTTCCATTTTTCCAGGTACAGTCTGTCATGGCTTCCCTTGGCTTCCCTTGGAAATCCCCTGACCCCTTGCACTTCCCATGTGAGGTGATGCCCCACCCTGGTTCGGCTCGCCCTCCATGGGATGCACCCACTGTCTAACCATCCAAATGAGATGAACCAGGTACTTCAGTTGGAAATGCAGAAATTATCTGTCTTCTGCATCGATCTTGCTGGGAGTTGCAGACCAGAGCTGTTCCTATTCGGCCATCTTGGAATGGACCTGTAAATTGCATGTGTCTTTATAGTAGAATGATTGATAATCCTCTGGGTCTACACCCAGTAATGGGACTGCTGGGTCAAATAGTATTTCTGGTTCTAGATCCTTGAGGAATCACCACATTGCGTTCCACAATGGTTGAACTAATTCACACTCCCACCAACAGCGTAAAAGCATTCCTATTTCTCCGCATCCTCCAGCATCCATTGTTTCCAGTCTTCTTAATGATTGCCACTCTAACTGGTGTGAGATGGTATCTTTTTGTGGTTTTGATTTGCATTTTTGTAATGACCACTGATGATGAGCTTTTTTCATATGTTTGTTGGCCACGTAAATGTCTTCTTTTGAGAAGTGTCTGTTCATATCCTTGGCCCACTTTTTGATGGGGTTGTTTGTTTTTTCCTTGTAAATTTGTTTAAGTTCCTGTAGATTCTGGATATTAGACATTTGTCAGATGGATAGATTGAAAAACTTTTCTCCCATTCTGTAGGTTGCCTGTTCACTCTGATGATATTTTCTTTTGCTAAGCAGAAGCTCTTTAGTTTAATTAGATCCCATTTGTCAATTTTGGCTTTTGTTGCAATTGCTTTTGGTGTTTCAGTCATGAAGTCTTTGCCCATGCCTAAGTCCTGAATGGTATTGTCTAGGTTTTCTTCTAGGGTTTTTGTAGTTTTAGGTTTTCTATTTAAGTCTTTAATCCATCTTGAGTTAATTTTTGTATAAGGTGTAAGGAAGGGGTCCAATTTCTGTTTTCTGCATATGGCTAGCCAGTTTTCCCAGAACCATGTATTAAACAGGGAATCCTTTGCCCACTGATTTTTTTGGTCAGGTTTGTCAAATATCAGATGGCTGTAGATGTGTGATGTTATTTCTGAGGCCTCTGTTCTGTTCCATTTGTCTCTATATCTGTTTTGACACTTTGAAAACCAGCACAAGATAAGGATGCCGTCTTTCACCATTCCTAGTCAACATATTATTGGAAGTTCTGGCCAGAGTAACCAGGCAAGAGAAAGAAATAAAGCATATTCAGATAGGAAGAGAGGAAGTCAAATTATCTCTATTTGCAGACAACATGATTGTATATTTAGAAAACCCCATCGTCTCAGCCCCAAAACTCCTTAAGCTGATAAACAACTTCAGCAAAGTTTCAGGATTCAAAGTCAATGTGCAAAAATCACAAGGATTCCTATACACTAATAACAGACAAGCAGACAGCCAAATCATGAGTGAAATCCTATTAACAATCACTATGAAGATAATGAAATACCTAGGAATACAGCTAACAAGGGAAGTAAAGGACCTCTTCAAGGACTACAAACCACTGCTCAAGGAAATAAGAGATGACACAAACAAATGGAAAAACATTCCATGTTCATGGATAGGAAGAATCAGTATCATGAAAATGGTCATACTGCCCAAAGTAATTTATAGATTCAATGCTATTCCCATCAAGCTACCATTGACTTTCTTCACAGAACTAGAAAAACTACTTTAAATTTCATTTGGAATCGAAAAAGAGACTGTATAGCCAAGACAATCCTAAGCAAAAAGAACAAAGCCGGAGGCATCATGCTACCTGACTTCAAACTATACGGTAAGTATACATTTTCAATAATTTTGTTGCAGCATTATATTTAGTAGCCAAATGAAAACAACAACCTGGAAACAAAGGAATGTGTATCAATGTGGAATGAATAAATGGTGATACATCCATATTATGGCTGTAGAGTTCACTTACAGTTAAGTTGAAGAGAAAGTGAGTTAAAATGGGTGAATTGGGTAGGTACGCAGCCCTTGATATGGCTAGATTGAAGGTATAGAGTGAATTTATAGGATACCAGCAGAGAACTGGCCCACCAAGATTGCTCCTCTCTCTGGCATGATCAGATAACAATGATAGTAGATTGTTGTTGGTAGTTGATTGGTAGATAATGGTGGTATTATTGTTCTCAATTATTTGCTCCCCTTACTTGTTAGGGGATTATATTTTCCACCCCATTAACAAAAAGTGTGGCCACATGATTTGCTTTGATGCAATGTTGGTGGGAGTGATGTGTGCCAGCTTCAAATAAAAGTATTAAGTGCCTTTGCATGGTTCTGCTGTCTTTTCAATCTAGTACAACAATGATATGTACTTGATATGGGCTGCTCCTTCACTCTGAATTCAAGAATAATGAAGACACAGGAGTAGAGGTAAATCAAACCCATAGCCAAGGTGTATCCTCAGAGAGAAATTACTCTTTGTCTTTAGCCAATAAGATTTTTTTTAAACAGCATGATCTAGCAAAAGCTGACTATTAAAGCTAGAGATTCAGGAAGCTGCAGCCTCAATTTGTGGACCCAAGATGCACTATGGTAGTCAGGATTTAAAGCAGCAAATAAGTGCCTTGCCCATGACTCTTGGTATCCATGAAGCTAGGCACCAGTCACTGGGACTCACAGGACAGCTCCCATGTAGCAGCCTCCATGACTGCAGCTGAGATGCCAGAAACAGTCAAAGCAAAATTCCTCCACACTTTGACTTCTGAATCTTTCAGGTACCTATTTGGTAGAAACTAGGTCAAATGAGCAATCACAGGTCTGGGAGAGGCTGGAGATGTAGTCCTTAAAGACATACTCCAACAAAATGAGATGGCAGGTGAGTAAGCTCAGCTTCAATATCTGCCTCTCATATCACGAGCTATCATTTAAGCATTAAAAAGAATGAGTTAACCTCCATCACTTAGGCTGTGGTCTCCAAATAGCATTTTATACTAGAAGACTGTCAAAGACTAGCAGACATGCCAAAAGAATATAGCAGTCAATAATAGGAGTTTCTGTTGGCTAGAGTTGGGAAAACTTGAGTATTAAAATAATAATTGCAAAAAGATACCCAAACAATGTTTGAAAGAATGGATTTAGACCATTTAGTCCCAGTATCATTGAGTGAAAGGCTGTGGGAAAACTATAACAGATGCATAGGTTGACAGCACCTGAACCACCAATCCGTCTTCATATTACTGAAGGTGAAACAACCTGATGCAATGCAACAGGAAGCCAAAAGAGTTTAATCAAAATATCTAAATTGAGTATTAGATATTGGGCATAGTGGCATACACTTGTAATCCCAGCATTTTTGGAGGCCAAGTTGGAAAGACTGATGGAAGCCAACAGTTTGAGACCAGCCAGAGCAAAAAAGCTAGACTCCATCTCTACAAAATAAAAATAGAAAAAAATATTAAAAAAACCAAACTAGTGAAGGCAGCAGTGGTGTGCAGTTGTAGTCTCAGCTACTAGAGAGCCTGAGGTGGGAGGATCACTTATGCCTAGGTGTTCAAGGCTGCAGTGAGCTAAGAATGCACCACTGCAATCCAGCTTGGGTGACAGAGCAACACCCCTTCTCAAAATAAGTAAATAGATGAAAGATAGATAGATGGATAGAATCAAGCCTATAGCTCTAACCACTAGTTTACAGGAAATGTAGGAAATAGGTTACATGTTAATTGACACCTTAAGTGTGTGGTTGGCTTACTTCAGACTGTAGTAAATTTTATTAAGCAAATGGACAGGTCTCTTCACGTGCACACACACACACACACACACACACACACAGTGCCTGTTTAAAAGGGGAGAAAGGAAAACTATTATGACTTAAGACAAATATCAGTGAAATGTAATTTGAGGTCTTTAGAACCTGATCAAACACACCAGGTATAAAAAGACACTTTTTCAGACAATAAGAAAATGTTAAACACACAGTATTGCATGATATTAAGCAATTGTTCATTCTGTAAAGGATGATAGGTATTGTGATTATTTTTAAGCTCTTCATCTGTTAAAATATATAGTAAAATATTATAATAAAATATAAAATATTTATGGGTAAAATGCTATCATGTCTGAAATTCTCTATAAAATACTCCAGCCCCTACTAGAAAGAAAGAAGGAAGGAAGGAAGGAAGGAAGGAAGGAAGGAAGGAAGGAAGGAAGGAAGGAAGGAAGAAGGAAGGCGGGAGGGAAGGAAGGAAGGAAGGAAGGAAGGAAGGAAGGAAATGAAGGTGTATTTGTTTTTCATCGTTGCTGTTGCAAATTATTACAAACTGAGAAGCCCAAAAAACACACACTTATTATCTTGCAGTTGTATGATTTAGAAGTCTGATGTTGGTCTCACTAGGCTAAAATTAAAGTGTTGGTGGGACTGTGCTCTTTTCTGAGGACATAGGCGAGAATCCATGTCCTTACCTTTTCCAGTTTCTAGAGGCCATGGTTCATGGCCCTCTTTCTCCATCTTCAAAACCAGCAAGATGTTATTTCTCTAATCATTCTCCCATAGTTGCATGTTCTCTAGTTACAGTGAGAAAAGATACTCTTATTTTAAGGATTCACAAAATTAGGTTGAGCCCACATGGACAATCAAGGATAATTTCCTCATCTCAAGTTATTTAAATTTAAGCATATCTGCAAAGACCCTTTGTTATGTAAGGTAACGTATTTGCAGAGAATTAGGATGTGGACATCTTTGAGGGGACAATATTCTGCTTACTATAGGAAGGACTAATGAAACAAGGTTAGAAAAATGTAAATATTGATAATTGTTGAAGTTGAGTAATGGATACGTGGGAGTTCATCATATGTTTCTCATTTCTTTGGTTTATGTATGAAACTTCCGTAATGAAAACCCACAAAAAATCAGTTGGGTGTTTTCTTAGTCCACTTTGCATTGCTATAAAGGAATACCTGAGCCCAGATAATTTATAAAGAAAAGAGGTTTATTTTTCACAGTTCTGCAAGCTGTACAGGAAGTATGGTGCTGACATCTTCTGCTGGTAAGGCCTCAGGAAGCCTTAAATCATGGCAGGTGGCAAAGGTGGAGCAGGCATGTCACAAAGCGAGAGCAGGAGCCAGAGAGAGAAAGGAGGAGGTGTTAGGCTCCTTTAAACAACTAGCTCTCCTGTAAACTAACAGAATGAGAACTCACTCATTACTATGGGGAGGGAAACAAACCATTCATGAGGGATCCACACCCATGACCCAACACCTCTCACTAGGCTCCACCTCCAACTTTGGGTATCACATTTCAACATAAGATTTGGAAGGGATGCACATTCAAACCTTATCAAGTGCATTGCAGCTGACAATTTACATGATGAATTATAAAGTGGGAAAAGCAAACTCAAAGAAGTACAAGTAATATAATCCTAGTTTAATAACATAAGCAATGACTTAAATTATTTATATTTGTTTGCTTCCTCCCCTTCCTTCCCTTCCCTTCCTCCCTGCTTCCTTCCTTCCTTGCTTTCCTTGCTTTCTTGTTTCTTCTCACTCTCTCTCTCTCTCCCTTCCTTCCTTTCCTTCCTTCTTCCTTTATCACTTATCTACATATGATTAAATGAACCTGGAGAAAGGTAGGACAGAATATTTAGGTAAGCTGTTAATATATTGGCTATATAAGATGTGTCTATTGGAATAGGGGAGAGGTAAACAAAAATCCAAACACAGTTCAATAATTAGTTGATTCTAAAAGTGAGTATATAAGCCAATTTATGTAAAGTTTATGTATGAAAATCTATATTTGTGTACAGTCATGCACTGTATAATGACATTTCAGTCAACAATGAAGATACATATATAATGGTACTTCCATAAGATTATAATAAAACTAAAAAGTGTTTATCGCCTAGTGCAACACATTACTCACACGTTTTTGGTGATGCTGGTGTAAACAAATCTACTTTGCTGCCAGACATATACAATTATAACATATATAATTATGAATAGTACATAGTACTTGATGGTAATAAATGACTATGTTACTGGTTTATGTACTTACTATACTATAATTTTATCATTATTTTAGAGTACATTTCTTCTACATATATGCACACACACACATATAAACAGTGTGTATTTATCTATCCATCTATTGACCTTTCTACTTTCTCTGTATATACATATTGACTGTAGAACGGCCTCAGGCAAGTTCTTCAGGGGGAATTCCAGAAGAAGGCTTTATTATAGATGATGACAGCTTCATGTATATTATTACCCCTGAAGACCTTCTAGTGGAACAAGATGTGTAGGTGGAACAAGATGTGAAGGTGGAAGACAGCAATATGGCTAATGTGTGTGTTTGTGTCTTAGTTTTTAATAACATAGTCTAAAAAGTAAAAAAAAAAATAAAAATAAAAAGTGTATAAAATAAGAATATAAAACAATTTGTACAGCTGTACACTGTGTTTGTCTTTTAAGCTACATGTTAATATAAAAGAGTTTAAAAGTTTATAAAGTAAACATGTTATAGTAAGCTAAGGTTAACTTATTGAAGAAAACATATTTTTATATAAATTTAGTATAGCCTAGTGTACTGTGTTTGTAAAGTGTATAGTAGTGTACAATACGAGGCCTTCACATTCACTCACCACTCGCTCACTCACCCATGGCGACTTCCCATCCTGCAAGCTCCATTCATGGTATGGGCCCTATTCAGGTGTACCATTTTAAAAATCTTTTACACTGTATTTTTACTGTATCTTTTCCATGTTTAGATATGTACAGATACACAAATATTTACCCTTATGTTACAATTGCCTATAATATTCCGTACAGTAACATGCTGTATACTCTTGTAGCCTAGGAGCTTTAGGCTCCTAGCTATAGGCTTTACCCCATAGCTTAGGTGTGTAGTAGGTTATACCATATAGGGCTGTGTAAGTACACTTCATAATGTTCACACAATGACAAAATTGCCTCATGACACATTTGATAGAATGCATTCTCATTATTAAGCAATATGTGACTATATTTGTGTCATTTACATAGAGATACATGAATGGATACATGAATGGATGAAATCACCAGAATCTAGTTATCTTGGGGTAGAAAGTATTTGGGGTGATTTTTATTTTCCCCCTTGCCATTTTCTATATTGCTTGAATTTTTTCAATAAACATATAGTCTAAAAACTCATAAAACAGGCAATAAAGTCATTTTAATTGTGGAAAATGAAACATGAATGAATGTTATGAATATTCCTTGTGGAGGAATTTCACCTCCACCCCCTGCTTCCTTCCTCTCTCACACCTCCTTAACAGAGGTAGAACTAAAATTCTACATACCATTAACACTGAAGATGATTCTGCATGGTTTAGAGGAAGAAAGGAGGGTCTAATGTCCCTAAACTTTATACATTGTTAGAAAATATACAATAAAAATACATATTAAAAATTTTGAGAAACCATTAAAAGAACAGAAATTGTAACTATCAAACCAACAAAAGGGGGAAAATGTGTGTGCGTGTGTGTGTGTAAAGCAAAACCAGTGGAAAGAGGAAGTTTAGGAAAGAGAAAAAATGATAGGTAAAACATGATAAATAAAGAATTAAAAAGTATGTATTGGTAATCACATGTGTAAACATATTCAACTAACCATATTAAAGTACAGAGACTGCCATGTTGACTAAAAATCAGAATGTTTTAAAATCCATTTGTTCACTGCTTATAAGAGTCACAACTAAAATTAATATAGAAAGGTTAAAAGTATGAGCAGGCTCTGTGGTGCAATGGATAGCACATTGGACTTCTAGCCTAAATTGAGAAAGTAAATGATGGAAATAGCATATAAGACAAATACTAGCCATAAGAAAGTTGTTCTATGAAATAAAATAGAATTTTAGGTGAAAAACACTAAGACCTTATATAAGTGGTATAATTCATTGAGATATAATAATTGTGACTTTATGCCACTAATAACATGACCTAGAAATAGGATACAAGTTAAAGTGATAATCCCCAGTCCCAGTGGGAGGGGTTAATATAGAACCGTCAGAAACCAATGAATGAGGAAGACAAAACTTAGTCAAGGGCTCTAGAACCCATGAGTTCCATGCAAAGTGGCACAGAAACAGAGTTGGGCAGGTAGAGGAAGGAGGAGAAAGGTTTTGGGGGATGCCCATTTCCAGTCATCCTCAGGCACACATCAGTGAAGATATAAACCTCAAATTTAATCTTTGCTCTGAGCTTATTCTCTTGGGTTTCAGAAAGAATCTGTTACCTTGCAGCCTAGACAGACCAGCCAAGTCTTTAAGGCCAAATCAAAGCCAATTCGGACATTGAAATACAACTTGAAAAGAATTATTTGCTACTCAGATACATTTTTTCAAGTATATGTAAGTTTTGGGCCAGGGAGAGGTGAAGGAATGTTTTATTCTGAAAATAAAGGATTGAAAAGAAACAACATTAACAGGAATGACGTTTATAGTGTGCTGTTAACAATCCTTGTGAGTGAAACTCAAATGCTAGAGTGATCACTCAGTCTGAATTGCTCGGTTTGCGAAATGGTTTGCCACAGGGCACCCTCGAGTAAGGAGTTCCTTGGTGCATTCTGTTCGGGGCACCTACTTCCAAGGTGCAGCTGACAGCAGTTCTGGGGCCAGGAGTCCTTCACAGGAAGGAATGCCTAGCTTGGTACACTTTGCTTCTTGTAGTTAGACTCCTGCAGCTGGGAATGGAACCACTGCCTTGGTGCAGTTGTACACCAGACTGCACGTTCCAGGTGGCATTAGGGAGCCAGGGCCACTGGTGTTCCCAGTTCCCAGGGCCCACTCCTTAATTAAATGATGATGGGGTCATAAACCCACTGCTGGAGCATTCTTAGTGATGAAACTGGAAAGGATTATGGCTATGATACCAGCCCTGTCCAGCAGTGCCAGACCAAGGGGATGGGGGTCTGAGAGTCTATTTAGAGCAGGAAAAACAAAACACTTCTGGAAAAGTTGTGAGCTCAAGAGAAAAATTCATCACAATGGGGAAAGCTGCACAGCTGGACACATTTCAATAAAGTATAAATTAAGTGAATAACAACAGCTCACTGTAGAAAAATAAGAAAACATAGGCAAGCAAAAAGACAGAAAATATCCTGTTTGTCAAGTATGCCTGATGCCTGGCACTGTTTTTCTCCTGGAGGTGTTTTCCAATTTGAAATACCAAATAGAGGCTGAAAAGATAAATAGAGCTTTAATTATCTCATGAGGATGGATGTGGTAGACAAAAATATGAAGTGGAACCCAAGATCAGCGAGAGGCCTGGTAAACATCAAGGCTTTCAATTAGGACTTTTAAAAGTTTGCACCTTAGGAATACAGAAGCCTACTTGTGAATTATCTCAAATCTGTCTGAATTTAAGCAACTTGTGCCCTTCCTAAATGCCTAATACAAGAAAATGAAATTCTTTTTGGAGAAATATAGCATTATCCAGTACCTTAAATGATTTCTTCAGTTGTTCCATATGCAATATCTGGCATGCAACAATTGACAAGCATAGAAAAAAGAAAAAAAATAAATGACTCATGATCAAGATTTTTAAAAATTGACAATATAAAAGGTCTGTAGGATATCCAGTTATTGGAGGCTTTACACTATGATTCAGGTTTTAGGAAATAAAAAAGAAGATAATTATAATTGAGAACTGAAAACTACATATAAATCATATATGAAATGCATCAAATGAAAAAATATATTGAAGTAATAACTCAATAATTGGTTTTAGTGTTAGATTAGATCAGGCAAAAAGAAAAAAAAACTGGTGAAGTAGAAGTTATGTCTGAAGAAGATAGCTAGACTGAAGCATGGAAAGACAAAAAAAAAAAAAAAACCCAGCACATACACCCATACACAGATCAGAAAGGATATACAGAACACAGTGAAAACACAGATGAGAAGAGACAGATGGAAGCTCAAATGACTGAGACATTCTGAAAGTGATGAAAAATACCAAGTCATAGATTCAAGAAATTCTACAAACCTTAAGCGAGATACACACAAAGAAAACCACACCTAGGCACATTATAATAAACCGTTGGAAACCAAAGGAAAAATCCAGAAGATAATGGAGTGGCATCTTTCAGGTGATTTTAAAAACGCAAATCTAGAATTCTACTCCTCTGGAAAATAGTCTTTAAAAATAAAGGTGACATGAGTGTTTCATTTTGTTTTGCTTTTGAGGCAGGGTCTCACTATGTCACTCAGGCTGGAGTGCAGTGGCACAATCACAGCTCATTGCAGCCTAGATCTCCTGGGCCCAAGCGATCCTCCCCACTCAGCCTCCAGAGTAGTCTGGACTACAGGTGTGCGCCACATCCAGGTCAGTTTTATATTTTTCTTAGAGACAGGGTTTCACCATGTTACCTGGGCTGGTCTTGAACTCCTGGGCTCAAGTGCTCCACCCAAACTTGGCCTCCCAAAATGCTGAGGTTACAAAAGTGAGCCACCATGCTCAGCCTGAAATGAGAAATTTTAAGACAAACTACAACTAAAAAGAATAATCACTGTCAGAAAGGCTATGCTCCAGGGAGGTTTCCAGGCAGAATAAAAATTTTCCCGGATAAAAACATGGGATAAAGAAAGAAAGAAAGAAAGAGCAATGAAAGAGTAACTATGTAGGTATGGACACTAAGTTCCTGTCAGACTCAATAAACTCACAGAGACAACTGTAAACTCTGGAAAAATACAACAAACAAACCCACATGGAGGTATTAAATAGTGAACAAAAATAGTAATAGTCTGGAGAGTGGAAACATGAAGAAAGAGGCCTGTGTGTAACTCAAAGAAGGCCATATAAAAACAAAAGAATAAATGAGATTTGAGCTACCCAAGAGACAGAGATTTTAGTTTGAGTCTAAAGTTAATTATTTGCTAAAACAAAAACATGCATTCTTCAGAGGAATGTAACAAAATCCAGAGCTTTCACATTATATCATTCAAATGTTCATGATATTACCCCAAATTACTCAACATATGAAGAAAAGGAAATGTAACCCAATCTCAGGAGAAAAGACAATTAATCAGCTGAGACCAGCTCTGAGATGATCTAGATGTTTGAATTTGCAGACAAGAATTTTAAAGCGACTGTTAAAGCCACACACAATGAAATAAATGAAATTATGCTTTCAATAAATGAAAAGAGAAAAATCTTATCAGAGAAGTAGAAAGCATTAAAAATGGAAAATTTAGAATTAAAAAATAAAATATCTAATATTAAGAACTCGTTTGATGAACTTAACAAAATGAAAATGACACAGTAGAGTGACCTTGAATATATATGAATAAAAATCATTCAATCCAAAAAGCATATATATGTGTAAGTGTAAATGAATATTGACTGTATTAAATAATACTGATGACTTGTGAATTTAAAATATATAGAATTAAAATAGACAATGATAGCACAAAAGCAGGCAAATATAAACGGAGTTAAAGTGTTCCAAATGTCCTTGCCTTGGAGTGGCAGAAGTACAAATTGATATTAGACTAACATGAGTTGGGGATGTATGTTGTAGTCTCTGAAGTAATAATAAAGAGAAGTAATTGAGCAGAAGTCCCAGATGCTACTCTCTTTGACTTAAACAATAGCTGAAACGGTAGCTGTGGCTGTTAGGAGAGGTGGGCTAAGGTCTTATTGGCTAGTCCTGAATTACAGTCACAGTTTAGGGAAGAAAGATGGTTAGTCCTTCCTGAACCAACTGGGTGGCATAATAGATTGTAAAATATGCCCGCTCTAACTTTGGACTAGGTACTGTGACTTGCTTTAACCAATAAGGCAGAAGTAATGATGTGCCATTTCTGAGCCTAGGTCTCAAGAGACTTTGTGTTTCTGCATGATCTCTTGAACCTCAACCATCAACACAAGAACATATCAAGGCATATGATAGACACATGAAACAGAGGCAAATCAAAACAGGCTTCCCTAGCACAGGCAAGCCCCTATTAGCAAACAGCCAAGTGGCTCCCAGAAATGTCAACAAGTTCAGATGTGATAAGTGCACAGTTGAACCTATTCATATGAGCAATGAATGCTTGCTTTTATAAACACTAAGGTTTTGTGATTGTTATGCAGCATTATTATAACAAAGACTAATGGACATGACTGATGGTGGCTATATCAGCAAGATGTACGTTTGGGATGGGTGTAGTTACCAGTAGAGAGACAAATGAATTCATGCAGCAAAAGCAACAAATGCCCATTTCACTGGGACATTAAGGATTTGTATCTCCCATCTTCACTGTTGACCTTTTAGATTCAGAACCTAGAATATCAATGCTTAACTCAAAGGAATGAATCCATGAGGATAGCATTTCAGGTGGTGCTCAGTCTCCTTTTATAAGACAGGGTGGGTTTTGTGGCCATGTCAGAGTTCTTCCAGGACTCCTACAACCATCATTTAGGGGAACGATAATGAATAGTAGATGTGCTTTTAGCAGAAGGGCAATAAATTGTTTGATGAAACATTTACTCTCATTCCCACCAAGAAATCTCTTCTCTTAATGGTCCTGTCAGTAGTATCTTTCAGGGAAGACATACAGTAAGTGGCACTTTTATGGAAACTGATTGCAGAGCTCAGCCCTAAGAGCTAGATTCTGAGAGCTAGCTGGGATTAACAAGAGAGGCATTATTACAATCTCCTATGTGTAATAAAATCTCCTATGTGAGTTGTGTAAATGTGTTATATTTCCATAGCACTTTACCTCTTATTTATTTTTCGATAATCTGGTACATTTCTTAAACAAAATGGGATAATATTGCAGCAAGATAAATTTATGCCTATAATAAGGTTGAATTTCTTATTGTGATGGTCATTAGATTTAGGAAAGGGATTTTGAAAGTCAGTTGTGAAATCTCTGTCTCCTGAGACCCATGAGACCAGGCTTAGACACACTGGCTCATCTGGGGGTGGGGAAACTGGTCAGTTTGATTTTCATCTTTTCTGTAGCAAAAACAAAAAGGCTAGAGAGCATCAACCCTAAAATCTTAGTGCCGGCCCATTCTTCCTGCTGCTCCCAGGCCTGTTCAGCCCCATCAGGTTCTGGGATTTCCTCTCCCTGACTCACAACTGCTTTCTATTCAAGGGCTACATTTTATTTTCACTGTTGTCCCCATTTGCCCCATGCTCCCTTCCCCATTTCTGTCTGGGAGCCATGGGTGATGTCATAGGGGAGAGAAATGGGTTTGGGCTCAGACATCCAAAAACTCATCCACATACACTGAAGGAGGGTTTGCCATGGGCTGGGCATTGTGTAGAGCACACAGGTTAGACCAATATCTTGCCTTCGTTCTACTGTGAGAGACAAAAATAAACCAGCAAATAAAAATATGAATAACGTGCTGTCAGGAAGGGATAAGTGGTAGAAATAAAGCAGAGTAAGGCATTAAAAAATGGCTGGGGCAGAAGATAGTGCATTAGAGGTAAGGCGGTCAGAAAGGCCTTTCCTACAAGATAATATTGGAGCAGAGACCTGAGTGAGATAGCGCAGAAACCATGTGAAAATGGGGAGAAAGACTAGTGCCAAGGCCCTGAGACTGGAATGTTCTGAGAGTGTTTAAGAAACAGAAAGGAGGTCAATATGGCTGAGCTGAAGGAGCCAGATGGAACATGATCAGAGATGAGACTGGAAAACTAGGCAGGGGCCAGGCCATATGGGGGCTTGTTGGACACGCAAGCATTTCGGATTTAATTCTCAGTGATGTGGGACTGAAACAGCTTTGAAGGATTTTGAGGTGGGAAGTGGCATAATCTGATTTCTATTTCTAAGGGGCTGCTCTGGTTGCTGTGTGGAATAGATTGGTGGGGCATGGTGGGAGACAGCGGCCAGAGACGAGGCTATGGCAACAGGCCAGGTGAGAGGTGATATTGGCTTGGGCCAGGGCAGCAGCAGTCAAGTGATGACTCATTTTGATACTAAGTCTGAATTCTGGCACTACCTCTTACAAACTGTGACCTTGGGCAAATTGTTTAGTTTCTCTGAACTTCAATTTCTTCTTTTTAAAAAATCGAAGATCAATATGTAATACTTTATGGCCATTTGGTGCACTGTGGGCCCTCACAGTGAGTCTTCACAGCATAACTTCTGTCTTCTAGATCATTGCCCTCCTTCCCTTGAGAAGGAGTTCCTACACCGGTTTTTAAGCCTTGGGCGCAGAGGGTTGAGTTAGCCTCATCAGTTTGTGGCTCATAATCATCATTGGTCCATCCCTCTTTTGTTTTATTTACTTCCTTATTCTCCATTCTCTAATCCCATTTCCTTCCAGCTTCTGCCCTCAGTTGGTTATTCTAAAGTGTTTAATGTGTATCCTTCTGCAAATGACATACTGTTGTTCTGTATACTTGTATTTTAAATTTACCTAAATGGTATTGTGTCATATATTTCATTATTTTTCTTATTTTACTGAGCTCTGTGTTTTCCAGATCCATCCTCATTGCCATGTACATAGTTGATTGGTTACTGCTGTTAACTAGTACATACATCATGGTGAGCATCAACCACAATTTAACTAGCCACTCTTCCAACTTCCTGCAACCTGAAAGTTCAACATCTGCATACTCGTGCCCCTTGAACCTGTGTGAGAATTTCTTGGGCCATATGCCCCAGAAGCAGAGTAGCTGGGTCATAGTGTGTGTATATACCTAATTTGATTAAGTACCACCAGACTGTTTTTCAGAATGGCTGTACCACATTCACCAGCAGCACAAGACAATTTCCATGCCCCCACATTCCCTCCAGCACTTGGCACTATCCAGTTTTCCAATTTTACCAGACTAATAAGTTCTAAGCTCTTTGTTATTTAATTAGCATTTCTCTGATTAAAAATGAGCTTGAGCATCTCTTCACATGTTTATTAGCCCGTTGAGTTTTTTTTTCCATAAATCGCTAAGTCATATCCGTTGAATGTTTTATATTCAGGGTTGCTATCTATTTTCTCTTTGACTTGCAGGAGTTTCTTGTATATTATAAATAATACATTTTTGTTGACATAAAATGCCACAAATATATTCTTCCATTCTGTCATCTATTAACTCTTTCCATATATCTTACATTGAACTGAAAAATACTTAATTTTGATATGATTGAATCCACCTGTTTTCTGCTATGTATTTTTGTGTTTTTGAAATAGCTTAGGTAGTGCTTTCCTACCTCTACGTCACAGTCTTATTATTCTTTCTATATTTTATCCTAATCATTATAGACATTTATCTTACACATTTAGATCTTGTATCCATTTGGAATAAAAATTATATTAAGAATCATTGGATACCTAATATCAAATATTAGGATATTAGAATAAAATGGTATTAGGATCTGGCTTTATTTTTCTTGTGTTCCAGTTTTGCCAGCCCTGTTATTAAATAATATTTTATTTGATTTGCAGTGTAATTTTATCCTATTAGAAGCATGATAATGGGTCTGTGTTAGCTCTCTATTCTGTTCTTTTGGTTTGTATTTTGTTTGTAGACCAATATTAGACTGTTTTTATTACTGTGGCTTTATAGTATATTTTATTATCTGATAAAGCCTTCTTTATTTTTCTTTTTAAGGTTGACTTATTTAACTATACATTTTTATTCTTCCATATAAATTATTGAGGCACAACTTGCATACATCAAAGGTTATATATAATTTTCAGTGGATGCAGTGGCTCGTGTCTGTAATCCCAACACTTAGGAAGCTGAGGTGGGAGGATTGCTCGAGCCCAAGAGTTTGAGGCCAACCTAGGCAACATAGCAAGACCCTGTCTCTGAAAAAATGGTATATATAATTTTCAAATTCTTAAACTGAATACTTATGATCTTTCCATGTTTGTTATGTATAAGAGTATATCTCAACTTATATGGAAGAACAAAATTTTTTACTAAATTTTAAATTTAAAATTTTTGTGGGTTCATAGTAGATGTATATATTTATGGGGTAGATGAGATATTTTGATACAGGCATATAATGTGTAGTAATCACAAGCACAGACAACCAAAGCAAAAATGGACAAATGGGATCACAACAAGTTAAAAAAGCTTTTGCATAGCAAAGGAAACAATCAATAAAAAGAATAAAAATTTTTAATTAGCTGAGACAGTCTTAGGATGTAGAATATTTTTATCACCCCAAGAAATTTCCACATGAACTTGTCAATCCCTCCCCCTACTGTGATCATTCTGTTTACTACTACCATCGATTAGTTTTTCCTGATTTAGAACCTCATGTAGATGGAATTAGACCGCCCATATTCTTTTAGATCTAGGTTGTTTTTTTTTAAGTTTCACCACTGTTATTGCAAGTATTTACATTTCATTCCTTTTTAGTGCTAAGTAGATTTGTTTTTCCATTTACCTGTTGACAGACACTTGTAACTGCTCTCAATTTTTTGATGTTATATAAATGAACATTACAAACATTATTGTTGAACTCTTTGTGGTCACATGTTTCATTTCTTTTTGATAGATACTTAGGATAAATATTGCTAGGTCTTAGGGTATAGACTTACATTTAACTTTATAAAACAATGCCAAACTAATTTTCAAAATCACTGTAGGCTGGGCATGGTGGTTTACACCTGTAATCCCAGCACTTTGGGAGGCCAAGGTGGGTGGATCACCTGAGGTCAGGAGTTTGAGACAGCCTGGCCAGCATGGTGAGACCCTGTCTCTACTAAAAATACAAAAATTAGCCGGGTGTGGTGGTGGGCACCTGTAATTCCAGCTACTGGGGAGGCAGAGGCAGAAGAATCACTTAAACCCAGGAGGCAGAGGTTGCAGTGAGTCAAGATCGTGCCATTGCCCTCCAGCCTGGGCAACAGAGTGAGACTCTGTCTCAAAAAACAAACAAGCAAAAAAAAAAAAAAAAAAAAATCACTGTAGCAGTTTATATTTTACCAGCAATGTCTGAGAGTACCAGTTGCTCCACATTCTCATCAACATTTGGTATTGTCAGTCTTTTAGATAAAAGCTATTCTAGTGGGTATGAAATGTATTTCATTGTTGTTTTAATTTGCATTTCCCTAGTGACTAACAATGGTGAAAACTTTTACCCGTGCTTATTGGGTAATCTTTCATTAAGTGACTATTCAGTCTCTTCCTTATTTTTTGTTGGATTACTTACCTTTTCATTATTGACTTGCAGATGTTCTCAGCACTCCCTCCTCACTTCAACGTGTTGAACATGAGTCTTTTGTCAAATAAATATATTGTGAATTTTTTTCCAATATATTTATTGGAAATTTAAAATTCTCCAATTTTCCATATTTTCCAATTTGGCTTGCCTTTTCATTTTCTTAATGGTACCATTTTATCAGCAGAAAGTTTTAATTTTGTGGGAACTTGATTTATCACTTTTATTTTATGGTTAGCTCTTTTTGAGTTATCATTAAGAAATCTTTACCTACCCATGGTCACAAAGACATTCTTGTATATTTTATTTAAGAAAGTTTATGGTTCTAATATTTGAAGTTAGGTCTATAATCCCTCTGAAATTATTATTTTTTGCATATGTTACTGAACTAGATTTTTTTTTTCCCTCCACAGAGATATCTAGTTGTTTCAGCACATTCTGTTAGAAAGACTTTCCTTTCTTCACTGAATTACTTTGGTGCCTTGGTCAAAAATCTATATATGTGTAGGCATACTTTTGGATTTTCTATTCTGTTTCATTGACCTACAGGTATTTGTTTTATGCTGATAACACATGGTCTTGATTACTGTAACTTGATAGTAGGTTTTGAAATCAGGTAGTATAAGTCCTCCAACTTTGTTCTTATTTTTTCAAATTGTTTTGAATATTCTAGATTCTTTACATTTCCATATGCATTTTAGAATTAGACTTACCTTTTCAATTTATTTTTAAAATACTTCTAAAATTTCACCTGGGATCGTACTAAATCTTTTGGTTAATTTAGAGAAAATAGACAATTTTATCAGCCTTGAAGAGTATAACCCATGAATATGACGCTGTCTTTCCATTTTGTTCTTTAATTTCTCCAAGAAATATTTTATAATTTTCAGTGTAGAAGTCTTGCTTATCTTTTGTTAGATTCATCTCAGGTATGGTTTTTACTTTTAAAATTTCATTTTCTATTTATTTATACTAATATATAAATATATAATTAATTTTTCAATGTTGATCTCATATCCTTTAACCTTAGTAAAGTCAATTACCAATTTTTTTATTTTTTTATTTTTTTTATTTTTGTTTCTTTTTTTATTATTATACTTTAAGTTCTAGGGTACATATGCACAACGTGCAGGTTTGTTACATATGTATACATGTGCCATGTTGGTGTGCTGAACCCATTAACTCGTCATTTGCATTAGGTATATCTCCTAATGCTATCTCTCCTCCCACCCCCTCCCTACAGTAGGACCCGGTGTGTGATGATCCCCTTCCTGTGTCCAAGTGATCTCATTGTTCAATTCCCACCTGTAAGTGAGAACATGCGGTATTTGGTTTTCTGTTCTTGTGATAGTTTGCTAAGAATGATAGTTTCCAGCTGCATCCATGTCCCTACAAAGGACATGAACTCATCCTTTCTTATGGCTGCATAGTATTACATGGTGTATATGTGCCACACTTTCTTAATCCAGTCTGTCAATGATGGACATTTGGGTTGATTCCAAGTCTTTGCTATTGTGAATAGTGCCACAATAAACATACATGTGCATGTGCCTTTATAGCAGCATGACTTCTAATCCTTTGGGTATATCCCCAGTAATGGGATGGCTGGGTCAAATGGTATTTCTAGTTCTAGATCCTTGAGGAATCGTCACACTGTTTTCCACAATGGTTCAACTAGTTTACAGTCCCACCAACAGTGTAAAATTGTTCCTATTTCTCCACATCCTCTCCAACACCTGTGAGATGGTATCTCATTGATTTGCATTTCTCTGATGGCGAGTGATGATAAGCATTTTTTCATGTATCTGTTGGCTGTATGAATGTCTTCTTTTGAGAAGTGTCTGTTCATATCCTTTGCCCACTTTTTGATGGGGTTGTTTTTTTCTTGTAAATTTGTTTGAGTTCTTTATAGGTTCTGGATATTAGCCCTTTGTCAGATGAGTAGATTACAAAAATTTTCTCCCATTCTTAAGTTGCCTGTTCACTCTGATGGTAGTTTCCTTTGCTGTGCAGAAGCTCTTTAGTTTAATTAGATCCCATTTGTCAATTTTGGCTTTTGTTGCCATTGCTTTTGGTGTTTTAGACATGAAGTCTTTGCCCATGCCTATGTCCTGAATGGTATTACCGAGGTTTTCTTCTAGGGTTTTTATGGTTTTAGGTCTAACATTTAAGTCTCTAATCCATCTTTAATTAATTTTCGTATAAGGAGTAAGGAAAGGATCCAGTTTCAGCTTTCTACTTATGGCTAGCCAATTTTCCCAGAACCATTTATTAAATAGGGAATACTTTCCCCATTTCTTGTTTTTGTCAGGTTTGTCAAAGATAAGATAGCTGTAGATGTGTAGTATTATTTCTGAGGACTCTGTTCTGTTCCGTTGATCTATATCTCTGTTTTGGTTCCAGTACCATGCTATTTTGGTTGATGTAGCCTTGTAGTATAGTTTGAAGTCAGGTAGCATGATGCCTCCAGCTTTGTTCTTTTGGTTTAGGATTGTCTTGGCAATGCAGGGTCTTTTTTGCTTCCATATGAACTTTAAAGCAGTTTTTTCCAATTCTGTGAAGAAGGTCATTGGTAACTTAATGGGGATGGCATTGAATCTATAAATTACCTTGGGCAGTATGGCCATTTTCTCAATCTTGATTCTTCCTATCCATGAGCATGGTATGTTCTTCCATTCGTTTGTGTCCTCTTTTATTTCACTGAGCAGTGGTTTATAGTTCTCCTTGAAGAGGTCCTTTACATCCCTTGTAAGTTGGATTCCTAGGTATTTATTCTCTTTGAAGCTATTGTGAATGGGAGATCGTTCATGATTTGGCTCTCTGTTTGTCTGTTACTGGTGTATAAGAATGCTTGTGATTTTTGCACATTGATTTTGTATCCTGAGACTTTGCTGAAGTTGTTTATCAGCTTAAGGAGATTTTGGGCTGAGATGATAGGGTTTTCTAAATATACAATCATGTCATCTGCAAACAGGGACAATTTGACTTCTTCTTTTCCTAACTGAATACTCTTTATTTCTTTCTCTTGCCTGATTGCCCTGGCCAGAACTTCCAAAACTATGTTGAATAGGAGTGGTGAAAGAGGGCATCCCTGTCTTGTGCCAGTTTTCAAAGGGAATGCTTCCAGTTTTTGCCCATTCAGTATGATATTGGCTGTGGGTTTGTCATAAATAGCTCTTATTATTTTGAGATACGTTCCATCAATACCAAATTTATTGAGAGTTTTTAGCATGAAGGGCTGTTGAATTTTGTCAAAGGTCTTTTCTGCATCTATTGAGATAATCATGTGGTTTTTGTCTTTGGTTCTGTTTATATGCTGGATTACGTGTATTGATTTGTGTATGTTGAACCAGCCTTGCATCCCAGGGATGAAGCCCACTTGATCATGGTGGATAAGCTTTTTGATGTGCTGCTGGATTCGGTTTGCCAGTATTTTATTGAGGATTTTTGCATCGATGTTCATCAGGGATACTTGTCTAAAATTCTCTTTTTTGTTGTATCTCTGTCAGGTTTTGGCATCAGGATGATGTTTGCCTCTTAAAATGAGTTAGGGAGGATTCCCTCTTTTTTTTGATTGGAATAGTTTCAGAAGGAATGGTACCAACTCCTCCTTGTACCTCTGGTAGAATTTGGCTATGAATCTGTCTGGTCCTGGACTTTTTTTGGTTGGTAGGCTATTAATAATTGCCTCAATTTCAGAGCCTGCTATTGATCTATTCAGGGATTCAACTTCTTCCTGGTTTAGTCTTGGGAGAGTCTAAGTGTCCAGGAAATTATCCACTTCTTCTAAGGGTTTTCTAGTTTATTTGTGTAGAGGTGTTCATAGTATTCTCTGATGGTAGTTTGTATTCCTGTGGGGTCGGTGGTGATATCCCCTTTATCATCATTTTTTATTGCATCTATTTGATTCTTCTCTCTTTTCTTCTTTATTAGTCTTGCTAGTGGTCTATCAATTTTGTTGATCTTTTCAAAAAACCAACTCCTGGATTCATTGATTTTTTTGTGTCTCTATCTCCTTCAGTTCTGCTGTGATCTTAGTTATTTCTTGCCTTCTGAATGTGTTTGCTTTTGAATGTGTTTGCTCTTGCTTCTCTAGTTCTTTTAATTGTGATGTTAGGGTGTCAATTTTAGATCTTTCCTGCTTTCTCTTGTGGGCATTTAGTGCTATAAATTTCCCTCTACACACTACTTTAAATGTGTCCCAGTGATTCTGGTATGCTGTATCTTTGTTCTCATTGGTTTCAAAGAACATCTTTATTTCTACCTTCATTTCGTTATGTACCCAGTAGTCATTCAGGAGCAGGTTGTTCAGTTTCCATGTAGTTGAGCGGTTTTCATTGAGTTTCTTAGTCCTGAGTTCTAGTTTGATTGCACTGTGGTCTGAGAGACAGTTTGTTATAATTTCTGTTTTTTTACATTTGCTGAGGAGTGCTTTACTTCCAACTATGTGGTCAATTTTGGAATAAGTGCGATGTGGAGCTGAGAAGAATGTATATTCTGTTGATTTGGGGTGGAGAGTTCTGTAGATGTCTATTAGGTCCGCTTGGTGCAGAGTTGAGTTCAATTCCTGGATATCCTTGTTAACTGTCTCTCTCGTTGATCTGTCTAATGTTGACAGTGGGGTGTTAAAGTCTCCCATTATTATTGTATGCGAGTCTACGTCTCTTTGCAAGTTTATAAGGCTTGCTTTATGAATCTGGGTGCTCCTATATTGGGTGCATATATATTTAAGATACTTAGCTCTTCCTGATGAATTGATCCCTTTACCATTATGTAATGGCCGCCTTTGTCTCTTTTGATCTTTGATGGTTTAAAGTCTGTTTTATGAGAGACTAGGATTGCAACCCCTGCTTTTTTTTGTTTTCCATTTGCTTGGTAGATCTTCCCCCATATCTTTATTTTGAGCCTATGTGTGTCTCTGCATGAGAGATGGGTCTCCTGAATACAGCAAACTGATGGGTCTTGACTCTTTATCCAATTTGCCAGTCTGTGTCTTTTAATTGGACCATTTAGTCCATTTACATTTAAGGTTAATATTGTTATGTGTGAACTTGATCCTGTCATTATGATATTAGCTGGTTATTTTGCTCGCTAGTTGATGCAGTTTCTTCCTAGCATCGATGGACTTTACATTTTGACATGTTTTTGCAATGGCTGGTATCTGTTGTTCTTTTCCATGTTTAGTGCCTCCTTCAGGATCTTTGTAGGACAGGCCTGGTGGTGGCAAAATCTCTAAGCCTTTGCTTTTCTGTAAAGGATTTTATTTCTCCTTCACTTATGAAACTTAGTTTGGCTGGATATAAAATTCTGGGTTGAAAATTCTTTTCTTTAAGAATGTTGAATATTGGCCCCCACTCTCTTCTGGCTTGGAGAGTTTCTGCCGAGAGATCTGCTGTTAGTCTGATGGGCTTCCCTTTGTGTGTAACCCAACCTTTCTGTTTGGCTGCCCTTAACATTTTTACCTTCATTTCAACTTTGGTGAATCTGACAAATATGTGTCTTGGAGTTGCTCTTCTCGAGGAGTATCTTTGTGGTGTTCTCTGTATTTCCTGAATTTGGATGTTGGCCTGCCTTACTAGGTTGGGGAAGTTCTCCTGGATGATATCCTATGGAGTGTTTTCCAACTTGGTTCCATTTTCCCTGTCACTTTCAGGCACACCAATCAGACATATATTTGGTCTTTTCACATAATCCCAAATTTCTTGGAGGCTTTGTTCATTTATTTTTACTCTTTTTTTCTCTACACTTCTCTTCTCGCTTCATTTCATTCATTTGATCTTCAATCGCTGATACTCTTTCTTCCAGTTGATCGAGTTGGTGACTGAAGCTTGTGCATTTGTCATGTAGTTCTCGTGTTATGGTTTTCATCTCTATCAGTTCTTTTAAGGTCTTCTCTGCATTGATTATTCTAGTTATCCATTCATCCATTCTTTTTACAAGGTTTTTAGTTTCTTTGCACTGGTTACGTAGTTCCTCCTTTAGCTCTGAGAAGTTTGATCAGCTGAAGCTTTCTTCTCTCAACTCGTCAAAGTCATTCTCCATCCAGCTTTGTTCCGTTGCTGGTGATGAGCTACATTCCTTTGGAGGGGGAGATGCACTCTGATTTTTTGAATTTTCAGCTTTTCTGCACTGCTTTTTGCCCATCTTTGTGGTTTTATCTGCCTTTGGTCTTTGATGATTGTGACGTACTGATGGGGTTTGGTGTGGGTGTCATTTCTGTTTGTTAGTTTTCCTTCTAACAGTCAGGACCCTCAGCTGTAGGTCTGTTGGAGTTTGCTTGATGTCCACTCCAGACCCTGTTTGCCTGGGCATCAGCAGCGGAGGCTGCAGAAGATAGAATATTGCTGAATAGCAAGTGTTGCTGTCTGATTCTTGCTCTGGAAGCTTCGTCTTAGGGGTATACCCCACCATAGGTGTCGGTCTGCACCTAGTGGGGGATGTCTCCCAGTTAGGCTACTCAGGGCTCAGGGACCCACTTGAGCAGGTAGTCTGTCCATTCTCAGATCTCAGCCTCCATGCTGGGAGATCCACTTCTCTCTTCAAAGCTATCAGACAGGGGCATTTACCTCTGCCAAGGTTTCTGCTGCTTTTTGTTTAGCTATGTCCTGTCCCCAGAGGAGGAGTCTACAGAGGCAGGCCAGCCTCCTTAAGCTGGGGTGGGCTCCACCCAATTCGAGCCTCCTGGTGGCTTTGTTTACCCACTTAAGCCTCAGCAATGGTGGGCGCCCCTCCCCCAGCCTCGCTGCTGCCTTGCAGTTAGATCTTAGACTGCTGTGCTAGCAATGAGGGAGGCTCCGTGGGTGTGGGACCCTCTGGGCCAGGTGTGGGATATAATCTCCTGGTGTGCCATTTGCTAAGACCCTTGGGAAAGTGCAGTATTAGGGTGGGAGTTACCCGATTTTCCAGGTGTTGTGTGTCTGTTTCCCTTGGCTAGGAAAAGGGATTCCCTTCCCCCTTGTGCTTCCCAGGTGAGGTGATGCCTCGCCCTGCTTCAGCTCTTGCTGGTTGGGCTGCACCAGCTGACCAGTACCAATTGTCTGGCACTCCCCAGTGAGATGAACCCAGTACCTCAGTTGAAAATGCAGAAATCACCTGTCTTCTGTGTCACTCATGCTGAGAGCTGGAGGCTGGAGCTGTTCCTATTTGGCCATCTTGGGCACGCCCCCATCAGTTACCAAATTTGGGAGATTCTGTAGTATTTTTTACTTATAAAATTATGGTATTTTATAAATTATAAATTATAAATTTTGTACATTTATAAATTATAAAATTATGGAATAAAGACTATTTTTCTTCTTCCTTTTCAATTTTTGTGCATTTTTTTTTTCTCACGTTATTGCACGGAGTAAGAGTTCTTGGACAATGTTGTAGAGAAGTGGTAAGAGAAGAAATCTTTGGAAACAGTTGTTCCCAATCTTAAGGTATTCAATGTTTTACCATCAAATGTGAATTTTTTACTGCATGCTTTTCACTGTTGCCTTATATTAGATCAAGGAAGTTCCCTTCTGTGATAGGCAATATAATGGCTCCCAAAGATGTCCATGTCCTAATTTCAGAAGCCTAAAAATATATTATGTTACTTGCCAAAGTGAATTAAGATTACTGATGGAATTAAAGTTGCTAATTGGTCTTAAAATAACAGATAATTCTAGATTACCTGGATAGGCCCAAAGTAATCACGAGGGTCCTTAAAAGTGGAAGAGGGAAGCAAAAGAAGAGAATCAGAAGGAGATGGAACTGCTGGAAAAACGGTCAGAGAGATCCAGTGTTGGTGGTGTTGAAGGTGGAGAAAGAGGGCTATGAGCCAAAAATGTAGATGTCATGTAAAAACTGGAAAATGCAAGAGAGCAAATTCTCCTATTGTGCCTGTGAAAAGGCACACAGCCCTGCCAATGTCTTGATTTGAGTCCAGTGAAACCTTTTGAAGATTTCAAATCCTCCAAACTGTAAGATCATAAGTTTGTGTTGTTTAAGCCGCTATATCTATGGTTGTTTGTTACAGCAGCAATAGGAAACTAATATACTTTCAAATTCTACTTTTCTTAGAGGTTGTTTTTTAAATAAATGAGTGCTTTGCTGTTTCCACTCTTGACCATGCATAACACTGTCTTGATTGCTCCTGTGTCTCATAATTTTTAAAGTAAATTGCAGACACTGTGTTAAAATTGCAGTAGAGACTGAGATAAATAATTTTGTCCTCCAGGAAAAGGCATGATTGATTCTTCTTTTCTCAGGCTGCTAGTGTAGGGGATGAGTTAATCTAAAGTCTGGTTCATCTGAAGTCTGGTTCATCTGGGCCCAGAGCTGTCTTTAACTTCTAATTGGATTCAATTAACCACTGGCTTCACATATTTTGAGGGTAGAATCAAGACTTCCCCTTCAGTAGGGTTGGGGATCCAGGGATCCAGGGCTCTGAGTATCTCTTTATGCTTTGCAGTTTAACTACCAGTTTTCTGAGCCATGTTAGCTCTTTTGCTATGAGGAATTCACTCTGATTTCTGTCCCCACCCTGTCTTTCTACACGCCAGGAAATCTCTCTCTGCCTTGTTCCCCTGCTCCAGTTTTCAGAGGGCCACCTCAATGTACCGTTGAGGTTCATGATGTCTTTGAACTTTTCAAAAGGTTTTCAGCTCTTCCAGCCTGTCCTCAACTGATGGCTGCTACTTTTTATGAAGGTCCAGCATGCCCCGGAGGAAATCTTTTTAGTTCTCCTGTTTCATGTAAATTATAAAGTATATTTATCAAGTCCCTTTAACACTCCAACTGGAAAATTAATTGTACTTACATTGAATTTATAAACTAATTTGGGGAGAATTCACATTCTTGCAATATTAACGGGCCCATTCATGACTTTGGAATGGGTCTCCATTGATTCAGATCATCATACATACATATATTTTTATTTGTTATAACTTTAAATTGTACTCACTATAGGCATTTTTATTCTTACATATTTTATGGTTTTTGTAGCTATCGTGAATGGTATCTTTTTAGAAATTATATTTGCCAGTTATTATACTCTAGATTATTACTAGAGAAATGCTACTGAGTTTTGAAATTGCTCTTCAATCCAATAACTTCAGCAAGTTCTTGTGTTTGATTCCCCTGTTGTTTCTTGGTAGATATTTATAACATTTCCAAATACTGAGTGTTTTATTTTCCAAGTGTTTTACCTCTTTTTTTTTCCACCACTGGCCTGGACCTGAGTGTTTTGTTAATCAGTGGCAGACAATCATTTTTATACCACCTGATACTTCCCAGCCCCACTTCGTGTCTTCCTGGCCACAGCTGTATTGAAGTAGAAATGAGCACCTGATGTAAGCTGGGCTAATCAGATCCTCTCCCCCAGGAATTTGGGATTGGAATTCAGAGTTGATGGTCAGCCTCTCTCCTGCAGATGAATTGAGACGTATTGTAAATGTTGAATGGAAGCAGCCGTGTTTGGTCACTTGCACACAAAAACAGAGAGACAGCGGAGGAAGCAGGGTAAAAGAAGGCAGTTTAAGAGAGTGCAGAGAGAGAGAGAATGGACAGACAAAAGGCCACACAGAGACAGACACACAGATAATTATAAAGACATATGGAGAGATATACCATGAAAAGGCAAGGTCAGGGAGGCACACCCCACACATGCAGCCACACTTTTTAGAGAAAGAGATGAACACACAGAAAGAAAGGCAGACAGACATGGAGAAAAATGCAGAGACAGACACAGCAGACGGAGAGACAGACAGGCAGACTGGAGTCCCAGACTCAGAGAAGCCATATGAGACCATCAAAGATATAGAGGCACAAAGGCTGCTTCTGCTCCGAGGGTCTGCATGGGAGGACTGTCTGTAATTTCTGCCCACAGGTTTGGTGAGATTCCCATGACTCCTCATAACAAATCTGATTTTACGTAAGCTTGCTTGAGGGGCTTCTTTTGACATTAAATGTACAATTCAGCCCAGAGCTCTTCTCTGTACTCCAGTTTTGTACAAAACTTTACCTTAAATGTTCAAAGACATCACAAACCTAACCCTTCCAAATGAAACTCTTGTTTCCTCCCAAACAACATCACACCCCTGCCCTACATTCTCAGAAATACAGGAGCCACTTTTGATTCCTCCCTTTCCCTCAGCCCCTAGAGCCAACCCATCACTTCATCTGGTTAGTTGTGTCTGTAATCAATCCAGATTTCTCCATTTGCACATCCCTATCCTGGTCTAGCCACCATTGTCCCTCGCCTGTGTCACCCCAGCAGCCTCCTAATTAGTCATCCTGCCTTTGCTTTTACCCACTCCTATGTATTCTTCATACAGTTTCCAGAGGATTCCTCTTAAAATGTATATTGTCTCATAACATGTCCCTGCTTACTTTTAGAAAGGCTTCCTATTCCACTTTGCACAAAATGTGGCACCTACTGCAGCTTAGCAGGGCTGCAGGACGTGCACCTACATCCTCCCTCAGTCACTAGGTGCTACGCCACACACCAAGCCCATATTGACCTCAGGGCAGTGGCACCTACTGGGGTCTCTGCCCTGACACGTTCTGTGGTCAGCTTCTTATCAGGAAGGTCTCACTTAAGTGTCATTATACCCCGTTAGATGCTGCTTAAGTTCTCTCCTTATCAATCTATCTTTGCCAGTGGGTGTTTTGCCTTCATTTACGAAGTCCTCTCGCATGAAAGCCTAAACCCTGTGATTTTTTTTTTTAATAAATTTATTTATTATTATTATACTTTAAGTTGTAGGGTACATGTGCATAACGTGCAGGTTTGTTACATATGTATACTTGTGCCTTGTTGGTGTGCTGCACCCATCAACTCGTCATTTACATCAGGTATAACTCCCAATGCAATCCCTCCCCCCTCCCCTCTCCCCCCTCCCCATGATAGGCCCCGGTGTGTGATGTTCCCCTTCCTGAGTCCAAGTGATCTCATTGTTCAGTTCCCACCTATGAGTGAGAACATGCGGTGTTTGGTTTTCTGTTCTTGTGATAGTTTGCTAAGAATGATATTATGGAAACCCTGTGATTTTTGATGATGCAACTCAAAGTCCCTCCAGGGAAGGTTCCAGGAACTCAGTTGTGAGCAATTTTATCCTCCACTGAACTCTCAGATCACTTTGTCCTCTAAGCTCCTGTGACCACATTGGCAAGGAAGATATGTTTTGGGGTGTCTGTCCACTTCATAAACATCTCCTGTTTTGAGAGACTGCCATCCCACAGCCACAGGAAGGGTCCCAGAGCTATTTGCATCACATGACCCATCTCCATATATTCCCCCACAGTTGACTGGATGAAGAAGGGCCAGGTTGGGCTAGCTGGACTCTCTGTCCTGGGATGCTGTTTTAGGCCTCAGAGGCATTGATTTCAAGCTGTGTTTTGAGGCTAGAACTAAGGCATTGTGGGGCAACCATGTGACTTGTGCAGCAGACAGTATTGGGATGAGGCAAAAGGCAAGGTGGAGGAGCTGCTTCTAGTCTCAGTTCAGCCCCTGGGAGCCCCAGCTATTCTTCCCTTTCCTGATGTAGTCATATCTATGTCTTTATAGTGGACACTTTCATGGCTTATGTCTGCAGTTTGTTTTAGCTGATTTGAATAGATTTCTGCTACATACAACCACAAGTCTTGACTAAATTGGATATTTATGGCAGTGTGTTGTGGTTACTACATCTTTCCTCTGAGCTTTCAGCTTCTGGAGGGCAGAAATCTGATTCCACACATTTTTGTATCCTCACAGTGTCTAGTGCAGTGTAATATGAACAGTAGGGATCCAACTACAAATTTGTCAAATAAATGAACTATTTATGCTAGAAAATACATCCAGATGACCTTATTTATATTGTCTATGAAATAGAACTAAATGCAGTAATAATGTTTTCCAAGAAACAGTGATTAATCTTAAAAATGCTCAATATTCAAACAACAGATACTTAAGAAAGTTTTCATTTTAATGCGAACTCAAGCGATCATGTCTTGTAAGTAACAACTTTTTTTGATCCTTCTCTGCTTCTGAACCTTCAGTGACTCCCAGTGCCTACTGGATTATATCCAAAGTCTTAGAGTGGGAATTCAAGATCCCCCAGAATATGGTCCTAGGCTCTCTTCTCCATTTTATCTTCTATCTCATACTCCAGTCAAATTAGACCACTCCTGATTCTTCCTCTCAACCATTTTGCTTAGACTCTTACTATAATACTTATGATGCCCTCCTTTCATCTTTACTCTCAAAAATCTTAGCTTCTTCTTGGAGTTGGGAACTGCATTTCTTTTTTACTTTATACTAATTCAACCCGTTCCCTCTTCCTACAGATATTCTCAAAGCAGCGCACAAAGGACCATGGTAGGAAGGGAAGTACATATGCAGGGGCTTGAGCTCAAAGAACCAAGGGGTAAGAAATGATTCAGATCACAAGTAAAATTAGTCCATCAATTAAATACTTTCAACAAATGCTTCCTGGGTACTTACAACATACAGGCACTGCACCAATTGTTAAGGTTTTTCTTAATTTTTCAATAGCCCCTTCTCCACAATCGTTGACATGGACAAGTGGTATTTCCTCAATCCTTTTGAAAAGAATAGAAGACTACAGCTTTAGCTAGCCTTTAGCCTCCAGCTTGAAGCCCATTAACCCATTTCTGTAGAAATATTCTTGAGCCTTCAACAAATAACAGCTTCAAGGGTTTAAGTCCTGGAGATTGTGACAACATAAAGAAAAAGATACCCTCCCCCTTGTCTGGCTGAGCCTAGGGATGTCAAGGAGGACTTCTTGGAGGAGGTAAACTGAGTTATGTTTGAAAATTATGGTGAATTTGTTTTCCAGCAACCCATCTGAAGCTGCCTTGTGGTCTTCCCATACCACCACTCCTCTCCTTCCAGGTCTGGAGAGGTGGCTGAAGTGTGAATGCTTCTCCCACAAACCCTTTAGATAGACCAAAAATACCCCAGTGACACTTACATTCATAATTAACCCTTAAGCACTTCATTTTATGAATTGTATTCTCAGTTATTTCTGGTGCTAATTCAGACTTTAAGAAATCAAGTTTGCTGAAGGTGAGGGGCCCCCAGACGCAGGGTGACATTTGGTCAGGATCAGTACTTGCTGTTTTCTATATTCAGCATCTCAATGTGGCTGGCAAAAATCCATACTGCATGGCTCGCGCCTGCTGCACAAGTCTCTTTGGGTCATAGAAAACTCTATAATATTCATTTTTCAGAAATCGAAAGTTTCCCTTCAGGTAACACATCAAGATTTACAGCACCTTGGACAAAATTAGGCATTGGATTAGAAATTCAATGCATGACAATCTGTCTTCCTTCCAGAGAGATATTGTTGCACAAATCAGAAAATCATAGCCTGGTTGTATAATCAACAACATTTCATTCCAGAAAGCATATTATAGCTGGAGTGATAGGGCCTATTGAAACCGCGGATGGCAATTCTTGAGGTTTCTGAACAGCCACACTTTCTGGGACCCTTGTGGCTTTTGCAAATGCATTTGAGCATTTGAGGATTTTCAAGTCAGCTCTGTTCCTTATAACAGGAGCTGATACAGCCAAGGTCATGGGTTCATTCCAACAAGGGACAGTTTTCTTCACTTTTTACGGCTATATTTTCAATCTTTAAAGCTGCTCCAGTGAGTATCTTCCATGTTAAAAAAAAAAATCCCAAAAATAAATCTACTAATCCCACATCTCATTCTTGTTACAGTCTTATTTTTCAAATCCTTCACAGCCAAGCAACAACATTAATACATGTTATGTTTCCCCTAATTACCATTTATGGCACACCTACTATTTGTCAAACACACAATGTTTTATCTAATTTCATTTCATCACAGCAATCCTATAAGATCAATATTAATATACCTATTTCTAGCTTGAAAAACAGAGGTTTGGAGAGGTCAAGAAAGTTGTTTGAGGTGCCACAGCTGAGACATGGCACAGTGGGGATAACTTTCTGGGCCTCTTTTCACTCCCACTTGTACCCAGGGCAGCCTGGCTTTCTCCTCCATGGGGCCGCTGCAATGACTCTCATTGAGGACATCGGTGACCACTGTTAAATCCAGTGGAAAGTTTTCACTCCTTACCTTAGCTGACCTCTCTGCAGCATTTGCCATGGTCCTCTTCCCTCAGCCTGCATGATGCCATGCCTTCTGAGTCTCCTTCACCACCACTGGATGCTCCTGCTGTCTCCTGTGTAGCTTTGCTTGTCTCTGTCATCTCTTGATGTTGGTGTTACTGGGAGTCCTGTGCACCTCACAGGGTGCCCATCCTCAGATGGTCTCATGGATCTCCATGGCTGCAGCAGCCATCTGTGTGCTGCCAACTCCTAGGTCTGTATCTCAGCTTGGCCCTCTCTTCTCAGTCTCAGACCTGAAGGTCCCACTGCCCACTGGACCTCAATGTCCTGGATGCCCTGCAGGCACATCAAATCCACCCTGAACGGAACATATGACAAGCAGTCCTTAGGGACAATCAGGATTGACCCCATCAGGCCTCCCACCACTGTGGATCTCTTACCTCATTCACACACTCTACACAGCTCTGTGTGGCTCAAGCTTCCCACCGCCCGACCTGCTATCCACTTCTTGTGCTGTCTGGGATTTATATACCTCTTCTCTGAATGATCTTTCCACTTTCTTGCTCTCATTGACACCTGAGTTGCCCCTAGGAATATGACTGTCTCGGCAACCTTCTCAAGTAGAGGCTGTCTTTTCCCTTTCAGAGCCTAGGCTTGAGTGAGGTGTCCTCGTTGCTCCTTATTGCCATTTCCTGGTGGTCATGTCTTCCTTATTCCTAGACAGGTCTCCTTGACAGGCCTCCATGCCAGTTTGTTTGACTTGCACATCATTGGGTTATACACTGTCTAACACTGTTTGTTGCAATTATATACTCTCCTCTTAGTCACTCTTCTTCCAGTATCAGTCATCAAATATTTTAACACCTGGCTCACTGTATTTTTCTCCTCCACTAGCTCTGCCATCACTTTTTGTGACTTCAGCATTCCTGGAGATGAGTCATCTAACTTCCTGACCTCTCAGTTGCTTAACTGACTCATCTCCAATAATACCTTCCTTCACTCCATTTCAGTCACCCCCTCCCAGGGCCCACCAAAGACCTTGTCTTTAAAAGATCTTAACCCCAAAGTCTTAATGCTACGCATAGTAACTCTGACCACTGCCAGCTTTCCTGCTTGTTTCCTTTAGTGCCCTCCCTCTGGCAAGTCTTTGACTCACTGGGATCTCTAACATTGAGCCTGTCACATTTGCACTACCCCACGCCACGATTTCTCTTATTTTAAAACTTCTATTCCATCACTGTATTTACTTCTTGGATACACCCCTGCTTCTCTCTCTCTCTCTGGATGCTCTTCATTATACTTTCCTGGAAAAATCCTAATCCTGTCAGTTAAAGCCAACTTTCGAACCATTCTACACCTGCATCTAAGAAGCTAACCCTGGCTGCAGAAAAATATGAGGTCTCAAGTCTTAGTTCACTTTCAGCTGCTATAACAGAATGCCTGAGACTTGGCAATTTATACAGAATAGAGATTTGTTTCTTCCAGTTCTGGAGGCTGGGAAGTCCAAGGGTGAAGTTCCCACATCTGATGAAGGCACTCTTGCTGCTCATCCCATGGCAGAAGGCATCAAATGCACGAGTGAGAGGGGAGAAATGGGGACAAACTCATTTTTTTTTTTTTAGACAAGATCTTGGCTCACTGCAACCTCCACCTCCCAAGTTCAAGCAATTCTCCTGCCTCAGCCTCCCAAGTAGCTGGGATTATAGGTGTGCTCCGCCATGCCCAGCTAATTTTTTTGTATTTTTTCGTAAAGACAGGGTTTCACCATGTTGGCCAGGCTGGTCTTGAACTCCTGACCTCAAGTGATCCACCCACCTCAGCCTCCCAAACTGCTGGGATTACACGCGTGAGCCACCACGTCGGGCCACAAACTCATTTTTTATCAGGTGCCCACTCATGCATTAATGGCATCACTCCATTCATGATGGAAGAGCCTTTATGAGGTCCTACCTCTCAAAACTGTTGCATTAGGGACTGAGTTCCAGCACAGAAACTTTGGGGAGACACATTTCAACCATAATACCTCATTTAAAATGTATCCTCACAGATCTCAGAGGGTCTCTAGATCTAAACAACTATTTCACACTTCTTTTTTTTTTTTTTTTTAACTTCCGGCATCTTCTCACTCTCAGCTTGAATCTTGCTTCTTCTTTCATTGAGGAAAAATAAATAGGAAGAAAACTGCCTCAACCTCCCACTAGCACATTCACCAACCTGCACTCATTTGTGTCCAAGTGCTCTGCCTTTCCCCTTATAACAATGGATCCATTGCTCCTGCTCCACTCTAAGGCCAATCATTCCACCTGTATACTGGCTTCCTCAAGCATCATTCTCCTCTAGTTTTTCACTCTTTTTTTTTCTGTAACATCAGAATTCTCTTCTCTATTGGCTCATTCTTATCAGCTTACAAGCATGCTTTAACTCCCATCTTAAAGGCAGAACATTCCTTGACCCCATATTCCTCTCTACTGCCCTATTTCTTTGCTCTCCTTTATAGCAAAATTTGTTGAAAATTTTTATAGTCACTGTCTCCACTTCCTCAACTGTTGTTTTTTGAGCCCACCAAAAAATAGCATGTGTCTTGACCACTTGGCTGATTTCATTCTTGCTCCATGTTGCCAGATAAAAAATCTGTTCCCAATCTTTGTCTTAATTGTCAATCACTCTTTCTTTCTTGAAATCCTTTCTTTGCTTGACCTCTGGGATACCTGGATTGACTTCTCTCTTGAAATATAGACTCTGGCTATCTGTCCCATTTGTATGTTTAACCAACATTTCAAACTTAACAAACTTAGTATTGTTGATTTCTACCCAAACCTATGTCTAAATCTTGGCTCAGCCACTTATTAGTTGTAAATCATTGGGAAAAAAAATATATATCTGTACCTTAGTATCCTATTTGTAAATTGGGTATGATGATATTACCTAATGTATAATATTGTAGTGAGGATTAAATGAGGTAATAACATGAAAAGCACTGCTCTTAAAGCCTGGCATATAGCACATGCACAGTAAATGATGGTTCTTCCTGTATCCCTGCACACACTGGTGTCTCCTCTTGAGTGTTCTCCACTCAGTGAATAGCATCAAACAGTCACCCAAGTCAGAGCTGATATCACCCTTAACCCCTTCCTATTACTAACGTCCCACATCAGTCAATAACTAAGCGCTCTCAAGTCTACCTTCCTAATATTTCTCAAGCCCCTCTGCTTTGTTCTGTTTTGTTTCTGCCCCACTCCCCTTACCCTTACTGCAGTCCATCTCTCACCTGGCTGCAGCTTCCTGTTGGTTCTCTAGTCCTGTCTCCACCCTGTAGCCAGTGATTAACTTAAAATCCATTATCTTCTTGTAGAATTTCCCTTCAACTTATCCTGAGTTATCTCAGGAAGTGATTCAAATTCCCTCACATTTCTGTGCATTACAATTACTCAACAGGACACTTTTGAATTTGGCCTCAGCTCCTTTTCCCCTCTCACTGCTTCCCACCCTATCTCCAAAGCCATGGTACAGAATTTAGGAACCATTTGCCATTTCCAGAATTTGCCATGAGTTCTTACCTCAAGGCTTCTGTATGCATGGTTTCTTCTGTCTAGGACAGTATATTACCTACCCACCCCACCCTTTTTACCTGACTAACTCATATTAGTTAGTGTTGGTTCACATATTTCCATTTCTAAGAGGCTGGGGTAGATTCTTCCTGTCTGGGGTTAGCCACTGCCTCCTGCCAGCACTCATAGCTTCTTATACTTCCCTTATGATTGCCCTCAAATGATATGTTTTCCCACCAGCTCTGAGATCCTGGAGGGAAGAACCTCATGCTCAAAACTCCTGGGAGAACGCAATTTTAATCCCTTGGTCTTCTTGGAATGCTGTCCAGTTTCTTGATATCTTAGATGTGCACCTAATTGAGTACAGCACACATGTACTTATGTGTGCCTTGACATGCTTTTATTTGATAATTAAAATGAAGCTCTAGGGTTATATGGTCTCTAAGATTCTTTCTAATTCTAAAATATTAGAACTGTCTGGCATATTGGGCTCTATGGGGTCAGGATGCCACTCACCAGAATTGAAGAACTGAAGATACTGGAGGATTCTGAGCCCACCCTTACCCAACCTAAAATAGCTGGACAATTACTTTTTACTTTCCTATCTAGTTGTTTAGAAACCATGTAGACACTGTCTAAAAGCAAAGTTATTAAACCATTTTCTTTGGGGAATGACTTAACTGTTTTAAATTCATTTTCGACCCAAGCTTCTTAGAATAATGGAGACAACTAGATATAACAATTAAATGGTGCTACTCCCCAAAGGCCACTTGCTCCAGTTTATAATCCTGTTCCTGCCACACTCTAGCAAACAATCCTTCCTACTATGACTCCCTCTGGTGTGTTAATGAATTTGTCTACTTATAAACCGGTGCTATTGCAGGCCTCGTTGACTCTGGAGGAGGCAAGCATTCAGCAGTTGTCTGGCATCTAGGTGAACCTGATGAAGAGAAACAAACTTTTTTGTTTCTCTTCATAATAGATAAACTAATTTCTTTAATAGATAAATGATTGTCTATTAATAGATACACTATTAATTTCTTTAATAGATAACCTAATTTCTCCAAAAACCTAAACCCAGACCCAAGTTTTGGGTTTTTTGAGAAATTAGGTTATCCATTATGGAGTACCTATTTCATGCTGGGTCTCTGTGCTAACTAGTAGTGATGTAAAGATGAACAATACGCAGTCCCTGGCCTTAAGAATCTCAACAACTAGAGAGGCAGCAAGAACAATAAAGTGTGAGATGTGGTATGACAGAAAGAAGGAAGCCCAGGTGTGGGAGTGCAGAAGACAGATACCTAACCCAGACAAAGGCATTGGAGAAGGTTTCTGGAATGTTCTGGATTTTTAAGATGAGGCCTAAGTAATAAGTAGTAATTTGTCTGGCAAAGAAAAAATGTATAAAAGGTAAAAGGGCATAAGGGAGAAGGGAAAAACAAGAAAATGCATGTTTAAAACTCTAGGGGAATGAGAAAGAATGGCACCAGGGATCTGCAGTTCATACGCATAGAGAACTAAGGAATGGCTGTAGGGTATGAGAAGGGAGCATTAGAGAGAGGGGCACCTCAGGGGCTTTTCCCATGAAGAGCCAGACAATTGTCTGATGTCTAAGAGCCTTTGCATTTCTGAATTTGTAGGACACTTTGGTGTTTGGCAATAAATGGGGCTAAGGTATCACCAAATAGAATGGATACTGAAGGGTAATGAAGATACTTAAGATTTCTGAGACCATCTCTATCCATTTAAAAATATCCAGTAGCTAACTGCACTTATTCCCCTTTCTGTTCAGTTGTTTGCAAAGCATGTAGACACTATAAGAGCAGAAAGTTATTAAACTGCCATATTGAAAAGATTTACCTGATTTCTGAAGGCAATAGGGAGCCATTGAAGATTCCTAAGCAAGGAAGTAACCTGATTTATGTAGTCTTTTAGAAACATCAATCTGCAGGAGCAGGAGAGAGGGAGAATGCATTTGAGGGCAGATATGAGAGGTAAGGGGACCAATAAAGAAGCTATTATGGTACCAGTATCATCTGCAAGGACTAGAAAAGTCATTCTGCATTCATGTCACTGCAGCAACCATAGCTGGGACCTATGCAGGCTGGCAGAGAGGGAGACATACTATGGGAGCCATGAGAGGACCCAGAGGAACCAGCCCTTTCTGCTTGGGCCCTCTGTCTGCCCAGCTACTCCCTTTAGCCCCCATTAACAAGGTCATCTCACCCTTCTTTTTGATACCCCACCTCTGGTCCTTTTATTATTATTATTTTACTTTAAGTTCTGGGATACGTGTGCAGAACATGCAGGTTTGTTATATAGATACACATGTGCCATGATGGTTTGCCTCACCTATCAACCTGTCATCTAGGTTTCAAGCCCCACATGCACTAGGTATTTGTTGCTCTCCCTCCCCTTACTCCCCACTCCCTGACAGGCCCTGGTGTGTGATGTTCCCTTCCCTGTGTCCATGTGTTCTCATTGTTCAACTCCCACTTATGCGTGAGAACACGTGATGTTTGGTTGTCTGTTTCTGTGTTAGTTTGCTGAGAATTATGGCTTCCAGCTTCATCCATGTCCCTGCAAAGGAGATGGACTCATTTTTTTTATGGCTGCATAGTATTCCATGGTGTATATGTGCCACATTTTCTTTATCCAGTCTATCATTGATGGGCATTTGGGTTGGTTCCAAGTCTTTGCTATTGTAAATAGTGCTGCAATAAACATACATGTGCTTGTGTCTTTATAGTAGAATGATTTATAATCCTTTGGCTCTATACCCAGTAATGGGATTGCTGGGTCAAATGGTATTTCCAGTTCTAGATCCTGAGGAATCACCATACAGTCTTCCATAATGGCTAAACTAATTTACCCTCCCACCAACAGTGTGAAAGCATTCCTATTTCTCCACATTCTCTCCAGCATCTGTTGTTTCCTGACTTTTTAATGATTGCCATTCTAACTGGCATGAGATGGTTTCTCATTGTGGTTTTGATTTGCATTTCTCTAATGACCCCATCTCTGGTCCTTTAAGCTAGTCCAACCAAACTTGTTCCAGATCCAAAGTCCTCACCCTCCCTTCCCTAACCTGACTTCCTCCTGCTTTGTTTCAGAGACTAGCACCACCAACCACTCAGCCTCCCAAGCTAAAAGCCTGGCCTAGATTTTTCCTTCCACTATCTATATCCAACCTACCTCCTAGTTCTGCCACTTTTTGCTTTTGATTATTTCTGGACTCCACTACCCTCAGTCAGCCCCAGGTACATCTGGCCTGGACTGCCACTATGGATCACTCATCTCTGCCTCCACATGTTCTCTCCCTCAGCGGGGGCTTGTCACCAATGCCAGAGCAATCCTTCTGGAATGCAGAGCCCCCTCCTGACTCTCCATGACCCCTGGAAAGAGACCAAACCATCTGGTGCTCCCTAAAAGCTCTAGCCCCTGCCCAGCTCTCAGGCTCAGCCTCTCTCAGGCCCTGCTCCCTAAGTAGACTCTCAGCCCCAAGCTAATCATCTTTCTTCTCCAAGCACCATCTTGCTGCTTATCACCTTCCTACTTGTGCTCATGGTGCATCCCCTTTCTGACCTGCCCTCCTGATAGCCTGTCTTCCTCTTTACCAAGATAGTTTCTACTCCCTTTTCAAGGCAGACCAGGAGTGAAGCCCTCCAGAAGCCTTGCCTGGCCCCGCGTGGGCCCAGTGGCCTTTCTCCATGGTTCAGCAGCCTCTGGCTGCCTCTCCAAGCATCTTCACTCTGTGCTATAGCTGTTGTTTCTTCATTGGCCTCTTTCTCCCTGAATTATATGTTCCTGCGGTACAGTGATTCTGTTGGGTTTATTTCTGCATGGCATAGACAGCAAGACTTGGCCAACTTAGTAGGCACTTGATAGACATTTGTTGAAAAAATGAATGAAGTCATAGGTAACATGTACTGAAGGCTTCTTTTGTGCCAGGCCCTGTGCTTACTTAACTTAAATGATCTAATTGGATCCTTACATCATCCCAACAGGAATGTATTATTAAATGGAGATTCAGAAGTACAGTCACTGTAATGTAATGGGGAGCCGAGCAAGAAGACATGAGGCAGATGAGAACAGAGGCAGCCTTTATTGGGCTTGCGGGTGAGGTTCACCGGTCCTCTAGGAGGAGGGCCAAGGAAGTCGTGCTTGGGGCAGGTATCGGGGCCTTTTATAGGGCAAGGTAGGTGGGGTCTGTAGGTTTCGGTTTCCTGAGTTAGGTTTCGATTTCTGAGGAATGACGTGTCCAGGAGTTTGTGCAGAGCGGGGGGTTTTTGGTGGGCACGGGCTTTTTACCCACGCTGAAAGTCTTAGCAGGAAGTGAAGGGTGGGAAGTCCTAAAAAAGGACCTGCCATATCGGGTGATACCACCATGTTGGGTCTAGGTTCCTGCCTAACAGTCACCCCATGGTATCTGAGGGGCGTTGGTTCCAGGACTACAACAAGGCTCAAGTTCCTGATGTAAAATAGCATAGTACTTGCACATAATCTATGTACGTCCTCCCATGTACTTTAAATCATCTCTAGATTACTTATAATATCTAATATAAATGTATATGTTACCACATTAGTATAGGCTTAACATAGTACTTGGTGAATTTTTAAATTTTACTTTTGGGAACTTTGGGAATTTTTTCCCAAATATTTTCCAGACTCAGTTGGTTGAATGCATGAAGGTAGGACTCGTGGATACAAAGGGTGTGTATAAGTGTTATACCTAGAATTAATCCCATGCTCTATACTCTGGAACTTGAGCTCTTTATCACAAATGAAATTGCCCACTATGACAGTGAAGAAAGCTGGGACCGCTGGGGCCATGATGATTGTAAAGGAATTGGCCTCTGGAAATGAAAGACGATGAGTTGAAGGGTTCAGGGTCTTTCTCTACTTGGCCTTCAACAGCCAGATAGAGGCATTGCATTTTTTAATTTAAAATTTTATTTTTAGTTGATTTAATGATTTATGGCACAGAATGGTGACTATAATAAATAATAATGCATTGTATATTTCGAAATTGCTAAAAGAGTACATTTTAAATGTTTTCACTACCAAAAAAAATGAGTGTGTGAGGCAATGGATTTGTTAACCCACTGCACTTTTAACTTCCTCTCTCTTATTCCAAGGCTACAAGCCTGACTCCTACTCACATCAAATCCATCCAAGTCTCAACTTGCTGCTGCTTCTGCCTCTGGACTGGGCTTTTAGATTGCCCTCTTTTTCCATGTTCCTTATTGCCTCCCATGAAGAACTTCTGACATAACTTGCCTCAGATTCTGGGTGAATACTGGACAGTTCTTATCCTGAAGGCTGACACAGCTTGAAGCTCAACCCTGCACTGAAGGTGGGGAGCATTTGCCCAAAGCCTGGCTCATAGCTCTCTAGCTGGAGCCAGCAGTTCAGCTTGACCTAGGGTGGGGGAGATGATAGCTCTTCTCCATCTTTTATTGTGTTTATGGCTTAGCCTAGCTCAGCCTTGGGGCACAGCAAGGAGCTCGATAAATACTTGCTGAATTCAATTGAGAACCATCCTGCAACCAGGGACTTGTGATTTTGCTGCCCGGCCTGCTGGGGGATATTCTAGCCATTTCCAAAAGGGGACTTTTGTGTAAACTGTCTGCTGGCTTTGCCTCCTAGAATCCAGGTAGAATAAACGCTTCATGAGATCTAGAAGATTAACCTATAAGAACAAATTATTCTACTTTTTTGTTCCTCCTGAAGCCATTTTCACATATACTACTCTGTTAAGAAGCAGGATTGAGTCATTTATTTCCACACTAGTGAATCAGATCTGTCTGTATAAGGCTTCTGTATCCCGAGAAGAAAAAAGTTTGTGTGTGTGTTTGTGTGTGTGTATGTGTGTGTCCATGCATGCATGTATTTTCAGGCTAAAGGGATTAACTTCTCTGGGAGCTGAAAATTCTTCAGGAGTGTTGTGCATATTAGCCTAAGACTCTGCAATATCTGAAATGCGATTCTCTCTTCAATAGCTAATCAATGGTCTTCCTATTACTTCCTATAGCAGACACTTGTAATTCAGTCTCCTTAATTTTAAATTTCATTTGAAAGGCAATAGCCTTCCAATACAAGGCAATATTTCCTATGTATGCCTTCTTTAGCCTCCTTTGGAGTGACCTGCATTAGCTTTACCCTCTTTGTTTGGTAGAGAAAGAGACCAGCTGCCCACACTGCTGATTTGTGAACTTCAATTTGTTTCCAAGCTGCCAAATGGCATGCGTAGAGCACTGGACATGAGGCCGGGCCAGGGCTCCACAGTTGGGAGGGCGGAGAGCTTAGTGCTTGGCAAAGTGCTTTCTACAGAACTCAGCCAGGCTAGCAAAGCACAGAGTACTCTTCCAGGACAGGACAGGCGACACTGGGCACATGGAAGTGTCCAGTGGCCTGAAAAACACATCATAGTCTGAATACAGAAGCTCAGAGTGGATTCCAAACTGCCTACCACCAAGGGCTTGGGTAGAAATGACCAAATAAGATACTCTTTCAAGCATGGCTAACATCTGACCATTTTAATTTGGAGATCTCTGTTCAGGCCACAGGAGCACAGCTTGTCCATAATTCCCCTATCTTTTTTTTTTTTTTTTTTTTTTTTAGTTATCAGTTTTTATAGAATGTGGCTATGCACCATGTTCTATGAGAGCTATTTGGACCTCGTTCCATTGGTCAGAGCTACCAAATGTTTCCCTTTTCAAAAGTCCATTTTCATTTTCCTCAATGGCAGTTCAAATTTATTTTTATTAGAAGTGAAAAATTTTGTCCTTCTCTCAAGCCCATTTCTCATCCTTAGAAGCACATTTTCCTCTTTAATCTTTGGATGAGGCTCAGATTTGGAGTTTTCTCACCAGCTAGGGCCATGTGTGCTTGTTTAGAAGTAGAGGTGATGTGGAGGCAGGGGCCATGGCATGAATTGAATGAAGTCACCTCATGGTTTTTCTCAACACCTACTCTGTTCCACTTCAGTCTCATCACCTCAACACTAACAGGAGAGGCTTCCATCTTCCCCCCAATCAGCCTGGTCTTGCCTGTGCAAATATCCCAGGTGGAAGTAAACCTAGGGTTTAATTAGAACTGCAATGACAAGATTTATGAGACCATTTCATTTCCCTAAAACCCCACTGTAGCTTCATGAGATGCATGCAAAGAGGCAGTGTTTGCAGGGATAATCTGAGACTGGAATCTCAATACCACATTGTTTATCTTGGATTGAAAACTGGCAGGATGTGATCTAGGACATATAGATGAGAATTCACTTTTGCTATACCTGTGTTTCTTCTGCAATGTAGCAACACATACCCAAAGGGCATGTAACTGCTCTCCTTGGTATTTTCAGAAGCTATGTGTTGGGCTCTAGTTAATAATTATTTCCCACAATTTAATTAAAACTGGAGGGCAAAGATAATCTCCTCCTTCACAACTTTACTTACATGTTGCATCTGATTCCGGGATATTAGCTCCTGGAGTCTGAAATCATGAAGTCTGGAAGCAAAGAGCTCTTTCTCTGAACCAGTTAAGGCTATCAAAGGTGAGAACCAGTTTCCCTAGCTGAGTTGGTGGGTTTTTTTGTTGCCTCTCAAACCTCATTTGGAGGCTCAGCTTGCTCTGTGTTCTTCAGGAAGTCCTGTCTAGGTTGGAAGTCCCTCTTCCATGAACTGGGTCACAGCAACAGAGCACATAGCTGTAAAAACATAAGGGCAAGATCTGCCAGCCTTGGGAATATCTCCCTTGGAAAGTGACAAGGCAGAGACTAAATCAGGAACATGCTCACACTTGCTCCCCAAACTGAAAGCCTCAGAGAGAGGTTGGCTTTCTGAAGGTTCTCACCTCGTGTCTCCACACCTGTGTCCTGTGGATCCACACACAGTTGTCTCAAATACACTTTGCGATATATTTGGAAAAGAGATTTTTACAAGCTCCATTTGTCTTATTTTGTGATTACCCACTTTACGTCTCCAACTTCCTCCTGCATCCTAGGGAAATGCAGTCTCGCAATGGGGGAATGGAGTCCCTCTGCCACCCTGTGTTGGTCGCTGGTTGAGCAAAGTCAACTGCCCAGGTGAACCAGAACCTGCGGACCCCCTTGATAAGCCAAACCCGGCCTGTCAGGTTGACGGTGGAAGGAGACGCTTGGTGCCGGGAAAGGTAGCTGGGCTTGTCTTCTTATGTTTAACATGCCCTTGAAGACTCCTGGCAAGTCACCACTCTTCTCACCACAGTGGCTTCATGAAGTGACATTCCCCTTATAAATTCTAATGACTTGTAGCTTTTCACTTATTTCCCTATGGACAGCTGTTGGCAACAGATGGGAATATTTAACCGAGACTCTATGACCAGCTCCTGGATAACACTAAGGAATAAACACACAGTAACTGGCAGCTCAATTGATCTGGCACCCCTCCTTGGGGCCTCCTGGACCACCTCCATCATCAGTGGCCATCCCCACTGATCACTCTCACCAGCACACCCAAGTGCCCCAGGTCCAGGCTCTTCCCAAGATGCCAGCCCTCTTCAGTCCCAAGTCCTCCTTCCAAGGAACTATGTCTGCTCAGATGACCATCCTCTTCCATGGGTGATACCCCTCCCTCCCCTTCTCAGGATGCGTAGCCCCAACCCTCATTATCAAAATCCAACCTCTGCTGTGTGCAGTGAGTAGCGGGGCTGAGAGATAGAATGAAGAGCAGGTGAAAAGGCGGGGAACATTTTGTTCCAGAAGTAGCAAGTAGTAGTAAGTAGAAGTGGTGAGATTTGGAATGTCCAGTAAATCTCTCCTCCCTTCCCTCATCATTTGCCAAACTACATCACACAAACCTTCTTCTGTAAGCATCTAGCTAGAAGATTGAAGATCTCTGTTAAAAAGCATTCTTTTTCACAACAGATATAACGTAGTTAATCATTAACAATAATTATTTAATGCCCTACACTCTTTTGTCATTGTCTCTTTTCTTGCCTGCCTCCTCTTCATCATGCAACCTCATGGCGGAAGATCTGTGGGTCTTTTCTTCTTTTTCATGTCCATTGCCTAAAATACAGTGTGGCCTAAAAGAGCATGACAACGAATAAATCTTAGGCACTCTCAGACAGCACTGCATGAGGGAGTCCTGACCAGCAGGGGCTATTTTATGATTGTCCTGTCTGGAACCGGAAGCCTGGAATGAAAATAAATTTAAACTAGAGAGCATTCAATAATTAAACTTTAATTACTTATATTGTAGATAGCAAAACATCCAATTAAAAAAATTTATGAGTGTCAACTGTGTGTCTGGCTTGTGTTAGCTGCTGAAGATAAAGATAATAAGACTTGGCCCCTGCCCTCAAGGGGCTTACACTTCAAAGGGAAATCTATCCTGATGTTTGTCATAATCATTTCTGTGTTTGTCATAATCATTTATAGTTTTACTATATATGTATGTATTCATAAGTAATACAACCTACTTCTGCCTCTGTTTGAAATCTTATATAAAAGGAACGACATCACAGATACATCCATGTTTTTAAGTGTGTAGCTATAGTTTGTTCATTTTCATTATTTTATTATATTCCATTGAATGACAATGTCACAATTTATTTATCTCTTCTACTGAGAATTGACATTTGGGGCATTTTCAGTTTGAAACTATTTCAAACAATGCTTCCATAAACACTCTTGCGCATGTTTCCTAATCCATACCTCTAAGTTTCTCTTGGGTAAATATCTAGAAATAGTATTGTTGGGTCACTGGGTATACATCTTAAATTTTACTATGTAACAGTTTGTCAAAGAATTGTAACAATTTCCACTCCAACCAGTAAGATAAGATAACCTCCTTGCTCCAAATTCTCACTAACATTTGATACAATCAGACTTTTAATTTTGGACAATTTAGTGGTTATAATTTTTATTATTAATTAAAGAGACTACATATATTCAGGATACTAGACATTAGTCACTTAGATGTATTACAAATACATTCTAATGTGGCTCCTGTTTTCACTGTCTTTCTGGTACTGGAAGATACTTATTTTTAATTTAATGTAATCTTTTCCTTTATGGTTAGTATTTCTTATTTATTGTTCAAAAAATATTCCCCTATCCCAAGGTCTTAAAGTTATTCTCCTATATTATCTTCTGAAAACTTTATGGATTTGCCTTTCATGTAGGGTTTTTTTTTTTTTTCTGCACATGGAGTTGGTATAGGGTAAGGATTGAATTTCATTTGTTTTTCCTTATGGATATCCAATTATCCCAGCACAATTTATTGAAAGGCATTATGTCCTCATCTGTATCCAATACCTCTTTATCCGGATATGGGTACATTTCTTCTACTTCATTCTAGTCCACTGGGCTAGTTGTCAGTCTCTGAGCAAATAGCATTCTATCTCAATTACTATAACTTTATATAAGTTTTGATATAAGGTCAAATATGGTCTCATACCTTGTTCCAAAAGACTGTAATGGTTTTTCTTGTCCTCCTATATTTATAAAATACGTTTTAGAGCAGCTTATAAAGCTCCACAAAACAAACAGTAAGCAATGCTTTTTGGATTCTTACTGAGATTTCATTGAATTGATATGTTATTTTGGAGATAAATGACATCTTTACAATTAATAATACTTTTGATCCCATAACTTGGTATCTCTAGTCACTTTTTTAGGTCTTTTTAGTGTCTCTTGATAATGTTTCATAATAATGTCTATAAAGGCTGCTTATTCATTCCTAGTTATTTCATATTTTTTGATGCTTGTAGTTTTAAACTTTGTATTTTTAATTACTTGTACCTGGTACATAGAAATGCAAATTATTTTTGCATGCTGTTTCAGTATCTGATAATCTTGCTAAGGCTCTTATTAATTCTAATGATTTATATATAGACTTTTTTTTTACTTTCTACATTCGGTCACATAACCTGAATCTGAAGAAAACAATAATTGCTTCCTTTTTTTCCCCAATCCTCAGACTTTCTTCTTTCTTTTTTTTCAAATCATGCTTACTAAATCCTCCAGTACAAAGCTGAACAAAAGTCATGAGAGCAGCATCCTTGCCTAATTCCCAGTCTCAGAAGAGAAGGCTTTCAAAGTTTCACAATTAAATGTGATATTAAATACATGACTTTTATGTATATTAATATGTAGTATACATAATATAAACTTAAATATAATACACATATACAGATGTAGATATATTCATTTTATAAGGGTGACAAACTTTCACAGTTTTCTGAAAGTTTTTAAAAAATCGTGAATATACATATGATTTTAAAAACACCTTTCTGCATCTTTTAAATTTGCATTCCATTTATTTCTTTAAATATCTTAATGTGGTGAATTACATTACTCTGTTTTCTGAAATTAAATGAACCTTGTGTTTTTGCAATAAACCCTAATCTTCAATACCTTGTTAGGTCACCTTGATAATTTTTTTTTCTGGGGGAAGGAAATTCTTTTCATGTAAGTTCATTAGTGAGTTTGCTTTTTAATTTCCTCTCTTTCTGTGCAGTCCTTGTCAGATTTGGCCATCATGATTTTGTCAAGTCACAAAATGAATTTGAAGCCATTCTTACTTTTTCTATCTTTAGAAAATTTTATGTGAGATTGAGACTACTGGTTTCTTGAAAGCTTAGTAAAATGTCCAGTGAAAACTGACTGAGTCTGGTGGGGTAAGATAGAAATTATTGAATCTATCTATCTATCTATCTATCTATCTATCTATCTATCTATCTATCATCTATATATATATATATATATATGTTGTTGTCAGTATGCTTGTATTTTTCCTATATTTGTGTTGTATATAATATTTATATTGTTAATTTGTATTTAAATTATTTTGAAACTTTTCAATCCTTCTGAAAGATTTCAAGAATAATTTAATGAGTACTCATACTCTTCAGGTAGATTCATCAATTGTTAACATTTGCCACATTTGTACTTGCCTGCTTGCTGGAACTATCTTTCTCTTTCACCTTCTCCATCTCTCTCCTCCTTGTCTTTCACACACAAATACAGACAACATCTTGACATGGATTTTTATAAAAGATTTACCTTGTTTTAAATTTGTTAGAATTTCCATACTTGAGACTCAATGAGGCTCAACAATTCTAAAACATTCTCAGAAACGATTTTTCTATTATCTCTTCTTTTTCTTTCTTCTGGAATTTATAGTATTCACCCTTTATCTTTTAGTTCCTTGAACTTTCTTTTATATTTTTAAACCTCTGGTCTGAATTTTAGATACTTATTTGGATCTATTTTACAATTCAAAATGTATCTCGTTAGCTACATCAAGTTTGTTGATTATGTTACTCATTTTGGTTTTTTAGTCAAATATATTTATTGTATATTTTTTATTTCTAAAGTTGTATTTTGTATTTTTTTTCCAAAATCTTCTTGTTTATATATGATCCCTTCTATTCTGTTTATCTTTCTAAGCCTGTCTTTTATTTCTTTAGATATATTCAACGTAATTTAGATTTTTACGTCTGTAGGCCGGGCGCGGTGGCTCAAGCCTGTAATCCCAGCACTTTGGGAGGCCGAGATGGGCGGATCACGAGGTCAGGAGATCGAGACCATCCTGGCTAACATGGTGAAACCCCATCTCTACTAAAAAATACAAAAAAAAAAAAAAAAAAAAAAAAAACTAGCCGAGCGCGGTGGCGGGCGCCTGTAGTCCCAGCTACTCCGGAGGCTGAGGCAGGAGAATGGCGTGAACCCGGGAGGCGGAGCTTGCAGTGAGCTGAGATCCGGCCACTGCACTCCAGCCTGGGCGGCAGAGCGAGACTCCGTCTCAAAAAAAAAAAAAAAAAAAAAAAAAAGATTTTTACGTCTGTAAATTCCAATATCTGGTGCTTTTGTGTATGTTTCTGTTGTCTCCTCTTTCTGCCTGTTTGTATTCATGTAAGTGCATATAGTATTTTGTGCTACTTGTTTTATCCCACCCTTTACCTGTGGCGATTCTTTGAGGCCTAGGTAAAGTTTTATTCCTCAGTGCACACAGTTGCTTCTGCCACCTGTAGGTGCTACCACTTTGGGACCTTCATTTTCACTTTCTGCATAGTAGGGTGACCATAGTTAACATAGTTAACAACAATGTATTGCATATTTCAAAATAGGTAGAAGAGAGGATTTGAAATCTTCCCAACACAGAATTAATAAATGCTCATGGTGCTGGATATCTTAATACTCTAACTTGACTACTACATGTTCTATGCATGTAACAAAATATCACATGTACCCCAGAAATATGTATAAACATTATGTGCCAATTAAAAAACCCCAAAGGGCAAAGCCAGCTTTGGTGCTCATACACTTCCCAGTGTTTCCAGTTTCACTTAATTTTAGATTTTGTGGAATCCTTATTTTTGCATCAGCTCAGCAATGTGTTTAAAACTTCTCTATGTTGTCCACTATTTTAATATCTAATCTGTCACTCTGTTGAAACAGAAAATTTCCAACTTTGATTTTATGTTTGTCATTATGTATTTTGGTCTCCCCATGTGATGTGAGAATTTGTATTTCATTAAATTTAATTTAGTTTTATTCTACTTGACTTAATTTAATATAATATTCCATTAAATATATATCATAATTTATAAACTTATCTTCTGTTAAAGGTTTATATTTTATAGTTTCATAATTATGAAAAATGCTGCAACAAACATTTACATACATGTTTTCATGTGCATGTGCATATTTTAAATATATGTAACTAATAGTTAAGGCTAGATGTTATGGATAAAATTTTGTCCTCCAAAAACTAGCACCTCAGAATATGACCTTATTTGGAAAGACAGTTGTCGCACAGGGTCCATGGGGCATTGGTTCCAGGACTCCTCATGGATGCCAGAAATCCATGGATGCTCAAGTCCCTTATATAAAATGGTATAGTGTTTGAGCCTGTCCTACATGTGTCCTTCCATGTATCTTAAATCATCTCTAGATTACAGTGAAAGAAAATATTATGTAGTTCATTGTTTTACTATATTGTTTAGAAAATGATGACAAGGGCCGGGCGCAGTGGCTCATGCCTGTAATCCCAGCACTTTGGGAGGCCGAGGTGGGCGGATCACCTGAGGTCAGGAGTTCAAGACCAGCCTGGCCAACATGGCGAAATCTCGTTTCTACTAAAAATACAAAAATTAGCCAGGCATGGTGGCCTGTGCCTGTAATCCCAGCTACTTGGGAGGCTGAGACAGGAGAATTGCTTGAACCCAGGAGGCGGAGGTTGCAGTGAACCGATAACGTGCCATTGCCTGCCAGTCTGGGCAAGATCGGTGAAACTCCATCTCATAGAAAAGAAAAGAAATGAAAAGAGAAGAAAAGAAAAGACAAGACAAGAAAAGAAAAGAAAAGAAAAGAAATGACAAGAAAAAAACATCTATCCATGTTTAGTACAGATGCTTTTTGTTTTTCTTTCAAATATTTTCAATTAGCTGTTCGTTGAATCCACAGATGTGGAACCCACAGCTCCCACAGCTGTCGAAGGCTGACTGCGGTCATCCCAGATGTATTTAGTTCAGTTAAGATAAGGTAACATTGAAGTAGGGTGGCTCCTACTGTCATATGACTGGTGTTTGCCTAAGAAGATGGCAGTGTAAAGACACAGAGACACAGGGAAAATGCAATGTGAAGATTGAGGTGGAGATTATGCTGCTTCCAGCCAGCAAACATCCAGGGCTACCAGAAGCCAGAAAAGGCAGGGAAGGGTCCTCCTCTAGAGGCTTTGGAAGGTACCACACAACTGACACCTTGATTTTGGACATCTAACCTCCAGAATTGTGACAGAATAAATTTCTATTGTTTAAACCAGCTCGTTTGTGGTGCTTTTTTAAGGCAGCACTAGGAAATTAATACACTAGATTGCAGAGTATGTGCATATTCAGTTTTAGTAGATTCTATCTCATGCTTTCTAAAGTGGTTGTACCAATTATATTTCCATCAGCAGTGTATAAATAGTCCCATTGCTTCTTATTCTCACTAATATATAGTATTATTAGACTTTTAAAATTTTTCTAATTTGTTAAGTGTGAAGTAGTATTTTGCTGTTATTTTTAACTTTTATTTCCCCGATGACCTATAGTATTGAACATTTTTCTTGTGCATTTGCCTATCAGATTTATTTTTTATGGATTGCCAGTTTATAAATTTCCCTTTTTTCTTAACTATTTAGTTTATTGTTACTGATTTGTAGAAATTCCTCGTATATGTGAGTCCAATCCTTTATTGGTTACAAGAGTCACAGATTTCAATCCTCACCTCACAGCTTTACATTTCACTTTATTTTTGATGTCTTTTGATAAACAAAATTTCTTAATTTTGATGTGCTGAATATATCAATACTTTTCTTCCTGATTTGTGCCTTTTGTGTTTAGGAAATTCTTTCTTACTTTTAAGTCATAAAAATATTCTACTAAAATTTTTTTCTAAAATGTATAACTTTGTATTTTTTAGATTAAGCCATTGTTCCATCTGAAATTATTTTATTACCATTGATTGAGTAGTCCATCTTTTCCTTCACTGACTTCTAAGCATACATTAAATATTTACACATATATGTTTCTATTTCCAAATGATCTATTCTGTTCCATTTCTCTGTTTTTTCTATTGCTTTAGCAATATCACACAATCCTAAGAACTACTGTTGTTCATTTTATGACTTTTTGTCTGGGATACTCAACAGAAAAGTCCCCATACTTTCTTCTTTTCTTAGATAAGCATTAAAGGCTATTATTTCTAAATTCTATTCAGCTTCATTCTGTAAGTGTTGATATGTAGTATTTTCACTGTTGTTCAGTTCTAAATGTTTTCTAATTTGTATTTTTATTTTCTTTTTTATCTGTTGGCCATTTAGAAGATTTTCCCCTCAATTTCCACATATGTACATATTAAAAATTATTATATTTTAGTATAATAGTAATAAAAATATTGTCTACATGATAGAGATTCCTTAGTATTTGTTGAGACATGCTTTATAAATAGCTATCTTGTGCCTGAAGATTAAATTGTTTCCTTTAATTGTTAATTGCTAGATTTAAATTTGTCCATTTGAGCAGAGTTAATAGTGTTGTTCAAATTGTCTCTATTGTTACTAGAGTTTATTGTTTTGATCCACAAATTGCAAAATGAAGTACATTAACATCTTTTATTATGACTGTGAATTTGTGAGTCTTTTATTCTGTAAATTTTTGCTTTTCTGTATATTTTGAGATTATGTTACTAAGTGCATGGAGGATTAGAACTGTTACGTCTTTCTGACAAATTGAAAATTTTGCCTTTATAATAGTGATCCTCATTAATTTTAGAACTTTTTGCCTTAAATTTTATTTTATGTGAAAATAAAAAGCAACACTTATGATCTATATATATGTATACACACACATATCTGTGTATACACAATATAATACATATGTAAATATACATGCATACACACATATACATTGTACATTTCAACTTTTTTGTGTACTTATATTTTAGGTGTGCCAATTGCAAACATATGATAGCATTAAAATATATCTAACTTCAGAATCTCTATTATTAATATGTAAGTGTAATCCTTCTCTTTTTAGTATGGTATATAGGGACTTATCATATCAATTTATTTTGGTCTAACACATCTACTTTTCAATGCTTCATGTTTTATTCCTTTACCATCATTTATTGGATGGGTTTCCTTTCCTTCCCCTTTTCTTCTTGATTGTTTGAAAACTATTTTTTCTCTGTCTAATCTTTAACTGTTCACCCTTAAAATTTTGACAAGAACACTTGCATGAGAAAAGTCTAAAAGTATTCTATATCTTTACTCTCCTTTTGAACAATATATGGAACCTGGGATATTTTAATCTTGACCTCTCTATTTTAGTTTTCATGTTACTGTTGTCTAGTATTTTGTTCCTATTTTGCTTACATCCCATTCAGATTCCTCATTATTTAACTCTTATTTTAATTTTGTTTAAATCTTGTTTAGATCAATATATTTTTGTTGTTCACAATGCCTTCTTTCATCTTAAAGTTTTCTTTCATGAAGGCCTGTTGGTTTTAAATGAGCACTGGGTATCTAAAAATGTCTGGATTTCATGTTCACTTTTGAGTGACAGCTTAACTATTTAAATAATTTATTAATTACAGACCTGTTTTAAGCACTTTGATGATATAGGCATCTAGTCAATTTCTATGAAGAGTTTAAAGGAACCTTAATCTTTGTTTGTGAAGTGCAAAGTTTCACATTCATGTATATGAATTATATTATATAAGTACTCAAAAATCCTTAATCATTGTTTGTGTAGCTCCTCTTTGAAGTTTCCCCTCTCTCTCTCTCTTCCTCTCACTCTCTCTCTTACTCCTCCTAGTTAGCCGCAGCATTAAATCAATCTCTAGACCAGTTTTAAGGAAATGTATTTACAATGGATTTTAGTAGTCTGCTTTAAGAGTATTCATCCCTGAACCCTAAAGTCAAAAAGTAGCTGGATATATTTTACCATAAAGTCAGGCTCTAATATTCAGTTACTAATAGACTAAAGCAGGAATGAAGCCACGCTGTGCCATTTAGGCATGGCATTGGGTTTTTAATGTCCTTCAATTCCCCCACTGGCAAATATATACCGTTTATCAAGTGCCATCCACTCTACACCACTTTTTGACATTCCCAGGTGTTATAGAACATTGTATGAAGGTGATATAATATATCCTGTCCCCTTTGGACACATGATTCACGACACATAACCATGCCAACCTGGAAAAAAATTTCTTAAATACTGAGAAATAGAAAGACATAAAACTTTAAAATTACTTAGGTGAAATGATTTCCTTGGAGCAGTCTAGCAAGTCAGCTTGTCGGTCTTAGACTAGGAGGCTCTGAAGAGCAGGCATAATGGGCTGCTTTTTGAGTTGGGAAAGCAAATGAACATTTAACCCTTCTCTTCTCTTTCACAGGAATCTCTCCATTGGGGTGTTTGTGTGGAAAGCATTTCCTGACTCCTACATCAGTCAGCTCCAGGCATTTTAAGCACTGGTTTTGTGCACTGTACTTACTGTCTCTGACTATGTAAGACATGATACAGAAAAAAGAGTTCTGGACCAGAACTCAAGAAAACTAGGATCTAGCCCAGGCTGTGTGAGCTTAAGCCAGTGATGTAACCTCTCTTTGCGTCCATTTCCTTATGCATAAAATGAAAACAGTATCTGTACTACTCACCTTTTAAAATGTTCTCTTACTCAACACCAACCCTTACCCACGAGTATGAATTTTTCAGTATCGTGCTCAAGCTACATGAAAATATAAGTTCTAGACTTTATAAGAAGAATATACATTTAAGTGTTTTTTCAATAGGATGTTTATGTCAACAGTCAAAAAAGAGAGATGCAGGACAAAAAGTGCTCTGTTCAGAGAAGGTAAACCATTCATTCATGTATTCATTCATTCATTCACTCAATAAATAACTATCTAGCACCCATGTGTCAGACACATGAGTCTTGCCTCTCCTGCAGTTTAGATTCTATTGGGAGGAGGTTGGAAATAAATGAACAAGTAAACTTGCAAGAAAATATCAGCAAGGAGTGATCACAGAGAATTAAAAAAGAAATGCTATATAGAGTAATGGAATGACTTCCCTGGAGAAGTGACATTTAAGATGAAACCTCAATGCCATGCGATGATAAGAGGGAAGCACAATCCCAGCAAGTCGTTCAAAGCAAAGTCAGGAAAGAGGTGGTTGTGTTCAAAGAACCAAAGGCCAGTAGACAAGGAGGGAGAAGTCAGAGAAACAGGCAGAAATAATCAAGTTGGGCTTTGTGAGTTAGACTAAAATGGTTTAATTTTTTTTTTATTTTAAGAGTGATGAGAAGCCTCTTGAAGACTTTAAGGTAAGCAAGTGCTTGGGGAGGTAGAAAAATACTTACTTTGGAGGTAAGACTGAGAAAGTTATTTGGGGAGAAAGAGGAAGAGACTGTAGGTAGGTGTATTAGTGTGGAGGGCTGCATAACAAAATACCACAGACTGGGTGGCTTAATAAATTATTTTCTGACAATTTTGAGTGGGAAGTTCAAGATCAATGTGTTGGCAGGGTTGGTTTCTCCTCAGGCCTCTCTTCTGGCTGGGGCTGGGAGATGACTGTCTTTTCTCTGTCTTCACATGACATTTCCAAATCTCCTCCTCTTAGAAAGAACGGCATCAGTCATATTGAATTAAGGCCCACCTTAATGATGTCACTTTAACTTAATTACCACTTTAAAGTCCATATCTTCAAATACAATCCTATTCTGAGTCATATTCTGAGGTACTAGGGGTTAGACCTTCAACACACGATTTTTTGAGAAACACAATTCAGCCCCATTACAGTAGAGGGTCTAGCGTGAGCAGAGGTGTAGAAACAGGATTGGTGTGGTCCCCGTTGAAAAACAGTGGAGTCCCCAGACTGGCTGGAGCAGAGTTTACACGAAATGGAGTCACAGGAGGTCAGGTTATCAATGGAAGTTGAGGCCAGGCTGGTGAGGAACTTGAATTTTCGTTAAGCAGCTTCAGCCTTCTGCAATAAGTCATGATGAGTCTTGGAAAGTATCTGAGCACTATAGGAGAGCTAGGTATTGATGATCAAACCACTGGTTATGTGAAAGCCTTGCAGGAGAGGACAGAGTCAGGAGACAGCCTGGGGTGTGGAGTTTGAGTCAGGCCCTTAGGGACAGAAAGGAAATAAAAGAAAAAGCAACATCTCTAGGGAAGATCTCCAGTACCAACTGACACAGTGGGGAAATAGGATTCCAACCTGGGAAGCTTCAGAAACAAATGAAAGACAAGGACTTCTGTGTAAAATCTAGGATTATGGCCAGAATGACTCAGGGCAGTGCATTTGGTCTCTGTCCAAACCCTGCACCTATAGCTGTGGTGGAGGCTGGACACATTGTCTCACTTGGCTGGAAAAACATGGCTTCAGAGTCAGGCAGACCTCAGACAGCTCAAATTCCAGCTTCTTCATTTTTAGCAGTGCACCTTAATTTCTTGTGAGCAAGTTGCTGAATCTCTTTGAAACTTAATTTTCCTAGATGTCCACTGGAAATGATAAATCACCTTTCTAGACTTTTGGAGGGCTGAGGTAATATGTGCAGTGTCTGGCTCATAGTAGGTGCTCAATAAATGGTAGGTTCCTTCTCATCTCCCTTAGTGGAACAAAGCCCTGGAGTGACACAGAGCAGATAGATTTAGGTACTTGTGACACATCTGAATTGCTCTGGCAGGGCACGTGGGCTGGTGCTTCCTGTGGCAGGATTGGCAAAGGTGCTGGTGGGGATAGAGCTGCTGTGGTGCCGTGTGTGTCCATATCTGTCCACACTTTACCTGCATCGAAAACACCAAATACTAGATCAAGTCAGGCAAAAGGCTATCCACAACCTGTGTGGCCCTGGGTGAGTGTCCATTATAACTATCAATGGCCCTATTTACTGTATCCCTACCGTCTGGCATGGAAAGAATTCAGCAGTTTACAGTTCATTTAACTCTAAAAATAACCTTGCTTCATTAGTCTAAGTTTATAAATGAGGAAACCAAGGTTCAGAGTAAGTAGCTTTGTTGAGTCAGACATCGTTAGAAAACAGGAAAGCTGGGTTTGCAACTTAGGTCTGTCTGATTCTAGAAATCATTTTCTTTCCACTAAGCTCACTTATTCCTTGCCTTGGCCTCTACAAGTCTCAACATCTGAGTTACAAAATTACACATGACTTGCCTCGAAATATAATATTTATCTTTTCCCAGCCTTTGTTGTAGGGAACAAATGAAAATAAATATGTTCTATTTCCTCTAGATGTATTATAAATGACACCAAAACTTAGTGGTATAAACAACAATTTGATTACATTCATGGATTCTATGGGTCAGGAATTTGGGCAGGGCATAGGGGGAAGAATTATTTGGAACTTTCAGGATAACTCAAATATTGGACTCAGCTAGGGCTGTAAACTGTGCTTATATATTGCCTTTTCACATGGCCTGTGATCCTTACAACATGGCGGCCTTAGTGTAGTTAGAATTCTTACGTGGAGGCTCCAGTCTCCACACGTGAGCATCCTAGCAAGCAAGGCAGATGCTGCATCACCATTATTGTCTAGTCTGGGAAGTCACATAGCATCACTGCTGCTGCAGTCTACTGATAGAAACAATGCTCAGATTCAAGGCTGCTTGGATTCAAGGAGAAGAGCTATAGATTCCATCTCAATGGAACAAGAGCCACAAAATTTTATGGCTGCTTAAAAAAACAAACAAGCAAAACACCACAGGGTATAAAATTCCAAGGAAAGTAAACGTAAGTGTACTGGAATAATGCCTTGCTATAATTAATGACACCTTTGTTTTCAGCCAGGGCACTCCACCTTGCCAAGCATAAAACATTCATGTCCAAACAGTGCTGAACTGGATTTGGTTGTGAACAAGCTTTTTTTTTTTTTTAAACTTTTTCCTGAAGAGAAATGCCTAAACTTTTTTTAAAAAGAAGCTCCTTTAGCAGCAACAGCATAAAAACTTCCAAGAACAATGTTAAAAATTCTGCAAACTGTCCAGTTGTTCAAGGGTCATGAAGCCCCAGTCTTACCTGTCAAGATGGGAAAAGAGAACAACAAATGACTCTAGTTCTGTAAAGATCAGCTTTTCAGCCTTTCTTTTAAAGTTAAGTTACTTTTAGTTGAATTAAATCTGGGTCATGGAGAAAGCCTCAGTTTAATTTTCTTTTTAAAAATAAGTTTCCATAAGTATATATAATTTATTTATTTTGTTCAATTACCCAGCTTAAATTATTTAGGGCCTGTGTTTTGGTGCTTAATTGGGCAAGGCATTAATGATCCTGGTGAAATGAGAGGAAATGGCTATGTTTATATGGGGCCTATGCCTGTTAGATTCTATTTTCTGGAATAGGGGAGTTATTTATTTATTAAGAACTATTGACCCAGATAAATTACCTGAGATTCATTATTGCACTGCCAGGTGGTGCCCCAGACTTAAGGCTTAGACTGACCAAGCTTTACATTGTCCTGTTCACCAATTTTTTTTTTTTTTTTTTTTTTTTTTGAGATGGAGTCTTGCTCTGTCACCCAGGCTGGAGTGCAGTGGCATAATCTCGGCTCACTGCAACCTCCGCCTGCTGGGTTCAAGCGAGTCTCCTGCCTCAGCTTACCAAGTAGCTGGGACTACAGGCGTGCACCACCACACTCGGCTAATTTTTGTATTTTTAGTAGAGACAGGGTTTTACCATGTTGGCCAGGCTGGTCTTGAACTCCTGACCTCGTGATCTGCCCGCCTTGGCCTCCCAAAGTGCTGGGATTACAGGCATGAGCCACCGCACCTGTCCCTGTTCACCATTTTTTGAACAAAGTCTTTAGAGGAATATGCCACAATGATAAGTCTGGAATAAATAATGGAAATTCAGAGACTTGTGTCTCTACTTTGGTGACAATTGGCTATTTAAATGGTCCTTATTCAGAGGTGGTGATAGATAAAGGTTTTTTAAAAATCAAATCCCCAAAGCTATCTTTTCTGATTTGAAACTATTTTTTGTTACTTACTTATCCTGCATGCCTCTCCCAAAGTCATGATGTGTGGGAGAAAGATGAAATTTGGAATTAAGCAGACATGAATTGATATTCTGCACAATTATGCAAATATGGATAAGTTGCTCAAACTTTCTGAGCCAGTAATCTGATTATGATTAAACAGTGAAAATAGCACATTGTCTTAGTCAATTTTCTGTTACTTATAACAGAATACCTGAAACTAGGTAATTTATAAAGAAAACAAATTTATTTCTTAAAATTATGGAGACAGAGAGGCTCAAGGTTGAGAGTACAAATCTGGTGTGGTCCTTCTTGCTGGTGTGGATTCTGTAGAGGTGGCATAGGGCATTGCATCATGTATTAGCTCAGGTCTCTCTTCTTCTTGTTATAAAACTACCAGTCCCATTCCCAAGATAACCCATTAATCTATTGACACATTAATATATTAATCTATGCACAGATTAATCTATTCATGAGAGCAGAGCCATCATGAACCAGTCCCCCGCCAAACATCTCACCTCTCAACACTGCCATATTGAGGATTAAGCTTCAACATGAGTTTTGGAGGGGACACATATTCAAATCACAGCACACCTGTTGTTGCAAAGATTAAAGAAGGTATGGAATGTATATCCTCCACTGTAAAGCCTGGCATGGAAAGAATGAGGACTCATTAACTTTAACCCCATCTTTTGCATATGCAATGGCCCAGCAGAAGCAGACAGCACAGTAGTGCTCCATACAAATGATGTGGACTTAAAAGCTCTTGTGGTCGGAATATTTCTAAGGCTGAACTTACTTACTTTTACCTCCTCTAAGGCAGGTCAGTGCTGCCTGTTCCCCAAATGAATCAAATCAAATGTGTGACTGGCACACTTGTTTTCAGAGATACAGGAAGTAGGATAAGAAGAAGATATTTTTACATTTATTGAACATTGACTATGTGCACCATACTGTTTAACATATTTTTAAAATTTACTTCTTGTAATGATCTTATTAAGTAGGCATAATGCTGCTCAATCAATTGTTCCAGAACATAATGAATTAATGCAACAACCACTTACTGTATCTCATAAGTCAGCTGGATAGTTCTGATGTGAGCCAGGCTTGGCTGATCTTGGTTGAACTTACCTGGGCTTGCTCATGTGTCTGTGGTTAGCCAGCCTGTAGGTCAGTTGGTGCTGACCAGCCTAGTGTGACCTTGGCTGGCTGAAACAGCTCAGTTCTACTCCATGCAGTCTCCTACCCTTCTGCAGGTTAGCTTAGGCTTGTTCTCATGTCAGTAGCAGGGATTCAAGGCAGGAAGAGGCAACATGCATGCCACTGTCCCACTGACCAAAGCAAATCATATGGCCTAGCTCAGAGTTGGGGTGGAAGGGCACATCCAAAGGAAACAGATTCAGAGAGGCATGGACAAATGGCCATTAGTGCACTGGATCTACCACAATAGGCATTGTTATTACCCTCATGGGTAGAGGAGGAGATGGAGGCTAGCAATTTTGTGCCTGTTGGTCACTGGCCCACCCGCTAGTGTTTTTCTTTGCTGTGTTCTTTCCTGGCGATCTCTCCTTGGAGATGCTTTTTAATAAGCTACATTTTCCCCTCTTTCTCATTATTTGGTCTGAATTTGAAACTTCATGTAAAATTATTAGGACCAACCAAGTGATCTTAACAAAAGCCCAGTATAAGGACACCAAGGAGCAGCGCAGGTGAGTCAGGAAGATAGGTCTACTTATTAGAGAAAATGAAGGGAGGAGGGTAGATATGTGGTTGGGTGGAGCATAAATGGAAGAAAATGAGACAAATTTACATTTCTCTTCCATTTTCTGGCTTGTCGAGTTTGCCTGGGTCAGCCACCACCTTTCCATACCATCTTTTCTAGATTCTGAAACCAACATCTGAGAAAGGCAAGGTCCTGGTGTTGGCCTGGGGCATTTACTAGATTTTTGACCTTGAACAAGGAAGTTACCTAACTTCCCTGAGCCTCTATTTCATCATGTGTGAAATAAGAATAATAGTACACATGTTGATTTGTGGGCTAAAGGAGCCCTGAAGGTGAAGAGCCCCACATGGGTCTGAGCCCTGTGTAGCCACCATGATTTACTGCTGTCCCCAAGCACATCCTGGTGCCTGAAATGCTGAACAGTTGGCTTTCACCACTGCAGAGGCTCTGGGTGAGCTGCCAGGGCAGCGCAGGGAGGCTTAGCTGCAGGAGTGCTGTTAATGGATTTTATGGCTTTGTTGAGTACCTCAAACTACAGTTATTAATTAGAGGATGCTGTTTAGGCACTCTTGCAATATATACATTTTGTTAATTGATTTGTATAGGCTCATAGCTAGCAACATAAAGAATGTGCGGGACCATAACACTTACAAGGGATTGTAATTGCCTTTGCTGCCCTCTCTGGCTCCCCAAGCAGGGAACACAAGCTTTGAGGATAGGACCCATTCTCTCCTCTGTCTTTGGATCTCCAACGGCTAATCCAGTGCTCACTGTCAGGGTGATACAGCCTGTCTAGATGCTCAGCAAAGGTCTTGAATCAATGACTAAATAAATAATGTTGTTTGTTCCTATATTTCCATATCTACTTTATTTCCAAACTATTCCTTATAAACTCTGCATTGTGTTTGACGTTGGCATTTCATTTAGGTAAATATGGTCAAGGATTTATTCTGAGTCCTTATTTATTTATTTGTTTGTTTGTTTGTTTATTTGTTTATGAGTACCTTTGTAATCCTTTCACGGCCTAGAGATGGTTGAAGATGCAAAGATATGCACTGGCTCCTGCACTCAGGAAACTGACAATACTACATGGCACCAGATTTTACAAGGCATGACGTCAAGTAGCCTGTTCTCAGAGATGTGGAGTGACAACATAAAGGTGGCATGGCACCATACCGCAGGGAATTTTAAGTTTGCCCCCCCCTCCCCGCCACTGCAGCCTCAGCAGGCCCAGCACCCCAAGTTTTCTGATCTAGCTGTTCTACCAGCTTCTAAGAGCCGCGGCTGCCCCTGCTTCTCGCAGATGACGCGGAGCCCGGCCATTGCCATCCAGGTCCAAGGCTGTCTACTCTGCCCGACAACCCCTAGCACCACTAGGCGCTGCTCTAGTGTGCGCCTGGCGCCCTCCCCAGACCAGTCGACGTAGAGCGCCCAGAGACCCAGCCAAGGGCAAGACCCTTAGCGACGCCAGCCAGTCCTCTCCGCCCAGATTATCAGTTCAAAGGGCATGGCAGGACAGTGTCCCCCGCACCACTCCAGACGACCCGCAGGCCTCGGGTGACCACTTTCTGGGGGAGCCCTCCATTCCTTGCGGCAGCTTTTCGGAGAGCCGGAGTGGAGGCTCCGGGCTGGAGGGCTCCCCGCAGCCGTCCACCGGCGTCCTCTGGGGGCCCGGTCCCGACTGGGGCAGGAGGACCTGGACAGCGCCCCGGAGCGTGGAGATGGCTGAGGAAAGTTGGGGGTCTGGGCCTTGGGGCTGGGAGCGCCGAACCCGGCGCCGGTGCCCGCGTTCATGAATATGCACGAGCCACCTCCCTCCCTCCGTGACGTCACGGGCCGTCCCGGGGTGAGCGCCGGAGCCGCTCCGGGTCCGCGCCAGTGAGCGCGGCTGCTGCCGGCGAGCTAGCGGCGCGGCGGCGGGAACCGGAGGCCGAGCGCGGCGGCGGCGGCGCTAGAAGCGCACCCATCGGGCACGGCGAGGCGGCCCACGGCGCGGCAGGCACCGGGAGGCGAGAGCCGGCGCGGACAGTAGGCGGCGGCTGCAGCTCGTTGGCGGCGGCTGCGAAGATGCTGTCTGGGCGGCTGTACTGGGTGCCGCTCCTGCTGGCGCTGGGCGTGGGGAGCGGCAGCGGCGGTGGCGGGGACAGCCGGCAGCGCCGCCTCTTCGCGGCTAAAGGTGGGTGCTGGGGAAGTTTGCTCTTCTCCCAGGAGGGAGGCAGGGCAGGCTTGAGGGTGAAAGCGGCAAGGACCCGGGCTCACGCTGGATTTGCCCACCCTCCCTTGCCGCAGCTTCTGTGGCCTCTGTGCGCCCTGGATCCCCGAAGTCAGGTCCATGCGCCGCGGACCAGAGAGGTCCACCCGCGGACGCCGGCCCAACCCCTGGGCGGGGTCCGGGGGCCAAGCAGAAGGCGAGGTCTGGGGAGTACGGACAACTTTGAGGGCTGTCTGTGCCGGGATGGGAGCGCAGTGGGTGAGTTTCGAGCTCTGGTCCAGGGACGGCTCGAGCAGGGCGCTGGCGCGCCGCGGGGACAAGCAGGTGTCTGCTCCTGCCTGGCGAGGTGGGGGGTGGGGGGGAGGGAAGGATCAGCGGCGGTGCTTTCAAGTAGGGAGCCGATCTGTGACTTGTCTGCAAACTCCCAGCTCGGGAATGGAGTGGAAACTTGTAGGCTCCAAGGAAGGCCCCGCTGACACTCCTCAGGCTCCCCCAGGGCGGTTCTGGCTCCCCGGGGAACGCGTGCCCTCCGGGTCGGCGGCGGCGTCCGGAAGAAGCGCGGGATGTCTGGCTCCCCGCTACCTCTCCTACTTCGCTCTGGCTCCCGAGGACCGAGGAGCCTAACCTGGCACCACTCCCCTGCCCACCCTGTTCCTTTGAAGAGCTTGACCTCCCGCCCGGAAGGAAGCTAGATCCAAGCGAACGCCTGACTCGGTCAGGCGAGCCTGGAAGCCGGCGAACCCCGGACTTCGACAGCTGCCTGGGAGCGCCGGGAGCCCTGGGGTGGAGGCCGTGTCTGAAACAGGAGGTCACGTGCTTGCAGGGGGTGGGGAGGGGAGGAAAGAGCAGAGCTGATGGGGAACAGTGGTGGGCTCAGGAAAGGCTGTGGCAGATCCTAGCTGGGGCTCGCAGCTTAGTGATAACTTGTTGATTCTCTGCGCTCTTCATAAGTAGGGCGTGCGTTTGGTTTGTGGGCTGTGGCCAAATCCGCCAGGTGACAATGAGGGGGTACTTCGTCCCCAAATCCTGCCTGGCAATCATCAGAGGGCGGAGGGGTTTGCGCCTGTCAGAAAGTAGATTCCCTGTTAGAGACAGCCTGATTCGGACGCTGGCTTTGAACTACAGTTGACCACCAGCTTACGGGAGGGAATGCCTATCAGGCTGCAATACTCTTGGAGGTTGGGGAAAGCTGGAGGCAGGCAGTTCGCCTTGTCTGGCCTTAGGAACTGGCCCTCCAATAACTTAGGTGTGATACATTTGAGAAGAACATGGGAGATTATGTTTATCGGTAATTTTAAAATCTTTTGGTGTCATCTTTTGAAAATATTTTATAAGCAGCCATTCTATTTCTTTTCAACATTTTTTTTTTTTTGGTATATCCTTCACAGGCAGTTTCTATTTTTAGAAATGAGAAATTTCATGAGAGAAAAACTCGTTATGAAAATATCTCAGAGTGCGGTAAAGAAGTGGCTGATATGAAGGGATCAAGCTGAGAGACTGTTGTTTTGGTGAAGACAAGAATAAAGAAACAATGAACTTCCAAACATCTCCCCCTCCTTTCCCAATATAGACACTTTGTTAAACAGGCAAATTACTTTTTTGGGGGCTGGGGGGAGGAGATTTCCCATCACTTTGTAGCACAGTAACTGATATAAGCAGATGTCTGCAAACGGAAGTTTGAAGGAGGGTGAAGAGCACACAGCAAGTGCAGAACAGGGAAGAAATCATTTGGGAAGGGGATCTGGTGTAAGTAGTAATAATGCGCGGCTGAGTTCGCAGGTCAGACTGGGAAACTTCATAGAGGTAAGCGAGAAAGAGAAGGAGAGAGATAAAAAAGAAAAAAAAATAAAAAAAAACAACAAACCCCAGACTTTCAATGATTCACCTTATGTGGATAATTATGTGCATTTTAACCAACATCCGACTTAGAACATATTCATGTCTTGGTTAAAACTAGGCATTTATCAGGTCGGGCATGGTGGCTCATGCCTGTAATCCCAGCACTTTGGGAGGCCAAGGCGGGCAGATCACCTGAGGTTAGGAGTTTGAGATCAGCCTGACCAACATGGAGAAACCCCATCTCTACTAAAAGAAAAAAAAAAAAATTAGCTGGGTGTAGTGGCACACACCTGTAATCCCAGCTACTCAGGAGGCTAAGGCAGGAGAATCACTTGAACCTGGGAGGCAGAGGTTTCAGTAAGCCGAGATCGTGCCATTACACTCCAGCCTGGGCAACAAGAGTGATACTCCGTCTCAAAAACAAACAAACAAACAAACAAACAAACAAACAAACAACTACACGTTTGTCTTTCCAGGGTAAAACATTTATTGGCCCTGCAGATTGAAAGTTAACTGTCTGAATTCCCGTTGTTCTCGCTTCTTTCCCCCTCCAACCACTGGGGGGCTGCAAAGAGCTCTATTTGCTAGTGCTTTTTTTTTTTTTTTTTCCCCAAGACGTGTAATATTTGATTACAACAGAGGCATTTATTATGACACTTTAGTTAGTATTTACAGGACTGACTTTCCTTATTACAATGCACTTGTATTTTATGTTTCCAAATCATATGATCTCTGAAGAATGCTTGAAATAACAAAGCTGTATGTTTTATGTATAATGCACCCTGCCTCTGACTTTGCCATTTTTAAGGTTCATACCATTGTTATTCCCATCACACACACACACACACACACAAAATCAGGAAGGCATGTGAAGATTGAACAAAAAAATAGATTCTTCTTTCATACAGTTCTGTATTCATGTGTAGAAAAACATTGGGAGTCTGGAGTCAAGCTTTCTCACAGAGTTAAATGCACCCTCCAGACAACTGTCTGGAAGCATGTGCTCCCAGCTTCAGGCTGGTGTAAGATGTTGTGTCTGTGGTGCACAGCTTGTTCTGCCTTTGTGCTTCTTGCTTCTTGCTTTCGACTCGAGCAGTTAATCCCTCACAACTACAGAATCACTGTACTTTCAGTGTAGATATATTTCCAGTTTCAGAAATCATACAGTGGCCAGGCAATTGTAACTCCTTCCCTTCACCTTTACATATTTTGGCTATTCAAAAAAGATAAATACTTCTTGGATTCCATAAAGAGACCAGATCACATGTGCATGTTCTGTGAGTAAAGCTGGTAAGGTATTGTGGACCCAAAGAGTTTCTGGAGGCAGAGAAAGACATGTCTTATCCAAGGGAAAGAACACAATGCAATCTAGACAATACCTCAGTGTTTGTGCTCAATTTGGTAAAATGTCAGTGGTCCCAAGACCTCAAGGACTTGGTACACAGTCCTTTTTAAGTTCCCAACATCTAGGCATAGAGGTCATTTGGAACAATACTCAAGTATAGACTATCAATTGTAGTGCCCATCTTGTGTGCTGAGAGCCTGACTCAGTGCTCTGGAAGTTTCTGTGCCAGTAGCAGAAGGCCACCCCCCACCCCTCCCACCCCTACCTTTCTTTGAGGAGCTTCTGTTTTAGTTGGAGAGGGAAGATTTTTATGTGAAAATTTTAAGAGAGTAGCAGCACAGAGAATTTGTCCAAAGTATAGTACTGACTGTGATAGAGACACAGGCAAAGGAGATGGGAGTGCAGAGATAAGGTTTACAAAAACAGCATGTAGTAATAGGTTAGGAGGAGGATGGAGCGGAATAACAACAGTGTGGTGTAATTGTAGTAATTTCAGCGTATGGAGTCCCTCTTTGGTATGTAACAGGCACTGTTGCTAATCCTGTTACGTGGGCAATCTCTAACTCTTACAACACATGCAGAGCCAGTGTTAGCCCATTTCACAGATGAAGAAACAAATTCTATGACAGGGTAAATGACTTGCCAAGACCTCCAGCTAGAGGGGGTGGCACTGGGATGAGAATAAAAAGGTCACTATACCCAGTGCCCCCTGTTTGTCAGACAGTCTTCCCAGTGGTTTTGAAAGCCGGTCTAGGGACCACAAGGAAGCTGAGCTGTTTGTATCTCTGAGTTACCCAGGAGCCCTTGTGGTCCCACCCACAGAAGAGCACAGTATGAGTGTCTAAGGCTGTTTAAAAGGGCATGCAGGTGAGGTGAGGGAAATGGACCTTGCTTTCACCATGGAGACCAGTGTTCTTGCTTAGAGCAGTCACCTCGTTCTCTCTCCCACAGATTCAAAAACCATCCTTGAATATTCCAGATTGCACACTGCATAACTTCCTGCAGGGGCAAAGGTAGTGTGGAATTTTTATGGTGGCTTGTTCTAAATCATCTTTGGGTAAGTAGCAGGTGTCTTCTAGTGGTATAACAGAGTCATTTTTCCAACTGAAGCACAAATGCCAAAAAGCCCTCAGCAATGCATCGGAAAGTGTACTCTGACCTGCTGCCATCCTGAAACGCCTGTGGTTCTTGGACCGAAATATACCCTTTACCTCTCTTGCACTCTCTGGGCAGCAGGCTAGTAAGTCACCTTCCTCAGCCCAATTTTCACTGTTACTCAAGACTTGGCCTTCTATAAGGAACCTTCCTAGGCTGGTTACTTTTGAGTGACTTGCCTCCCTTTCCTGCATGCCTGTGTTTTCTTGTCTGACTCTAGTCCTCAGGGCTCAGAGACCAGTGCTAGAGGCTCATCCTGACTCTCCTGATATCTCCAGAGCCTGGCCTCAAGATATGAGATGAGCAGTACACAGTGATTTGCTTGGTGAACACACCTGTTTGTAATCCCTAGTGCTGTCATTTCTTGATGTAGACATTTTACATGTTTTCCTCTCTCCTGTATAAAGTAAAATTTGGGCATATGGCCAGAAAAACTTGAGTTCCATACCTGGCCCTACTACTTCCTAGTTAGATGATCTTGGACAACTTGAGCCTCAGTTTCCTCATCTCTAAAATGGGGAGACAGAGATCTACCTTGTAAAATGGTTGTCAGGATAGTGCTTAGAGAACACGTAGCCCAGTTTGGGACATGTAAAAGGCATAAATATACAATGACTAATTATTGATCACTTCTTCTGTTGTTTTAGTGTCTGAGAGTTGGTGAATTTTTTTTCTGATCACTTAGAAATCCAGTTGCTTTGTTCATATCTTTTCTCAGCTCAAACTGTTATCTCTGTTTCTCTGTTTCTCAGTCTCTCTCTGCCTCTCTCTCCTTGTGCGGATATGCACCTGTGTGTAAATATCATATATAAATGTAAATGCACATGCATACACACGCATTTGGCTTGACTTGTTTGTAAAAAGACACACAATTTTTTTCACTAGTCTATGGATATCTTTGAAGCCAGGGCTCCATTTCATTCATCTCAAAAGCGCTGGCACTTAGTGCAGGGCCAGCTCAGAGTAAAGGTCAGCAATATTTGCTATATAAATAAATAAACAAGCATATCTCCATGTGCCAGTGCCAGAGGTGTGGGAGGTTGTGGTCTCTGGAGGGGAGCTCATGTGGTGTGATCTGGGTTGCAAGGAAAGATCCCCTGCCCAATTCATACTTTCCTCCAAGCCCTGCTACCCAAGAAAACAGAAAGGCATACTTTTTAAAGGTATTGACAAGCTTTGTGATAATACTTGTTTATATGGAATGGGGTAACTGAAGCTATGATACTCAAATAACAGCTTGAAACAGATTATTGTTTTATTAGTTATTATCTAACCCACCACTAATCGGACCCTGTGGAAATGGTTCCCTGGGAAAGACAGGTTTTGAGGATAGACCATGGGGAGGCCTGAGCTGGGGAAGAGCACTGAGCTGAAGATCCTGGCACTGTGTAGGACAGAGGATCATGCTCTGAGATTTGGAAAAGAAATAGGCAGGAAGCTAGAGGGAGTACTGGCCAGAGGAGAATGGTTAGAATGAGAGTTAGCCCTTCCAGACATGCACTAGGTCCTGTTCTCTAGCTTTTCAGCCAATTACTATTTCTCAGCCTCCTGTTATTCTCTGTGAGGGGAACAAAAAGATAAAAGCAAGTTCCAATTATCAAAGAGTTCACACTCTGTCTAGGGCAAACATTGCACATCACACATCACACAAACTATTGCAGAACTTGGTGACTTATGGGAAAATGGTAAATTGTGCGTCACAGATGCCCAAAAGCCTTGCAGGAAAGGAAGAAGTTGGCAAGAATAGAGGTCAGGAAAGATTTATGCAGAAAGTAAAAGGGATGTTGATGGGTGGGTAAGGCATTGGGAAGCATATGTCGGGGGCAGGGGTTTGCACTGGGCAGGTAAATACAAGGTGGTAAGAGTGATTGGCACACAGGCATGAGTGAAGAGGGAGCTCAGCCAGGTCAAATATTTCTGCATTCAGATTCCAGAGCTAATAAAACAGTGAATGTTTATTGAGTACGTGCTATGTGCCAAGTGCTACCTTGAAGCACTTCATATATGTCCATTGGTTTGATTCTCGTACCAACCCTATAAAGGAGGTAAACCTACAATCTCATTTTTACAGAGGAGTAAACTGAGTCACTGAGAAGTGAAGTAGCTTGCCCAAAGTCTCACAGCTCAAGGTGGTGAAACTGAGGTTACAAACTCAGAATAGACTGGTAGGCATGGGTTCCCCTCTTCACACAGGCTTACCTATTCAGAATGATGTGATGTCTGCTTAAGGAAGGCTCTGAGTGAGGTCAGCGAGGCTCTGCTGCCCTGGAAGGCATTGCCTTGCTGTCCAAGAATATTTGTTTGGATTTTACTTCAAAATTGCTGAAAGAGTTGGTTTCCCTGAAAACCTCACTCTCTGACTCACTTCTCCAAGTGAGCAATACCTGTTTCTTCTCATCCAGACAGCTTGAAGCCCTCCTCACCTCCTGTCATGCTTGGCCTCAAGCCGCGGAGGCAGCCATCTGCACTGTATAGTCCCAGATGTGTTTGCAGGGGTCTCCTGTACCAGAAAGACTATCCCAGGTGGCTGGCCTTTGTACCGACAGGTCTCCTGATACGGTCATTCATTTGGGTTAAATATTGCCCTCTTCTGACTCCATTTTAGGCCAGGATACACACTTTTAAACATATTAGCTGGCTAGATACCAAAGTGGATAAGAAAGGGATGTTGAGAGGTGTGCATGGCAAGGGCGGGAGGACATCATATAGGAGTAGCAGATACCAGACTGTTGATCGGGCTGCCTTTTCTTCTACTGTCATGGCAGGATTTTCTATATGGCCATTGTATTGTTCTCAGACACTCCTCTTACAGATTGGTAAATGTACATTACAGGGCATATAGCAGCAGATCAGGAATCAGGACAAGGGGTCAGACTGTGCAGTTGATTGCAATCCAGCACCAGGGAGCCAGTGTGATGAGCTAGGTGACATTTTGGAACATGGCCACTTGAAGCCCATTTCTTTCACTACTGAGCAGTTTTCTAACTCTAAGGACAGGCAACTTATCTCCAATACTTTCTCAGGATCTTGCTTGTCCCCAGCTCAGGATCCTCTACTCATATCAATCCTCCCCAGAGATTGGCCAGAGGTGCCCCTGATCAATACTTTTTTCCCTAGCTCACTTTGACCCTCCTACCCCACCCAAGGCTCACTCGGTATCTGTTTCCTTTAGGATGCCGCAGCCCCATATGTCCCAACCCAAGCTCTCATTTTTCCTCCAAGAATCTACTGCTTCTGCTGTGGCCTCTGTTTGGGTGAAAGGTACATCCTCCATACATTCACCCAAGCCAGAGCCCCCAGGAGTCCTCCAGCATGCTTGTCCCTCCATAAATATCACAACCCATCCTTCCTCATGTCCGAGTGATTCTATCATCACCATCTAGAACTTCTCCTCAATTCCCATTGCTTCTGCCTTGTTTAGCATCTTGTTTAAATGAAAGCACTAGACTCTAATTTTGACTGCCTCTCCAACTCTCCCATTACACTGCTGTCAGGGTGGCAGCATATATGCCACTCCCACCAGGCCTGCAAGAAACTCCATCTCAGTCATGAATTCTATCTTTTACCCTCCACGCTAAGGTCTGTAAGGTTTTTGCGAATAGCTTAATGCTCTGGAATTGCCTCAGATTTCCCTCCCTCACAGGTTATTACTGCATGTGATGCCCCTTGTCCAAACAGCATGGTGCCTTGAGATCCTGGGGTATCTACTTCCACAGGCACCAGACTATACCACCAGCATCTAGAATCTAATATTCATGCCACATTCTGTAGCCACTTCCTCAGGAGTGCTACCACCATCTGGGGATGGCAGCTGTAACAGGCTACCAGTTCCCATCCCAGAGGAAATCAGCTCGTCTCAGTTTTAGGGTGGGTGCACCAAAGCCACCCACCACCAACCTCTCCCATCCCTACCATAACCTCAGTTAGGGGCTCAGGCATTCACAGAGCAAAGACCAGGACTGGAGGTATCTTCAGAGAACTTCTGCCTTCACCCTTGCTACCCAAACCTCCTTCTTAGAACAGGCAACCATACTCCTTCTGACAAACCTCTCCAGGGAAGCCCCAGACCTCCCAAAATAGATCTCAAACTCTTCAGCCTGGCATAAAAGTCTACTGATTTTGCCCATCTGGCCTTCTCTCCTGTCAGTGAGCTTTCTAGAAATGTCCAAATAGTTAATGCTTTCATCTTGGAAGAACTTACTATGCACCAGGCACTATTCTGAGTACTTTATAAATATTAACTCATTCAGCCCTCCTAACCACCAAGTGAGATGTGAACTCTTATTATCCCCATTTTACAGATGAGGAAACTGAGGCAAGGAAGGTTAAGCTACTTATCAGTTTACCCAAGTAGTAAAACAGTAGAACTGGGATTTAAATCTAGAAAGTTTAGTTTCAGAGTCCCCCCTTTTATCCAGCCCTGGATGCACAGTGGAGCCACTTGAGAGAGATTTAAAATAACACCAATGCCCAGAACCCACCCAGAGATTTTGTTGTAGTTGCTCAGGGACAACACCTGGGAATCTATGTGAAGCTCTCCAATATTTCTGTTGCCCAGCCATGACTGAGCACCACTCCAGCAAACTCTACTGCCTCTGCCAACTAAGTGCTACTTCCAGGTGGGATCTGTGCTCCTCTGTCTTTCACCCACCAGTCCTTTATTTCCCCTGTCAGGGCTCCCATTGCCACCTGTCTCCCAGGGTGCCTGTGAGCCCTTGGAGGGGGAAGTACCCTGTTCACCTCTGTTGCCCAGCACTGTCTGAGGCCCAGAGCCAATGCTGAGTGTTGAGGGGGTGACTGGTGCTAGGGCACTGCTGCCCACACTGGCTGCAAATCCTGCAGGGCTCTGTGCCCATGTACCTTCTCCTGTCAGCTTCCTTCCTTTGGTCATGGGGAGGAGCTGCCCATCAGGCCTTTCCCTTTTAGTTATTTGACTATCTGCCCAAACCAACTTGCAGCATTTGCTCCTCAGCGGTTTAAAATACTTGGTTCTGCACATGAGTCAGGAGAACATTCACCACCTTGAAATGTATTCAGCAGTCAGGCCAGCAGATACCAGTGGAATTCTCACTCAGAAAGTCTGTCAGTGTTTTTCTCATTGCTTCTGAGAATGCTTAATTGGCTAACGTTTGACTTATTTCTACAGAATCACTGCATCAAATTGTCATGTGAAAATTGCCAGTTAAAAAAAAAAGAGACATCATTTTTGTGACTTCAGCCACTTTGCATTTCTATGATATCTGCTGTATTATATAGTTAGGTAAAACTTTGGAGTCTCAATCAAGTCTGACTAGAAAATCATTGTGGAGTATCAAAGAAAGGTCATGGTCTCCAACTCATGTGACCTAGATCCACTGATGAGCTGTGAGGTTCAGGGCAAATCACTCAGCCCCTCTGGTATGTGTCTTTATCACATGCAGAAAGGACATAGTGGCACCACCTCTACCCAAGAAAGTTCTAAATATTCAAATGAAAGTGGCTCTGGATGCCTTTTGAAAGGATAAGGTGCTTACAAAAACAAGGTGGTCACATTTAAGAAATCTTTGAGACTCAAACTCCAAAACAAAACTCTCCATCTGTCTTTCTTTATACTGTCTTATTAATTTAGTTAATTATATTTTCAGGAGAAGTTTGAATTTAGTGTGAATCTCTTCCCAGTTCTCTGATGTATAGCCTGCATGTGTCACACAACTGGTGGTCACCATGGTTACACAAAAAATGCAGCAGTTGCAGGCCCATCAATTTTCAGGAAGAACCAGTCAAAACTGTTAATATTATGTCAAGTTGATGTGTCGTTTTCCAATTTGCATGGATAGCTGCATTGCAGCAAATTAATTAAAACAGATAAATGTTAATCTAATGCATGTCTCCTTGTAATTAATGAAATATAACCATTACAGGAGTGTTTGATTTATTATTTTAATTTATAAAATGCTGAATTCTCCTATAAAGTTAGTTATAGTAATAGGAAAAGCTTACCCATATATAGCATTAAGAAAAATAATCACATTTCTATAAATTAATCACTCTCTAAAAGGATATAGTTCATTAACACTATGAACTGAAAGTGTTGGATGTAAATTAGATTAACCTTTTTAGTGACACTTCCATTTATATTGCACATTCTCTTCAAACTAAAAGCACTTTACATATATTAATTCAATTAACCCTCCCCAGACCCTTGTTAAGTAAGTACATATATCAAAGTTGGTAGGGAGGAGAAATGAAACCCTTCAAAAATACTGAAATCCTGGCCTTAGGATGTATGATTTATGATTTCCTCTGCAGCAGTACAGTTTATCCAGATTTATATGGCTTGAGAACATGGGTACATATCCATGCTCTCTCTCTCATGCTGCCAAGAAACCCTTAGGATGTCACTTCATGCCGGAAGCTGGAGATGCTTCTGCCTGAAGCTTAGGCCAGATGCTGTAAGGAAAATTCTGTTTTATTTAATAAAATGCACCCCAGCAACTCTGGGTTTGGTGGTAGACAGGGCATGTCCAAGTGGGTATGGGTGGCTAGACCTTAGTGCCCCATTCAACAACCAGAGGGCCATCATCCCTTGGGCTTGCTGCTACTCCACCTCTACCCTCTTTACCTGATCATCTGGAGGCTCAGGTCAGACTACAGCTCTTGAACAAGACCTTGGGATGCTACTGGGAGGAGAAACAAGGATCTGCAGGGAGGTAGAGCTGGACATCAATCTTCTCAGCTGGGGTCCCTCCTCAGACTTGTCTTGGTGAGGGGCAGAGGCTGCTGCTCCCTCACCTGCTGAGATGGAAGGCAAGGATCAGCCAGAAGAAGACTGCACTCTCCATTCTGCCTAAAAGCCTGTTTCTCAAGGAAAGTTTCCTGAGTGAGGATCTGTGTTTTCTGCTGTAGTGTGTCACTAGGAGTGCCCCATCTTTTATGAGGCCATGCCTCTTTGGAGCACTTACCATTATTGCTCAGGCTTCCTGGAAATAATTATGCACCTGGAGAGAGGAAAAGGATGGAAGCAGTCTTACATTATAAGAGCTAGAAGACTCAGGGGAGAGACTACAAACATTTCCTTAGTTTGAGTGAATATGTGTTTGGTGACTTGAGGTTCTGTATGTTCATTTTTCCAACCCTTTCTGCTCCTTAAAGTTCTCAAATGCACAAGCACTCTTCTAGGGGCAGTGTTACACTGTATTCCACAAACCAGTCTTCTTTGAAATAGAGTGCATCTCAGATAACAGCCTGCCTTGTAGCTGATGGTTACAAACCTACCAAGGGCAATGGCTAACCCAAAGGAATGAATCACTAATGATAAGACATGAAATCTAGTGTAGAAGAAACATTTTAGAGTATTTGCATTCTTCTCCCTGACTCTGCAGTTAGAAAATTTCTTACTCTGGTCCTCCCAGCCAACATGCAAGGGCAGTTTAAGCCCGCAGTCTTAGAATCTCACCACATTGTACTCTGCCAATACTTCTTGGTGCACATCTCTTTGCTGCAAATTGCCCTAGCTTCTCTCCTCTAAGTACTGCCTTCCAGGGATTAATAATCAGGACTTAAAGCCAAGAACTAAAATGTTACCGTTCAGGAAACTCACAAAGATGCTGGAGAGTGAGAAAAAATATTCACTTTTCAGTTCATGATATTTTAAGAGTTTTCTTTTTTCTATGATACTTTTATTTGTGGGAGAGTGGACCATCATTTGGAGTAGGAAAGAAAGCTAAAATTACTCACAACAAGAGTAAAAGAATGTGATAGCTAAGACCCTGATTTCACCTTCCCAGATTTATTTCTGTTGTTTTTTTTTCCTCCCAAAGGAAAACCAATTATTTTGACTTTATTGTGCTATCATCAGAAATGTCAAGATGGCTGTATCTTGCTTTATTATTAATGTTAGGATTATATTTAAGCCTTTTTAGTAATTTACTGTGACTTTGATTAGAAGTCATAAATAAAGCATTTGTATCACACTTACATTTTTTCCGTTTTTTTTTTTTTTTTTTTTTTTTAACAATTCCTGCCTCCTTTCCATGCCAATCTTCCAGAAATTAAATTCCAGTCTTCCTAGGGAGAAGGAACTCAAGTCAGGGACCAGCCAAGAATCTTTGCTTGAAACTGTAGCTTTTCCTTGAGTTTGCTTTTGAAATATTCCACCACTACTTTGTCCCAATGGCCACTGCAGCAGCAGAGGAGAAAAAACAGAATCATCACATTAGCCTTTAGCACTCCTCTTGTCCCTCTCTTCCCTTATCTTGCCCTCACCCTTCCAGGATCTTTCTCTTCTTGTGAAGGTAGGGTTTGGCTGCTCCCTGGGAGCCACTCCTTAAAATACTACCCATAATGGAGAGAATCATCATCATCCTAGCTTTACAATTTGTGTTTTCTCAATTCAATGGAAAATGTGAGTAAAAACATCTTTAGAAAATATTGCTACATTTTGGGCATGGTGGTGGGTACCTGTAATCCCAGCTACTCAGGAGGGTGAGGCGGGAGAATCACTTGAATCTGGGAGGCAGAGGTTGCAGTGAGCCAAGATGGCACCATTGCATTCCAGCTTGGGTGACAGAGCGACTCCATCTCAAAAAAAAAAAAAGAAAAGAAAAAAAATTATTGCTACTTTTATTGATCAGAACCAGCCAAACTTGCTAAAGAGAGAGAGCTTGCTATGAGCCACCACTTCAAAACAAGTCACCTGTTCTTATATAAGAGGCCATTTGATCGGAAGTGTGAATGTGGTGACTTGCTTTGAAGTGGTGGCTCATAGCAAGCCCTCTGTCTTTAGTAAAATGCTTTTACTCACATTTTCCACTAGCTTGTGGACTGATCTCTCTTTCGTCCAGTTCTACATAGCCCTTGGTGGATCTTCCAAATACACACACACAGTCACTCCTGCTCAAAATTCCTCATGTTACTTCTCCACTTTCATGATACAGTCCACATTCCTTGGCTTGTTTTAAAAGGCCCTTAGTTGGTGCCTAGCTGTTCCTGGGCTAGAATTGAAGCTCTGTGTGAGCACAGCCCAGCACCTAGCCCAGTGTCTGAGTGAACGAAGGGGGGAACCCTCTCTGCACTTGCTCCTCTCACTTCAACCCCGTGTGCAGGACAACCCAGTTTTCTGCTTGGAGGAGTTTTCCTGTGTTCTGTCTGCTGTGCACACTGCTCTGTCTCCTGCTGTACTTTGTCCTGCCTGGCATCCTGGCAGGCCTCCCTCATGCTGTCAGCATTTCTGGGAATCCATCCCTGGGCATCCCCTGGGGCACTCCCTTCCCTTCATTACATGGCTCCCATATACAACTCCACAGTGGCACTGCTCGATTGCATTGTCATTGCTCACCTGTCTGCGCCTCACTAGACTGTGTTTCTTCTTCCCAGGTTCTCAGACTCGGTCTAACACTATGGATCAAGTAGGTGGATGAATGATGGATGGAGCTCCCTGGAACCCAGCTCTTTGCCTTGTGGGGAAATGTAAGGCTGGTGTGTGGGGTTTTCCTTGTCTAATCTTTCTCCTTCATTCCCTGGGATCCCCAGTATTCATCTCCTCAGTACACATACATCAGGGCTGGCAGAGCAGGAGGATTAGGAGAGGTCAACATCCTAGGCAGGGCCCTACTCGTTATTGCTGGCATGAGCTGATACGTTCAAGGTGGGGAGATAGAGCCCAGCTGGGGTTAGGGGCCTGTTGGGTATAAGTTATGGCTGGGGAGCAGAAGCTAGATAGCCCAGGGTCATGAACCTCTGCGGCAATTTCCAGAGTGTGCACCCTTCTTGGATAATGAATGTAAATTACCTTTGCCGTCAGTGAAGTGGCATAGACATAAGCCCCCACTTTGCTCTGTAGCATTGGATATCAAACACTATGGGAGAATATCTTCTGTCACGCACTGATGAGAATTTGGTTGTAACCATCGGCTGCTGCAGGTGGATCTGATACTTTCCCATGTCGTTCCTTGGGTCCTCCTTGCTCCCATCAGCATTCCGTTAAACCCTAGACTACAAGTTTTAAGTGGATAAAGCATGCTGCATTTTCCAAACAGGTCATTAAAAACAATTTGCAATTTATGGTATCAGATGCATGTGTGTGTAGAGGCAAGCATGAAGTTTTTAATTGGAAAAACTTTGTCTTCAATTTAAGTGGGATGCTGAATGTGATGAGGCCTGTGGAGTTCTGAGCCCACAGCTAGGGAGGCAGGGCAGCAGGAAGAGGGGCCAATTTGTGGCTGTGCTGAGATTTCCAGGTTGTGTATGCAGTCCACAAAATGAACAAATAGGAGTCTCTCTGAAGTCAGAACATTTACTTTTTGCTGGGATTCCCTTATGGTAATCCATAAGGATATGCTGGTTCAGTTCTGAGTGATAAAGCTTTGGTGCTATACATGGGGAAATACCGTCTTCCTCAACCAAACCAAAATCCCGAGCTCTGAGGCTGGTGTTGAGAGGGTCACCTTCTGAGGCACAGTCCCCAGGAACATTGGGGAGAGCTAGGTTGCTAATAGCCCTGATTCTGCCCTTGAAATTCCCTTTCTTTCTGCCACTCCCTACATGGGTTGAGATTGAGCCGAGACAGAATAGACCTTTTTTTCTGTAATTCTGGCTCTAGTGGAAATAACATTTTCCTTTAGATATCAAGGCTTGAACTTGGACCAAACAGGATTTTACCAAAGTTTCAGGGTGAATAATGGAAATAAACGTAAAGAATCATGAACTTTCAACCCTATCAGAACCAATGGCCCATTTTTACAACACATATTTTCTAGTGTCCCCATTATTATTTCTAAAATGAAGTTTACTGATACTGTTATGCACTTATATAATCTAACAAATCAATATAATGTCTTCACTGAATACAAAGAAATTAAAAGTTAAATAATGTATAATAAAATGATATGTATTTCAACAAATGCTTGGGCCAACCATATGAGAGGAAGTAGTGAATTAGATGCTTGTCGCCAGTTCAGCAGCAACACCATGTGAATCACTGTGAATTCAACAGCTGCAGATGCAAACAGATCTGTGTGTGTTGTTTTGGTGATTCAGATATCATGGGCATATTGTGTCAACGTGACTTTTTTAAATGCTGAAAGACTTCTGGCAATATTTTGAATAAGACAAAGCATTCTTTGGCCTCAATTCATAGGATGGTTGTATTCCTGGAAAGCTCAGGGTTTATCAAAGCTGCACCAAGAATATCCAGCTGACTCACTTTAATGCCACTGGCATAGGGAAGAGAACTGTGGAGCTCTAGATGGTGTGCTGGGGGCCATTCAGGCAGAGAGGTGCCTGGACCACCCCTCCACCACACATGCACTCATCATTTCCTGGTTCTAAGAGGTACCCAAGAAGTATCTCATATGTGCTTACAGGCTGAAATTGCCTTAAAGGGTAGACAACTTCTGGGACAGTAAATAGATCTTTCTAAAGACCTTTTTGGGGAAAAGAGGAAAATGTCACCAGCTGGTGGTCAACTGAAAGAGGCCAGGATTTCACAAGGAGATCTTCTGGAGAATAGGGTCTCCCTGATGGGGGATGCTGGAAGATCTATGGGGGAGCCCATAGATCATGTGCTAGAATATCATTTAGACCAAGCAAAAGGAGGATCACTACTTTGCCAGTTAAGCATGGAGATGTCTCGGGGTCTTTCCCATTACCTGCTTCTCTACCTGACACAGAAGCACTGTAAGGGGGTATGAGGGGGAGACCACACTGGGCCCAGAGACAATGACCTTTGGATCAGATATAAGATTGAAGTTTAAAAGTGAACTAGACTAAGTATTCGTAAACAAAAAAGAAATGAAAAGCAATGGAATTGGGCTGCAATATCTTTAAGGGAGCTGCCACCTTTTGGGAAAGAGAAGCTTGACAAATCATGGTAGGGAACAAAAATAACATCATTTGATGTTTATAGTCCAGTGGATTGGACCCCAGCAAACTGGCTAGAGTGTTTATTAAGGTCACTACTGATATTTCAGAGATAAAATGCTGTTCTCTTGGATAAAAATTATTCCTTAATGTTCTCATGGATAATTTAAAGGGGTGAGGGTTTTTATTTTGTTTTTGTTTTTATTTTAATCCCTAGGTGGCTGTTTCTTTTTCCCCCTCCTCATATAAGCATGAAGTGCTTCTAAGAGAGAGGCTGGATTGCCTAAGAGAGTTTCAGCAACTTTGAGATGAAAATACATTTTAATATTTTGATTTAATGGGGAATGGTATAGCCCCTTAATAAGTAGTTCAGTGACATTTGGTAGTTCTATAATATTTGACTTGGAGTTGAGTTTATAAAAATTTCAGCCCAACAGTAACTTCAGAGCACTAAGGGATGTATGTATTTCTGAAATGAGAAGACCTGGTTGACATTCTGATTCTAAAATCAACATCATCCCTTATGCGTCACCATATTTTCAATTATAATGGATGATGGGCTGTGAATTTTAAAAACAGCTTCCCTGCAAGCTCCTGCACAGACCCAGCTTGTATGCAATAAAAAGAAGAGCTTGGGAGGGAGAAGAATGTCCTCATGCCCACTCTTCTGACTTGACTTACTAAAATGCTTCCTTTTCAGAGACTGCTTTGGTTTTTTGCTCCCCACATTGGTTCCTTGGGAATTTTTTTAGAACGTGGAGTCTTTTCTAACTTTGCAGGGAATTTGTATCCTGATTGACCGAAATGGTCGAGCTTTGGAAGGGTAAAGTCCTGTCAATAAAAGCCTGAGATTTTATGAAATACCTATGACAGCCAGACAAAAGTATGTCTAACAAAAAATTGGGGGAGCAAAACAGATGCTTAGGGCATGGTGTTCTTGCATCTCTGCCATTTCAGGATAAATTCAGGCCTTTGCTACCAGTTCATTTCCCATTTCACTGTCATCTCACCTTCCAAGTAGAAAATACCCTAAATGGATTATATTAGTTCCCAACATGCAATTCTTAGGCAGTGATTAAGGTCGGGATTATTCTCAGGTAGTCCCAGGATGCAATGGTTTTGTGGGTACTGGGCTTATGTTTGTTTTTACCAGGAGGTTCAGAAGCAGACCTTCCTTCCCCAAGGGTGGTCACAAAATCAGCTCTGAAATGGCCCTATATTCTACCCATAGCCAGCTCGAATGGGGAAGAGACAGCTCTATCCCCCACCCCCCTGTGCTGAACTGGAGGAGTAGAATGGTTATTGAGTTAGGTGGGACCTGCTAATAGTGGCTTAGAATTTGGGACTTCCTCCCCAGAGGGAATGTGAGCTTTGGACTGGGCCTCATATCTGGCCTTGACACCTTCTAGGAAATGCCTTTCATCAGGCTTAGTAAGGTGCAGGTTGAATAGAGACTAGATAGTCTCTGTCATATGGGCAGGGCATATCTGTTACAACCACCCCCTATGCCCACACAGATCCTCTCCCCTAAAGGATTGAGAAACTACCTATTGGGCACTCTGTTTATTACCTGGGTGATGAAACAATCTGTACACCAAACCCCTGTGACATGCAATTTACTCACGTAACAAACCCAACATATTCCCCCTGAACCTCTAGGGGAGAGGGTACGTGCGGACATAGAGGGTGCTTGTAGCTGTCAGTGCCGTGCCTGTATCCCTTCTGCTCATGCCATTTTCATGCAGGTAGGCCTGACTTCCAGCAGCAGCGGCCCTTTGCCTGTGGTCTCTCCCTGGCCCCTAGACCCCTCCGTGCTTGCCAAGTGTGGCAGGTCAAGAGTCAGAGGGAATTAATACCTTCAGGAACTATCCTTACCAATGATTGACAGGCACTGATGGAGCAGCATCCCAACTCCCCCGTCCCTCTTCCCTCAGGTGGGAGGATGACTGAGATATTTTACCCAGTGCCCAGGCATCTCCAAGAGGATTAAGCTCCAGTTTTGCCCACACTGGTAACTTGCTTCCAGCCTTTACTAGCTTTCTTCCCTTCCTGAGTCACTTTTCCACTCCCCTACTGGTATTTCCTGAGACCACCTCCTACACACCTGTGCTCAAATCCTTGCCTTAGGGCCTGCTTTTGATGGAGCCCAAACTAAGAGGGAACAAACAAGAGAAGTGCTCTGTGTGTGTGTGTGTGTGTGTGTGTGTGTGCGCGTGTGTGTATGCAGGCTTTTTTCCCATTCTTTTAGATTCAGGGGGAACATGTTGGGTTTGTTATATGGGTAAATTGCATGTCACAGGGGTTTGGTGTATAAATTGTTTCATCTCCCAGGTAATAAGCAGAGTTCCTGATAAGTAGTTTCTTGATCCTCATCCTCCTCCAACCCTCCATCCTCAAGTAGGCACCTGTTGTTTCCTAAGAGAAAGTATTTTGTAGAGCACTTGCTGTGTCTTTTCTGCATCTACCTATACAGTAAATCTATTTCAGGATAGCAATTCTGGGTTGCCTTTGGGCATCCAGTCAGACTTACTTGCCAGCTGTGAGGTTTTGTGGGGCATTTGGAGAATACTGAATAGTCATTGAACTCTCAGTGCTTGTATGCAGCACTTAAACTTGTCTTCACATCCATCTGGGGCTAGGAGACTTTGCTAGAATAAGATGTGCTGTGTTCTGCAGCTGGGGCAGGCACTGAGCCTGGCAGTGGTGGTGATTTCTCCTCTGGGCTCAGGACTCTGAAGGCTCCTTGAGGGCAGGGTTGCCATAGCTCCTTTCCCAAGATCTGGGGTATAGCAGGCACCCACCCTTTGGAGGTGAAATGAGTTGAATTAAGTTGAGTGCCTGCAGCCTACATAATCTAAGTGTCTGGGGGAACATCTGGTACCTCTGATCATAGCCAGATTTCTCGAGTGTCTGTTTTCAGCGTTTTCCCAGAGCACCTATAAGTGAATTTGCAAAGCACTTACCTCTGTCTTCACCACTTCTTTTGATGGTGTGGAACAGCTGGCAGAACTAAAAATCCTTCCCCTATATCCACCATAGCTAGCACACAGGTCTAAATTACTATGGCAATTCAGGTACTTCAGGGAAGACAATGAAAAGTCTGATTGATACAAATTCTGCTTTCTCTAAGAGACTGAGTGCACCAAGCCATTATCAGCTGAGCAGTTTGATGTGAGTTAGTCCATTAGCTTAGACACATGGCCCAGCTTAAGTGGATGGGATTTAGTATCTTTTACTTTTTTGACAGCCAAGTAACTTTATTTCAGTGAGGAGAGTGTTAGCATATATAATATATATTAAATATAGAATATATATTGCTATATATACACATATACACACATACATGTATATATGGCAATATTGCTCTATATATATATACACACACACACACGGCAATTCCAGTCACTGAAGTACAACATCTGATTTATTTGAAAAGTTCTCTTAATTCTGGGTGGCTGACCCATGCGTTGTGTGTGAGTAGTCTATGAATCCTCACAATGCCACTTAGAAGCTACAGGATGCTGAATAAATTGCATAACTCCTCTGTGACTCAGATTTCTCATCTCTAAAATGGGTATATTAAACTCTAGCTCAAGAGGCTGTTGTAAAGCTACAGTAAGCCTGAGAATATAAAAACCTGGCATACAAGAGGCTGGTGTTTTGCTTATCCATTGCCGCCTAACAAACCCCTGCACAACTTAGCGAAACAGTGACCATTTGATTATGCTCACAGGTCCTGTGGCTCAGGAATTTAGATGTGGGGTTATAGTTTATCCCTGCTCCACGATTTCTGTTGCCTTGAATAACTGGGGGTTGGGATCATCTGAAGGTTTCTTCAGGCCGGGCTCATAGGCTGCTATTGGCTACTAACAAGGTCCTGTACATGGTCTCCACATGGCATTCAGCTTCCTGACTGGATCATAGTAGGGACAAAAATAACATCATTTAATGTTTGTAGTCCAGTGGATTAGACTCCACCAAACTGACTAGACTATTTATTATGGTCAATGCTGATGTGTCAGAGATAAAATGACTTCAGGATGGTTATACTTCTTACCTAGTGGATCAGGACTCCAGCGCACAGGGACTTCTTGTGGATTTAGCTGAGTCCCTCTCCGAAGTCATCCAGAGCTAGGCCCTTCTCATCTCAGATGTGCCTCTCACTAGCTGATGGCTTGCGTTTCTCCTGGATTCCTTTTGTTCCTGACCTTGACGTTCACTACAGTGGTCTCTATGCTCCGAGAGAGAAAGGATGGATAGGGGACATTCATTTCCTGGGGAATCACAGCCTCTGAGGTGGGCAGCATGCATGGAGGGAGCTCTGGAGCAAAGATGGAGTCCCTGGAGAGGGTTAGACCCAAAGGCTGGAAAGATGTGCAGAGACAGGGGGTGGTAGGACCCTGAGGATAGTTACGCGGCTTCGTTAAGTTGCACTCAGCCTGCCCTATATCTAACCCTTAAGGAGCACTCACCAGGAGCCATTCTGTTCTGGAGATTTCTCATGCATCAGACTACCTGAGATTTCCCTTGTCATGACTCTGTGAGGTGGGTCTCCTGACTTCCCTATTTTCCTGTTATGGAAACTGAGTCTCAGAGAGCTTCGGAAAGTCCATAAGTAGTGGTATTAGGAGGTGAACCCAGAGTTCAGAGCCTATGCTGGTCATGTTGCTTCGGTATTCAGCATCCCACTTGGTAACATGTTCTCATATTTTGTTCTATATTTGTTGTGCATTATTCATTTTCTCTAACTCTACTTCATACTCATTGAAGGCAAGACTATGCCTTCTCTTATATTCTCCCCCTCTGCAGATGTGAGTACCTTAGAAGAGAAGACTGGGGCTTGACAGAGAGGCCACCATCCTTCTCAGTGGCCCAGCATGGTGACTGTCTTGTTAGTCACACCTGCTGGGCTTGGGTCGATAGAGAACAGAGAAGGCATTGTTGCTCACATCCTATTCTCCAAAGGAAATTTTGTTCTAGTTTATTGTGAAAGTATTGGTTTTGAAATTGAAACACAGAGGTCTACTAAAGTGATGTTCTGTTTGGAACAGACTCTCTTTTTTTCCTGTTTTCAGGTGAAAAGCAATAACCATGAAGAAAATGAAAGAAAACCCTCTAAAGAATAGTGTCAATGGCTCTGACAGGTTAAAGCTGTAGGATAAATGCAGAATTTACATGACAAAAACTTTGAGTACAACGCTGATTGTCATTCACCAGTAATAGGATTCTCTGAAAAGCAAAAATATCTTAATTAAAAAAATACATAATTTATTTTTGCTGGTATGCGTCCTTTTGCCTCACCCTCACAAACTAATTAGACTTGAATATCACTTTCCCCAAACTTAACTTTACCAAGGCTGTGTCCGTTTCATCCGTAATGTGCCCCCTCCCCCGCTTCCTGGGCTTAGCAGGCTGCTTAGAGCAGAGAAAGCTGCAATGAGTGTTGCCAATTTGAAAGACAGGTTTTTTGCCCTCAGATGATTTAAGTTTTGATGCAGAAACTAGCAAGCTGACAGATTAAAATATTAAATGATGATGCTGTACAGGAGGGCAACACAGACATTGAATGAGGCTGGAGTCAGGATTGGCAGAGGTGATGCCTGCTCTGAGCAGGGGCCATTCATGCCTCTGGGGCTGCCCAGAGATATGCTGTCCAGCCTCATCTCTGCCACACCTGACACTTCAAGCTGAGGAAGAAATCAGGTGTTTCATCCCTCCAGGCAGCACCACTTACTCTCCCTGCAGGATCTGGGATGCCCTCATCTTCTCCCTACCCACAGCCTACATCCAGATCCCAACTGGTGCAGAGATCAAATATCCCCTCAACACTGACCTTCTCCTTGTCTTCTTAAAATGAAACTTCATCTTTCTCCTTCTATAATTTTGCCTCAACTCTAACCTGTATATGCCTCAAACAGAGTTTATGCAATCTTTACTTTTTTTTCTTATCTGAGAACCCTGATTGGTTTACTAGATAATGAGCTATGTGAAGGTGCAGGGCTGTCTTAATTCATACCTGCATCCCAGCATCTGGTAACTAATTGCTGACTGGCTGAATAGACAAAGGAATGAATGAAGTGATTTAATGAGATGGCCTTGGAGCATGGGGGACTTTACAGGGGTAATGAGGGTTTGAGGTTTGAGAGGGTTTCAGAGAGGGGAAATGATGTCAGCTCATGGCCCTAAGTCAGCAGAGGACATATGCCAGTTTGGGCACAAGCTGAGACCAGCCTGTTTGCCACAAGCTGTGCTCGGAAGACCTGGGAAGAATAGGAATCCCATGGTCTTGAGCTGGAGGGGCTGGGCTAGCGCAGGAAACTTTTTCAGGCACTCACAGTTTCAGAAACACCGGGTGATCCCCTGTGTCAAACTCATCAAAGGCAAGCACTTGTCCTTGTGTTTCTGATTCTCATTTCCTGCTGAGTTACTGCCTGTGTGAAAGCAGCCGTGAGGTCCCCCCTGTTTGATATGGATCCACACTGCAGATGAAGTCAGAGCTGAACAACACAGGGCTTATCCAGGGTGCCCGGCTGCTTGCTCTCCTTCAAAAGGAGAAACTAGGGGCCAGCTCTCACACAGAAGGCCAGTCAGAGCAAATCCCTGCTCCTGCTTGACTTGTGGTCTGGATACATTGTTGCCCCTTGGCAGGGGTACAGCCACTAGAACATTTGCCCCATTGTGATGTCTCCTATGTCTCCGCAGTCATCAAACACCAAGAATATTGCTGGTCACTCTTGGGAGGGCTTATCAGCCACAAGGTGTATGTGTCCACCACTAGCCCTTGTCCAGGAGGTGTGAGGTGAGTTACATGTGCTCATTCATTTTTAGCTTTACCTTTCTCTTGTCTGTATTTCTCCTTTCTCTGCCTCAGTGATTACCTTTCTTTTGAGGCACACCATGCATTTCTGTACAAAAGACTGAAATCCATTATAGAATGTGGTAGGACATCAAGGAATAAGATAAATTTGATTTCTGTCCATGGTGGTATAATGAACGAGAAGATGTGGCTGGCCATGATGTACCAGGTGGGCTGGGGGAAGGGAGATCAACTGGGAACCTGCAGAGAAGCACACCTGGCAGCTCTGTGCTCCTTTTAAGTGGCCAGTGTGTGGTTCTGTAGACTTGGGATTCAATGACAGTCTCATGCAAAGAAAACCCGATATGCATGGAACAATAGATAGGCTGTGAAGCATTGTACCATCTGATCCTGTCTCCACAGGTATACCATATTTCATCAGTTCTAAGATGGCTTTTGAAAAATAATAACATCTCTTAAATCAGGATGAGCCTTATAATTGATGGCATCCTAGATGTGATGAAATGTGGTAAATGATAGTGTCATTCATTTGCCTGTTTGGTGTCAGATCTATTTCTACCCTTCTGTTACTTAGCTCTATATGATGGGAAACTACATCCTCCAGATGTCTTGCCAACTTACTTATGGTGAGAAAGGGGAGGCACTGGTGGAAGACAAGAGTGAGAGGAAGAGAGAAACTAAAGTATTTCCCCGTGTCTTTCTCTACCTTGGCCAATCTCACTGTCAGCGACCACCTCTCCTCTTCTGTAGCTCTAGCTTCTGGCACACATCTTCTGCCTTTGCTGAGCCCTGCTTGCAGAGGATGGCTGCCAAAGTTCCAGGTCTACCATGTGGTCCCTTCTTTTGTCCCTCCAGCCCTGGGGTGATAGTGGCTTCCTGTCTTGCCATTTGTTGCTTAGCTTCCCATTCTCCATCACTTGGGTAACTGATTCTTTGTGTTACATTTCCTTTCTTGGAGGTATCTAGTATAGTTAGTTTCTTCTTAGTTAAATCTTGACTGTTACAATGATACATCATCACCAGATTAAACAGATATTGAGGGGGCATTATTTCTCTTTCCCACATCCACACATTCTGCAGAATCTATTCTAGTTAGGGTGAGCAGTGGTATCTTTGATGCCAGACTCAGAGGATTCTTTGGGGTCTGTAGCATTTGACAGTGATGCCATCCCCATTTGTTGAATTTTCCTCCTTCATTGTCTCCTGGGTGATCACCCCTTCTTTCCCTTTGCTCCTTGAATTTTCCCCACTCTCTTTGCCAGTCACCTCTTCTGCAAGTCTCTAAACTATTGGGTTCTGTAGAGTTCTAAGCTCATTCTGTGCCCTCAGTCAACCCGCCCCCTATTTTTTACTCTACCTGCTCACGCCCATGGCTTTAAATACAACTTCTCTCTGCAGCACAGAACTGTTTCCCAAGCTTCAGACACAGAATGTCACTATCCGCAACCACATTCTTTGGGTTATCTTATCCCACAAACCAAAATGTCTTTGACTGAGCTGACCTTCTCCTCTCCCATACCAGCTTATTCTCCTGTGTTTTCTATCTCAATGGATGGAACTGTATCCATTGTAAAATCCAGACTAGAAATATCCTGGGGTTATCCTGGACTCATCTCTACTTTACCTCCCAAATCCACCTGCTTTCCAAACCCTTTATTCAGTGGTGTGTTTAAATGGTAAACACCAGCTTTTAGGGGGAGAGAGAAGGGAAAGCCCTCTGATTTGCAGCATTTGCCAGTTTCTTTAGTGTAAATGCTCCCATCATGACTGATTTCTGGTTACCAGTGTGGTATCACTGAGCATGGATTTGGAAAGTGATGCACGATTGGTTTCTGTGAGGTGAGCCAGCTCAACATACTATGGTGCTGTATCCATCCTCTCATTAGCATCTTCTCTTTCTCACCCTGTTTCAAGCCCCACCATTTTCCTTTCGGAGTTTTGAGATGTCTCCTCACTATATTCTCAGTCTTGACCTCCTTTGAGGCATCCCACACTAGATGTAAACATATCAGTCCTTAATAAAAAATAGCTTTAGTGGCTTCCTATTACCTAGAAGAGTATCAAAGATGGAACCTTCTTGGCATTTTTATTCTGGAGGACATGAGCCATGCTTATCTCTCCTCCAAGGCCTAGTACTGAGTTTGGGCCACTAGTATCCACTTACTGTCTCTCTTGACATTTTGCTTTCCTTTCCTTCTGTGCCTTCCATCTCTTCAGCTGTTTTAAGCATTCCATCATATTATGAGCTTGATGCACTGCCTGCTGCACCATGGAGATAGGTTCAACCATGTTAGAATATTTGCCCAGCAGGCTATGTGATGCTGACCATGATAGAAGCCAAGGGCTGACTGCGCTTCATACCTGGGGGTTGGGAGACTCTTGAGATAAGGGGGCAGGATCTCCTCAGTGTGTCAGTCATTTAGAACTGCTACGAAGACTCTCATGAAACACGTTGTTTAGAGGGTTACATTTTTGAGAAATTATTAAATAGGTCTTGAAAAACTGAAGAATATCTTGGATGTATGTTATATTACAGAAAATGGAGTCAATTGAATAGCCATCCCTTTGCCAGTTTGCTAACCCTTTCATCTAAAAATCACTCACAAAAATTTACCTGCCTAGAGATACAAAGCTGAGTAGGACAGGATGGAAGCTCACAGGCAAGTGAGTGACTCCAGAGTACCAGTACTTTTGTCTGGTGTTCACATAGGGAAGTCAACGAAAGGCTCCTGAAATTAGACTCAGCCAAAGTTAGTCCTTTTGTCTCATTTTCTTCTTTATAAAACCTGGTCCAAAGTACCCTGTCTCCCCGCCCCCAGGACTATTGTTTTGCTGGAGTTTTGATTCAAAAAGGGAGGTGTTTTAAGAACGTGAAATAGCATTATTATGAATTTGTCATGATTGTGCACGTGTTTGTGTGTCCCCTTGTATCCTTAACTTTTTCCTAGGTATTGTGGCAAGGTGGTATGGATGTGGCAGAGGAGGCATTAAGAAAAAGACCTCACCTCTGTCTTCAGGAAGCTCACACTCAAGGTGTAGATAGAAGCAGGGTTTGAACAAAATATGCAACAAAATTAGGTGAAAACGAGTGGTGTCGATTTGCTGGTTTTCTAGGTTGTCTAAAAGTAGAAAAAGGAACATGGGTTCACGTTACAGGGTGGCAGTTTGCAGAGAAGACATTTCTACATTTTCACAGTGCAAGGGTTGAAAAAAGTCTATCTGTTTTTTAATAAGGGCTTGCCTTTTAAGGGACAAGAAAGACTAGAGGAGTTCCTTAAATATTGTTTATTTATTTTATAATTAAAAATATGTTCTTTAACGAAATACTTAAAAATAGTAACAACATTTTAAAATTTGCATTAAAAGATTAAAAATGAATGACAACCCCCATTACTCAGAGATAATCCTAAAGGTATTTCAGAGATTTTTCTATGCATATTTTTACATAATTTAGTTTATACCATATTTACAATTTATATCTTAGTTTTTTCCACTTAACACTAGCACATAAGTATTTTTCCAGGTTATTAAAAACTCCTCATAAATGTTACTTTTAATGGCTACATAATATTTCAATATATGAGTGTACTACAATTTATTTGAGTAGAGTTTTTTTGGTCAGATATATTAGTGGTTTCCAATTTTTCATTATAAATAATTCTGCAGTAAAAATTTTGTAACTTCTTTTATGTCCTTCAGATACAGTTCTTAAGGAAATATCAAAGAATAAGAACATTTTAAGGTTTCTAATACATATCACCAAACTGCTTTTCAAGAGGGATCCATCAATTTATATTCCTATTTATATTGTTGCAAAACATCCTTTACTGTCATTTTTAACAGGTTCAATTAGCATACAATAAAGTGCACATATTGAAAGTATATGATTTGATAACTTTTGACATATGTATATACCCATCAAGACATCATCACAACCAAGATAATGAACAAATATATGAACCCCCAAAGTTTTCTTATTTCCTTTTGTAATCCCTCCCTGCTACTCCCTTCCAATCTCATTCTTCACCCCATAGGCAACTACTGTTCTGTTCTCTGTCACTATAGATTAGTATAAGTTTCCCAGAATTTTATTTAAACAGAAGTACATAGGAACAAGAAAGATGAGCAGATTTCCTTACATTTGGTTTATTTATTTTGTAATTTAAAAAGTTCTTATTGTAGAAATACTGAAAAAATAGTGACAACATTTAAAAATTTGGATTAAGAATTTTCTTCTTTTTGTTTGGCTTCTTTTACTCAGTATAATCATTTTGAGATTCATCTGTTGTTGAATGTATTAATAGTTCATTCCTTTCTATTGCTGAATAGTATTCCATCATCTGTATGCACCACAATTTGTTTCTCCATTCAGCTGATGGATTCTCAATAAAGCTGATATGAGCATTCGTGTACAAGTCTTTAGTGAACATATGCTTTAATTTCCCATGGGTAAATACCTAGGAATGGAATGGATGAGTTGTATGGTACCTGTATGTTTAACTAACTAGCATATTTTGTGACTGGTGATTATCTCTTAGGATAACACATTGATTTAATATTATTATTATTATTACAACACATTAAATTATTTTAATTGACTCAGTGAATATTTTTCTGGTCCCCTCGTAAAGGATGAGAATGAGGAGGAGGGTGACAGAGACCCCTCTCTTGCCATACTCTTTTAGGAACTCAGCTGGGAGTAACCGAAAGGGACACTGTGCACGCAGGGACTTCAGCCTCTGCTCCCCACACAGGGTTTGGAGCCTTACCTTTGCTCTATGTACCTCCAGACCCCTCCCTGTTTTTCTCAGAAGAGCAGTCTCAGGTGCTCTGGTGTTTGGTTTGAATGTCCTGCTTGAATTCAGCCTCTCTCTCTCTCTTTTCAGTACTTTACTATGATATGATCTAGTCCTACTTTTCCAATCACATTACCTCCTTTTCCTCTTCTATGCCCAGTAGACTTCCTAATATTAAGAGTGGGAGGTGGTGGCGATATGGGCAGGAAGAATTGAAAATAGCTCACAGATGACCCACCTTGGAGGGCCTACATTTCAGCATCTCTGGGGTTATTTTAGAACTAGGAAGAGTGGCGGAGATTGGTATTGTTTCTGTACTAGTCCTTCCAAATTCTCCTCTGAGGTTTCTGCTTAGACTATAAGCCTGAGGGTCACTCATCACAGTAATCCTAAAAACACATGTTTCTGTTATATCTGATAAGGCCTTTTTGTGAGTTGTGCAGACTGTCAGTTTCATGTTTGTTTGTTTGTTTGTTTGTTTTGGAATGGCAGTTATATCCAGGAGACCTGTGGGGAGCAAAATGGGCTGTAGTTTGTGCAGTTGTCAGTATAGCTTATTAGGGAGCTCTTCCTGGGCAGAGTCTTGCACAGCACAGCCCAGTGCTGAGCACAGTGCTTGGCACATAGTAGGAACATAGCATATGCTGTAGCAAAACTGGTGGGCAGGCACTGTCACATCACAGGTGAGCTTCAATGCTGTTGCCAGAGCAGCTCCAGGAGCTGTCTCCCCCACTCTCTCTATTAACGTCACCTTAGGGCAGACGTTCCTCAGCTGCCTTGGCTCACACCACCGTTTGTGTCTCAGTAATTTTTTATATTTCCTCTAGGAAAAAAAAAGCCAACATTTCATTTTACTGAATAGATTGGTGCCGAAAATGAATTAGTATTTATATTCCAACAACATAGTGCTATATAGCCCTGTACTACATTTCAGATCACGACATCAGCAGCCGTACTCTCCTCCCTCGGCTCACCCCAGGGTTTATTGGGTGCTGGCAGTGTCCTCTGTTCCATGCAGGGAGTGCCTTGGGACCTCCTGGTCTCATGGGCTAGAGGAATGTAGGAATGATCACAATGTAATCTAATGTGGGCCATGGTGGAGGTCGGTGCAAGTGTTAGGTGTGACAGGTGAAGAGCCCATTTGTGAGTACATGATGATATAAAATAGGTGCGGGACATGCAGAGTCAGAGGAAGTTGCAGGGTGGAGCTGACACCCAAACTTGGTTTCCAAGTGTGATCTGGAAGGGGGCACAGGGCCTTAGTTAAGGGAGGAAACTGCCATTATGCCTTGGCAAGGGGGCCAAAGGGCCAAGCTGCCCTGGAGGATCTCAGGGGAGGGCTGTAGAGCTGGACTGAAGATCGACATTTCCAGGGCTGAGATGCCTTCTGGAGGGAGTGAGATGGGTACATGAACATAAGGACTGAGTCCTGTGTCTTCTCCCAGGAACCTGGATGTTGTGCAATCTCAAACCATTTTTGCAATGATTTTTCCCTCTTTCTTCATTTTTATTTAAATGAGAAATAAATGCATTTTGCTGGTTGTATGCAGTGCTATTTCTAGGAGGTTTGATTTTTACCTTCTGGCCACACATCTCTGTCCCATTACGGCTGCCTCGCTTCTCTTCAATTGGGGAATGACCTGCTTTGTCCTTCAGAACAGTGAGTTGACAAATACCATCTGATGTTTCTCCCAGGCACCCCCATTCATCTTGATGGCAGGCTTCAGACAACACTGCTACGGTTGATATTGTATACTTTGGGAGTTTTCTTCAGTGATTTCATGTAATGTGCTTTTGATTTTCATGCCACCCTCTCTTGGCCCCATGAAGTTTACACGGTGTTATTTGGTGAAGAAAATGCTGTTCTGAAATTCTGTTCAAAGCTGTTTAAAAGAATTAATCAAAGGTTCTATCATTAGCTTAAGACTGGTTGCGGGCAGTCGTTCTGCAGGTGAAGGATTGGAATTGATTGATCCATTGACAAGAGAGCTGAACCAACATTGGTATACCAGGCAGTCTGTCTCATAACTTTTGCAGTGTCTCAGAGGAAGCAAGGAGCAGGGGCATTTGTACTTCTGAGAAAGTCATGGTTCCTGAGCAGCTCTGGAGGCAAAAGCCAAGCTGATGTGTCTCTGATGCCTCTCCAGGGGTAATGTGGGAGTGATATTCTCCACACCTGGGACCTGGGCTCCTGGATCATGGTCTCAGGGCCTCCCTTCTGGTGAGTACTGAGAGAAAAGGCAGAGAAGGGTAAATGGCAATGCTCTATCTAGATTCGAGACAGAGTGTCTAGCTCTGTCATATTGTATCAAAAGACCCACTTGCATTTTCTCAGAGGACAGCGGGGCAAACACAATCCTCTCTCAGGCTTCCAACCTCAAAGCTGGCTCAGCCCTTTTCAGAACCAGGTAAGGCAGGAGAGCCTAGCTTCCTCGCATTCTGGGACCTGTCCCTCCTTCTTGCAGGGGCCCGGAGCCCTCATGCAGCCTTCTCCTTTCTCTAGAAGCCTCTGGCATCCTCCTGAAGCCCCAGGATGACCCAGTGGTATTCTGAGGCATGCTGACTCATTTGTTTTCCCCAGCAAACCAATGACCTTCTCTCCCACTCCTCTCCTTCAAAATCAACTTGCCCCGTCAACCTGTTGGATTGTGGTTTGATGTTAGCCTATTGAGATAGTGATCCTCTGGTTGCCCCAGAGTGTGCTATCATTTTGACACTAGCCAATGGAACACAGCCAGGTACTAGAAGAACTGGGCCATGGTCAAGAGAACAGACAAGCTAGTGAAAGAAGTGCTCTAGGGTCTGACTTACTGTGACTAAATGACAGAGAAAGACCTGGGCTCCGCAGGGCCAGTGTTGTTATCCAAGTAGGTCTTAGCTGTGGGTAGGGGTAACTGCAGAAACCTCCTACCCAGTCCACAGCTCCTGCTCTTTCTCCACAATCTTCAATGTGCTCTGCAGCCAGGGACATCATCCTTAAACCCAGTTTTCACTGGGCCACTGTCTCATTATTTCCTGTCAGTAATTCCAGTCATATTAAGGACATAGCTAAAACTCCATTATATGCATCTGTGGTCCTTTATGATCTAGCCCCAGCCTAACTCCTGACTCCATGGTTGTCTGTACTTCCCCTATTATGCCAGGACGGTGGTGGTTGTTCTCTCCTGCTCTTGCTGATGCGGTTCCTCTGCCTGGGATCGTTGTTTGTTTCCTCCCTGCCTCCCACCCCATTTGCCTGACAATTCTTACTCATCTTTTCAGACTCAGCTCGGGCCTCACCCCTTTTAGAAAGTCCTCCTTGTGTGCTGCTGGTTGGGTCTGGAGCCTTGTCTCTGAGATTGCATAGCACCGTGATCTCCCTTAGAGCATGAATAATACTGCATTCTCATGACTTATTTATTTTTGTGTCTCCTTCCCTAGAGCATGAGATAGTTGAAGTAAACTGTTGCAATCCTCAGAGGCTCATAAGTGTTTGTTGATGGACTGAGTGAAGGGAAGGTGCTGAGTCAGGCCTATGGCTGAATTATTTTTTGGGTCTGTTTGTGCAAAGTGGGCAGGACCCAAGCTAGAGACTGAGGTCGCATGCTGATGACCCAAGAATGTGGCTGCAGTAACAGTATGAGTGAGGCAGGGGATCATTGCTGTATTGTGCTGCCAACGTTCTAGGCTGTCTTCATGGGGACACTGGGTTGTAAATCAGAAGGGGAAAATGGCTAGGGGCACACATTAGGAAATGTGTTGGAGGTGGAGGAAACTTGTAACTTATAAAGGGTATGCCTGATAAATTGCTGCCAACCCTGCCATAGGGCCTGGGCAGGGCTGGCTCCTGGGCCAGTGCTCCTAAACACCTGCCCCTGTCCATGCAGAAGTCATGGACTGACTTGGAAGCTGAAGGGATGATGGATAAATAGGATGGATTTGGGGATGAGGAGAATAAGGACTACTTTGAAAGGAGATCTGTACATGGGTGGGTGGCCTCCTGCCATCCTCTGCTTTCTTCCATGACTGGTCATACAGCAGTCTGCAAAGTAGCCTTGTCTTCTAAAAGTTATACCCACTAGAGTGTGATTGATTGAACTGGCTGTGCTTCTATCATACTTCTGGGCATTGGGGTCTATAAGAAGCTGCCAACTAGTGGGCACTGTTGTCTGCCAGCTGCACCTCAGTAACACCCATGCTTTTGAGAAAGGATAGCCAGAGAATGACCATGGCTGTCACCCATGTTCATCCTTTAGTAACAAGCCAAGGGAGTTTGGCATGTGGGACTCAAGGCAGCTATGTGGAAATGTTGCATACATCTCTGGAAGCCTCACTGTGTTTTCTCTGTGTTATTTTGTTTCCAAGACTATGGTACCTTTCTGTTTCCCCTCCGTGTTTTAGAAAACGCTGTATTGTTATTAAAAGTGGTTGCCAATTTATTCTATTCTTGAAAACAAGAGCTCCCAGTTTCCCAGGAGTAAAATATTCCGTTTGTGTGCTAGGTGTTTTGAAGTCATAGCAAATAGCTATTCAAAAATGATTAAACAGTTCCATGGTTTTACACGTCTACACTAATATGTAAACATGATGTGCAGGCAGAAACTACCCGTTTTTCAGGGGTCCAGTTTGCCAAGTGGTTCTGCCAGTTCTGTTGGAATGAAGGGAACTACATGTCATGATTCACACCTGTGAAGTCTCATAGTCTCATACACACACACGTGTGTGTGTGTGTGTGTGTGTAGCAGCAAACAGTTAAATATTAGGTACAATCAAAATATCTAATAATTGGTTATTTGGTTTAGAGTAGGTAAGAAGCCCAAATAAGACTCACCTTTTGGATGGCCTCTACACCCTCTTGAACATATAAAGTGTCCTTCTAGAATTTATTACTCACCTTAGAGGCCACAGAATAAACTGGAAGCCAGAATTAACTAGAATTCCAGAGTTCCAAGGACTTGGTCCCCTTGGAACAATGCAATACTTGTTAATAGAATTCTGGGGATAATTGAGGATTCGTCTTCAAATCTGTTCTCTTCTGCAAGTCCCTCTCCTGTGTCCCCAGTTTCAAGAAATATAATTGATTGAAGACCCTTGTCATAAACATGATGATCCTCATGGCTGCCATCTTCGGAGGTGAACCCCTCATGCATGCATTAATGCCACTATCAAAAGGGCTTGTGGGAGTAGATTTACTCTCTTCTACTCTTTTGCCATGTGAGAATACAATGTTCCTCTCCATTTTGCCCGTCCACCTTTCACCATGTGAAGACAGTGAGAAGGCCCTCACCAGAAAGCAGATGTCAGCACCTTGATCTTGGACCTCCTAGTCTCCACAGATACGAGAAATAAACTATTCTTTATACATTACCAAGTTTGTGGTATTCTGTTACAGAAGCACAAATGCAACGAGGCAATGACTTTGTGGTTTGGTTAGTTTGGATTTTGAAGTATTCCAGAAACTCAATAGATAGAATATATTGCTGCATAAAATATGGAAGAAAGTGAAAAAGAAATTAAATATATTTTAAGAAACTCAAATGAAAAATTATTGACATTTTAATTCAACTTCATGTTGCTAAGTCTGTTCTCCAGCAATGGAAAAAGACATAAACTCTTTTTATTTGTTCATAACTTTAAGCTATAAAAGACATCATTATTAACACTTTTTTCTCATATGGTAGTGCAGCCTTCAAGTTTAAAAGCTTGGGAAAGTAAAGAGAACGTGCAGCGTATTAATAACATTATGGAGTTGTCTAGGACTTGGTATGTATAATGCTTTTTTATTCTTCTGATTATATCTCCAGCCTTGAGCCCAGGGCCTGGCACCGAGGAACAGTCAATAATTGATTGATGGTTCACATGCATTATCTCATTTGAGACTCAGAGCCAGCCTGTGAGATGGATAGGAAGGGTCTTATTCCCATTCACCAGAGCTGTATACTAAGACACGGAGAGTTAAGTGACTTGCCCAAGGTCACCTAACTAGTAAATGTCAGGGCTGCTACCAAAAGTAAAGCCTCCCACGTTGGCAGTCACTGCTACGTTTTGTCCAATCTGCCATCCCAATTGCTCTTTGTCCTTTCAGTGTCACTGCCCTACCCTGGGTGGGTACTTAATTCCTGGGGAGGTTGCATCCTTCTCCTAGTTGAGCTCCAATACCAGTTCATTTGATCTCTCAATCAGTTTCTTTCTACAGTGGACCTTGAGTGCCTCCCCTGTGCCACAGTTAGATGATTCTTCCTAGAGTTTATGCACAGTCATGTCATTGCCAGTTGAGTCTTCAGGGGCTTCCTGTTACCAACTACATACATCACTATCTCCTCCCTCTGACTCTCAGGTCCTCCCATCACTGCACCCACCTGTCTTTCTAGCCCTACCTCCACATTCTCCCTGCTGGTCCTCAAAACACCAACCCAATTGCTTGAGTTTCTTCACTTAGACCCTGTCCTCTCCCCTGCCTGTTGCTTTGTGCATGTTGTATGCTCCACCTATAACACCTCCCACCATCCTCTTGGAGGAAGACCTGTGCCTCCAGGCCCCTTTCAAATGAGACTCTCCAAAAGCAACCATCACCCACTGGCTCCAAATTCAGGGATCTCTCCTCTCTTAAATTCTGTAGCCCTTTGGACCCATATCATGGGATTGATTCTCCCCTGTGACCCCCTAGATTATCCTGATTCTTCTTTTTAGAGTCTGTGAGTAACTTGAAGGTAGGCACCTACAGGTAGAGTGACATGAAAGGACAGGGCACCTGCTTTGGAGTCAGAAAACTGGGCTCAATTCACCCCGTTCCCCTACTTACCAGCCATGGGAACTTCAGTTTGTCATTAGGCTATTTCTGGAATGACTGAGTGTGTGTGTGGAGGTGGGGGGCGGGTAATACAAAGTAGTGTCTGTGTTCCACTCCAAGAGATTTGGATGTAATTTGGGCTGGGGTGTGGCTTGGACATCAGAATTTTTAAAAGTTGCTCAGATGACTCTGATGCGGAGCAAAGTTTAAGAGCCACTTAGCTAACCTGCCTGAGTAGGCAGGTTAAAACTTACTCTGAGACCACATCCCTGCCACCCAGGGTTCCGGGCACCATGTGAGCTGGCATGTGCGGAGCATCTGGTGGGGGATGCTCTCCATACGCTGCCAGTAGATGGTGGTCATTTTAGTTGATTCCATTTTGTAATCTCCCCAGTACTTGGCATCACGTCCTGGACAGAGGAGGTGCTCAAAGCCTAGTTCTAAAATACAAAACATAAGAAAGTATGTGACAGATATGTGATCTGTGTATAACCTCATGAGGGCTTGTGAGGCGTGTGTGAAAGCCCTTAGTGGAAGACCATTTATTGCATGCTCCTCTGTGTCAGGCATCTGGACCATTTCGGTGATGATGCTTGTCACAAGTGACCTGTAAACAACTTTGTGTGCCTCATCGTGAACACAGCAGCAGTGGACCATAGTGGGCCCTCCACCCCTGCAGATGCCTGCAGGATTTCCACCTGAGACTGCCTCCTGCCATCCCACTGAGATGGAGCTGAGCAGGTGCTGAAGTTGTTGTTTCCAAGGGTAACTGTAGCCTCCTCAAGTCGTAAGTCATGATGGGACAGTGGTCAGGGGAGGGTGCAAACTATAAAAATACCTCTTATATGTAATGATGAGATTCAGCTAAAGCTGAGGGAATGGTGACAAGATCCACTGTGCACCTGCCCTTTGCCCCATGTCAGTGCATTACAGAGTGTTACGGAGGGCTGATGGTCTTTGTAAAAACTTAGGTAGGCAGCACTGCTTTTAATGGTGATTTTTTGCCTTGAGGAAATCAATCAAAGGGAAGATTATGGTTTAGAATTATCAAACTTTCTTCTTTGCACTCATTTGCTCTTTACAGTCTGAATAGCTATTAGTAGTCCTTTTGGATGCCAGAGAAAAGAAATGACCACTGAAGATCTGGGGTCTTGGTGCTGTTAAATGAAATGCCTACAGAATAAATAGTACCTCTGATTATGAGAGATATTGAGGAGCTTCAGTGCTTTGCAGGGCTAGAGAGAAATTAGATGAGAGGCATCATAAAAGAGCAGTCAATTATATTAAAGATGAGTTGGCATCTTTTAATTTCTCACCAGATAATGAAATATCTATTTGAGCCTGAGGCTGTTGTTTCATTTCTGGTGTATTCAACAAAATTTATTCAACAATCATTTATTGAGTGTTCCTCAATGCCAGGCCCTGGACTTGAGGCTGGAACTACACAGAGGAGTGGGCTACAGTTGCTGTCCTTGGGAAGATCCCTGTCTGCAAGGGAAAAGGTGTAGAATACGTAGCATTGCAGACTTCCTGGAGGAGGTATGGCGTGAGTCAGATCTGAAGAAAGGGGAAGGGTTCCCCAAGCAGGAACAGTTGTTAAGCATGGAAGGGGTCTATATCCAAGTGAGCCAAGGCTTATCCAGAAATGTAGCACTTCCTTCATAAGCAGGAAGGTACCTTGGATTCTGACCCCACACATGGTTGCAGAGTACAAACCAGACCCAAATTCCAGTCACAGAGAATGGGAGAAGACAGATCTTTCTTTTTTTTTTTTTTTTTTTAGACGGAGTCTCGCTCTGTCGCCCAGGCTGGAGTGCAGTGGCTGGATCTCAGCTCACTGCAAGCTCTGCCTCCCGGGTTTACACCATTCTCCTGCCTCAGCCTCCCGAGTAGCTGGGACTACAGGCGCCTGCCACCTCGCCCTTCTAGTTTTTTGTATATATTTTTTTTTAGTAGAGACGGGGTTTCACCGTGTTAGCCAGGATGGTCTCGATCTCTTGACCTCGTGATCCGCCCGTCTCAGCCTCCCAAAGTGCTGGGATTACAGGCTTGAGCCACCGCGCCCGGCCTCAAGACAGATCTTTCTTAATCAGCAGGTAGGAGAGTGGAGACTGAAGGATGGGAGACATGGATTCTAGTCCAGCTGTGCCTCTTGCCCGTGTATGACATCAGTCTTCCTGGTGTGCTGGGCTCCAGTGTTACCATCTGCAAAATGCAGCCTCTGGTAGGCTCTGAATCCCTGACCATAGGTGTTGAGGAGGGTCAGGGAGACTGTCTGCAGAGGCTTCTTAAAAGAACAAGTTTGAGCCAAGTGCAGTGGCTCACGCCTGTAATCCCAGTACTTTGGGAGACTGAGGTGGGTGAACCACCTGAGGTCAGGAGTTCTAGACCAGCCTTGATAACACCGTGAAACCCCACCTCTACTAAAAATACAAAAATTAGCTGGGCGTGGTGGTGCATGCCTGTAATCCCAGCTATGTGGGAGGCTGAGGCAGGAGAATTGCTTGAACCTGGGAGGCAGAGGTTGCAGTGAGCCAAGATCGCACCACTGAACTCTAGCCTGGGCCACACAGTGAGACTCTGCCTCAAAAAAAAAAGACAAAAGTTTGATAGGACCCTGAGGGCTGTGGGTTTTACAATTTGGTGGGTCCTCATTTATTCTTTCAGGCATCCTAAAAGTATTTCAGTCCTCTGTCCTACCTCCAGACTGCAGGCAGAGGCTGAATGAAGGAAATAATGATGTAATTGTTAGCATCTCTCTGGGGATGTGAATACTAAGCTGAGTGGAGAGGAAAGAGTAGCCCACAGAGCTAGACAGTGGACTAAACACTCTGTTCCATCACTTGCTTACAACATTACCCCTATTCTCACAGTTTTGCTCTCCTTGTCAGTAAAATGACTGCAACCCCAGTTATTCAATGGCTTAGAAGGATCCCATGAGATCATCCACGGAAGCCCTTAGCAGAAGGCCTAGTCTGTTGCCAGCACTTCAGTGAATTGTGGTCAAGAACATGCATTAATGCTGTGACAGGTCCCACAGTGAAGGGGATCATGATGAGGAATGCAGGGAGCAATGCTGGAAGCACCTCCTGCTGCCTCCTGCCGGGAAGAAGAGTGTGAGGACTGTAGAACCACTGTTTCCTCCTGCCTGGCCCACAGGTAGCTCTCAGTAGTAGTATTACATGACTGGATGGATGAACGAATGAATGAATGAATGAATAGACAGAAATGGCCCTCCAGCATTTTTTGCTCAGAATTTTGTCTGCATATGTGCCTCTATTACATGTTAATTGCTCCTTTAGTCTACCTTAAAAAATTAAAAAGGACGTCTGCAGTTTCATATATGGATGACATATTGGATAATCAGGTTCTTGATCAGGCTGGTGGGAAAGGAAACTGATCCTTATTTGGTGCTCATGTGAGCAGGGTTCTGAGGGCTTTCATGGCAGATGTCTGAGGTGAGGCCTTGAAGCCAGGGACCCTTGATCCTATAGCCCTAGGTGGGCTCTGGCAGGAGCGTGATCTGCCATGAACCATCCCCACATTGCTGTGAGGTTTCCTTCATGACTGAGAAGCCACGTCTCCATGGCTGCCTTGGATTCAAGGGAAGCATAATGCGGCTGAGAAGCAAGGCAGGTGTCTCGTCTTCCCAAGCATCAAGTTCCACCCACAGGTTTGTTAGTGACTGGTTCAGGTCAGTGGCCAGAACATAGAAATGCAGCTAAAAATTAGAGGGCTCATCTCAGTAGACTTTCATAAGTGGATTTGTCTGATCTGAAGATAAGATGTTAGGAATTTGGGGGTTGGAGGGAAGGACTTGTCCTCAAAAACAAGGGCCATCAGCTGGTCTTCAACACTGGAGATAGGGCTGAGTGTGGGGTAGAGGGAGAATAGGAACTTGGGGCTCTGACTCTGCCTGGCTGGGAGAAAATGGTACTCTTTTTCTTTCTCTTTGTCTCTTTTCTTTCTCTCTCTCTCTTTTTTTCTTTCTTTCTTTCTTTCTTTCTTTCTTTCTTTCTTTCTTTCTTTCTTTCTTTCTTTCTTTCTTTCTTTCTTTCTTCCTTTCTTTCTTTTTTTAATTGAGACAGGGTCTCTTTCTGTCACCCAGGCCAGAGTACAGTGGTATAATCATGGCTCACTGTAGCCTTGACTACCTGAGTTCAAGCAATCCTCCTGCCTCAGCCTTCCGAGTAGCTGCAACTACAGGCATGTGCCACCATGCCCAGCTAATTTTTAAAATACATTTGTAGAGACGGGGTCTCTGTTTTTTGCCTAGGCTGGTCCCAAACTCTTGGGATTTGATTGTTCCGCCTCAGCCTCCCAAAGTACTGGGATTCTCTGTGTTGCTCAGGCTGGTCCCAAACTCTTTGGATTTGATTTTCCCATCTCGACCTTCCAAAGTATTGGGATTACAGGCATGAGTCACCCCTTCTGGCCAGAAAATGGTACTTTCAAGAAGCTGACATTGCCCACCCTGGCACAGTTCTTGGGAAGGATGGGTGGGGTCTGTGGTTTTATCAGAAAGAAGAATTTAGTTTAGCATTGTGAAGTCTGGCCCTGGAACTTAGGGTAGAAACTGCTGCATTATTTAGAACAACTCAAATCTTTATTGCTCTTTTTCCAAGTTGTCAATTTTGCAGTTCTACCCAAGCCGAAAGTGCTTGTAAGCCTGAGACAAAGTGATTTTGATGGTAAACATTTGTGGGAAACTGCAATGACAGGGTGAAGACGCAGGCTTTGGGGCCTCAAGATGACACTGCTGTCCTGTGAGAATCAGTTTGGAAACTGGAGCCATAGGGCAAGGACTAAAGTCTCTGGTTTCCTGGACTCAACCAAGACATGTTCATACCTTCCTCCATAAGATTCTCTCTCTGTACTCCTGCCCACATCTAGAAGTGGTCCGAGATATGCTGTCAGTTGTCCTGCTCCAGGGGAGTGATATACCAGGGCTAATTTAGACCACCTTTCCCTGCTCCCCCAGAGGGCATCAGTGATCTCCCCAGGGCCCAGCAAAGAGGAGATGGGGTATCTGGAAGAAAAGCAATGTTTCCAGGGAACTGCATTGACTGAACTTACACTCTTGCTAAATGTTTTACAGCACGTGTTGCATTGAGTAAATTGAAATTGGGCAGGAAGGTTTTTAACCAATTCATCAGTCCAAGTAAATCCCTGTTAAGAGGTAGAAATGAGCTCTTATGGGAATAATAGCCATAAGAAAACAAAGTACAATAATATTCTTCTTTTTCTAAATTGTATATAAAATCCATTGTTGGTTCTCTACTAAAGAGCCTAATACCTTGCACGGTAATTTATTCTGGGAGATCAGGCCTGAGGGATATTGGCAGACTGGCCGGCCCCTGGGCCTGTACAGAGGTCTAGGATATTCATCTTAGAAAGGAGAGCAGAGGAGGAGAGTCAGGTGGGCTGGTAGTGGTGTAGCCAAGATTGCAGGGCTCTAAGGGGCAGGTGGGGTGAAGGTGCTATCTCATTCTGAGTGCCTCACTCTCATGTTTTAGCTCACGTAGTCCCAGGATATCTCTATGGAGGAGGAGCTGTGTGTGCAGGCAGGAGGCTGAGACTCTGACTGGGAAAGTGCATTCTAAAATGCCTCCTGGCTAGTTAGAGACAAAGCTGGGAGTGGTAACCTCCACCCTGGGCCTTGTATAAGAGCTGTAGCTTCCCAGAGCGCTAAGGAGGGGGAGTAGCAGGCACAGCCTCAAGAACTGGGGTGGGAGATGGGGCTGAGGAAGTCTGCCAAGATAGCACCTTGGGCAAAGTGAGGGGCACTAGGAAGAACTGAGTGAGTTCTTTAGGCCCTGGCATGGGAAGGGGGGGCTGCAGGACCTGGGCTTGATTGTGGTCTCCCTCCAGTCAGAAGCCACACTTCTCACAGACCCACCGTCTCCCTAGTGCCTGGCATGGAGTGAGTGCTTGTTGAGTATGAATGAATGAATACCATTATGTCTGATGTTAATTGCAAATGTGACATAGGATTATGAGAAGTCATTCAACTTAATCAGGACTGAGAGACTGATGGAGGCATTACAAAATAGTATTCAGGAGCTCTTGGTTGTAAGAAAGGAGCTGTGATGTCTGGCCCTTAGACACATGTGAAGATCGGAATGAAACAACTTGGGCTTCTTGAAACACAACTTCATGAAAACAGGGACTGTGTTCTGGTCATATGTATGTCCCAGCTTCCAGGCCAGGCTGACACATAGTGGGACACAGTGGGTGCTTGTCCAGTGAATGAGTGAATGGACAATTTCTCCATCACCTTTCTGCAGTGAATGCATGCTCTCTGTCATGCCACAGCCTTGGAAACAGCTGCCACAACACAGGAGCTGCCACAACAACAGCCTGCATTGAGTTCTTGCAGCCTGACAGGGAGTGTGCTGAGGGCTTTTGACACTGTACTTCACGTAGTTCTCATGACAGTTATGAGGCAGGTACTAGTACAGAGAGACTGAGGTTTGTGGGTAGCATTAAGTTGACTTTTCCATGAAGTGATTTCAAATAAAAGGCTGAAAAATACAACTAATCAAGCTACCATAACCCCCACGGGCAGATGGTGGTTGTATGCAGATAATTGACATTTCAGAATCTGTCCAACACTCTGTCACCAATTGTTTTTGCGGAGAAGTCATAGCTGGCGGACTAGCCTGTAGATTATAGGAAGCGCCTGCTCTACTACCCTGAGGATTGGGAGTCTCCTCGTGTGACAGTGCCCTTATCTCCTTCGCTGATGCACCTTGATCCCTTTCTCTGGGCCCACCCAGGAATTAAAGCCCTTCCAGGATGGGCAGAGCCATCTAAATTTGCTACAAATCTGAATATTAAGAAGAGAATTACTAACATCTGCCACCTAAGGAAGCAGCATCTGTGTGCAAGGCAGTGAGCCAGGTGCTCTACATATGGGATTTCAGAGAATTCATCAAACAAAGTGGGAAGTAGGTACTGTTCTCCTCAGTACACAGATGAGGGAAACTGAGGCTCAGGGACTTTAAACAACTTGCCCCAAGCCACTCAGCTAGTAAGTGGTAAAGCCAGGATCCAAATGGAATCTGCCTGAGGTCAAAGTCCCTCCCTTTCCCACTGTGCCCAGAGTGCCAAGTCCTGGGATGAATTCACCCAGCAGGGACAGCTGGGTCAGAGGAAAGAACAGTGCCCACTGTCCTGGCTCAGCATGCAGTTGGTACTGTGGCCTCGGAATGGTCATCTCACCTCTCCAAGCCTCCTCTCCCACACCTGTAATATGAGGGTGTGAAACACACTAAGGGGTTGATTCCCTGGGAGTGTTTGTGCACTCCTGTGTGTGTGTGCATGCGTGTGCACACATGTGTGTTGGCAAGTGAGAGACCTACAAACGTCCCAAGCAGTTATACTTCCTAGAAGGCAAATATTCAGTTTACTCCTTTAGAGCCCTCCAATAATGAAGCACCCGCCCGCTCCATCTGCCTCCTCCTGCTCCAGCCAGTTGCCACCTGGACCTGAGGCCTGGGGAGGACCAGCAGACACTCCATTTGCAAATAGGAATCAGTGGGGGAGAAAAGACAAAACCTCAAACTCTCCATCCTGCCTGCTAGTGCTAGCATTTGCTTTGCAGGTGAGAATATGAGTCAGTGTTATTCCCGCTGTTTCCTCAAGTGTTCCTGGGTCCTTAGATGATCCCTCATCCCCATCACATCTCTTCTACCAAGGAGCTGGCTGGGAAATGCTTTGGAGACACACAGGCAAGCAGGCTGCAGGTTCATACAGGGATGGAACAAGGGATAAAGGAAGAATGGACAGGAGGAGGGAAGGAAAGGCCCCAGAGAATAGCACCTCATGGTAGGAGAACACCATGAGCAGGAACCATCTTTGGCTGGCACCCCTGGGCCCAGGCCTCCATGGCCTCCTGAGTCTCACTACACTGACCTCGGTTCTTCTCTTGTTCTTCCAGAAACCCAGATTAATCTTGAGTAAAATGAGGGCATTAGCCATAAACAGTACCAACTAGTATACCTGTGCTCCTTTTACCCCCTTACTCACGAATCTCTCAGGAACCTGCTAGATTAAGTGTTTTGGCATCAGGGTGGCTGAGTGTGTGTCAGCACCATTCCAAGTCACATGCTTTGCAGCATTTCTGGGATGCTCCTTGGTTTGTACTGACTTTTTTTTTTTTTAAACCAATTCTGTGTGACCTGGAGGCTGGTGGGTCTGGGGAGGGGGTGGGAGGCAGTGGGCAATGCCCTGACCAGGCAGCCTGAGCATTGCAGAAAAGCCACTGCTTAGCACAGAACAGACCTGCAGGTGCTTCTGTATACTGGCCAGGGCAAAGGTCAAACACATTGTTTTTTATTCTTCACCTGCTGAGAAAAATATAGCTTTGGAATTGAGATTATTTTTCCATGCTCTGCTCAGCGTGTTCCTAATGCTTCCCTTGCTGGCCTGTTTCTGTGATGCACGATGACATGAGAGAGAACTGACATTTCCCACTCTGACATTGGGAGGGGCTGGCTCTGAGGAAGTCCCCCAAGCAGGACCATTCACATCTGGGGAATGCTGTGCCAAACACAAGCACCAGAGAAAGGGCTTGTGCAGAGTCGAGAGAGGAGCAAAAGGCACATTTTGCCTTAATGGAGCCAGGAGCAGAAAAAAGCAAGGGATCCTGAGCTCCTCTCTGCAATATTTCAAAAAAATCGAGTCTAACAAAACCAAGTATCTGTTATTGCCAGGCACCCTGTTAGGCCTTTCTCAACCCTGCTGGTGATAAAACGCTTTTCTCATGGGATACCTATACAGTTGTTTTTGAACTGTTGCTCTGGGGATAATATCCTCGTCCTCATTAAAAACTCTCTGATATGTGAGAGTGTGGGGCAGAGACTGTCAGAGAGAATGAGTGTTTGAAGGATTAGGTTTTGCTTAGTTATATTATTGTTGCATAGAAAGTACCCAGAAAAGAAGAATGATAGAATCAAGATGGTTATTAAGTTTGGAAAACACAAAATCTTGTGTGAAAAAAGGAAAAGTAACTATGGCATCTCTGTGACTTAGCTGGGAATAGCATCTACAGTCGTCATTGTGTAAACACTGAATATTGAGCTCACCAAAGTACAATATAACTAACTCTACTGGGAGGATGGGGGATTGCGTGTGTATGTGTGTGTGTGCACGCACGCGCGTATGTGTTGTGTGGAAGGGAGAGGGAACCAGAACTAAATCCTCATCTTCCAAAGTAGAAATTCAATAGCTAATGCCAAGAGGTGAAAAATTAGGTAGCAATATAAGCATGTTGTTTAGTGATGGGGAGGCAAATAATGAAAGAGTCGGCTAAAATAGTTCAAAGCAGTTGCCTCAGACAAGTGGGACACAGGGCAGAGGGAAGATGCAGGATAAATGCTGTATTTTGGCAACAAGCCCTGTAGAATGATTTGACTCTTTTAAAACTATGTGCCTGTAGAACTTTGATGAAAAGTAATTATACATTTTTTAAGTAAAATATTCAAAAATAGTTCTGTAATACCCAGGGGATCCCCTTGTACATGCTCCAGAATGTGTGCCCCACTTTGGAGGTGGAAGGCCTAGAGAATTATGAGAGCTTGACCCTGGTTTCTGAGACCTACACACTGGTGCCTCTGATCTGCAATAAATGACCAGGGTTCCAGGCGTCTTGGTGACCGCAGGCCTCCATGCCTTTCCACACTGGTACCCCTGCATCTTTTGTGAGGGCTTCATTAGCAATGACCATTGCCCCATATAGCAGAGCCCTTAAGGTTTTTCACCTGTTCACAGAGGGAATCCAGGGTGAATGTGAGGCAGTTCTGTGGTCATTCATTATTTATATTTCCTTGCTCATGGAGCTCAAAATAACTCTGGTCCATTTCTCACCAGGCAAGTTGCTAAAGCCCAGGTTCTGGGGACATGCCTGGATCTGTGGAAGTTAGGGCTGTCACATACCACAGCCCGCACATCCCTGCGAGATTGCTCGCCTACATGTCTCGGGCATAGAGGCACATTTCTAAAAAAAATTTTAAAAATTAAGCCCAGGTTCCTATAGAGAGCTGCAGAGGGGAGCTTCTTGACTGGTTCCCTGAGGAATACTATTTAATTTTTGAAAATCAAGATGAGCTCTTTACTTCACTTTCTGCTGTATCACCATTGTTGTCATTATCATCAACATCAGCCAGTATTTATGTGCCAAAACTGGACTCTTGGCTCCTCCCTCTCAAACCCATGACCCTTCTTCCCCCTCCCCTAGTGTTCCCTATCTCAGCAAATGGCATTTCCATTCATCTGCTTGTTCAGGTCATCTTGCAGTCACCTTTGACTCTTGTCTGTTGCTCTCACTTCACATCGCATCCACTAGGAAATCCTGTGAATTCAACTTTCAAAATGCATTTATAATCTATTAACTTCTACACTTGTTTAGTGACCACACCAGAGACCTGGTTGGTCCAGGCCACCATCGTCTCTCACCTGAATGACTGCAGTAGTCTCCTGATAGTCTTCTTGTCCCCACCCTAGGTCCCTAGTCTGAAAATGCAAACCTTAAAACTCTATTGCCTTCCCCGGTATGTATGTTCTACATGAACTGGCTACCTCCCCAGCTTCATTTTCTATCATTCTGTCCCCACCTTTCTCTGCTTCATCCACACTGTTCTTCTTGCACTTTCTTCAGCACTTCAAGCTTCCTCCTGCCTCAGGGCCTTTGCACTTGCCATTCCCTGATGGACTTTTACTCCAGATGTCCATGTCCCTCGCTCTTTCACTTCATTTAAGTCTAGGCTGAAATGCAGGCTCATTGGAAAGTCCGTGTATGACCATATTATGGAAAATGGTACCCTCTTTCTTGCTCATCACTGTCTCTTTCCTTCTCCTGCTTTACATTTCTTCATAGTACTTACCGATTCTACACTATATTATCTGTTAATTTATCTTCTCCTCCAGATCATAATCTGTGTGAGAATATCTCACATGTTGGTCCCCTGATTTATCCACAGGCCCAGAACCATGCCACCACAAGTAGGCACTTGGTAGATATGTGCTGAAGGTCTCAGTGAAAGGACTGTGCACCCACTGTGGGCAGAGTACTTCCAAGCACTACGGGATACAAGAGACTTCAGACCTATGCCTACACCAGGTTTGTCATACATATGGAGAGCTATGTGACCACAAAAGTGGTCCACACTGACTTCTAGCAGCCTTGGGGAGGTCATTTACTGCCTTCTTCGTTCTTTCTTGTAACTCGTGCCTAGATATCTGAAATTAATGGTGTGTGCTATGATGTGGGGAGGGGCGGAGAATTCCCTGCAGTTGGAATTTTATGTGTGGGTTTGATTGGGCAATCAAAGCTATCCTGCCTGTGGGTCATCTGCACATATTTGGGTTTTACTGTTAGGTCTCAGTGGCCTCATCTCTTTTCTCTCACCTTTTTGGAAAATGTCATTCTCTCAACTGACTTTTTGAGAGGATATAGCTGTGTGCTTGGGGAATAATGCAGCCCCTCACCCCTGAATTCCCCTCTTTGTGAAAATGCAGTGATATTTTAAAATGCTTTTGAGCATCTGCTATATTCTTAGCTCTGTTCTAGGCAATAGGGACACAGGTAGAACATCAACCCTAAAGTTTAAGTTTCTTCACGGGGACAAGAATGAACCACATAAAATAGGATGAGTATTCTTGTGGTATTAATGACCTTTGAAAGCACAGGCCTCGTGTAATTTTTATCATTGCCTATTCTTCCAGATGGCTATGCCAAGTTTCCATTACTTCAACTTTCTTCTTCAACAAATGGAATGCCAGACATTAATTAAATGTCAATGACTATTCCTGCCAATTCAATTTTCTGGCTCTATCTAATTAGAATTAAATGGTGAGAGAGGTTAGGCAGACTAAATCAAAGGAACAAAAAGAGTTCAGGCGTCCAAACTGTGTCCCTGCATTTGCTAAATCAATTTCAATTAGCTGCCTAAAGCTATGTGGCTGCTTTGTAAAGCAAGGTGGTTGCCTTTTTGGAGAGAATCTTTGCTCTTTCCAGTTATCCACTTTGACTTTGGGCCACCCCATGGCCCCGAGAGCCTCTGTCTCCTTTGGGCTCATGCTACAAGGTAAGCAAGTGAAAAGGTGGACTTCCATGCTGGGAATCACAGGTGGAGAAGGAAATTCTGTCTGTTTCCAAGGCTGCCCCACCCTGACCCCTCCCTCTCTTGCTGATCAATATCTGTCTTCAGTATTCCAACCCAGCTGGGTTGGAGAGTTGCCATGATTTGTGTATTTCCTTCCCTCTATTGGCAAGCAAGGAAGAATAGACGTGAGACACGAGGAGCTTGCTAATTCAGCCAATAATAATTCATTTGCTACTCAGGAGAAGCCAAATTTACTGTGGGCAGGTTTTCCTAACTGAATTAAGTGTTCATCAGCAAATTAAAATATACAACTAATTTCTTGTCTCTTTGTGTATTTGTTTTTGGTTGAATTTTTATATTTTCAGGTACTATTATTAATATAATTTTAGGTCACAGTCGGCCAAATGAACTTACCATCTGCTCCAATTATACTTTAGAGAGGCTTTTTGGTATGAATTGTAAATCTATTTATACTTGTGAATGATAGTATATTATATTAATGTAAAACATCTTGATTTTTTTTTAGTTACAAAATGCTCACAGGTTTCCTAGTAGATATAATACCCTTGGTATTCAGATGCTTCTGTGGGGGCTTAATTTCTGCTGTATGAGAATTTTTTATAGCTGCAAATGCTAGAAAGTTTTTAAACAATGCTCAGAGAGCCTTCTTTATGTGGCATCTACAACTTGTAAACTTTCCGAGATCTGAGAAAGCCATGTATGGCAACTCTGACCCACCACCGGGTGGTAGTGTTCAGAACTGCAATCTGTTTGTGAGTAAAGGTTCGTCTGTAGTTTCACTGCATTGCTGCCAAAAATTCTCCTGTGGAGTAATGGCTAAAGTCTCAAATCAGCCTTTGTTGCAGCCTATGAAGAAGAAATGTGCATGTAACCTGAATAGAATAGAGAAAAATCATTATGGACGCAATAACACTAGATGTGACTAGATAATATTGAGATAAGTTGGAAATGTTGATAGTGGACCAATTCTAGACATTAGTTCACACTATATATATATGCATATATATGCATATCTATGTGTATATATATAGAGAGAGACTGTATATGTATTATAGACTACAAAGGGCATTATATAGACTGTATATATATTACATATTAACTATATTATATATATACTATATATAACATATATAATATACAATCCTATATATTATATATAGTGTATGTATAAAATATATAATATATAATCCTATATATTATATATAGTGTATATATATATAATCTGGCTGTGCATGAAGGTTTCATAATGATCAATACTTCAAAGCAGTCACCGATATTTTAGGAACAAAAGCAACAAATAAAAACGTCAGAGATCAGCTCTTTCCTATGCAAGGTCTGCCTCTAATCTGGTATTTTTTGTCTACTGTTACTGGAAGGATTTGGGGCTAGTTTTGGCATATTATATTCATATATTTCGATTGGTGAAATTTGATGATACATGTATTGCTCACCTGTAACAAGTAGCCACTCTTGTGGAAATCTGTTTATAAAAAGAGTGAACTGAAAGAAAAAAAGATGGGAATGATGGTTTTCAACTGATTTAACATAATCTAACTACATTAAAATCTTAATTAGAAAAGAAGTTTGAAGTTGTGGGTCTCATCTGGAGAAATATGCCTGAAAGCACTCCTAAGAGAGAAAAGAACTTTTTCCTTAATTCAGTATCATAAGGTTTACATATTCACTCCACGGCCTTGAAATCTTCTTCTGTTTTAACCTTAAAGCCAAGAGAATCCAAATGCTATTGTGTTATGAACTTTGGAGATAGAAGGGATTGTTTCATATTAATAACACTGCTGTCTACTAGATTTCTAAAAGTATAAAATTATATGTAAATTCCATTTTTAATTAAATATTTAAATACCATTTGATTTAAATTTCTTGGGGAATCAAAATGCCTCTTTCAATATCGTAGTTAATTAAACTATGTAATAATTTACCATGTAATGTTAACATTTTAAAAAAAAACCTCCAAATTATTTAGGAGATACTGTATATCTTATTTTGTTTTATATAAAGTGCTATACATGTTAAATGAAGCCTACCCAATCAATAGTATATTATTAACTTTGCATCTTTGTAATAATATGAAATTAAAACCCAGTAGTCTAATGCTTCTAAAAATAAATATATAAAGGTATATTAGTTTTTAATCATTTGTAATTTGATTCAACCCCCCCAAATGTTCTTCATTCCTTACATTTCTTTCTTTCATTCTTTGTTCTCTCTTGGAACTGAAGATAAAACTTACTGGCATCAGTCCACAAATTGATCTGCCTCTTTAATCAGCTAAGCAATGGGTTATTTGCAATAATGGCATGTTCAAAAATACTCATCATGAGAATCGAGAAGGAGAGTAAGAGAGAGCTTGTGTTTAAGACAGCAGTGGAGACACCCACTGCGTGGTAGCTGTGGGATTAGGTACATTCTAATTTTAGCCAAAAGCCTGGGTTGTTACTCTAGAAACTATTCTCCAGGATGATCCATAGTAATGGAGGCTGCAGGTGCTCAGTGTCCCTCATAAACAAGGAATGTTATCAAAGATGATGCTTCAGGAGATGAAAGCACTACCAGAAATAAGTACATCTAGTCACTCTGTCTGCTCTTATTCTCCCTTCACCCTGTTCCTATTTGGTTTTGGTAGCCATGAGGCATTGACAAGGTCCTGTACTCACTACCTGCTCCAAGGGTTCTTCTTCATTCTTATATGACTGGATCTCTCAGCAGCCTTTAACATTGGTGACCACCCCTTCTCCCAAAACCACTGCCTTCTCTTAAATGCTGTGATATCAGCTGTGTTCCTCTTACCTCCCACACCACTTTGTCCTGATTGCCTATCTTCTTTCCAACTCCTCTGACCCTTGTGTTGGCCTTTTCTTGGGCTATCTCCAAGGTGCTCTTTTAAGCTCTGCTTACATGACTCCATAGGTAATCCTGTCCAGTGCTGTGATGAGATGTTTTAAATATCATCTATAAGATGAAAGTTATACCTCTAACTCCATCCTTGTATCTCAAATTCTTTGCTTGATATTTCCACTTGGATCCCATTGACTATCTCAAAGGTCAAAACAGAATGCTCATTCCCCTACTCCCCATTGCCAATCCTCAGCAAATCTGTTCTTTTTTGTATCTATACCACAGCTGCTCCAGCCAAAAAACTTTTCTTTACCTATTACTTGCAATCCAGTAACAATGCCATCAGCTTCATCTCCAAAATGTGCTTCAGATCTGCCCAGTTCTCTCCATCTCCACTGTCACGAGCAAGCGCACGCCACTGCTGCCTGTCACGATCCCCTGTCACCTGTTATGTGGTCTCTTGCTCTGGTCTCCACAATTCATTCTCCATAGGCAATTCTCCACTCAACAGATTTTTTAAGGCAAATAAGATTAGCTCACATTCCTGCTTAAAATGTTCCAATGGCTGCCCATTGTCCTCTATCTAAAATCTAAACTCAGCCATGACGTGCAAGTCTCAGAGTGGGGGTGGACTAAGTCTAGTACGAAGTAAAAAACTGGAGAGTTGGCCATTTCTGTATAAGTAAGGAAAGACGACCCAAATAAAGTGGTGTGAAACAGAATTTGGAGAGCTGTTTGAGCTTTGTTCTCTCGCAAAACCTCTTAGGTGATCCTCTCAGCTTGATATAAGTCAACTGTTTCATAAATGGTCCTTTGGCTTCTCTAGATTGTGTTTCCTAGCTGGGGGGTCTATGAGTGTGCATGTCCTGAAACTCTGACATTGTTTGCAGAATTCTGTGTGTGTGTGTGTATGATTGTGTGTTTATATTCCCATGTGCATTGTTTTTCCTAAAGATAGAATCCATTGCTTTCATCAGTTCTCAAAGAGGTCTGTAGCTGTCACTAAAAATGGCTTATTTGAATACAGAGACTTAGGCACAAAGCTGGAGAAAAGAAAGCGATTGAATCTTGGTTGCTCTGCCATGCCTTTGGAGTGTGTATTCAGGGCCTGGTTGCCAGGAGGTTCAGTTTGTGTTATCCAGACTGAACTGTAGGGCTTCCTAGGATTATGGGAATGTTCTGTATCTGTGCCATTCGATATGGTAGTTACCAGCAATATGTGCCTTGGAAATGTAGCTCGTGCGACTAAGAAATAGAATTTTTAAACTTCATTTAATTTTGATGAATTTAAATGGAAATAGTCATATGTGGCTAGTGGCTCCCACACTCGACATGGCAGACTCAAGCCTTGTTGTCCAAGTGTATGTATAGCTGAATATCAATTATCTATTCCTGATTATCTAGCATTTCAGTTCTTTACAAGCTCTTTAGCATTTCTTTCTCAAGTCATACTAACCTTGGGAGGCAGATTGGGCATGTTTTCTCTATGACATTATCGAGGAAACAGTCATATCTGCATGATTGGTCTGGGTTTTTGAGAGTACAACTGAATTTTTATAAAGCAAGTTTCAGAGTGTACTAGAAATTTTAAAGTAAATTATTACCTGCACATAAAGACTTTTGCTGTGAATCATTACCATAATTATTAATAATAATAGCTACCCTTTATGCCATGGCTTCTGAGGCATGGAATAATATTAGATATTAGGCTTTAGGATTTAGCCTAATAGATATTAGGCTTTGTTATCTCATCAATCTTCACCCCAGCCCTTTGAGGGAATATGGTCTCTGACCCAGGGAGGCTCAGTATCTTGCCCAATGTAAGTGGCAGGGCTAGGTTCTAACATTTGGGTGTCTGTGCTCCTGCAGGGCCTGGAATATTATGGGGAGGGTGTTTGCTTAGTGCAACACTGCTGCCCTCTTCTTGTGGAGAACATTAAGCTTTCTATCATGTCTAGTAGTAGGGTCGCTGGTTTCCCTTCTCCTTCCACCCAGATTATTCAGTGCCTAGATTAAATTTCTCTGTTGCTTTTGTTCAGGTCTCCTCCAGCCCTTTATGGACTTTTCTTTGTGGAATTGCACATTCCTATATTGTTTGATCATGCTCAGCAATGCCATTAGCTGGCAGTACAATGTACACTCTTCCCTGCCTGTAAGGACAGGGATGTCTCTCATGGACTAACTCTATGGTACCAGCACACAAAGTACCAGAGAGCTGGATTTGCCATCGCCATCCATTGTACACTTGGGGGTTGGCTATGGGCTATATTTGAAAGGTGGTGGAGATGCCTGAGAAACAGAGTTGGTATGAAGGTTGGGTTTCTATATGGAAAGATGCTTTTTAATCATCCTCAGTTACTGTTCTTATGCACTCTCCTTGACTTAAAATTATATCATACATCCCTATTATGTAGCTTGATGCTGTTAAAAAATATTCCCCTGGGCCTATCAATCCTAAGAATACAAGTCACCCACAATGATTTAGTTCCTCTGTCTTTTGGAGAGTCAAGGTGTTTTTTTGTTTGTTTGTTTGTTTCTTTTTTTGTTTTTTTGTGTTTTTTTTTTGAGATGGAGTCTCGCTTTGTCACCCAGGCTGGAGTACAGTTGCGCAATCTCAGCTCACTGCAAGCTCCACCTCCCGGGTTCACGCCATTCTCCTGCCTCAGCCTCCTGAGTAGCTGGGACTACAGGCACCCGCCACCATGCCTGGCTAATTTTTGTATTTTTAGTAGAGACAGGGTTTCACTGGGTTAGCCAGGATGGTCTCGATCTTCTGACCTCGTGATCCGCCCACCTCATCCTCCCAAAGTGCTGGGATTACAGGTGTGAGCCACCATGCCCAGCAGAGTCAAGTATTTTTTAAAAAATAATCCAATTAATGCAAACAAAATATAGCTGCTTTTTCCTTTCTGCTCATATAATTTAAAAAGATAGTAAGTAATGGGCCATGTCCAATGCCGGGCCATGTCCAATGCCAGGCCCTTACAAACTTCTGGTTGTGTGGTGCTTTTGCAGTATGTGTCAAATGGTCTTAAAATGTTTATACCCCTGTATTCAGTAATTAAAGTCATAGAAATTTCCCTAAGGAAGGAATATTAGAAATGGACAAGAGCTTATGTATTTAAAAATGTTAATTGCAGCATTATCTATGGCAGGAAAGACTAGATGGCCAACAGAGCCACTGAAAATAGACAACAAAGTAACTGGCTGAGCTCATTAGTCCGCCGTCTTTCAGCCTGACTCTCAAGTAGTCCCATCTTTCTCACTAACAGGGTCTCTTTCCAAAAGCTGCCTGCCATTATGCCATTGGCTTGGAGCTTATATTGCATAGGTAAGAGAGATATTAAGTAAAAAAGTAAAAGCACTTCCTAAAAACTATTTTTCTACCAATCAACAAACAGTACAGGGACATCATTGTTGTCAGTGGAATTTAATCACCTCCGGTAGTAGGAGGTTGCCAGGTCTCCTGCCTCCATTGTCCTTGATCCTCCTCGAGATCTGCTGAGGTACCAGGCACACAACAAGTCAAACTGATCAAATTGTACACCTAGAGGGCGATAGATTAGTCACTGAACCCCTGGGGAATTCAGTCTCTGAGATACAGGAACTGGAATGATTTTAATTTTCCAGAAGAAGACCTGTACTTCTTGTATAACAGCTCCCATAGTTATGCCAAACCAGTGACAAGAGAAGAAAAGTCAAGTGGTTCTCACAGGGAATAAGGAGAGTGAATGTGAATTCTCAGAAACAGAGAATGGGTCCGATCCCTTATTTAGTATTGGAAGACCAGCACTAGATATCCTCCAGCTTTTAGCATTGTAAAACCCGCATGTTTCTAAAGGCATCTTAATGGGAATGCTGCTTTTGGGACCTGGGGGCATTTGCTGAGTGCAGTTGGAGCTGTTGCAGCACTTGTCCTTATAGCCTTGTGTTTCCCCTTTCAGGGAAGCTCTGACTTGGTGCTACCAGCCAGAGTTTCAAACATTTTTCTTTACTTCATTGGGCCCAATTAGACTTTCCCTTTAAATTTCATACATTAAGAATAAGAAACAAGGGGGAAAACAGGCACATTTTGCTACATTCACAAGGATAGGCAAACTTCAGCAGGTTAAAATTTTAAAGTAGAGTATTGACAGCACAACACCAACATAATGAAGAGAACTTCCACATACAGTGACCGCTTGGTCCATATCCCATGGTGTTTGTGGAGCATCAGTCACAAAGTCAGTTTATTGAGTTGTGTTCAGTATGTACTGGCTGCTCTGCTAGGTAGTGACATATAAGGAGAAATAAGATGTAGTCCTTGCCCCAGAAACTTTCTTGTGATGGAGAGAATAAGAAGTAAACAGACATCTGGAGAATATGGGTGCACTCAGGAGAAGCACTTGCTGTGGTCTGTGGGGTTCTGGATAGGCAAGGTGGTACCGTGGTAGGGAGCAAGGAGTGGGAGGATGTCCAAGAAGAGAAAGTTGCAAGGATGCACCAAGAGCTTGGTAGGGCTTGAGTATTGGGGAGGTAAGTATTGCCTCCATGCAAGTAAAAGTTCACTGCTGGCTGGTGGGGTCCTGCCTGGATTTAGAAATTTTTATTTGAACAATTTCTATTAGGGGTTTGTGGCTTATAATGCAGATGGATTTGCATGATTACTTAGTCACTCCCAGTAAGCTCAAGGACAGAGTGTGATAGAAATGTGTCATCTCATGTGTGTAATATGAACAGGAGTTCAGCCATACTCCCTCCTCAGCAGGGGCAGGGAGAGCCCACTAACCTGAGATAGCTCCTTTAATCTATTTTACAATTTGGGGAGCACTTGGACTTGTGTTATGCAGTCAGTCCTTACAGCAGTGATAGCCAGCCCAGGTCTCATGGGTAAAAAATGGTCAAGTTGGGTCCAGGATTCTGCTGGGGTTTCCCCTCTGCTGTTGCAAACCCTATCAGAGCCTCCTTCTCTTCCCGTTTAGCCTCAGACCTGGTACAAAGCCTTGAGGACACTTTGCAGCCACCTAGGACTCCACCATATTACTGCAGGGGCAGGGTATCCCTCTTCTGTAGCCATCACAGATCTATACTTCCTCTTCCACTCACCTTCCTCCCATGCTCTCCAGCTGTGGTGGTTTCCCTCCCCTGCATTTCTGAGGCCTTCCACTCCCTACTGCATGTTATTTATCTTTTCTGTTGCAGAGAGTGCTGCCCTCCACACGGCTTGTGCCCCTTACTTCCACGTGGCCTGTTACCAAGCTCCCCACACTCTATCCCTCTGGGTGTTGAAGGGCCCTTTGCTCTGTCTGCCCTCACTCCCCCTTCCCCAAAGTAAAGGCTGCCTTCTCCTGGGCCCTGCAGAGGTCAGAAAATCCTGGAACCTCCCTGTGCCTCTGGATTTCTGAGCTCTAAAATAGGATGTAAGAATCAATTGAGATAACGTACTCAACAGTTCTGCACTGAGCCTTACTGTGTCTGTAGTGGTGTCAAATGGCAAGCACCTCTACTCCCCACCACCCTTGGCAAATTTCCCTACCTTTAAGTTCCACCAAGAGGCTTTTCCCACCACCCTGCCAGTCCGTGGTACTTCCTAGTTCTTCCCTTCCGAAAGACTCTTCACAGCAACAATGCAATCTATGTGAAATTGAACTAGCAGATTTGAAAAGTGTAATGTGAAAGTTTTAATTGTCACTTTATGCACAAATTCGGAAACAATTTGATCCTCCCATTATTTTTTTCTTAGAAATTACAAGATTTCAAAGCCAGATGGCTGAACTATAAACTCTGCTCACCCTTGAACTGGTAAACCAAAATAGCCCATCCTTTGTCCAAATCCTGTGAATCTTTTGTTGCTTGTAGGCATTGGAAGGCTGCGAGTCATTTTGGTAATCATTGTGCTGTTATTTTAACATTCACTGTTATTATAATTGGAAATCCTTTTTTATACCCTATAACAATGTCATCCAAGTGTTCATTAAGGAACATTACTAGTCCTGAAAATTGTACCTGAATGTCAATAAGTTAGGTCCAGAAGGCAGAACTGCTAAAATACCATGAAGAAGGCCAGATGGCTGCCATGATATGCTGGATGGTGGTGTAGATGGGAGCACTCTGTGGAATATTAGGCCCAGTGTTGAGAAAACAAAAAGCAGCCTTAAAATCAAATATGCAAGGGTATGTTTGCAGATTTAGGTGTTTCTAGGACCCATCCCCCTTAGTTCATATTTACTCTCAGGTTTTGAAATGTACTTATTTAAAATTGTCTTGACACCTTCAGAAATACATCCTTTGCTTAAAATGTAATCACCCTGCCAGATCAAAGAGGTCATTCATTATGTAAAAGATAATTTTAACTTTTTACTGACAGTCCCTAGTCTATCAATAAATGAGTAAATGCTTAATAAAGAGAAGGCTGTCTACAGGGAGGTCCAAGGTAGAGACCCCACCTCAGGGGTGAGAGCTGAACAGGTAGATGTCATGTGACACAGGTAGGCTCAGGAAGATGCTAGACAAGATGTGCTTGGAGGTCTCACTGTAATGGTTTAATTCACATGTTTCCCCCAAATGTACCATAATACCATTGTTGGTATACAGAATGACTTCAGATTGGTGCAGAGAGAAACCATTTTTATATTAATTGTTATGTCTTCATTTTAATATTGTCTTAAAGAGTAGCTAGCGTATCAAACTCATGATATAAAATTTTCTTTTAAAAATAAAATTATTTAAATGAATGAAATAAGTCTATTTAAAGAAATATTTAAATTAAATACTAGTACAGGTGGCACATAGCTATAACAGAAATCATGAAAGTATCATGCAAATGATGATGGAATTATGGAAAATGTTGGTTTTATCTTATTTGGGTAAATACAGGCACTGTGTTGATGGAAATTGTGGTGAGCACATATTGTTCTTTTGGGGCAATATATTGCATACTTGAATGCAGTGCTATTTTATATGTGGCTAATTTCAGAAGCTAAAACAACCATATCTATTAAATGCTATTTTATTTGATTAATAAAAATGCTAGATTGTTTTAGGATTGAATAAATATAAAATGCTAATTGGATATAAAATGCTTATTTATGTGATCATGGGCATTGCCATAAAACTATAAGACAGTTATTACTGTTTAATATTGCTTTAATTAGAAGTGCTCTTCCAAAAGTTAGAAGACAATAAGCTTCTCCTCATAGCAGCTCCTGAGAAACTAAAGTGATGCTGCAATGAGATCAGCAGTCAAAATAGAACAGGAAGATTTTCTTTGTCCCAAGAAGCCATAGGGTGATGTTAAGTTGCACTTTTAAAGGCCAAGATTTCAATAGGCTGCTACCAAGTTGCTGAATTTAATTAAATATTTATTTAATGTGCAGTATGTACCATGCTCTGTTAGATCCCTGGGGCTATGGTGACATTTATATTAGCCAAGGTTGTTTCAGATGCAAGTGATGAAAAACTTGACTCAAACTGGCTCAAACACACAAACAGAGAAAGAATTTGTAGGTTTACACAATGAGAAGTCTAGGTGTGGATTTCTGGCAGGGCTGAATCCAGGTCCTCAGGCAGCATTGCTGGTATACAGCTGGTATCTCTCAGGTTTGCCTTCTTCTTTACCCTCCCATGTAGCCCCTGACAACTTGAGGTCATCCTATTGATTTTGGGTCTAATAAGGAGAGGCATTTACTCCACAGCAGCTTTGACATCAGTCTTATAATTGAGACCCATTGTCCAGGTCTGCTTGTTCTGTTACATGGGGTGGGGATGCAATCACTTGTGTGGACTGAAGATGGTTTCCAAAGAAAAATACGGTACCTGCTACTAGATGAATGGAAATGAACAACAGGTGTTCTGTCTTCAAGGGGCTCACTAGCAACTGGGAAGAAGGTATCCCTGTACAAGACTTTTAACAAATGGATGAGTGTGGAGAGGGCAATTTACGAGGGTGTCAGAATGCACAAAGGCATGGAAGTATGAATGAGGACGGGGCATTTGGTAAACGAAAAATTGAGGATTGCTCATGCAATGACTCTTAAAGAGGGAGAAGAGTAAAATATAGTCATATCTCAATCTTCTCAGAATTGAAAGAATGCCTCCTTCTCTTTGACAACCCTCTACTCTACTCTTACCTTCTAAGACACGGTGGGAGTAGGGAGTGGTGGGTCAGGAAACATGACAGGAAGCTCAGAATCTGCCTGTGCAAAGCTCAGAAGAGAGGGCTTACCAGAGTCAAAGCTCTCCTGCAGCAGTACCAGACTTTAGTACTATTTTTCCTGTCGGCAAAACAGAGAGCTTCAGCCATTTGTTCAACAAGTATGTACTGAGCACCTATTATGTGTCAGGCACTGTGCCAGACTCATTAATCAAATCAGAGCTCCTGTGCCCCGTATCTGCTGCAATACCATTTACAAAGTGCCTCCTGGTTACCAAGGATTCTAAGAGGAGCCATGGGAGAACCAACCAAGAGAAACATAATTTTCCCTCAAGGAGAAATAGAAGAATATGAAGCCAGGAGCTCTGGAGAGGGGGCTGGAAGGTACAGAAAATTGAGGAGTAGAAGTGCTAGGGAGTTGAAGGCTGCTTTGCTCTAAACCTCCTTATCTCCTGTTGATCCTTTCCTCCCTTCCTCCACTTCCCTGGAGGAGACCAGACTACACTTAAGAGTGTACTCATGCACACTTTGAAGTCCTCTCTTCTGCATCCTATTGGGACAAACAGGAAGCTAATTTCATTTTCCCTTTTTGCAGTTCTGTCTTTCTTCTAAACCCCATTTTCATTTCCCCTATGAGGAAAGAGGGCTGATTGGTCAATGCATGAGATCTTAATTGTGTCTCAATTTCTGTTGTGTGTGTGTGTATGGGAGGGGGAGGTCAGTCACTCTGGAATGCTGGACACAGGCCCTCTTTCTTCTCATGCTTTTATAGGGAGATCCAGCCTGGTCTTTCCTCCTTCCCTCCTATTCCAAGAGTACTTCTTGGTAGGTAATTTAGGCTAAACCCTTCTTTGGACTGATGGTCTCTCTCTTTCTCCTTCTACCTGCAGAGGTTCTAGCACTGGTTCCAAGATTTAGATTCATGTGGTTCTAGATCCATGTGGCCTGTACCTCATATCCTAACTCAGCTTGTGCCATAGACCCCTGTCCTGGGGACACTGGGTGGCCCTTTGTTTCCTAATACCTACTGCTTCCTCCCTGGAGCCTGCGAGGAAGAGGAGGGGTGAACAATGGCTAGTGTCCAGCTACTCTTGAGTATGTGGCTAAAAGATGATCAAATGGACATCAGAACCTCACCTTGATCCCCAGTGTGCACTCTCTTGAAGGGCCTTTGGCTCAAAGAGTATATCCCACCCCCTTCACTCTATGCCCCACCCAGCCAAAAAAGAAACTCACAAACTGTGCCTGTACTTTCTGGATGTTGTTCTGATGAATTTATTAATGCTGAGGTCCCAAACAGTGGCTTTGTGGCCAAGAATATATCAGTTTAAATCCTGACTTTGCCACAAACCACTTACATGACTTTGAGCCAGTTTGAGTCTCAATTTCCTCATCTGACAAACGGGTATAAAAATACTGACAGATGTGATGGGACTGGGAGAACTTAAAGAAAGCATATGACAAGTGAATCACAAATGGCAGGAAACTGCACAAATGAGAGTTGTGACTGACACAATGAATCTGTGGAAGTAGGGCCAGTCCTTGAGAGCTATTTTTTGGCAGCTGCCTGGGGGTGGTTCCATGGCTTGCTGTTGCCCAGCCCCCAGGATGAGTGTGGTGGGATCTTCACAGAGACTCAGGGAAGGTCTCCCAGTAGAGCGCTGACTTAACCTCTCTCTCTTCCCAGGGATGATGGTTCTTCTGCTCTTCACATGCACCTGCCACAGCAGGGGGCGCTGAGCAAATCTTATTCACAGGGGTCTTCAGGCAGACCTAGTGCTTTTCTGCTACACCTAAATGAGTTCAGGTCTTAGGTTTGGGCACTGTATCTTCCCGCACTTTCGTTTCCAAGAATTTGCAACTTGCCTATACCTAGCCACATTTTTGAGTAGCACTTGTCAGTGACCTTTTCTTGTGTTTCTACAATGTTTCAAACTTTCTGTCATAATTCCGCATCCACATCCATATCACTTAATCCTTACACAACCTTGGTAGTCATCATACCCACTTAACAGATGAGGAAACTGAGAAATGATGCCTTACTTTAGACTTCTGAATTTCTGGTTTTGTGCTCACTCCATTGCCTTGGGCCACCACATATTCTGTCTTTATTATTCTTACATGGAGACAATTTTCTGTGAGGTGTTAAGCCTCCTATTACTCTGCCCTCACTGAGATCCTGGGCTGCAATCAAACCTTCCAGGATCCAAAGTTCCTTTGACGGGACTGCTCCCCTTTGTTTCTCCCTTGATACCCCTCCACTGCCAGCCTCTGATCCTGTTTAATGCTTGCATGACACATCCTTCCCCTGAATATTCCCTTTTGCTTAAATGAGCCTCATGGATTGGAGGAATTGAGTAAGAAATAGACAGCACTTACTGAGAATATAGTATGCCCCATATACTGCTAGGCAGTAAAGGCGCTGTAAAAAATTCACAGCTGTTTCCCTTGCCACTAAGGAGTTTACAAGAGAAAGATGGTCCCTTCCTTCTTATTTCTTTTCTTCCTCTCCTCCCTTAGATGTACTTCCTAAATGACTCAAGTCTCAGGCCCAAAATACTTTGGCTTTAAACCAAAAGAAAGAACCATGCATCACGGGTGCCTCAGCCTTTATCTCTCTGACATTTGCTGGGGCACCTGTTCGGAGTTGTGGCTCTGGCTTGGAGTAGCTCAGGGGGCAATTGGAGCAAAGAGGCTGCTGATATCAGCCATGCCCGCGGGTCTTCTTTGGAATCATCTGTCTTGGCTAAGGTCCTGCTTGCTGTGAGCATCCAGGGAGGCATTGAAAGAATCACATTTCCTTCCTGAGCTCTCAATATCCAATCTTCCTCAGGGACCCCAAATGACCCCATCACCCATGAATAGAGATTTTTCTTCAGGAAATTGCTTTCTATTTCCAGCCTCCACACCTCACAGCATAGCATATTTTCCACATGTCAAGTTAAATATGCTATTGTCTATCCTGATTTTCCCTTTCTCTCTGGGACCAAGGCAGGAAGTAGCTTGAGCTCAGGACTTTGTCAAGCTGGAAGCCACATGGCAGTCTCATGGACTTCTCATCCTTCTTCATTAGCAGACTTTTCTCCTCTCCCCTTGCCTTTGATCCCTTGAATTCTTCATCTCTGAATTATCTGCAGTTCCGGACATCTTGATGTGGCTTCTGTGTACAGAACTCACCCACTGTTCCATATGCTTTGTCCCAGGTGACTATGTGGAGAGCTATGTGGAGAAGGAATTTGAAGTCTTGGCAGGTCCATTGTTGAGGTCTGCCATGCCCATGACAAGGAAAAGTGGTTGCAGGATTAAGGGGCCACAGATCTATCTGCCATCTGTGCTCAGGGGTAAACGGGGAGTGCAGAGCCACATGGCCACAAGTCTCTAATCTGCAGCTACATGGATGGCAGACAGGTACTTTAATAGTTGAAAGTTTTGGAAATTGCCAATATTCAATTGCATCTGTATCCTACAATTTTAAAATTTGACCTCAGGTATATTGAATTGGATTAATCATAATTCTTTTCATTATATACTATTATGATTGGCCCTCTTTTATTTATTAAAAAATGTAATAAACACTTGTGAACCTACAGCTCAAACTAAGCATCACGTGTTACCAATAACTTACATCTACCCATGTGCTCCTTCCACCGCCCATCTATCTTCCTCTTGTACACCACAGAGGTGATCATGTTTCTAAAGGCTGTGATTATATTATCTTGTTTATTTTTCAAAAGTTTTAATCATAGCTAATACCTTTACCCAAAATTGTTTAATTTTACTTGTATTGAACATAATGCAAGCTATCTTACTGGATATTGTCTTCTGGGACTTTTTGTTCATGGTATGCTTTAATATGTTACTTTGTGTATCTGTATAATATTCCAGTATGTGAAATATCCACATTTTACTTGTTCATTCTGCTGCTGGGTCTTTGGGTAGGTGGCTGTCCACATTTACAAGATAATGCCAAATTATCTTTCAAAGCATTTGTATCATTTTATACTCCTCCTGGACATGTACAAAATATCTACATTAAACCATATTCTCTTGAACACTAAGTATTGTCTGACTTCTTATTTTTCCAACTGAATGAATTCTCTTGGTCTTTATTTTTCATTCTCCTGTTTGCTACCAAGGCTTAGCATATCTTCATATGTTACTAGCTATAAGTGTTTAATTATCTGTGAGAATACCTGATTGTGGCTGGGTGTGGTGGCTCATGCCTGTAATCCCAGCTCTTTGAGAGGCTGAGGTGGGCAGATCACCTGAGGTCAGGAGTTCAAGACCAGCCTGACCAACATGGAGAAACCCTGTCTCTACTAAAAATACAAAATTAGCCGGGTGTGGTGGTGGGCACCTGTAATCCCAGCTACTCGGGAGGCTGAGGCAGGAGTATCGCTTGAACCCAGGAGGCAGAAGTTGCAGTCAGCCGAGATCATGTCATTGCACTCCAGCCTGGGCAAGAAGACCGAGACTCTGTCTCAAAAAAAATAAAATAAAATAAAAATAAAAAGGAAATACTGGATTGTGACTGCTGCTAATTTTTCTATTGCATTGTTTGCGTTAAAAAAAATATTTTTCATAGGTGCTGTTTATAGATTCTCGATATTAATATATTAATGTTTTGTTAGTCATTTATTTCTCAGATATATTCTCTGGGTTTTACCTTGTCCTTTTTCTTTGAGTCATCTTTTGATGAATAAAAGTTTTTAATTTTAATGAAGTCAAATGTATCAATCTTTTATTGTATTGCTATAATTTTCTGTGCATTGTTTCATTTATCAGAAAGACACACACACACACGCAAACACACACAGAAGGTTGATTTTGTGAAAAATATGAGATAGAGATGCAATTGCAATTCAATTTTTGCACATGGAGAACCAAATTTTACAGCTCTATGGAGTGAATTGTCCCTCCTTTCTCTTGTGTTGTTTCTTTTATACATTCAAGTTCCATGTATATGAAGATCTCTTTCTGTGCTCTCTATTTTGGTTCATTGTTCATTTTTTTCTAGTCCTGTTAGTAATACAGAATGGCATTCTAGTTAACATGATTCTGCCTTAATCATTACACATCTGTATTTAGTCTTTGTATCTGGTAGGGCAAATTCCTCCACTTCATTCTTCTTTAGAAGTGATGTGGTCTATTTTCTTTCAAATATACATTTCAAATGTACATTTTCAAATATACGTTTCAAATGTACATTTAGAGTCAGTTTGTCGAGTCTCTTGAAAAAACTTTTTTAATGGAGTTTCATCAAATTTATAGGTCACTGTTAGAAAACGTCAACTTTTTTCTAAGTATTAAAGTTTCCTTTCTATAAATGTGTTATGTCTCTCCATGAATGAGAGACTTGGAATTTGTAGTTTTCTTGGGATCCTGGAGTAGGAGGGCACATATTCAGAAGCTAGTGCTGACTCCTCTCTTCTTCCCAGTCAGAGGTATATACAGCATAAGAAAAAAAGCTGATGGACATTTAGTATGGTCAAAAAGTGTTCTTTTCTACTTGCAAGTGGGTTGTGAGAATTAAGGTGAAGTCATGTTTGTACAGGGTCTTCTAGCGCAGTGTGTGGTCCAGATGTTTGTACAGGGTCTTCTAGGGCAGTGTGTGGTCCAGGACAGTGGGTCAGTCATCAGAACAGAACGTTGTGTGGAGAAACAAGCCTTCCTGAGCTCAGGAATCAGACAGACCTGACTCTACATTCTTGTACCTGCCAATAGGAGACCTGGAGCAGAGACTTCACATCTCCCAACCTCAGTTTTCTTTATTTAAATTGGGATAATAGTTCCACAACATGCCACTTTTAGGAGAGTTCTGTAAAGTCTGCAGTCAGTGTTTGATGGTTGGCACAAGCTCAATAAAGAGTGCTTACCTTTCATAAATCAAGGCCAGGGCAGGACATTGAAGATCTTCCTTCTAGCTTCAGGAACTGCAGAGTCTCACCACCTGCTCTGGGCCAGAGTGGACTTAGAAGCTGACATCCTCATTTCCTCAGCAGATTTTCTGGCTTATATTCTAGTCACACACAGAGGCTACATAAGATCTAAATTTATGTTTCTGGAAACTCAAGGTTTCTGGAAACCTTGAGGCCAAATTTAAAATGAGATTACCTCTGATGGGAAGAGCAGGAGCTTCAGACTCAGTTTTCCTCTTCTGCCTGGACCTTGTGATTTTTTTTTTTTTTTTTTTTTTTTTTTGAGACGGAGTCTGGCTCTGTCGCCCAGGCTGGAGTGCAGTGGCCGGATCTCAGCTCACTGCAAGCTCCGCCTCCCGGGTTTACGCCATTCTCCTGCCTCAGCCTCCCGAGTAGCTGGGACTACAGGCGCCCGCCACGTCGCCCGGCTAGTTTTTTTGTGTGTGTGTATTTTTTTTAGTAGAGACAGGGTTTCACCGTGTTAGCCAGGATGGTCTCGATCTCCTGACCTCGTGATCCGCCCATCTCGGCCTCCCAAAGTGCTGGGATAACAGGCTTGAGCCACCGCGCCCGGCCGATTTTTTTTTCTTAATCCTTTAATGATCCCATTCTGTTTGCCTGTCCCCATGACCTACACTGCTTGGGAGCAGACACATTTGCTGGTGCCAGCCCTTTGGAGAGGGGCTGCTTTCAGGCATCAGCCACTTGAGGTGGGCTGCGGTGATGGCCTCAGGGACCCTGAAATTTCCTTTCATTTTTAAAATTTCAACTTTTATTTTAGATACAGGGGGTACATGAGAAGTTTGTTACATGGGAATATTGTGTGATGTTGCTCCCTCCCTCCCTCCCTTTCCAGTAGTCTGCAGTGTCTGTTGTTTCCATGTTTATGTCCATGTGTGCTTGGTGTTTGACTCCCACTTACAAGCAAGAACATGCAGTACTCGGTTTTTAGTTTGAGTGTAAACTTGCCCAGGGTGAAGTTTTCTAATCCTGACTTCTGGGGAACCTGGGAATGGGGAACTGATCTAGCATCCCATACCTGCCTGCCTCATACCTCAGAGCTCTTCCTTTACCTGTACAGCTCTTTAAAGATAAATCTGAGTCCTGAATGGGGACCCTGTGGGTTATCTGCTTGGTCAGAGAGGGGCAGCTATTCTGGGGGCCTCAGAGGGATCTCAGATTTTCCTGATAGACGTGGGACCAATTAAAATAATGTTTCTGCTACATTCCAGTAAGCTCTGATATTTGAACTTACAACTGTAAACCAAATTGGCGACAGACAATTTGGTCTGACACATCTGTTATTTAACTTTCATCAAGTACATTAAAAAGTACAAGAATAAAAGTAGGTGTTCCTAGGTTTCATTCTCTGTGTGAATTATATGTATGGTCTAGGAATGGTGGCATGTGCCTCTAGTCCCAGCTACTCAGGAGGTTGAGGTGGGAGGATCACTTGGGCCCGGGAGTTTGAGGCTGCAGAGAGCTATGATCGCGCCACTGCATTCTAACCTGGGCAACGGCATGAAACCCTGTCTCAAAATACACACACGCACACACACACACACACACACACACACATATATATGTGTGTGTGTATATATGTATAGAACAGTTTTAAACTTAAGATCCTCCCTCCCTCCCTCCCTCCCTCCCTCCCTCCCTCCCTCCCTCCCTCCCTCCCTTCCTTCCTTCCTTCCTTCCTTCCTTCCTTCCTTCCTTCCTTCCTTCCTTCCTTTCCATGTGATGATCACTGTGATGGGCACTTCATATAATCATCCCCTTTAAGATTTACAGTGGCACTGTGGGGCTAGCAATGATTAACAACATAACTACATTTGTCGATGAGGGAACTGAGTCTCGGAGGCTACAGTTTAAATTCAATCAGACAAGTATAAAAGGTTCCTAACATATAGTGGGCACTCAGCAGGTATTATCCATTCCTGGGGTAGTACTTTAGGATTGACAGAGAGCCTTCTTAGCTGGGTGGCCCTGAGGAAGATATTTAGCTAGCACTTACTAATATTTTGGAAGGTTGTTATGATAAATGAGTTAATATGCATGTGAAATGTGAAGACCAGTGCCTGGCACATCATTTGTGCCCATTAAAGATTAGCTACAGTTGAAATAACATGTAATAAATCATAATGTATAGTATCATAATGTATAGAATATAATTAATACAATCGTGATAATATAATGAATATTGGAATTATCAGTTAATTTTATTCATGTCTTGATCCATAAAACAGGGGTTGCCCACATGGAGACGGTTAGATGAGGACTTAACAAAGTGTCAGGACCCAGATGAGTATTACTCCTACTGCGGTCTGTAGATTGTCCCATTTCTGTGGTCTATTGGATAATGGCAGCGGGAAGCATCCCTAAGAGCTGAGCTGTTTTCATGTGATCCCTGGGTGCTGCCAGGGCATGTTGCCTGTGCTGGTAGAGCTGCTAGATTTCTCACCTTGCTCTTCTCTGGCCTATATTATCTTTCCTTTCTCTAGTTTTCTATCCTGTCACCTCTACTGTTGTCCAGGGGACAGGAAAAGCCATTCCATGAGGCTTCATCCCTATACCAAAGGTCTGTAAGCCTGACAGTCCAGTATTAGGGGCCTTTATTTTAGGGTTCTATGGTTGTTGGCATGTGTCTTGATTCTGAGGCTCGTAAAATGAAGGCGCTTGTTGGACTGCAAGGATGGCTGTGGAAAGCACTCAGATAATGCTTCAAAATAACTTATCTCACTTTTAAAAAGCCTACAATGTTGACTTATTTGTTCCCGTTTTGTACATGTGGAAACTGAAGCTTGGAAGAGTTAGATCACTTACCAAGAATACTACTTACTCATCCCTTAAGTAAGGAGGCTGAAGTTCAACTCAGGTCTTTCTGAAGTCAAAACACAGTACAACTCTCATTACGTGTACGTTAGATTATTTGGCTGTTTCCTGCATAGTTCTTGTGCTCTTCTCTTCTCCCATCCTTTTTTCTCTCTCCACTTTAGCGTTGCTATCTACTAATCTCATCTTCGGCTTTGTCCAGTTTGCTATCAAATACACCTGACGCGTTCTTAATGTAATACAGCACATATTTAAGTTCCAAATGCCTTTTAAAACTCTTTTTGTAAGTTATAGTTTCTGTGTCAATTCTCCATCTTTTTCTTTATCTTTTATTTTCTTCAACTTTTTTTTTATTTTAACTTTTGTGAGTACACAGTAGGTGTATGCATTATGGGGTTCATGAGATGTTTTGATGCAGGCATGCAATGTGTAATAATCACATCTCATAAAGTGGGGTATCTACCCCCTCAACCATTTATCCTTTGTGTAACAAACAATCTAAAATACTTTTTTAGCTATTTTTAAATGTACAATTAAGTTATTGACTGTAGTCACCCTGCTATCAAATACTAGGTCTCATTCATGATTTCTGGGTTTTTTTTTTGTATCCATTAACCATCCATACCTCCTTCTCCACCCTCTTACTATGCGTCCCAGCCTCTGGTAAACATCCTTCTACTCTCTATCTTCATGAGTTCAATTGTTTTAATTTTTAGATCCCATAAATAAGTGGGAACATGCGATGTTTGTCTTTCTGTGCCTGACTTATTTCACTTACATAATGACCTCCAGTTCCATCCATTTTGTTGCAAATGACAGGATCTCACTCTTTTTTATGGCTGAATAGTGCTCCGTTGTGCATAAATACCACATTTTCTTGATCCATTTATCTGCTGATGGACGCTTAGGTTGCTTCCAAATTTTGGCTATTGCAAACAGTGCTGCAATAAACTTGGGAGTGCGGTGGGATTGCTGGATCATATGGTAGCTCTTTTAGTTTTTTGAGGAACCACCAAACTGTTCTCTGTAGTGGGATGTACTCATTTACATTCCCACCAACAGTGTACAAGTGTTTTCTTTTCTCCACATCCTCACCAGCATTTGCTATTGTGTGTCTTTTGGATATAAGTTATTTTAACTGGAGTGAGATGATATCTCATAGTTTTGATTTGCATTTCTCTGATGATCAGTGATGTTGAGCACCTTTTCATATGCCTGTTTACCATTTGTATGTCTTCTTTTGAGAAATATCTATTCAAATCTTTTGCCCATTTTAATTGGATTATTAGACTTTTACCTGTAGAGTTATTTGAGTTCCTTATATATTATGGTTATTAATCCCTTGTCAGACGAGTAATTTACAAATATTTTCTGCCATTATGTGGGTTGTCTCTTCATTTTGTTTATTGTTTCCTTTGCTGTGCAGAAGCTTTTTAATTTGGTGTGATCCCATTGGTTCACTTTTGCTGTGTTTGCCTGTGCTTGTGGGGTATTACTCTATAAATTTTTGCTCAGACCAATGTCCTGGAGAGTTTCCCTAACACTTTCTTGTAGTAGTTTCATAGTTTAAGGTCATAGATTTTTAAGTCTTTATTCCATTTTGATTTGATTTTTGTGTATGGCAAGAGATAGGAGTCTGGTTTCATTCTTCTGCATATGGATATCCAGTCTTCTTAGCACCATTTATTGAAGAGACTGTATTTTCTCCCCCACAATGTATGTTCTGTCGCTTTTATTGAAAATGAGTTCATTGTAGGTGTGTGGATTTGTTTTGGGTTCTCTTTTCTGTTCCATTGGTCTAGGTGTTTGTTTTTATGCCAGTACCATGCTGTTTTGGTTACTATAGTTCTGTAGTATAATTTGAAGTCAAATAATATGATTCCTCCAGTTTTATTCATTTTGCTTAGGATAACTTTGGCTACTCTGGGTCTTTTGTGTTCTATATTTTAGCATTTCTTTTTCTATTTCTGTGAAGAATGTCATTGGTATTTTGATAGGAATTGCATTGAATGTGTACATTGCTTTGGGTAGTATAGACATTTTAACAATATTGATTCCTCATGGAAAGTCTGTCAATTTTTTTGTCTTCTTCAATTTCTGTGTTTTACAGTTTTTATTATATAAATCTTTTACTTCTTAATACGTAGGTATTTAAATTTTTGTGTGGCTGTTGTAAATGGGATTACTTTTTAAATTTATTTTTCAGATTGTTCACTATTGACCTATAGAAATGCTACTGATTTTTGTATGTTGATTTTGTATCCTGAAACTTTACTGAATTTGTCTATCAGTTTTAATAGCTTTTTGTGGAATCTTAAGGTTTATAATTAGCAAACAAAGATAATTTGACTTCTTCCTTTCCAATTTGGATGCCCATTATATCTTTCTCTTTTCTGATTGCTCTAGCTAGCACTTCCAGTACTATGTTGAATAACAGTGATGAATAACAGTGGGCATCCTTGTCATCATGTTCCAGATCTTAGAGGAAAGACTTATGGTTTTTTCCCATTCAGTATGATACTAACTGTTGGTCTGTCATATATGCCTTTTATTATGTTGAGGTATGTTTCCTCTATACCAGGTTTTTTGAGAATTTTTTGATGAAGGGATGTTGAGTTTTATCAAAACTTTTTTAGCATCAATTGAAATAATCATATGGTTTTTGTTATCCATTCTGTTGATGTGATGTATCACATTATTGATTTGATTCTTTAACATGTTAATGACAATTACTTTAAAGTCCTTGTTGCCAGCTCCAATGTATGGATTATCTATAAGTTCATTTCTATGATCTTTCTTTCCTTGATTATTGATCAAATTTTCTTGCCTCTTCATATGTCTGATAATTTTTTTGTATGCTCGTCATATATAAAATATTATGGAGGTGCTAATATTATTTTCCACAAGAGAGGGCTCTCCATTTCCTCTATTAGGCAGATAGAATGAGGAAATAATTACCTCAATTTGATAAAAAATATGCACTCATGTTTTGTACATCAAGCAATGCCCACTGTCTCTTTGAAGTTTCCATAGCCAGGTAGCCTTCACTGCAATTTCTCTTATACCAATTAATTAAATAAATACCTTCATTTGTATGCAGTTCCCTTGTTTACTTATATAATTAAAACAAAGAGAGATAGCTAATAAATTGGAAGGTGACTTTCTTATATAAACAGATGACTAATCTGACCTTGGTTTCCGTTTATGACAGGTACCATCTGGAGAGCCCTCCAGGTGAGGTACAGGAATTGATGGGGTGAGATGTGGGAGAAGTTAGTGCAAATCCACCTCTGGCCACCTGGGTCCCAACAGGGAAACCCCATACAGCAATCAGCACCAAGAGCCATTCACAGGAGCAGCAGGGAGGATGAACCTCTAAAAATATTTAGGTGGTTCTTCTTTAGAGAGCCTCTCTGATGCTGGGGCCCTCTTAGAAAGCTAGTTCCCTGCCGTTCATGGACTTTCAGTAATTTACTAACATAATGGAGATTTTCATCAGGGAGCAAAGACTTGGAAAAGATATCTGAATTGGAAAAAGACACATATTTCCAATCAAGAAGCTTTGATTTCTAGCTCCTTTAATCAATACAAATAAAATCCAGTGGGAGAGGCTGCTTGTGCTAATTTGATTGTTATTTTTGGCCAGTTCACAATAAAACCCACTGGATTTGTTTGTGGGGGCTCCATGGTATTTTATACCTTGTTAACCAAGGTATAAAAATAGCAAATGAGCTTCTCTCTATCCTGTAGCTGATACTGTTGTGCTGTTCTCCACTTATTGTCCATATAATACGCCCCTTCTACTGGTCCACTGGGACCATGGTTTATGATTCATAAACAAGTGATGTTGCATTAGGTGGTCTCTGTCTCCTATGGCCATTGTGGAAGGATAGGGAAGAAAGAGTGGTGGCCTGTGGCTAGCCCTGGGTCTTATCCCCACTAGAGAATGTGGAGCTGAAGCTGAGCTCCAAGAACCCAAGGGTAAAGGAGATAAGCACTGGAGACCTTGGCCCAGGAATGGAGAAAGGTCATGGCAGGGCAGCTCTGAGGAGGACAGTGTCTGTGAACCCTTGGCCACTAGAGTCCTCCAACACTCTCATGTCAGGCATGGCCTCAGTCCTGAGCCACATGCGTGGATGGATTTTTGCCGCTCTCCTCACTCCAGATCTTCCACGCTTGTGTTGTAATTATTTGTTCCCTTGTTCTCATTCTCTCTCCATTTGTACTTGTTTGTTGATGACCTTGGCTTTATTTGGTATTGATCCAGCCTCTTGTTAAATTTCCTTAGGGTACCCAATGTAGTCCTACCAGGGCCCTAGAGGTTTGTTCACCCCCTGCCCACCAGGACTCACACACAGAGCCTCTCCTGCTTTTCTTTGTGTCTCCTTTTGGCCTCAGTAAGCCTTTTACCTGAAGCTTGATATGTGCTCATCCCTAAACTGAATGCATGAGATTAAGTAAAACAAAATTCCCACCATTGAGCAGCTAGTTAGACCTGAGGAGACAGAAGTTTCTCAATTTTTAACAAGATAGGACTGTATTTTAATTAAATACAGTGCTAAAAGGTGCGGTGCTAGAGAAGTCTGATGTGAGAAAAATTAATGCAATTTGAAGTGGGAAAAGCAGCAGATCTTGTCTTGGGATATGTTTTCTGGTCCACTTTTGGACTTGGGCCAATGTCATCATCAGCTGGTAAGGTATGTGGCAAACAGCAATGGCAAAAGGGGAAATGATAACAAAATTGTAGAAAGGTGCCAACCCACGCATGCCAGAATAGTGCTAGCCAACACTCTCTAATGTTGGCAGCTTTGTCTGAACAATATTGCATACTTGATCTCATCTAGCAGTTAATATCTAAGTTCATTCATACTACTGCTAATATTCAGGAACCAGAGTTGATATTGATATTCAATATAACATACATATTCTTGGAAAAAGGGCTTCAAGTTTAATCCACATTCAGGTTTTGTGGTTTCTCAGTGGAGTTTCCATGGATTCCATGGTGTTAATAAGAGTATGATATTTATGAGCAGATGAATAAACTGACCTATGGCTTTAAATCAAATTAGACATTTTTGCATGTGCAGATACTTTGTTTTATTCTTTCTGAAAAAGAAATTGTAAGAAAAGTACTTGTGGCCACAGATTTTATAATAATCTTCCTCCCACAAATCTAAAATAATCTTATGAAAAATTCAAAGCCTGGGTTCTAAAACACCTACCAGGCTTTCTTCAGGATGTGACTTATCTAGCAGGGAAACCTTTCCTTAGTCCATATGCAAATGTTCATGGAGGCAGTTGGTCTCCACAGCCTCCTTCAAATCCCTTGGAACCTCTCCAGGCACCTTGGAATCCACACTTAATCTCTCTGGCTGCCTGCATAGTGCTTTATCATGCTTTCCAATGTCACTCACTACTCCCTAAGTAAGATCCACAGCACGTTGGTATTTCCTAGTCAAGCGTGGCTATCTTTCCTGTCTGCTGAGTTTCTGTTCCACACCTGTTACCAGCTGTGTGATATTTGCTGTGCCATTTACTTTTGGTGCTTCAGTTTTCCCATTTGTCGAATTAAAACATTCCTCACTACGATTGAGAGTATTGCAAGGGTTTTATATATAAGTGTTTTTATAAGTGCAGTGTCTGGTTTATTATTGGTACTCAGTAAATAGTAGCTCTATCAATAGTAGCCTAGTGATTAGGATGAAATGAGGGAGGCGCTTGGCTGCAAAATTTAAGGAGGCACCAAAAGAAACCACTGTAATATCAAAATAAATATTTAATGCAATATTTTAGAAAATAAAGATTAATGCAAAAGTCCATGATAAACAAATGTCAAGATTTCAAATAAATACGAGACTAGTGTTACTGATTTTTCCTTTTGCCTCAGACTCTAATAGACGGTAGCATGTCACTGAGGGTGATGAATAACTACACATTCATGCCTATTTCTGACCCACCAAGAGGTTCATTTTCCCTCTGTCACTTACTAGGGATATGAAAATGAGATGGAATGGGGTGGGAGACTGTCCATCTTGCAGAGATGGTTTCACTAAGCTGTTGGGCTTGCTGAGGAAACAGCACTCAGAAAGCCATGCATGTGTCCAGAAGCAGACAGATCTGAGTTGAGACTGAATAACTAACTGGTGTGAGCCCAGGCCAAGGCCTGATCAGATGGTGTGGAAACAGGGCCTGGGGGTCAGGAGAGGCAGGTGTGCTGGCAGCTGGTGTGGTTAGCACAGGCATGAGGGGTGCCAATGGAAGCTGCTAGCCAGGGCTGCATTTCTTTCTTTTTTTTTTTTTAAACTACAAAAATCCAGACAGTGTGAAACTGAAAGACATAGAGATCAATGAACATAACTGAAAATCTAGAAAGACATTCTTACATTTTTTTTGTCAATTGATTTTCTTTTATTTATTTATTTTTTTAATTATACTTTATGTTCTAGGCTACATATGCACAACGTGCAGGTTTGTTACATATGTATACATGTGCCATGTTGGTGTGCTGCACCCATTAACTCGTCATTTACATTAGGTATATCTCCTAATGCTATCCCTCCCCGCTCCCACTACCCCACGACAGGCCCCAGTGTGTGATGTTCCCCACCCTGTGTCCAAGTGATCTCATTGTTCAATTCCCACCTATGAGTGAGAACATGCGGTGTTTGTTTTTGTGTTCTTGTGATAGTTTGTTGAGAATGATGGTTTCCCACTGCATCCGTGTCCCTACAAAGGACATGAACTCATCCTTTTTTGTGGCTGCATAGTATTCCATGTTGTATATGTGCCAAATTTTCTTAATCCAGTCTGTCATTGATGGACATTTGGGTTGGTTCCAATTCTTTGCTATTGTGAATAGTGCCGCAATAAACATACGTGTGCATGTATCTTTATAGCAGCATGATTTATAATCCTTTGGGTATATACCCAGTAATGGGATGGCTGGGTCAAATGGTATTTCTAGTTCTAGATCCTTGAGGAATCGCCACACTGTCTTCCACAATGGTTGAACTAGTTTACAGTCCCACCAACAGTGTAAAAGTGTTGGAAGGCTTCAGATGATCAAACTTCTCTGAGCTAAAGGAGGAAGTTCGAACCCATCGCAAAGAAGCTAAAAACCTTGAAAAAAGATTTGACGAATGGCTAACTAGAATAACCAATGTAGAGAAGTCCTTAAATGACCTGAGAGAGCTGAAAACCATGACACGAGAACTACGTGACAGGGCTGCATTTCAATGGGGCAGCCTTTCGCCTTCCCCCATCCTATCCCCTTTTTGTTTTGGGTTTATGGTAATCCAGTTACAGGAATGCATTTGAGTCCCATGAAATATGAATTTAATTCATTCATTTATCTGTGCTTCCAGCAATTTTGAAAAGGAGAAAAGGAAGATGGTTTAAAGAATGCTGGGGATTCCATCCATCATCCCACTCAGAGGGAGCATGCAAGAGAGCGGTGGGAGGCTCGGTCTGGCTTTCCTCTCAGTGGGTCTCAGTTCCCATGTAGCTACTACAGTGTGAGAACCTTGCAAAGCTGAGCGGGTGCCTTGTGTTTGTTACTTGTGTGTGCATACTGAGACTGTGCATCATGTTAACCCTATGTGAGCCCCTTCCTCTGGCATTAGGCAGAGAACCACTGACCTAGTCCAGTGGTGGAGGAGAGGTGTTGGCTGATTCTCTATGTACCTTCTGGCCAATCTAAGGGATTTCCTGGAGGTAACTTGAACTATCCATGATTTTCACAGCACGTGCTGATCTAGAATTAGCCTTTAGATTTGCTGTTTTATGCATTCGTCTACTCATTTAACTGCCAACAGTTACTGAGTGAAGACTCTTAGTTCAATACCGTGCCAGCTGCAGTGATGCCAAGTCTAGTAAGATGTAGCCCTAGCTGCAGGAGTTCATATTCCAGGGGGAATAACCACATGTAAATGCCTGATTTCAGAGTGAGGAGTTTTGGGAGCATGGTTCTGGGGGTGATGACATCTCTTCTTTCCTGTCTTTGAATTTGTCCCATGAGTGTCCCATGCTTCCTCAAGGGATAGCTATGAGCTGCCTGATTGCCCTAGGCCATTGCGTGGCCTATGTGACCATGCTCCTGGCATCATTGCCCCTGGCCTCATTGCCTCTGGCATCCTTTTCCTTTGCCCAATATTCCAAGGCTCAGGTCACCTCTGCTCCTGTAGCCTGCATTTCTTGACTTCTTCAGTCTGCTGTGAACACCTTCCATACTGGGCTGAGTAAGGAGGCTGTAGCCTGGTAGGTGAGACAAGCCCAAGAAAGCAGGAGCCATGCTGCTTGTGCAGGGCCTGGGAGGCTATGTGGGAGACAGGCAGCTGTTCTTGCAATGTGTGGGGGTCCTCTGGGGCCCAGTTCCCACCATTTGGCCAGCTCTCTACAGCACCTGCTGTCTGCTTTATTCAGCTCTGTCTGGATCAGCGCCAATGCTTTGCCTCCATCAGGGCTTCCAGAGTTTCAAAGTTAACAGAATTTTCCTAATATGAACAATCAGAGGATTACAATTTGGCTCCAGAAGGCCATCAAAGAGTCAGTTATGTTACTTGCCCAGCACATGTTTCCAGTGATGGCAATGACGGAGCTGGCTATGTTTGTGCCCAGCTACTGGCTTGATTGTTGGAAGCTGTCTTCTCTATTATGCTAACATATCAGAGAAACATGGATGATACAATCAGTCCCCCCAGAAATTAATCCAAATAGCATTTGTTTTTCAGACTTTCTCAAATATTTAGATGTTTGGAATACAAAGACTTTTTAAATGTAATATTTTGGTCTCATACGCACAGAAGCCTGTTGACTTTATTTTTGCATCAATGTAAATGTTTTCCTTTACTAATATTTAACTAATGTGCAGTGTTACAGATAGCTGAATAAATAATAAACATGGAATGGACTTGTGTTGGACAAACTTTGGCTGTGACATTGAAGAAAGATTTTTCTCCTTAATGTTTATAGGAGGAATATTTCCTATCTATTGTACTTATCTAGCCATGCTGTTTTCTGTTCTTTCCTGAAGTCCCATTTCCTGATTCCAAGTGTTAATCTTTAAAACTGACCTTGGTAAGTCATTGCCTGCTTTGAATACATTTTCTTCTTTATTCCTTTTTATTGTGATAGTAATTCATGGCCATTTTACAAAAAAATTAGATAGTTCAGATAAATTCAGAAAAGAATTTAAAATCACCAATAATCCCTTCTCCCAGTAATAATGAATGTGAGCATTTTATTTGGTGTTGATCTGTTCAGATATATTTATTTGCTATTTATTCAATAAATATTTATTGAATTCCTATTTTGTACTCAATACATGGAATTATCCTATTCATATTCTTTGAGACCTGTTCATTTCTTCTAGATGTGTGTATTTTTCCAAGTCAATAAATTTATGTTTACATTGTCTTTTAAAATGTTTTTCAGTTGTAAGTTTATATTGGCATACCTTGTTTTTTTTTTTTTTTTTTTTTGAGACGGAGTCTCGCTCTGTAGCCCAGGCTGGAGTGCAGTGGCCGGATCTCAGCTCACTGCAAGCTCCGCCTCCCGGGTTCACGCCATTCTCCGGCCTCAGCCTCCCGAGTAGCTGGGACTATAGGCGCCCGCCACCTCGCCCGGCTAGTTTTTTGTATTTCTTAGTAGAGACGGGGTTTCACCGTGTTATCCAGGATGGTCTCGATCTCCTGACCTCGTGATCCACCCGTCTCGGCCTCCCAAAGTGCTGGGATTACAGGCTTGAGCCACCGCGCCCGGCCCATACCTTGTTATTTTTAAGTTTCTGTTGTTATAAATTTTTGTTGTTATAAAAATTGCTGCAACAAAAAAGTTCTTGTAAATACTTCTTTGCATGCTTATCTGATCAGTTTGGAAATATTTTCATATATATTTATTTCCAAACCACGAAAGGAGATGTAGCATCCACTTGTATTGCTCCCACAAAAGTGCATCAGTACTCATGAGTCACTAATAATGAAAATGCTGTCTCAGCAATGGATCTTCACCCACGCTGTTGCCCTTGTCCAGACGTTGCTTCACGAGGCTCACATTTGATTGTTCTTCAGTTTCAATTTAAGTGTGACATTCTGAAAATGTCTTTCCAGACCCTCCCTCAGACTAGGTTTGTATTATTACTGTTGCCACCCACAGTCATCCATGACACCTACACTTCTGTTCTATTAAGGTCACTGAACACAAGGATCCTGTATCTCTGGCTTACTACTGTCTTTCCAGCCAATTTGCATGGTACTTGGCCCATAAATACTTGTTGAATGAATAAAAGTAACTGTTCATGGTAGGAAGCTTATACTTGTCCTTTATTTTCATTTCTATATTTTGGGAGATTTCTGTATCCTGCCATGAACTAGGAGGTGTTGGTTTTATTCTTTGTGTTGGTGCGAAGACTCTTTCTGTCATAAATCAGATCAGAAAATATTGACTTATGTAACTGAAAATTCCAGAGATACAACTGGCTTCAGACATGGCTGGATTTGTGTGTTCCATGTTCCCATAAATTCATCTTTGCATTTCTAGAGCTGGCCTGCCTTGTCTGGCAGGTGCTCCTCTCTGATCAGAGGGATGGCCCACCTGTTCCAGGTTTACATCTTGCTCTTTCCTGATAATTCCATCAAACATCCTAGGAAGGACTCTGAATGGCCTGACTAGGGTCACAGGCTCCTCCACGAACCTCTTATTGTGTCCAGGGTTATGATGTCCTCTGGACACTACATCCCACAGGAGACCAGAAGGAAGCAGAGGAAGACTAAATTGATTACTCCCACCGTTCACTGCACTCCCCAACTGCTGTGAGGTCTTCAGCATGCCAGATTTCCTGGAGCTTTGCTTCGTTGTTGATGATGATGTTCATGTAGAAAATTTGAAAAGCAACACTGGCTTCATTGTTGTGAGGACCCAGTGGAATAATGGATATGAAACTACTTTGGCAGTTATAAAACAACTTTAAACAAGAAGGTCCCTTTTATATTCTAGATCTGGTAGTCTCTTTGTCTTTGTGCCTCAGATGCACCTGAGTGGCCTGCGTGTTCTGGGGGTTACAGTGAGTATCAGTAGAGGGGTGGAATCTGAACTGGGACAGAGGGCAGTCCTCCCAACCACCTGCAAAGGGGCATGTCACCACGGTCAGAGGATAAACAGGTTGCTGGCCTCAGCAGGCAGGTTGCTTCCACAGGCCCTCCTGGAAAGACCCAGGAACCCACCCCAGAGGGCTCTGAGCTTGAGCCATGGTGCTGTTAACCTAGAGGCCTGTTTAGGGGGCAGTGTTTTCAGGAGTCTATAATCCTTGATTGGCATTTTGTCTACATAATGACAAGTATGGTGGTGTCAGAGTCAGGTCTGTTACAGCTCCTCTGCTGGGCTTTTGGTGGATGTCTTGCTTTAGGAAGTGGTCTCAGCAGAGCTGAGGAGCCAGCAGCATAGGGTAGGGGGAGATGGCTATTCTCTTCTTCCAGGAAATGAAACCTTGACCTGCAGACCGCCAGCTCTTGCAACTTCATCTTTCTCTACCTCAGATGACCATCCTGCCCACTATGTGCCATGTGACTTCAGACCAGCTGCTGAGTCTGAACCTCAGAATCCATTCTCTGTAAAACTATCCCAAATGTGATTTTAAAATGAGAGAATACATAGATGCCATCTGACCTAGTGCTTAGTAGTATATAGCATATACATAATAGGGGAGTGTCTCTCCCTGGACTCATCCTTCTCACGACTCGCCTCAGGGCTGTTTGGCTCTTGTGTCCTAACATAAGCCTGGTTCCTCCTATGTGCTTTGACTGCTGGGCCCTTTTTCCTGGCTACTGAGACCTCGCATGAGAGTTTTGTTGAGTTCTGGCGGATGGGTAAGTGTCTGGGGTGGGGGTGGGGTGGAATTGAATTGCTGACACCAGGGTCCCAGTGACAGGCAGTGGGCATGGGGTGAGAGTGGGGCTGTGAGGGAGAGGACCCCAGATCTAGGATGCAGAATGGTCCTAGTCAGGAAATTGAGGCCAAGGAACCCTCTGAGAGACCTGAAGGCCATTGCAATACTTCACTGGAGAAAACCTGAGATTCTAATTGTGCTGGAGGTGTGCAGGAAACCCTGAAGAAGACAAAGCAGACTGTGGCTGGAGGCTGACAAGCCTGGGCACTGCCTGTGTAAGGGGCACAACGAAGATGGAGGGGAGAAACCTGGCCTGGGTGCTCTCCATGGTCCAGTGTGTGGTTGGTTCCTGCTTTCTCTCTGTGAGGCAGCATAGAGCAGGTCCAGAGTGAATGCTCTGTGTCCAGAGTGAATGGCAAGAGAAGGGAGGAAGGAAGGGAGAGGGAACAGGTGATAGCAACTGAGTAAGAAGCTGTGTGTATGAGAGAAAGGGGAGGGAGCAGGGAGAGACGAAATAAAGAATATTACTATGTGTATCAGCAAGGATGCTTTCGCTGCAAGCAACAGAAAATTCAATAAAAACATGTATTTATCTTCTAGGACAGGCTGTCCAGAGCTTGGTGGTGATGCCATCAAAGTCCCCAGCATTGTCTTCCTGCCTTGGACTCTTAGCCTGTGTATTTGCTGTGCCCCAGGGAGTCAGGACTATTGTAACAGCTCCAGATAATGCATCGATGTTGCGGGGAAGAGGGGCAAAGGGGACCCAAGGAAGAGAGATGACCAGCAAAAGCTTCCCCAGACTCCCCAGTGGACTTCTGTTTCTAACTCATGGTCAGAACTGCAGCTCGTCAACTCTCCCAGCTGCAAGGAAGGAGAGTCGTTAGTTTTTGCAGCCTCCACAGTGAGGCAGGCAAATAGGAAGGGTTGGAAACGAGCAGAAGGTGAGCTAGAGCAAGTTCCATAGATCCTGTTGGGTAAGCCTGGGTGCCTGAGGCATGGAAGGTTGAATTAATGCAGTGAGGAAGGTCAGAGAGCAGGACGGACTTTAGAGGGAAACTGATGAGCCTGAAATTTCAAGGTGTGTCTGAATAGAAACAGCAGTGGTGCTGGAAATGCAGCCTGGAGGTATGGCTGGCTGGACCCAGAGACATGGGAGTGGCTGTTACAACCATGGATGAGAGCAGCTTTAGGGGGAAGAGGACTGTCTTAGCCAAGGCAGCAGGAGGGCGCCAGGGGAAGTCTCAGCATCATGGAGGCCAAGGGAGGAGGGCCTGCTCAATGGATGGATGAGCCAAGAAGGAGCCACAGGGAGAGGGCCACCTTAGGAGAGCATCATCCACCAGGAAGGATGTGACGGGGCCACAGAACCTGTAGGAAAACAGGTCTCTTCAGGCAAACAGTTATTATGTACTTTCTGCATGCCGGGAATTAAACCCAGAAACATGCCAGAGAGCCTTGTTGGGAATCCATGAATCTAATTGTGAATGAGAGAAAGCCCAGAAGGGCCTGCAGCTCTGGAGGCTCGGACTGGGGGTGAAGTCTGCAGGCTGTGCTGCCCTATGCCAGCCACATGTGGTAACAGCAGAGCTTGGCATTGAGAGAGGGCCTAGCTACTTGTTCCAGCTCTTTGTTTTGACTCACAAGGATCCGGAGTTTGTCGCTGGGAGTGTGGGAATAGAAAGCAGTGCGTGGAGACAGGGACACATGTGGGTGATATGGAAATAAGGCTGTTTGGGTGCCAAATATTGAAATATCTCTTTTCTGAGGCTTTTGCAATCCAAATATATAAACTGCATATATGAACACACAATGCTACATCACAGAAAATCCAATGCTTAGATCTCAAGTTTTAATTTAAGAAAATCAAATTGCAAAAAACTAAAAATAATCAGAAACATAAATAGCAAAGCAGGCCTGTCATAATCACCAAACTAAAAACCAAAACTAAAAAAAAAAAAAAGTCAGATGCTGTAGAAATGTACTAGTTGAATATATAAGCTGACTCTTCCAGATGTCACCAGCCAGCGTTAGAGGTGGGTACAGCTTCCACCTCTCAAGTGCCCACATCACTGTAGTTTAAGCCTTCTTTTAACTGACTGGTCAGAGCTCAGCCCTGTGTCACATCTTCCTCGCCAGGGAATCTGGACATTATACCAACTATGTCAGTCATCACTTGTTCCCTTTGTTCTGGCTTCTTTCTGAACAGAAAGCTACTTCCTTCTGACTACTACTGTATTCCTTGATGCCATTTTCCAGTTCCGTAGCCAAGAGGACCTCAGGTCTGCTGCTGACCTATTGGTCCGCCATTGTCAGGGGTGGAACTGAGACTAGGTCAGTGTTGCCCTTTGGAGATCCCCAGGTTAGAGAAGTAATGTTGAGAGCCTGTGATCGTAGGGAGGATGCAATTTTATTTTTTGTATTTATCTATTTATTTTTCAGACAGAGCCTCGCTCTGTCACCCAGGCTGGAGTGCAGTGGCGTTATCTTGCCTCACAGCAATCTCTACCTCCCGGATTCAAGTGTGCCTCAGACTCTCCAGTAGCTGGGATTACAGGCACATGCTACCATGCCTGGCTAATTTTTATATTTTTAGTAGAGATGGAGTTTCACTGTGCTGGCCAGGCTGGTCTCAAACTCCTGGCCTCAAATAATCCACCCACCTTGGCCTCCAAAAGTGTTAACGTTACAGGCATGGGCCACTGTGCCCAGCCAGGATGCAATTTTAAATAGGGGGTTCAAGCTCAGTAAGAAGCGGATGTTGAACAAAGACAGAAGAAGATGAGCGAGTGGGCCAAGTAGATGTGAGGGAAGGAGCGTCCCACAAACAGAACAGCAAGTATAAAGGTCCACAGTAGGGCCTGTGCCCAGCATGTCTGAGGAACCGTAGGGAGACCCATACGGCTGGAGAAGAGTGAGGAATAGGGAGAGGAGCAGGAGATGGGGTTGGAGACAGGATGTGATGGCAGAGTGTGCGGGAGGATGGGAGTGATCATCAGGGTTTTGTGGCCATGGTAAGAACTTTGGCTTTTTCTCTGAGATGGGAGTGATTGTAGGATTTTTAAGTAAAGGAGGGACTTGATCTGACGTAGATATGAAATGAGATCTTTGACTCCTCTGTGTCAAGAACTGTGAAAGTTCAAGCTGATAGCCTGCTACAGTTTCACAGATGCTAGCAGAGACACGGGGCTCCTGGTCAGAAACAAAGGACTTTGTTACCACCACACAGCAGACAGCGTGAGCCTCTTGTTCACATCCATCCCCCTTGCTCCGTGAGTCCCATAGGGGCGATTTGGAGCAGCCCGGTGGGTCTGTGTCATAGCTGAGGAACTCCGATCTTAGGAAACCCCTACTCTTATAAGGGACTACTAGCAAATCTGCCCTAACTTTGCCCTGGAGTAAGTCAATATCTTTATTATTCCGCTCAGGAAACCATCAGTTCTCTGTCCAGGAACAGTACACAGAGTATACACCTCCCCTCCTAGGCATTTGTGTCTAAACATCCTTGACAAGACGGTCCAGGACAAATGCCATGGAGAACTGTCCCCCAACGCTATGATGATGGCACAATAGGAGAAGGAGGGAAGTAGGAGGTTGTTGCTGTCACCTGAGGGAGAGATGGCAGTGCTTGGATGAGGCTCACAGGAGTAGGGGTATTGCAAAACAAAAGCCAGAATCTGGGTGTACACCGGAGGTTGGTCAGCAGGATTTCCTGACAGATTGGATAAGGAGTGTGAGAGAATAAAAAAGCAAGAAGGACTCTAAGGTTTGGGGCCTGAGAAACAGAAGAATGGGATTTCTGTCAACCTGTTGGAGGAATGTCATAGGAGGAACAGATTTGGGTGGAAAGATCAATAGTTCTGGACATGATGAGTTTGATTTAGCTGTTTATTTGAATGACTCAGAAGCAAGACTGTGGAAGCTGGGCATAGGGCCCGATGATCAGATCTGTCTGCCTAGAGCAGTTGCTCTTGTGATTATGGTAATGACTGTTCTGGTCAGGGAGGGAAGGACTCCAGGAAAAAGCAGGCTGTCAGCCTCTGCTCCACCTTTCTGGCCACTTTCCCTCCTATGCCATTGTAATTGACTTTCTCGTTAAGTTTCCCGTTGGTACCTGCTCAGCAACATTGGCCAGTATCTGCCCTGGGCTAGGCCGTTCTGGGACACAAAGCTGAGAAAGTCGTATCACTGCCCTGAAGAGTGCAGCCTCAGCCCACAGGGGCAGCTAGATAAGCAGTCTGTAGTCACTTATAGGGGGACTTAGACTGTTATACAGGTGCAGAAACGGACAGGCCTCCGTAGACAGGGTGGTGGCGTGTGCAGAGGCATGGCTGTGGGATGGGTAGGAAATGAAAGCTTGGACCTTTTAAGAGCTCTAGGAGCTGAAGCTTACTGCAGCAAAGGAGGTTGGCAGGAAATGAGGAGGGCTGAGACTGGCTTAGAATCCCTCAGTCTGCCAGGTCAAGAAATCTGGCGAACCAGTGGTTTTCAAACTGTGACTTAAGACCTATGGAGTGGTCATACATTCAATTTAATAAGATGGAACTAAAATTTTAGAAAAGATCAGACATGCTAGGATAGGAATAGAATAGAATAGGAATCGACCCTTGAATAACATGGGTTTGAACTGTAAGCATCCATCCATTCATATGAAATTTTTTTCAATGAATAGATTAGAAAATTTTTTGAAGATTTGTGACAATTTGAAAAAACTCATAGGCTGGGCATGGTGGCTCACACCTGTAATCCCAGCACTTTGGGAGGCCAAGGCGGGTGGATCACGAGGTCAGGAGATCAAGGCCATCCTGGCCAACATGGTGAAACCCTGTCTCTACTAAAAATACAAAAATTAGCCGAGTGTGGTGGCATGTGCCTGTAGCCCCAGCTACTCAAGAGGCTGAGGCAGGAGAATCACTTGAACCTCGGAGGCAGAGTTTGCAGTGAGCTGAGATCATAGTACTGTACTCCAGCCTGGCAACAGAGTGAGACTCTGGAAAAAAAAAAAAAAAAACCTTACAGGTGAACCATGTAGCATGTGATGGATGCATAAATTGTGTGTATTAATCAACTGTTTATGTTATCAGTAAGCTTCCAGTCAAAGTAGGCTATTAGTAGTTAAGTTTTAGGGGAGTCAAAAGTTATACACTGATTTTTAACTGCACAGGGATGTCAGTGTCCGTAACTCTTGGGTTGTTCTAGAATCAACTGTAGGCTGGAATAGAATATCAGGGAGCACCACATGCAGTTAGAGTGTTCTTTCATGAAAGCCGTCTTTCAGTTACATGCCTGTGGTGTGTCCTGGTCCCATGTAGTTGTATGGCTCGCTGTGGATCTTGTTAAATGTCTAGAAGTCCTATTAGTGTGCTCTCAGCTGATGACATATGTGCTGGCTTGACCTCTCAGGTCTGGAGATGGCTTGAGCCTGGGCAGGTAGTCTCCAGGCACAGCCTCCTGTTTAAGCTACTGTTCCACACAGAGGTTATTGTTTCCTATGCATGCTGTGATACAGGAAGGTTGAGAAATGCCAGTCAGAGGGTTGGCCACTGAAGGGTTTTGAAAGCAGGGAGAATGGGTTGAATAGACATAGCTACAGAGAGGAAAGCCTGGAAAAGGCTGGACCTGGATATAGGGTTGCTGAGATAACACCTGCCACTGACCTTCCGTGAGCATTGACTATGTGGTTTCAACATTGGTCCCATCAGCCCCATGCAAAGTTCCTTGGGGGCCTGAGCTGAGCCGAGTGCCCCTCCATCTCCAGGCACATGTGTAGGGCTGTGCATACAGTGGAACACAACTAGGCTCAAGGCACTGTGTGCAATTGAGGTGCGCAGTGGGGCCCATCAGCCTTTGGATCCTTGGGGTGGAGTGACTCCTTTCCAAAATGAGGGGAGGGAGATGACATTCTAGAGGCAACAAAGTGGAAGGAGACCTGGAGTATGAGTTTCTTCATTTTAGAGCCTCCTTCATAAGCAAAAGCTGGCCACAAGCCTGACGCAGGTCTTTGCTTCTACCTGCGAGTGCGTAGGCCAGTGTCCTGGGGTGGGGCCATGCCAGGTCCTGGGACCGGCTTGGTTGTCTCATCCTGAAGTATTTATGAGCACTCAGCCTATGCTAGAGATTGTTTTTCTAAATAACTCTGACAGTGGAGGAAGATATCATCTTGGTGCCTCTGCAGACCAGACCAGTACAGTCTATTTTTGTTTCTAAGGAAGGAAGAAATAGAGGGCTTTGTTCTTTTGAGTCTGAGAAATGGAACAAAAATTATAAGGTACAACTTCAGGGCATCCCTTTTCTTCACATTTTAAAAGAAAAATATCTTTCTATCCTTACGTCTCATTGTAGTGGCTGAGCAATTGGCTGTGGTCGCTGTGTTTATGTGTCTGGAAAATGCTTTTAATGTGACATTATGCTTCTTCATATTTACCTAATCATCAGATGGAAACACACTCGCAGTTATAATGTGATGCTTCTTTAAATGAGTCCTCAGGCCTGAGGGGAGGCATTTTGACGTATCTCTAGGAGCAGCAATATTATAGCAGGCTCTGCTGATGGAAGTCCCACTTGAGCATGGGGGTTGGCTGTCATAAGAAACTTGTGCAGAAGCTAGGAAGGCATTGGATCTGAGTAAGCCCGAGGCATGCCCTCTTCTAGGACTGCAGCCTGCTGCTTAGGGCAGGGTGTATAGTCCTGTCTCCCTTGAGGGTCTCTGTGGGTAGTGGACTCATTGTGCTTTGGTGGCTCTCTGAGGAGGAACATGGGAGGAAAAGGGTGGAAGAAAGTGGGTAGTCTGTGGGTTAGCTCAGTTTTGAGGCTGAGCTCCCGCTTACTGCAGTGTGACCTCCAGTGCCTCTGGTGTTCTTCATCTACAGAGTAAGACACAGTTTGTGTGTAAACAGCTGCATTTCCAAATCGGGGAGGGATCTTAGCGGCTGGTTCCCTTCATCATCCTCATTCATCTGTCCCAGGTCACTCCAGATAAGGAGATAAGCTAAGTAGACATTAAGTACTCCTTGGTAAATACTGCATTGTAGGGGATGTTCAACTTACATGTTCTCTAATGTTACTCATATTTTAAATACTTACTGACTTGATTCATAGCACATCTTGCCTTCCCAGTTAATGGATTTTTACACGTGTGTGGGACCTTGACTCTGGGCCTTTCTTCTCATTGTTTCAAGAGAGGCCCTAATCAGATGATCCTGGGAGTCTCCTCAGCTCTGAAGGTCTGGCTTCCTCTGCTTCAAGCCACTCAGAGGAGTCTGCACTGGTCATGCAGGAGGAAGATAAACCCTCCTTGCTCCTCAAAGCCCCAGTCCTATTGTTATAAAAAAAAAAGATGGTGTGATGGTTAATTTTATGTGTCCTCTTAACTGGGCCAAGGTGCTCACATATTGTGTCAAACATCATTTTGGATATTTTTGTGATGTGTCTTTTAGATGTTATTAACAGTTAAATCAGTAGACTTTGAGTAAAGCAGATTACCTTTCCTAATGTGGGTGGGCCTCATCCAATCACTTGAAGGCCTGAATAGAATCAAGACTGATGTCCCCTGGGTAAGAAGGATTCCTGCCAGCCAGTGGCCCGTGAACTTCAACTGCAACCTGGGCTCTCTTCCCTGGGTCACCATAATCACAGGAGCCTATTTCCTAAAATTAAATCTCTCTCTCCCTTTCTCTCTCACTGTTTTTCTCCACACGCATTTTATTGGTTGTGTTTCTCTGGAAAACCCAGACTAATACAGATGGCATAGTTGGGTATTTTTAAGAAATGTTTGTCAGACGTATTTCCAGGCAAAGCTGATTTGGGCAGGAGTCACTGAAGAGTTTAAAGCAGAAGAAGGACATGATTGGGTTTGCATTTTAGAAAGGTGCTCGGAGGGTCAGACTGTGCGTAGGGAGACTGGGGTGAGAGGACCAGTGTACTTATCTGGGTGGGATATGGCACATTTGGTGGTGGCAGTGGGCATGGAAAGGAGAGGCCAGAGTGGAGAGATACTTAGGCAGAATAACCTAAAAGGAATCAGGACCCAGTTCATGAGAATCACAGTGGATTCACTTTCTGGCTTGGGTACCCAGGGGATGCTGGTGCCTGAGGGTGCAGACGAAGGCAGTAGGTCAGGGAAGTTGATGAATGTTCTGTGGGGCATGTCAAATTGGGTGGAACCTCTGGGACCTTCTGCGGGAGATGCCCAGGGAGCACAGATTTAGGAGATGGGAGCAACTAGTGTGATGGTGGTGAGGGCTGGTTGAAACCCTGGGGAGTGTGTGGAGCTCCTCTGTGTTTCCACAGAGCTTATCTCCGAGGAGACAGCCATCAGGAGTGCCTTGCCTGGCATGTTCCCCTGCTGAGGTCTGTTACCCAGGAGCCTGCAGACACAAAGAGCAGACTGGTAATGCTGAGAAGCGAACATTCAGTACCTGTCACCAGAACCCAGCATGGGTGTTAAACACTATCTAGTGACTCTGTGAGAAGACCCTATGCTAAAGGGATGAAATGTGTTGCTTGTGCAAGAGGGATGGAGAGAGAGGGTTTTCCATGTATGTGTGTGTGTGCATGTGTGTGTACCCAGGTGGAACCCACCTGCATGCACACATATGCATTTATGAATACTGGAATCTCTAAACCTACCATAATGCATCTCATCTTAGCTTCCTACCTCTCTCTTTCTACCCCTGCAACAGCCATGTTATCCCCACTAACAGATGAGGAGAGTGAGGGAGACCTGTCTGTAGACAAGCTCAGTGTGCTGCTAAGGAGGCAGGTAGCAGTTCTGCCCCATGCCTTCCCATTGTGCCCTGTCCTGGGATGGCAAATGCAAGGCCAGACAGGCTCAGGGCTCTCTGGTCTGACCACTAATAGCATCTCCTCCTCCTGCTAGGCTGACCAGCCTCCAAGGCAGGACTCTGACACCAGGGTTATAAATGCATCTGTCTGGGTGCATTATCTAAATTGTTATGTATCACCCTGGGTAATGGCAAAAGTAAAAACCGCTGTTAGCTCAGTGAATAAATCCTTGGTGCTGATCAATCATTGCACGACATAGACTCTTTTAATAGGCACAATTTACACAGAGGCTAGGCAGACTTCTTCGTCTTCTAATTGCAGATGGAAAATGGATGCCGATCTCTGCTGTGCCGTAAAAATGTAAACTATAAATGACTCAAATGCTTGTGTGCTCCTTTCTCCACCCAGCACTCATTTTAACCTCGTATTTAGATACAAATCAAAGAAAAAAACTACTCTCTTGTGAGATAATAACTTTTACGATATGGAGCTTGAAGCTCCTCCCACCTGACGCTCCAAATGCTTCCTGGAGCCATGGTTTCCCCAGGTCTCTGTCCATGGGGGAAGCATCATTGCTAGCTGCATAGACCATCCCCATCCTCCTAAGTGCTGTGATGTTATTACACACTCTTAAGTACTCTGAGTTACTGCCCCTTATGCTCATTAATGTTTCTGTGGGCTGAAGAGATCTGGAGCTTCAAGAAGGGCTTAACTCAGCACAGAGCCCTGGGAGAAATGGATTCTAATGGAGTTATGTGCCAGTGATGGGCTGAAAGCTGAGCAGGGCTGTCAACATAGTCAACCGCATGGCGTGGTTACCGGCAGCATTGCAGTGCACCAGGCATGCGTCATCCTAAGCTTAGCTCCCAGACACCAGCAAGCCCTGTCCTGTTAGAAACTTCCCCTGTCAGAGTTCGAACCACCGATGTGTACCTGATATTCTATGATCTGGGTGGGTTGTGTGTGTTTATGAATGTGTCTCCATATGCTGGGGTTGGTTTGTAATTTATGCTCCAGGAACACCAAGGAAGTACATGTGACTACTCTGGGATGATGTGGGGAGCATCTGGAAGTGCTCTCTTCTCAGGTCCAGAATTTTTACTCACCCACATGCCACTGCACCTGATATTCTACCCATAAGAGATCCATTTCTTTGGGGTTTAAGGCAAAAATACCCCATTAAAATCCAGATGACAGGATTACCCTGTAAGCTATTCTCCATCATTAATACATTGGTTCACACAAGAATGGAGCCATTGAATGTTAACAATGAGATGATACCATCCAACCACTTACTTTAGGGGTAAGAAGGACAAAGGCCAGAGTGGGTATATGACTTGCCAAGTCAGGCGGCAGACAAAACTGGGACCTGGGCACATCTCTTCTGACAGGAAGTCACCTTGAAAGATGCTGAAGGCCAGGCCATTTTGATGAAAAAAAAACCAAACCCAAAACCAAAACCAAAACCAAAACCAAAAACCAAAAACAACAACGGAAGCTTATGCTAGGAACTCTGGGTCCTCCAGGGTGGAGGACTCACTGGGCAGCAGTGGGAGTGGCGAGTGGCCTTGGCCAGGGGCAGCCTGGGTGCCCCAGGGGGTTCTGGAGGAGATGAGAGAAGCACAGAGGTGCTGGGGGCCTCAGCTACTCTCTCCATGGTCCCTCCCTTTCCCGTGACTCTAGCTGGAGCCTGGCAGCTGGCTGGGGTGGGGAGGGAAGAAGTACAGGCCACAGAGGGCCTGAGCCATCCCTGCATACAGATGAGAGTCACTGAGAGAGAACACTGCTGTCATGAGGCAGGTGCTGGGACAAGTTCACATGTGATGTGCAAGTAAGGGTTTGCAGAAGAGCAATGAGCCTGGGTCTGGAGACGGAGGCAAGTTGCCCAGGAGAAGGGTCCACTGAACCAAGGAATAGGGAGAGCTGCGTGTGAGAGGCCCAGACAGCACAAATGCTATGAGGCTGAACCAGGCCAGAAGACTCGGCGCTGCAGGAGGGACGGCTGCACAATGAGCCGGCAAGGGCTGTTTGGTAGGGCTCCAGCCGGCCCTGCTGGAGGCAATGGGGAGGGCCAGGCAGGAGAGCAACCTCATTTCACCCATGGTGCTGCTATGTGGAGAATGGGATGGAGGTGGGGGTGGCGGGCAAGTGTTACATAACAGTGATAGACCCCCCTGCACAAGGAGATAGGTGCTGGTATCACTTGTAGAATCTTAGGTAGTTTTATCCTTAATTCCTGCTTGGTGCCATGAAAGCTAGGGCATGAGCCTCTCCAGACAGGCCCAGAATCAGATGCTCTGAACAGGATATATGGATAGGAGCAGATCCCCTGGGTCCCTGTGTGAGCGCCTCCCAGGGGTAATGTCCTCAAGGTCCCACCACTGCATCTCTAATATAGCAAAGGTGCTGACTGGGGGAAGAAAGTGAGGCAAAATTAGGGGGAAAGGGCTTCAACGTTCCTCTGCTCTTCTTTGGGAGCTGTGTGTTTTGGGAGCCCCTTACCTTCCTAGCCTCACTGGTTATCCTACCTCAGCTCCTGGACACTGCCACTCCCCCAAAACCAGTGGGTTCGTCTCACTGATCTCACCCCCAGGGGAAGGGTAACCAGGCCCAGGACAGTGAGAGGAGAGGTTGTCTTGCAGGTGGAAGTCGCCTTCAGGGCGGGAGGCCATGTAGAGAGTGGCTGCTGCTGCATCCTGCCCTGTGACACTGGAGGCATAGATAGGGGAGGCTGAGATGAGGAGCAAGCAAACCTCACAAAAACAGCTTAACTCCCACCACGATGCGCACCTGGAAACCTTATGAGGCTTGTTATGTTTCTGCCTAAGTTATGGCCAAAACAGGGAGTCAAGGGGTGGAGTAGACAGAGGAGAACTCGCTCAACAGTTCAGAGTGAGGAGGACTGACAGGCACACACACTGAGAGCAGATGGGAACCTCCGAAACACAGGAATGCACTTTCCTTGAGTTTGGCCCTGGACTGACCCTTGCTGCTCTGAGCCTGGTTCCCCATTTGTAAAACAAGAAAGCAGACTCCACTCAATGATCCTCCAAGGGAGCTGCTCTGTGTCCCCAGCTCACTGGGGCATCTCTACTGCCCCAGGAGGTGTTCAAGCTGAGCACCAGCCCCCTTTGTGTTGGCTGCAGGCCCAGGGGAGCTCCGAGCAGACTCCTTGTTTACCGAGAGGCTCTCCCTAGACATTGTGCCTCGCATTTTCACCTCCCTGCTCCGCTCACTCAGGCGCTGCTGCTCCTTGGCAGGAGTCTGCCTCTCAGGAAAAGTGCCGGGGCTGGAAGCACTAAGCCTGGGTGTCCTCCGTCTGGCACCAGGCTACAGGGCCAAACCACTGCAGGCCTCACTGCCTCCCTCTGCCCTGTCTCACATTAGCAGGGAGGGCTCTGTGGGGGAACTACAGTTGCTTCTAAGCAGTCAACAAGGAGGTTAAAGTCTCAGCCTCTGAAGCCAAACTGCTTGGGTTTGAACCCCGGCTCTGCTAATCGCATGACATAGCCAATCTGGGTCTCAGTTACCTCTTCTGCAAAATGGGGGTGGATAATGTCACCAACTTTGTAGAATGGTGAGGACTCAATGCAAGAGTGTATGTAAAGCCCTTACCACGCTTCCTGAGGCATCTTTAGCCCTGATTAAATGCCAGCTGCTTCATGGTTATGACTAAAAAGATGTTATGAATCTGAGTATGGAGGTGGGAGTATTCCGCAGTGTGGGTGTCCCGTGGCATGGGTGCCCGCCTTCTGCCTTTTCTTGTGTCTGTTCCTCACACTTGTGGGCAGCCTGGGAAGTGTGCTGCCTTCCCCAGGAAGCCCTGGACTGAGCCACAGGCAGGACCCATGTCAGCTGCATGGCTGTTTTTTTGTTTTTGTTTTTGTTTCCCCAAAGAAGCAAGGTTTTATTTTCCCTGGAGAGCACTAAAGGTGTTCAATAGGCTTTCTGCAGCCCCCTAGGTAGTCTCGGCCTGGCCTTGGTGTCAGCTAGTCACAAGCAACACCCTGCAGCTCAGGCTGCAGACAGGAGCTGGGCACTCCTGCGCCACATGCAGCTGGCTCTGACTGGCAGCTGGTTGTCAGAACAGGACTGTTAGTGTTGAGTCTCATGGTGGTTTGACTGATGGAGAACTCAGGAGAACTTAGGACTTAGGTGAAGGCCCAAATCTTGGCTTATAGCCTCGAGACAGTCAGACCTTTCCAACCTCTGTCTTGTCATTTGTAAAATGGAGTGGTAATCCTTGTGTTGTAGGATTGTTTTGAGACTCAAGTTACTGCAGATAAAGTACGTGGCACATATTTTATGCTCAATAAATGGTAGTTGTGGCTGCTTTTGTTAAATGAATGTATACAATGCCAGGGATTTGACTTTTTAGTGATAAAGCTTAATAGTTATGTACAAAGGTATTTGAACTGGACCAAGAATTTTGAGCTGGAAGAAACCATAGTCAACTCCTTCCATTTTGCAGATGAGAAATTAAGCCCCATGGAGGGTTGGTAACTTGCCTAGGGTCTCCCTGGCTAGGAACCTTGCCAGTTTTCAAATCCTTTCCCTTCAGCTCCCTATTTTTTGTTTGTAAATGAGAACTTTGAAAGTGACCCCAGCTTTGTTACCCAAGCAATTTTGTTTCTGTTTACTCTCTTGGATACATTAGAAATGTGCTCAGAAAAATTTTATTCCTGGGTGTGCTGACCCAAACTAAAGATGTGTACATGTAGTGGCAGGCCTTAAAAATACCCACAGAAATGATGGAAGTTCAGAAAACTGATTCACTTTGTTCCAGGTGCGGCTTTGCAGGAGCAGAGGTCTGGGGGCACTGGGCTCAGATCCTGACTCTGCTGCTTGTCCAGCCTTATGACCTTCCACAAGTTGCTCATCCTGCCTGAGCCTCATCTTTCCATCTGTAGAGAGGAAATCAAACAAAAATTAGGCCAACCATATGAGGTTTTTGCTGTTGTTATTGTGGAGGTTATTTCAAATCTCCCCCTGCCTCCCAACCAATGCTCTTGTTGATGGGGTTGACAGATGATGAGGAGGGAGTTAAAATGTTCTTCACAAGCAAAGCAGGAAGAAGAGGAGAGAGAGATGAGACAGCTGCAGCCAAAGAGTTGTCCAAAGAAGATTTAAAAGAAGATTTCAGCGTGACATATGATGCAGTCCTCTCCAAAATCTTCAGTGATATCTGTCTTGCTGAGTGTACTGCTCTACTGCATGAGGTTGGATTTGCTTTATGGGATGAGGATAGACTTGAGTCCTGTTTCAAGATGAGCATGTGATGGAGACAGAAGCAGCTCACTGGGGCCATATAATGAAGTGATGTGGGCACTGGGCTGCGTGATAGTGGGAACTGAGCAAGTACTGCATATGTGGATCAAGGACTCTGTGGTTGCTGCTGCTGATAGTGAAGGTGATCCCTTGTTCCCTTCTCTCCTGAAAGCCCAGTCCCTTCTAGTTCCTGGAGATGGGAGTGATGGGGAGCACTGGCAGGTCCATCTGCTCTCCAGGATCTCTCCTGGAGATTAAACTCCTAACCCCACTTTCAGCGTATTGATGAGTTCTGTTTGATGAATTCAAGCCTCTGCACTTTGGTATTCTTGACATGAGGATATATGGCTATGGAAAACATTGAGTTGGGGACTATTAAAGTGTTTTCTGAAGTCAGGCCATGGACTGTAGATTTATAGGGAAAGATTTTGTTAGGGGGAAAGTGCCGAGAGCATAAAAGCCAACCATACCCGATATCTTTCCCAGACAGAAATGATATTTCAGTAAGTAAAATAAATAGTATATGGAAGTACTTGCACATACATCACCAAGCCCTTTCTGTGCTGTGTGGGGTGTGTATGTGCTAAATGTGTCCCAAGGCTCAGGAAGCAGGAAAAAACCTAAATGGACAAAAAAGTTTGCCTTCACATAAAGGGCCATCTTTTCTCTGCTTCCTCTGTCTGTCATAAAATGCTTTGGAGTTTGAGAAACTGGATTGCTACCTGTTTCTTATTGGATTGATCACAGGGATGGGAGGAGGAGGGGCTGGAGTCTACTTTTCAGAAGTTCCCACCCCTCAGGGATCTTGGCCTCAGATGGCAAGGTAACCCTCCAGGCTGGATGGATGACTGAGTGTGATACCTTCTCTGTCTTTTCATGGTCAGGAATGTCTTAGTCAAAGAACTGGCCCCTCATTTTACAAACAGGTAAAAGAGGCCCATAGAAGGGAGGTGAGACCCCCTACTTCCTATCTCAGGGAACCCCCTTCCCATCTCAGAGGACTCCCTGGTCAGATTGACACTGCTCTTCCTGAGGTGGTCACTTTTCCTCCTGGCTGGATTGCAGGTCCCTGAACCAAGGTGGGAGAGTAACTGCAGGAACTCTGGCGTGCAGCCTCCTGTTCATAGCTTTACTCCATGGAATGGAGCTCTGGAAATTATTGCTCTTCTTCTGAAATTGTCAGCCCAGGGCGTTCATCAGAGCCAAACTGATCTGGCAGGCCAAGTGGAGGGGCAGGAGAAATGGCTTTGCTTTAGATACTGTAGTGGGTTGGATTGAGTCTTCCTCAAATGCATGTCCACCCAGAACCTCAGAATATAGCCTTGTTTGGAAAGAGAACGTTTGCAGATGCAAGTAGTTAAGATGAAGTCATACTGGATTAAGGTGCATCCCAAATTCAATAACTGGTGTCTTTATAAGAAGAGACGGCACACACAGACACAAGGGAGAGGACCATATGAAGGTGGAGGAAGCCCCAAACCAATGAATGCCAAGCGCTACCAGAAGCTGGAAGGGTCATCCCTTGGAATCTTCAGAGGGATCATAGCCTTGCTGACGTTTTGATTTTAGACTTTTGGCCTCCACAGCCATTGGAGAATACATTTCTGTTGTTTCAAGCCTCCCAGTTTGTGGTAATTTGTTACCGCAGCCCATGAAAACTAATATAGACTCCACGATTTTAATTCCCCGTCCTCCATCAGTGTGAAGGCATCATACTGAGAACTAGAGTTCATCTGCTGTCGGCTCATGAGTTAGCTTTGTGACCATTTAAGCCTTCAGACCCCAGTGTCATCCACAGTAAAGGAAGCTGCCACAGCTGATGCTTCTACTAACAAAACCCTGGGCTATAAAAATTTTGTTTCCACAAAGATCTTTTAACCAAGAGGGGACAAAAGAGAAGGGATAGAGCAGGTAGCAGCTCACCCAGTGGTTGAGAGCAGAAGCCGTGGCATCACACCTGATTGGGAATACTGGTTTGCCACTGACTTACTTGGTAACATTGAGGCCACTTACTTGCCCTCTCCAAGCTGTGGCTTCTTCGTGTGTAAAGTGAAGCAGTCCTATCACCTTCCCATGCATGCTGTGCAGAAGGTAATGATGTGTTCAGGAAGCTGGGGTTGTGCTTGGGTCAGAGCAGGTCAGGGAAAGGGTAGTTGCTGTTGTTCAGGAGGACTTTCCATATCCATGGGCTCTGCTGTCAACCAGGATGATGATCTCTAGGACTTCCTGGATCCCTAGCACATTGGGGGAATAGCAGCAACCTGGAGGGAAGTTCATGTTTCTTAGGTAGAAGCTTGTCCTGGTCTCAAGGTTGTGCTATCCATTCCCAGCAAGCAGCAGGCATGCATAGGGGAAGAGGGGCACTCAGACACTCAGCCAGGCCCCAGAGCACTAGCTACTTCTCTTATCATTGTGCTGAATCCTTTTGCACATGAGAGAAGTTTTCTGTCCCTTTACGGATACTCCCAAACCCCAGGGCACCTCCCTTATGGTTCAGTGTGAACTCTTGACACCAGGGACTCTGGATGGAGGGGGAGGGATGCTGTGAGAGGAAAGGAAGGGCTCCCATGTTAGGATACAGATACCATATTTCATCCCAAGATTATCTTACATTTCAAATACAAAGATCGGAAAAGGAATTTGGGGCAGAGAATGCATGTGACTACAAGTGTGGGTGAGAGATTGCAAGAATGGGCTGAGTGCCAGCCACAACAAATGAATGGGCAACTGCCTATGGAGCATGAACTGTGGGGTGAGAATCCCTGACCCCAAGGCCATAAGTGGTCCCTGAATGTCTTCTGTTAGTGTGTTGTCCAGGTTCCCTTAATATAGAGCAGACAATATTGGGAGAAATAGATAAGGATTGATATTCTGTTAACACATAGGTCAGAAGGACAGGGCCAGGGAAAGCCAGATTGATGTGTGACCGCTTCACTTTGACTGAAAATGGACCCTCTGGTCCCACACCTCCACTGTTGGTGCCATAGTGTTGCTAAGCAGAAGACCCATTGTGTGGTAGAAAAAGGCTGGATGACTCCTGCAAAGTGAATGGTGAAGGTTTCGTGTTCCATTTGGAGGCAGCACTGACTAGCGTGGAGTAGGTTATGCACAACACTGAGGCCTTCGTCTTGTCATTGCACGATGGGTTTGGTGGGGGCACTTCCACGTTCTTGCTAATGTGCCATCTTAAAACTGAATCTACTTCCTTTTTTTTCTTGCCTCCTCCAAAAACTATCAAATGATCCAGAACATTCTCATTCTGAGAATCTGATACATCTAAGTTTCTCTTAGGTTGTCTAGAGTGAAAGTGTGGGTTGGCTTGAATAAATGGAGGTTTTATGAAAAGAAATGAATTCCGTTCTTTGCCAATTCTTTTCCTACATTTTTACATCTTAAGGATAGCAAAAATAATGAGTTTTGTGACTAAAAGTGTAGTATACATATGGTATGTATATGTTCTTAAATTAATTTTTAAATTTAGATCTGTAAAGGAGGCTGGGGGAAAATAGAACAGCTGATATGGATGTCTGCCCAATGCCTGCAAGACCTGGGTCCCACATGCTGATTTTTAATGTTATTGTTTGAGATTTGAAGTCATTTCTTATAAAACCATAATGTAGCCTTCAGAGCAATCTTCCCCAAACAGTTTGATTCAATGAATTAAGGACTTCACAGGGGGTGTGTGCTTGGGGAATATCTGTATATAAGAAATGCACAGAAACCAAATACATAGAGATGAGAAATGCTTATGCAGCAGGTGTCTAAAATTTTGTAAATTTTAAATTAAATTTTTCCCAATATTTTAAAGTTTGAGGTATTTTCACCTCTTGTGTTGGGAGCATTATCTTCCCCTGAGATCCCTCTAGGATTACTTATTATTTTCACTCTCCAACTGCTGATACTTCTGTATCACTTGGTTCCTCAAACACTGAGATCTCCAAAGACCCAAATTGGAGGCAACTGAATTTCAAAGTTGCCAGAATGCAGAAGATGCCCCATAGAGACCCCAGAGTCTTACTTCAGAGCAGGTAAAGCTATTTTCAAGAGGTCATGGTTTCAACTGATTCTCTTAGCATGTCATCTTGGTCCTTTGCTTTTGTTCAGTGATAAAGCACATTGCCAACGACTGCATTTGGCAGCACCAAGACTTGTCAGGAGCTGTGTGCTGGTAAGAGCAACAGACTTGGGGGACAGCAACAGGACCGCAGAGAAGAAATTACTGTTTCCTACCTGGAGGGCTTGCAGTGTACCAGGTGCTGTCCTGGGGACTTCACATATTCAACATGACAACATCCTTTGCAATCTGGTTGACAGACAGATGATATTTTTCCCCTTATGAACATGGATGTGAAGAGTTGGGTAGCTTCCCCAATGTTATACCTCTGATGTGAGGTAGAATATACTTCCCAGGATGGCTGACCTCAAAGCCCCTGCTCTTTCTTCTTTCCTGGATCCTGATTCTGATCAGCTGTGTCATTGGAAGGCTAAGAAGTAGACAGAAGGAGAGTGGGTAGGGGTGGGGGTGGTTCACTCCCGCAGCCTCCATTTCCCCTTTTTAAAAATTAGTCCGGGAGGTCTATTCTAGGCCACTCACTAGGCAGGTGGTAGACTCAGAGAACACTGGGTGGGAAGAGAGTGTGGAGAATTTGACATTCCCTGCTTGTTACCACTGAGGAAATATCACCAGGGTGGGGAGGACAGAGGGCTACTCAGATACCCTGACTCTCAGCTCTCTTTGACACCCCTCTGTGGTCCCTTATCAAGAAAGATAGTTCCATTACTTCATCGGAGATAATTCAGCTGAAATCAAATCTCCTTCATATAGTTTTGGAATTGTTAATTAAAAAACGCATGCCCAACAACATTTTCACTAAGTACCCAAAATGGCCAATAAATTGCAGCTTCTGCCTTGAATTCCCTTCGGTGGGACGCATTATTAAAATCAGAGAAATGGTGTAATGACTCTGTGGCATAAATTAGACTGAGGGAAAGACGCACGTTTCCTTCCCTTTTTTTATGTCAGTCCTTCTGTTGGGGAGGTGTGTTTGCTTTGACACTGCCTCTTCTTGCTTTTATTCCTCTTGGGAAATCTTGACAAAGCCATGGTGAAAGGCTAGGATGCCCTTCTGCTAAAGACATCAACATACACTTTTAATTTTTCTTAAAGGCTTTAAATAAATCCAATTAGAAAACTGGCAGCAGTTTTCCTAGGAAGGCGGTGTAGGTCATGCTTTGCTTCTCTTTGGTTATGTTATAAATCAAACTGGACTTCACATGCAGTATGTGGAGGGAAGACATCCTTGGACTATGAAGAGCATTGTTTGGTCATTTTTGGTTCTTTGTTAGTGACACACAGCATGAAATTCTGAATTAGTTGGGAGAAAATAATCACTACCTTCCTGGGATCGTTGAGGCTTTGGCTGCCTAACCCCTGGTAGCCACTTGGAAGTGCCCCAGGGAGCCATCCTCCACTATCTGAAACTCTTGTCTTCCAAATTTAGGAGATTGATAGGTTTGGATAAATGTTTTGAAATAGGGCTGGTATCCTTTGCTAGCCAAATTCTCACTGCTTTGCTATCCAACTTTCAGGAACTAAATAGGTTCAGATAATTAGGTATCCTTCTGTATCTTGGATATGCATCCAAGTTCTCTCCTTTCAACTGTATTAGTTTGAATATGGAGGGATATTTGTAGTTTCCTGATTCCAGGTATTTCCTGACAACAAGGATAGTATATGTGAGTTTCAATTTGATGCAATGGAGAAGACACAGACTCAGAAGCTGTTTGTTAGAGCTGGGTCCCCAGCTGCTATAAATAGATGGGGTTATGCTATCCAAAGTCTTTAAGTAATCTGTCAAAGTCATATGGTTATTAAGAGACAAAGCTGGATTCAAAGCAGGCAGTCTGGCTCCACTGTCCTTCAGCCATTGCACAATTGATGGTGTGTTCTTGGGGAAGTCATTTGTCTTTCTGGACCTCAGGACCCTTCTGTAAAATGAAGAGGTTAGACTCCAGGGTTTCCAAACTGCTCACTAGTCCTAATATTCTGTAGCGATGGGATCACTGTTACATGTGCTCTATACCCAGAACAAGCACAAGTAGAGGTGGGAAGGACCCTTGACCTCCTTCCCCTACACACCAAAGGAAAGTGCTGGCTGTGAACTTATTGTATATACTTGTCATGAAAGTTATAACTGTGCAAAATGAACAGACTTGCTGGGGAGAAAAGACCCATACATTTACTCACGATGAAAAATTAATTTGTTAAAAATGTATTTCACATGTAGCCTTTTTTTTGAGTCTACTTAAAATATATTCTTATTCTTCTGCTTTCTCTTTGCTCCCACCAAGTCTAAGCTCAAGGACTAACAAGTACTCTTTTTTTTTGAGACAGAGTCTCACTCTTGTTGCCCAGGCTGGAGTGCAGTGGCGTGATCTTGGCTCACTGCAACCTCTGCCTCCCGGGTTCAAGTGTGATTCTCCTGCCTCAGCCTCCTGAGTAGCTGGGATTACAGGTGCCTGGCACCATGTCCGACTAAGTTTTATATTTTTAGTAGAGATGATGGGGTTTTGCCATGTTGGCCAGGCTGGTCTCGAACTCCTGACCTCAGGTGATCTGCCCACCTCGGGCTCCCAAAGTGCTCAGATTACGGGCATGTACCACCACACCCAGCCACAAGTACATTTTTCTGGGTGGTCCAAAGCTGGTACAGGGTTGCAGAGGTATGTGCATGCCTTCCTGCCATATGGGCATCAGGCGTGGGGTGGGATCTACAGTGGCTCCCAGCCCTGCGGCCACTGTTGGTTAGCCATCTGTGTGACCTTGGGCAAATTCCTTGGTCTCATGTCTCTCAAGTTCTCCAATTACAAAATGGCAATTGAGGTTAACAAAATGCTCCTCTGGGTTTGTCTGTGAGGAAAGAGTTGGTCTGTAAGCATACTGAAAAGTGCTATAGATGTGGGAGAGGCAGACTGACCCTTAGGGTAGAGCAAGGACATTAGAGTAAGACAGTACCCATTGAGTCTGACTATACCTATGCAAAGCCAGAAAGCCAACATGAGCCCCTTCACCTTTCTGAGCTTACTTGTTTCTGTGGTTTACTTATTTTTAAAACTGGAATAACGATACTCGCTTCATAGAGTTGTTGCAATATTTAAAAAGAAATAGGAGGACTGGCACGTAGTAGATAACACATAAAAACTGTAGTGTGCTCTGAGACATCTTAAGAGAACAGTAATACTGCAGACTTTCTGTGTAGACGGAGGGGGACTAGTAGGATGGCAGGATCAACCTGCCTCATTAGGGATCCAGGCAGGAATTAGTATCTGTGCCCCCAAACACAATAGCTTCACAGTGATAGTCAAATAATTTTTATTGAGTGCCTTCCTTGTGGCAGGTGCTGGCTTTGGATAAGAAAGAGCCTTTCTCTTCTGCTATACCTTGCTTTGAGTGCCAGGCATTTTTTTTTTTCCCATTCCAATGGTACATTTAGCCAGATGTCCCCCCCCCCCAGAGTCCATTAGCACATATTAAGCGTGTGTGCAAAATACCTAATAATTGAACTTAAGAGCAGAGAAATGAACACGGACACCAGTATCATTCTGTACCTTCACTACTTCATTCTGTACTAATCCCATAAATGAAACAGGCAGCCATTAGCTTAGTAACCAAATTAATAGACTGAAAAAAGAAGAGAGACAGAATACTCTTCAGGGTTCCTGTCTCTCAGGGAGGCTAGGAAACATCTGAAATTGTGTTTTATGTACGTGCAAAATTATCTTTTTTCTGTGCAGGTAGGCATAGGTAGGTGAAATTATGCATTTTTATGGGGAGAGGGTCTATATCACCTTTCATATCCTTAAAGGGATGAAGATCTAAGAATTGTAGCCCACTAATCTACTGAGTTGTTATTTCTTTTTAGACAGGAGGAGGTTGAAATAATTAGCTTCACCTTAATATGCGGGAGAGAAAATGTCTCTCATTAGCCTTTAACAGCTTGAAAGGGTACAAACTTTCAAGACTGCACCAATGTACATTTTCAATTAATGTTGAGTAAATTTGCATTTTGTAAATGTGATCATATGTGTATGACTCTATATTAAAAACATTTCTATGCTCTGGTGGAAAGCACAAAGCCAGTGCATGGGGTTAACACTGACAATCCTGAGTCAACTCTCTATTTGTTTTAGAGATAGCTCTGCAGTGCATAGAAATTAATAAGTAATTTTCTTGGTGACAGCCTGAGGCAACTGAATGAATGCTTAAATCAAAGTCATATGCAGCATGGAAAAGAGCAAATGATTTTCAGAGAGGGAGTCTATGGTAGTGGAGGAGGGAGTAGTGCTATGGGGAAGCATCTAATGGGAATTCTCATATTTTAGTCATTAACCTAGAACTGGGATGTCATCATTTTGTCAGAAAGAGGGAATAAAAATCCCAGAGGCCACAAGAGTCTTGAATGCCAAATTGGAATCAAAGTTTAAAATGGGGCTTGTCCTCCCCATAGAGGTACCCTGTGTTCTTTTCTTGGGAATAATCCCCACTTGCCATTAAGCATTCCACATGGACAGCACACTTGCAAATGCTGGGCCTGGTCTTACATGGCTTGTAGGCTTAGGGGAGCCCACCCTGCCTTCCTCTCTTTTGCCAGAGCATCTCCTTCAGCTGGAACTCCAGCCTCTGAAGCTCTGGGAGAGTGAGAAGCAGGGAGGGCGGGGAGGAGAAATTATTTGAAGTTTTGTATCTGTTGATAGCAATCAACTCTTTTCCTCCAACCTGCTCACTCTGTAGTGTGAGATAGAGACTGTAAGTCAAATAGACCTAGACACAAATGCAAATTTCTCATCCATAAAGTGGGGCTAGTAATGACTACCTCACAGGGTGGCTGAAAGGCGTACTACTTATGCAAACCCCAGATTGCACAGGAGGTACACAACAAAAGTTAGGATCTAAGCATTGTTTTCCTTGTGTGGGCAAGAAGCAGTCTATCCACACACAAATCTTTTCTTGGGCTCTGGAGTTCCATTCTTGATGGCTCTCTTATGCCCCTAGTGGACCTTATAGAAATTCCTGGGAACCTCCCTTTACCTGGTTTGGGGATTATTGACACACTAAGGACGTTGTCTTCTGCCTAATTATACATATTAGAGCTTTTTTGAAGTAAACATTTACCTTTTGGAGTTTTAAATCCTGGCAAGTCAGATTTCCATCCTAATGACCATTAGCCAAGAAACTTTTATGGACTCTCATCTGTGGGAATTCTGATCAGTCCCAAGACCAAAAAGAGGGCTTGGAGATCCCAGTGGTACCTTGTCAAGGGAATCACTAAGTAAGTAGGAATGGTCTCTGGATGGGAATGTCATAGTGCAGTAAGCTTTCTGTAAAGCATGTAGGACAGTAGGAAGTGGATGACTGCAGTAGCCTGCCTGTGATTTTCCTTCACATCCCGTCCCTTTGCAGCCCCTTTTCTACATAGCAGCCAATGAGCACAGAAGGCAAAAGAGCATCAGGGACTGTTGGACGGTGAACTGTAGAGTCAGTTGGAATCCAAGTTCTAAATCTTACTAGCCGTGAGAACTTGTGTATATGTTATTTAACTTCCTTCTGCCTCCATCATTCCATGTAGGTTAATAATGGTACTTGCCTCATAGGGTTGTTTTGTGGATTAAGTGAGGGAACCTATGTAAGCCCCAGAATGGTACTTGATTCACAGAAAAGTTTGTTGATATTAGCAATTATTATTATTTTGCCAGTCATTTATTTAAGCTACTTCATTGACTGAAGACCAAAAGTTTTAGTATGGCTGTTAAGTCCCTGCAAGACCTGCCCTCTGCCTGCCTCTCCAGCTTCATCCTGAGCTCCTTGCCTGTGGTCTTGTTGTATTGTTTTCTTTTTGTCCTTGGAAAGTGCTACCTTTGGAGCTCTTTTCTCCCTGTCCATTTTCTTCCCAACTCACCTCCCCAGTTGCTCGGGTAACATATGCCACTTCTCAGCTTGGACTCCAGCAGGGAGCCAGGGCTCCCTGTCATGAGCTCACAAAGTAGCCTCTTCTTTCTCTTCGTGGCATTTATCACCACTTATAATTACATATTGTGTCATTATCTGATTAGAACCTGTCTCTTCCAGTAATCTGTGAGCTCTGCAGGGGCAGGGGCAGCATTCATTTGCTTGCCCTTTTTTCCTGGTGCCTGGCCTAGGATTCAGCACCATCTGTAAACTAGATAGTATGTGAGGAGTGAGTGGTTGAGCATTTACTTTCTGAAGCACTAACAATCACATACATTCTATTTACGTTCTGTACCATTTTTTAGAACTGTTTCCATGTCATTAACCAAAACAATTATAGTCCAGGCCCAAATCCATAGAGTGATTTATGCTGCTTTTAATTAGGGATCAACACTGAGACAGCTTGGCTCAAGCCTAGAATAACCCCCTCGGCCTTGTGAAGTGTTTTCCCTGAAGAATCAGAGGGCATTGTTCATCTCTACCTTTTCTAGTTGATACTTTTGTTTGAAGTAGATGGGAAATAGTGATATCCAGGGGCATTGTCTCAAAATACAGACATATAGGGGAAAAAGCCCAAAATCTGTGCACAACTCAGGAAATCTAGAAACATTTGGATTTTCACTTTAAGATTCTGCTCTCCTTTCCAATTGTGTATGAAGTGAACATATGGTTAATATCCAAATCACAGCATTATGTCAAATGTCCCACCCATTCCCGTTGTTCTGATCACATCAGTGGGCATGCTAGATCTATCTTTACAGAGGGCTGAGCATCAGATAGAATGCAAGGCATCTGTTACTCATCAGAATATTTCCAGTATTTAGCATGTTGTCATTAATTTCTGATCTACATTTTAGATTGTATTTATTTAGGATGAGGATACTTTTACTCTAATTCTTGTATATTGTATATACAAAATACTAGATGTGAAAAACAATACTTTTTCAATTAAAACACATGCTATAAAGTATAAAAGATAGAAATACATAAAGAAAATTAAAACTTAACATGATTTCTGTACCCTGAGATAACTAAAGTTTGAATTTGAAGTATAATTTTTAATTTTAGTCTTTTCTCTTGTGTTATATGTACAACTGCATTTATGCACCAAGTTGGAATCACATAGTACATATTTTCTTTGAAAATAAATACATCAGGGACACTTTTTAACCTTCTTAATTATTGTTTTCAAACTTGTAAAAAAAAATTTTGAGCCTGGAAACTTTCAAACATATATAAAAACACAGAACATAACAACCCTTTATGTACCTATTACCCAGGCCCACCTCCTGCCACAGAGCAATTTTGAAGCAACTTTCAGGTATCACATTACTTCCTCCATAAATATGTAGCCTGGATTGATAAAAGATAAGGACCTCTTTTTTTCCCATAATCAATTGGTAATTTTGAAATTGTAACATAATCAAGAGGCTGTATGACAAGAGTGATAAAATTAGTAATGGAGATTAAGCACAAACTAGATGGAATTTGTAAAATCTCATATTTAAAAAAATAATCTGGATGATGTTATGTAGTTTTTTCTTTCTTCTTTTCCTTTCTTTCTTTCTTTCTTTCTTATGCATTCATCTTTTTTTGTTTCCTTCAACTTTTATTTATTTTTTTATTTTATTTTATTTTATTTTTAAAAAGATTTTATCTTTATATAGCAGTTTTAGGTTCACAGCAAAATCGAGAGGAAGGTACAGAGATATTTCATATTTTCCCTGCCTTCACATATAATCACCTTCCTTGTTATCAACACCCCCACACAGAGTGGTAAATATGTTACAATTGATGAACTTCCATTGACATATCATTAGCACTCAAAATCCACAGCTTCCACTAGGGTTCACTCTTGGTGTTATATATTCTATGAGTTTGGACATCACTTTTATTTTAAGTTCTGGGGTACAAGTGCAGGATATGCAGGCTTGTTACACAGGTAAACATGTGCCATGGTGGTTTGCTGCACAGATCAACTCATCACCCCGGTATTAAGCTCAGCATCCATTAGCTTTTCTTCCTTTTCTTCCTGATGCTCTCCCTGCCCCCACCCCACTGACAGGCCTCAATGTGTGTTGTTCCCCCCATGTGTTAATGAGTTTTCATCATTCAGCTCCCACTTGTGAGTGAGAACATGTGGTATTTGGTTTTTTGTTCCTGTGTTAGTTTACTGAGGATGATGGCTTCCAAATCTATCCATGTCCCTGCAAAAAACATGATTTTGCTCCTTTATATGGCTGCATAGTGTTCCATAGTATATATGTACCACATTTTCTTTATCCAGTCTATCATTGATGGGCATTGGGGTTGATTCCATGTCTTTGGTATTGTGAATAGTACTGCAATGAACATACATGTGCATGTATCTTTATAACAGAATGATTTATATTCCTTTGGGTATATACCCAGTAATGGGATTGCTGGGTCAGATGGTATTTCTGCCTCTAGGTCTTTGAGGAATCACCACACTGTCCTCCACAATGGTTGAACTAATTTACACTCCCACCAACAGTGTAAAAGTGTTCCTTTTTCACTGCAACCTTGCCAGCATCTGTTGTTTCCTGACTTTTTAATAATCACCATTCTGACTGGTATGAGATAATATTTGATTCTGATTTTGATTTGCATTTCTCTAATGATCAATGATAGTGAGTTTTTTTTATGTTTGTTGGCCACATGAGTGTCTTTTTTTTGGTAAGTGTCTGTTCATGTATTTTGCATACTTTTTAGTAGGGTTGTTTTTTTCTTGTAAATTTGTTTAAGTTACTTGTAGACTCTGGATATTAGACCCTTGTCAGATGCACAGATTGTAAAAATGTTCTTCCATTCTGTAGGTTGTCTGTTCATTCTGATGACATTTTCTTTCAGTGTGCAGATGTTCTTTAGTTTAACTAGACCCCATTTATCAATTATTGCTTTTGTTGCAGTTGCTTTTGGCGTTTTTGTCATGAAATTTTTGAGATAAGGGTTTCTTTTATTAAATACATGCCCACAATGTCATTATCGCTCCTAAAAAAGTAATTCCTCACTAACATGAAATATTTAGTCACGGTCAAATTTTACAAAATTGACTTATAATCTTTGTTTCTTGTATTAGAAAATGTTTTATAGATACTAGGGGTGTTCTTTGCTAGTAAGATTTTTCATTGTTCCTAGTCTTCTCATTAGATAGAGCAACCATCAATATATTAGGTCAAACTATAAGAAATTGTCTTGTTATTTTAAAGTGATCTGATATTGGCAATTTCACTTAGTTTAACCTATTTTTAGGACAAAACACATTATGAGTTGCAACTGACACATCCCAATGAGTTTGCTTGACTTCATTGGTCTTGGCAGTCTGACACCACTTTCCCCTAGATATCTGGTAAGGTTAGTTTTTACTCATTGCCTTTCTTCTCTTAAGGGACATTCTTGGTTTGGAACCTCATTCATTCATCCAGTGGTTGCATAGTAGTCCATGACTTACCTGTACCGTAATTTATTTAATCCATTTCTTTTACCTGGATATTTTTATGCCAATATTTCTCTATCGTAAATGTGGTAGTGGTGAACACATTCACATTTGAATCTCTGTTTTAAATCTGATTATTTCTTTAAAATAAATTTCTAAAATGTGAAATTTCTGGGTCGAGGGGGTAGAACCCCTTTGAAGGCTTTTAGTATTACTTTTAATGGCAAAAAAACAGCAATTACTTTTGTACCAGTATAATACATTTTGCCAGATTTTTTCCCCCCTTATTCCCATTGCTGTCCCACTGTTAGCTTTTCCATTTAATTCTCTATTCCTAGCTACTTGGATATTTCTAGTTTGTACTTTTTAAATTTGCATATTAATACTTGTGCTGTTTATACTAACAGTGTTTCAAAGCATGAACTATTTGTAAATAAATTAGAGTTTATTTTCTTTCATAACCATGCATGACATTCCTACAATTAATTCAGATTAAGGGCCTGGCTTAAAAATACTATTGATTTTCTTCTCCACAACAATGCCCTGATGTCTCTCCACTGCTGTCAAGTAATTTGTGGGGCTGAAAACAACTCGAAGGCTAGGATTCTAGGCTCTGAGGGAATGTCTTGTTTTGTGTGTATAGATTTGTGTATGTGTATATTTATGTGTGTTTGTGCATGCATATGTGTATACATAGACATATTACCAAGTATTTAACTTATTAAATAAGTATAAACAAATGAATTAAACAATACCAACTAGATTAAAAGATGACAGTAACAACAACTTCTAAGTATCAAGTACGTTGAGCTATGCCTAAGTTATTTTGAGTTAAAGAAATCTGACCTTTCCTTATTTTTTTCTTTTTCTTTTTTTTTTTTTTGTTTGAGACAGAGTCTCGCTCTGTCGTCCAGGCTGGAGTGCAGTGGCACGATCTCGGCTCACTGCAAGCTCCCCCTCCCGGGTTCACGCCATTCTCCTGCCTCAGCCTCCCGAGTAGCTGGGACTACAGGCGCCTGCCACCGCGCCCGGCTAATTTTTTGTATTTTTAGTAGAGATGGGGTTTCACCATGGTCTCGATCTCCTGACCTTGTGATCCGCCCGCCTCGGCCTCCCAAAGTGCTGGGATTATAGGTGTGAGCCACCACACCCGGCTTGACCTTTCCTTATTTTAAGATGATTTAAGCAATCAAGGCTCTCATATTAATTACAATTCTGTACAGTAAAATTCATTGTTCATTTTCTGTAAGCCAAGCAATGTACTAGGTGAGTTTACATAGTTTATGGCATTGCTTACTAAGTTGCTAAAGCTATAGTGTTTTGAATTCACCTAGTCTGATTCTCCCATGTTTTGCACATCAGCCGTTTTCAGTAGCTGTACCTTTCTTTTCTCATCTTTTTTGGCGTCTTTCAGTGACCCCCTACATATGGCAGAGGCAATTCTCACCCTGAAACAGATGGCCCTGCTCAATCCGTGTGCTCTTTAGCTCCTCTTTGCCATTTATCACAGAAACACAGCACTAAAGTTTTAGTCAACACTCCTGGGGTGCTAATGTGCAAAGAAGGAATAGTCTGAATCTATTCAGGCCAGACAATGCATTGCATAGGTTAGATATAGTCAAATTACTTAACAGAACAGTTACAAGGTGTGTTTATGGAGAGGAGCAGATCCCTCACCCCTGGCAAGCATTCTCATATGCTCTTTCTTTGCTTGGGACGTGGAGAGAAGAAGGTCAGTGACTAATGTCTCGCAGGTGCACATGTTAGTATTCCTCACCAGGCAACTTAATCCTACCTCATCTGAATTCTGCCAGGGGTCTGAATATTTTATTCAGTGCTGATGGCTTTTCCCATTGGTGAAAGGAAAGTCAAGTTGCCAAGCAATTTGAGATTATAGAAAATAGAACACTTCTTTAGAAATGTGCCTTTACTTCTTACTTAGTTTGAACCCAGTGGCAAGAGAAAAAGAATAAAGTCTTGGCTTGGAGGCTGTTGATAATGCAGCACGAGTGACAGCCCCATTGAAGGGGAGAGGGTATTTTTCACGATTACAAGGTGTAGTGTGTGGATCTGGCTGTTAGGAGGGCCTCGTGGTGAATCCGTCATTTCTGGCATGATGGGAGGATGAGGAAAGAAAATGGGTCTTTGACATCCAACTCATGCTGCCGATGGCAGTGATAAATGAAGGAAATAAGTGCCCTCCAAATCGGACAGCCCGAGTGGAGAAAAGGCACAGTAATAAAGATTGGAGATATCTTTCACCGGAGGTTCTGTGAGCTCTCCCTGCAGTATATTACCCCTTCCATTCATCACGTTAAATCCAGAGAGCAGTGGGAACACATAACTGTTCATTTTTATCATCTTGAGATATAAAGGCTGTGATCTTGACTTTAATTAACTGACTCAAAGTAAGTTTATTTAGAGTTGCTTCTCAAGGCCAAATAAAGGAAGGTCACTTGGCCACATACAGCCAGCTCATGGCTGAGATGACCAACTGCTCTGCACCAGTGACCATTTGGTGCATGTGCATACGTTTTTATTTTCTAGATAACAGAGGGGTCAGCAGAAGAGGCCTCTGGGAAGACCCTGATCTCTCCACGTCCAGGAAGTTGGGAGTAAGAGAACTCAGCTTCACCTTACCAAAGACCTTCACAGAGGACAGTCCCAGAAGAAATGCAGATTCTTCCCTTTATAAATTATGGAGAGGGGTAGGTGGTGCAGGAGGAGAAATGCAGAGCCGGGCCTCTCCATGCCCCCACCTGTCATTTTGGACTCATCTCCTTTCAGCCTTTGTATTCTGTACAAACTCCTTGTAGCTTTGAAAGCCTCCATCTCTCCAGCTTCCATGCTTTGCACATGTCACTCTTTCTGCCTAAAAGGTGTTTGTCTGCGTTCTGGGCCTCACCAACTCCTATGAAGCTTTAGAGGCATATCTGTGTCATTGTGGACCATCAGTGTCATTGCTTCTCTCAACTCACCAGGCAAGAACCTGCACAGAGGAAGGAAATTGTCTGCTTGGGTCTCTACTGTGTCTGCAACAGCCCCTGCAATAGCTTATACAGAGTGGGTGAGACATACCTTTGTGAGGAGGGAAGAAGGGGCTGAGTTGTCATCGGCCATGATCCCTCTCCTCTGCTCCACCCACATGCCAGCCCTAGTCTTCATTTGTTTAGTTTCATAAATAATAGCTGTTTAATATATGTCTCAGGTTTATTGACATAAAATTTATCTGCCATACAATTCACCTATTTTAAGAGCATGATTCAATGGTTTTTAGTATATTCACAGAGTTGTGTAGCCATCACCACGATTTTAGAACATTTGTATCAATGAAATTCCAAACACATTAGCAGTTAACACACATTTAGGTTCATTTGATTCAGTATTCAGTTTGAAACCAATAAGAAATCCCTGCACCTACCAGCAACATTCCTTTTTCTCCTCCAGGCCCCAGCAGCCACTAATCTACTTTCTGTTTCTGCTGCACAGTTGTCCATATTGAGTATTGCACATAAATGGAATTAGAAAAAATGTGGCCTTTTGTGTCTGACATTTTTCACTTAGCACCATGTTGTCAAACTTCACCATGTTGTAGTGTCTATTAGTACTTTACCCCTTTTTATTTCCAAGTAGTATTTCATTGTATGGATGTACCCCGTTTTATTTTTCCATTCATCAGTTGATGGGCCCTGGCCCAGATGCTTAATGACAGCTCGAGTTTCATCTCCTCCAGGAGGCATCCCTGGCTCCCCTCTGTCATAGAACTGTGGAAATTCTCTTTCTTTGTTCCACACTTGAGTGAAGTCCCTGACACTTCTGCATCCCTGCCACTTTGCAGCATCCTGGATTGGCGTTGCCTCTGCTTCCAAGTGTCCCTCTAGGGGATTTTTGAACATTTGCATACCACCTATATTATCATTGATATTGAGCGATTAATAAAATGAAGAAAAAGTCAAGAATATTTAGTAAGCATCCGTGTTGCTTCCATCAAGATTGGTAGCATTGTGTCATATATTCTTCAAGTTACTTCCTCTTTCTTTAAAAATAAAAAAGAAATTAAAACCTTTAGTAAATTTATGTGCCCTACAAAGGGGCCACACATCAGTCTTAGCTATATTCCTTTCTCTTCTCTTTCTGCTTCACTTTCCATGGGAAACACCACCTTGTAGTCAATTTTGTGTATCTTTACAGAATAAATACATGTAGCAATAAGAAATCCTAATAGTAATTAGTGAGTACATTTTAGTTTCCCACAAATGATACACAACATATATATGGCTTTACAACTTTCTTTTTCATTCATCCGTGTGTCTTAACTATCTGTGTTGGTATATAAATATAGTTTATTGTTTTTAACTGACCTATAATATTCTATCTGTGCTTTTTATTTATATAATATTTTAACTTCTAATGTAAATTAATTTAGGAAGGAAACTGTATGTGTCTTAGTTCATTTTCTGTTGCTTATAATAGAATTCCTGAAACTGGTTAATTTATAAAGCAGGGAATTTATTTCTTACAGTTATAGAAGCTGAGAAGTCCAAGGTTGAGGGGTCACATCTGGTAAGGATCTTCTCACTGGTGGGGACTCTCTGTGGAGTCCCCAGGTGGTGCAGGGCATCCCGTGGTGATGGGGCTGAGTGTGCTAGCTCAGTTCTCTCTTCCTCTTCTTGTAAAGCCACCACTCCTGTTCCCACCATAACCCATTAGTTTGTTAACACATTAATCCATTACTCTATGAATTTGGCTCTGCCCTCATGACCCGGTCACCTCTTAAAGGCCTCATCTCTCAATACTGCTACAATGGAGATTAAGTTTCAACATGAGTTTTGAAGTGGCCAAGTTTTCAAACCATAGCAATATGTTAACACTATCAATGGGAAATGATCATTACTTGCCTTAAATAATGACACAAGGAAATAAATGCATGGCTATTAAAGTTAAAATATGAAATATTAAAAAATGACCAGAAGAATATTGTGCCCATATGACTGGGGGGAGAAAGGAGGAGGAAGGAATATGGCTGAAAATTGTGATCAAAAGGGGCATAAATTTATCTAAAATGTTGTCATTACTTATTTAAATGGAAGCTGATATTTCTTGCCTTAAATATTGATATGAGAAAAAATTTTAATGCGTGGCTACTAAAATTAAAACAACAATCTCTAGTGTAAACACTACCTTCAAATTATATACCACAGTTGTACATGGACCATATCTTGGGAAATACAGCCTAGGTCATAGTTAATTGAGTGGATGAATATAGGATCTCCAATGAGATTTCAGGCACCAGCCAACAACTGGTGGTGGGCTGTACTGAGATTCAGATTTCCTTAAGTCCTGCCTGCGTACTGGATGACTCTCAGAGTTGACCACCTTCTTGCTAACAGCAATGGTAGCTGACCCAAAGTAGTGCTTGCTCCTCGGGGGCCAGGCATTGTCCACATTCTTTATACATATTAATTTAGTCCTCACAACAGCCCTATTGGGTAGATAGTCTTACTATCATCACCATTTTACAAATAAAGAAACTGAGGTAAAGAGAGATTAGATAGATTGCCTAGGGTCATACTAGAGAGTAGAAGAGCTGGGTGTGACCTGGGGCAGGTAATGTCGGCTCCCTTATTGTGGGGAGTGGGGGGCAGTGGTCCTGTGTTAAAGGCCTCAGGGCAACCTAGAGAGCGACCCTGCAAATTCCACGTGCTCTTGTACTGAGGCCACAGCCCTCTAGCTGCCACAGTTGATCCCGCCAGGCCTACCACACCCAGAGGGAAAGACCAAACTCAAATCCTGCCCATACCTCCAGCTCTCCCAGACTCTCACTTCCTGTTCTCCAGTCCCTGCTGCTTCACTACCTCCGTTCCCTCCTGATTTGACCAGCAGCACTGCTCTAAGTGGCCCCAGTGAGTACCTATTTGTGCTGGTCTTTGCACACCCCCTCCCCTGATCTCTTGGAGGAGGCCCATGCAGGCAGCACTGGCTGGAACTTGAGTTTGGGCCAGAGAAACAACTGAAGGGACTGGGCAAGCATGGGGAGTTAATTCTACCCAAGGCACAGAAGGCATCTCCACTGAGGATGCACTGACCAGCCTCCCTGCAGAGAGCCAGCTCTGGAGTGGAATAAATCAAATTCACGTCTCATCCCCTTTGGGTGGCCTCTGGCTGACTTCTTTGTCTTCCTGAAGGCCATTGCCAAGGAAATCCTGAAATTTAACAGTAAAATCAAGAAAACCATCTTTTAAGGAGAGTTTTTCTAACCCCAGTTGCAGGAAATCAATGTGTGATAAACACTATTAGTCTCCCTTCTTAAACCACCAATTATAATCTTTAGATTAGAAATATTATTTCCAGAATGAGGGAACAGAACCAGCCATTTATTACATGCTTATTAGGGACTACACATTTTACCCAGGCCATCTTTATTTTCTCTTCTCAGCCTCCCTGAGGGGGGACTATTACCTCCAGTACTGGGGATGACACAGATGAGCAACCAGGCCAGGTGGGGGTGTCCATAGACACCTTCTACTGCATAGAGAGTGCCTAAGCTGGGCCATGATCTGTCTGGCTCAAAAGTTTCCTTTTGACCACATTGCTTCAAGAGACACACATCAGGGTCCCAGTGGCTGAACGTGAACTTAACAGGGTCATGGGAAGGAAAGGCGAGCTCTGCCCCAGCACAATGTCTCAAGACAGTGGTGATCCCAGTGACCCCTCAAAAGGTGATCACAGTGTGGAGCCCTTAGCTAGCATATCTCCTTTTATCTTAATCAAAAGAATGGAAGCTTGTTTTATCCTGTCTTGTCCCTCCAGATCTCATCTCTACTTTCTCTATTCTGTTCTGGGCCCCAGGATCCTGACCTCTACAGACTTGCTTCATCTGAGTTCACCTTCTCTCTTGCTTCTGACTGGGTTTAACCAAAGGAAGGTACCTGGATTAGGTCCCAGGGTCTTGCTTTCTTCATTGATAAAATCTGTGTAACAGCAGTCACTCAGAGTATCAACGATTACCTGAGTTAATCTGCAGAAACTGCTTACACAGTCCCTGGCACACAGTAGATTCTCAGCTTGTTATTGCCATTACTTTTTCAACCATAAATTAGATAATCTTGAACAAATCCACGAAGCTTTTGAGTCTCTATTTCTCACCTGGGAACAGGGGTCAACACCATCCCTCCGAGCCTGCTGTGTGAGTTGAGCAGGAAACAAAAGCCCACTCAGAGCAGGTGATGAGAGACCACTGGAGAAAGGATGTTTACTATGTTGAGCCATGTGAAAGCACTACTATTTGACCTACACACACGGCGATTTCACATGGTTCAGAGGTGTAGCAATGTTAAGGGATACCAGTAAGGGATAGTGAAATATTCAGGCCTAGCATCATGGAAGCCGTGACCATCCCCAGGCTGAAGGAGAAGTGGAAAGAGAATTACCAGGAGCAGTTTAGTGGGCCTGCCCGAGAGCTCCAGCTGTAGGAGTGAGGCCAGCCCACAAGAATTGTGACCCTCTGCTGAAGAACAGGGGACCAAACTGGGACCCAACAGAGAGGAAGTCAGAGGAACAAATACTCTAACTTCTTGTTCTTCCTGCCTTTCAGTTTTTTGCGGTTTTCTCCCCTTTGTCAAACCCAGCCAGACAAGGAGCAGGAGCTTGGATGAAGCAGTCCATAGAGGTCAGCCTCCCAGGGCACAGAAGAGAGAAGGGTAGTGGAGGATGGATCTGAAAGGGCAAGATGGGAAAATACTAAGTTCACATGCTTTTGGTTTAGATAAAAGGAGATATTCTACAGGGTGCAGTGCTAGTCCTGGTGCTGAGTGGGTGCCTCCTTGCTATTTTTATTGTTACTGTTGGGGTTTTGAAGGCTGAACAGGGGTAAATAAGGATGGAAGGTTTCAATACAAAGAAAGAAACACAGCTTTTGAACAACAAAAGAACACACAAAGGGCGCATTTGGGGGCTGTCCTGGATTGAACACAGCCTCTAACATTTTCTGGCTGGGCCCTGGGACTGGCCTGCCCACTCCCTCTCCCCTGCCTGTCCTTGGGCCCTCCCTCAGCTCCAAGGGAACAGGAAACAGGGCTTCCAATGCCCATTCAAAGCTCAGGCTTGGCCGATGGTGTGAACAGCTTCAAGGTCTTTGGTAGAACTGGGGTTTAAACAGCAAATTGCATCAGAGAGAGGCTGTCTGGAGAAGCCATCAATCTTGTGGCATGTGTAATTTGCACAAGTTTGCAGACCTTCAGGACTGTTTCTGATAAATGAGAAACAATCAGACTTGGGTGGAATACTACAGACTTTTATGGAGCCCATTAAAATCAGTGCTGAAACCCTTCCTGCCTTCAGTCCGTTCCCGTTCCATCCTCAGCATGGTCGCTGCACGTCTTCCTAAACATCTTTCTCCTTATTCGTATCCCGCCCCGCCTGCACCCTTTTTAGGCTCCGCTGAACAGGCAAAAGGATAGGGAAGAGCAATAGTGCCGTCTGCTGGCTGCAGGGGGCCAGGAGGAGGGATTATTCACACGCGTGTTTGTCTATCTGTGCTCTCATTCTACTCCTTGTGAGGACTGTGTTGTTACTTCCAGAGAACAGTGGTTCTTAACCGTACATCTGGAATCACCTGGGAAGCCTCAAAAGAGTATTGAGGCCAGGTCCCACATCATTCCTATCAGAGATGGTGATGTCATTGGCCTGGAATGTGGCTTGGATTCTGGGATTGTTGTAAAATCCCTCCAGGTGATTTCAATATGCAGCCACAAAGCACCACACCTTAGAGCAGGGATGTGGAAACCACCTGGAGGGGCTGGGAAAACAGATCACGTGGCCCCCACCCCACAGTTGCTGATGCAGGTGGTCTGGGGCAGAGCCTGAGAATCTTGCATTTTAAGAAGTTTGCAGGGCAGGCTGAGCTGCTGGTCTGGGAATTCCACTTTGAGAACCATGGCCTTAGTGAAAGCGAAGACTCAGATACTTTAAGTGACTTGTTTGAGATCAGTTGGCCCAGAGTGGATGGAGGATTGAAATCTGTTTATCTTTCTCCAGGCCTGGCTGAGTCTGTGCAGTGGGCTATTCTTTTCTCCAAATATTTCTGTTTTTATTTATTTATTTATTTATTTATTTTTTGAGACGGAGTCTCGCTCTGTTTCCCAGGCTGGAGTGTAATGGCATGATCTTGGCTCACTGCAACCTCCACCTCCTGGGTTCAAGCGATTCTTCTACCTCAGCCTCCCGAGTAGCTGGGACTACAGGCGTCCACCACCACGCCCAGCTAATTTTTGTATTTTTAGTAGAGATGAGGTTTCACCATATTGGCCAGGCTGGTCTCTAACTCCTGACCTCATGATCCGCCTGCCTCAGCCTCCCCAAGTGCTGGGATTACAGGCACCAGCCACTGCACCTGGTCAATATTTCTCTTATTAAATGATCCCAGGGTCCACACCTGCTCCTGACCCCGATTCTAGGTTTATTCTCATAGGCCTTTGTTTACCAGACTTGCTGGATCATAACCCTGGGGAAGGCGGGAAGAGGAGCACTTGCTTAAAATATTTATTTCTAGCCAGCTGTGTCTCCCACCACCACAAAGTCAGTTTGGAAATGCCCTCTTAGGTAAGAGTTGGCCCCTCTGAGCTTCTCTTTTGAAGTGTAGCCCTTTCCTTCTCCTCCTCAGAAAACCAACTCTGCCCAGCTGATAGGTGAAAAGACTCATTTTTAACATGGGCTCTGGAGCCAAACAAACCTGGGTTCCAAGCAAGCTTGCCTATTCACAGGCTGTGTGGTCTTGGGCACATTACCTAGCCTTCCTGAGCCTTCCTTCTCTGGCAGCCCCACATCTTCATAGTGAGAATTTAATAGCAAACCTTGGGTGTTTCTCCACCATGCAGGGCAGAAGCAGACTGTGTGTAGGGATAGACACATCTGTCATCAAGACAGCACAACCAACCACGAGCCTACAGGGGTGAGCACAGAGCCCCTCTCTGGATGGGACTGGCAGTCAGGCCTCCTGTGCATCCCTTTGGGCTCCCTGTCACTCTTGGGTGAGGGAGGACATGGAGCCTGAACACAAGCATCCTCCTGCCTGAGGGCCACTCCTCACAGTCAGCAGCCTCTGCTGAGCTCCTGCCATCCTCTGGACTCTGGATAGGAGGTAATTTCACGCTCTTGGCTCTTCACACCCTGGTGATGAATGTGTGTAAGTGACCTTGGCCCCTTCAGCCACCATCAGCACACAGGATGATGTAATTGAATTTGTATACACCGTAAATTTTATTAGAGGAAAGCAATCTAGTTCCAATTCTGGTTCTCCAGAGTTACTGGATTGTGTCTGAGGATAAACTCGCTGGTCAGCTGGGTGGGGACAGAGGTCAGAGTCACAGCTACTGTCTCGCTAGCTTTCATTGGGCATGATAAACAAAAGTACAGCAGCGCAAAGGCACCAGATGCAGCGTGGTGGTGAGTGTTAAGAGAAGGGATGTGTGTGGAGGACGGCCCAGGAGCCAACTCACAACAGGAGCTCAACTGACAGGAGTTTACTTTTGCCTTTCACGTTTGACTGTCTGCTGTTTGTCTTCCCCACTCCCTCATCTCCCTCCTCTCTCTCTTATTTCTGTCTTCTCTTCCTTCTCCAAAGATCTGCCTTCAATCCTGCCCCCTGAGCAGGATTGCTGAAGCTACTAGCTCACCTTCATAAGCCTCAGTTTCATTATGTATGAACTGGAATCAATAACACCTATCTCAGAGGGTTATTGTGGAGATGGAGTGAGGTGGGTGATGTGAAGTGATTGGCACATAGTCAGGTGTCAACCCATGTAAGGAACCTTTTTCACTGAAGCCCCTTTTGGTGTTTGAATGACTTGTCTGTAGGCACATGTTTGCCAATTGCCATCTCTGAGTTAGACTTGGGCCCAACACAAGAGGGTCATCAGAGCCGGTCCTCAGGCAGCTACCATCTGGCTGGGAAATTCTGGCATGCACAGACGTATAAGTCTCACAGGGCAAGCAGTGAGTGACCAAAGACAAGGGGCTGGTGGTGACCAAAGGTACTATGGAGCTCATGGGAGGGAGAGGTTCTTGGTCAGGGAAGGCTTTCTGGAGGAGGTGAGCTTGAACTAGGACTTCAAGAATAGGTCAGATTTGGGGAGGGTGGAGCATAGCAAGGAGGCTGGGCATTTATCGAGTACCTTCCTGATGCCCAGAATTTTATACTGACATTTTAAAGACGCGTTTGCTTAACCCTAAGTAATAGGCACTTTTTTCTTCCTTTGATAGTTGCTGAAACCTCAATGATAGTGCCATTCCAGCAGCACTAGGTTGAAAAGAAATGCTCAAAGCTGTCCATATGCAGATATCTGTAAAAAAATAGGAACTATTTTGTAGCATTGAAGGTAAATAATTTGTCCAAGACCATGCTGTCAGTAAGGGGTGGGGATGACTTGTAAACCTAGATCTATCTGGCCACAGGCTTATTGCTCATAGCCACCCACACACCCACCGACTTATATACTCTCCTGCTTCCCGTTTCTGCTAGAGACGCTTACCTGGTAGCCAGGTGAGGAGACAAAATCCTTACCTTTTGACTAATAAAATGCAGTGGGCCATCTGTAGGACAAGCCACTGCACATGAGTTTGTAGGGGTTGTATGTGATCATAGACAAATTCATTAGAGGAGGTCAGCCACTGTCTGTTGACTACTGTTAACTGTTTATCGAAGGTAGCCTTTTTGGGGGTAGGAAAAAGGAGAAGGGAGTTTATGAGAAAAACTTAAAGCTGATGTCATAAGAGGCACTATGCCTATTGGATTCTGTAGCAACAAAGGTCCCTCTCCCTCATTTCGGTAACGGGGACAAGTTCACCCAAATTTGATTTCCACCCAACTTCCCAGGAACATGACTATTTATGGAATACACCTGGGATATGCCTGCAGGCTTATATATTGTTGTTTCTGAACTTGACAGAAAAATTGGCTTTGATTTTGTTGAAGGTTTTCTGTTTTGTTAATGTTGGATTTTCCTTCCAGATAGGAGAGCAGCTCAGTGATGTGTAAAACTTTCATTTTCATCGCTCTTTTTTTCCTCAGAATTTCATTCCATTTCATCACCTGCTGCTTCCTATCTAAGACTTCCCAGAGATGGATGGCAGTGTCCAGAAACCATTTTCTTATTCTGCTTATCTTGTTTGCTTAAACTGTGGGCCTGGAGGGGCCCACCTTTCCCTTGAGGAAGTCCACCTTTCCCTTGAGGAAGCCCACCTTTCCCTTGAGGAAGTCCAGGATTTTCACCTGATTTGAGCCACCACCAGACAGCAAACACCTTTTGTTGATCTTTCCAGATTGCAGTATTTAAGCAGATCTTTGGAGGTAGAAAAGAACATGCGTTCTTGGGAGAAAGCTTGTTGGAAGAAGTGCTTAGATTTCAAAACCACGTGGCTGTTTTTACATTCAAGTTTTGCCACTCGTTAGCTGTGAGACCAAGGACAGGTTAACCAACCTCCTTAAGCCTTGGTTTCTGTACATGCAACAAGGAAATAGCAATGCTTGCCTTACAGGGTTGTGATGGGGATTAAAACACAATAAAACTAAAGCATTCAGCATAGTACCTACTGTGAAGTAGGTGCTCAGTAAATGTTTCCTTTTTACTTCTGTCTCCTTGAACAACAACAACAACAACAAAAACCCAAGTGTGCTCTCGTTTAGCTCTAATCTTAGAAAGGTGGTAACAGGTACGAGGAAACATCTCATTTTCAGAGCCTAATTAATCAGTCTCCCAGTCCCAGTCTGGCACAATAATGTATAAAAGAAGAAAGGAGCAGAGCCTTAGATCAAAGGAGAGTAGAGTCTGAGTGGGAATATAAGATGCATCTACATGAAAGAGCTGGATGCCCATCAGGCTGGCCCATCGTGAGTGATGTGCACAGTGGCACTCATCATTGATATAAAGAGAAGGTCTGGGAGGAGGCTGGATTGGAGAGGCCAGGCTCCCCACTTTGTGGTACTTGGTACCACAAAAGGATGGGAGAGGGGGCCTACTCTGGAGGGGGCATTTGGGGAAGAAAGATGGTTTGTTCGCTGGGGAGGCCAGGCCACATTGGAGAAGTCATGTCAGGGAGGCAGCAGAGTATGGAAGGGACACTGAAGTGAGTCGCTAGAGGGAGCTCTTGTGGATGGCTGATTAAGGAAATGATATATCATTCAATAATGTAGCCTCAGCACCTAGCACAGTGCCTGGTACACAGTAGGTACACAATAAATAGTTACTGGCTAGATGAATATCTGTTTGGATGTCAAGGACTCAATCAAGTATCACCCTCCTGCTAACCCCCAGTCTGGGTTAGGTGACCTCCCCGCTGTACCTGCAGGCCTCCGGGTGTACTTCTCTGACATAAACCATGCCGCACTGGGAGGGCCTTGTCTGTTTCTAGCCTGTGACCTCCATTTGACTTCAGTCTTTCTGAGGACAGGACTGAACTCTGTATCCTTAGTCTAGGTGGGGAGCCTGGCTTACGGAACACTTGGGTTAGGTTAATAGCCAAAACATGAGCTGAAGAATAGGGAGCAGCTCCCAGATAGGAACTGAGAAAGAGAGGAAGTTTGCAAAATTCAGAGGCCCTTCAGGGCTACAATTTACACTCTAATTACAGTGCAATTATGGACACCTACAGTTGTGGACCTAAACTCAACTAAGTTGACAGTAGGTCATATTTGGAGAAATTCAGGCTACTTAGTAACAAGATATTTGTGAAAAAAATATGAACTATTTTATAGCATTGAACAAGGCTAAGTTCCTTGAATAGTACCTTGAAAATCATTTACTTAAATGCTATCATTTTATGGACACTGAAAGCGTGACACCAGTGCCCACAATTACATGGCTTAAACTTAGAGGGTAGGGTGGGACCCAGAATCCTGACTTGTGAATCTCCCTTGCTAGTTTCCTGCCTCATGCCAGAGCCTCCTCCTGCACAGGGATTTCTCATGCCCTCCCCACCCTGCAGCTTCAATAGGGATTTCCCTGGGACATACTGGCTGCTCTTCTCCATAGTAGGCATTTTTCCATGAAGCAAGTGTCATTATGCCCATGCACAGATGAAGAAACTGAGGCCATGCATATGGAGGAAGCAAACCAATACACATCCAAAGCAATGCACATCCAATGACATGGATGATCCAAAGCCACTCAGCTGTAACTGCTGGAGCTGAGACTTGAGCCCAGTGCTCCTCACCCCTGCATTAGTGCCATTCTACTGATGCCAGGTTGAAAAGAAGCTGTACACATGCAGAAGATACTTTTGGGAGCCTTTGCAATAGCAAATGTTTTATAGCTGAGCAGATCAAGCTGGGAAGAAATGGGTGCTTTTCATAACCATCTCTCTGTACTTGTTGGCCTTCCCTGACAGTAGCAAGGTTCTTCATTCTTAGATCCCTTTCATCACTAAGGGGATGCCACTAAACTGAATTTCTTAGCATGGAAATGTTACATTCCAGGGATTGATTTTCCTGCATAATATTTCTAGAAAAGTTAATCGCCTCATTAGTCATATTTACATTCTATTTTAATTGCATCCTCGAGAGCAAATGTATTCATTTTTTTCCTATGTTATAGTTGTCTCTTTAACAACCCCTTAATAAAGCAGAGACAAGATCAGAGCACATGAAGAGTACTTTGCTTTCTTAAAATATGCCACCTCCCAAAAATGTAGGGCCCAATTATCACTGCGGCTATAAGCTAATTATCAGATACAAAATATGGATCACAACTCATTATCAGGATCTGACCTTATTTCCAAGTCATAGATTCCTATAAACTAGGTTAACATTACTGGGGAAATAGAGATTTAAGTAGGAACTCAAGAACTGCAGTAACCCATGGAAATGAATGTTTATATTTCTAACAAATGGCTAAGGCAAGAGATGATTTTCTGAGGCTTATGTATGGTGAAATCTTCCAGAAGTTCACGCTCTGCAAGGCCTTATTAGTAGAACATGGATGATGAAAAGTTCATTTCATTAGTAACCTGAAACCTTCTATTTGGAGATAAAGATGACTGCATCCATTTAAAAAAAATTCAAAAACTAAACATTCAGGCATACTGTCTACAGAGTTCTATGCTATGTGAAGTGAAAGGTTGTGAGATGATTAAGCCAGTATCCCTGCCCTCAAGGGGTCAGATCAGGTAGGTGGAAATAAGATGTGTTCCTAAATCCCAGGCAGTAGAGCACTGAAATTCTGTGTGGGTAGTTGTGGGTGAAAGTCTCAAGGAAAAGCCCTCGTCTGGCCTAATACTATTGGAACTGGGCTTTGATAGGTCACTAGGATCTCATTAGGATTTTATTAATGATGGAGGAAGCATCATGGATGGAAGACATGGCTTGAGATGTTTAGAGGGAGGTGGACAGATGCATTCTATGTTAAAGGAATTTAGGAACAGTAATAGAATGTGCATGCCTATAGCGGAGATCTTCATGGTGAAAGCTTGAGCTGGTTAAGTCTAGGAATGGGGTGATATCTTTGGGAAGAGCTGTTAATTGTTTTCCTGGAAAGGAAAGGTCTATAACTTTTGTCAGCTATTCAAAAGGGCCCACGATTACCCCGAGAATTTAGACCTATTGTCCTGGCAAACAGTTTTTGTGAACTAAGCATTGGGGAACAGAGGGAGATATGCAAAATTATGTGCTGGACTGACTCTGGTGGGCCTTGAAGGCCAGGGTTAAATGTCTAGACACTATCTGGGACCCACTGACAAAAAAAAGTTCAGGTGGGTCCAAGACAGAACGAAGGTGAGAGGGGCTAGGTGGGAATTGGGTGGTGTCCTGTGAAAGGCAGGAAAGCCAGAGGGAGGCTGCTGTGTTTCCAGGAGGAGGGGGAGGGCCCTGACCAGTGGGGAGCAGAGACAGAGAAAACCCAAGAAGCCATGGAGGAAAAGGTGAAAAGGTTTGGCACCTGACTAGCAGAAGTTAGGCATGTCAAGACACATGGCAGTAGGATGTGATGTTGGGGTGTGGGCACTGGCATCAGATTCCCTGGGTTCAAGCCCCAGTTTCACTGTGTCCTGCCTGTGCAATCTGGGGAAATGTACCTAACCTCACTGTGCCTTGGTTTCCTTAGCTAACATACTAGCTTTTGCCTCAAAGTGTTGTGGGAAAGGATTAAGTGAGCAAATGCACACAAGCTACCTGGACCCACCCATGATAAGTGTCCTAAGAGTGTTAGCTCTGATTCCCAGATGCCTGACAGCTCCAGAGGGGCAGGGCTTTGTGTTGTGTGCACTGCTGCCTCCCAAGGCCTGAACTGTGCTGGGAATACAAGAGGAACTCCATAAATGTGTGTTCAATGTGGAATGGGTAGCTAAGGGTAATGTGCCAGGGAATTAAGACACAGGTGCGTTCTTGATGGAACTAAAAGTGCTCATGAGCAGGAGACCAAGGAAAGCTACATAGAGAGGGTTCTGGGGGACCATCAGACCCTGCTCAGTCTTCCCCTCAAGCCTTCCTGTCAAGCCCTCACTCAACCATCACCTCAAGTCTTCCTGTCAAGCCCTCACTCAACCATGACCTTGCTCAGTCCTCTTGGTGGCCTTCTCTGAGGATGGCAGCATGGATATAATTATCCTTACTTTTCAGATGAGAGGGTGAGGTCAAGGCAGTGGAGAAGCTTGCCCTGTTGAGACACTCACTTGGAAGCAGCTGAAGTGATCCTACTCCCGGGCACTGATGTTCTCTTCCCCATTCAGGCTGAACCTGCAACCTCTCTGCTTTCCAAAATTGCAATGGGAGGTATTTGTCTATTAAGAAGAAATGTCCAGGGAAAGTATTTTAAATAACAAAAAGTAAGGACTCTTAGTTATAAAGAAAGACCTCATTCGATACAGTAATGGTTTTGCTTAATGATGGAGTTAAGGAGAACATCCTAATACACCAGTTTGGGGAGGAACTGGCATAATACCCTAGCCCTTCCACTGACCATGTCTGTGGCAATTGACGAATTGCTTAATCTCTCTGGGCCTCAGTTTCCACATCTGTAAAGTGACATAATAAATCTTCTTCAGGGGATGTTAGTGGAATTAAATAACATGTTTGTAAAATAACTCAGCGAGGTTCCTGGTATATAGGAAGAGTTCAATACAAGTTTGCCGGTAGGGTACAGTGACTCACGCCTATAATCCCAGCACTTTGGGAGGCCGAGGTGGGTGGATCACAAGGTCAGGAGATTGAGATCATCCTATCCTGGCTAACAAGGTGAAGCCCCGTCTATACTAAAAATACAAAAAATTAGCTGGGCATGGTGGCAGGTGCCTGTAAGTCCCAGCTACTCGGGAGGCTGAGGCAGGAGAATGGCGGGAACCCGGGAGGCAGAGCTTTCAGTAAGCTGAGATCGCACCACTGCACTCCAGCCTGGGCGAAAGAGCGAGACTCCGTCTCATAAAAACAAACAAACAAACAAACAAAGTTTGCCATCATTTACTTGCATTGTTATGCCTTTGTTCTTATAGCCTGGCCCTGAGAGAATATGTACTGTTGTGAAAGCTGAAAGACTGGTTCTCCAGATGGTAGTAGAGTAAACTTGGTGGTGAGTGTTGGTGTGACATCAGTAAGGAAGAAAGCTCATGAAGTAGGGGCTGGGGGTCATGGGAGGAAGACTGCCTATGACTCTTCCCATAGCTGCCTCACTGCCACTTGATGGCTTGACAAGGAGCTGCTTTAATATGATCCCCAAAGTCCTCTTGGAAATGAACTCTACAAGGGTAAGGGCGGGCTTGACTTTCCCAGGTAAGTGAAATGTGTAGATTCCAGGAAATCCCTGGTCCTCAGGGGTAGCCCCAGCTCTGACACTTCCTGGCTGTCTGAGTGACCTGGCCCTTGGCAATAGGAGGGCTGATGAATGACTGTCATCAGAGCCCAGTGGATACCTGGTTCAGGGGAGGTGCTTCACTTCTGACTGTTAGAGCCAGTCCTGCAATGTCTGGGCCCATCACCAACAGGGCTGCCTGATGTGGCATCCAGAGTGACAAGGCCTGCAGTTGACCTGATGGGTAACTGGTGTTAACCACAGTGGTGGGCAACACAGGGACACTTTTGGGCTTTGTACACATAGATACTGAGTTCAGGATCTGATTTTCATGGGTGTGCTATTTCTTTTATTCATTCATCATTTCCTGAGCATCTCTTAGGGTCAGATCTTGTGCCAAGCCAAGCAAATCCGGAGAAGGATGAATTTCTGCCTTCAATGAGTTAGCAACCTGGAGAGGGAGACAGAGGAGTTAATGATTAGGACCAGACATAGGATCAGAGCACTGGCAGAGGGAAGCCCTGAGCAGAGGGACATAAGAGAAGATACTACTTACTCAGCCTGGGGGCCAGAAGGCAAGATTCCTTGAGGCTTTTCTGATTTCTCCTAATCTGCAAATATTTCAGTTTTCTCAATTCACATGGAAATACTAATGTTGGTCATTTTCTCAAAGTGAGCTTTTCCGAATCAACTTCTATTTTGCAACCAATGTGGTAGGTAAACCCTCAGGGGAGAGGAATTAAAGGGCAGGCAGATAAATGGATGTGAATGGACACATTTCCTTCATCTGGAACATTAGTTCGTTGCTAACATAAGTCCATTTAGACCCCATGCTCTATAACATTGTGTAAATGAGAAGAAAAGCTAAATCAAACAGTGCAGTACTGCAGTCTCAATTTGCCCACCCCTTTCTTACATCCCTGACTTTCTAGGAAGAGGATCTCTCCAGGTTGCCCTAGGAGACCTCATGGCTGTGGATTGCACACAGGAAGCTGACTTATACTTCACCCCACCAGCCCTGCTTCTTTCCAGGTTTAGGGCAGTTGCTCTCCTATAGTTGGAGGTGGAAGTCCCCCGCACCACTCTCCTCTGGGCTGCAGCCCCCTCTAAGAATATGATAGGAGTTACTTTCCTATCATAACTCCTTCCAGGCTCTAAACCAAAGATAACTTTGCCTTTCTGAGAAATTCCACCTACATTGTTGCAGCTTACCCAGGGCAGGACACAGTTGCATTCTGTGCCAAGGCAGATGGAAAGTCTTGCCATGGCCTGAAAGGATCATGCTGTTTCTTGTCATCATGCCTTTGCATGTGCTGTTTTCTATGCTTGGAACTCTTTTTACTTCCACACTTCTTCAAGAGTTAGCTAAAAGGTCAGTTCTTTAGGTGCTACAGAAACCTGTGCTCGCTTCTCCTGACACTGGTCACACGGTATTTAAAATGGCTGTTTTTGGAGAAGCTTCCTCTTATAGACTGAAAGCTCCTGTCTGCCAACAGTCTGCACGCTGTAGGACTTGCTAACCAATTATTATTATAGTTATTATTAATATTAATAGTGGTAGTGGTGAACCACTGTAGAGAAGGAATTTCAGGTGAAAGCTCAGCATGAATGAAATGCATCAGGTATGCAGGGAAGGCCAGGAGAGTGGTGGGTGCATGCCTTGGAGTCCCAGGTACTCAGTTTGCAAACTACTGGTCATGATGATGTCAGTCCTCCCTAAACATGTGAACATGCTCCTCTGAGGAGCACCTCTTTCTCATTCCAAGTTTTTGATCTCAGCAAGTCTCAGATAGCAGGAAAACCGTACTCCACATTGAGGGGTCCCTATTCTACGGGCAGGCATGCCTACCCTCATGAGATATTATATTGAGGTATTCTATTATCTCTCTGAGCTGCTCAGATACAATTATGAAGAACACATGTGCGTGATGTGGGTTTTAAGTGCAAAGAGAAATCAAGCCTCCCCACCCTTTCATGTGGCTACTGAAGAATCATTTAATCTATTACCCAGTTCCATGTGAGGAGACTTCAGCAAAACAAGTAATAAATATTTGTAACCAGCTCCCTGGCTGAGCAAGCAGGGCTGCAGACTGCATAGACAGCTTTTTATTTTCCTTTTCCTTGCCCTGCCCTGGCTGAGCCAAAACCCTGCTCCCAGAGCTGCCATGACTCATTATGTGACTAGTGTACCCCTGTGTTTCCCCACTTTTTGTAAGGTCATGGGATGCTAGTAGGTTGGGAAAACTTGGGTTCTTGTCCCAACTCTGCTGGGTGACCTTGAGTGAATCACATCCCTTCTCTGGGCCCATTTCCATGTCTGAACCAGGGTTCTTAAACACCCTGGTTTTTATGTGAGGGGTCTCTGTAGCAGTCTGATGAAGCCCCTATGCACCTTATCTCAGAATAAAGATTCTTATCAGCAAAATATAATACATTTGATTATAAAATAAGCTAATTATATTGAAGTAGAGTTATCAAAATATTACAAATCATGATCTTGAGATACATATGCTTACTTCACACATTAAGCAACAAGATCTAATTATGGGTTTAGTACCTGATCTAATTCTGAAGTAGTGATTAATGTAAATGACATTTTGAGATGTCTGGGGCAACTATGTCACATAAACACCAGTGATTTCTGTTGGTCACAATGTCCTAGATCCACAGCTAGGACAGCTGTGGTCTGTTACCTACATGTATAATGAAGGACATTCTATATTGCTATGAGACTAGTGAGGATAAAGTGTTTCCCACCTAAATGGACCCCCCTGAATTCTACCCAGGAACTCCAGTAGTGAACCCTGGACTAGATGGTATTGCTGGGCTTTTTCCCAGCCCTGGCACTTGAGTGGTGTCTGCTTTTGCAAGAGGTAGGCTGCCATCTCCCAGCTAGAACCAAAATGATAAAAGGGAAGAGGAGTAAAGCTCCTGCCTTCTTCACCCCACATCCATGCTAACTGAGCACCCGCCACATGCAGAGCTTTCATATGCATCACAGTCTCCAGGGCTCACAGTCACACTGTGAGGCAGATAAAGTCACCCTTACCTTGGGGGAGTACAAGAAGTGCATGTGGACAGAGTGTGGAAAATAAATCTTTTAAAAGTTAAATATGTAAGTGATAGTTTAAAACCCTGGCAGAACCTCACCAGTCCCTCATTAAACAACCCCTTCCAATGCCTCCTCTGAAATAGGAGTGTCTAAATCCCTACTATATCCTCCTCCAGTATCTTGCCACCCTTTTGTAGGAGGGGCCATCTTGCACCTTGAGCCCTGACCTGGAGGAGGTTTCTTCATCTTTCTGAGCCTCACTTGATTTATCTGTGAAGGGGACTAATAACTACTTCATAGGATTAAAGAACTCAGTTATGGAGTATCACACCCAGAACAGCATGGCCATTTGACCCTCTCTAGACAAGTCTAACAGTGACCCCTGGGTGCTGTTCTTGCAGCTGGAGTGCTTGCGTTCAATTCCAGAAGCCTCTGCCAGGGCCTTTGCTTCTGCTGCTCTGGATCTGGTCTGAAAGATGGAGCAGTAACCATTGACTACCTTATACCTGCCCAGTGAGCGAGTGTGAACAGGTAGCAGAGCACTCTGGGGAGCTGCCTCTCAGTCTGACTGAAGGAGGGCCTGCCCACTCCATTATAAGCATGGCTTCCAGCTGCTAAAAACACTTCTAAAACATCCAAATCACTTCCCTCCTCAGACCTAAGACAGGCCACCAACAGTTAGGCAATCCCTTTTGCTGAAGAAGGATCGTAGGGAGCGTCTACTTACACAAAAGATTTTGATCTCATTTTCCTTTTTCTGGTTTCATTGCTAATTATCACTAAAGTTTTAGGCTAGCCGCTTAACTTCATCGTGCTTCAGGTTCTTAAAAAAGTGGAGTAGAATGTCTTTCCTGCCTATGGAGAATCATGTTTTAGCACTTATAGTTAAAATCAAAGCAAAAAAAAAACCCAATCACATGGAAAAAAAGAAGCATAGCTTTCTTAAATAACTTTTGGGTACAAATGAAAATCAAAACCACAATGATCAGCTATTACTGGAACAACCAGAACTTATGGGATGTGACCAAAGCTGTACTTAGAAGCAAACCCATAGCCATAAATACCTTCTTAATCAATGAGAAAGAATGAAAGCATCCAACACAAGAAGTTAAAAAAGATACATCTGAGGAAATTAAGAAGGAATAAGCCATAAGTATAAGTAGAAATTAATGTATTAGAAAAGAGAATAACATTAGAATTTATAAGTGAATCTAAAAGCTTATTCTTTAGAGAAACCAAGACACTGGACATTCTTTTTGTAGATATAATTGAGAAAATAAGAAATAAAGCACAAAGATTAAAGATGAAAAAGGGAATATAACCATGGATATAGAATAGATTAAGTCAAATTACAAGAAGATAATACATATGGTTTTCAGCTAAGATATTGGAAAATCTCTGAAACGTATGACATTCTGAGAAAGTATGCATTATCAGATTTGGTTCAAAAAGTGAACTTGGCTAACAACCATGGAAGAAATTTAAAATGATGTTTAATGAATTGTCCAAAAGAAGAGAAATGAGTTTCAGAGAAGAATAAAAACAGACTTAGTGTTTTACAGGAGCAGGCAAAGGGATGGGGCCAGACAATGAGCAGGTGGTCTTCACCTGACTTTACCTGCAAGGGCAGGTGTGTGGGAGGTGAGGCCAGGTGAGCCGAAGGTCTGGGATGATTGGGTTTGGAGACCAATCCACAGTGTCCTGTCTTTGAGGCTCAGGCCCAGCCTTCTGGGCCCTGTGTTTCACCTTCACAGTCATCTAGGGAGATAGCCCTTTACCACTTACTCACTGCTGAGTTTGACTGTCAATGGGAAAGGGTTTTAGAAGTTTTGAGCACTTGTACAAATGCAATTTTAACAGTAACTTGAGGAGAAGAACTATCCTTATCTTGGTCAGGAAGCTGATTTATACGAAGCTATTGTGTTGAAAACTTCACAACTTCAGGTACTTCCTATGGACTTGAATGTGTTATCCTGAGAGGAGAAGCCAGGAGCACTGGGAGCAGAGAGAGTTGCCCTGGAAAGCAAATTCACCTTTCTCTGTAGGTCAACACCTAGCCTTAACTGGATCAGAAAGGTCAGAAGATGTGGGGATTTTAAAGGCCCACTTCCCTAGAACTATTAAATGCATCGTATGCTTTACTTCATTTGTTTAAAGGATGCTGTTGGCGAATACAGCCTTGGGAGTGAAGGGCACCTGATTCAATAAGTAATACAATTCTAGATGGAAATATTAAGCCTCAATGGGCTACTTTTACAATCCCATGGAAGGATTAATTTAATATGATCTGCCCAACCATGGTAGAGAGAGAAGGGAACTAATGGTTGTCATGTTTTCATGATTTGCCACCCATTTTGCATTCACTACCCCATATAACATTCACCACCACTGATTGATGGGCAGATATTATTATCCCATTCAGCAGAATTGGTAACTGAAGCTTTATGCAATCAAATAATTTGCCAGTGGTTTTTCAGCTAGCAAGTGACAGAGATGAGCTTTGCACCTTGATTCTAAGACCTTTGATACTTCTACTCCTCCATCCTACTATAATTCAGACAGGCATAAATGCAGACAGAATATTCTGTGCATGTCTCATTCTGTGCTTCTCAGTGTCTGTGGAGCCCCCAGCAGCCTGTCTGTCTGCAGGCCCACTGTGAGCTGCCGAGCAGCCTCCTACTTCCTACCTCTTATAGGGAAGCACATAGCCTCCACTATGGTGTTTCTTCAAGGCTTTCTCCAATCTCTACCTGGTGCCTGAAATTCTATTTATCGGTGCCAAACCCTTTGCTCCAGAATTAGAGGAGAGGCTTAGGTAGCCAATGACCCTGTGAGAGAAGACAAGTGGTTTGATATTAACATTAAAGTGTGACTGATTTTTAGGAGATAGTCGCCTGAGAGAAGCTCTAGAAAGGAAGAGGATTAGGGCTGAAAGTACCAAACCTTTTTTACAGGAGTGCTTCTGTGAGAAAGGAATGTGCCCAAACAGGAGAGGCTGGGGCATGTCAAGACACTCTATCCATTTTACAGTTCTGCTACCTTGGGTGGGGGGACTCTACTTAGGCTCCTGATATATTAAGCGAAAGCAATAGGTTGTTGGTTTACATACATCTTTGACCGCTATGACCTCCAGATCCTCTTCTAATTCATCAGATGCATTGCCCTTCCCTCACAGACACTCACAGACACTTAGGAGTCAGAAAATTATGGCAAAGAGGTAGCTGTGCATCACTATTCTTGTTCTTGTTCTTTGCTGTAATCTCCCTGGACCACTTGTCTGTGGCACTTCTGTCACTCACATCTCCATGTTAAGGAGTTTAGTAATTTATCATTGGTGTATTTTAATCAGAGCAAGAGATGACATAAGTGGATTTCATCAATCTCAAAGAAGAGGTTTGATCCCTGACCCTTTCCCCAACATCCAGTGTGTGTGATCTCATGATGGATTATACGAGGTGACGTGGGGTACCAAGGAAGAAGTCTTATTCACTCAAAGGGGAATGTGGTGACAGTATACAAGCTCTCTGGGCCTCAGTGTCCTCCTCACTAGACTGGCGACCCTGGGACCTACTTGGCAGGGCCATGCTAAAGATCATGAGTGTAGAGCTCCAAGCAGAGTAGCTAGCACATGCTTGGGGCTGAACAGCATTTAGTTTCTTATCTTTCTCAATTTAAAAACAAAAATAACAGTTATTGCTATCATTCTCTGAAACTGTAAAACTCGTGTTCAGGCCTCCAGTTCCATTGATGGGGTGATTTACAGCTTTCATCTGTTTCCCCAGATGAAATTTCCCCATGGTCTCTGCCATTCTATGCCAGTATTGCCCCTGCAGCTCTGAGGAGGGAACCATCATACCAGGAACCTACTTGGCACAAAGGCTGTTACATTGTTACATAAATGCTCTTATTTAAATCTTGAGAAGGTCCATTCAAGTGGGCATTATGCCCATTTTAGAGAGGAGAAGGTGGAGTCTCAGAAAGGTTCCACGATTTCCCAGAGATCCCACATTCGAAGAGATGATGTCAGGATATAAATCTGTATGTTGCTGAAGATTAAGTGCCTGGATCACAGATGCTGTCACCCTTTCTGATCACAAGGGCTCCCCTGTGAGTGGTCATTTTAGGAAGGGATGTTTCCTGGGACAGTCAGGGCTGCTTCTATCATTTTGATGCTGATATTTTTGCCTCATTGACTTTCAGTAATGGGATTCTTAAAATAAGCAGTCTTCTTACCTCATCCTGCTGCCTTCCTAAAAAGGACTAAAAAAAAAGTAGTAATGTGCATTAGGTTACTGTCTCTCTGGTTGACAGGAAAATGCTGTCTATTGTCAGAAATGTTGGTAGAATCTTGGCACTGCTTGTGTGAGACTTCTGTGTCTCCATTCCAGGCTGTATATTGGGCACTAGGGACACGACTCTGTTCTTTTAGGACTCCCAAGCCCGGGGGCAGTGGCAGATAGTTAAATCCAAATACTCCTTGGAAAATGGTTTAAAAGGCAGCAAAAGGGCTGCTCCCGGGCAGAGCCAGATTTGGTTCAGTTTTGAAGGAGGCAGAGTTTTCCCTGGGCATAGGCCACTCTTTCTCTGGGGATACATTACAGCCAGGTTGGAGATGACACTGAAATTTGATAGAAAGGGCCTGGAGCCACTGTTTCATAATCCCAGGTCTACCACTTATAAGCTCCATAAATCTAGACAATTCATTTAATCCTCTTTGGGCCTTAGAATCTTTATCTACAAGTAGACTCAATGAACCCTTTTAGAGTTCTTATAAGACCCAGAGAAACTGATACCTGGAGGTTCTTGGCACTTGGTAGATTACCCTCGTACTCCAGATGGACTCAAACCCATGCCTTTGCCTTCTTCTTTCCATGCCAATGGACTTGAAAGAATCCCTGGGTACTTGGATTTGAGATGCATTCAGTAGTAATGTGTTTTCTTTTTCCGCTAAAGAACAATGTCTGTTGAATTCAAGCCCACCTTGTGACAGTTTGATTCCTAGGCAGGCATCAGCTGGAACATTGCCTTTTAGAATCATCCTGACAAGATGACCAATTCCTGATAGAGTGTTCAGTTTCTGATGGAGTGGCCAGTGTCTGAAAATATGGCCAATTCCTGATGTGATGACCAGTTGGCGGGAGGCCAATTCCTAATAAGAAGACCAATTTCTACTTCAAGAATGGGAAACTATCATTCATTAAATATCTACCATGGACACAGCGGTAGAAATTTATGAATTGTATATTATTTAAAGCACTGCATGGGACAGATATGTAAGTGATAGTGATTAAGAGCCTAGGTTCTAACATCACACTGTCTGGTTCAGATTTCATTTTTGTCACTTCAATCATATGACTTAACCACTCTGTGCTCTTTGGTAATAATAGAATCTCTCTCATAGGATTTTGGGGATGAATTTTCTCCTGCCACATAGTAGGTATTCAGTAACATTTCGCTGCCCTTATTTTTGTCTACATTTTACAGACAAGAAAGCTAAGGCTTGGGAAATGTCAGTGAGAGTCTTCCTTTTCCAAGAGGAAAATTAAATTTAAGTCTTGCCTGAGATCTAATTCTGGATTTCAGAATTATCCTAGCCTCATTCTCAGTTCAGACCAGCTCTTTGTAATGTGAGGGCATAACCTTCCCTCTCTGTATACAGCAAAACAAGCCTCTCACCTTTGGTGGGTTTGGTCTGGGGTCAGTGGCTGCCAGAAATTATACTAAGTACCCCATGTTAACTTGGCTATCAGGGGCATCCTGGGTACAGCATGACACCAAGACACCAGATCAACGGCAGGGCCTGGATAGACCTCTCGTATTGAGATGCTGAGACCCCTGCAGAAAGCAGACCACAACTAGTGGGAAGGGAGAGTACACAATATTCCATGGGCTTCATGGGCAGTGATGGAGGCTGGTTGGTGCTAGTTGATTGTATAAGAAGTAAGTTATGACCCTTCCATGCCTGAATGACAAGCTCCGTATCCTAAGAGTGGATTTCAGCTTTTATGCTTTGTCTCCGTTAATCCCTATGGTCATGGTATTCATGTTGCCCTTTTACTATGAGAAAGTTGAGGTCAGAGAAGTTCACATCTTCCCTTATAGCACATGTCGGCAAAGGCAAGATTTAAACTTGATTTAGCTAGACTCTGAAGTCTGTGTTCTTCCTCCATCCCATGCTGCTTCTCTCCATGAGGCTAGGACTACGGGGTTGATAGAAGGTCAGCAGGGGGCCCTGGCAGGAGATTAGGGTGCAGTTGGGAATGCTGGAATCAGACAATCCATGATCTCAGTAAGCAGTTAGAACAAGGCTATATGGGAAGGAAGTGAGAAGGCACCTCAGCCTGAAAGTCAGGGAAAGTTGTTTGAGAGGAAGATTGATGGCCTCAGACCTTCTGGAATGCTTTAGGCTTCAGGTAGCACTGCCTGCATGGAAGACAGTGGGAAAGTGCTCCATAAACCTGACCATCACACCTACTCTCGGATAGCCTGAGCAGGTCAGTGGCTCTCGCTATCTTTGGCCCTGCTGTCAGCATATTTCTGGTCACCTATATTTGGATTCCGTTTAGATGCCAGATTCCATTTAGATAACAGCGTCCTTGCCTTTACTTATCTTAAGTCAGAGATCTCATATTTGGTGCAGAAGAATGAATGATGATCTTGAAATTCTGGTGAAAGATGTAGACTCTCTTCCTAGAAAAATATACTTTTTCACAAATGTTGCATATAATTTCAGGAGGTATATAACTCCCATAGGATTTCTCCATCAACCTCATGGAGGTCTATGGACCTCATTATAAGCCTTGCATTAAACTAGTAGGTTATGCATCTTGAACAAAAATCAATGGGAACAAACAATTTCATATGCAATAATAAACAAATGTAAAAACAGACAAAATACACTAAGCTTAACAAGAAATGTTCAGGAGCTATAGGAGAAAACTTCAAAATCTTATTGAGGAACAAAATCAAAGCTATGACTAAATAGAAAGAGTGTATTTTTTGGATGGTAAGATTTGATACTTAAAAATGTTAATTTCCAAGCTATTAACTATTACATTGTAAGCAATCCCAAACAATAGCCCAAAATGGTTTGGTTTTTTTGGTGAGAAGAGTTTCCAAAATGATACTATGGCTCATTCAGAAGAGGGGTTGGCAGTCTGTGGCTTGCCCAAATCCAGCCCACTGCTGTTTTTGTAAATAAAGTTTTATTAGAACACAGCCACTATCATTTGGTTATGAATGGTCTGTGGCTGTTTTCCAGCTACAAAGGCAGAGTTGAGTAGTTACTACAGAGACTGAATGGGTCACGAAAGTCTAAATTATTTACTATCTATCCCTTTAAGAAAAAGTTTGCAGATTTCTGATCCAGAAAATTAAGCCCATGAGAAGACATGTGAAAACATTATAAAAGAAGATTGACATGACAAGACTAGCCTTATCGAATGTCAAATGTTTTATAAATACACACTACTTACTGGCACAGGAATAGATAAATAGTTCAATGCAACAGAAAAGTGCAGAAATAGGTACAAATATTGGGAGAACTTACATCTAGTATATGCTAACTTGACATTTCAAATGAGCAGAAAAAGATGGATTATTCAATACTAAACTATGTTGATATCTGGAAAAAGGAAAAGACATTACAATACCTTCCTCATGCTTTCTAGAAAAGAAATTCTACATGGGTACAATAGTTAATAATAGTAAAATCATAAAAAGGCTACAGAAAAGGAGGGTTGACGTATTTTATTTTAAAAAAATTAATCCTATTCAATAATTTTACTTTAGGGAAGCCAACAGAGACATGAAAAACAAGACCGAGTATTCCCCACATGAAAGATAAAGAAATGGTATGCAAAGATGACTAACAAATGAGAAAATCAAGAAACAATCCAATAGAAAATCAGTAAAGAGCATCAATAGGTAATCCATATACTCAATAAAAAATGAAAAACACCAAACATGAAAAAATACTCAACCTTCTTTTGATTAGAGAAATGTAAGTGAAAACAACTATGATATATCTTTACCTGTCAGATTAGCAGATTGGCAAAGATTCAAAAAATGTCAAGGGTATGTTGAAATAGACATTTCCCATGCATAGTTTGAAAGAATAATTGCAATCTTGTTAGAGGGTAATTTTAACAGCATTTATGAGCATCATACTTTCTTCTACAGTTTGACCCAGCATTGCCGTGTTTAGAAATTTATCCTATAGGTTTGCTCAAACACAACAAAGATACTTGGAAAAAAGATTAATTGCACATTTTTTATATTTCTAAAAAAAAAAAAAACCAGAAAGCAACCTAAATATCCAACAGTAGGGTTTCATTATGTCAATGTTGCTGAAACCTGAGTAATGAATCAATTCCATTTGAAAGAAAAAGGAATTCTCAGAAATCCTTATGTTGAATCTAATGATTTTTATTCTGTCATTTCTCTAATATGTGCAACTATTAAACTAAGTATAAATCTCATAGCCGTATAGTTCTTATATTCTATAAATCAAATTAACAATATTAATTTTATCAGATGTGTGTTGTGTTCTGTTTAAAGTGTTGATGCTGTGTTAACAGTGCAGTTGTGTAGACACAGATTCAATTTATATGTAACATCTATCCTTTTAGTCTAATAATACTAATGAAGGGAATGCCTGTTTACAAAAATAAGCTTCAAAATTGTATTAATACATCGAGGCTTTCTTTGTTAGTTCAAGATATTCAGATCCATGATTAATCAAAATCTCCAAAGCCGGTTTTAATGAGCTGTCACTGGTAATTCCATGAAGCTACTCGGTTTATTTGAAGATAAGGGTAGCATTGTGGCTTATTGAAATGTGTGTTAAATAGTATTTTATCTAATTATCCCTGGAATTGAGAACAGAAACATTTTTCCTGGAGTACTTACTGCCATCCTTACTGCTAATGAACTGAGGCGTGTTACCAAGGCACAGACTGCTATGGAGGTTGTTTGAGTTCCACTTCTTGCTTATTCTACCCAGAGGACTCAATTTATCTCCTCACTTTTCTCTTTTCAAATTACTCTGAAATCTTTATCTCCACAGATGGCCATGATGTCATTCAGTCTTAATTTGCAGCAACTCTCCTGGTAAACACAAACATGAATGGTGGCACTGGAACTTTGGGCTGTTCTTCATAAAAGATGGCCACCCAGATGATCCAAAACATTGCTTTTCAGTCATTTTTTTTTATGAGATATCATCAAAGTGAAAATGCAGTATTGACAAGTCTGAGTTCCTGACTACAAGACTATTCTGTAACGTGAAATTGTAAAGGTATGGAGGAGTGGGAAGAAAGAAGGAGAGAGAGAGATCATCCCAACTCCAAAAACACAGCCACATTTACCTCCCCCCCCCCCAACCCCCTGATGTATTTTCTGGTTATGTTGTGTGGATACCCACTGAAAATATGCCAGAGCTTTGGAACTAAGACAATGTAGGTTTGAATTTGGGTTCAGCCACTGCATCACCAGCTTACTGATTTGGGACTTGAAGAATGGTGAGAGCCAAGCTGGCACTGTGGACAACGGGGCCCTTGGCACAGGCCACACATATTCCTCTGACAGGCCCAATTGACCGCCTGATGCTCATTCATGGTGCGATGCAGACATCCATTCCTGCAAAACCTCTCCCAGTGGACCAAGGATGTGCTCAGCCTCCTAGAGCACTGGCGAGGGTGGGGCAAGTACACCAGAGCTCTTCTTAAAGCACTGGACACTTAGCTCTGGGTGTTAAATAGATGTTGGCAGAGAGCATTTAAAATCCTTATATCAGATGTTTTCAAGCACTTCCCTGCTGAGAAGTGCAAAGGGTACTTGGCTTAACTGTGGTTATTTACAGCCAAAAGAATGTGGCTGGCAGTTCTTGAGAAGCCAGGGGTTTTATTTCTTGCTCCTGTTTTCCATTTCTGTGATTTATGGTCCTGTGAACTTGCCTGAAAAGTTCTGAACTCAGTCCACTCTGCCCTGCCCCTGTGAAAAACAGACTTGGTTTTCTGGTGGTCGAGGAAGGTCAAAGAGCATGATGCCCTGTGCTCCAGGAGACCCAGACATGGGTGCTGCTGCCCGGTGGTGGTCAGCCCGGCTACCCTCCTCCACTTCTGGCTCCTGTGCACACCAGCACCCTAGCTCTTGGCATGAAAGTTGAGATCAAAGCTATAGCTTGCTGTTTTGCTTTTTTTTTTTTTTTCCATCTGCCATGTGACCTCTGATTTTCCTTAGATAAAATGTCTATTTTTTAAAAAATCACCCACTTCCACTCAGGGCTATTATCATCAACTTTTGTCTTGATTCTTGAGCACTTGAGTATCTGAGAGATGACTCCTCACCTTGCCTACCCCCACCCCCCGAATAGTGATGGACAGAAGGCCCCGTTTGGCATGTGCATTGGCCTGGGTGTTGACTGGAGATGCCCCTCCGTTCTGGGCAGCATGTTGACAACCTGGGTAGGGGGAGTAGCTGTTCTAGCTGTTCTTAGCACAAAGGCGGTGCTTAATAAATGACCGCTGAGCAGATGGAGAGATGAAGGAGGCCCTATTGTCTGGGCCTATCCACAGAAGTGCAGTTTTGGCTTCTTGCCCACATTGGTACATTACACTACGTTAATAGAGGTGTAAAAATAATAACAGTAATACTCAATGCAGCTGAGTACCAACTCTTTAAATGCTCATGACAACCTTTAAGGAGAGATGCTATTATTACTCTCATTTTACAGATGAGGAAACAGAGGCACAGAGATTTGTACAATGTCACAAAGCTGGTAGTTGCAGAGATGGGATGCAAATTCATTTCCTTTGACTCTGGAGCCCGAGCTTGAGAAGACTGTGAGACACAGTCTTCTTTCATATCACCTGTGTTCCCTCAATCATTAAAGGTTCTCCTTGTGGGATCCAACAGAGACCTACCCCCACTGCAATGCCTTCCCTGGCTTCCCCGGTCAGGGGCTCACTCTCCACCGAACCACTGGCCCAGAGTACTTACTTTCCCCAAATCACTTCCTGGTATTTTCATGGACACAGTTTGTCTCTCCCCTGCATTTTCAGGATCCTGAAATAGACCGAGGCTTTACCTCTGGAAGCACCAATAATACCCAGCTAAATGCCCTCACTAGTCATCCCTGATACTGGTTATTTGCTCCTTTCTTTTTTATGAGCCTCACCAGAAGTATATCAATTTTATTAGCTTTTTCAAAGAACCTGCTATTGGCTGTCTTGGCCCTCTCTAAATTACATTTATTATTAGCAGCTGCTTTAATATTTATTATTTTCTTTCTTCTACTTTCTTTGAGTTCCTTTTCTCTTTTTCTAGTTTAGGTGGATGTTTGAGTGCACTAATATTTGTCCTTCCTTAAGTCTCTGCGTTTTCCTCCACTGCTTCAGCCAAATCCTGCATGTATGTGTGTGTATATATATATATATGTGTATGTATATATATATACACACACATACACACACACATATATATAATTGAATTCAAAATAGTTTCCTGTTTGTATTATAATTTCTTTTTTGACTCATGGGTTATTTAGAGATATGTTTGTTAATTTCCAAGTATATAGGAGAGTTTTCTGTTTCATCTTTTGATTATTGATTTTTCCTTAAGTCCTAATACTCTTACATCAAAACAGAAACACCTTCTCATTTCTCCCTCCTAACCTTGTGGCAGGAATTCCTCATTATCTCTGCTCCTTATGCCATCCCTGCTCAGGTGGTGTCAATTTCTCCATTTCACAGATGAGGATATTAAGGTTAGAGACTTCACCTGGTGTCAAGAAGTGATTATGCGTGAGTTGTTGGGATGCAAAAGGAACGTGGTCCAGTCAAACTCAGCTTTTTTGGTTCTAGTGCTCAGCTTTTGCCTCTCCCTTCTCTGCATGGTACAGTCACTGGGGATGTGAACAAGCTGGTGTTCGTGTTGGCGGAGGGACAGGAGGGGCCGTGTCGTCATCTCTCAGGTGGGCACCAACTTCTCTTGCCCTGCAGGTATCTCTGCAGTTCCTATCTTGTGCTCCTTAAAAAAGAATTGTGGTAAGAACACTTCACATGAGGTCTACCCTCTTAAAAATATTTCATGTGTGCAATACAGTGTTGTTAACTATAAACACAATGGTGTGCAGCAGATCTCTAATGGAAACTTTACACCTCTTACAGCCTCTTCCCATTTCCCCCTCTCCCCAGCTTCTGGCAGCCACCATCCAGCCCTCTGTATGTGTTTGATTGTTTAGATACCTCATGTAAGTGGAATATACTACAGTATTTGTCCTCTGTGATGGGCTTGTTTCACTTAACGTAATGTTCTTCGAGTTCATCCTTGTTGTTGCCTATGGCAGGATTTTTACCTTTTTAAAGGCTGGATAATATTCTGTTATGTGTATATGATACAGTTGCTTTATCCATTCACCTGTTGATGGACTCTTAGGCTGTTTCCACACCTGCTTTGTGCTCATTTTTACTAATTCAGAGCCTCCCCCCAGACTTCCTGGGTGACTTTTGACAAACTCCAGGCTCTGCTCACTTTAGTCACCCACAAGAAGCAACAGTGCTCCTAGAGTTAAAGCAGGAAAAATCTCCTATAGCTTGGTGGGCAGGACCTGCCTTGGGATGTGAATTTCATGTCACTTGAGTGGCTGATGGATGTCAATGCTGGCCTCCCAAACTCTGGCTGACAGGCAGACTTGCCTGCCCGACTTTGTGGTCAGTGACTCCCCTCTCACCAGCAGTGTTTTTTTTTTGTTGTTGTTGTTGTTGTTGTTTTTTCCAGCCTTCAAGGCTCAACTTCTCTCTGAAGTCTTCCCTGGCCACCCTGGGTCACACTGTGCTGCTTAGGAACTCTATAGCGGTGAATGCCTGCATGATTTATTTGGTGCTTAGCCTGTGCAGCGTGAATTATTCTATATATTTTTATAGCTCTCTCTGGCCTCCCCACCTTGACCAAGGACACTATGAAGGGTGAGAACACCATGAAAATGGAGACCACAGTTCCTGCATCTGTGTGTTCACAGCTTTAAACACTGCCTTGCATGGTGGGATGCTCTGCACACACAACAGGCCCGCCCAGGCACTGTGCTTTGGAGCTGGTGGTTATCTTTCTTTTCTACTATGGCTCCCCAGCATTTAATGCCTGAATTACATTTTTCAACTCTGAATTTACAAGGACGACTAGCTCAGATGAATGAAGAAGGCCAGATTCTCTCAATGAAATGGAAAGCATGTAGAACTTATTAGAAACAAACAAGCAAAAAAAAGCGTTCTGATTTATCTGCAGGTGATGCCTAAGAGAGCCTCATTGTGAACCTGAAGTTCTCTTAGACATCCATATGTAAATTTGGATTCCCAGTCCTAGCTCTCTTCTGGGCCTCTTGTGTCCTAGTCATTCTCTGCCAGTGGCTACCTCTTCCTTTGTTCTTTGCCAGGTTACCCCTCTGTGCTCCTTCCTGGCCCCTGGTCAATCAGTTCCAGGCCACAGCAGGCTGATTGGCTTTTCATAGGGTTCTCAGTCTTTCTGTCCAGCACCTGCTCAAAACTCCTTCATTGAACCAAGGTTCTTAATCTAAGAGCTCTGCTGGTGGTTTGGTTCCTCAGTTATTTCTCTGTTGGTACCACACAGATGTCTGCAAATGTGCAAGATGTGGGGGAGACTCTCTTTAGTGAGAAGGGGCTCTGCTAATGCCCTATCAGGAAGGCCTGCCCCGTACGCTGGTGAGGCTTGCCTACAAAACCCCATTGTGCCTGTGGTGAAAGAGGTCTTCTCAGTTTCCCTCTCATGTAGAGGGCATGAAAAAAAAACCCTCAAACCTTATAGTCTGAAAATACTCAAACCTAGAATGCTTTTGCTCACTGCCCACAAAGCTCTTTCCTCTGTTTTCCTTTCATCCAGCATCAAATGCTCACTTTGCTGTAGCTGCTTATGTTTGGAATGGCTGGTTTGCTCCCCGACTAGCATTTAACTGTTTGATAATTTATATGTGAACTCTCCCGGAATCCAAACCAGATTTGAGTGTGATGATTAAGGCTTGCAGTTCCTTCTCAAGGGAAGTTGTAGGAACTGGAGAGAAATGTTGCTGGGATTGGTAGAGAATTTTCCCTGCAAAGGGTCAACTGTGAAGCTGAATTTTGGGTAACAGGGTGGATGAGGGGAAGATGAAAGGGGAAGCAGAGGTTACCATGTGTGCTGGTGGCATTTGGAGGCTTCCTCTAGACCACTTGAGTTTTATCCTGTGGACCCATAGGACACTCTCCACCCTCTTTTGGTTCAATGTCAGGAGATGCTTGCAGTAGTTGATCAGCTCTAATCCTTAACCTTTCATTGGTGCTTGACTTACCTACTCAATGGGTAAAACATTGAAGTACTAAACTAGCTCCTTCTGGTTAATTGGTTGATTGGATTGGAAATTAGAACCTGGAGCTGCTCAAGGCACGGTATCTGGTAATTGTGGATGGGGGAGATGACTGGGGCAGAACTGAGCCCTATTTTTGCCAACATAGTACCAATGTGTGATATACTACTGAGAGCACTACAAAATTAAAGGTGCCTTTTAATCTGGGATTGCAAACTGACAGCAGCCTGTCTGGGGAGCTCCATGTAATGAGTGTATTGTCTCCAACAGGCCTCAATGACTGATAGGTGAAAAGCTGTGCCACAGCCTGCAATTATTATGCTCACACACAAAAGAGGGCGGGAGTGACAGCGTGGTGATCTGCCAGTGCTGCCTGTGGGGTTAATGGTAAGCTTTCCCACTGCTAGTGGTCTATAAAGAGAACAAAGAAAACGAAAACAGTGCAGGGGAAAATCAATAGTATTAATAGAGTCATGGTAATGAATGCAATCGTTTATTTCTGGGGTGGCTTTTATTGAACTGGTTTTGAACTTGAAACCTTTTATTTTAAGTTTATGAGTTAGAGAATAAGAAATTTAGGAAAAAAAATGAACCTTCTGCTAGACACGGCAACCATGTTGGGTTGATCAAAGCTAAAGTTTTCAGTTTTTGTAAAAGGGAATTGAGATAGGAATATATAAATGTGTATCCATAAGGAGGATACCATGGAAATGCTGGGGAATAGTGTGGTTTTTGATGTCAGAAATACCTATTTTTGAGTCCTACTTCTGTCTGTTAGCTCTATGACCATTGATCAATGTCTTTTTGCGTAAAACAGGATCTCCCTAGCTAGGGTTGTTATGAGACTCAGATGACATCACGTCTATTTATAAAGACTTCTAACATGGTGCCTGGTAGGTTTCCTACTTAACTAAACCACAGCTATGGTTTGCTGATGCCATCATTATCTTGGTATTTTATACTTCATTATAGTCTCCCAAATCAATGACCTCTGAGCTGAAGGCCAAGAAAGAGTTGTATGGTGTATGTGACCTTTCCAATCTGTTGATTAACGATAATCATATTAATATCAATTTTCAGGAGACAGCATAAATTTCCAAGAGATACAGAAAATCCTTCCAAAAGATGACAAACTCTAGAAATACTCAAGCAAATGTAGTAGGATCATGTACTATGGACACTGTAGAAAAGAATACTAGGGTAGGCTGGGTGCAGTGGCTCACACCTGTAACCCCAGCACTTTGGAAGGCTAACGCAGGGGCAGATCATGAGGTTAGGAGATCAAGACCATCCTGGCTAACACAGTGAAACCCCGTCTCTACTAAAAATATAAAAAATTAGCCAGGCATGGTGGCACATGCCTGTAATCCCAGCTACTTAGGAGGCTAAGGCAGGAGAATCGCTTGAACTTGGGAGGCGGAGGTTGCAGTGAGCCAAGATCGCGCCACTGCCCTCCAGCCTGGGCATCAGAGTGAGACCACGTCTCAAGAAAACAAACAACAAACAAAAAGGGTGTATGGGAAGGAGAAATAAGAGTTTACATTTATTTACTTTTTACCCAAAATAACTTTCAAATTGATATTTTTAAAATCTAGAAACAATTTTGATGAATAAAGGTTTTTATGTTTTCATGTTTAGGTCCAGTGCATATAAGTTTATTCTTGATTAATGGCAGGGAGAAATTAACATATACCAACTTTGAGGAAGATGTGCTCATATATATTATTTTTATAATTCAGTCATATGACGTATTGTATTCACATTCTACATATAAGGAGATTGAGAACAAAATATGTAACGTAGATTCAAGTTGCGCAGCTAGAGTGAGGCCAGAGTTCATACCCCAGTCTCGTGGTCTTTCTGCAGCCTCAGAGTAGAGCAAGGATACTGGCACTTGAGAAACCAACATTGAACCACCTCCTCTGAAGCCCAGTGAGTGCCCTTCCTCTAGGCTCTGACCACAGTTGGGCCTCCCTCCCTCAGCCCACATAACTCATTGCATTGTGCTTATCTGTTCACTAGTCTTTAAAGTAAACTCCAGAATTGTAATACCTGTATCCTCTTCATCTCTGAACCTCCAGGACTTCAGAAGAAGTGACTGGACATAGTAGGTGCCTGGGGAAGGTTTTGGAATGAATGTTTGAAGACAGCATCTAGGTGTCCAGCTCCTAGACCTTTTCTTTGAGCGACAGTGGGTCTCAGTCTCATCTATTCAAGCTCCTGTTTGGGTTCATATTTATCCCAACCCAACCTTCTTTCCCTGGCCATGGGTCTCTCTTCATTAAGACTGATGTTCCCCCAGCCCACCAAACCTGCAGTCTCCTAGGATTCTCTGCTTCCCCCTATTATTTTCCGCTAGTTTATCTAAGGTGCTGCTTCATAGGCTTTCACGGTCCCATCTGCAGTTCAAGCTGTTTGGCTATATCTGCTCATCAGCCATCAATGAGGACTCCAGGAAACCACCACCCCAAACACCCTCCAGTCAGTCCCCCTACTCCTGGGGGCTGGAGCTCTGTTAGCCCACAATGGTTATGTAGCACCCAAGGTTTGCTGCAAGGATGGGATGAGTGCATGGTGTGTTACATGGATAAGTACAAGGCTGTAAGGGTGGAAACTTCAATCCCACTTCTGCTGCTTGCCAGCTGTGGGACACTGCACCGTGAGAAGGCTGTGTGTGAAAGTGAGTCAGTAAAGTGGAGACAGGGATGAGCTGACCTCTGACTATCCTCCACTCCACAGCACACTTAGCTATGTCAGTGATGTGACACCAACACTATGTCTTTGAGGAAAATGGGTCTCCAAAAGAAGGAAAGATGCTTATGTTGATGACAGAATGGAACAAAAGGTGAAGATGTGTGAGCAAGTGATGGCTCTCTGCAAGAAAACAGATATTCATGGGGGAAATTCTGAACAATAGTGGAATTTTTCAATTTGGTTTTTCCCCCCTTAGGGCAAATCCCTCACAAATGTCAAGACACTACTAAAAATGAACAATGAAGAAAAGATAAAGAATATGAATGTGTTGACAGCATTGGAAAGTTTAATTTCTTGCTTTGTATTGAAAGATTAATTTTCTTAGCGCCAACGTTGATGTTTCTCCTCTTTTGCATGTTTGTCATTAGTATTCTGCGTGAAAAGTTAAACACTTGAAACGGATAAAGATTACCTGCCAATGCTTTCCCCATGAATCAGATTCAAAATGCAAACTGTGACATGAGGCAGAGACGTTTATTTTATTTAGTAGGGAATCAGGAGAGGAAATTGCTCGGTTTCTGCGTTGCAGCCCCAGGCACTGGGAGGTCACACTGGTGTATCCCTCCCCCTCCTACCACCCCTACCCCCACCTCCAGAATCCTCCCTTTCCTGCTCACTTCTCTCCTTCCCCTTCCCTTTTCCAAGCTGTGCCTGATATCATGATATCATACCACCCCTTCTGCATGCCCCAAAGCCTCTGTCTAGAACGAGGGTTTGAGCCTTGCTCATTCCAATCAACTGGATTTAGCATCACTCTACTCTGAAGACCGGAGAGAGGTTGGGGTTCAGCTATCCAGCTCTGTAACTCAAAAGCTGTTTGACCTTCAGCAGGTTGCTAAACCCTTCTGGATCTAGCTTACTTATTATTATATATAACACGCAGCTCTAACTACCTATTGGCTGATTCATTTAGCTAACTGTAACTTGTTCATGGCTCACCGCTCTCCACCTACCTAGAGTTAATGTCAGGCAGGGCATTTCTCTCCAGCTTTATGAAGGCAACAAGCCTATTGGGGTGCTAAAACACCTTAAATGGAGGAGCAGGACTGGACCAAGGACAGCTTCTGACTCGCAGCAGGTGGATGCCTAGTGGGAGGCAGGACTACTGTCATAAATATTGTTCTGTCCCCTAGAGCAGGAGAATTTTGAGCAATGTAATCCTTTCTGCTTCACACTGTAGCCTTTCTCCTGAAGTTATTTGACTACTGGGGGCTCTTCTCCTGGCTGGCCTTCTTTCCCTTCTCTCCTGTTCCTTGAATATAGAGGGCTGTGTGCTGCATCTGGAGGGCTGGCAGAGGGAATGATGGGAACATGCATTGCTTTTTGGCTTGGGGTTCATCTATTAAGCAATTGTGGGATGCTCCATCCTTTCAGGCTTTGCATTGCAGGGGATAGGCCAACAAGGTTGGCAAATGCACCTTTGAAATAAACATGTCTCCATTGTGCCTCATTTCTGGGATCAGAATGAATTAAGTCCACCCTGGATTTTGAGAGCCTCACCACTGTGGCCCCTGTTTACTTCTACAAGCCTCTGACTATAGTCTAATGCTCCCCCACACACCCCTCCAAGCAGAGGAGTTGCTTCCTACTCCCTCTCATCCCCCAGTTGTGTTGCTGCTTTCAAGCCTTGCCCTGTCACCATCCCCTTTCTGGAGTGGTCTTGCCACTCTTCTGTACAACTTCCAGTCTTTTAGCTCAATCCATTAAACTCCCCGTGATCCACGATAGTTTCCTATGGGACTGTGTTAGGTTCTGGAGATATGAGGAAGAACTAGACATGGTCCCTCTCTTCAGTGGACTCACACCTCAGGCTGTATCTTTTATATATTCTCCATCTTTGCCTTAGTAGCAAGCACAGGTCTTGACGTCAAGTAGCATGTGGAAAATGTGTATAACTTCTATTTGGATGCCACCATGGACAGCATTATTTCAACCCAAAGGCCTTTACACTTGCTGTTTCTGCTGCTTGAGAAAATCTATCTTATCCCTTCAATAATTAAGCTTTATTAGGTCTTAGCTGACGTGTTACTTCCTTGTGGAAGCCTTTTGCTGGACACTATATGGCTCATTTTTATAAGAACTCATGACTGCTTGTATTCTTCTGTTATAGCATTTATTACGTTTTTTTGCTGATTTGCTTGTATGATTTGAATATTTGATGCCTTCCTCTCAAGATTGCAAGCTCTATGATCTAAGTTTTTCACCACTCTGTGCCCAGTGCCTGACACAGTGGCAAGTCTACTATGTTGCTCTCTGATTAATTTGTATTAAATAAATAACTGGTAACTTGATAGCCCAAATTTTATAATGGTAGCAAAGAGGGATGAATTTTCAAGATAAATGTCTAAAAAGCTGGAAAAAAACCTTAAATGGCTGGCTAGTTGGATGAATGGATGAATCAATTAATGGATGGTTGGATGAATTAATAGTTCAGAAAATAAAACCAGGTCTTCCCAAGCAGCAACTTCTGGCAATTGAGAGCCATTCAGAGATTTACCATATGTCTGTCTTTTCCTCTCCAACCTCTAGCTCATGTTTTGCCCCACCAATATTCTATTATCCCTGAATCCCACATTCTTATGTGTCTGCACATCCAGAGGCAGAACCTGGCGCTTGTGCTACATGATACATGATGAGTTCAAGTTTTTAGTGTAGGATTTTCCATCCACTGGCTTTTATCCCACCTATGCTGGGGAGTCTTCCCTGAGCACAGCAAAACTACACAGTTCTGGTGGTAGCACGGCCCATGGGACATCTGTGGGCAGGACACCACCAAGGGAATACAAAGGAGTGAAGATATTAGCATCCATGTGTCTTAAGGTCAGCATTTTTTTTCAAGTTTTTTTTTTTCATTTCTTTTTTTAAAAACAGTAAACTTTGATCTTCTGCCTCCATTCAGTAAGTATCAAAAGTGGACCCTCGATACTTCCATTTTTGATGTAACACATAAACTGGAGATCAGTAGGAGATATTCTTTATTGCCTTTTAAAAGGCTTTTACCAAAGAAAAGTAATAGGTTCTCTTAATCTGGGAATGTAGACTTTTCATGATGCTGTATATAACCCCAGAGGAATGGGAGGTCACATCCTGATGAATCAGCATGTTGGTGTTCTCGTTGCCTTTCTTGTTTCAAATGGGATGCCTGTACATTTCCGACATATCCTCCTGAGAGGCACCACCACATGCTTGCAGCATCACTACCCAAGTCCTGGTGGCCAAAGGCAGAGAGGTACAGACATGAGGCCAGGATTCGGGATGTGACCATATTAAATAAGTATAGCCTCCTCCTACAGCCCAAGTAAGTGAATGAAGTACTGGGCAGGGAATGGGAACATGAGGTCCTTGTTCAGCAAAGACCTTAACCACCTGTATGAGCTCTGGAAAGTCCTTTAATATCTGTGTGGTTTCACTAAGGTTAGGAATAAGAGTGTATGTAGATATGTATGCATTCAAATGTATGATAGCTGACTGACAAAATCTAATTTCCTTCAGTAATCTGTTGAAATCTATCAGAAACCAAGTCTACAGAAAACTGCAACAGAATGTGCTGCTGTTTTATGGTTATTTTACCAAATTCCCAGGTAGAAGGAGACTATCTGGGGGTTCCCTAATATACTTCATGGTGCAGGACACATTGATATGGGATATAACCTATTGCTGAACTTGAGCAAATTTTGAAATCACAAATTCTAAGGGCTTCAGGTAAGCCTAAAGGCATTCCTCCCAGCAGATGCTTGAATCTCCTTTCCAGCATCTGCAACAAGCATTTTCTACTCCTGCTTACCTACTTCCTAGCAACAGAGAATACAGTACCCTCCTGAGGAAGTCTACTTGCTTTTTGAATTGGGACTCAACCTATGTATAAGTTTGTGTGAACTGAATGTGTGTGCATACACACAAGCATGTGTGTGAGTGTAAATGTTGTGTACCCACAGCATGTGCAATCCATGAGTTTGTTTCTAGTGTGTGTATGGCTGAATCTTCTACTGTTTACCTCTTCAACATTTTCAAGGAGAAATAAAACTTTTCTAGGATTGTCAGATATTTTCGATTCTTGCAGCCTCTCTCCACCAGTACAGTTAATTGAGGGTTGATTTTGTTTGCAGATGTTATGCATTATTCATCCAGGGTCTCTATGGACACCTCATTTCCTGCCTTAGAAAAGAAATCAACAAACAGATGGATGTCATTGCTGTTGCATTGCTGCACTGAAAGAAAGATGGTGGGCTAGAGAACTTGTTCCCTTGTTTGCACAAGGTGCTTTTCTTTCCAGCAATAAAAGAGCCTCATTTTCTTGCAGTGACACTTTTGGACCAGCCTTTAGACCCACTTACTTTCCTCATTACATATATGTAAGCAGGGCTGTGGTATAAGCTGATATTTAACCGTACTAGGGATGTTGCTCCAAGTCTTCTGCTTACAGTCTTACCCCGCTGGGACCAACCTCACCTAGAAGCAGGGAGGGGCCAGTTGGGCTGTGGACACCTTCTCACCTTTAATGAGAATCCACATCCTCTGGGAGCAATTTACTATGGCTAGAGAGCTGACACAACTCATTGTCTATGGCTGGGTACTGGAGTCCATCTGGTGAGACCCAGGTGTCATTTTTTATATATCTGCTCTGAACATTCTGGCCTGCTCTGCCTTTTCTTGTGCCCCTCTCTCCATTGCTAGCCCCAGGATCTCCCACAAGCCTACGTAAAGACAGGTGCAATAAGACAATGTCTAGAGGGACAACTTGGCCTCTGCAGACTCCTGTGGATATAGAGCCTCAGAGAATGTTTTGAACTATGATCTCAAAACTATGGTGTGACGTAGTTGTGTATTCACCAGATCCTATGCTTTAGCTCTTCATGAAAGTCTGTGATGACTAGGTTGCAGAAAACCAGCTAAAGAACAGATCACTTAGGGCAACTCCTGGAGACTCCCTTCGGATGCACATTGGCCTATTGGTGAGAAGTATGATGTTTTAAGATATATATGTTCAGCCAACTGTAAATCTCCCACGGGATCTCTTTTCCACCAATTCCATAATAATAATTGCTTCCTTCCTTATGAATATTTGGACATATTATGCCAATGACAGGAATGACAAATGAATTTCCTCTGGTATGACAATACTAACAGATTAGGTAGGTGTAGTCCCTCTTAACTATTTTGAGAAAAATGTTGAACCTGTTCAGTGATAATGAATGCTGGGATTGATTAGCAATGTCTACTATGGGAATGAGATAACAGAGCTGTAGTGTGCATGCTATAGTGCTTGGAACAGGCTGTGGAGCTGGACTTCATCAATTTAAATCCTAGCTCTAACATTTCCTATAATTGTGTGATATTAGACAAATGACTTAAACCCTTTGTGCCTCAGCGTCTTCATATGTCATTGAGAATATTGATAGTACTTCCCTTTAGGGCTTTTGTATGGATTGAATCATCTAATAGGTGCAGGGTACTTGGAATGGTGCCTGGCACATAAGTGCAACGTAAGTATTTGCTGTTATTATAATTACAAATACATACCCTTGACCTTCAATCCAACAGGAGTTAAAGTTCACCTGGTTTATTTATCATGTATGCACTCATTTTGGGTCCCCAGGCTTACCACTTTCTTTTCTAAGTGCTCATAAACCATCTCTTTAGATGTTTTCTGTGGTTCCCCTGGATATCACTGTGCATCGCAGGCATGTATTTTGGATCCATACTCTCTCTATCCTTGAAAATTAGGACTTTTGTCATTGCTTAATCTTCAGGCATTGCTCTAATTATGTTTCACATCTGTCTTTGACAGATCCTGGTGACATATTTAACTAGTCATTGTGTATCACATACAGTTCTAAGAGCTTCCCATTTTCCTCATTATTCCTCACAACAACCTTTTTAGATTGGCACTATGATAGTCCCCATTTTACCAATAAGATCTTTCACATTTAGAGAACTTAAATATCTTGCCTGAGATTTCTCAGCTAGCAAATAGTAGATCCCAAATTTGGATTCAGGTCATTGCTTATCTAAAAGATGGTTTTCAGACTTTTTGTTTGGTGGAGAAGATTTTTTTTTAATGGAGGGAAGAGGATCATAGCTGATATAAGACAAGATTTGGGAGTTTGGGTGAAGTACAGGCTCAGAAACCAGAGTCTTAAGACCAACCAGATTGTAGTTGTGGTGTGTCCATTTTACCTTTGCTGAATTTCAGGAAGGAGGGAGAAAGAAGACTGAATTTTTTCCTTTAATTCAAGGGACAAGTTTTTGGAGATTAGGACAGAGCCCAGAGAGAGAGATAGGTCAAGGATCAGGCAAATGAGCTGATTAAAGGTTAAACATATAAATTGTAGCCATTCTTCTTATTTATATTTTTAAGATCCTAGGTAAATTTGTAATACCTCTGCCTTGTTATTAATAGCTATTTCTCAGCATTCTGCATTGGAAGGGCTCAGCTTCTACCTCCTAGCATCTTTCTCTTGTAAGTAGTTCATTCTTCTATTCATCTGTCCACTGATCCATCCCATCATCGATTTAATCATCCTTGAGCTAGATTGTTGTGCTGTGGACAACAAAGTAAAAAAGATAGACTGCTGTTTTTGAGGGTTGTGCTTTTAGAGTCAAATGGGGAAAACAAAAAGTAAACATACTCAAACAGTAAGATTTTGACTGATATAAACAAAATATTTAGGTTCTGTGGGGCTCCCAAAATGGACACCTAACCCAACCTGAGAGAGGAGAGTAGTATCACTGAGAGCTTCTCAGAGGAGATGAATTTTGAGTTAAGTGGATAAGTTGTTTGTAGCATGGAAAGAAATTGAGGTGAGGAGTTTGGGGCAGAGAGAGATAGTAGTATCTGGAACATTTGGGAAACTTCAAAATGTTGGCATGCTTAGAGCGTAAATTGCGCAGGTGGCAGTGGCATGGGAGCTTGTTCCTATGCATCTCATAGTCCAGGTTAAGGAGTCTGGATTTTAAGGAGGTTGGAGTCATTGATCTCTGGGGGCTCAACAGGAAGCTAAAGGCAGGAGCATTTGGTATCTTATCAGCCGCTCATTATGCCATGACATCTCTAACACACTGGATGATTTTGTGGCCCATTATTCGTTTCCCCCCTAAGAAAAGCAGATGCAAACATAATCACTTCGTTAAAATAAGATTTAGAGCACTTTTATCACAGAAGAGATGGTACTATCATAAAAGCCACTGTCCCACAGGCAACATTTTCTATTAACAGTAGAAGATTTAACAGATGTCCATTATCTGAGAATAGGATTTGTTCTGATAATGGCCAGACAATGAGTTCCAGACAGTTTGTAATCCAGGATCTCCTTCATTCTTGTGCAGAGCCCATAAATCAAGGTTGACTTTTATGTGACACCTGGACACACCATAACTTGTTGAGGGAGGAATTTCTCTGAAAGTCTTGTATTTTTAATCTAGAATCCAGCTGAGCCACAATTTCCCATCCCGACCCCATTTCACATTTATGGCCAGCAAGACTACACTGACATTTAAGGTCATTTGAGCTGCCCTTCACAGGGTTACAACTGCAGAAAAACAAAGGAAGCCATCTCTCCATGGCAGCTGTCAGTACCACCCCTGCCCCCTCCTATGACTCTCCCCATGCAAAGTCCTTCCACCCCCATGTCACTGAGGTTCCTCGGAGACTGTCAATACCGGACTGACCTGACTTGATCTGCACAATGGATATGGTGATGTCATGCCTCTTCCCTGGGTTTCTCCCTGGACCCTGCAAGGGAGGCCTTCACAGCTTGCAGTGGAATATCTGAGGCAAAACCTTCCAACAGAATTTCATAGTATCTGTCACATTCTCATATTGTCTCTTTCTTTAAAAATTCAGTTGAATAATTTCAACTTATTTCACAGAATAAAGTAAATATTTTACATTTGCTAAAACTTTGTACTTTGTTCCAAGTTATTTAAGTGGAAAAAAAAACATATGTAATAAAATTTAAAATAAATCAACTGAGACAAAACAAAAAAAGCACAAATATTAAAATGTAACTAAAAAAGTAAGTATGCAAAACACATTGAGTCTTTTGGTCCCTGTCCCTGCTTCCTGAAGACCTGCCAGCTTAGAGGCTGCTCATGTAACTGGAGCTCAATTAAGCAAGCTGACTGAGCCCTGGTCTAGGGCTCACTCCTTTTACCTCATGTCTCACTTGTTCATATCTCTTGGGATTCTGATTTGGGCATTGTTTTTCTCTGTGTGGCCTTGTGTGCCCTTCAAAATCAAGCTTAATTCTTCTAGTCTCTTGGAGTTAACCTCTGGCTTCCCTTCTTGGCCCAGATTCAGATTCTCCCTTGGATTACATGGCTTCTGAGTGCTCTGGTTCAACACCTGAGATGGCTCCCTCAGGGCAGCCTTCAAATCTGTGCCTCAACCCAGCTTCTCCGGCAGGGAACTGGTCCTAGGGAAGCCCTTTTGTTCTGCCCAGTGGAAAAGGGGACCTATTAGTTCAGCAGTCTCTAAATTCCCAAAGCAGTAAAGAAGTAAAGCCCTGTGTTTTTAATGGTGCTCTATTTTGGTCTTCCTTTTCAGCTTGTTTTATTTATTTATTTAGAGACTGGGTCTCGCTCCCATTGTCCAGGCTAGAGTGCAGTGTTGCAACCTTGGCTCACTGCAGCATCAACTTCCCAGTCTTAAGTGATCCTCTCACTTCAGTCTCCAGAGTAGCTGGGACTCCAGGCATGTGCCACCATACCTGGCCTATTTTTTGTATTTTTAGTAGAGACGGGGTTTTGCCATGCTGCCCAGGCTGGTCTCAAACTCCTGGGCTCAAGTGATCTGTGTATGAGTTAAAGAGAGAAGAAAGAAACAAAAAGTCCGGCTTAACAGTTAAAGGCAGGTTTATTTTAGAGAAAAAGCATGAGAGGGGCTTCTGGCTGATTTCAGTTAGGAGCACCTTTTTTTTTTTTTTTTTTTTTACAGACTAAGAGTATATATTGGTTTTAGGGTGAGGGGGATTATTAGAAGCTTGGAATGTTTGTGTGTGGGGGAGAAATTTATGGTGGAGTTGGAATGTCTCTGGGTGGAGCGGAGGTTGTCTTGGGGCTGGTATCTGTCTGGCAGAAGGCGGGTTATCTCAGGGCTGGCATCTTCCCCACTGAAGGGGTTATCTTGGGGCTGGCATGTCTCTGGTGTTGGGGGGTAATTTGGAATGTTTCTGGTGGGAGATGTTATTTGTGGTTTATGATCATGCTGACCTTAGCCATTAGGCTGATGCCCTTTGGATTTAGGTGGTTTTTGATTAAGTTGAATTTTAAAATAACAACACTTGTCCAAGATGGCGATAATCCTGCTCTGTCAATTTTCCCAACTTCACCTCCAAAGCACTGGGATTACAAGCATAAACCACCATGCCTGGCCTTTTTCAGCTCTTTTATATTGATCAATCTGCTCCATCCAAGATCAATGAGGAAAAACAAAGGCACTATCAATAATGGATGGCCAAATGCAGGTCAATTGCTTACTGCTGTCTAGTGTATGTCGGGTGATGTGGGCAGAAACAAGATGAAGCATGACACCTTGTTCTGGGAGCATGAGTCCTGTTGGAGACACAACACTAACGCAGAAAATAAGGAATAGCGAATCTCATGGGAAGAGTGGGCTACACCAGCCAGGGAAGGCTTCCTGGAGGAGGTGAGGATGAATGTGATCCTTGAAGGGTAGGGCAAACGTAGGGTGAAGTTTCTGACTCAGAAGCAGGCTGGGCATAATAATGGCGAGACAGTTAAAGGAGGTGTACGGGGGCAGGAAAGGGTACTGGTCAGGGGGTCAAAACAGAGCTTTGTGGTAGGAAGTTAGTGGCCTTCAAATGCCAGATTTGGAACTGGGAATCTGGTCCTAAGAGTAGGTGCATTGCATGTGGGTGGGCTGGTGATGGGTAGAGGAGTTCTGAGTAACTCTGGGCTGCACCTACATGATGTGGTGGGGTGGCCAGGCCTGACTCTGTCACCAACTGTGTCCCCTGGGGAGGTTGGTGGCGTCCTAGAGCCAGTCACCATTTCTTGATCTTAAACGTGGGATAATGACTCCAACCTCATGAAGCTGTTGTGAGGATTGTTGTCCACAAACCTGGAGCCTGGTGCCCGATGGGTAATCAGTGCTTGACAAACACAAGGTGCCCAACAGCATGAGGTAGAGCACACAGAGCAGCTGCGGGCAGGGAGAGATGACTCAGCTGGAAGAGCATACCCTTGGTAACATGTCCTGAACAGACTCTTGAGCCTTAACAAAGCAGTGCAGAATCCAGACACACAGGCAGCCCTCATCCTGGACACCAATTCCTCGGCTGTACCTAACAGACCACTGCTTTCAGGGAGCCGTGCCAGTGAGTAGCTGCCTTCCTTGGGGGGAGGAATTCCTAGAAAACACCAGAGCCTGCCTGGGCGGTATGTGGCAGTCACAGAAGCCCAGAACATTTCATTACCTAAATCTGTGTACAGTTTGGAGGCATTTAAAAAATGTTTATGCTGACTTGTTGCACTTCTCTATGAAATCATTTTTTGAAATTACTCAGGAAATGAAAACATTCCCTCACTTTTTGATGCTGAAATGCAGAAGGCATGGGCCATCCACGACTCCACTCTGGGCCTTCTGTGGTTCCTCAGGGTTAAACACAAAGCCTCAGAAACAAACACAAAAGGAACAATATCCCATTAGGGATTCCATTGATGATGTACTTAAAAGTTAGAGTGTGTTTTAAAGTTCCATTATGAATGGGAATAATAGCCTCTGTGTTTGCTTGTATTGCCTCACCATACAAGAAAGCAATTTCCATTCGCTTATGTCTCATTTTCTCCATTCTTTGTGGTATTCCTAGTCCCCAGTCAATGCCCAGCACATAGTAGGTGCTCAGTAAATGATTGTTGAATAAGCAAGGATGCTCTAATTCAAGTCTGGCTGTGCCTCAATCATCCAGGAAGCTTTACAGAGAGCAGGTCCTGGGATTCCCTACCAGCCTATTGGACAGCCCCACCCTCCAAGTCTGTCTGCAAAGGCTGCTGTGAGAATGCTTCAGCATCTGGATCCTTGATGAGACTTTGAGGCTCCTGAGAGTGCGGGGTGTGCCCCCTCAAACCTCCTGGCCCTGTTTGGAAGTGTTTAGGAATGAGGATGCTGTCTCACTGCTCAGTTCACTGAAGAATCCTCCCACAGTCATCCCTCGGGAACACATTGTGGACATGCTGGATAATTCTGCCAGGAAAAACATGAGCCTCTTGATAAAAGTGTAAAGATGGGAGACATGCCCCTGTTTTGCTCTCAGTCCTGGGCACAGAGAACTGAACATGTCATGGCAAGAAGCTAGTGTTCACTAAAATGTACTCAGTATTGACAAACATTATCTGTTTCTCCTGGAAGGAGGCTTAGAGCGGGGTGTGTTTATTTTATTCATGGACAATTAAGCATTAGAGAGGCTTAGGGTCTTGCTAAGGTTGCAGAGCTGGGAGGCTCACTGAAGAGGTCTTTCTTCCAGGACTATGCTCCCAGCCACTGTAGGGTGTGCCGGGCTGGTGTGTGAGCCTTGGGAAACCATCAGGTGAAGTCACTTTGCAGAGAGCAGCAGTAGGCTGGAAGTCAGAAGACTTCTGTCTGATCCCTGCTCTCAAATCTGATTCCTGTGGACTCAAGTTAATTACAGCACGAGGGAGTTCCACTAACAATGAAAGCTCATCCAGTGCTCATCACCTTGAGAAGGGACTCAGCAATCCTCCTGCAAGCTCCTCTACTCCTTCCCTCCATGGTGTATTTCAGTCTCCAGGGACGGTGACTTGGGTGCTGCCTGGCCCCTCCTACCTCGGGGGTTCTCGCTAAGCATGCTGGCCAGGTGGCCAAGAACAAGGATGGGGCTGAGTGGAGGGTGGGTGCTGATCAGCTTTTTGGAAGCCACTAGATTCGTCTTTCCCCAGAGTGTGGTTATACCATCTGGGCTCCGGTGAGGATGTAAGCCCTTTGTTATGCACGGTATTCAAATGGGAGCTACAGAGCTGGGGAGAGAGAGAGAGAAGGTGGGGAGAGAGAGGCTTTAGGCCCATTTTGTTACTGACTCCCTCAACTGCAGCACAGCCCAGGCTTCCTTGGGTGGGGTGGGGCAGGGGTGTTGCCTGCTATGGTTGCTCCCTAAACCATTATTTCGCATATATCAATTAAGGCATAAAAGGAGTATATTTAAAGTCCAGTAAATGACAATTGAAGTAATAAACAATGGTACCAGGTCATCGAGCCAGGAGATGGCCCAGCAATGATCTGTACCCGCCATGGCCTGAAGGTGTCCTCACTGCCTTCCTGTTTCACCCTATCCCCCAGTTAGCTGCTGCTTCCTTTAGCCTCTTTCCTTCTCACTTGTACCCCCGTTCCTTCCCCTCCCCTTCCTGCTCACCTTCAGTATTGGAGTTTAAGTCCCCTCTAATTCCCTCTGCACGTTTCATATTCTTTGCTGAATCTTAATGTCCTCTAATGCCAGTGACTGAGGGCTAGCAGAGGGTGGGATGAGCTCTGCCTCAGCATTCACTGTTCTTTGCTGTGGCAGGGTTGGGGACATAGATCTCATAATTTTAAGATGCGGTGGGGAAAAACCATGGTGATCTTCCACTCTAACTCTCCCCTAGAGAAGGATTTTCCAATGAGCAGTGCAAAATTTCCAATTATGCCATGCAAAATTATTTTGAATGGCATAAGGTGAACATGGCTATTTATAGGTATGTATTTAGCCATATGTTAAAATATGTACAACTAGTATGTCAAACCTATTTCTAAGTTACAAGTGGTAATATCTTAAGACAAGGATAAGTCATTAAAATGAGTTTATTCAAAGTCTAGTAAAAAGAACAGGAGTAAATACAAGTAGAGTCCAGATATGGCAAGAACCCTCGGAGGTAATACAGGAATGACTAACAAGTTGGAACACTGCCCGGGGGAATCTGAAATAGGAGAGCTCATGCCTGAGAGGATGCAGTTCCTTCTGAAAGCAGCCCATGTGTTCCATATGAGAAATTCAAATTCTTATTAACAGAACTTGGACTCATTTTTCTATCACTAATATCCTTTTGATTTTAATAGACATCAACCCTCAACCCCAATGCCAAGGTAAAACAGAAACACATCCTACACGCATTTGACAGTCAGACCTTCCCTGCTAAAAACATCTTTTTTCTAATCCAGTTGGGTGGGGAGTGGGTTAATTGTCTTTATTTAAGGTTAAAGACTCAGCAAGTAGCAGAGCCAAGCATCAGACCTGAGTCTGTCTGGCTTTAGAGACCATGCCCTTTCTCTTACATTGTTAGAGGAGCTGTAAAGTCTCTTCAAATTCTACAAAATCTATGACTTGAATTAAGGGTATTTTAATTTTTCTCCATGCCCTTTGAAAAATAAAATTGACCTTATATTTTCCTGGGGCTGGCTGATTCCATTAACTCTTGCAGCCATTTTAATTAGCATCAATTCCATGTATTTGAGGAAATGAATTTTTATTTCAAATGGTACAGGAGCCTCTAGAGGGAAGAAAGGAAAAAAATTAGCAAATGAAATGTTCAGTGCTCAAAACTCTTTCTAATTTAAAAATGCAACATCTTAAGTGCCTAAATTAAGCAGCTAGGGTGCTGTGCAATATTAATACTGTATCATTTAGTCTGTAGCAGCAGTGGCAGACAAGGGCTGGAAAAAAAGCAGACAAAAGCCCTCCCCAGTGTCTGTGCCCCCAAGTTATACTGTCAGGAAGCTCTCCTTGAATATGGAAGTTGGCAATTTTCTGAAGCCTGTTGAGCACACTATCTTCTCCTTTGTCAGAAGTTTCACTCATAGCAAACTGACTTTCCATGAATGACGTTATAATACGTCAAGGATCACACTGTAGCCAGGACTTTGTACATTGCTGGAACCAGCAGGAATCAGTGGGATTTCAAGGTCTCAAAATGACTTAAATTAAGACCAAGACTGTTTATAGAACTTTAAGTAGATTTTATTGATGGCCTGATGCTCTCACCGTATGAGAGTCTTGTATTCTTAACCCTTCAAGAGTCTTTCACAAAGATTCTACTAACTAAATTTCTCTCCCCATTTCTGATTAGTTCTGTCTCTCCCTCAACATCATACCAGAGCTGCTCATATATTAAGGATGTCTGGGGGTTAGAAGCAATAATGGTAGCGAGAATATTAATAGAGTGGTAGAAAAAATAACTCATAACATTGACTTTTGTTCTGAAAGTTCTTCATGGGCTACTGTTGTGGGCAGGACAGGTTCTGAAAAGCTGCCTTGTCAAGTGGATATGGCCCTCCTTTATTTTGATACTCCAGATTGCTTAACCATGTTCTTTGATACCGTCCGGCCAAATATCCAAAATTAAAAATTACTTAGCTCTTACATACCTGTAGTTAATAGGGACATTGTATATGAATGTTTAACCCAGGAAAGCTCCGTACCATTAGTGGAGAACTGGAGGAAGCACTTGGCTATCTACAATTACTCCACTTCTGATCACGTCATGCATTTTGTACCCTACATAATAACTTGGATCAGGCTTTGGCGTAACAATGAATATTATTTCATTCTAACTACAAACATCCCCAGTTCTCATAAAGTATATGGAGACTTTGCCTGCATTCTGATCACGAGTATTGGTCACACCACACTAATTTTCTGCACAAAATGAGAGAGGAAGAGCGCTTGGAAGCAAACACCTGGGGTCTTGGGACCATGTCAGTGACCAGTGACGAACATCTGTGTCTCTTTAGTGCTATGTTGTCAAGGACAGTGACAGCCATTCCAAACCCTGTAAATTAGTGTTAGGATGTGGAGGTAATTGAGTTACAAGCTGGCACCCACACTGTTGGTGAGTGGGTAGCTGTTTATTTGTCTATGATGCACTCTTGTTTCCAATGATTGTGCAGTTGTGTCAAGTTGCTCTCCTAGGAGATAAAGCACAATGGGTGGAAGAGGAGATTTAAGGACACTGGATGATGATTTACTCAGCTTCTTGGAAAAACAAAAGTGCCTTTCTCAGAAAAGATTTTAAGGGAAAGTAATTTGATTTTACCAAATGACTGCAAAGCCCAGTTTTAGAGTTCTCTGATTCATCATCCTCATGCCTTCCTGATCCTGAAATCTCATTTTCTCTTCAGTGTCCAGTGGCTTCATGCTGTCCCCAGCCCCGCAAACAGCTGAGGGCATACCTAATACTGCTTCCAACTCCTTCCCCTTTCCCTCTCTGGCCAATTCTATCTAAGGCAAATCAGGTTCTGCTTAGAAGTTCCCAGCTCTTGCAGTGGAAGGTTTCTGATAATTCAATTGGCATTAATGGCTTATAATATGTTACATCTCTCAAGAGCATCTGTGGCGTGCCAGAGGATAAATGTCATCCTTGGAAGGGATGAAGCTCCGATGGTAGATTTTGTGGCACTAGAAGTGAGGTGCTGGGAGAGAATATCTTGGTGGGAGTGCTTTTCTGCTATTGTGTTTTGTTAAATGATTTGTCCCCATTCTCATGACTACTCCTGGAGATAGTTATGGAGAATTCTTCTAGGTCATGAACCAGGTCCATATCAGCTAAGAACATTAGCTGGTTGTGTGCTTCAGTGCAGACAGAGATCCATCAAAGAAGCCTCTTTTGAAAACGCCTAAAGCTACATGTGGCCCATATGGGAAGCCTGGCAGTGGCCCCAGGCTCCTGATTCAGAGTTGATCTTATTTTATCTCACAAGGGCTCTGTGATCTTTTCATCTGGAATAGGAGGCTGTGCTGTGGGGAAGACAAGAGAAAAAGGAGTTCATATCCCCTTGGAATTGGGGTTCTGTGTGAAGAGACATGAAAGAGGCAGTAGGCAGGGTAGCTATAGCCATAACCTTGGTGTAGCAGGCTGGATTCTAGTTCTTGCTCTGCCATTAACTCTGAGTGGGCAAATTCCTGGTTAAACTTGGGTGCAGACCAACTCCTTTCTCTAAGCCTTGATTTCTTCACTATAAGAACAGGGGTTGTACCAGCTTAGCTCTCAGACCTCTCCCAACCCCAGTATTGGGTACAATATTATAGAATTATTTCATCAAATGAATGGACACTTTTTGAGATAACGTGCCAGGGGCTTTACATATATTTTTCTAATATAATAACAACTATATTATTACCTTCACTTTATACATGAAGATGCTGAACCTCAGAGGGTTTGGGTGAGTTATGCAAGATCACAGAATGGAAGTGCTGGGACTAGGGACTGCCTGTTTCCAAGCACAGTGGTCCTTTCCTCTCTCTACCCTACCTTTAAACTAGAGAGATTTAGCAGCCATTTGGTTTGGATTTTCTGTTGGCTTGCTGTAGCATCCCCTGCTTTACTTTCAGCCTACCATTTTTCTTGTGATCACCTTGATAATAATAATGTTCACAGCAGCTAATATACTTCAGCTCTTACTATGTGCCTTTGAACAGCTTACAATCAAGTTGAGGAGATAAGACATACTAATATGAAACAGGTAAAAATCACACAAATCATTCAAACGCATAAATGGTTGTATATTAAACCATGTTGATCCCACTCCATGTGCTTTCAAATTTTAGAAAAGAAATCGATGGGGTGGGCCAGGGAGCCCACACATAACCTCCTCCTCTCAACTATCCTCAATTGCAGTGCAGTTACTAGGCTGGAAGGTGCAGATATTAAAAGCTACAGATGGGATCCATTGAATAATTTGTGTAGTTGTACATTTTTATTGTCACAGGTGTTTGGAGTTTTCAGGAAGTGATTTAAGATCAGGAGATAAAGAATGTAATTATTTCCCCCAAATGCAAATGTGCAGCTTTGATTACATTGTATGTGAGTTCTCATTTTTGTTCTCCATCTAAAATACAGATGAAACTTTATTTCCTGCTATTCGTCCCAGAGAAATGAATTTCCTAAATGCTTACACAATACCGCGATATTAGACATTGGACAGAATATTCCTGAAAACAACATTGGAAAGATAATACAAGCTGAATAATTTTGTCTATTCAGCATAACAGCCAATAATGGTGAGAGTGTAGAGTGAAGAAGCAGAGAAAAAAACAAACAAACAAACTTTATTTTGTGCAAGTGGGAGAGTTAATTGGAGGTTTCAAGAATGCCACAAAGCAAACCACAGTAAGTATCACAACTCAGGTGGCTACTTCTATAACCTGTTAGACACCTATTTCTGCAAATTCCTGTCATTTTTGCAACTACACGAGGCCTTCCACAATCCAAGTTGTTATTTTCTACCAACTTCTGCAAAGATGGTACAATCTGCAAAGTTAGAATAAGCCTTTTCCACACCATTAAATTTTAACATTTCACATTTCCAAGTATTTGGCTACTAACACAGCATTACTTTTAATGAGAAATCTCAAAGCTGATTTCTCGCCAGCTGTCACTGTTGAATTGTTTGACGTTAAATCCTTCAGCAAGACTGAGGGAGAGAGAGAGAAAGAGCTATAAAGTGACATTAATTGCTTAATCAAAATATGTTAGTTTGGAAATGTATAGACATTGCATATTTACTATTTTGAAGGCAGTAAATTTTTTTTGGCTGGAGATTTTATTCATTCCCCTGGCTTTAGAGGCAATTACTAAATACTCAAACATGTAATCCTCCCTGAATGCAGTTCACTGTTTTAGGGTAGACATGAAGTCCCTTGTCTGCCTCCCATCTGGTTTCCAAATATCTTATTCCATGGGTTCTGGGTCACTGAGCTGGACTTTGTGCTCCTGAAAGTTTGTTATTTTATGTGAAAGCATTAGGAGTTTGAATGCTTCCCTAGGAGCCAGGGGTGAGAGCTAAAATTGACTGGACAGCCATGTCAAAAAGAAAAGTGAAGATACTGTCCAGGCCAGATCACAAATCCAGGCCTCTCCCACGGGCCCAAGGCATACTTAAAGGTGAGATCACACACGGACACGGTAAGTGGTGAGAGGCATGGATGGAGGTGGAGAGCCTTGTGATGGGCGTGCCAGATGCCACAGTCCAGAGAGGGACATGAGAATCTGCTGGTCCATGTGTGGCTCAGACAGTTTCACCCTATTTCAGTTTTCTCTCTTAGGGCAGATTTTAGTAGAAGAGTGAAAGAGTGGTTGTCAGCTTTTAAGGAGCTCTCCTGGAAGTCCTACTACATTAGCTTTCTAGGGCTGCTGTTTAACAAATTACCAGGTACTGCATGGCTTAAAACAACAGAAATTGATTCTGCGTTCTCAGCTCTGGGGAGCAGAATTGGGACCCTGGAAGGCTCTAGGGGACAGTTTTTCTTTGCCTCTGGTAGCTTTTGGTGACTCCAGGCATTCCTTGGCTTGTGGCTGCATTGCTCTAATCTTTGCCTCCATCTTCACATGGCATTCTCTTCTCCATGCATCTCTCCTTGGTATCTTATAGGGACTCTTGTCATTGAATTTAAGGCCTGCCTGGATAATCCAGGATGATCTTGTTTCAAGATTCTAGGCTGAAATACGTCTGCAAAGACCCTTTCCCCAAATAAGAACACATTCACAGGGGCCTGGTTGTGGACATATGTTTTCAGGGGGCCACTATTCAACTCACTACAACTGCCAAACTGCTGCTACTTTCATCTCATTGGCAAGAACTAGGTCCGATAGTCACCTCTGTCTGCAAGAGAGAGTGAGAACGTATATTTATAGTTGGATGCATTTCTGCTACAGAATTCCTCTCAGTGTAATGCTTCAGGTTCAGTTAGAGTTGGCACAGCAGATAAAATCTATTTGCCAACGCTGAAGAAAATGGCAGTCACAGGTTAAGGGGTAAGTTGAACACAGGAGTCAAAGATGGATTTAGGAGACTGGATCAGCTTCTGTTGGCCAGGCCCTGGGTCACCTGTAAGATGTTCCTGAGGCAGCAGCACATGCCCTCATGACCTACTTTCTCTGGAAGTGGATAATCAGGTGTTGCAGGGCAATGGCTGGCAATGCTGGATGTTGGCCATCCTCTTTCTGCTTACTTTTCCCTCCTCCTGGGAGGTCACATAGAGTTTTTTCCCTTCTGTTTATCGTAGAAACTCTTGCCTACATACACATACTGGATTACCCTTTTTAAAATCCAACATTATCCTCTGTAAGTTGCATTTCTCTCTCTCTCTCTCTCTCTTTTTTTTTTTTTTAACCATGCAACTTTTGTAAATTCTTTTTTTCTGGAAGTTCTAACCTTCTATTTATCCTGATGACTCCCCTCATCGTTTGCTGTGAACTGATTTCCTTCTTGACTTGACACAGGATCTTCTTTTATTATTTCCCTCCTCCTCCCTCCCCTCCACCATACAATGTGGAGTTCGCTCCGATCCCAGTTCCCTTGGCTGTGGACTGTATCAAGGTATTACAATTACCATCTGCATTCCTATGGCAATGCTACCTTATCTTCCACTTATTAACATAAGGCAGTGATCAAGGTGGACACCTTTTCTTCCTGAGCAAAATAAAATGATTTAAAATGTTGCTTTCAGCATTCACTTTTAAACTCAAAAGATACAAGGGAAGGACTGAACACTGTGGGATTCCCTTAAGTTCTCTTCAAAACATGACTTGGTGATAGAAAAATATAAATTTGCAGTCACTAGAAGGCTTTACTTTCTTTTGCTTTCCTAAATGTACTGATTACCCAGCCTCCCACACAGCCCACTGAGGATCCAGGCTGAGTGTGGGCCACACGCATAATTCTGTCTGTGGGTGGAGAATAATTTCACACATGTGTACAGCAGAGGTGAGCTGTGAGGCTCACATTCTAACATGCTGGGAGAGGCATCATCAACCAGGAGGTTGCTGTAGAGTGTTGCCAGATTCCGTAAATCCTGAAGGGATGGTTCATGATGGCTCCAGTGCCCATGTGTGATTACAATCACCCTTCCATCCTCATGTTATGCCCTGATGTTCCTGGAGAGGAAGTCAAGCCCGTCTTTATTGGTAGCATTGATGCTGTCCCTTATAATTAGGATATATCACTACAGGCCCATGTGCAAAGTAGAGGGAAGGACAAGGCTGTACAGATCCTGTTAGGAAAGAAGCACCTGGTACACTGGGGTCACACTGGGTGGGCTTCACTCATGATGTTGGGGACTATTGGTTACATGTCCTTTAAGTATTTTATTTGTAAAATGTGGTTGATAATGTCTACTTTATTAGGATTTGTATAAGAATAAATGAAGCCATTTTCCTGGTACCCAATAGGCACTCACTCAGTGAATTTGAGTTCTGTCCTCTACTCCTTTTCCCTACCCTCTAGTGGACTGCATAGTTTCATGCTGGCCATAGACTTACCCATTATTATTTTATCAGCTAGTCACCAAGCAGTAATAGTAATATTCATATTGTTTGTTACTGCATATGCCAGTGTACATGTGCATTAAAATGTTTATATGCATCTCATAGGAATTTAGGAAAAGCTGAATCACTACTAGACATCAAGTTGGACAGACACTGAAGTCTCTCCCAGGTTGGGCAACTCTTATATGCCTCTTTCTCGTGGTTCTTAAATTTCCTTTGTGCATTTGTGTCTTTTGTTTTTTCTCCCAGCTAGCTTCCTTGTGTGAGCTTCATATTGGCTTTGGCTCTGTATGCTAGTCAGAATAGGCCAAGTTACACTTTATTACAAACGACCTTCCAAGTCTCAATGGCATAATAAAATAAGAGTTTATTTGTCATTCTTGCAAAGCTTGGTGTGGGTCGTTGGTTTTCCAGAACAGCTCTCTCCTAAGGAATGGTTCAGAGCTTCAGGCTGCTTCCATCTTATAACTATGTCATCCGGAACATATGGCCAAAGGGAAGGAGTGGAAACGATGGAAAAGGCACAACTGCTTTTAACTGCGCTGGCCCAGAAGTGAAACAACTCAGTGCTGCTCATGGTCCACAACTCAGTTACAAGGGAGGCAGGGGCATGTAGGAGAGTACAGGGATGTTTGGGGAACATGAACTCTCTCTGCCATACTCTGGGTCTACAAAGTCTTAAATATCTAGTGTCTATAGCTAACTTCTAACTTCTCTGAGGATTTCTTAGTTCAAATTCTTGAAGAAAGAGGCCATTTTCTAGGTCCTAATTTCAAATCAGACCACACATGTCATACAGAGGTTGCCGGCTGGCAAATGGGCTTCCTTTAAACAGCTGTCCACACTTGGGCCAATCATTCGTGATAAGGAAGGACACCGTCACATGGCCTGCTGCCTCCTTAGCAGAGGCTGTGTTAGGGACATGTTCTCAAAGGAGGAGTTGTAGATGGAGTTGACATCCCCAAAGAGAAGTTGTACCAAGGGACTTGGTCTGGTCTCACATGGACAATCTAGAACCAACAGTCCATGATTTGGGGGCAAGAAGCCTGTTGTGCTCAGGCATTATTTCAGGCAGCCAAAAGCTCATGGTCATTGCCTTGGGTCTTCATAGTGACTGAGCAGGTAACTTCAGGCCCTTGGAAAGCAGGGCAGGGGGCAGATCATGAGACATATTGCAAAGAATCTTGCCTCTGATTTCAAGTTGAAACTTTGAAGGTCCTACTGTGGGTTGCCTGGCAAGATTTCCCACAAGCAGGAGGTAATTTGCTCATGTAGACAACTAAAACTCAACTGAAAGCCATTGTCTTCTGTGACCTAAATGACTCCGTTGTTTCTTCACATTGTTAATGATACTGGTATGAGAGGCTGGGGAACAGAAATCTCAGATCCACGCAGGTGATGATAGAAGAGCCTTGGAAAGAGAACCCTAGTTGTGGTAGTCAGAATGACATATAAAAACACAGAATAGTTACATGATGACCAGTAGTTGAAAGAGCATTGAAGTCTGACACATCAAGAGGTCCAATACTCCAGGCCCAAAACTTCCTGTGTGATAAGCAATACCCAACCCTTCTGACCCTCAGTTTTCTTACCTTTCAAATAGGGATATTAACATCTAGTTTGATAATTTGAAATCAAGTATGAAAATCACATAACTTATTGCCTAGAAGAGAATAGCTTATCAATTAAAGGTAGCAACTAGCATTATTATTTAATAGTGTGCTTAAGGCATATTTCTGAGACTGACCATGTTCCAAGTACCTGGGCATTGCTTATAGCTTAGTCTGTAAGGTTGCAGCAGCTGGACAGAACAACTGGAGATAATCTTGTTTTGATGAGAGGCTGGTCTGTACCTTTAACCAAGCCAGGATTGCTAACTTCCACGTTGCCTTCTCACTGGCTTCATCACTTTCTGCTGCAGAGCTGAATGAGTGATGCACAGTTGACTTAGAAGAGGCAGCTACCCCCTCCATAGTGTGCTTTCAGAGGAGACAGGAAGCATTTTTACTCTCAGCCACACTTTTCTATCAACCTCCCATGACTGCCATAGTGCCTCCAGTTCCATCATCTTGGGCTCTTTGTGGCTTCATTTAGAGAGTATACATTTAACTTTCCACCAGCAGCATTGATAAGTGAGTTCTGCATTCATGTATTTTTCAGGGTCCTTCTGAAGAAAATATTTTAGCTATGATCTCAGAATTCTAGTCTCACTATATCAAGTTGAGTCTACACTGGGTAATATGCTCAGCCATGTCTAGATTGTCAAAGATAAAATACAGAGTAGTTCCCAGGAGTAATATATCATTTCCCCTTGTTTTCCGTTTCTTGTTGAAGTCTGGGAGAATCACAGCCAATGCACCCTACTATGTACTTTGTCCCAGTTGGGCTCTCAAAGAGTTTATGGACTAGTTGGAGAGAGAAGATAAACACATAAAAAATGGATTCGCAAGACAACAGTTGTGCAACAATAGAGAATAATATCTGTCAGTAATTGAAAAACTGTGGTATTCTGATCTCCAGAGAACTAGGACATGATTGATGGAGAAGGTAGAGGGAACTGTGAAAGCTGATTAGAACTTTATCTTCACCTTATTCTTATCAGGGAACAAAGAGATACTTGTTCACATTAAAGACTGGTAAATTTAGCTGGAACGGAAGGAATTTTATAGCTTTAATCAGAATATTGCCAACTTATACAATTCACTATCATGCAGCTAGTAAGGATATCTTTCCCCTGTGCTGACTCCAATGGTAATAAAGATTGAGTTGCACCCTTCAAAGGATGACCTGGATTTTTCCAAAGACAGTCCCTCCCACCTGCCCTCTCCTTCATAGAGCAGCAGGCTGGGGGCACAAGAGAAAGAGATAAACTCTCTGAAGTGTACCACCCACACTTGGAAGATCATTGTTCTTCTTCAAGCAAGAGCTGGCAGCAGCAGAAGTTTCTATTCTGTTCTTCGCACAAATGTCAGAAAAGACCTAGGGTTCTTTCTCTGGTGCCAACTAAACAATGCTTGACTGAGAGGAGGTCCTACTTTTCTTGTGTTCCTCACCCTAATGCCATTGACTAAGACTATAGTAGTGTTAGTTCTTGGCTGACCGTACAGCTATGGCAAGTGTGCAAATAGGATAATTCTAGCTTATACAAAATGCCCACTGATTTACCCAGAAAGTGTAGCCGTTCAGAATTAAAGGAAAACCCAAGTCCAAAAGAGAACGTGTCTAAAAAGAGAAAGTGTTACTGACAAAAAAATAAAATAAAATTTAAAAAAGACAAGATTAGGTGTGGTGGCTCACATCTGTTATCCCAGCACTTTGGGAGGCCAAGGCGGGCGGATCACTTGAGGCCAGGAGTTTGAGAACAGCCTGGCCAACATGATGAAACTTCATCTCTACTAAAAATACAAAAATTAGCCAGGCATGGTGATGCATAACTGTAGTCCCAGCTACTCTAGAGGCTGAAGCATGAGAATTGCTTGAGCTTGAGAGGTGGAGGTTGCAGTGAGCAGAGATCGTGCACTCCAGCCTGGGTGGCAGAACTAAGACTTTGTCTCAAAAATAAAAAAGAAAAGATAAAACCTGAATTTATGGTGGTAATATAGAAATCTTATTCCAGGACAAGGGCTCTGGTGTTCTGTTCAAGTCTTGTGATATTTCTAGCTTTTGGTTAGGCAGTGACTAACAGCAGGTAAGAATTGTGAGAGAGTAACATGTTTATCAAGAGACCTACTTCTTTAAATTCATCCTTTCATGATATATCATCTTTAAGTAATCTTTTCTGACTTTAGCTGCTTTATTAAAGTTACTGACAAAGTGCATTCATATACCTGTTTATAACTATGCTTAGGACAGACTCTTGGTTGAACATCAAGGCCTTCAGCAAGGCTCATGCCGAAGTGAGCACCGTTCCTGGAAAGAAGGCATCTTATCTTAAAACGGCCATAAACTCTCACTCCAAACATTTAAAGGGCCAGCATATGACACACGTTTTGGTAGTTTTTGTAATAATGAGTGATTGGATAGTAGCCTGTTCCCTCTCTCCCAAGCTTCTCAGTATCTTCTCCCCTCCTCAGAGCATGGTGAAAGATTTGACTGCCTACTTCTAGGACATGGGCATCTATAGTAGATGAATTTCTTAGAGTCATTCACTGGGCAAACATTTACTGAGCATCTAATCTATGCAAGGCTCCTTCCATGATGCAGATGTATTCCTGGGGAATGTGAGGCAGGGTGGGATGCTGTTTCATCAGACCCAGACACCATGGGCCCCAGCTTTCCAATGACTGTAAGATGCAGAAGGCCTCGTGGACACTTAGCATCCTATCTCCTGTGTACGGGACAAGCACCTCAGCCTCAGGGACCTGTTTTCCTTTTGTTTCTTGGCGGATGTTCTAGCTCTGAGAGAGGGCTGCTGTCGGTTGGTTTGCTGCTGTGCAGCACATAGGACCCTCTCTGAGCAGAAGTCACACTTGGTGACCTGAGAGGTGATGGGGCCTGAGTAAAGCCTCCTTCAGTGTGGAAATCATCCCCTATTTAGTCTGCAAAGGCTGGCATGGTGGGCCTGGTTTTATCTGCAGAACATGGTGACTTCCCTAGGAAAGATGGGTGGAGGCCTTTTCCTTTTCAAATAGCCATGTGTAGGGCAGGCACCTGAAGCTGCCTTATATAGTCAGATCCAGTCTTCAAAGACCTGGTCTTTGTTGTTCTGCTTCCTTTTTACCAACAGTCCAGCCCTGAGCAGCATACCTTCCCAGGGAGTAACAGATTCCCTGAGTAACAGGCGACCAGGGCCTATTTCTGTTCTGGAGAGAAGCCTCCTCTTAAGTAACTTGCATTGTCCTTAACATGTGGTTTCCCCTGACCACTGATCCTAGGAACCTCCCCAGAGCCTTCCAGAATTCTCCCAGGAATGGACAGATTTGATCAAGAAAGGCTTCTTCCCATTGGCAAGGTGAGCACAGCCTCATGCCTGGGTCTTGAACCTGAACCATGCAGGCCAGATGTCCACTGCCTCTGTCTTCTCAGAGTGAGGCTTCCCTGACACACAGGATGGAGCAGGAGGTGGGGTCTCTGTCATTTCCAGGATCCTATGGTCTTCTCTGTGCCGCTGTGGGTGAGCACTGCTCACAGCTTCAGTGCCTGCTTTTGCCTAGAATTCTAGGCAGTGGCCCTTTCCAGAAAACAAGGTCCCTCTCCAGGATGGCCTACAGGAAAATGGGAGGATCAGTTAGATCTCCCCCAAAATCACCATTCCAGGCTGGACACTATGCAAGAACCCTGCTATTTAAACATAACTTTTACAGAAAGAAGGCTGTCTACAAAATGAATCTTCATAAAAACAAAATAGCAAAATTCCTTCGTAGACTTTTAGAATACTGTTAAGAAAAATATAATTATGAAAGCATGCTAATTGTATCTTCTATTTAACAAAATTATAATTGTGCCTGTGTGCTGTTTTGGCTAAGTCAAGTGCTAAATATTTCTTTTCAACACTAGTGTTAAGCAGCAGGGGGATATCTGAGTTGAAATTCACTTTATAAGTGATCATTCAATTAGTGACATGACAATTTGTCCTTTTTTAATGCAATTTCACTACTGTCTGGCATGAAAGATTTTAAGAGGACTAACAGTCTATATGAATTCTTTTGCTGAATGCTGGTACAGCTGAAAAAAAAGGCAGACATGAATGGACTAGAGGGCTCCCAACATCAGAATTTCTACAGAGCCCACAGGAAACGTCTATAATAATATGATCCTCTATGTTGACATCTGCTTGGAAGCTTCCACATCCTGTCCTGGCTCCCCTGCCCTCTTTCGCTAAAGCAGCCTGTCCTTTGTGGTCTTTAAATCTTCACCCACTTATCAGATTCCTCTCTACCCTTTCTCCTAATGTGAAAGGGTGTCTCTTTTCCTGGATCCACTCCCCCTCCCTAGCCTTTCCCAAGTTGGCATCATTCCAACAGGAACAGTTCCTGATGTCGCCGTTGCTCTTTGACACCCAAGAACAACTCCAGAAAAGAGTCTTGCAGGGTGGATTTTCAGGGAAGGGGTTTCCTGTCATTTCACCCTCAGTGTGAGTACAGACTCACCTGGTCCTTTAAGCACAGGTCCTACTGAATCCGAAATCTGCATATTTGTCTCTTGAGGGGAATATTAATACTATTCTGAGTACTACTGTGTCTAAACCCTGCTAGCCGAAGAAAATTTTCCTGTTCCTCTCATCAGCCAGTAGCTTGCCCTTCATGTGCAGTCCATAAAGTCCACAGGCAAAGTAGAATTTGGTTCCTCAACTCTCCGCCCTCGGGCTGGACCAAGGTTGTGAGAGTCACATCACTCTCTAAAGCTACTTCCCTTGTTATCCCAAGAGAAATGGATTATCATTTCACTTGGGATTCATGAAACTATTTTGTCCTCCTCAATCTTTTAATTCTCACAAGACTGCAGAGACCTAGGTGTCCATCTCTCAATTTGATGGCTAAAAGAGGAGACTCAAAAAAAGTGAGAGACTTCTCTGAGGCCGTGCCTCCAGCAGTAGGCAATTTGGGAGCTTGATCTGAGCCGAGTCCATTGTTCTCATGCCATTGTGCCAGAGCAATGAGTGGTTGATAAGGGACACCCTCAAGAAAGAGTAGCCTGTTGTGTTCTAGGAATGACGTGTTCCTCCTCAGTGTGTACAGAATAGAGAAATCACTTTTGCAGACAGCATCTTCTGAAATGTTATCTACTCATCCAGTGGTTCTGCAAATACTGATAGAACCACCATGTCATCAAGTTCTGGAGCTGACAATGACCATTTCCAACCTTCAGTCATCACTTGTGTGGGTGAAACTGAAGTGTGTTTGGCATAAATATGCTTATTCTTTTGAGTATTAAGCCTCAGTACTTAATACTATATCACATGCAATTACTTAGAAGTCAAAGTCTCCATTATACTTATCCAAGCCATAAGGAAAAGCTCTTTAGGGATTCCTGCAGCCCACAGAACCTGGGAAGCCTACCACAGCGGCAATGGGGCTGAATCCACCCCTCCCTGTCTCTCTCCATTCCCTTTCCAGGCGTGCTCCTCCCCTGTAAATCTGATACTTTCCCTGCAGCTAGAAGTCCCATTTAATTTTTTTTTTTTTTTAATAAAAAGAACCTTGATGGAGTCATTCTTAGGTTTCAAAATACTCCAGTCTCAAATTCACAGTCAAGGCAGTTAAGGGCAAGATAAGACTGGGATTGGGTTTTGGAATTTGCTGAGATGCAGCTTGTTTCATCTCATGGTATTTGTTTTGTTTTGTTTTTGTATTTTAGAAGCCCTATTTCCTCTAGTAAGAAGCATGCATTTAAATATGCTGTGTTCCCTCTTTGGACATGGCCACTTTAGAAAATGAGCCCAAAGAAGGACATTCTTCAACCAAAGGAAAAGGATGGAGTCAGCATTTGTTGTATTCTTGCTAGGTACCAGGCACTGGGAGAGCTCTATTTATGCCCTCTCATAGAGCTGCAGAGAGCACCCTAGGAACTGGGTATTATGGTCCTATTTTAAAGATAGGAAGGTGTGCTTCAGAAGGGTGAAGTATCTTGCTCAAGTCAGACAGCTATGAAGTGGAAGTGAAAAGAGACTGGGATGGATGGAAACTTAGGCACTGTGGTTCATGGCTTAGGGAGTTAATTCTGGGCTTGTGAGTCTTTATGGGGTCTCAGCATGTTACACATGGAAACGTCTTATTTTTTTTTCCTTGCCCCAATATAACAGGACAAGATTACCTGCATTATTGCCCTTTACCTAATCTCAGGCTACTGGAAAGATTACCTGCACCATTGCCCCTTACCTAATCTTAGGCTACTGGCTACAGGATAGTTCTCCCTACTCTCCCAGAAATCTGGGTATTACTGTGGAGCATCATAGTCACCTCCTGGCAGAGCCAGGAATCTCAGCACAGGCTGCTCCCAGTGTCTCTGCATAGCTCCCCGGGAGAGACTGTGACTCAACCAAACCGTGCCCTTAGGAGCCTTGATGTGCTCTAACTGGGAGAGGTGCTCTTGCCTGGCTGAGGTGATAATTGGCCCAGGCTTAGGTAAAAGTAGCTGGTGAATCTCCCTTCCTGTTGGCTTTGGAGGCCGGGAATGGATACAGTGGGGTCATGGGCTTTTTATGGAAAGACTGCTCCTTGGTCTTTTTCAAGGCTATTTTGAGCTTTGGAAGTTCCCACAATGTCTGTGCTCTATGAAAGCACTGAGCCCTGTAGAGATCTTTAGAAAAGCTAGGAGAATTCTTAGGGGACTAAGGAAGTTCCCAGGTTGGTGGAGAAGGCAACTCTTTCCAGCAGAAGAATTTGCTGGTGGCACAGAGACAGGACCAAAGAATTAGCCAAGAGAAAAAGTGACCATGCCTGAGGACTTGAATTTTGTGTGATCTAGTCAGGAGGCCATGCTCCAGTTCCAGCTTTGCAATTAACATCCAAGTGACTTCGTACAAGTTATGCTCCTCTCTGTGGCTTGTTTTCTCCCAGTCATCAGTGAAAAGAAATGTGTTAAAAGTGCCCCGGGTTTCCTTGATCACAGTCAACCCTCCCACTCTGCCATGTGCTAACCCTCATCAGCCTTCCCAGGACTGTAAATCTCAGAATCATTTATGCCAATTTATGCCACGTTTTGCTAAAATATGTCTTTATTCTAAAGGACTGGCAATTTCAAGTTTCTATCATGATTCCTCTTAAAATCTGCAAATATTGGAACAATTCCACTTTAATCACATTTTGCCTTTCTCAATCCTTTTATTTTGAGGCACATACTATTTAGATGGCTTCCATGGGCTTTTTAATTAGGATGAAGTTCCTGATTCCCAAGTGGATGTTAAGACGACCAACATCTTCCTTACAGAGCTACCTACTCCCTGATTATTAACAAAGGAAATTTCAAAGATCAGGGCATGAACTACTCCATAAGAGAAACCTCAGAGCATATTTTCACAGTAATATTTTGGCAGTAAGCAAAGAGGGAAATGTAAACATTAAACACCATGGGGCATCGTGTTTTTGAATTAGGAAATTAATTTCTACACCTCTGTAGAGGATATAGAACTTTGATTCTAAGATCAAGACTTTTCACTTTGCTATTCCTTCAAAAGCTCTTATTTACTCTTTGTTATTAGAGAAAAAATACAAAAGCTAGCTATGGATGTTCTAAAGTAATTCCCTTGGAGGACAGATACATTGCTGCAAACACTGGGATCATTCCTCATTATTTCTATTGTAGATCTAGAGAAGCTAAGGTTCCTTGAAGTTTAATGCCTCACAGTCTCACAGGTAGGGAAGGGCTTGCTTTTCTAACTCAGCCCTGGCTTCTCTGTGTTGCACCTCAGCTTCTGGGTGCCCACCTGGAAGCCCTGCCTCCAGTAAGGTGGCAAACCTTACTGTTGGCTTCTCTTCTTGCTTTCCTCATAGCCCCTAGACCAAGATGGGACTTGCAATTGGCTCCCAGGAAGAAAATCAGGCCACTTTGGTTCCAGAACCGTTGTCCAGTTTCCAGGTTGTGGAAGCACAATCCAGATCGTAGCTTGTCCAGGTTGTACTCCTAGAAGGATCCTGGGCTCTTCAACCCCATTCTCCTATTGTTCACAGGGGAAGAAGCTACACATCCAAGGTTTAACGTGTATCACTCTATGCTTCCTATCTCATGGCTATTCATTCATGAGGTCACTGCTATTCGGGGGCCAGTGATTCTATTAGACAGTCAGCAGTAGTCCTGTGCTCAGTGTAACATCTCTATTTTATGCTTTGTATTTGCCCCCTGTCCCTACAGACACAACTCCTTTCTCCCTCCATGCATCCATTCTTCTTGCCCTCTGTTCTCTATCTGAATTGTGTGTCATTGCTCATCTCCTCTGGTCAAATCTCTGAGTCCATACTGAAGAGTTCACAGATGCAGACTTAGTGATTCTTCATCTTTCTTATCCAAGTCAGACAGGTGAACTCTCCAATAGAAACATGAGCCACTGGGGCAGGCTACCTGGAGAGACCTCGCAAACAGGGGCCACCTTGAGACAACCCCTGAAGCCAAGTGGTCTCAGGTTCAGGCCTGAGCCCCAGTGCAGCAAAGTGCCCCCACCTGCACAGAGGAACACCCTCTCTACAAGGGTTCCCTTCTTATGTTGGGTGCAGATCTCTTTCTTCCTGCCCCAAGCTCCTGATCGACATGTCAATCTATGAGAGCTTGCTTTATAGCTATACCCCATGTGTTCCTGGGGCCTACAAGAGGAGTAAAAATGGCCCGTCTCTTCAAGCAGTCAACGTATAGTTGGAAAGACAAGGTAAATATCCTTGAAACAGCTAGAAAATATTATCATCATCATTTATTGGTGCCCCCTCTGCACCAGAAGCCACTGTGATAAGGACTTCATATGCATGATCTCATTTAAATTTTAGAACAACCCTGGAAGGTGAACTCACTCTACAGATGATGAAACTGAGGTTTACAAGAGTACAAGTGACTTACCCATGACCACACAGCCAGTGGTCTGCAAAAATGGGCTTCAAATCCGCAGTCCAACCCTGGAACCTGTACTCTACTCATTTCACAACACAAAAGTATATGCAGTTTGCAGGTACCAAGCATCATTGCTATGCCTTGGCTCAAAACCCAGTGAAAGAATTGGAAGGAATTCTTCATTCTGTTGAAACCAACATTTTCTTTAAAATAGAACACACATTCATTTCCTGCTTAAGAAGACAAGAAAGGGCCATCTTGATGAAATTTTCACTTATATTCTGTGAGGGGGTGGCATTGAAAAGAGGAACCATCCTTTAACTACTTGTCTTCTAAGCGATTTCAGGAACACCATTATTAGTGGAGCTTATTTTGCTTTTGAAATTGTAAATGAAGTGAGGCTACAGGGAAGAGGAGCAAATATTAAAAGTGTATGTGTTTTTTTTTTTTTTTTTTACTACAAATAATGACTTTTTTTCTAAATTTTCTGCAATAGAATATGAATCTTTAAAGCCCATAATAATAAGGCAGCTTATAATTCACAGGAGTGTATGTTCATGGGGAAATCTCAGTGAGCACGTGGTGCAGATGCAGACAGCCATGCACCTGGACATTATACACGATGCCATGATCTCCTTCATAAGTCAGTAAATGGGAAAGCCATTTATCCCTCTGTAAAATATGGGTGAATCTGAAGGCTGGAGTCGCTCTAACCTCTGGCTTCTTATGGGTGCATGCAGTCCAGGGGAAATGCTAGGTTGCAAGCAGAGGCAGGATGGACCCATGCTGAGACTGCATGTCTGACCTAGCAAGCACCGTGGTGAGAGAAAGAGCAGACAGTCTGCCCTTTCGAGCTCTAGGCAAATCCTGTTTGTTGATACTATGAAAAGGTAAATTTGAAAACCTCTTTCTGCTTTGCAAACATGCCTTTAGAGACAGAGCATGAAAAAAACACACCATAAAAATCCCTTTGCGGCTGATTTTCATTTAACCAAACTGAAGTGCAAATGCTTATTACAGAAAATGGCTCATAATCTGTTGGTAGTAATTTCCAGGAGAGGCCCTAACATGCCAGAACCATCCTTCTGATGGCTGCCTTAATCTTCTGCTAGAGCCAGTGCCTTCCAGCTTGTGGGAACCAATTGTTAAATATTCTGATTTTTTTTTTTTGAGCCAGTTGTTAAACTGTTAGTGGCTCAAAATTAGCCCTGGATGGAATTTTGCACCATGGAAATCAGCGAACACTACAAATTGTGGCTTCTTTCTCCCACTCCCCACTCCTGCCCTTGCAAGAGAGCCAGTTTACTAGCATACCACTGTGCCTAATTGATATCAAGTTCAGAACATCCAGCAGCAACCCAGACTGTGCTCCCCAAAGGTCTGCAGAGACCCTTTGAAGCCTAGGGCCTGACCACAGTGCCTGCAGACTGGGTGCAGACCCCAACTCACTCTCTCAGTGGCTGCGGCACTCTTGGTCTTCAGTACAGTTTCAAAATGGGAGGTGCTGCTCCCAAGTCATCTCAACCCGGGATTATCACAGAGCACTTGTCTGAGCCATCTCAGGCTTGCGCCCTTTCCCAATCTCCTGTCCTACTCTTGGCACCAGCTACATCCCTTTCTGCCCCTTTCTAACCATGTGTCAACACCATTTACAACAGTGAGAAATTGGACTGTGGGATTTAGGGTTTCAGTCATGTAATTCCATTTGTCTTGGGTTAAAATTTTAAAAGACTCCTGGGAAGCATCTTATTTACTTTCTTATTTAACCCTCCAAGTTAAGTTGGGCATAATCATTCCTATTTCAGACAAGAAAATTGAGGCAGGGAGTGCTTGGATACTTTGGGCAAAATTCTGAAACTAATTGATAGTAAAGCATGACTATCAGGTTGAGCAAAAGGATCCATTTTAAACAATGAAGTGAATGGAGCAATTGTGTGTGTGTATATATGTGTATACGTGTGTGTGATATACTACACATATGAATAAGTGATATGAAGTGTGGGAAGTTATTCACAACTGTGGGAAAGCCACCAGCTTTGTGGGATAACTGTTGGATCAGGCCAGTGAACACAGAACTGGCAAGCTCTGGGGATCTGGGGATCTGCAGCAATTTACAAACTGCCTCTGAGCAGATATGGATCCTTACCATCTTCTCGCTGGCGTTCAGGATAAGACTCAGATCCTTGCTTTGCCCATAAGGCTCAAACACCCTATCTCCAGCCATAGCTCATGTCACTCTCACCTGCTATGGGTGTTCCCATCTCCAGGGCTATGCTCACAGTCCTTTCCACCCCCTTTCCAGCTCTACTAAATTACTCATCATTCCCAGAATTTGTTGCTCCTCCCACTTTTTGTGCTTTGCATATGTTGTTTCTTTGCCAAGAATGTCCCCTGTATTCCTGTCCTCTCCTGCAAACTGGATTAGGTCTGCCCTATGGTGCTCCCGCTGGCCCTGCATCTGGCATGACCCTCATCACCTGGCATCCTGTCCTGTCCTCTGTCTTCTATTTGTAACCCTCACTGGCCTATAAGTCCTTGGGTAACAGGTTTCTGTGAGTCTTTCTAAAGCTGAATCACCTAGCCCAAGCTTCTCAATAAATTTATGTTGGAAGAACAAAGGGAACGGTCTTAGACAAAGGGATAATAGCTCTTATCGTAAGAGCCAGCTGATTGCCATGACTGAACGTATGCATTCAAATTAGTGTTTTTCTTCAAATGGCTACTGCACACTGAATCCAAATATGTTGGCTACTAGATTCTAAGGATCTTAGAGGCAGGATATCATATTTACATCATTTCTATTTCTGGTGTCTGACACACAGGGTTGCCACCTAAATATTTGTAGGAAGAGCAAAGATAATGAATAACAAATGGAATGATATTGTTTTCATCATCCCAGCTGCACAGCGACCTTCACCTCTGCCCCCCCTTTTCTTCATTGTTAACATGGTTAATATTCTCTGATACGGCTTTTCTAGGAGCCATTGCTGGGACAGTCTCACTGACAGCCACTGCAATCTCCCTTCTGCTTTCATGTGACTGACACCTCGACTTTTGCCAGTCCTCTTCAGTACCTGTGTAGTATCTTCTCCTGCATTATAACAAGGCCTTTTGCCTAACCAACACTCTTGTTTCTAGGTGATTATGTGTGTAGTTCCCTGAAAGGAAGAAACAATAGCCCAGTTTATAGTTGAGGAAACTGAAGCTCCAAGAGTTGCAAGACTGAATCTAAATCACATACTGTGAGTGAGTGAGGGGTAGATATGGAAACTGTATCTTATTCTTCAGCCCCTAAGCCTATCTATTCTCTTCCCACGATGCTGTCTTTTCCTTCCTGGTTACAAGACACCATAGTGGGGTACATGACATTCCACTTAAAAGTTACATGGATTTTTCTCTCTGTGTGTGTTCACAGTGTTCAAAGATATAAAATCATGAAATGCAAGACAGCCTATTCCTTGCTTGGCCTCTTACCCCCCACCTCTGGCTCATCAGGGCTAAGACGACGCCTTACTCCCTGCTCTGCACTGACACAAGAGCTGAGCAGGGAAATGTGAATAGCGAGTTCTCTGCAAAGGGCAGGCAGGAAAAGGCCCTGCTTCTGATTAGATTTTTCTCCCCAAACCAGCTTGTCACCTCTGATCTCTGCCCCTCAGCAGGAAGGGCAGCCTGAGCCAAAAGCCTTTGTGTTTGAGATTCTTTTCATGTGAAGGCACCAAAGCCATGTCCTCATCAGTCTCCAAAATGTCATTCCCTAAGAGATGGGTTGAAACTTTAAGGAAGTCTTCACTGAGAAAACGTTCCCCATCCTATTGTTCTCCTTGAAAAGCAACTGCTCAGAAGCTTTCATTCTTCAGGAAATAAAAAGTAGCTTCCTAGGCTTGATCAGAAATCCTCCTCGTAGAAGAGCTTCCGAGGTGATCCCAGAGTGGGCTCTGTTGTTAGGCTAAGAAATCAGATCAGTTGATGAGAATGTAGACACAGTGTTTTTGCTAGAAATGTAGTGTGGGTTTGCTGTCCTGGAGCAGGAGTGGTGTCTGGGTTCAGTGGACAGAATGTCTGGTGCATTGGTGCTTAATGTCAGGGGAGGGGCTGTTTTTGACCCCTCCCGGACTAACCTCTTTCTATTCCTGCAACAGCTGAAGTGGGAATATCAGGTGTTTCCCAACCTTACACCATACACATCCACCTTCGCAGTTTTCACCTCATCTACAAATCTCCTGGTCTGCTATTGACTTAGTATTTTTCTTTAGAGAAACTTATTCTTTAAACTCAGTAAAATTCATTTTAAAAGGAAACTTTATATTTCAACCACAAATGGAAAACAAATATCACTTACTGTAAATCTGTAAAAGTAAATATGGTGAAATCAAAGTAATATTAAATTCTAGCTAGACACGGTTGCCTGCAGGAGGCTCTGAGCAGGAGGCTTGCTCAAAGCCAGAATAAGTGCAGCCAGGTTTAAAAACACATTTGCTGCCTTCTTACAGGAATCAGGAATTGACCTGGAATTGAAAATGGACTGGTTTCTCCTTTTGAACAGGGCCAGGACTAGGGTGGGGTCAGTGAGGCTCCTGTGTGCAAAATTTAAGGAAGCACTCACCTACAGGGCTGATCCTGTACTTTTGTACCATTCCGAGAGTGAGAGCCTCCTTAACTTTTGACCCCCTAGGTGTCTTCCTGGCATTGCCTCAATCCCAGCCCTCTGTGATTGAGTGTCATTTATCACCACATCCCTGTATTACCCAAGTAAGTCACCTGAGCACCAGCCATGGGAAATACCGACCTTCTGCTCAGTGTTCACCCAGAAGAGACCCTGAGTTGTTATGCTTGTGCTGAGACAGCCTTTAGTGATGGCTAGATCCTGTCTAAGCACCCATATGCCTCTCAGTTAATTATCCCACTAGCAAAGTGCACTGAGTGCTTTATCAAGCTTTTCAGGCTCTAGTTTCCAGAATGTACCATTTTACCTTTTTTGACATCAGTGTACTATTGGCTTTTGGTCAGTCTTCTGACATTGCCCCCATATTCTGGAGACCTCCTTTCCCCTGCTCTACTGTTCCAGGCTGGGAGGGGGACAGTTTGCTAGGATGGCCCTGAGTGCACTGTGGTGGTTCCTGTGTCTGAAATGCCTTTCTCAGCCTGCTGCTTTCTCATCCCTCAGAGTCCTGCTCAGGCATCCTCATTCCCTCAGGGCAGTGAGCATTCCTCTGCCTTCCCCATGATGAAGAATGACCTCTACCCTGCCTGCCGTGGTTGCCTCTCTGCAGCCTCTGACCTTCTCAGAGCCAAGAATGTGTCCTACACAGCTCAGTGTCCTCAGTGCATTTAACAAGCGCTTGGTCCAGCACATGGGGTGAGGGACAGTTTCCAGAATCAGATAGTCCTTAGTTCTGCATGCCTGCTCCACCACAGAACTTCCCGGAGCTTGCATTTCCTTGCCTATAAAACAGAGCTAACAGTACCTCCCACCAGGCTAGTGGTGAAGATTTTTTTTTTTTAATTTATTTTTTATTATTATACTTTAAGTTGTAGGGTACATGTGCATAACGTTCAGGTTTGTTACATATGTATACTTGTGCCATGTTGGTGGGCTGCACCCATCAACTCGTCATTTACATCAGGTATAACTCCCAATGCAATCCCTCCCCCCTCCCCCCTCCCCATGATAGGCCCCGGTATGTGATGTTCCCCTTCCTGAGTCCAAGTGATCTCATTGTTCAGTTCCCACCTATGAGTGAGAACATGCGGTGTTTGGTTTTCTGTTCTTGTGATAGTTTGCTAAGAATGATGGTTTCCAGCTGCATCCATGTCCCTACAAAGGACACAAACTCATCCTTTTTGATGGCTGCATAGTATTCCATGGTGTATATGTGCCACATTTTCTTAATCCAATCTGTCACTGATGGACATTTGGGTTGATTCCAAGTCTTTGCTATTGTGAATAGTGCTGCAATAAACATACGTGTGCATGTGTCTTTATAGCAGCATGATTTATAATCCTTTGGGTATATACCCAGTAATGGGATGGCTGGGTCATATGGTACATCTAGTTCTAGATCCTTGAGGAATCGCCATACTGTTTTCCATAATGGTTGAACTAGTTTACAATCCCACCAACAGTGTAAAAGTGTTCCTATTTCTCCACATCCTCTCCAGCACCTGTTGTTTCCTGACTTTTTAATGATCGCCATTCTAACTGGTGTGAGATGGTATCTCATTGTGGTTTTGATTTGCATTTCTCTGATGGCCAGTGATGATGAGCATTTTTTCATGTGTCTGTTGGCTGTATGAATGTCTTCTTTTGAGAAATGTCTGTTCATATCCTTTGCCCACTTTTTGATGGGGTTGTTTGTTTTTTTCTTGTAAATTTGTTTGAGTTCTTTGTAGGTTCTGGATATTAGCCCTTTGTCAGATGAGTAGATTGCAAAAATTTTCTCCCATTCTGTAGGTTGCCTGTTCACTCTGATGGTAGTTTCTTTTGCTGTGCAGAAGCTCTTTAGTTTAATGAGATTCCATTTGTCAATTTTGGCTTTTGCTGCCGTTGCTTTTGGTGTTTTAGACATGAAGTCTTTGCCCATGCCTATGTCCTGAATGGTACTACCTAGGTTTTCCTCTAGGATTTTTATGGTATTAGGTCTAACATTTAAGTCTCTAATCCATCTTGAATTAGTGGTGAAGATTTTATGAGGTGAAGTGGGCAGGTCCCTTGACTCAGAGCCAGCCTATGACATGTTCCCATGACTGCTAGCCCTCATGGAAGGGAGCTAATTAAAAAGGTAGGTCGCCTCTTGGGGTAGGAGAGGGGAAGCAGAGATCAATTTTCTATAAACAATACTTATTGTTGTCTGCCCCCTTTCCTTTTAATGGAAATTTTAATAACCACATAAGTCCAGTGCTTTTAGCCCCTCCAGGAACTTTCATAGCCTCAGACTTGTAGGATTAGCAGAGCAATGGACGGACAGCAGGGGCAGATGCAGCTGTGCTCATCTTACAGATGGGAAAACCAGGGAGGCAAAGTGACTTGACTGAGGTTACAAAGAGAGCTCAGGGCAGGCAGGCCTGAGACTCTTGCTGGACTTCGTATTCTTTATATTCAGTGCTTTGTCTCTAGGTAAGCCTTTCATTGGGATGCTCTGCTGCTAAATGCCTCCTTCTTAGGCCAGCAATGGGCTGAATTTTGTCTTCCCCAAATTCATATGTTGAAGCCGTAAGCCCCAGTACCTCAGGATGTGATTGTATTTTGAGACAGCACCTTTGAAGAAGTAATTAAGGTAAAATGAAGTCATCAGAATGGGCTCAAATCTAATATTGGTGTCTTATAAAAAGAGAAGATTAGGACAGACACGCACAGGAAGACCATGGAGGGCCACGGTGGTCTGCAAACAGCCATCTGCAAGCCAAAGAGAGAGGCTTCAAAAGAAACCAACCCTGATGACACCCTGCTCTTGGACATGTAGCTTCCGGAGCTATGAGAAAATAAATATTGGTGTTTGAACTACCCAGTCTGTGGTACTTTGTTGTGGCTGCCTGAGCAGATTAATATGGGCCATGTGTTGGAATTGAAAGACAAAAGAAAAGTGGGATGTCTGGGCAAGGAGATATATGGAAAAACTTCCCATTTCCAGAGACAATTAGTGCTTCATGATTTGGTCTCATCGCTGCTGGGACCATCTGAGGCATGTCAAAGAGGAATGCTCCAGAGGAGTTCAGTAGTGATGAGGCTGGGGAAAGAAAATGAGTTTTCTTTCACTGTCAACAGTGGTTAGAAGGGGCAACAATGGGCATATGTCAGTGGGTGCAATCTGGAACCTAACCTATCTTCGAAGACAGAATCAGGTAGAAAGACTGGGGGGATAGAAGGCCTTAGAATGAGTTCTGTTGGGGAGTTCACACTGGATAGGTGGGGGGCACAGTCCAATTTCAGTTACTCCTGGGTTTGAATTACAGACACTGGACAAGTTATTTAACCTCTTCAAGACTCAGTTTCTACATCTTTGGAATATGGATGACATGTTCTCTACTAAGGCAGAAATGCATGTTATGTCAGGAATAGAAAGGGGCTCTCCAGGTAGTGGTTGCAATCATTACTATCACTTCATTTACTAACAGTTCCTTTGGTGGTGGTCTTATATTCCTAGGACACAGTAGGAGCCTGGGGCTGAAGGTGGGTAGGAAGCCCCAGATATTGGGAAAAAATAAAATAAACCCAACAACACAGCAGAGCAGGCAGGTGGGATCCAAGGAGGACACAGGGAAAGAGAGAGAGAGAGAGGAATTAGCTCCCCACTAACTTGGGCCCCAGGGAGGGCAAAATGCCTGCTTTGGAAGTAGGGGTTGGGATGTCATAGCTTGAAATTGTAACAGGTCATGATCATGTTTCTTCCTCTCTCAACTGCCGACTTCTCCAAACTGCTTTCTCCTAGATTAGAAGCAGAAAAGATAAACTATAGTCATGTCCCCACTCAGTGGAATCCCAGAATCAAGTCAACAGTCAACCAGTAATTAGTAATGAGCTCTAGTTTTCTACGGCTCTGTACTTAGATGCTGAGGCTTGGGAGGAAAGAGAAGCTTTGGTTCCTCCCTTTACTTAGGCTAGGCTGCTACGATATACAGACAAGACACAAGTCAAGTAATGAATCTAAAACATGCAGCACATAGTACATGTTTGCTTAGTGTAAGCCATTAATTATGTCACAGTTAATTGTTAGAATGTGTGGGAGGCAGCAGGGCATCTGTTTTTGTTTTGTTTCATTTTGAGACAGGGTCTTGCTCTGTTGCCCAGGCGAGAGTACATGGTGCAATCATGGCTTACTGCAGCCTTGACCTCTCAAGCTCAATCAATCCTCCCACCTCCCAAGGAGCTGGGGCTATGGGTGCATATCACCACATCTGGCTAATTTTTGTATTTTCTGTGGAGACAGGGGTTTTGCCATGTTGCCCAGGCCGGTCTCAAATTCAAGTGATCCTCCCGTTTCAGCCTCCCCACGTGCTGGGATTACAGGTGTGAACCATTGTGCCTAGTCAGCAGTAGGGCATCTTATTGTCTCAGAACACTGATTTGGGAGTTGAGGTAGAGTCTTCAGCCACCACTTAGATGCCCAGTGAAGACTCCATGAGCCTCAGTTTCATCTCATGTGAAATGGGTATTGTATGGGAAAAACTCTCTCCAGCCACGTTATTCCTCTACTCTTATACCACCACCACAACAATCAACACAGAAGAAGCCTTCTGGGACCAAATGCGTAGAGGTTTTTCCCCACACCGGAAGCACTGGATGCCAGCTAGGTGTCTTCCAATTCAATTTCGACACTACCTGGAGATAGTATCAGATCCCACAGGTTGGGGTCTTAGTCATCAAGAATGCCCACCACTCCCCAGATACTAGCCTTGGGTCCCTGAGCCTCTGGAACTTCTGACCCAACCCACTTCAATTTGGAGTTTCCGCAAACCCCTCTTTGGATGCCATTAATTTGTTGGAGTGGCTCACAGAACTCAGGGAAACATGTTTACTGGTTTATTATAAAGGCTATTACCAAGGATACAGACAAAGAAACATGTAGGGTGAGGTATGGGGAAAGGCACAGAGCTTCTATGCCCTCCCTGGACACAGCACTTTCTAGGAACCTTAATGAGTTCAGCTATCTGGAAGCTCTGAATTCTGTCCTCTTGGGTTTTTATGAAGGCTTCATTACATACGCATGATTGATTAAACCATTGGCCATTGGTGATCAACTTTTCAGCTCCTCTCCCTTCCCCAGAGATTGGGGAGTGGGGCTGAAAGTTCTAACCCTCTGATCCTGCCTTGGCCTTTCTGGTAACTAGCCCCACTCTGAATTTATCAGACAAAAGACACACAAAACTTCGCACTTTGGAAATCCTGGAGATGTTAGGAGTTAAGAGCCAGGAACCGTGGATGGAATATCTTTGTCTGTCTGTCTGTCTATCTGTGTATTGTAAGACCACAGCTATCTTCAGGGCTTCCTCACTGGGCTGTGAAGTGTTCCCAGTGGGAGTTCTGTTCAACTACCTGGGCTGGAGAATTTTGCGTTGCAGGTCATTAGGCATCCCTGTGCCCTGGCCACAAAACACCCTGGCGGCCAGGTACACACACATTTTCAATGCCCCTTAAGTATTTTGGAATCAACTACTAGTGTGAAATCAAGATAAAGCATTTTAAGAGTCAGAGCCTCAGGTAAATAGGTAACACAGTCAATTGAGTTCGTTTGAGAATTATTTAATAAAGAATATTTTTGAATGTGTGGGCAGGGGCAAGGGAAGCCACAAGAAGTAGTGCAATATCTCACGGCAAGAAACAGTGAGATATTACCACCCCTGGGCTAGAAATGACAAGAGGATGATGAAAAGGTTACAGGAAACTCAAGATAGACATGGCTTTTGAGAGGACTGTGGCCTTCAGTGTAGGGATGCAGCCAGCCCAGAGTGCACCACGGGAAGAGAGCTGGGGCCATAACACCCCAATTTCCTCTCACGTGAAATGGGTATTGTGTAGGGAAAAAACTTCCTGGGATTTCTAGATGGCTGAATTCAACCAGAAGCAAGAGACAAGGGAGTTTTCTGTTGCTGGCTGGACAGGTCAGCTTCCCAGGCCCAGAGTGGTGGAGTTGGGCATAGAGTAGATCTAGAGGTACAAAGTGAAAATTCCCACACATAGTATGGACTCAACATATAGTAAGCTTCCTCTCCCTCTAGGCAGAACTCCTTGCAGAGATGCAGAGAAAAGGGAAACCATAAGAACAGGAGTTTTAAGAATCAGCTAAAGTGGACCTCAAGTCCCAGAAACAAGGACCAGGAGGTGCTGGGGTCTCACCACCTCCTCCAAGTCCTCAGTCCCCTTCTTACTTCACCTGACTGTAAAAAGAAGGTTACTGCAAGGGAAGTTCTGTGGTCTGGAAGAAAAAGCATGAGGCTTGGCTTAGATGCTGTTTGGTGGGCTTGGTGAGAGGGAGCACACTGGGACTGTCCATAGCAGCGCAACGCCCAGCTCTGAAGACAACCCCTGTCTTCCATAGGCTGGACATGCATGAGGCCAACACAAGAATAGGCAAACACAGGCAGGGTCTGGCTTGATCTTACCTTCCCTCCTGAGAAAACCAATTCTCATTAAGTCTGAATTGGAGAAAAAAACACAACCCTGCTATTTGAAGTTGACACCAGTAATAGCTTTAAGGGGAGTGAAAAAGTAACTGTCATGGGGAGGATTGTTAATTATAGTTTTGATCCAATCAGGAGCAGCATGAAGCCAAGCCGGCTGTATCTCCCCGTGGTTCTCTCTCCTGTTGTTCTGCAGCTCGACATTTCTCACACTGCCCTTAGAAAACACTTAGGTTTGACTACAATTATGGCTTCCATGGGTGCACACCAGCTTTCAGCATGCTTTTTGCAGCCAGAAGACACCTCTCCCCACTACAGGAGCTTGTCGATGCATCTTTAACAGTATGAATCTATTAGCTGTGTGGGTTTGGTGTTTATGAGGAGGCAAGCCTGGGTGGCCCCTCTTCAAAGCCAGCAAAATGCAGTGGATAGATGTGAGGGGAAGAACATTTGGTACACAACAGAGGCTAAATGACGAGGAGTGGCGATAACCGCTAATGGAATCACGTTAGCTAAATCATGGACTCCCGATTCACAGTGTAACTATTTTACTAGATAATAAAGAATGCCTTTACTCCCAAGAAATGGATTCTTAGAAAATTTCCATGAAGAAGCCTCTTGAGTGCTCTGCTGTGTACCACATTAGCTCCCCTAATGGGCTGGAAATGCAATATTAATGGCACAGGGAGCGAGTGCACCAATCAGAGACACGTGCAGAGAGTGTCTGTCTGAGGGTGGCAAAGCAGTTGGTGTTGCAGCCTCTCCAGAGGCCCCCAAGTGATGGCCCTGCCTCCTGTTACCTTGGTTTCCTAGAGCAGGGGTCTGCAAACTTGATCTGTAAAGGGTCAGATGTTTTAGGCTTTGTGGGCTATATGGTTGCTGTCACATATTTCACGGTTGTTCTTCTTTTTCCTTTACTTCTTTTATAATACTTTAAAAATGTAAAGCACAGTTTTAGCTTGTGAAATATACAAAACTATGCCATGAGCTGGGTGTGGCCATCGGGCCAAAGTTTGTCAACCTTGTCTTGGAGCTTTGGAGAAGTAGTTAGTTCATGAGTGTCTTAGTCCATTTATGCTGCTATTACAAAATTTCTAAGACTGTGTAACTTGGAAATAATAGGAATTTATTTCTCACAGTTCTGGAGGCTGTGAAGTCCAAGGTGAAGGTACTGGGAGATTGGTGTCTAGTAAGGGCTGACTTTCTTGCTTCCAAAATGATACCTTGTTACTGTGTCCTCTGGGGGGCATGAATGCGGTGTCCTCACATGGTGGAAGAGTGGAAGGGCAAGAGGGCCCAGCTGATTCACTCTAGTGCTTTTATAAGGCATTAATCTCATTCATGAAGGCAGAGCCCTCATGGCCTAATCACTTCCTGGAGGCCCCATCATGAACACGCTTGCATTTGAGATTAAGTTTCAACATGAATTTGGGGGGAATGCAAACATTTAGACTATAGCAATGCGCTTCCCAGAGAGGAGGGCACAGCACTGAAGGAGCCTTATTTGGAAGTCACTCAGGCAGTAAACCTCCCTGAGTGCCTCTGCATGCCAAGCACTATTCTAGAGCATGCAGGATATCTCAGAGGTCAAAACAAACAGGGATGCTTGCCTTTGTGGTTCTCACATTCTAATGGGGTGTCTTAGCTCAGGCTGCCATAACTAAGTGCCATAAACTGCATGGCTTAAATTAATGAAATTTATTTTCTCACAGTTTTGGAGGCTGAAAGTCCAACATCAAGGGCCAGCATGGTTGGCTTCTGGTGAGGCCTCTCCTCCTGGCCTGTGGATGTTTGCCTTCTTGCTGTGTCCTCACGTGGCCTTTCCTCAGTTCATTCACATGAGGGGAGAGAGATGGACAGAGATAAATATTATGTATCTTCTTCTATTTATAAAGCCACTAATCCTATGAGATTAGAACTCTACCCTTATAAATTCATTTAACCTTAATTACCTCCTAAAAACCCTGTCTGCAAAAACAACTGGGGGTTAGGGCTTCAACACAGAAATTTGGGGCTGGCAGAACTCAGTCTATAGCATGAAGAGAGAGACAAATTTAAAAACATAAGTATAAAAGAGGTGGTGATAAGTGCTAAGAGTAATGTAAGAAACAGTATGAACTGCTGGAGGAAGGCATAATGGGGAAGAGAGAAGAGCATCCCAGGGAGAGGAAGAGCACATGCAAAGACTCTGGGTGGAAACTAATTGAGTGTATTGAAAAACAGAAGCCTAGTATGGTTGTTCAGTGACTGGGGATGGGGTAGGCAATGAGCTGGAGAGGAAAGCAGGGTCAAGATCAAAGAAAGCTCCTAACTGCTGAATTTTATTTAGTATTACCATGTGAAGCCATGGGGTTGTTAGTGGACTGTTGCAGAGGGGCTGAGCTATAATGGGTAGTGGTGAAAGCAAGGAAAGCAGCTGTCTAATGAAGTAAAATAGGCAAGGGATGATGCCAACTTGCCCCAGGGTAAAAGCGGTGGGAGGTGGTGATAAGTGGATGAATTTGTGAAAAATTCTGAAAGAGCCATAGGCCTTGCTGATGAATGAGATTTGCAGGCAATGTTAAGGGTTAAAGATAAGTCCCCTGTATTAGGCCTGATGAACTGAATGGATAGCATTGACAATAACCGGAATGGGGAAGACTGGGTTAGGAGGAGGTATGGGGGCAGCCATCAGGGGCCCTGTTCTGAGCTGTTGAGATGTCCATGAGACAGCCAGGTGGAGATGTCAGTTTGGCAGTTAAATATTCGGAGCTCAATCTCAGGGGAAAATTCAGGCCTCGGAATGAAATGGTGGCAGCATCAGCAGATAGAAGACATGTGAAGTTTTAGTGCAGGATGAGAACATGCCGGAAGTGAGTGCAGATAGTGAACGGGGACAAGGACCAAGTCTTTGGTCAACAGTGAGTCCAGGGAAGGGGGAGCAACTAAGGAGACAGGGGCCAGGGCCATAGGAGAAGGGAACCAAGTGACTGTGGTGACATAGAAATCTGGAGAAGACAATGTTTCAAGAGAGCCAGAGTGATCCTTGCAGCAGTTGAGTAAGATGAGGCCTGAGAACTGACCACTGGATGTAGTGGGATGTGGGTGATTCATGACCGTGGGGGTCTCAGTGGAATGGTAGGAACGGAGCCCAACTTTAGTGGGCTGAGGGAGGATGGGGGGAGAGGAAGTGATAACCATGGGTCTTGTCAACTCTTTTGAGAAAGGTCACAGTGAATAGGAGCATGAGAATGGGGTAATTGCTGAAGAGGGGAGTGAAACTGTAGAGTGGGGAGTGTCAGAGTCCATTTTAAGGCATGCTGATATGTGAAAAAAAAATGTTGACCATTCAGGAGAGAGAGGGCAGTTACAGAAGCAAAGTCCACAAATGGGCAATTCTGGGGGACAAGGGACACATCTGCGACACAAGTAGCCAGGTGGGCATGGGGAGGAGGGAGGTTTCTACCAAGATAAAGTGGGAAGGCAGAGTACATGAGAGAAGATGCCAGTGAGTTGGAGATGGGAATATGAGGTGGCTCCTTGATTTCCTCTCTTTTTTAAAAGGAAGGATGAGGTGAAGGTACCAGCTGAGAGGAGTGGGAAGGGAGTGCGGCTGTTTTAAATAGAGAGGAAGGTGTGAACTAATCACATGGGGAGTGAGACAGCAAATTTACTGGGGAAATATAATAGGGCTGTCTGCAGTGCTGAGTACCCACTTGAGATTTGGGTTCAACCATATAGATTGAGCCTCATCAGCACTGTTTACTTGTTCTCCAGACACATTTATGTGAGTGCAGAATCTGGCTGAAAAGGGGACTAGAATTGCAGTAATGGTTGGAGAGAAGGAAGGAGAAAGAGCACAAGTCAAGGGGGTGAAGCAGTTTTGGAAAGGAGCACTACATGCTGGACTAAGCTGAAAAAGATGAAATGAGGATGCGGCAACATGATTGACAGAAAGGAAGTGAAAGTGTCCTCTGGGCAGGGGGCTGGAGGGCCCTGGAGGGGGTCAAGGGATTGTCAGTGCATTTATACTAGAGTGAATGAGAGGAGGCGATAGGAGGTGATGGTCAGGAATGGATGATTGCAAGATAAATGGGTTGGTTCAGTGGTTGGTGATGATGTATGGCCTTAGGAGTGGGGCCCCAAGGTGGGAGGAGAAGAGAGATCATTGAGTTGAGAAGCACAAGGAACTGAGATGCTATGGGTATGGAGAGTCCATTCTCATGGATGTTTAAGTCTGCAAAAATGAAGACAGGAGAGGTGATGGAGAAGAAGGTGAAGTGCTTAGTGAATGGCAGGGTGGGGGCGACTGGGAAGTAGGAAGATGGCAGCAGTGCGATGATATGCTTCAAAAGAGCTAGAGTTTGAGGATGAAAAAGGCATGAAAAGGTATGGAAGTGGCAGTGGGGATCCAGAAGGATACTTCCACACCTCCAGACCCTGATAGGTAATAAATTAGCCTCTACTCCTAGAAGAGTTTTGCACATACTTGTACAAAAAAAAAGCCCTAAGGGACCTCTAGGTTTCCCTTAGAATAAGATTGTGAAGGAACTATCCAAAGCTGAGACTGAGGCTAGAGGTGAATTTGATTTGATATTCTCCAAGTTCCAGAGGGTCTAGCATATGGGTTTGGAGATCAAGGAGGGATACTGGGTGGCATAAAGGGAGACACAGTGGGTAGTATGGTCTCCATCACTTGCTTCTCCCTTTTTTGCCAACATTTTTCTAATGACTTGTATCTTGAAGACTTGAGGGCCATCTTTTTCAGCTTTATTCTTTCAAGCACCTTTGTATGCATTCATTTAAATGTTCACTGAGAGCCTGAATTGTGCCGGGGTCTAGGCTGGGTGCTGCAGACCCAGGGATGGTCACATCTGAACCATGCCCATCATAGTGGGCCCAGTCACTGTGTAAAGGCACACCAGTTGGCTGTAACCTATCATGGGGTGGGTTGCAAGTACTGTGTTCCAGACAATAGTTAAAATAATGTAATTAGCAAAATATTGACTTCAAAAAAATTTAAAGCAAGTTCAAGGTTATCACTATATGTCATTATATATGTGTCTCTCATATATATATATCATATGTCATATATATATATATATATATATATATATGTCATTCCTCCTCACTTGCATACTAGAATACTTTCTAAAGTCTTGGAGAAATGGGTGATTTTAGGGCCAACAAGCTGAAATTTGAGGGAGTGCCCCCCATCATCCACATAGATAGTAACAATCTGTGTTACTGCCAGGCTGCAGATCCCAGGTCCACTATTTATTAGGTGTTTGACCTGGTGCAAATTGCTTAACCTCCCTGAGCCTCTACTTTCTCACCTGTTAGATAGCAATAACAACACTCCATGACAATGGTAGAACTGTCATGAGGCTTAGCTGATAAATAATGGCTATAAAATTCTGAGAACAGGCCTAACACAGTACATAAGAAAGTCTTAAAAAGTTTAGGTTTAATTATGATTACTAATATGCTGCAGCCTACCTTCTGGATCATGCATGTGACAGTGGAAAGATGTTGAAAACCACTGGTCTGATGACAGGGGGGGTACATAACAGGTGACTGACTGGAGTACTGATAGCTGAGCCAAATGACAATGCTGAGAAAAAGGTGTTATGGAAGTTGGGATGAGGGGTCTGTCAGGAATCACAGCTCTTGGGCCCTTCCTGAGTCAAACTTCCTAGTCAAAAAGTGTCTTCCTGACCCTTATGGACAGAGACAGCCAGGCTAATCTCAAAGGCTTCAGGAGTATAGGCTGGAATAAGAATAGGACTGGCCTCATGGGGTTGTTGTGGGCATTAAACCAGTTAATACATGTGAAGCAAGTAGAACAGGGCTGGGAACAGAATAAGGGCTAGATGTGATCCTGTTATTATTTTTCTCCTATGTTATTTATGAGCTTCTAGAATTCTTGTATTTCATACCAAACCCTGGCAATACCACACTGACTTGTAAATCTAAGTGCCATCCTTACTGAAATAATCATAGTAATAACAAAGCCTTTAAAATTGACTGTATCTTAGCATTAGGAAGCAAATACTCACACCATGATAGGATTCTTTGTTTTAATACATAATGGATTCATTGTAGGGGTTATTAACCTGTGCTTTATTAGGAACTGCCTGAAAATTTATGTAAATGTTTATGAAAATATGCATTTGTATATTTTTCTAAGTTGAGCTTTCATCAGATTTCCTAAGAGACCCATGTCCCCAAAATAGGTTAAGAAATGTTGAGCTCTCCCAATTAAAATAGAATTCCATTTGCAAAAAAAAAAAAAAAGAAGAAAAGAAAAAGAAAGAAAAGAAAAAATTAAGACCAACTCTTGGGCAAGGGAGGAGATATCCAGTCAGGCAATTTCCACCCACTGTGGGCCTGACTGCTTTGTAGTTGATTCCATAGATAATGAAACAAAGCATTACATATGGTTTCTGCTCTCAAAGATGGTATCAGACAGCATCCTGGCAGGAAACAGACGACACATTCAAATTAGGTAGTGTGAGGGAGGTTAATAAAAGGATTATTTACAAAATGTGGGCAGGATATTATAAACTACAACAGGTAGTGTGATGGTCTGGAGCTAGACATAGTGGGATGAAGGGATCACTCCTAGGCCTAAAGGGGAGGGAATCATTAGGAAACCTGAAAATAAACTGGGCGTGGAGGCTTCCCTGACGGAAGCATGACCTTCCTTTTGATGGAGGGGATCAGCCTCATTACAGTGATCCTACTGGGAGAGAGCTGGGCGAGTAAATACCCCAACTCCTCTCCTTCCTTCCGTGGCTGCAGTGTTCTCTGTTGCTGAACCCAGCCAGGAGAGGGCAGGCAAGAGAGCTCATTGATGGGATCCTTGTGGCCTCCAGGGCTCAGAACTGGGTGAAGAAGGGAAGGTGGATCTGGAGAGGCCGGTGGGTGCTGTGCAGTTTAGAGACCTTGGCAGCAGAAGGGGGCAGAGCTGAGTGGATAATGTGAAATTAACATATGAGGTCATCAGAGATGCAGGCATGGTGCATAGTTACATTCTCAGTGGGGGAGAGTCAATAGTATTTAGACAGGAGATCAGGAGTGTGAACATTTTAGGGGATGCCAAACTTAGTAAATACAAAAACTTGTAATCCTCAGTTCCTGGAAACTGAGTGGCCATCTCAGTTTCCCCTAATGTCAGCATAGAGCTCAGCCCAGTTTAGTGTTTATCAAATTGATTTGATTCCTACCACTTACTTTTTAAACTTTTATTTCAAACTAATTATGGACTCATAGGAAGCTGCAAAAGTAGCACAGAGAGTTCTGATGTACCCATACTTTTTCGTGAAAATACAGATAAGACAAAGCAGGAATAACGTCTGACACATTGTAGGTACTCCTTGTCAGTAGCTTCTATTGTCCACATACGGCAGAAAAATTACTAGCAAGGACTCTAAGGTCAAGTGGACCTAAGTTCAAACCTAGCTTCTTTCGTTAATTAGCTGTGATGATTTGGGAATGGCTAATCAATCCTTCTTGGTCTTAGGCTTCCCATTCTTTAAATGAGGATTATACCTACCCCACAGGGAAGTGGTGTGGAGTCAACAAAACATTGCATGCAAAGTGTCTAGTACACAGTATGTGCTCAATAATTGATGTTCTCATTATTAGATGGTAGGTTAAAGATAAGGACTGTATCTTCCTTCTGTCTCTGCAGCATCTAGCAACCCCTTGGTTCACCCAGGATGCTCAGTAAATTGTTGACAAATGAATGCATGTATTGGGGACTGGAACTTGAGGGAGCTGGTGTTCTTGAACTACTAATCAGGCACCAGATCATCTGGGCCTGGTGTGTTGAAGCTTGGAGCTGCCAGGAGCCCTTTCTCTTGGAGTCTCATTCATCACCCCTGACTTCTGCATGCCGACACAGCGAGTGATGCATCGTGGAGCCCCTTATCACACATAGGAAGACCACTCTCCAATCCCACTCTCATGTAAATGCAACTGGGACCCCATTCATCAAGGGGACACAGCGTTGTCCTGGTAAACTAAACTGCCTAATGTACAGTGAATGCAAATTCCTTCTGCAGCATACTGAACAGCTTTAGCAAGGTGCTAGTGGGATGGATACCCAGTTTGTCCTGCTGACATTCAGGAGATAAATCTCCTGCATGTCATGATGTGACAGTCTCTAACACTGGTTTCTAAACTTGGAGGAGGGCTGGGGGCGGAGTGGGAGCTTCATGGTCATAGAGATCCGGTGAGGCTCTAGCTTCATTCTGCACCGTGTGAATTTGGAAAGTTCCATGATCTCTGTGAGTTGCCTCCTTTGCCTTGTGGGAAAGGCAGTAGCAAACTCAGTGGTGGCAAAAACTACAGTGCTCGGGGGGCCCTCTGCAACCACATTGGAATAAAGCTGTTGTAACATGCACAGAGCTGTTTGCTTAAGGAGTTGTTATGGGAACCTTTACTGATGCTCAGAGCAGGTATTAAATGCACATTCCAGGAAACCCTCCTGGAAGTTTTGCCTGAGGCATCAGAGGTCATTCCTTTAGGGAAGTTTGACTGGGGGACAGTGAAGGAACATTCATGCTTTTCCTAATTCATTCTCTCAATGATCATTTACAGTTACAAACTGTGTGGCAGGGAAAGATGCAAATACAAGAGCCCCTGCTCCTTAGAGGCTCACATTCTTCTAATGGCAAAGAAAACATGAAACGAATTTAATGTGCAGCATTAAGATGAGTACTTTATGGGGAGAAGCACAGGGGTCTTGTAGGAAGGATGAGGCTCCTGACCCAGCCTGAGGGGTCGTGGAGGCCTTCTCAGGGGAAGAAGGAGGTGGCTATGTTTTTCTATGTGTATATTCCTGCGATATATTTTTGCATCTTTGTTTTCTAGCAGTCTTGACATTTGCAATTTTGTAACCCAACTCAAAGCAATGCTTGGACCCCGTGTTTAACTGGCTTCAGCACTGACAACCCTTTACACCATAGTTTCCTTTTCCTGAGCTCTTAATTTTGCTTCTCTTTGATTTCACTGGACTGAGTTTATCCCCCTGGACCCCTTTCAATACCAGCACCGGGAAGAACATACCAGGGCCATGTTTTCTGAGTGTTTAAAGATGGAAGATGATCTTTCAGTGGCCTTCAGAAATGGAGAACAACTTTCTTGTCATACTTCCATTGAATCTTAACCACTTTGCCCCTCAAAACCTGATAGATCTGTGTCATGGCATTTAGTATATAAAAACAAAACAAAACAAAACAAAAAAACAGACTTTATTTCTTTGGCAGCAAACCCATTTTATAATTTCTGCTTGGGTTCTTATGATACCATTTTTAAAATTCTTTCAAATCCAAAATTTTGAAGAAGGTTACAAAGTACAAGTTTCTTTATGGTTTTTTTTTTTTAAATACAATGATTCTCTGAGGTCATTTTTTGGCTCAGCAAGTTTCTGTTTATGTCTTTGTTGCTTCTACAGAACATGCTCTGTATTTTTGCTTTCTTCTGGAATACAAATTATGCATATGTTGAATATTTGCAATCTTCTGTATTTTTCATTTTCTCTATCATGAATTTTATATTTTTGTCCCTTTCTATTGTATTCTGAAAGAGGTTGTCAAGTTTATAGTTCACATTTAGAATGAATATCCACAGCCCCTTGGTGGCAACAGGCAGACCTACTTCGGCTGATTTCTAGCCTGATTTTAACTACTTCCAGAGTGGTCTATAATTCTGCTTCTACTTGAAAATGGTAGTTGTGTGACAGGAGGTGGGACAGTCGGGTGGCTGAATCATGAGAGGCCTCATGTCCTGATTGTGATGGGGAGCCTCCCACGACTTTTCAGCAAAGCGTGGCTCAGACAGCTTTGTGCTTTAGGGAGCTCACTCTGGCAGCTGTGTAGAGGAGAATGGATTGGAAGAAAAGATACAGAGGGGGGAATGCTAGCTCTGAGAGAGGGCTAAAACTGCCCCACAATTGACCAGTATCTTGTCTGAACCGGCTGGCAGATGGGGAATTAATGTAGACACAAGCAGCGACGTTTAAAACGTTGAAGACTAAATAGATCATTGCAGCTACACTTGTGTGTGATTTAAAAGCAGGTGATACAACAACCCCCAAAGTAATAAGCTTCTCTCAGAGATGAATTAGGATTCAGTCTGGCAATTACATTAAGGTTTCTGATAGATAGCTCACCTGGAGAGCTGCAATTATGATACATATCGCTATTCTGCATGGCAAGCTCACATAACTCATGTTGGTTTGAAGTTTAACAGGAGGAAAGAGTGTAAAAGACTCCTGACTTTAAGGGGAAATGCCTTCCTCTGATTTCTATGATTTTACTGATAGCACTTTAATATATTTTGTGTGTTTGAAGGTGAATAATAAATAGATCCATATGCGCCTTCCTTCTTATTTTTTCAAGCTCATATGATAACCTCACTTAGAATGCATAAATCTTCCAAAAAAATTTTGTAAAACAACTTAGTTTCCCCATTCAGATAAGAAGATAAGACAATTCTCCTGCCCTACAAGATGCAGAGGAAAGAAGGGGTGAGGCAGGAGAAAGTACATGGACCAAGGGCTTTAGTGGACCCAATGTTTTGTCCAGGCTCTGCCACTTTCTAGAAATGAGGAGTTGTTTAATATGTCTTAGGGTCAGTTTTCTGCCTGAGAGCTGAATGTAGTAGGGGTGTCATGAGGATTAAATGAGATGACATGTGAAAGTCTAGCACAAAATAGGTGCTCTAGGGAAGTGGATTCTTTTAAAACAGTTTGACATTTCTTACAGTTGAAATACGTCATTAATAGCAAAGGGAATTCAAAACAGTTCTTGCAAGAGCAACTCACCTGATATTCACAGCTAGTGAATAATCACTTCCTTATAATTACATCTGTGTTCTTGTGAAAATAACAGAATTTACCCCTTACTCTATCCCAGGGATTTGTTGTGTCTAAGATATTGTATTGAAATATGTTTTCGATGTCTTTGGACAATGTCTTCATTTTAAAGGAATTTTAAATGGAGATGGGGGTATGCTCGTAGAATGTTTGCTAGGTGGAGCAGTCATCTGTGTTAGTCTGTTTTACATTGCTATAAAGCAATACCCAAGACTAGGTAATTTATTTATTTTTTTAAAAAACAGTTTATTTGCCTCGTGGTTCAGCAGGCTATACAAGCATGGCACCAGCATCTGTTTAGCTTCTGCAGAGGCCTCAGGAAGCTTTTGCTCATAGCAGAAGTCGAAGCGGGTATAGACATGTCACATGGTGAGAAAGGGACCAAGAGAGAGGGAGGGGTGCCAGGCTCCTTTAAACAACCAGCTTTCATGTGAACTAACAGAGCTAGAACTCACTCATTACCATGCAGAGGGGAGCAAGCCATTCATGAGGGATCCACCTCCATGACCCAAACACCTCCCTTCAGGCCCCCACCTCCAACACTGGGGATCACATTTCAACATGAGATTTGGAGAGGATAAATATCCAAACCTTATCAGCCTCTATTTATTGACTTTGAAACTACACAGAGGCCTGATTTTGCAGTAGAATGACAGCAAGGTTCTCCATGCTCAGGCTACTTGTGTTTATACCTAAGGTGTCTCCAGAGAAACCTGGAAGCAGTTGGCACTTGGTAAATCCATAACCTGGGACTGGGTGGAAGCATGCAAGATTGTTTTGGGAAGACCCAGGTTCCTCGCACCACATCTGAAGGTCAACTCCTGAATAATTGCAGAGTTGGGGGAGCCAGGAGGCTGCCCTCATTGCCAGTCGTAAGAGCATTCACAGTAGGGTTGTTGGGAGGTCAACCATATTACATAGTACTGGAATAGTTTGGGAGGCAGGACTAAACATACTTCATGCAAGGTACTCAATGCAGGGTAGCAAAACCAAAAATATTTTGTAAACCATCTTAGTCTCCCCATGCAGGTTAAGAAGATAAAACAATTCTCCTGCCCCTGAGCAGTAGCCGGAGCATGGAGAAACTTGCTGTAATTCTACTGCAGAATCAGGCCTCTGTGTAGTTTCAGAGTTACTATTCTCTATGGAAATAAGAGTAGTAACTGTCTTCCTTACTTGAATACCCACATCCCACCTTGTTGGTAATAGTCACATCTGGCTGCAATTTGGACCTTGAGAAGTCAGAGTTTGGATGGACTATCTCGTCCCTCCCATCCATGATCCTTGGGAAACTGGTTGTACTTAGAGTCCAGTGAGTGACCGACTTGAAATTAGAGTTAATTCTCACCTGACTTAGAGTCCCAATTCCATCGTTTACTTGTGGGATCTCCTCTAAATCTGTTTCCTCATTTATTGATTTATCATATAATGGTAAGCACTGAAGATGCCCTTATCCCTCCTCTTCCCCGTTATGTGCTCATTCTCTAAGCTGGATATTTTCCTTCTGGACATAGAAGAAATCTTTCCACTGCAGTTAGAGCTCTCTGCTGCCAGAGTCTGTCCATCCCTTGCTTGTCTGATTCTCTGCTCTCCAGGTGATATCAGACAGAGCAACTCCTCTACACATTAGGACTAATCTCCAACCCCCACCCCACCCAGCTGGCCTCCTTGGAAGCGCAACCATGTGTGGGGCTCATAAGGCCATCCAAGCAATCTACAAAACTAAATTAAGATGTTACCCATAAAATAATGTTTCCATAGAAACTCCACCTGTACCAAAGCTAAAAAATTTTGGGTTTTAACCTAGCTTCTTTGGACATAGGGAGTTACCACATGGGTATCAGCTTAGGAGGAGATAACTTGATATTTTCTGAGTGTCCACTTTACAGATTTCTCTTAACACAGCATAGAGGCCACCACACGATACACTGTGCAATGCCAATCATCAGTGTGAAGCTGGGCTGGGGGAAGGAGGAGAGGGTAGAGGGAGCAGCTGTCACTTAGTGCCTAAGATGCATGAGCTGTCATTCCACTAATCCATCAGGGAACATCATATTCATCAAGAGCTTCAAAATACATGCAGTGATCCCCTAAATGATGGCTTGTGAAGAATTACCTAAGCTGGCTTGTTAAAAGAAGGTTAGAAAGGTGACTATATGAACATTTTAGAGTATAGAGCACATGAAATTCCTTACCCAGCATATTGTTCACTTTGCAAACAAAAATATCTTCAAACAATATTTACCTAGTATTTTCAAGAGGATGTTTCACATAACAATAGTCCAGGGTGATGCCTCTAAAAAAAAAAATATATATATATATATATATAAAATATGCTGGCTGTTACAGTCATCCCATGGAATTATACAATACACATTTGCCTATCAAAGGTTTTCATATCTTAGTAAAGATACCTGTTTAATTTTGTTTCCTTCTGTGTTTCCCAAACTTATTGATCCTGGAATTCTTTTGATGTCCCAAATAGCACCCTCACCCTCTGTTGTGGTTGACACTTTGGGAAGCCCTGGCAAGTTTCTATCACACTTTTTCTCAGTTTAATCCTTGTGATTATCTCCACAGGTAGAATCTGGAGCTAAATGGAGAATAAAGTTAACTCAATATGTCATTTCTGTTGTATTTATATTCTCATAGTCTCTACAAACAAACTAGTTTGGATAGAAAAAATCCATGAGCACCTAAACTTCTAGGAACATCAAGGAAAAGCCGCTGAAGGAGGAAAATGACGGCGGATATTACAGAGCCATTTGGACAGCTCATGGCACTCTGCCTTTCATGTGCTGAGAGAGGGTCCACAGTGGAGCACATGGTAACACGAGGAACAATAGCATTGGCTCTTTGAGAAATAGGGATACTAATCTGGTGGAAACATTTTATAAACTGAGGTCGGAGTATATGGTTCAACTATAATTTTTTTTGCAGGGTACCTTTGTTATGAGAGTCTTTTCCTGTCCAGACCCCCTCCATTTTAGGAATCTGGCTTAAACTCTAATCTCTAAAATCTTGTAACCCCAAACTAAGTTATATTTCTGCTGTTCGTCTCAAGAACATTGGTGAATGCAGATATACGCTTAGGAGATTTAGATCTCTATCTTGGAGCATCAATATGAGTAAGTCATTATTTATCTTGGACTTAAGAAGATTTGAAGGTTTCAGATCCAGAAAGGCAAAATGAGGGTCACTTTCATTCTTAATGAGCAGTTCCTTCAGAGCTCGTTAAATAGAGTGAGGCTGATTATGCCTATCAGCCACAGCTGCCCTGAAATGATTTGGATGGATAACAGTGCTCTAATAATTGAAAATATATATCACCCTTAGTCATTGTTCCCCTAGAGGATCTTGGATTCCTATTGATGAGCATAGGCAAATCTCCCCCTTCATTCTTGCCACATTTGTAGTTGGCACTAATGTGGTTTTGTGGTTAGAGGACAAGCTGTGAAATTAGGCAAACTTAATTCCACTTCTTAAGAGCTGTGTCCTAGAGAAAGTTACTTAACCTTTCTGAACTTCAAGAGCCATGTCTATAAAATGGACACAATGGTATTTCTTTTGTAGGAATTGGCCTACAGATTAAGATGAAAATTAATACTGTGCTTTGTCAATGAGAGCTGTGACATTCAACATACAGTCGCTATTTTTGTTGCTACTATTTTTATTATGCAGTCTGTGGTCATGTTCCCTGATTTTAATCCAGGTGGAAACTTGACCGAAAGTGTTTCAAAGAACACAGGTTTTGGGGTCAAAGGTACTTGAGCTGGAATCTTGATGCTGTTTTTATTAACCATCCATATGACTTCAGAAGAATCACTGGCCTCTCTAAGCTTTAGCTTCTTCACCTGTAAAAGATGGTGACTCTCCATTGCCTTGCAGAGTTGTTGTGAGAATTGGATGAGAAAACGCAATGAACCCTGAGCGTTGTCCTGGCAGGGAGCAGGAGATGGATAAATGGCAGCTCCTCTTGGCTGTGAGGAGGGGGTGGTGTGGACGGATGGAGAAAGAATAGCTGAGTTTAACTTCAGGTATGACTGTGGAGAATTTGGTGGCAGAGAACACAGCAAATCACTGAAGAGATGACTGAAGTCAGTTACAAATGAAATGGCTATCACATGTGGGACTATTTGATACTGTATGGTTATTTTATCACAATTGTAGCCTGCTGCTTCTAGATTGTATTGGAGGTTGAAGATACATTTATTCAACAAGTATTTATTAACTACTAACCATATGCTAGGACCTGGGCTTGGTACTGGAGTTGCCAGTTGATTTATTATGAAGAGAGAACCATTGATGAGGGATACTCCTGTTATCAGGAACAAAGAGAATTCTGTCTTTCTCATGTCCCAGCCCCAGAAGGGCTCAGGATCCCAATGATATAAAATTGCTGAAGCTGGGGGCTGGGGACTTTTGCAAATATCAAATTACTGGAGTTACAAATATAGGATTTTTTTGATATACATTCCTCACACACGCTGTTTCTTGCCTGGAAAGTTCTTGGCAACCCCAGCTTTCCAACCTGCATCATACTTATATATCCTGAGCATAGTTCAAAGATCACCTCCTCTATGAAGCTTTCTTGGACCACAGACTAGATTAGGTGCTTCTCTTCTGGAACCTATAGTTCTCACTCTGTACTTATTTCCCACTAGATTAGCACATATCACTTCGCGTCCTCTAGTCATGAATGTCTTCATCCTAGACACCAAGCTCTTGATGGCAAAGACTGTGTCTAGCCCAGGAATTGTCATGTGTTAGGGGTAGTAATTACGTAGTTTGAATGTGCTTGGCATTGCATACTTACAAATCACAAAGAAACATAATAGTAACTGTTATTATGACTCTGCTAATATTTATATAATGCTTTGCAGTTTACAAAGCACTCAGACTTTCCTCACTTAATTCTCGCCCAGCCCCATGAGGCAGACAACATCAGTAGAGCAGACACTGCTTCCCTATTCCTCTGTCTTTCAGATGAGGAAGCAATGTCGAAATGATTGTGTGAGTTGTGCAGGGTTAAGCAGCGTCAGGGTTTGAATTTAAATCCAGGTCCATGTGATTCCAAATCCTTTTGCCTTCCCTATTACAATAGGACTTTTGTGGGCTTGCTTTCTTGTCTAACAGAAGTCCTAAGGAAAGAGTAACATGCGCAGAACCATACGGCATACACATATTCACACACAGAACCACAGTGGTCAGTGCAGCACGGGAGGGTCTTTAGTAAGGAGTCTCCGTTCCCTAAATTATATTTACCCTTGCTTAAAGGCAAATGTCATTTGAGACATGACTTATCTCCAGAAGACCAAAAAGCTAACAATACAATAGAGTTTGGGCTGTGAATGTTGAAAATACCCCAAATGACAGCCAATTTCTCCTGTGGCTCATGTGCTCGAAAGGACAAAGTACCTTGCCGAAAGAGACGGGGACAGCTTGAAAAGAAAAAAAAAAAAAAAAAAAGCTTCGCTGCCCTCACAGCACTGCTGTCCATGGGTCTCTTTCTGTGTCTGTTCACCTGCTTTTTACCTGCTGAACCAGGGCCAGCAAAGTAGGAGCTCCATCCAGCCACCAGGCCAGTGCTTAGGGAAAAGCTTCCTTCCTGGGTTGGAGTCCACCTGAGGTAGGTGCACATTCCAGGGGTCCGCAAGTAGCACAGTTGGCAAGGAGTTTAATAATGGGGCTGTGGGAATCCAGGTAGATGTGAGAACTGCAGTCTAACCTCAAATCTGAAGGACAAGCTCACCAAGAATTAGAAGACATGTCAACATCTTATCTTGGAATTTTGTGGCCCTGGAAAGCACATGGACACTCCCTTAATGGCTTTTGCTTTGAGCTATTTTTCATGCCTGAGTTACCCCCTACTCTCACCAAAGTCATTATGACCTCTGAGGTTCTCCTCTGCTCCTCGTTGAGCCAGGCCTTCTAGAAAAGAGGCAGAAATGTGCAAAGTGAGTGGTAGAAGATGAGCCCCTTTCTAGTGTTGAGCTACTTTGTTGTGATGTCTCCAAATCAAGCTCCATTTTTAATATATAGGTAGTGTGAGCATTTTCTCACATTCTTTCTCCAAGAAAGGCAGGGAGGTGCAGTGGAAAGAATATGGTATTTAGAACAGAGGAAGATCCAGGTCCAACTCTAGCTTCATAATTTACTATCAATGTGATATTGAGCAAATTATTTCTGTCCCCTGGACTTTGTTTTTACAAAAATGTGAGTAATTGCACCTCTCTGGCAGCATGGTTGCTAAAAATCACGGATGATGTCAGGTGCCTAGCACATGGTAGGTGTACAGTATCTGGCAGCATTCTAGGCAGAAGGGAGACAGAGCATGTTGCAGTAGAGTGAACTTGCATTGCAGAGAACCAGGGCCAGGGGTCCAGTCTCAGCTCAGTTCCTGGCCTCCTAAGCTACTAAGCATCTCTTGGCATCTCAGATGGCAATCTTATCTTTTTAATTCACAAAATTGAAATCATAATATTTGCCCTTCCTTTCTCTGAAGGTTTTGATGAAGTCTAAGTGACTGAGCGAATGAGCCAGCTTCACACCTCTGCAATGAGAATGGCTGGGACTGGGCTGTCCTCCTGCCTGCCTGAGGGTCCACTGCATTGCAGGTGAATCCACATGGTTCAATAGTTCACAGCCTTGGGCTGCACACTGGAATCACCCGAGGAGTTTTAAAAACTCTTCATGCCTACATCTCACCTTCTCTGCAGAGGTGCTGATGTCATCTGTCTGAGGTGCAACCTAGGCATCTGGATTTTTCAAAGCTCCCCAACTGGTTCCAATGTGCAGCCAGGGTGAAAACCGCCGCTTCAGGGGCAAGAAGAGCTAAAGAAATATACGCGGCAGCCCATATTTAATTCGATCTGACTCTACCAGTGTCTATTGAGTACCTGCTTTTAAGGTGAGTTCATTACTCTGTGTAACAGCAACCACTCACATTCTTATTGGACTAGATTGAATCAGATGTGGTTTTGGCTTATATTTAAGTCAGTGAACTACACCCCTTTGTGCAGTGACTTGTCCCAAATGATCTTGGTTATATCATGACTCGTCTGGCCACTGGACACTTCTTTACTTCAGTTCTATATCTGAAACCCAGTGCAGATGAAGGTCATTTCTTTGTCTCTGAATTTGGAAAGAGGGACCAGTGGCAGTACTTAGAGCCTACAGAGGGGTCTCAAACTTTAGACACAGCAACATCATTCAGAGGCCTTGTTAAAATGCAGGTTTTCTGGGGCACCATCCTCAGGGTTTTTGACTCAGTGTGTTTGAAGAAAGGCAGGTAATGTGCATTTGTAGCAAGTTTCCAGGTGATGCTGATGCTGACGGTCCAGGGGCCACCCTTTGAGAACCCCTGTCTAGGCAGCATAGATTCTTTTGTTTTTGTGTTAGCTTATTTGCATTGCTATACAGGAATACTTGAGGTTGGGTAGTTTATAAAGAAAGGGATTTATTTTGGCTCACAGTTCTGCGAGCTGTACAGGAAGCGTGGCACCTGACTTTTGCTTCTGATGAGGCCTCAGGAAGCTTACTACCATGGTGGAAGGCAAAGGAAGAGCAGGTGGGATCACACGATGAGAGAGAGAGAGAGTGAGTAAGGAGGAAGTACCAACCAACTCTTCTGTGGACTAACAGTGAGAACTCACTTGTTAACAAGGGGAGGGCACCAACCCATGCATGAGAGATCCACTCCCATGACCCAAACACCTCCTACTAGGCCCCACCTCCAACACTGGGAATCACATCTCAACATGAGATCTGGAGGAGACAAATAGCCAAACCATTTCAATTATTTACCTCTAATCTCCAAAACTACTTGAATAGGTGCAACTGTCCCCATCTCAGGAAGATCAGATAGCTACATAGTTTGCTTTCTTTTCCTCTTCTGCAAAGTAACTTGATGAGGGGCACACCTTTTAAGTGGCAAGGTCAGGATTGAACTCAGGACCACCTAACTCCAAAATCTGCCCCTTTCTACATAACACTCTGCCTCCAGGTTGGATTAGATTGAATTCCTGCTATATTCCCAGCCATGCTCCAGGCAGACTGAGTGACAAGCGACCCCTCCTTAACTTGAATAAAGCATTTCTTGTGGCCTCCGTCAAGGAACACAAAGAAATGCTCCAGGCATGTACCACAGCACTAGCAATAAGGGCTGATCAAGGGCCCAAAGGCTCGTGACATAAGACACCTTCTGTGGAGTCAGTCAGGGTGGAGACAGCTGTGGGCTGCAGAGGTTAGGAAAGGCTTCTTAGATGAAGTTGGTCTTGAAGGACATAATAAAAGCAGAGAAAGAGGTGCTCTAGGTTCTACCCCTGCCTCAGTCATGGTTTTTGTCACAGGATGAGTCTGAGAGGAGATGGGGGTTTCTGCTTCTGTTTAATGCCCAGTCCCTGGACTTGGACTTTGTCCTAAATCCTGCCCCATGACTACTGGGCTGGATACACTGATTCTGAAGGTCCCACTTGGCTTCGTACAGTCCTGCTCTGCCTTTTGCTTTGACCAGATGGACACTGCTTGCCATCAGCAGAAGTGGGTGGTGTCAGGACCATGCTGGCACTACTTGGAGGAAGGCATAGGCAGGAGTGACAGAGATAGACAGGGGCTGTTTTAGAGGAAGCATGGCCATGGCTGTGTATTCTAGGAAGTTATTATTGTTGAATTTTTGGAAAGCCAGCCTGTCTTAGGAGAATAATGGTAATAATAGCAAACCAGACAACCCCCTGACCTGACCAGTACAGGGAACAGCTGCTAACAAAATCTGCTACTGATCTCCTAAGGGTGGTCACCTGGTTAGAGTCCATGCCTAGCACCAGCAGCCAAGCCAGTCAGTTCCAGCATCTTATGCTGCCCGGGGACCCAGTCTCTAGTCATGCTCAGACCTGGCACATGCACACCACATAGCATAACTCTGTGCATATAGTGGATGCAAAGCACTTTTGCTTGACTCCCTGGAAGGAGTTCCATTGTTTGAAAAGCTGTACTTACCCCACAAGGGGTCTTGTCCTGAGTAGTTTCCCAACCTTGTCTCCTCCAATTAATATAGAAAACAAAAAATAAGTGAAAAAACAGAACTGTTCAACTGGGATAAAAGGAAGCAGCGACTCCAGGATCTCCAGCTGGAGATCTACTGGGCTGGATACACTGATTCCGAAAGTCTCTGAGATTTGAGCAACCTCACAGCATTCTTCTAGCTCACTCACAGCATTCTTCTTGGCCTCAGTTGCCTCATTTGTCAGACTAATATATTCATTTGTGATTTGTATAAGGAGATAAGTGGGCTAGGAGGTACACATTCTTCATTAAACTTTGGTGTTCAGATGTGTGTTTGCAATGTCCCAACTTGGCTCATGTTGCTTCCTTCGTATTGATGTTGAGGGCAGGGCTCGTGGTTTCACTGTTAATTTCATCAGGACCAATGGAGGTAGCTGCTTGAAACAAGGGATGTCCAAGGGAGGAAGCATCTGAGTGCAGAAAGGCCACTCATAGAGGGACCCTTACCCTGAGATGAGGCTCAGAGGACTGTCTGAGTGGGGACTGTTCAGGATGTCCAGTCTGGGGCAGGCCTCTCAGTGAGAAGGCTTCCCACCAGAAGTGTAAGGGAGTAGATTGTCCAGTGCAAATGCTGAGAAGTTAGGCAGAGCTGGGCCGCCCTCTCCAAACCCACACCAGGTGCCAGGACACTCTTGGGTTGCATCTCCATAAATTATAGCAAAAGTCATTTGTGACCAAGTTCTGCACCTGGATTTCTGTGATAGTTTTTCTTCTTATTTTCACATTTCTTTTCATGTGACAAGAATTATTGTCATTCTGCCTTTATCTGGAAATTACTGCTCAAATAATGACAAATCTAGTGCTGCTGGGCCCTTTCATGACCTGGAGAGAAACCCAGAGAGGAAGGAGGTGGCATTTTGACCTTGATTTAGCCTGTTGTGATCTAAAGTGATAAGCACCTGATTTCCTTGGACTTCAGTTTGCTGTAAAATTAGAATAATAGCACCTGTCCTGTCCACCCTACAGGAAGTCAGAGGCGATGACCTGTTTGAAAGTGCACTGGGATGTTGTAGACAATTGTAAACTCTACAAGCCTGAATAGCAGATCAACTTGGACTTGAAGCACCTTCACTACTTACTAACATTATGTCCACTGAGTTCTCAGAGCCATATTTTTTCATCTGTTTGATGGGGATAATAATACCCTCATCACAACAGGGTTGTGTCTGCAGCATCTAACACAGTGCCTGGCATATAGAATACAAACCCGAGATGGCAGCTGCTGTTATAATGATGATAATCATAATGGCAGTCATCATCATGTATCTGAGTGTAAGTATTTCTGCCAGACAGACCTGTTTTTTTGTGTGTGCGTGTGTGTGTGGCATGGTGAGAGAGGTTCCACAATCTCACAACATGCCATCTGCGAGCTGGAGAACCAGGAAAGCTAGTGGTGTAATTCATGTGAGTCCGAAGGCCTGAGAATGAGGAACCCAGGGTCTAAGGGCCGGAGAAGATGGATATCCCACCTCAGACAGACAGCAAATTCACCCTCCTTCTGCCTTTTTTGTTCTTTTCAGGCTCTCAATGGATGGATGACGCCTGTCCACATTGTTGAGAGCAGATTTTCTTTACTCAGTATACTGATTCAAATTGCTAATTTCCTCCAGAAACACCCTCACAGACACACCCAGAAATAATGGTTTACGAGCTATCTGTACATCCCTGAGCCCAGCAAAGCTGACACATAAAATTAACCACCACCAGATTCTCTCTGTTGTGGAGGGATGTTTCTTTTGGCTGGGTGTGCCCAGTCCCACCTACATGTGCCAGTCAGGAAGCCTGCCTAATCAGTTGTGTAGGAACTTAGGATGCTCTGATAGCAAACTTCCAACTCTCCTTTGCCTGAAGTCTTTGAAAGAAGTGTGAAGAAAGACATGTTATGATTCTCGCTTTCCTAACCAGGGAAGGCGCGTGGAGGGTGCTGTGCTAATTAGCATGCCGTCTCACTCACAAAGTGCCTTTGTGCTGTCTGTCAGCTTCCGCTCTGTAGATACTAAACACTGTTAAGGCAAATGATATCATGACTGACAACTTAATAGATGTCTTTTTGAGTTGAATGTGCTCCCCGGTGCTCTAGCCAGATAAAATTAACAGAAGCCTTCAAGATCATCCTTTCCGGGCTGAGGTTTGTGAGAGAGACGTGCTAGCAAGAGCCTCGCAAATCACATGAAAAGCATCAAACTCAGTCACGTTGAAGATTAGGGAATTGGATGTTTGTCAACAGAAATTGCTAAAGAACTGACTTCCACAGTTATTTCTGATGACAGGTAAAAATTATGAGGGGTGGAGAGAAATATGACTCCTGTTAATGTAAATGGACCTCCAAATGAGGGTTGATGTTAAAAATAGTCCCCCTAGAAGATTGCAGACTTATTCTGATTACATTAAAAGTATTTAAAATGGGCCAGGTGCGGTGGCTTGTGCCTGTAATCCCAGCCCTTTGGGAGGCCAAGGCGGGTGGATCACCTGAGGTCAGGAGTTCAAGACCAGCCTGACCAACATGCCAAAACCCCATGTCTACTAAAAAATACAAATACAAAAATTAGCCGGGCATGGTGGTAGGTGCCTATAATCCCAGCTACTCAGAGGCTGAGGCAGAGACAGTTACTTGAACCCAGGAGGCGTAGGTTGCAGTGAGCCAAGATCGCGCCGCTACTCTCCAGCCTGGGTGTCAGAGCGAGACGCCATCTCCAAAAAGAAAAAAACAAAGTACTTAAAATGCCTCCACCCCTCTCTTTTTTCCTAAATATTGCTTTCATATTTAGCAATATGAAAGGGCCCATAAAACCAAAAGAGCAGATTAGGCTCAAAGTGCTATTTATACTGAAAGTTAGTGATACTGGGCTCCTCTCACACCCCAGCCCATGCCACCTGGCATCTGGAATCCAGGTCACACTGAAATACTTCTCTTCACCCAACAGGCTGCACATTCTTCACCTCTGGGTCTTTGCATGTGACTTTTCTTCTGTCTGAAACAACTTCCCTTTCTCTGGGGCCTTGATGCCTCCTTATGAAGAGTTTGTGAAAGAGGCTGTCACCTCTGATTTCCTCCAGAGGACCATTTCCTATCCTCACGCCCCTGCGGCCTCTTATCTACTCGTTGGTAGTTTTACCACCTTGGAATAGTTTGATAAGGGATTATCCCCCATATTGTGATTTCCTTTAGATCAAAGGACATGTCTTAACTAAACCTTTTGTAAATGGGCTTTTAGCACAACACCTGACACATGGTGTCACTGCGGTAAATATTTATCCAATGACTACAGATAGCTGTAGATAGGAAATGTGGGTGAGTGACTAGAGCTCAGCCTATGTCATCAGAGAGCTCTGATTTCAAACTCCTTCTCTGACCCATAGGAGTGAAGGAGGCCCGGGGAAATCCACATCTTTGAGCCTGATATAGCCTGATCTGTATAAAGAAGAACATGATTCCTAAAGGGATAAAGTTTCTGGGGGCAATGAATGACACAGGTCAAGCACTCTGCCCGGCACACTTGGGCACTGTAGAGCAGTTGCTGAAAGGTCCATAGCTTCTGAAGGAAGTTGTTAAGAGAAGCTCTCCAAATGGTTTCAGCAAGTCTGAATCATTGGAATAAGAAGATTCCCACGGGATTACTTAGAAGAAATTTCTCAGCAGACACTGGTGTGTGGTGGGAAATTAAGCTTAGCTTTCTACTAGCCAAGGCTTGTTGTGCTCAAGCAGCACCTCTGCCCAGGGCTGTTCCTGCACCCTGACTGAGACCCCTGGTGGCAAATTGTAACACGTTTCCAGCTTTTTCTGCATGCTTTCCTCAGCCTTCTGCAATTTAACAAGTTCCAGGCAAGATTCCAATGCCTCTTCCAAGCACAGGAGGGTTTCTTGGGTTCAAAAAATATTCTTGGAGCCAGCAGAACGTTCTTTCCAACACATCCCACCCATGTGGGACAGATGGCATTATAGAACATGGTGTCTGATGAAAATCATTGCCCACGAGTGAGACTGCCCGGCCTCTGTGATGGCCTGCCATTTCAAAAACACTTTTCCCAAAGAAGCCTACCTTGTTTCTGGGACCTAGCTGGATGGACTTGGACATGGGTCATAAAGTACTTGGAGCCACAGTGAAGACTCTGGGAAAACCTTTCCCCAGACATCCTGAGCCCACCTGTCGCCCCCTGGTGAGGTATAATTTCCTGTGGCCCCTGCTCGTTTAGAAAACCTGTTGTAAAAATGTGTACGAAGGAGCACAGAATTCATTACAGTAGTGAAAATAAACAAAACTGGGGAAAAAGTGGAATTTAATAAGTTCAACTAAGCATATAATAACTTATAATAGCTGGGAGGCCCAAAAGTTGCTGAACACACAATAAGGGAGGAGGAATTTAACTGTGGTTAAAATGCAGTGTGCAACACAGGTTATTTTTCTTAGGAAAAGGATATTGTAGAAATAGCAAAAGCTCAGCAAAGCATTGTTGGGTGGTTGCTGAAAAGCAGGTTAGATAGCTCAGACAAAGCAAAAGAGAGAATGGGAAGTGAGATGAAAGGGTTTTGTGGAGGAGTCTGTACTGTACAGACAAATGGGAAGTCCTTCCATCCTCAAAGCCTCCTTGAGGATTTGCTAAATAAAGCAGGTAGGTAATTCAGAGGAAGCTCATCTTGGGGGCAAGAAAAATTTGAAAGAAGTTGTGTTGCACTTAAAAAGTGACAAAAATGATTTAGTAAATACTAGCAACACAAAGAAGAAAAGGTCTTAGTCCAAAAGAGTCATGGTGCTGGGAATAAAAGTTTTCATGTGCTAGGATGGACAAGTGCAGGAGACATTTCTGGTCATTTGGGATATTGATGTTAGTCCAGAACCAGAGACTATAGTCACCATGCCACCATCCCCTCCTTCTTCCTGCACCACTTCCTCCAGTCCCTCCAGCAACAGGGTTGCCAAGGAACACAGCCCTGTTTACAGGACAGGTTTCCAGTCATCCATGCATTTATTCTTCAACTCTTACTTAGTATCTATTCAGCACTAAGCTCTGTTTCAAACACTGGATATACAGAGACAATACCACCACCTGGCACCATGAAAGGAACATGTTGACTGTCAATCTGTTGAGCAAATTAATGATTCAGTGAGTGAACGGATAAATGAATGGATGAATGAATGAGTGAGTGGAGGTAGACACTCCCCTTCCCTAGAGAGGTCACAGTCCAATAGACAGAAACAAGGAAATACATGACTACTTCCATGTATTGAGGTAAATGTCTGTGCAGGACCCAGTGGGTCTTCTGAGGTGTGGACTACTCACCCTAGGAAATGAGGAAGAGCATCCCAGTGGAGACTAGAAGAACCCCGGAGGCTGAGGCTGCAAAGATGCCCTTCCTGCTTTATGCCCAGCTTGTTTCTTGTCTCTAGTCTCAAATGCAGCCCCCATCCTTGAGCCCTTGCTTTCGGGAATGTCAGCTTCTCTGTTGGATCCTTGGCTCAACTGCTTGCACAGTTTTCCATGGTGCCAGCCCTGGCATCTGTCCCCTATGATTGACCCACACTCCTATGGACATGACAGGGTTCCCTACAACATGACAATAGGTATCTTGATTAAACTACCTATTAGTAACATGGGGCAGAGAGGAGAGTAAGGATTGCTCAGTGGTTTTCAGAGCAGCTGAAAAAAGTGATTTTCATTGAACGATGACTATTAATTGAGAATCACGGTGGTGGGGTAGATCTAAGAGTATAGGCATGCTTCCAACACATGTATTGAGTGCTTTCTCTGCACCGGGCTAGATTCCGGGATTACAGAAATGATTTGCACAGTATTCTGCCCTCAAGGTGCTCTAGTTTTTCATCCCTCCCTCCTGGCAACCCCTAACACAAAATATTGAGTGTGCGCTGGCCATTGCTATAGTGCATTACAGACTTTAGTCCATTTAATCTGCATGGGGCCCTATGAGGAGGTACTACTACTATTGCCATTTTTTAGAGAATGTCACCGAGGTCAGATAACTTGCCTAAATTCATCTTGTGTGAGTAGCTACCTATTTGCCTTGAAGGTAAAACCAGGGGGAATGTGGATGTAGCTCATTTCTGAGAGTCTGCAACTCATCAAGAGGATCACAGTAAAAATGAAATGGCTGAGATGGAAAGGGCAGGATTAAAGCAGGGATGGAGGGCTCGCCACACTGTTCACGCAATTGTTCCCACCACCTGCTGCAGCCCCTTAGCTACCTCTGTATAGGACCTCAAGGTTCCCTGGAACTTTGTAGGGACCTTAGAGGATCTTCTTACTCTCCAGCTGGAGGCTGGGTGAGGAAAGTAAAAACATTGAGTGCTGTCATCAGGCACCAAGGAGAGCTCAGAGAACTCTCACTTAGCTGGAGAGATGGGGTGGACCTCTCCTTTCTCCCTAAAGCCCTTAATTGCTAATGACATTGAGTAGGATTTGTTAAAGCAGTTCTTTGTGTTCAACCTTTTTTTTTTGTTCAAAGCCATTACTCACTGTGGTTAGTTTGGATGTTTGAGACAGCCCAGCCTGGCATATTCCCTATCATGGCACTTTATAAATGTTCATGCTGATTAGAACTTTTATTTTTCGTAATGACCCACTAATGTAATGATAATGCAAGTAATAGTCCATATCTAATGGCTTCTTGTCCAAGGGCTGAGAAAATTCACTTAATGTATTTAGTGCCAAACTCCTAAAAGAAACCTATTTAGGCTGCTGCATTCACTTATGCATTTTTATGAATCTCTGGGTAATAAACGGGAATGGCTCCTCTGGAAAGTCGGGAGAAAAGGAAGAAGTGCAGGTCATTTGTGGTAACATTTTTATTGTTGATATGCCATTAGAGCTCTAAGAAGCCTCAAGTTCTAGGTCAGCTTCAGGGTGAGGAGTGTCTGAGCAGGAAGCTGAAACTATTGCAAAACTTGGGACTGTTTCAGATGCAATGGCACTGGGCCTCCAGACTTCTTGGTGGCTTACAAACAGGCCATTAGTGCAGCTGGTTGTTAGTAGGCAGTGGTTTACTGTGGGGGAGAGGCCAGAATATTATCCTTCAAGCCAGAGAGCAGAGAGTCCTTGAGCCTGCTAGGCAATCCTAAAAGACCAGAACTTCCTCTTCAGGGAGCTGTATTGAGCAACATGGAGAAGCTCACCTGCCTTGCACACCACAGACCTCTTCATTCTGAGAACTTCACCCCCTTAGAAATGTCCATTCCTGGCTGTCCCTGTTCCCTATCTGTGCTCTCTTGTGTGTGCTTTTCAAAAACCTGCTCTCAGTAACTCCTTGAGAGTGAACAAGTATATCTCATGTGTCTACTCCCCCAGGGGTGCCAGCATGGTAAGCAGAAACTTTAACTGTGCAATGTTAAAACTTGGGTGCAGGTAAATGGATTTCAGATAACAGACTGGGTAATCATTTGGTCCAAAGAACCTCTGTGTCACTGAAATCACCTTGTAGATAGAGATGGAAGCCTTCCCCTTCACCCATGAGTAGAGTTGCCAGATAAAATATAGAGCATCCAGTTAACTTGAATGTCAGACAAGTAGGTTTTTTTTTTTTTGGCAGAGTCTCACTCTGTCGCCCAGGCTGGAGTGCAGTGGCACAGTCTTGGCTCACTGCAACCTCCACCTCCTGGGTTCAAGCGATTCTCCTGCCTCAGCCTCCTGAGTAGCTGGGACTACAGGCACGCACCACCACGCCCAGCTAATTTTTGTATTTTTACTAGAGACGGAGTTTCACCATGTTGACCAGGATGGTCTCAAATCTCTTAACCTCATGGTCCACCCACCTTGGCCTCCCAAAGTGCTGGGATTACAGGCGTGAGCCACCGTGCCCGGCTGATAAATAGCATTTTTTTAGTAGAAGCATGTCCAGACTATTGTATAAACATACTTATGCTAAAAATAAATTGTTTATCTGAAATTCAAATTTAACTGGGTGTCCTGTATTTTTATGTGCTAAATTAGACAACGCCATTCACAAATCCTAGCTCTGGTATCATGTCTTGCGTTCATGACAAGTAGGTATCTTCATTAAACTACCTACTTGTATCATGGGGCAAAGAGAGGAGAGAGTGAGGATTGCTCATGGTTTTTAGGACAGCTGGAAAAAATGAATGTGGCCTAGGATGAGGCATCACCCTTCACTGAAGATAGAGGTGAATATACACATTGGTGGCATATTCTACGCACGCCCCATATTAACCTGAGAATGCACTACTACTTCCTTTTGTCATCCTAGTTACTTTAAGTAAGCATAGGCACTTGTGGTCTATTGTGTGCCCAGGCATTGCTAGGTGAAGGGACACAGTGTGAGTCCCAATCTACCTGCTTGGAAGGAATGAACATTGCACAGTGATAGAAGCATACGCTGTGAAATCAGAAATGAGTTCAAATCCAGCTTTAGGGCTTTGGTCAATGCAACTCTCACCAAGCCTCAGTTTCTCATTTTTAAAATGGAGATGACATCTACATCATTGGATTGTTGTGAGTTTTCAAAGTATATGGTAAACCCAGCAAAGTGCCACCCAGCTCTCCCTTCACTAAAGTATTAGTTGTCCCAGATACTTGGAGAACTGTTGGCAGAAACAGTTTTTAGCTGTCACCTCTTTCAGGCATTTCATCAGCTCAGAGAAGTACTTCACCCCAAGTTAAACTTCCTAGGGTGGCCCCTATTCAGTGACTGATAAATGCAATAGTATAAAGGCCCATCCATCTCAGCCCAACTCAAGACAACTGGGAAGGGCTATTCAAACTCTAGAGTATCCTGAGGTTTGTTGCGGCTGCCACTGGGCTATATCACAGCTCCAGTTTTTCTCTGCCCTTCCTGCTTTTCTTCCTTCTCTTTCACAGATATTGATCCCAAGGGCACACCTAAATAAAGATCCTGCACACTAAACTCTGTTTTAGAGTCTGTTTCCCAGGGAACCCACCCTGCCATAATGTGGTACAATTCTCAGTACATAAAATAGGTGCTCAGCCCATATAAAATATTAATAATAAAAAGCAACAGGAAAGTCAAAATTGATCTAATTTTATATGGCACCTCCTGCGCCTTGTTCTTAGAAGGGCTCCTTATGGTTGTATTACTGACATTGGATTGTGATCTTCACAATGGAAGGCCTGTATGTGCCTTATACCTCTCTTGGTGGCTGACATGGGTCTGAAAACACAGCAGGTGCTTGATAAATGGTTGGGCAATGCTTAGCTACTTGGCCTCAGAAGAACGGATGGAGTAATAGATCCTTTTGGACAAGTAGTTTGCAAATATAAACAGCGTCAGGAAGGTTTGCTTTTGAGCTTCTGCATAAGAGATAAGTGAGTGGCTGTCACAGGGAAATTAGTGGTTTGGGGATACCTTTGACCTATGGAGGAAGGTCACTTAGGAAGAACGTAATCCCTTAAGACCTCTGGGAATGGTGGGAGAGAGGCTCTGAGCTAAAGGAAGGGCTGAAGACAGAGCAGGGAATACCCAGAACACCTCACGTAGCTCAAGGTGTCAGGAAAGATTAGGCAATAAGTGGGAATTACAGACAAGCAGAGATTGCAAAATGAACAGCCTGTGAACCAGGCTAAGAAGTGGGATCTTTATACACAGGGTGACGGGAGTTGCTGGAAGGATGTAATCAGAGAGGTGGCTTGCTCAGGTCTGTGTTTCAAAGGGGCTGTGCTTCCTGCTATTGGGAGGATGCTTTGGAGGGTACAACATGGGAGACAGTCAAAGGCACTCACCTATCTCTTGTGTATAAGCTTATAAGCAAATCCTCCTGAAGCTATTTATGTCTATAAATGACTCCAAAAAGGGGCATATTGCTCTGTCTGATCTAAAGCCAAATAGCTAAGTGTGCCTAAGCATTTATCAGATACCTACTGTGCTGCCAGCCCCACTGGTCCCAACACAATCATGGGGACTTGGCCTAAGCAGTGGGGGTAGAAAGCTGATTCAAAGAAGATACATTCTTATAAGGAGCAATATAGAGATATGCTGAGAGAGGAGCTGACTGATGAAAGAAGGGAAGAGTCTAGGGGGATATCCAGGCTTTTCACCTTCCTTTGCTTCTCTGCCCACCCAGATTATAATGCAAGACCCAGCTGTGGCCCAGCCCCTGGCTCCTGGAAGCCTGTAAAGATGAATTCATCCTTGACCTCCCCTTCCTCTGAAGTTTCTACAAAATTACATCTGTTAGATTAACTATTAATTAATGTATTATCACTAAAAATTAATGCATTTTATTAATTAATATACTAATAAATTACATAGAGCCCTGAATCATGTTCTAGTGTCCTTGGGAGCTTTTCCAGGCCAAGCCACCCCTTGTCTCTCTTGTCTGACATACTAGATCATCTCTTTATGATTCTTTCTCAGATGGACCAGTGACTTTTTCTCTCCACTCTCATTTCCCATGCTGTTCTCTCTTCCCAGAACATTCTTCAATCCTTCTCAGTTGACCTGTCATTTTTGAAGGGTGGTCCCTCTAATATTCCCAATTAGGTCACTTCCCCTTGACATATATTCTTACGGGATCCTGTACTTCTCCTTAGCAATTATCCCAATTATAATTATTAATGTAATTAGTATAATGGGCAATTATTAGTATAACTATTAGTGCTGACCCTCCAATATCTGGCATAGTCCCACCCAACCCAGTAGTTAGTGAATAAATATTTGTTGTATGAAATTGCTGCTGTGGATTACACTGTGCACATGGGCAATGGGTGCTCACATTCTATTAGTGCAGTCTCATTTGTGGGTAGGATCTAGTTTGGAAGTGATTTCTAGTGGGAATAAAGCTACTGCTTTCCTTAACCCCTATCTCAGGATTAAGTATAAAGTTTACAATTTATCTTTTACAGGTACTCCCCTTTCCTTGTGCTGTAGGAAATAACCATTTTTCCTGCTCCATGCTCAGTGGAGTTGGAGACAATCTACGTACCCAAGACAAATGCTTCATAATCCAAGAAATCCTTAACCTGCTGTGTGCAAGCCCTGAGGACAGGCCCTGGAGCCAAAGTCTTTTCTTACATGCACTAAATTTAACTCAAACATTCCTAATGGAATCCCGACTGTTGCCTCATTGGCTGTGGAACTTGGGTGCCTTCCTTGTTTTTGTGGTGTCACAGCTTGGTTTGTGAACATTTTGGAACAGTGTACCGGGCCACAATGTGGGCCTTGTTAAACTCCAGTGGAGAAAAGGGGTTGAGGTTTTGACTTCCACTGTTGAGAGGGGGGTCCTGGCACATGTCCCCTGCACAGCCTCTCTCAGCTCTCTTATGAGTTCTATAGCCTGTGTAGCCAGGGCCTGCTTTATAAAGATGTAGGGGTGGAGGAACGAGTACACCCATTGGCACTAGTAATATAAGGGGCTGCCAGGCAATTAAAAAAACAAATTGTGCTACACAAAAACATGAGCTTGCTATCCTGTTGAGTCTGTAACTCTTCAAGGCTGGAGCCACCTCCTTGTGGCGAGAATTTGGCGAGAGCTCTGGCTTGGGCATTCTGCCCAGCCGCAGTGCAGAGCAGGGCTTCCCCTCCAGTTCTGGGGCAGGCCCTGCTCACTGTTCTCTACCAGATAGGACAGCCAATGACGCTGAAAGAGCCATGAAGGCTGGGTGCACCCGTGTGTATGTTGCGGTGGTGGGGGGGATTGGGGGAGAGGGTGAAGGGTTGTTAAAAATGAAATCAAGGCACAAGGGGCCATTCTCAAAATTCTTACCTCACCTCTGAATTCCTCCTTTGAAAGCCTCATTCCTTTTGAGAGTAAAGGGCCTTGGGACTTCTCAATTTCTCTTTGCACAATAATGAGAGCCTTGACAAGGAGAATGTCTGATCTTGCTCCACCTATGGCCTTGGGGTAATGGGAAGAGGAAACAGAGGGCTGTGAAGTTAGCCATGGGAGGTGAGAGACAATGCTGTGGTGGGAGTGGAGCTTCCAGAGAGAGCACAGCTGAGTCAGGAAGCTGCTCTACAAGAAGAGGGCTCCTGTCGGAAGCTTTTTTGATCTCACTGACAGCCGTGATGGATGCTAACTCATTCACTGACAGCATCTATTTATTGGTAGCCGCCATTTCCGGGCACTGTCTAAGCTCCAGAGAAATAGTGGTGCACAGAAGGCACAAGGTGTTTGCTCTCAGGACTTGGATTCCCAAGAGGCAAGGACCAGATGATAAAATAGTCAAGACTTACAAAGTTTAATTTTAGGTGTGATCATTGTGATGAAAATAATAAAATTTTGAGAGGATCAGTTGTGGGGCAGATAGAGGATCCTTCAGACGGGATCTTCAGGAAGGGGTGATCAGAGGTCTGAGTGGAGGGTCCTGTGAAGGGGAAAAGCATTTCTGGCCTTCTGGCTCGGGGAACATCTAGTGCAGATACTCCAAGGAAGGCTTGAGCTTGGTGAATTTGAGGAATAAAGAAACCAGTGTGACTAGGAGTGACGGAAGGTGGTAGGAGATGAGTTAAGAGTGGGTATGATAAACCATGAGAAATGCTTTGGACTTTATTTTAAGTGTAGTGAGCAGCTGGATTAGTCCATTTTCACACTGCTATATAGGACTACCTGAGACCAGGTAATTTATGAAGAAAATTGACACAGTTGACTGCGGAGGCCTCTGGAAACTTACCATCATGGCAAAAGGTGAAGAGGAAACGAAACATGTCTTAAATTGTAGCAGGACAGAGAGACAGGGGAAGTACCACACTTTTAAACCATCATATCTCATAAGAACTCACTCAGTATGATGAGAACAGCATGGGGGAAACTGCCTCATGACCCAATTACCTCCTGTCAGGTCCCTCCCTTGACATGTGGGATTACAATTCAAGATGAGACTTGGGTGGGGACACAGAGCCACACCACATCCACAGCCTTGAGAGGGTCTAAGCAGAAATTGCCAGGACCTGCTTCCTTTCTGAAGCTATTACTCTGGCAGCTCTGTGGAAAGGGATTGCTGATGATTGCAGTGAATAGATGGAGGTAAACTAAGGGGTTCTTGCAGAGCCTAAGGTGGTATCAACTGGGAATGGAATGTTGACAGGTAAAGACAGAGAAGTTCTATGTTTTACTGTTGGTGTAGGAATGGCAAAACTTGCTGATAAGTTATGTATGGTGATGTAAGAACTGCTGGTTAGGGTAAAGCAGAAATCAAGGTACATCCTAGGGTATTGGCTTGAGCAGCACTGTGCCATTTTCTGAGATGGTGCCCATGAGCTGAGGAGCAGATCTGGGGAGGAAAGTTGGCTCTTGTTCCAAAGTGGCAGTCAGAGGTGAGGAGTTTCCTAAATATTTGAAGGGGAACAATAAATTATATCTGGTCAGAGGCTCATATTTAATAAAAGAGCAGGTCACTCAGATTCTAAGGTAGAACATCTTGTCTTGCCTTTACCCCAAAGCAAGTGACTGGGTCTAGGTTATTCTGAGTATGCCCATGATCCTGTTTGCTTGGTGCATTGGGAAATCCTAGATAATACCCAAGTTGCCATGATGCAAATATGTCTTCAATCTGGTTCATCACACACTTGCTGAGTGCCCACTCTTAGCCAGCTTCCCTCATCAATGACCTCTAATGTCATGGAACAACCAGTAAGTCAAGGGCTTCCAAAATTTCAAAACAGTCATGGAAATTCAGTGCAATGAGATCGCCATCTGCTTTGAAAACCATTTCCAAGTTAGTTAGGCCCAAGATACAAGAGTGAAAAGCTGACATTAATATCCTTAGCCATGCTTTCTCTCATTTTTTTCCCCCTTCAGGCAGATTTATTTCCAGCCCTCCTCGGGGCAATCTTATTGATCTTACTTTTGTCCTCCTTCTTCAGCGTTGTTACTTATTTTTGGTGTATAACATTCTTTGCCTTTCTTTCCTCCCTCATCCCACTGTCCACTACTTCTCCTAGTACAGAGATGGCAAATAAATTTTATCTTAAGTGCTATCTTAAGTGCTCTTATTAAAAAGAGGCTGCCACAAACATTGTGTTGAGAAAGAGTCTAAGGTTATGTTCAGGGTCAGTGGGATTGATTACCCATGCTTGCCATGGGTCTGAAAGGAAGACAGGCTCTGTTCACTTGTTCTACAATGTTTCAATTACAGTTTACTCTAAATCAACCACTGCTAGATATTTCCAGGAATATACTTCTTTTCCATTTTACTGCTCATGCCTGGAATAGGGCCTCCTGTATCATAGGTTCTCAAAAAATAGTTATTGAACTGATGAGTGGTATTTGCCAAGTTAACTTTGCCAACTTTAAGGGAACTGAGGACATGACCAGGCATTCTATATGGCAGCTCTGAGAAAGTATCTCACAGACTGCAACTGCAGGGAGTGTAATGAGGCCCCACTGCTGGGCAGTGAAAGATCTTGGCACTAATGCCATGCCATCCATGGGTTGTCCCAGCCAGTGACTATGTGTGGGGATACTGAGGCATACTAAAGCAGACCTTCTCCTCGAATTGGTGAGACGACTCTGACTGCTGACTTTGACTTGAGGACACTGTAGGTGTTGGTTTCATCACCTCCTACTTAGACTGCATGGCAGTCTAGGACACTTTTCTCACAACTTATTTCTTCCTTTCCCCTCCACTGGGGTTATGTCGGCATCAAGGTCTGACCCCTTTGTCAGATGTTTCTGCCTCCCTCCTTACCTTCCCTCCCACAGGAATTTTCCTTAATAAAATCCTTGCATGTTTAATCCTGTCTTGGTGTTTGCCTCTAGGAGGACCCAGACAAACACACCCTGCTAACATCAGAGAGAAATAAGGCTCTTTTTAATCTGATTAATCCCATCAGATATGATCCAGGCCACAGGAGAGGTCTTGCCTCTGCCCTTTGTAGAGGATACAGTGTGAAGTAAATTGACTTCTTAGAAATGTGCAATGAGGGGAAGCATCACTGCTCAGAACTATTCAATCTTTATTTTTTTAAAGAAAAAGATTGCTAGCATTTTGTTGAGAATTTTTATGTCTATGTTTAGCGGGGATATTGGCCTTAAGGTTTTTTCCCCCCCATTGTGTCTCTTCCAGATTTTCCTATCAGTCTGCAAAGAATTGGTTAGGGAGGAGTTCCTCCTACTCAAAGTTTTGGAAGAGTTTCAGTAGGATTGGTACTAGTTCTTCTTCATATGTCTGGTGGAATTCAGCTGTGAATCCATCTGGTCTGGGGCTTTTTTTGGTAGGTAGGTGTTTTTAATTACTGATCCAGTTTTGGAACTTGTTATTGATCTGTTCAGGTTTCCATGTTCCTCCTGGTTCAATCTTGGGAGGCTGTGTGTTTCTAGGAATTTATCCATTTCCTCTAAATTTTCTAATTTATGTGCATAGAGTTGTTCATAATAATCTCTGAGGATCTTTTTATTTCTGTGGGATCACTTGTAATGTCTTCTGTCATTTCTGATTGTACTTATTTGGATATTCTTTTATTTATTTGTTAACCTGGTTAGCAATCTATCAATGTTGTTTAATCTTTTAGAAAATCAAGTCTTGGTTTCATTGATTCTTTGTATGGATTTCTGCATCTCAGTTTCATTCAGTTCCGCTCTAATTTTAGTTATTTATTTTCTTCTACTTGCTTAGGGGTTAATCCAGTAGAACATCAAAGCTAATACACCATGATCAAGTAAGCTTTATTCCTGGGATGCAAGGCTGGTTCAATATACACAAATCAATAAACGTGATTCACCACATAAGCAGAATTAAAAGCAAAATCCATATTATCTCAATAGATGCAGAAAAAGCTTTCAATAAAATCCAATGTCCCTTCATAACAAAAACCCTCAACAGACTAGGAATCAAAGGAACATAGCTCAAAACAATAATCTATGTTCTATGACATAGATTATCTATGACAAACCCACAGCTAACATCACACTAAATGGGCAAAAGCTGGGAGCATTCCCCTTGAGAACTGGAACAAGCTAAGGATACCCACCCTTTCCACTCCTATTCAACATAGTACTGGAAGTCCTAGCCAGAACAATCAGGCAAGAGAAAGAAATAAAAAGCACCCTAATAGGAAAAGAAGTCAAACTATCTCTCTTCACTGATGGTATGATTGTATACCAGGAAAAACCTAAGAACTCTGTCAAAAGTCTCCTAGAACTGGTAAATGACTTTTTTCCATGATACAAAATCACTGTACAAAAGTCAGTAGAATTTCTATATACCAATAACATTCAAGCTGAAAGTCAAATGAAGAACACCATCTTATTTACACTAGCTATGAAAAAATTGAAATACCTAAAAATACAGCTCATCAAGGAGATGAAAGATCTCTAGAAGGAGAACTACAAAACACTGCTGAAAGAAATCATAGATGACACAAATGCAAAAACATTTCATGCTCATGGATTGGGAGAATAAATATTATTAAAATGGCCATATTGCTGAAAGCAATTTATAACACTATATCAAACTACCAATGTCATTTTTCATAGAATCAGATAAAACTACTCTAAAATTTATATGGAACCAAAAAAAGAGCCTGAATAACCAAAGCAATCCTAAGGGAAAAAAATAAAAGGCATCACACTACCTGATTTCAAACTATACCATAAGGCTGCAGTAACCAAAACAGCATGATACTGGCACAAAAACAGACACATGGACGAATGGAACAGAATCAAGAACCTGGATATAAAGCCGTACAGGTACAGCCATCTGATCTTCAGCAAAATAGTTAAAAATAAGCAATGGGGGAAAGAACATGCTATTCAATAAATGATGCTGGGATAATTGGCTAGTAATATATAGAAGAATGAAACTGGACCCCTACATTTTACCATGTGCAAAAATTAACTCGAAGTGGATTAAGATTTAAATGTGAAGCCTCAAACTATAAAAATCCTAGAAGAAAACCTAGGCGCCTGTAATCCCAGCACTTTGGGAGGCCGAGGCAGGTGGATCACGAGGTCAGGAAATCGAGACCATCCTGGCTAACACGGTGAAACCCCGTCTCTACTAAAAATACAAAAAATTAGCTGGGCGTGGTGGTGGGCGCCTGTAGTCCCAGCTACTCGGGAGGCTGAGGCAGGAGAATGGTGTGAACCCGGGAGGCAGAGCTTGCAGTGAGCAGAGATCGCACCACTGCACTCCAGCCTGGGCGACAGAGTGAGACTCCGTCTCAAAAAAAAAAAAAAAAAAAAAGAAAAGAAAACCTAGGAAATATTCTTCTTGACATTAGCCTTGGTGAAGAATTTTTGGCTAAGTTCCCAAAAGCAATTGCAATAAAAATAAAAATTGACAGATGGGACCTAACTAAGGAGCTTCTGCACAGCAAAAGAAACAATCAACAGAATAAGCAGATATCCTACAGAATGTAAGAAAATATTTTCAAACTATGCATCTGACAAAGGCCTAATATCCAGAGTCTATAAGGAACTTAATAATTTAACAAGCAGAAAACATCCCCCTTAAAAAATAGACCAAGAACATGAACAGACACTTCTCAAAAGAAGATATACAACCAACCAACCATCATATGAAAAAATGCTCATCACTAATCATCAGAGAAATGCAAATCAAAATCCCAATTTCTTTTATCTACACTGTATATTCATCCTATTTTTTTCTCCTTTTCCTTGTTTCTGCCTTGTCTGATTATCCCCAGAAGTACTGGTGTATGAGAAAACCAAGATTCTCTTGGTCAACCAAAAGTTGTTCAGAAATAAGTAGGTCCCAATCTCTACCACATGGTGGGGAAAGATGCTGAGTCTTTTATGACTATATCCCTAACCTACCACAATAGCTTTCAAAATATACCCAGGAATGCTTGGTGGGGAGTCCCTGAGTCTCTTTGAAGGGTCCATCCACAAGATCAAAATTATTTTCATAAAAGTACTAAGATACTGTTTGCTTTCTTTGTTTAAGATAATTTATAATTGAGGAGGAATCACTGTGTGTCAGTCTTTGCTCAGATAATTAACACAAGCAGTCAAAGCTTATTCATTCATTGGTGATCTTTTAACACACAATTTAACACACACAGAGCATCCACCATGTGCCAGGCCTCAGATTACTAGTAATCTGAGTAAGAACAAAGGTCTCAGTTAGCAATTTTGGGAAGTATGCCTTAGGCATTGAGAGACTTCTCCAGCTGGCAAATACTTGTTCTATTTACTGCTAGGAGACACTGACACTTTCAACAGTGGAATTACCCTTTAAAATCTCCAAGATCATGATTACTCTTTTGAGACACAATAGTTGCCTCCTAAACACTCTGAAAATTCAGAGTCCAAATCTATTTCAGAAATTCATCACAATGCTTTTAACCTTTGATGCCTTTTACAGAGATGATTTATGAAGTTTGTTTATTTTTATGGCAGTTTCTCCAACCAGGTTGCAAAAGATATAAAGACTGTGATTTCAGACAATTATTCTCCTGACAGCGTGCACTCAAGTTCATACAAGAGAAGATGTTCCCCTTCCTTTTTCCAAAAGAATCAGAGGCTCTATTACCTACACAGAATCACAGCAACTGATGTGCTAGTGATCCAGTCAACAAGTTACTTTTCCTTCACAACCAGAACCAGAAAAAGAACTGATCTTGTCACTACATTGATCAACCTTCCCTAACTGAGTTAAATCTAAGAAATGATTATGTAAGTCTTGTCTGGATGACTTTGGTTATCCTTTCTTTCTCTCCCCTCCTACTGTCCCTTTCTTCTCTCCCTACTCTCTTCCTCCACTGAAACAGACACTCTTTCCTACCTGAGCAGCACGTGCTGTGTTTCAAGTCCTTTGATGAGCCACATATTAAACTTTTGGTTTCTTAACAAGTTAGCATTCTTAAATATTAATAAACCCAAAGAGCTTTGGTTTTGTAGGTTATACCTGTTACTATTTATTGCATTAGCAATTTAAACTGACAAAATTTAAAAATGTATATTTATTAATTTAGTTATGATTAACAATAAACTCATCACATATTGACCAAAATAACATACTTTTTGTTTAAAGTAACTGTTAACAAGAATTTTAAAAAGCAGTGGGAAGAGTCTCATTGTTTTATATTTTTGCCAATATCTTTAATGTCTGGCTTAATAAGAGACAGCTGGATTTTTATATCTGCTTATAACCTCTGGAAAACTGCTCTAGAGAGAATAAAAGCAAAGAAAGCAAATACTATGTTAGCACTTTTATAAACATAATTTTGACCTTGTGAACCCCTGAAAGGGTCTCAGAGATTCCCCCCAAGGGCTCCTGGCCGTATTTTGAGAACTTTCCTGCTGGGTTAGGGATATAGACATAAAACACACAGCATCTTTCCCCACCATTTGGTAGAGGAAAGGCACAAAATGATATTTACATTCCAATATAGTACTTGCTGTGCTAGAGATAAGTAGGGAGCTCTGGGAACACAAGTAGAGGGACTTAATTTAGTATCGGTTATGTATCTAGGGGTGGAAGAGTAGAGGAGTGTCAGAGTCCCTGTCAGTGGTGCCTGAGCTGAGCTGAACTGAGCAGGCAAGAGTGCAGACATGTGGATGCAAACAAAACCATATTCTCTGATAGACTGACAATCAGATCTGATTATGGGGATGACCTAGGGTATTTGGCTTGCAACTTTGTTATAATTATGTATTTGGCCAGTTGAGGGGGTCGGGGGGCAGGGCCTTTTTGCTTGTCCTCTATCTCTTATACTCTGTACCTTTTCAGAGTCAGAGCTGGGGAAATGCAGATAACAGTTCACATAAATAAGGAGTGAAATTTGCCTGCCAGTGCTTTCTTTCTGAAGCATGGAGAAGCAGGCAAGCTTTCTGCAGTGAATGTACTGTAAACCAGATAATTGTCATCCATCGTTCTGGACATCTTAGAATCTAAGGCATGAGATGAAATTCGCAATAAAAAGGTATCACCCATTTGCTACCTTCTGGAACAAAGTTGATAGCATAAGCCACAAGGGTTTTATTTATTAGTTTGCCAGTAGAGAAACAAAAGTATAGCATTTCTTTTTGAGCTTAAGAGAAATTTGTACTATCCCATCAAATCTTCTCAGTTTAAATACAACAGTCTAAAAACTTCAATGCGTGTGATATGTCAAATTGTCTGGGCTGTAGTACCCCGTTATTTAATCAAACACTAGTCTAGATATTGCCGTGAAGATATTTCGTAGATGTGCTGAAGATCTACAATCAGTTGACTTTACATAAAGGACATTACTCTCACTAATATGGGTGAGCCTCATCCAATCAGTTGAAGAGCATTGACAGCAAAAACTGTGGTTTCCCGGAAAAGAAGAAATTTGCCTCAAGATTGCAGCATCACCTTCTGTCTGGGCTTTCAGCCTGCAGGCCTGCCCTACAGTTCTCAAATTTGCTAACCCCCACAAATGCATGAATCAAATCTTTAAAATTCTCTGTCTCTACACACACACACACACACACACACACACACACACACACACATACTCACAGAGAGAGATGTAGAGGTATATAGATTTAGAGAGATTGTGACGTACTATTGGTTCTGTTTCTCTGGTGAACCCTGACTGTTCATTCCCCAGTCTGCTTTAGTCTTGGCTATATTGTCTCCTTGTACCCTACCAAGCACTTGGTCCACAGTTTTGACCCACAGGAGATGGAACTGAATGTGTGCCACTGCACTGACTTCTTATGGGGAGAAGGATGACCATCCAAGGGAGGAAATTTCACTTCTTCTATCCGGGGACCATGGCCTTACTTGTATGAGTTCCTTAAGCTCTCTGAACATGTTCCCTCATCCATGAAGTTGAGCCAATTCTGCCATCCTGCAGGGGTGCTTGTAAGAATGTAATGAGAACATAGTAGGCTGGCACATAGTAGGCCCTCAGGAGTGGTGGCTTCTGCTTAGCTATGTTAATGATTCTGGTTTATCAATGGCAATTACAGAAAGTTTTAGACAATTACATTTATTAGCATGAATTACAAAGTAAGTTAAGGACTGTCTTAGGGGTTAAAGATGTTTAAAATGCAATGAAGTATGAGATATTGAAGTAATAACAATCTTGGAGAATTAGAGATATAACAATTTAATGCACACTTCAGTCCAATAATGTTCAGTAGGTAAAATATTTTGTGTAAAAAATGAGCTGGCTCTAGCAAGTGAATGTGAGTATTAAACAATCACAGTCCTTTTTTCCTTGCCCCTTTTTATTCTAAATGATCCTTTTTTGCATGGCTCCTGATCTTCTTCATAGACTTAGTCTAATTTTTCCAGCCCTTGGGAGTTCAGCCTAGGGTTCTGTTAGGCCTTCATCTCACCAATGGATTAGTTGGGTTGTGGACATGCTGGGTCCTGTGTGGGTCCTGATCCCAGCCTGTAGATACTGAGGTGCAGAACTGAAAGCCTTTGCTGGCAACCTATAAAGTGCTAGTCACCAATGAGTCAGCTCTAACTCAGAGTCTCCTTTTATCTTCCTCTCAGAAACCTTGCAGAATTGGTATTACCTCCATTTTATAAAAGAGGGTGGAGGCCTGGGAAGTTTGAAAGACTTAACTAAGATATCCTGTTGGTATGTAACGGCAGCACTTTGACATTAAGTGCAATACCCTTTATATTTAGCCTCAGGGTCTGTCTTAGGGTGAACTTTGGCCAATTGGCTTGATCTGGATGACTTGTGTAGAAACAACTTATAATTTCAGTTTCATAAATCTCACATGATACCTCAGTGCACAATTTTTCCTAGCCTTGCTCCTGGTTCACATGTCACTACCCAATGGGATATTGGCATATAGTTTATTCCCAGGCTACAGAAATTAGTCTTTGAGAGTGTCCACACTCTAAACAGATAAGTATTTATTGGTAGAAAATGATAGTTGGAAGGAAAGAAGAAAATAGGTATGGTGAGTGGACAAATGGCTAGGTAGATGGGTGGATAGGTAGATGAGTGGTTAGGTAGATGGGTGGGTGGATGGATGGCTGGAAAGAAAATAGTAAAGAAGTGAGGAAGGAAGGAAAGCAATGTCCTGCCCCTACTGAAAGCACCTATCAAGCATTTAAGGATTAATGACTCAGCCATCTTTCCTTCAAATACTTTTTCACCCCAATTAAAATAGTGAAATGTAATCTCATCTTCTGTGGATATTTTTCATGTGTGAGTCACACACATGGGATTTGTATTTAAAACTCTCTAATTGGTACCGCTAGCAAGTGATATAGGTTGTCTCTAATTAAGTGATGGCAAATGTCACCCTAAGATTTGGGAGGCATGCCCTTTCTATTTGCATGATACAGGAATACCTACTCATTGGAATCAAAGTGCTGCTAATAGATTCAGGTATTGGAGATGCTGGCAAGTAAAAGGTGTGCTCACTTCGTTTACCAGTGACTCACTATATGCTGGGCACTGTGTTACGAACTGTAGACATCATCGTGATTAGAATGGTGCCTCCCCGTCAAGGGGCCTCAGGGTTCTTCAGGAAAGAGGAACAAGGAAAGATCCAGTGGTGACACAGTAGACCTGTGGCATGACAGCAGACATTACAGGGTGACGGGAGAACAGAAGGGCAACCGGGGGAGGGGAGTGAGCTGAACCTGGAAAGATGAATAGACAGCAGTAAGGAGTGTGGGCACAGGGGTAGACAGCACAATGACGGCAAAGGCGTGGGTAACCTAGAGAGCTTAGGCCTTGGGCAGCCTCATCTAATCTCCTAGTGGAGGGCAGGACAGCTTCCTAGCTTAGTATCCTAGCTGGGGAAGGGTGGAATCAGATTTGCCTAGACAGGGATCCTATCCCAGCCTGACTGAAGCAAAGAATAAAAATACTTTTCAAAATGCTATTATAATAATTGTAGTTAGGAATCATTTTATTACAAGAACAGATACTCAAACTAGTACAATTTTTCTTTTAAAAGTTGGAGGAGAAGACCTATTGAAAGGCTTCACTTGGTAACCTCAGGCACCCCATAGAAGGCTGATGAGTCTGTGAAAGGTGAGCAGGGAATGGGCTAGAAAACAGGAGTGGAGGGGTGCCTCCGTGTTGCCCAAAGCCACCTGAGGTCCATCTCTTCTCTCTGCCTATCTACTCTCAAACCTTGTGTCTCCTGGCAGATGGCTGTCTCTGATTTAAATGGATTTTCAGCTCCCCCTAAACTTTGAGTGCTGATTGCATGAATGCTAGCCCCAACTCCCTATTACCTTCTCTCTCAAGATTTCAAGTGCCCATTGCCAGACGAGCTCTAGTTTCTGGCCTGTGAAATGAAAGTTTCAAGGTCTAATAAATTGGCCTACTCCACCCATCAGTTTCCCCAAGGGTCCAGTATCTATCTTGGTTTAAGCAGTTCTACTAGGAGATCAGGTCAGGAGAGGAAGTTGAGCATGGCAGGCAAAAGACCAGCCTGACAATTGGAATAATATATTTACCAGAGTATAGTTAACCTTGTTAGAGCATTTTGCAATCAGTAAAGCATGTTTTTTACTCATAGTTTACTTTTACCCAGGGAGCAGTATTGGAGTTCTAAAGATCCAGGGGTGGCCAGAAAGGTCAGAAAGTAGCCAGAAAGGTCAACTTTAGGTAAAAGCATAAAGATTCAAAAGGTAAATCATCAGCCATTTAGCCCTGCTGCTTGCATGGAGCATTAATACACTTTTTTTTTTGGCAGTGGAAGCAAAGAGAAGAGAGCTGAGGAGCTCTCCTGAGGAATACATCTGTGCTCTAGTTAAAGGCACATTGGGTGGCAAGACCTAATTTCTGTGTAAATGGAGCAGAAATATCACACTGGTATTTCCTCTGCATGAGTGCAAAGACACGGGCATTTTCCACATGCTGAAACATCATGGAAAAGAGATAAGAAAGGGGCAAGAAGTAGTCCTAAAGGGGCATGATATGACACAGCTCAGCCTCCAGATGGGATGTGCAGAAAACGGGGATATTATCTTGTCAAGAACTGATAAAAACTTAGTTCTTCTGAAGTTACATTCAAATGAAGCGAAGCATGAGCTGACTAACCTCACTCTATTGGAACAAAAAGACAAAGCATTTTGTTCAGGGAGGGAACATCAGGCTATGGAACAGATTAAACAAGGAGTAACAGCCAAGCCACAGGCATCAATAGCCACTACTTCTTTCTGGAAAGGAGCTGGTTCCCCAGCATCCCATGAAGCCAGAGTTTGGAAGTAACTCCTGGATAATTTCTGTACATGCCAAAAAGCACTGGGTAATGGGAATGCCATCTCAGTCCAGCACTGTGTCTGGCCTTGTTCCCTCAAACTTTGTTCTACAGCTAAACCAAACTATTTACATTTCCCCCAAGATATATTAAATGCTTTTATCATTGGGCCTTTGCCCATCCACATTCTTCTGCCTGGAGCCCTCCACATCCTTTATGCCTGCTTAATTCCTGTTGCTCATGACTTAGAGTTTACTTTCTCCAGGAAGTAATCCTTGGTTACCTTGACTGAGTCAGCACTTCTCTTTTTCCATAGCACTCTGCTCTTCCTCTTCTTACCTACCTCTTACCATACTGTTTACCCCTTAGTCTGAGAGTCCTTTGAGGACTAGAACTTTGTTCTTGCCCCACATGTATTGAGGCATAATTTACACAGAATAAGATTCACCTTTTTAAGTGTGAAGTTGGATATGTTTTGACAAACGCTCACATGCAGAAGTGTAACCACCACCACAATCAACATACAGAATGGTTTCATCTTCTCAGAACGTTCCCTTTTTCCCCTTTACAATCAAATCCCACCCCACCCCAAGCCCTAGCCACTACTGATCTGTTGCTATCTGTCCCTATAGTTTTGTGTTTTCTAAAATGTCATATGAATGGCATCAAATAGCATGCAGTCTTCTTTGTCTGACTTCTTTCACTTCATTTCACCAGTGAAATGCTTTGGTGATTCATCTGTTTTGTTATATGGATCAGTAGTTGTTCTTTTATTGCTGAGTGGGTGTCCATTCTCTGGCTATACTGCAATTTGTTTATTCACTAGTTGATGGCCATTTTAGTTCCAGTTTGGCACTAAGTGTTCTGAATAAAGATTCTGTGATCATTTCTATACAGGTCTTTTGTGTAATTTATGTTTTCATTCCTCTTGGGTAAATCCTAGGAATAGAATTGCTGAGTCATTTTATAAGAAACTGCTAAACTATTTTGCAAAGTGACTGTATTATTCTTACATTCTTACCAACAATGTCTAAAAGTTCCAATTACTTTACATTTTTATCATAACTTGATATTGTCAGTTTTATTTTAGCCATTCAAGTGGTGGTGTGGTGATATCCCATTGTGGCTTTAATTTACATGCCTCTAATGACTGTTGATGTTTAACAAATTTTTATGCTCTAATTTACTGTTTATATATTTATTTTGGTGACAGGTATATTCAGTTTTTGCTTTTTGAAAATCAAATTGTTTGTCTTATTTAATTGAAATAATTATTTATATATTTTGGATACAAGACCTTTATGAAATGGTTTGCAAATATTTCCTCCTAGTCTGCGGCTAACAAATTTTTTTTTAATGTTTTTCAAGAAAGTAAGAGTGTATCATTTTTATAAAGTTTGATGTTATCAGTTTTATCGTTTATGGGGTGTGCTTTTTTTTGGTTCCTTCTAATCGAACTCAAGGATACTAAGATTTTCTCATATCCTTTATTTATTTATTTATTTATTTATTTATTTATTTAATTTATTTATGGAGACAGTCTTGCTCTGTTCCCCAGGCTGGAGTGCAGTGGCACGATCTCTGCTCACTGCAAGCTCTGCCTCCCAGGTTCATGCCATTCTCCTGCCTCAGCCTCCCGAGAAGCTGGGACTACAGGCACCTGCCACCACACCTGGCTAGGTTTTTGTATTTTTAGTAGAGACAGGGTCTCACTGTGTTAGCCAGAATGGTCTCGATCTCCTGACTTTGTGATCCGCCTGCCTCGGCCTCCCAAAGTGCTGTGATTACAGGTGTGAGCCACCGCGCCCAGCCTCATATGCTTTATTTTAAAGGTTTTATAATTTTGACTTCTACATTCAGAACTATGACTCCTGTAGAGATAGTTTTTGTTTATGAAGCGCAGTAGGACTGGAGGGTTTTTTTTGTGTGTGTATAGATCCTCATTTTTTTTCTAGCAGCATTTAATAAAAAAACTATTCTCCTCCCCATTTAATTATCTTAGAACCTTTGTCAGAAATGAATTGACCATATATATGTGTCTATTTCTGGACTGTTTCTTCTTTCTGTGGATGTATATGTCTATCTTTATATTAATACCACACTATCTTGATTAGGGTAGGTTTGCAGTAAGTTTCAAAATTAGGTAGTATAAGTCCTTCAACTTTGTTCTTTTTTCCTAAAATTATTTTGGCTATGTCAGGTCTTTTTCATTTATATGTACATCTTAGAATTAGCTGATTCTTTCATAAATCCTGCTGGTAATTTTGGTTGGAGTTACATTAAATCTATATATCAATTTTGGGGAAAATTTACATCTTAAGTATATTGAGTCTGCCAAATAATGAACACTGTGTATTTCTCCATTAAAATCTCTTCAGATCTTTAAATTCTTTCAGCAGTATCAGGGTTTTCGGTGTACCAACTTTTGCATATATTTTCTGAAAGTTATTGCTAAGTGTTTCATGTTTTTGATGCTATTGTAACAGTATTTTTTAATTGAAATTTCCAATTGTTTGTTTCTGCATAGAAATACCATTGCTTTTTTAATATTGACTTTCTATCTTCTGACCTTCCTAAACTCATATTAGTTCTAATAGCATTTTTTTAATTCTGTAGAATGTTTACATTGATGATTGTGTTCCCTGTGAATAATGACAATTTTACTTTTTCATTTCCAATTTAATATTTTTTCTTGCCTTATTGCACTGGTTAGAACCTACAGTACAATGTGAATAGAAGTGGTGAGAGTGGATGTCCTTGTATTCTTCCTGCTCTTGGAAGGAAAGCATTTATTCTTTCACCATTAAGTATGATATTAGTTATAGGTTTTTGTAAAAGTTCTTTATCCGGTTAAGAAAGTTGTCTTCTATTTCTCATTTGGTAATAGTTTTAATTATAGATAGATGTTGGATTTTGTCAGATGCTTTTTAAAGGATGTTTTTCTCATTTTATCTCAGTGCTTAGTGTGTTTTCTGTACATTTTGGATACTCCATTAATATTTATTGAATGGATGAAGCTGGGCTGTATATTTCTGAGAGTACAAGGGTACACCTTAGCCACCCAGGATCATAAGATGGGGTAGGGGGAGTTCTAAGTATTTGAATGTCTGCTCTGTTCCTGGGTACTATGTTTGCTTACATCATTTCGTGCAATTTTCACAACATTCCTGAGAAATAAGTATTTTTGTTTTACAAATGAAGAATGAGTAATAGATGGGATGATTTAAAAGCTATAACATAATTGAGCTCAGAGAAGAATTTTTATGTTTCATTACTCAATAGATATAAAAAGGCAATCATTAAATTCAGGAAACAAAAGTATACAAAGGAAGCTGCTTCCAAATGTGATGCAAGCTATGATGGAACGTGATTCAGCCATTTGATGGAGTGAAAAATAAAGAATCCAGTTTATCTGGATGCAAATAATGTTGTCCTCAAAATGATCATTTGACCACTAAGAAGAAGAAGTAATTATTGTACCATACTTGGCTCAGTCATGAATGATATCTTTGTAGTCGAATTAATGTAAATTAAGTTATTAGTTTGCAACCCTGATGACTTGATCTATAGACAAAGGATAGAAAGCGATTTTGTTTATGAATCAATCTTGACAAAGCAAAAGTTCTGATGTAAGGGAAGTTAGAATGTGGGAGAGAAGGGAGAAATTTGGGGGATTTTAGCATTCTTACTTTCCAAAATGAGAATATTTAAATCCCTCTAAGCCTCAGTTACTCACCTGCAAAATGAGAAATAAAGTATTACCCAATGGGGATGTTGTGAGGATTAATGAATATATGTATGTCAAATGCCTAATATGTGATAGGTACCCAACTAACTGAAGTAGTGACAGAGAGGAGTAAAGGAAGGCAAACCTGTGCATAGAAGGAAGTCAGCCCATTTCCTAATGAGGGAAAAACATCAACTTTAAAGTTGGTCTGTAAATCACCTCTCCTTCTGACATTGTCACTGCCCAGCAAGCAGGGTGGTGAGTTTGAGTAATGAAAAAGCAGCAGCTGTGTGTCTAGCACAGGACGTATGAATGACAGAACAACACTGTAAGTAGCATCACCATCAGCATTTTACAGTCGTGGGAACTGAAACTCAGAGAGGCCACCGGATTCACATAGGACCAGCCAGAAGTGGTTAAGTCAGGGCTAAAACTAGGAACTGCAACTTTAGATTTCATTGCCTGCCACTGAGACTATCTAATTTAGCCCATTTAGATAGGCACAATGAATCTGAAACACTGGATGAGCTCCTGGCGTATGCTCTGTACACAGTTCTAATGAACAGGCCCCTAGGTTTAATTAAGGGGAAAAAAGATTTAATTGTTTCTCCCAACAGCTGCAAATTATTTACATTGCATTTGTGTTGATGGCTAATAAAAGAGCAAAGGAGTGTGGGGACAGCCTCGGGTGGTTGTAATTCTTCCAAGGTCCATAATGAAGCATCAGTCTGAATGCCAAAATGTGAGAATGGATGTGCCTACTGTCCAGTTCACACCTGCAGTGGCCAGAGCTTCTCTCTGCCCTGGGCATGGTCCAATCTGTAAAAATGAGTTACAGGGGCCAAGACCTGAGAATAGCAAGGCACATGTCCCTGCCTCATTAGACTGCTTTCCAGTTAGTTTGTGATTGCTGTGGAATGGGTGAGAAGGAGCAAAATGGTGGCCCTGGTTGAGTCTGCCACTGCTCCTGGAACAGTTCTGAACTGACCTTTTGAAGGACGATGAGGTGGGAAGGGGACAGGAGCCACTGCCTCAGAGCTGCTCGCAATTCTATAAGCTTTCACTTCGCTGTGGCTACTGAAAAATATGTAATGTAATATATAAAATATATACTGTATAATGTACATTACATATATATTATAATATGTGTGTGTGCACTTCTCAGATATCACAAAGTATGAGTTTCTGATTTTCCTACTTATTAATTTTTAACCATATAATCGCCTTGGGAAAGTTACACCTTGTGGAGGTAGTTTATTCATCTTTATAATGATCATGCCTACCTCACAGGATGCTGTGATAAGCATTGCATATGTGACCACACCTTTTAAACTATGACGTAGGGTGTGAAGTTTGGCATCGAAACAATTTTGATTATTCTAGAACCCCCTCTCTAACCTGTTATTTTGATTCTAATGTACCTACTCTGTATCCTGACTTCTGTGAGGGTATTGGGGGTGGGCAGAGGGGACTAAAAAAGAGAAACCAAGCAACTTACAGTTGAGTAATCAGATTAATGTTTTAGAAAGATCACTCTTGATACCAGTGTGCAGAGTAGACTAGAGTAGGGCAAGATTTCCAATGGAGAGACCAGTCAGGAGGCCCCTGAAGCCATTCAGATAGGAGTGGGTTGGGCTAGAACCCATCAAACAAAGACATACAAGGGGAAGAATTGGCAAGAACTGAGTTTTCACCAGATGAGGTTCTCACATTGGAGTATGACACCAAATCCTGGCACAGTCTTATTTCAGTTCTCTACCCTTCATTAGTACCTGCTGATAGAAGTATACTGTATTCATTTGCTAGGGCTGCTGTAACAAAGTACCACAAACTGTGTCTATTAGTCCATTTTCTTGCTACTGATAAAGACATACTCAAGACTGGGCAATTTACAAAAGAAAGAGGTTTAATTGAACTTATAGTTCCACCTGGCTGGGGAAGCCTCACAATAATGGCAGGTGAGGAAGATCAAGTCCCATCTTACATGGATGGCAGCAGTCAAGAGAATGAGGAAGATGCAAAAGCAGAAACCCCTGATAAAACTCTCAGATCTCGTGAGACTTATTCACTACCTTGAGAACAGTATGGGGGAAACTGCCCCCATGATTCAATTATCTCCCACTGGGTCCCTCCCACAACACGTGGGAATTGTGGGAGTAAAATTCCAGATGAGATTTGGCTGGGGACACAGAGCCAAACCATATCATTCTGCCCCTAGCCCCTGCCAAATCTCATGTCCTCACATTTCAAAAACAATCATGTCTTCCCAGTAGTCCCCCAAAGTCTTAACTCATTTTAGTGTTAATCAAAAGTTCACAGTCTAAAGTGTCATCTGAGACAAGGCAAGTCCCCTCTGCCTATGAGCTTATAAAATCAAAAGCAAGCTAGTTACTTCCTAGATACAATGGGGATACAGACATTGGGTAAATACAGCCATTCTAAATGGGAGACATTGGCCAAAACAAAAGGGCTACAGGGCCATTCAAGTCCAAAATCCAGTGTGGCTGTCAAATTTTAAAGCTCCAAAATGATCTCTTTTGACTCCATGTCTCACATCCAGGTCACCCTAATGCAAGAGGTAGGTTCCCATGGTCTCAGGAAGCTCCACCCCTGTTGCTTTGCAGGGTATAGCCTCCCTCCCAGCTGCTTTCATGGGCTAGTGTTGAGTACCTGCAGCTTTTCCAGGCACAGGTGCAAGCGTCAGTGGATCTAGCATTCTGGGGTCTGGAGGACAGTGGCTCTCTTCTCACGACTCCACTAGGCAGTGCCCCAGTAGGGACTCTGTGTGGGGGCTCCGACCCCACATTTCCCTTCCGCAGTGCCCTAGCAGAGATTCTCCATGAGAGCCCCTCCCCTGCAGCAAACTTCTGCCTGGGCATCCAGGCATTTCCGTACATGTTCTGAAATTCAGGTGGAGGTTCCCAAACCTCAATTCTTTACTTCTGTGCAACTGCAGGATCAATACCACGTGGAAGCCACCAAGGCTTGGGGCTTGCACCATCTGAAGCCATGGCCTGAGCTCTATGTTGGCCCCTTTTAGCCATGGCTGGAGCAGCTGGGATGCAGGGCACCAAGTCCCTAGGCTGCACATAGCTCAGAGGCCCAGCCCACGAAACCACATTTTTTTCTTTTAGGCCCCAGGGCCTGTGATGGGAGGGGCTGCCATGAAGACCTCTGAACATGCCCGGGAGCCATTTTCCCCATTGTCTTGGGGATTAACATTGGGCTCCCCCTTCCTTACAAACATTTCTACAATTGACTGGAATTTCTCCTCAGAAAATGGGATTTTCTTTTCTATCACATTGTCATGCTGCAAATGTTTCGAACTTACCTGTTCTGTTTCCCTTTTAAAACTGAGTGCTTTTAACAGCACCCAAGTCACTTCTCAAATGCTTTGCTGCTTAGAAATTTCTTCCACCAGATAGCCTAAATCATCTCTCTCAAGTTCATAATCCCACAAGTATCTAGGGCAGAGTCAAAATGCTGCCAGTCTCTGCTAAAATATAACAAGAGTCACCTTTGTTCCAGTTCCCAACAAGTTCCTTATCTCCATCTAAGACCACCTCAGCCTGAACCTCATTGCCCATGTTGCTATCAGCATTTTGGGCAAAGCCATTCAACAAGTATCTAGGAAGTTTCAAACTTTCCCACATTTTCCTCTCTTCTGAGCCCTCCAAACTGTTCCATCCTCTGCCTGTTACCCAGTTCCAAAGTCACTTCCACATTTTGGGGTATCTTTTCAGCAACGCCCACTCTACTGGTACCAGTTACTGTATTAGTCTGTTTTCATGCTGCTGATAAAGACATACCCCAGACTGGGCAATTCACAAAAGGAAGAGGTTTAATTGGACCTCTTACCATCCCATCTTACATGGATGGCGGCAGGCAAAGAGAGAGTGAAGAAGCCACAAAAGCAGAGACCCCTGAGAAAACCATCAGATCTCGTGAGATTTACTCACAACCAGGAGAACAGTATGGGGGAAACCACCCCCATGATTCAATTGCCTCCTACTGGGTCCCTCCCACAGCATGTGGGAATTATGGGAGTACAATTCAAGATGGGATTTGGATGGGGACACAGAGCCAAACAGTATCACTGGGTATCTGGGAACAAAAACTTATTGTCTCACATTTACGGATGCCAGAAATATGAAATCAAGGTGTTGGCAGGTCCAGGTTCCCTCTGAAGGCTCTAGGAAAGGCTCCATTCCAGGATTGTCTCCTAGCTTCCTATAGTTCCTTGGCTTGGGGCTGCACAACTCTATTTTCACATGAGATTTTCTCAGTGTGCATATATCTGTGCCACAATTTTCCCTTTATATAAGTACACTAATCATATTGGATGTGGAACCACCCTAATGACATTTTAAAACTTGATTACCTCTGTAAAGATTTTATCTCCCAATACATTCTCATTCTGAGGTTCTAAGTGTTAGGATATCAATGTATTTTTTTAATGTAGAGGACACAATTCAACCCGTAAAATATAGTTGATATGTATTTTCAGTGTATTAATTGTTCATTGGTTAATATTTAATTCAGCTAGTGAAATTATTGAAGAACAACTTAAGTTGCTAGATAATTTAGACCGCTGAGATACACAATTTTTAAATGATCAGAAAATATTCAAATATCTGATGTATCTTTGCATATATAATGATATTTATACATGTGTGTGTGTATACATGTATATAAAATGCAGTAACTTCTAATGATTGATCAGATTTGGTTGAGGTCAGAAACCTGAGCATACATGGTAGTAACTGCTAGTTTATTGATTGATAAAGGACTTTAACTCTGAAACATCTATTAATAGATGGTAGCATTACAGAATTAAAGCTTTCAATCAGTTCTCAATAATATCTATCTGTACTGGGTATCCAGAAATACAAATAATGGGACTTTGATGAGGTGAAGAACCCATGGTCTTAGAGGCAAAACAAACAGTGTTTTATAGTCAGTGCTGTCTCTCACCTTCTGAGTGCCTTGGGTGAGGTGTCGAACCTCTCCCTGCGCTTCTCTGAAGCTTTTCTGGGTTTAAAATGGGATTAACATGCTCCATGTCTCTCACGGGATTGTTGGATGACAGCCTATGATTGGGCAAATATACAATCTTAATAATACATTAGTATGGGTTTGTTATTTAAATAATGATCCTTTTTGTTTTTTCTTTCCCCTATTTTCTAGTCAATAAGCACAAGCCATGGATCGAGACTTCATATCATGGAGTCATAACCGAGAACAATGACACAGTCATTTTGGATCCACCACTGGTAGCCCTGGATAAAGATGCACCGGTTCCTTTTGCAGGTGAGATTATGGCTTAGTATGGCTGGGCCTGGCTCACTTTGAAGATGTGCTGTGAAACCTCCACAAAGCCCAGAATATGGCTTTATAGCTATTGTCACCACCCTGTGCATCTCTAGATCAGCCTGTGATGTTAAAGCTGTATGCCTCTTCTTATTTCTGGGATGGATTCTGGCTCTCCTTGTGTTTTTGTTTGTTTTTTCCTTCATGTTGCCTCCAGTGCAAGACCCTTGTTTCTTCTTCTAACGAGTGGTAAATTGCTGAAGCGGCCTGCAGAGTTGGAGAAGTTGGGCTAGTAAGGTTCTTAGGGGAATTTTACCCATAAAGAGATAACCCGTTGTCCCCACTATCCACATATAATCGATAAATGGAGACTTAATGCTTGGTAAATGGGCAAGAGAAAGGAGAGAGAGAGAAAGACCAGGAAATATCTGCTAAGAGTGGCACAGGGTCTTGTTCTTGAGCTTCCAAGTGGGTGTGTCTTTGGAGGAGGAATCCCAAGGCAGTGCCATATTTCCCTCTTGTGGCTAGAGAGCCTCTCACTATCATCAAGGCTACGTCTGCTTCCTCCTTGGACCCTCTCCAAATGGTAGGCCCCAGGAGGGCTGAGTGAGGAACTCGGCTATGCCTCATGCTTCCATGGATTTTGGCAAAGAGAAGGGACTGGTCATGGCAGTGGGAGGAGGGATTAGACAAAGGATTTCTGAAGATGCCTGCATCATGAGTAATATTGTTAACATTTTATAACTGTCAGGAGAAGGACAGGAAATTTAATGAAGGTTTTCAAGATTTCTAGAAGATTGCTTTCTGATAGATGGGTGCCGGGCTGAGGTTTCACCACGATGAAGTCTGTTTTTTTTCTGACAGTTTGCCTGCTACATTATGAGCTACTTGGGCAGAGAAAACGGGGTTCTTTTGCACTTCTGAGAGATAAGCTCTGTGAAGACATCTTTCATTATGGAATATTATAAAGTATGGAGTGAGAAGGTAGTTATATTAAATTGGGAAATTCAGTATTATGTGAAGATAAACCCATAAGCATTCTTGCAAAGAGTGAGGGAGATACCCTACTCTCAGAAGAAAGCTTTATTTTATGTAGAATGAAAACCACCGAGGGTACCTGTGACTTCCATGATGTTTAGAATTGAGGCATTTCCATACATTTCCCAATCACCCTCAGAAGTCCCAGTTTTACCAAATGCCAGTTGGAAGTATAAACTCCTTGCAGTCTTTACCACAAAAGATGAAGTATCTTCCCTAAACCTTCTTTGCCAGTCTAGGAAGACTCCAACACATCTCTTTCTTGGACATAGCTAATAATGCTATTGGGCTTAGTCAGCAATTATTAGCACCCCCTGGAAATGAGATTTTTAAACAAATATTAGTAAAAATGTTTGGGTCATGGAAATGTTTGGTTTATTATGCACTTAAAAAAATGGATGCCAGATGTAGTGGCTCATGCCTGTAACCCCAGCACTTTGGGAGGCTGAGGCAGGAGAATCATTTGAGGCCAGAAGTTCAAGATGAACCTGGGCAACATAATCAGAACCCATCTCTACAAAATAATAATAATGATAATTATCTGGGCATGGTGGTGCTTGCCTGGTCCTAGTTTCTCAGGAAGCTGAGGCAGGAGAATCACTTGACTCAAGGAATTTTAGATGGCTGCTGTGACAAAATGCACTCTATCCTGTGTGACAGAGCAAAAAATAAAGAGAAACAACATTTAGAAATTGGGAGATTTAGCATAAAAATGCAGGAGTATGGTTTATCTTGATAAGTCTGAAATACAGAGCTGAGTAGTGGCTTTCGTTTCTCCACTGAGCATGAGCCCCTCGCTGCCCTCAGCCCCTCTCCTCACAGCCTATATGCAGAGGCCCTTCCACTAAGAAGATCCTCTCGTTCACCTTTCCGTCTGAACATGTGACCCCTCTTTCAAATATGACAGAGAAAATAAATGACAAACAGGAAGTAATCAGATGACATGAAGTCATTGCAGTGTGCTGAGGCTGGCACTATAAAAGATGAGCAATGTGTCTGATTGTATGTCGGCTTTTAATGTCCTGTTCTCATCTCATGGTGAAAGGGAAACCGAAGTCGTTGAATAAGCTGTTCTACAGTAAAGTTATAAGCTCTCTCATGTACAGACTACAATAGAAAAAAAAAATACCTCAAGCAAATCTGATATTTGAAAGTTTGGATTTACAAAAGGTTATTAAAGTTTGTTGGTTATAGGGCTGAAGAAGAATTAAAGGTTTCATCTGAAGACTCACAAAAGGATTTCCTTAAGTCAGAAACCCACCAAATGCCTTTAAACTTGAATTTGTATTCTGACCGTTAGATGCACCCACAACTGTTCAGGCACTTCTTGAAACTATAGTTTCCTTCTAAGCCAAGCCCTGAGTAGTTATTTCCATTTGAAGACAACTTCTATACTTCTATTATTTGCAGCTGCCTTAAAAGAGTCTAGCTTAATGCATCAAAATATAATCCTCCAAGCTCTTAGGAGTAAAAAAATAAAGGTGGTTTTTAGAATGGCCGGAGCTATTTTTCTCACTGTTATTTATGATCAGCTCTAAGACAGGACACAGGCACTAGCCATCCATCCATGCTGCAGGCATTTATTTTAAAACATTTATCTTAAAAAGAAAATACCGAAGATTTATTTCAGATCCCTATCATTCTCATAAAATTGAAAAATTCATATCTGCCAACTCCATCACTCCTCGAAGTCAACTGAAGCTTTTAGTCCTCCCTTATCAGCTGCTTTTGTATTGTGTGTCAGTTTTCCCACCCCTTTCCCAGTGGTCTTTATTTCTCATTTAGCCCAGGAGATAGGCTCTAAGCTTTGGGGAAGACAGTTCCATCCATACCATTTGTGCTGTTATTTCTCTTACGTGTCTCCCCTTTAATTTTTTTTTAAGCAAAATGTTTTACATATAGATTCTGCCAATATATCATTTAGAATCATACATGATCTCACATGATTTTCATTTAAATATTATGATTGCATTTTGTAAGTAATTGCAAAATTCAAAGATTTAACATAGCTTTTATGGTATATCTCCTGATTATGACAATAACAAGTGAGATATATAAGTATTTATTGTAGAAACTATGGAAAATACAGTGAAACACACAGTAAAAGCATGAGGTATAACATTTTAGTCTATTTCCTTCTTGTCATTTTTCTGCTTTTTTTTTTCATTCAAAAATTGCGATCACTCTGGGTGCTCATGCTTATAGTCCCAGCACTTTGGGAGGCTGGGGAGGGGAGGATTGCTTGAGCCCAGGAGTTTGATACCAACCTGGGAAACATGGTAAGATCTTGTCTCTACAAAATAATAATAATTACTAATAATTAGCTGGGTGTGTTGGCACGTACCTGTAGTTCCAGCTACTCAGGAGGCTCAGGTAGGAGGATCAACTGAGCCTAGGAAGCTGAGGCTGCAGTGAGCCAAGGTTGTGCCACTGCACCCCAGAGCAAGACCCTATCTCAAAAAAAAACTTATTATACCTCATTTTGAATACTATAACTTATTTTTTCACAGTAATGAAAATTTGCCATTTATTACATATTTTTCTGCAACTTTTAAAATGATTACATGATTTCCTACTTAATGGATGTTCTGGAGTTCACCATTCTCTGATTGGCACTTTGCCTATTTCCAATTCTCTTTTATTATAACATTTCAGATTCTGTTGTTTGGATGGATTTCCAGAATTTTAGTTAATTGGCCAAACATTTTAAAGGTTGTGAAACATGTTAAATTGCTTTCCAGAAAAGTTATATGAGTTTGCAATTTCATTCACACCACCCAAGTCCCTCAGTCCCTGGCCCTCATAAGGTGCATTCTGATGGTGGGATTTAGTAGTAGCCCTACTGTCATCATCTGTGAAATAATACAAGCTTTCTGGAGCTGTTTGTTGTTTTGATGAAATTTAAAGAGTGTCTATGACACATCTTGCAATGATTCAAGATACAGAAGTTTAATAAATTTGAGTTTCCTATTCCATACCCTCCTCCCTGCCAGTTTGGCAGGGGAGATAACTAACTCAGAGAGGCTAAGCAACTTGCCCAACATCCCAGAACAGGCTAGCCTGGGGCTGAATCTAGAGCCAGGGCTTCTCAGCACTTACTCTGAGTTCTCTTTCCCTACGATATTTTCTTTTGATCTCTGTCCCACCTGATTAGTAAAGTGCTGATGCTTAGTGAATGAAACCTCCCTCAGACTTCGGTCAAGTCCACTAGACTTGACTCAATTCTCAACCCAGTGTCTGAGCTCTGTAGATTTGACCTTCTTAGAATCAGATACAGAAAAAAAATCCTTGAGTAATAATGAAAATTCTGCCCGCTGCATGGAAAAAAATGATAATGAAAGCAAGCTGGGCACACCATGAACTTATTAATTTCTACCTGTGCCCCACCGAGGCCTGTTAGGAAACTGTAGAGACTTTTAAATTTGAAGGGAATTAGATTGCCTTTCAGAGATGATAGAACTGCTCATTTGTCTACATTGGGCCAGTCTGGACTTGTCTTTTATAAGGACAGGGCTGCAGAGAATGATCAGGCATAATTGGCTGACTTCTCAGGCTGGGTGACTCTCTGAGGGCTGCCCAGAAAATTGCCTGGGACGTAATTTGGCCTGGTTTTGATTAGCTGGTTACAGTGCTGGTTGCAGCTGGGAATCCTCTTTCATACATGGTTAACTCTGTTTGTCCTTTTGTTCAGGGCCTGCCAGTCTATCTGCTTCCTTATCTTTGGACCTGCCTCAGGGTCTTGTTCATGCCTCAGGCCCTATAGGTGCCTGATGGCAAAGACCCTCCCACAGGGATTGGGATAGACCCTTGGCAAAGCCTCTCCCACATGCTTGGGATGGCCACATGTCTTATGGTGAGAAGGGAAGGTAGATGTTGTGAATGGTCACAGGTTTTGGCCCAAACTAACATAGACTCTGCCACTTACTAGCTGTATGATCTCAGATAGGTCACTGAACTACTCTGAGGGACAGTTTCCTTATATTTAAAATGGGGGTAATCATAGTACCTATTCCTGGTGTTAATATGTAGATTAAGTAAGATACTAATGCAAAGTGCCTAGAGCTCTCTCTGGTAGCCAGTAGACACCCAATAAATCTTAGTTGTGATAATCATAGCAATGATAATGAGAGTAATCAGAGTAATTGAAATTTGTATTATTATCAGTAAGCCACAAGTGTTTGATTCATTTGGGTTGATTACAATAGTGCAGTTATAATCTGTGATTTTTTTTGAAAGAGAAAATTTTGAGTTTGTTGTAAGGCTTGATCACCCATTTGTACTATCAAGCTATGTTGCCTAGATTGCTGGGTAGTGTAATGGTGTGGGACAGTCAGTTAAATAATGTGTAAGGGAAAATAGTTTGAAAATTGTATAGAATTCTACAAATAAGTATCAGTTAGTTGAGAATAAATTTTCTTAAATTCTACCTATGATGCATCCCTATGGAGTAATCTATTAGTTGCAAGATATAGTTTCAGACTCTTGCAAACCATGTGTCCTTTCATTACACACACACACACACACACACACACACACACACACACACACACACTTATGTCCAAACCTTACCAACCTTGTGGAACAGGTAAGTCAGCTATCAGGATTCTGTTTTGCAAGTGAGGACATTGAGACTTAGGGAAATTTCAAAAACTGTTCAAGCTTACCTAGCCAGGATGGATCAGCCCTGCCACTCAGTTCCATACTTTTAGACTCCAAGTCCTGCCTTCTTTCTCCTCTGCCAGTTTTCCAGTGTGTAGGACTTATCTCATTGGAAGTACAAGATTTACATGATACCCGGACATGGCATTAAAGAGTGCCGAATCCCATGCTGAGTGAGTCATTGCCCTTTAAATTCTCTTTCTGATCATGTCCGGGAGAAAGGTACAGCTTGGGAGGTTCAAGACATCTCCAACGCCACTCAAATATTGCTAGTCTCTCTTTTTGACAAAGAGGGAGCAAATCCTATCACAAAGCCTTCAGTAAGCAAAAACATCAAGCTAGAATTTTAATAATATTCAGTTGTATTTTATTTAGGTTATTCTCTATTCAAGGCAAGGATTGCTGGCTTTTCATTTTAGTCATTCTCTTTTAGAATAAATGCACTCGAGTTTTTAAAAACACCAAATTAAAACAAATTGTAAGTAAACTAATATTTAGGCAGTTTATGGAAGCAGCAAAAATTATGAAAGAGGTCTGTGAGTGAGAGCCACGTGGGATATTGTGGAATAACCACATCAGGACCTCACTTCCCTGTCCAGCGCCTTCAGGATCATGAGCACAGTACCCAGCCTTCTTCACTCTGTCTTGCCTCACAGCTCTCTGAGCTCGGACCTCACGGCAGAGATGCCATCCACATCAGTCTCACAGTAGATGTGCCTTTGCATTTCAAGCTGGTTTGTTTGGGGCCATTACTGAGGACCGGAAGGCAGGGTGTCCCCTGGCATCCCACTCTGCTTCCCAAGCAGTCATGTGGCTTCATCACCCTCCCTGCAGAAAATCAGCTTCAGACCTATCTGGAATCCACCATCTGGGCTACTGCCTCTCACCTACAAGATTCTGTTGTGTACTTTTCCATCATATTCTGTGCTCAACCTTGATGCCCCAGTTCTGTCCACAGCGTCCTGGTTGGAGGGAGTTTACTGGCAGTAGCTGGGGACCTGTGAGGATGGGCACACACAGCTCCTCCTGTGCTGAGTGGTCAGAGGCAGGCTCTGAGGGCACAAAGCCCATGGAGCAAACCTGAAGAGGATGCCCCAAGGGGATAGCTGGAGGAGGGACTAAGAGCCAGAGTACAGAGGAAGGAGGACAGGTGCAGGCTTCAGTCAGCTAAGAAGAAGAGGGTAAAAGGTCACAGGTACATACCTACAGCAGGGACCATGGGTTTCATGATCTGATTGATGGTAGAAGGTGAGGGATGGGGTCAGCAAGGCCTATCATACCCATAAACCAGTGAGCCTTACCCAGAGCTGTTGGACTTTCTTAATAAGAAGGCTATTGCTAGGTTCTGCTTTAGACCAAACTAATGTTTAGGGGACAATCAGTGGAAACTTTTGGGCCATTTTCTCTCACTAAGGTTGAAAGGGGACACCCAGGGAGATGGACTATCCTGGTTTGCTTGGAAAGGAAGGATTTCCTGGGATGTGTGACTTCTAGTGCCCAAACCAGGAAGGTCCTCGTAAACCAGAGTGAGTTGGTCACCCTAACAGGAGATGTGGAGTTTCAGGTTAGAACACTTGAGGCACTGGCCCTAGGACATAGCTTGAGAGAAACAGTTGGACACAGGAATTTCAAGTTTTCTGGGACTCTGAGTTAATGACAATACTATACTAAAACAAGATGAAAAGTGAATAATGAAATCAATAATAATAGCAGATCTGGTGCCAGCCCATATACTAACTGTGCAAATTAGAAACAGGTGCCCCTTCTTACAGATGGACGCTGTCTCACTCCGGAGCACATGGCTTGGCGAGTAGAGAAAGAAGTGGATTTCTGCCCCTACTTGTCCCCTGGGCCATACATCGTTGTACAGAAAACAACTTGTACCCAACGGCACTGAAAATTAGCTAATGTTTATACACACCAGGCATTATTTTACATAATTTATCATAATTTAATTTTCACTTTATCATTTAATTTTCACAACAATCTTCTGAAATAGGCATTGTTATGATTTTATAGGAGAGACTAATGTTAAGTTAGATCATATAATTTGCCAAGAACACAGTAGTAATGGTGAAGTTGTAATTTCAGCCCAGATGTCTCCAAGTATTGCTGTGCAACAACCACCCCAAAACTTAGGAGCATCAAACAACAACCATTTCTTCTTTCTTCTGAGTCTACCTGCTTACTGGGCAGCTCCGCTCATCTGAGCCAGGCTCAACTGATCTCAACTGGGCTTATTTATGTCTCCACCAACTGTTAATGAGTAGGCCATAGGCTGGCTGTTCTGTACGGTGACTTTGACTGGGATGACACTGTTCTCCATGTGTTCTTCCAGGAGGCTACCCTGAGCTCATTCCTTAAAGTACAGAAATGTAAAAGCACGTTGGCAAGCAGCTACTTATGACAAGTTTGTTACTGTCTGTATTAGTCCATTTTCACACTGCTATGTAAAGAGCTTCCCTGAGACTGGGTAACTTATAAAGAAAGAGGTTTAGTTGACTTACAGTTCTGCCTGGATGGGGAGTCCTCAGGAAACTTACAATCATGGCAGAAGGGGAAGCAGACATGTGGTGGCAGGTGAAAGAGAGAGTGAAGGAGGAAGAGCCCCTTATGAAACCACCAGATCTCATGAGAACTCACTATCATGAGAATAGCATGCGGGAAACCACCCCCATGAGCCAGTCAGCTCCTGTTAGGTCCCTTCCTTGACACTTGGGGATTACAATTGGAGATGAGATTCCGGTAGAGACACAGAGCCAACCGTATCACTGTCCCACTAGCTAAAGCAAGTCCCATAGCCAAGCCCAGAGTCAGTGCAGGAGTGGACTACTACAGGGCATGGGCGGGGGTTAGGGTTATCAATGCAATCATTCCATCACAGCTCAACCATAGGTCACAATTATTCACACCCTTATTTCATGTAAAATATGCTCATCTCTATCCTGGGGACCCCCAAAATGTATCCAATCATGGCATCTGGCTTAAAGATCAATATTTTGTGATCCTTATCAGAACTAGATGCAACTCCTCTTGATCCAGAGGCTGATAAATGACAAATTTTCTTCTCACACATATATATCAGGGGAAGGAAAACTCAATAAGACTCCCACTCCAAGAGGAGAAGAATGGGAGACACATAGCTACCACTGGTGTGGCCCATAGCAATTCTGATATCCTGCTAGAAAAATGTTGCCAGGTACCCCCTGACACATTTTGAGAGTGATTCTGCTCCTTAAAAGGGGCTCCCCTGTTTATTGTTCTCTACTGCTCCCCGTTGACCACTCTTCTCTTTCATCATCATTTGGTTTTGCCACATCCCAAGTCCGGTGGACTTGGTAAGAGTCTGCAGAATCCTCCTAAGTTCAGGATCCTGGGCTCAGTCCCTAAGAAAACTCTTAGTTTCATTCGTCTTCACATCAGTGGCTGATTCTGTCCAGCCTCAGTGCAAGACAGTGGTTCAAACCTGGAACTACAAAGTCAGGGCTCTTTATACAATGAATCAGGAAAAACAAAAAATAAAGAACAAAACCCCCAACCACTTTTCTTTTTTTCTGTTAGAAAAAAAGACTTTAAGACCCAACAAGCTACAAGCTTAAAGACATTCTGGGATATCAGAGACTTTAAATCAATGGCATGCTTCATCGACAAGTAATGATGCAAACACATTATGGTATTTTCCCTGCTTACTGCCCTGGTGGTCAAATTCCAAGCCCCATGACCCAGCCCACCTGACCAACTGTGATTGGACTCGGGGTGGGCACCTGAGCCAAGCTGCAGCCTAACTTGCTAGCTGGATTGAAAAGATCAAATAGTGCAATTGGCTTCCCGTTTGAATGCTGAGAAGTTAAAAGGATGGGAGTGCAGGGCAAATGGGGATGGTGGGGGGCATGTGGGGAAGGAGGCAACTGTTGGAGATGAAGCTTCCATAACATGCTCAAACTGCATTTAGGAGTAGCCTGTTAGCAGAGTGAGGGGAGGACGGTGGTCTCAGAGAGAAGCAGATGTGCCCAGAGGGGAGGGAGTGTGTGGTCCCTGAAGGGAACGATAGCCTCAGTTCCTGAGTGGTCCTGGTGTCATACTGATCCTGAATTTCCACTAAATCATCTTTGTTGTTGCATTTTTATCCACTCTATCTCTTGGAGATGGGTAAGAATGGCTCTGTCCTTGGAAACCAAGAGGCCTAGTGAAAACCACCTCTTGGTTTACTGTGTTAAGAGTACATGGAGCATCACTAAAGCTGCAGAAGAATGAAGGACCCAAGACAGCTCAGATAAGATGGCAGCATAGAGAAGAATGAACTGTGAATTTGAAAACAATGAGGAAATCATCTTTTAAAAAGATATAACTGGCAATCATCACAGCAAAATCAATGATATTGAGAACCAGCTCCTACTGCCAGTAATTGGACTGTTTAATAACCACATTTAGACAAGTTAATACCAGTTCAAATTTCTCCTCCAGAAGCCATTTCTGTGGCTTACTACAGTAGCCATATTGAATAGTCCTAGAATTGGAGCCCACCACAAATATTAATTATGGACATGAATTTTTAAGGTTAATGATTTTACTTTAATGGGAATTTGGGGCCTCTGAAAGTCCTAAATGTCTCAGTGAACTTGTTTGAGATCACAAACCAAAGAACAAGAGTGCAACCAGCCATTTATAGTTTATTCTGCTTGGCAGTGTCCAGAGTGAGATCACTGAATACCTTGGCATGAGTTCAGAGCTTGATTTTATTATCTTGTAGCCGCCTGTAATCACAGATGAGGCATCAAAGGCCAGCTGTCCCCCATGAACCTTGACAGTCTATATAAACTAATTACTTCTTTATGAGCCATCCTTTCAGAGGTTTGAAGAAAGGGCCTATTAAGCCAAGTTCAACATGATCTACAAACTTTAAAAATTCTTACTATTTATCTAATTTACAGTGCTGTGCCGTGGTAAGTGACATCATTTGCAGTGGTTGGCTTGGATGGCTGTGACTTCATTCAAATACAGTTGGTGTATTTTTTTTAAATGGAAAGGTGAATCCTAGTGTGTTAGGGATTCTTTCTGCACATTAATGATACCAACAGCAAATTTTGAAGAGCAAGGAATTAAAAAAAAAAAAAAAAACACAAATTTGGGAAGTGAGGGGACATTAGCAAACATCATTTTTTCTGATTCTACCAGGCTGTGGATTGCAAGGGGAAAATCTTTATTCTCTTTGTCCCCAAATCCACTGCATGGCCCTTGGCCCTTTCCTTTTTTTGTGCCTCTCCCTTGAAGTCCCTAAAGAGGTGAGACACCAGGTGAGACACTCACTGCAGCCTGCCCCTCTGCCACTCCTTGGACCATTTCTCTTATCTGCAATTCCCTGTTGCCTGTCATATCTGCACTGAGGCTGCCTGTGCTGCTCTGTCTCCCTGAGATGAGCCTCCACACCAGCCTCACAAGTGGCAGGCTGGCCATATCACTGGGGTGTATGCTCTCAGCCTCTGCCTCTTGGTGATCACTGCCTGCCTCTGGATGCTTGTTACTCTAATACTGTCCTCACCGGCCCACGGTGATGCTGACCTACCCCTGGATCATGCTGACCTCCCTTAATCACCCCTCTCCCCAGCAAGGAGGAAAAGGCCTTTCTCTTCTGGCCTACTTGCTCAGGAGCTCCATCAGAGATGTTGTTTGAACTCTTAGTGATACTGTTCTTTCTATAATTTCATAGTCTTTCCTTTTCAGAGGAGGCTTGATGCTCCCAGGTTTTAGGTCTGAGTGATGTATTCAAATACAGGCTGGAACTATACTATGGTAGGTAAACTCCCACTGAAGTCTCTGCTGCTGATTCTGACATCTGCCTTCTCAATTGTTTCTCATGAGTAGTGTTTTTCTTTTCTCTCAAGAGCTGATATTCCTGACTTTCATCTGGTTTCCACTGTGTCCACTCACTTCTCCTTCCATGCCCACATTCAGTTCATCAGACATGACTATAAATGTATCGACTTGATTTATGAGAGGGCACTGAGCCAAATGCAACCCAATATGGTGTAGTCAGACAGCAGGGGAGTGCTGAGAGGGGCCGTGTAATTCCACCTGCTCCATATCAAAGTCTCACTTCCGCCCCACCCAGGACTTGATATCAGCACTGATCTCATGTGAAGTGGAGTCTTCTTTCTTGAGTAGCATTCCTTTGGCATCCATCATCATGGCCACAGGTCCTGCAGTGCTCTTCTCAGCCCCAGCACTTGCCACAGTGGAGTGTACTTGTCTATTTGTGAGCCTGCCTCCTCACTAGTCTTAAGTGGAAGTGTCTGAATCCATTTTTTGTTTCTAGCACTGAGTAGGCGCTCAAAGTTTGTTGAATGAATGAATGATAGATTGTTATGTTACATGCTTAAGCTGACCCTTCACCTTCTATGCTTTGGCATGTTTGCTCCTGGGCTCAGTCCCGAATTCGGCAGCACTTTCAATGCAATCTACTTCAGTGTCTGCTCCCCATACGAAAGCAGGCTTGTTTATCCTTACATCCTAGCACACCAGCTAGCTTAGAAGTTCTCAGTAAATATTTGTTGATTTGAATTGAAAAGGACTGAGTGGCTTACAACCTACCACTAAGAAGCATGGTGGTAGGGAGAGAGGGGCATGCCTCATCCTGATGCTTACATTGCACCCTGCAGGGGTTAATCCCAACTCCTCGTGGCCCTCTGGTTGCCTGGGAGCAATGCCACCCAAGCTGGTGTGCTTCCCTGTCACCACACACATGCTTAAGGTAGCCAGTGAGGGAAGAGGCCTGGCTAAGGGAAGTCTGGGCTAGAGGGGACTGTGGTGATTCAAGGAAGCAACAAGCAAAGGGACTGATGCTACCCAGAATTGGTTGATTATTGTTGAAGAAGGTTGTGTTTTTAAAAAATAAACTCTTTATTTTGAGGTAATTATAGATTCATATGCAGTTGTAAGACATACAGAGAGATTATGTGTATACTTTACTCCATTTCCCCCAAAGCTATGGCAAAATATCACAACCAAAATATCGATATTAGTACGGACAAGATGCAGAGCATTTCTATCACCACAAGGATCCCACATTGCCCTTTTATGGCCGTACCCACTCCCTCCCACCTCTCCTTAACCCTTGGCAACCACTTATCTGTTCTCATTCAGTAAGTTAGTCCTTTTAAATATATGACATGAATAGAATCATACAGTAAGCAACCTTTTAGAATTGGCTTTTTTTTCTCTTAGCATCATTTTCTGGAAGTTCATCTAAGTTGTTGCCTATATGAATAGTCTGTCCTTTTTATTGTGGAGTAGTAGTCCATGGTATGGATATACCACACTCTTTTTAACCATTCCTTATTACCCATTTAGGACCATTTTGAATAAAGCTGCTGTAAACATTTATGCTTTTGTGTGAATGTAAGTCTTCATTTTTCTGGGATACATGTCAGGAGTACAGTTGCCGGGTCATACAGTAGTTGCATGTTAAGTTTTATAAGAAACTGCTGAAGTGTATTCTAGCTGTACCATTTTACTTTCCCACTGGCAGTGTGTAAGTGATACAGTTTCTCTGCATCCACACCAGCATTTGATCTTGTCACTGTTTTTTATTATAGTCATTTAGGTGTGTGTGTATTATCTCATTGTGGTTTTAATTTGCATTTCTCTAATGGCTAATGATATCAAATGTTTCTACATATGCTTATTTTCCACATGTATATCTTCTTCCATGACATGTCTTTTGTTCATTTTATAACTGGATTAGGATTTTTGTTATTTATATTCTTAAGGTTGAGTTTTGAGAATTATTCACATATTCTAAGTACTAATTCTTTGTCAGATATGTGGTTTGTAAATATTTTAATTTTTGTATAAAGCAAAACATTTTCGTATAAAGTAAAACCTGTACAGTTAGGTTGAGACTCCTTTATTTGTATTTTTTGCCTGTGGTTATCTAATTGCTCCCTCATCCATTTGTTTAAAAGTTTATCTTTCCTCCATTAAATTGCACCTTGGACCGAAATCAGCAGGGCATCATCTGAGTCCACTGAAGCTGCCATAACAAAACACTATAGCCTGAGTAAGCTTATAAGCAACAAATTTATTTCTCACCGCTCTGGAGCCTGGGAAACTCAACATCAGAATATCAGCATTGTTGATTTCTGCTGAGGGCCTTCTTTCTCCTTCATGAATGTCACTTTTAGCTAAGTCCTCACAGGATAGAAAGGGGAAGGCAGCTCTCTAGGGCCTGTTTTATAAGGGACCTAATTTTACTTATGAGAACTCAGCCCTCATGACTTAATGACCTCCCAAAGGCTCCACCTCCTAATACTATCACCTGGGTGATTAGGTTTCAACATATGTATTTGCTGGGAGGACACACACATTCAGAGCATAGCAGGCATAGTTGTATAGGTCTATTTCTGGATTATCTTCTCTCACCCATTAATCTTTGTGTCAATGGCTCCACTAAAATTATGTAGTCTTGATTACTGTGGCTATCTAAGTCTTGAAATTGTGTAAATGGATTACTCTCAATTTTTTTTTTTTCAAAACTGTTTTAACTATGCTATTTCCTTTATCTTATCAAAAATTTTTAGGATAACCTCATCTATAACCACCAAAAAAAAAAAAAAAAAAAAAAAAAATCCTGCAAGGATTCTGATAGGTGCTGAGTTAAACATGTATAGCAACTTTAGGACAGTTGACATCTTACCTCGTTGTGTCTTCCAGTGCATGGGCATGTTATATCCCTACATGTATTTACGTTTCTTTTCTTTCATTAGTGTTGTACAGTTTTAAATATATACTCCTGCACATATTTTCTTATATTTATACCTAAGTATTTCATTTTTTGAGTGACTGTAAATAGTATTGTATTTTTAATTGTGTTGTATTTGCTATTACTGCCAACATATAGACATACAATTTTTTTATGTGTATGGCGTTATGTTTTATGTTATGCAACCTTGCTGAATTTACATAATAGTTCTAGAGTTTTTCTTTTTGGTAGATTTCTTGGGACTTTCCATTTGGGACAATCAAGTCGTGTGCAATTTGGGAGTTTTATGTCTTCCTTTCTGATCCTTTGGGTTTTATTTCCTTTTTATTGTCTTTATACTGACTAGAAGTTCCAGCATGATATTAAACAAAGGTGATGAGAGAAGATATCCTTGCCTTGTCCCCAGTCTCAGGGGAAAGCATATTCAGTCTTTCACCAGTAAATATAATGTTACCTGTAGAGGTTTTGTAAATGCCTTTTTCAAGTTAAGGCAGTTCTTTATTTTTGGGTTTCTGGGAGGTTTTTTAAAAAATTATAAATGGGTGTTGATTTTGTCAAATACTTATTTCCTGTATCCATCAATATGAATATGTAATTTTTTAGTTTGTTAATATTATAATAACACTGATTGATTTTCAAATGTTGAATCAACCTTACATCCTTAGACTAGATTCTACTTAATTGTGGTATGTAATTCTGTTATAGGTTGCTGAATTCTATGTGCTAATGTTTTAGTGAGAATTTTTTAATCCATATTCATGAGGAATATTAGTCTGTAGTTTTCTTTGTATTGTTATTGCTTAGTTTTATGTCAGGGTAATACTACTTCACAAAATGAATTGGGAAGCATCCCCTCCTGTTTTCTGGAAGAGACTGTGTAGAATTGATATTAATTTTTCATTAAATGTTTGTTAAAATTCCCCAGGGAAATTCTCCATGACAGTGCTTTTAGGGGAGTTTTTAAGTTATGAATTCAATTTCGTTCATAGTTACAGAGCTCTTCAATTGTCTGTTTTATATTGGATGGGTTGTAGTAGGTTCTGTTTTTCAAAGAATTGGTCCATTTTGTCTAAGTTGACAAATGTATGTGTTGACAAATTTATGTAGTTGTTTGTAGTAGCCTTTTGATATCTGCAGGATCTGTAATATCTGCTGGTTTGCTCCTGATATTGATAACTTATATTTTCACTATTTCATATTTATTGCAGGTTTATCAATTTTATAAACCGTTTCAAAGAAACAGCTGCTTTTATTAATTTTCTTTATTGCTTTTCTGTATTATTTCCTTCATCCTACTTGTATGGGCTTATTTTGTCCTTCTTTACCTAGATGTTTAAGGTAGGAGCTTTGATTATTGATTTGAGATGTTTCCTCTTTCAATGTTATAAATTTTCTTCTCATCACTGCTTTAGCTGTATCCCACAAATTTTGATGTGTTATGTTTTTATTCAGTTCAATGTACTAGCTTATTTCCACTGAGACTTCCCTTTTGGCCCATGCGTTTAGAAGTGTGTTGCAAAGTTGCTAAATGTTTGGAGATTTTCCTGTTATCTCTCTATTATTGATTTCTAGTTTAATTCCATTGTGGTTCAGAGAGCACATTTTGTATGATTTCAATTTTTTTGAGGTTTACTTTATATTCCAGTATAGTATATAGTCTATCTCAGTAGACATTCTGTGGGCATTTACTACAAATGCATATTCTGCTTTCGTTCGGGTCTATAAATGTCAATTACATCCTGTTATTTGATGTTGAACTTTTCTGTATCCTAGCTGATTATCTGACTAGTTCTATGAATTATTGTGGAATGGATGTTGAAGTTTTAAATTACAATTATGGACTTGTTTATTTCTCCTTTTAGTTGTACCGATTTTTCCCATATTTTGCAGCTCTGTTGTTTAGTACATACACATTTAGAATTGCTGTATCATATTTGTGAAGCGGCCCTTTAATCATTATGCAATGTTACTCTCTGTCTCCACTATTTTTTTTTTACTCTGAAGTTTGCTTTATCTGTTATTAATGTAGCCACTCTGCTTTCCTCTGATTATTGTTTGCATGATATATTCTTTTTTTTTCAATTTTTTTGGTTTGTTGTTTTACTTTCAAACTGCCTCTGTCATATTTGAAGTAAATTTTTTGTTAGCAGCATGTTGGGTCATGTTTTTCAATCTACTCTGCTAAGATCTGCCTTTTCATTGTTGTATTTAGATCATTTATATTTATATGGTAGGGTTTAGATCTGCCATTTTATTGTTTTTGTTCTATGTTTTGGCGGGCGAGGGGAGGCTCTGTTTTCCTGCTTTCTTGTCAGTTGAACACATTTTAGAACTCTATGTTTACATAACTGTGGCTTTTTGAGTGTATCTTTTTGTGTGGCTGTTTTTTTTTTTTTTTTTTTTTTTTTTTTTTTTTTAGTGGTTGATCTAGGTATTCTACATAGCTTATTATAGTCTATTGGTATTGTCATTTTCTCAGTTCAAAAGATATTTGGGAATCTTTCCTTTCCATTGCTGCTTCCTCCTCTGTTTATAATTGTCTTAAATGTCTCTTCTATATATGCTTAGAGCCATATCAGTGTTATAATTTTTGCTTAAAATGTAATTTAAAGAACTCAGGAGAAGGAAGGGCTTTTGTATTTACCATTGTTTTTGCTTATCTTGTTCTTTCTTCTTTTCTGATGCTCCAAGATTTCTTTTTTATAGTTTTTTTGGTTTTGAACACTTTCTTTAACCTTTCTTTCAGAATAGGCCTGCTGGTGACAAATTCCTTTTGTTTTTTCTATATTCGAGAATGTCTTGATTTTCTTTTCATTTTTGAAGGATACTTTTGCTGGGTATAGGATTCTGGGTTGAAAATTCTTTTCTTTCAGCACCTGAAAAATATTGTGCCCTTCCTTCTAGCCTTTTTGATTTCTGCTGAGAAATCCATTGTCATTCTGTTTGTTTGTTTGTTTGTTTGTTTGTTTTACTATAGGTAAGGTACCATTCTGGCTGATTTTAACTTTGTCTTTTATTTTCAGTTTAATTGTGATGTCTTTTCATGAACTTCTTTGAGCGTATCCTGTCTGGTGTTTGTTCATCTTCTTGAATCTATAGGTTTGTATCTTTCACCATATGTGGAAAGTTTTAGCCATTTTTGCTTTGAGTGTTTTTTTTAGCACTGCTTTCTTTTTCCTATTTAGGACTCCAATGACATGAATGTTGAATATTTTGTTATAGTTCCATAGGTTCCTGAGGCTCTGTATTTTGTAAGTCTATTTTATCTCTATTGCTCAGATTAGGTATTCCTATTTTTCTCTTTTCCTGTGCATTGATTCTTTCCTCCATTCTGCTGATGAGCCCATGCACTGAGGTTTCTAATTAGGTAATTTTATTTTGTAGTTCCAAAGTGTCCATTTGGTTCTTTATATTTTCTATGTCTTTGCTGATACCTTCTACTTCTTTGTTTGAACTTTCTACTTTTGATTTGTGTATGTTTAGAATTGACCATACTTGTGTTTTTATCATGGCTACTTTAAAATCTTTGTCAATGTCTTAGTCCATTTAGGGTGGTAGAACAGAATACCGTACCCTAGGTGGCTAATAAACAACAGAAATTTATTTTTTGTAGTTCTGGAGGCTGAGAAGTCCAAGATGAAGATGCCGTTGGTGTCTGGTGAGGGCCCACCTCCAGGTTTATTGAACGTCGTCTTTTCACTGTGTCCTTACATGGTGGAAGGGATGAGGAAGCTCTCCAGAGTTCTTTATATAAAGGCACTAATTCCATTCATAAGGGCTCTTACCTCATGACCTAAGCACCTCTCAAACATCCCACCTTAAAATATATCACATTGGGGGTTTCAACATATAAATGAGGAAGCTGGGGAACGTAAACATTCAGTCTGTAGCAGTTTGATGATTGTAATATCTCTGTTTTCTCAGTAGTGGCATCTACTGATTTAAAAAAAAATCAGTTGACTTATTTCTGGTTTGGAGGTAATGAGTAATTTTTCTATTGAAACCTGGGCAATTTGGTGCTATGCTCTGAGACTCTGGGTCTTATTTAAATTTTCTGTGTTGATTAGCTTTTTCTGACATTGCTTCAGCAATGGGGACATCACCTCCTTATTGCTAACTGGAGGTAGAATTCCAGGTTCTCTCCTTGGCCTTCATTGACACCTAAGGGGGTATCACTTCATTACTGCTGGGTAAGAGTGGAAGTTCCAGCTTCTCATATGGTCTCCAGTAATACTGCAGTGGAAGTGGCTTTATTAAAACTGAGCAATGGTGAAAGTCCTGACTCCTCAACTAGCCTTTTCTGATACAACCCTGGTGGGGAGAGGATAGAACTCCTCATTATTGCCAGTGAGGGTGGACATACAGGCCTCTCATGTAGTCTATAGGAGGTTGCTCTTTGTACTGTAAGAGGGTGCTTATTGCTAGCCATTGGGGATGAAAGTTCTAGCTTTCTTCCTCACTTCTCTGATATTCCTCCAGCTGGGTGTGGGAGCACCTCATTACAGCCCCATGAGTGTGGACGTCCAGGCTTTCTACTCACTCTTTGCTGACCTGGTAGGAGTGAGGCCACAATTCTTTATGCAGTGTTTGTCTGAGTAGAGCGACTGTTGTCTGAAGGTTTTCTCTCTGCTATGTTGCCATTTTCCCAGCTCTTTGGCTAGAGAGGGCAGCCTTTTCTTGGGGATTTTTTGGTTTCTCTCGGTACCAGCTGTCATTTCTGAGTTGCTTTCTCCTTCAGCTCCAAGTTTTGGATATACGAGGTAAAAAGAAAAGCTAAAGAACTCACCACTGTGTCATTTCTTAGGTCTCAAGGCCCCTAGGTGGTCTGCCTTTTTCTCCCCAGCTTTCAGAATCTTCTTGTGTTTGTTTTATATATTATGTCCAGGGTTTGAGTTTTACTTGGTGGGAAGAATAGTTAAGAAAAATAAAGCTAATTTATTATAATAAAATAATGGTTATGAGAAAAAAATAGCTAGTTTTAAAAAAAAATCTGGAAAGGCAAGCCCAAGGCTGCCAGATCTTGTCATTTTCCAGAAGAAGCCAGAATCCAGAGTTTTGTGTTGAATTTCCAAATGTATATTAAAAAGTAATTTAGTTTTATCTGTAAAGCATCATGTAGACAAAGCGTTTACAGATTAAACAGTACTGCTGACTGTATTTGACCCCAGGCAACCAGCTTTTGTGAATTTTACTTGAAGTTACCTAGGCAATACAGAATAAAGGACTGTGAGTTTGGTACACTTGACGGTTTTTATACCTCAAAGATGAGTGCTTTTCCTATCCCACATTCATTCATTCATAAGAAACTATTACCTATTGCATGTAAACTATAAAGGGAATGAATGAGACAGATAACGACTTCTCACTATGAAGCTTATATGAATAAACAAATGAAACATGCCCTTCTATAGTGGATGCTGATGGAGAAGAGGTTTCAGAAACAGATGCGATGATGGGCAGCTCCCTAGCTGGGGCATCTTTCTGATGGTTATTCCTAGGCAGATTTTCTCAAGGATCCAAAGGCATCTTTCATGTTGCCCAAGAAGAATGCCTGGGGACAGCCACACTAGCTCCAATGACAGCTGAAAGAGAAAAAACAGGCACCTTTTAGCTACATCAGGTTCTGACTTTGAAGGCATCCCATCCTGGCAGCTGGTCATTGTCAGAGATGGCGGAGCTTTCCCAAATCTCATGATAGAGGAAGGCAGGGGAAAAATCTGAGTCACACTAATGAAAGTCCAGGAAACAGGAGGGCTGAGATGCAGATGCAGGATTTGTTCATGAGTTATCATTCCTGGGCAGGTTCTGGAAATGGGAGTGAAGGCAGAGGCAGTTGTCTCAGCATGTACTTGCCTGATCAAACCAGGGTTGCTGGGAGGGACCAGAATGGAATGGGTATTACTTGCCATTTCCAGGGGAGAAAGAAGTCAGGGATAGACCCATGAAGTCTCCAGCACACATTCCTTTGACCCTTGCTGGTCATCAGGGTGGATATGAGATAATCAGTGCTGGCTCCAAAGATGCATATATGCCTTTTAGTCCCCTGTAATTACAACCAGCATAAACATCCACGGTGGGGGGTGGAAACAGAAAGCAGCAGCCAGAACAGACAAAGCTGTCCCACTGTCATCTATTGTACAGTATTAGACTTCTTCACACACAAGTTTCATGGGAAAGCCAAAGTTTGAAAACCCCAGAATTGAAGATTCTGTTCATATTCATAAAGCACCGTGATCACAATAGCAACATGGTTATTTTGTTATGAAAAGCATTACTTCTCTCCTGCTTTTGCACCTAGGCCTTTTCTGTCCCCGAATCTTGAAATGTTCAGAGGTCATTGGCAATTCCACATTTTTTATGAGTTTCAGCAATGAAAGCAGTTGACTTACTCAGCTAGGAAAAGGATGATAAATACTAATTGAATTTTACTTTGCAGAATCCTGCAGCTGGAGATAAGGAAGCTTAAAGACATGACAAAAACAAACAAATAGCGTGTAGTTTGTTTTCCAGTATGGGCAAAGACAACCCTGCCTGGCTTGCAAGCACTCCTTCTTTCCTCCAAATGTGAGAAGGCCACAGTCTCAGCTCACTGCTGCCAAGGTAGCTGTCCTCACTATGAAATGATTGTTCAGTGGCATTTACAGAAGATTGCAGAGAGGAGAAAGAGCTTGCTGGATATCAATAGCCTGGACCCTAATGTCAGGCCATCACGTCTTCTAAAAATAATAAAAATCATAGGCATTTCCTGTCAACTCTGAGCCTGGTGCTGTACTGGGGGACTATACATATATGTGAATATAAATAAAATCATTAAATATATATATAATTTCTATTTTCATTTTCACCAATCACATGAGTTTGTACAGATGGCATTATTTTTGTTTTAAAGATAAGGAAACTCAGGCTCAGAGAGGTTAGTGACTTGCTGAAATCACACAGTCAGGTAAATGTTAGAGTGCAGTTCACACAGATAGGCATTATTCCTTGTTCTGATCGCTGGTTCTCAACTGAGGGTGATCTTACCCCTCTTACCCTTCAGAAGCTTGTCAACAATGTCCAGAGACAGTTTTTGGTTGTCTTAATGGGAGATTATAGGTTGCTGTGACATCTAGTGCGTAGAGGCAAAGGATGCAGCCAAACGTCCTACAATATACAGGATAGCCCCACACCAAAGAATTATCTGGCTCAAAATGTTGATAATGTTGAGGTTGAGAAATCCTAGTTCAAAAGGCAGGAGGCCTCAGTTTTAGTTTCTTTTCTGCATCTAGTTCAGCATGTATCCTTGGAAAAATTATTTCCTCTCTGTGATGCTCAGTTTTTTCATGTGTAAAACAAAGGGCCAGACTATTTTACTGGATGATCTCTAAGGTATTTCTAGCTTTGTTATCCTGTGGATCCTGGACAATTTTAGAATTTTATTTGTGGCTCTTGAAGTGGTCTTGAAAGTCCTTATGAATTATACCAATGCTTCAAGCAAAAGTAATAGAAAGGGTTTAGAAGGCATCAATAAATACATATAGATACTTCACATATTCTGCAATAGTAAAAATGTCTTTATATCATACTGTATCTGGGTCGTAGTGGATGGTGCTGTTAAATTTTAACTTCTTACTGTAATTAAGTTGCCCATTCTGAACCAGACAATGACTGTGTCTCCACGGTCCAGCTGCATACTTCATGGTGTGTTGGTGCCTTTGGGGCACCTGTGTGAGTTTTGTCTTGCAGTGTAACAAAGCATCACACATTTAGTGACTTAAAATAATACCCATTTATTATCTTACAATTTTTGTGCATAGGAGACTGGGCACAGCGTGATTGGGCCCTCTGTTCACAGTCTCACCCAGTTGAAAGAAAGGCATTGGCTGGGCTGCACTCTCCTCTGGAGCTCAGGGTCCTCCGCCAGGCTCACCAGCTGTTGACAGAATTCAGTTCTTTATTTTCCTAGGGTAAGGTCCCGGCTTTGTTGCTGGCTGTCAGCTGGGGGATGTTCTCAGCTCCTAAAAGGTTTTAGAAAGATAATAGCAGGTAGTACACATATGCCAAGCACTTTATATAGATTATTTTATTTAATACTGTAAACAAGGGGTCAGCAAACTTTTTCGTAGTGGATCTAATAGTAAGTATTTTAGGCTTTGCAGGTCAACAGGTGACATTTAGGCTATTATGTAGGTACTTAATCTAACCATTTAAAATGTAACTATTTAAAAATGTAAAAACTGCCGGGCATGGTGGCTCACGCCTGTAATCCCAGCACTTTGGGAGGCTGAGGCGGGCGGATCACGAGATCAGGAGATGGAGACCATCCTGGCTAACACGGTGAAACCCCGTGTATACTAAATAATATAAAAAATTAGCCGGGTATGGTGGCGGGCGCCTGTAATCCCAGTTACACAGGAGGCTGAGGAAGGAGAATGGCATGAACCCAGGAGGCGTAGCTTGTAGTGAGCTGAGATTGCGCCATTGCACTCCAGCCTGGGCAACAGAGCAAGACTCCATCTCAAAAAAAAAAAGTAAAAACTGTTCTTAGTCTGCAGGCTCTGAAAAAGTGGCTGAATTTAGCCTATGGTTGTGGCCTGCAATTCCCTGTTCTGAACAATCCCAGGAGGCTAACGTAGGTGTGAATGAAATTATAACCCACTTTAGAATGAAATCATATCCCACTTTAGAATGAAATCAACTGAGAGACAGGGCCTCTAGTTTACCTGCCTGGCTCTCAGCATCTAGGAAGGTCTGATTCTAATTCCCAGGTGGGATTCTCCAAGGCCCGGATGAGAGCCCCCGTGTGGGGAAATTATTTTCTCATATTCCATGGAGATTCTAACTCTGAGCCCTTCTCTCAAGTCCTCACAAGAGTGACAGGGCCACAAGGTGGAAAATCAGTCTAGTCTCGGGCCAATCCTTCCATATGTGAGTTTCCTCATCTTGTAAGTCGGCAGAATATTGCATCAGACTTTTTCTCCTTTCTTGGGCAAAGAACACTGGCTGATGGTGGTGGCTGGGGGTGGTCAGGGCTCTTTTGAAGAGGAAATGAGAGGAAAGCATGGTAAATATGTAGGCTTTCTTCATCAGAATAACCCTTTATCTAATCATTGTTTTCCTTTCCTGACCATCAGAATCACCTAAGGAGCTTTCTGAACACATTCTTGGGCTTCACCCCTTAAAAAAAAATTAGTATGTCTGGAGTGGACCTGGTCAGAATTGGTGTGAAACCTTGTAGGCATTTCTGATGCAGGGCCAAATTTGGAAGCCACTAAAGAGGTGGGTGTTTCCCAGAAAAATCCTTTCTGGTGATAAGAATCATCAGGGGTGCTTATCAAACTAGGAGCCGCCCAGGTCCCTGCCCACCTGGTTGTTGTCATCGAGGGTGGTTGGGATACACTGCACATTTTTTTCTTTCAGTCTCTTTCTACCCCAGATTTTCCACACTTGACTGATACAGCTGGCCTTCCCAGAAATGAGGCCAGTGGGCCTGGGGTGAGTTCTAGATAGCTATACGGCTAATAAGCACCCCAGTTGAATCTGATGTTCTCCAAAGTGTGGGAACCACTGGGAGGAACAAACTGAGTAAGTGCACCTGGCCATCAGGTGGACTCAGAGTTGGCTGCTAGTAATCACTTAATTAGACTTTAATGACATTTAATCCAAGCCAAATAGTGTATGTTTGAAATTGCAAAGGTCTTTTAAATTTAGTGGCACTGAACCCAAACACTGCACAAACAGAGTTCGGATTCTGACTAGAAGGCATTATTTATGCCAGGGTTGAAGCAGCTGGTGGCTCTCTGGGTACCTCCTACAAGGCCTTTAGTCCAGGCATGAAGGCAGTTCAGATTTCGGAGTCTGTATTCTACATCTCCCCTTATTTTTCTTTCCCCAGGAACTTTGTTCTAGGCAGGCACTGTATGAACTAGTCCCAAGTTTGATCTTGATCAAGGTTATCATGAAAGCCAAGATTTCTTTTCTTCTCAGGGGCCTTGGTTATGGTATGATGCAGTGGTTTGTACATATTTTAAAATAATAATTTTTTGGAAATATAATGAAAGATACAGAACTTAGTGCCCTAAAAAATTCTTGGAGAATTTTGCATAAGGTTCATGGGATTTATGGAGCCCCTAAGTCATTTCAGGAACCCTATCTTTAGTCTCCATGTAATGACCCCCCAAAAAAGCCTGTATTTGAAAACAGAGTTAGTATGCCTGTCAGTCAGCGGTCAACAAGCCATACATTTCCAAGTTTATTTCTAAGTCTGTGAAATGGCAATGCTAATAGCATGCTCTTTATATCCCCAGGATAGCTGTGAGAAAAATACGTCATGGATGTGAAAGCATCAGGAAATGTTAATAAGACTATATTGACAGGCAAAATCCTGTTATTAAGTTAAAGCTTCTTTTTTTTCTGGTCCTAAAGGCACCAGAGTTTTTCCTCAATCTCATTAAGACATTGTGTGTATATAATCAAACATTTGAAAGAGCATCAAAGAACATTTCTCACTGATTGAATTGAATTTAACACAAATTATTGAGTCCCTTGCTGGTCTTTACTCTTGGATGCCTCTCCTCCCCCACCTGCCTCTTCTTTTAAACACCTGTTCTTTCTTTGGGTCTTGGCTCAGCTGTCACCTCCTGTGCTAAGCTTTCCCCAGGACACCCCCTCCCTATCCAAGTTGACATGTCACTCAAAGGACCTTGATAGCATAATTTGAAACTGCTTGTTCCTCTAGGAATCTCCTCTCCCAACTGGGCATCTTGAAGTCAAGGAGGTTGACCTCTATCCTAGCACAGAACAGAACTGCCTGTTAAATAAAAATCTACGTAAATGAGCAGAAAGCCCTATACTTGTTGCTTGAGATGAACATGACAAAGGCCCTGCCTTCAAAAGTTTTATTCGGAGGAGGAAGCTGACATAAGAGAGATACACGAGAGCACTGCTGTTTAGAGACGGGTTTGGCGTCCATTCAATTGGGGACATCAGGATAGGCTTTCTTGTGGGAGGTGATTCTCGAAATAGCCATTGGGAGATGACTAGGTCCCAGGGGCTGCATTAAAAAGAGCAGGAAAGCCTGGAGCAGAGACACAGAGGGGAGAAAAATGGGGCCTTGTCAAGGTAGCAGCTGTGCAGTCACTTTGCCCGGCACACAGGTCTCATGTGTAGGGGAAGTAGGAGCAACAGTGAGGGAAGAGCACTGGGACAAAAATGCAGAGGATGTTCACTGATGGCTGGGATCTGTACTTAGTGGGGAGCCAGAAAGGGTTTAGAATGACATGATTGGAATAGAGGCATGGGGAATCAAAGTGGAATATCTTAGCCACTGAGAGACTAACTCTGAATGTTCTATAACTTCTATAACTTCCAGTGCTGCAAAATACTAATTATTTGTTTTAAAAATATTTATTAAGCACCTACTGTGTGCTAAGCTCTGTTCTAGAAACTTAGAATATATCAGTAAGCCAAAAAGTGTTCTCTGCCTTGGTGAAGCTTATATCATAGCAGGGGTAGGAGTGGAACATGGAAAAGAAATAACAGACATAGCAAATTTTATGCATGCACACACACATGTATATGCATGTGTGTGTGTATATATATAATATACAATAAGTTAGATACAAAATGAAAAGAGGAAAAAAAAAAAAACCTGAAAACATAGAATAGGAAAGGGCAGATTGAGCGTCAGGGTTTGCTTGACTGTGAAGATGATACTAAGCAAAGTTTTGAAGGAAGTGAGGAGATGCACCCTGTGCTACCTGGTTCTGATGTTTTCAGCAGAGGCAACTGCCAGTGCAAAGGTCTGGCTATTTAGGGAAAGGCTGGAGGTCAGAGAGGTATTAGAGGTGGGTGGGTCAAGCAGGACTCTGGGCTATGGTCAGAACATAGGCTTTTCCTTTGTGAAATGGGAGACACAGCAGGGGTTTGAGCAGAAGAGTAATGTGATCTGACTTACATTGTGATAGGGCCTCTCTGCTCCCATGTTGAGAATCGGTTATAGGGCTTAAGAGCAGTGTCAGGGAGACCACTACAGTAACACAGCTGAGAGTGCCAGTGGCTTATATCAGCAGGTGAGAAATAGTGGGATTGTGGGTGGGTATGTTTGGAAGGCTGAGCTAACAGGATTTCCTGATGTGTTCTATCTGAGGTGTGAGAGAAACAAAGAAGTCTAAGATGCCTACAAGATTTGGAACCTAAACAACTGGAAGGATGGAGGTGTCATTGCTGGGTTGGAGGAAGGATGACCAGGCATTCACATTAGAGCGTTCTGTCTGCTGTGCCTTCTAGCTTCCAAGTGGAGATGTGAAGTAGGCAGTTGGATGCCAAAGCCTGGAGGCTGGGAGAAAAGTCTAACTGCAGAAATAAATTTAGGACAATTGGTAAACAGCTAGTCTTTTAGGCCATGGGACATTCATATGTTCAAGAGAAGAGATAGAATGAGAAAAGGAGATAGAATAAATGGCCAGTGTGTTAGGAGGAAACCAAGAGAGTCAAGTGTCCAGAAGCAAAGTAAAGACAGTGTAGAAGGACCGTGGAAGAGACTAGTGAGATGCCCACCCAACAAGTCCTTTTTTTCCTGAGCACATAACTAGACTACATTTCAGTCTCCCTTGAATTTGGGTCCATCCATGTGGCTGAGTTCTGGATGGTGCAATGAGGCTAGAAGTGATCTATGCCCCCTCCCGGTCTAGCCAGTAAGATCTCCTGCACTCTTTGAGCAGTAGAGGACCCGATAGTCCTCAGTAATAGTGGAAACCCAAGGTGGGAGGATCTGGCCCCTGAATGTCTGCATGGAGTAGTACCCTCCCCTCCCAAATTGGAATGTGTCATAGGTGAGAAACCTTTACTATTTTAAGCCACTGAGATTTGGGAGTTGGTTATTACAGCCTTAAGTGTACTCTGACAAAGACAGGGAGTGATCAAGTGCTGTTGCTAAGTCAAGTAAGATTAGGACTGAGAAAGGATCATTGCATGTAGCAACCTGGAGGTCATGGGTGACCTTGAAAAGTATAGTTTTGGAGAAGGGTGAACAAAAATCTGATTGGACTTGCTCAATAGAAAATGGGAGGACAAAAAATGGTGACAGTGAGTCAGGACCCACTCCATTTTTAGGAACATGACTGCAAAGGAGAACAAAGAAATAGGATGTTGGCTGATGAGGGAAGAGGGGTCAAGAGAAAGTGTGGGGTTTTTTTTGTTTGTTTTGTTTTGTTTTTTTTTTTTTTGATTTTTAAGATGGGAGAAATATACATATCCTGTGCCATTTGTTGGTGGAAAATGTTAGCTGTTTTCCTGAGACGACGGTGCAATTTGGCGCATGGCCTGTGCCTCTGCCAGTCACCTGGGATAGTTATTTGTTTCTGCCTGAATGGCAAATGATATCATTTTGAAAGGCCTCCTGGTGCCTGATTGATTTGTTAGGGAGCCTGACAGTTTTAATGGACTTTGCTGACAAGACAATGGCTTCCCCTGGCAGTGCTTGTTTTGGAGAGATTCCAGGGATGGTAATGAGCGGTGGTAGGAACAATGATGGAGGAGAAGGAGGAGGAAGAGGAGGGAGAGGCTACAAAGATTTTACTTAAGGTAGAACCTGGAGCGTGGTAAGAAAATAACCCGCAAGGTTCTGTCTAATTGGCAGATGCCAGAGGAGGAAACAAAGTTGCCGGAGAAATGTGTCTGTCCAGGGTCTTGGTTAGGAGGAGGCAGCTAGGACCACTCCTTGAGAAGACATCCTCTTGCAGTTAATCTCCCTAGATCTCTTTCTTTCTGTCCCCCATTTTCAAAGGAGAAGTATCTTTTGGGATACAGTGTGGCATGTTAGACTCAGCTTTGAATTCCTGCTTCACCATTTTCCACCTGGGTGATCTTGAATAAATCATTTAACTTTTCAAATCTTTAATCTCTCTTTCTGGAGGATGGAAATAATATCTGAAATAGCATATGGCATGTGGAAGGTGTTCATAAGTGGTAGCTGTTTTTATCTGGGGCCATCCAAAAACACGTTTTGACCTAGAGAGTCAGGGCAGGGCACTACCTAGAAGCTGAGACGGATGCCAGACCTCACGGCTTATCATCTGTCCCTTTCTCTCCAAACTTGCGCGAGTTACTCACCCTTTCTCTGTGCCTTGGCTCATCATCTGTAAAGTGAGGTTCATCACAGTACCTACCCCACATCCTTGAGGGGAGGATTAACAAATGAATACATGTAAAATACCTAGTATCTGCCACATAATCACTTCTCAGTAGATTAGCTATTGGAATTATTGGCACGTGTATGTGTTTGTTTTTGTGTTAATTTGGGAAAAGGCAAATCCCTAGATCAGTTGATTGTAAAAGAAAGGCTTTACTGTCAAGGACAAAACTTGAGAGTGGGGGGTAAGCTCTAGAACTAAAGGTAACAGTGTGATGATCAGCCTGTCACTCCAGTATGCCCAAATGTCCCTGCCTGGGGAAACTGGATGTGCTGAGGGTAACCTTCTCACATGTGAAGGGTAGCGTGAGCCTTCTTGAGGTCCTTGCCATTACCTAAGGTCTTATTCCCCTGGTTACTGCCCCTACAGGCAGCTGAACTGCAGTGGAGGTTGTAATGGTCAGGTCTGTCTGTCTGTCCCCCATTCTGGCTATATGAGGCCATTGGGAAGAGATAGTAAATCCCTAAGGACAGTACATTGATAGGCTTCATGACACAATTGACTTGCTAATGATTCTTGAAGGGCTCAAATATGAAAGGAAGTTGGGGGAGTCAGGAGGGGCATGGGGAAGTGGGTCAGGGTGGAAGAGGGAGGCTTATGAAAAGAGGGTAGGCATTTTCTGTAAGTTGTGGCCCTTGTTCCATCCAGGAATAGGGAAGACCTATTATTTGAATCTTCAAGTTGAGGAAATCAAAAGTCAGATAGGTTAAGTAATTTGCCAAAGATCACACAGTATCCAAAGGTGTTTGCTAGGATTTAACAACCAAATCCTATGGGTTTTGTTTCTTTATCATTATACCTATGTGTGGTTCAACTGAATTCAAATGCATATTGAGCTCTCATAGGGTCCTTAGTGATAGAAGGGAGACATACATGCAACAGAGGAAGAAGGTGTGATGTCTGCCTATGAGGCATGCACAGTGTAGATAAGAAGGCAAAACAGATGTGCCTGAAGCACCTGAACATGGGATAAATGGTCAAGCATTAAGTTAGTCACACCTTGAAGTAGGAGTTTAGAGAAAGACAATTTCCAGGTGCTATGTGGATCACAAAAGGTAATAAATTGGGAAAGCCACAGAGGAGATAAGGAGGATGGAGGATTGGGTACAGTTGCTGTTTGGACCTGACCCCACACACTGCCACCTGCTGTGCATGTTCACAATTACAGGTCTTGCATAGTTAATGAGCTCATCAGTCAAAACACCGCCTTCCACCACTCTATGATGATTGAGCCCCTACTGTGTGCAGGCATCATGTCGCCAAAGGGCAATAAGGCAGGGTTGCTGCCCTAAGGAGCTTTTACTCTCTGATCAAGGCAGAGAGCCATGGCTCATGGAGCTCCAGACCAGCAGTCCCCACCAGTCAGTCCCGGGCTGCTACACAGGGTGGATGGAGCCCCCGGGTGCACTCACAGGACAATGCACTGTGCCCCTGAGGTCTGGGAGCTCCATCTTCTCTGTTCCCAAAAAGCACAGGAGCTCTCTACACCAGAAAGCACAGGAGTGAGGGATTTTATTAAAGATATAACCTTGAATCCACTCATATTAAAAAAAAGAAAAGAAAATCATTCACAAACTTTGGAACATTTGCTTTAATAAGTAATAAATTGCTGCCTGTAGAAATACTGCTGCTGAGATCTAGAGCTGTAAACAACTCCCAATTAGTCTGTTCATGAAGTTGGGAGGGTGCATTATCTGGCACTGGAGTCAAGGGAGTTAAGAGAGGCAGGATGCATCCCAGAGGGAGAGCTTCTCCTCCTCCTCCACAGGGCAGACCTGGTCTCAGCAGGAGGCAGAGGCATGGAGAGAAGGACACATCTCCTGTAGATTGGGCTGGCCCTGCAGAGCTCCTCAGCTCGACCTCCCCTAGCTTGAGGGCAGAGGCCAAGCCAGAGGCTAAGGAAGAGTGGCAGGGCAGGGATTTGGCAAAGTGGCCCTAAAGGAACCGATCAAGGAATCACAGCCTCAGCCAGCAGGAAATGAGCTTGAAGTGTTCCAGGTGGGCTCTGGCTTCATTAATACCCGTCTGCTCTTATCAAATATGAGGACACCTGACACGCGAAAACCAAACACTGGCTGTTATCTTCCGGACCTAAATTAGCTCCCCGAACCAACTCTTCAGGGCCTCCTCTTTTAAATAATCAAGTACTGATAAATGTGCTGCCAAATGAATTCAAAGCAGCTGAGGAGAGAGGCTGAGACCAGGTTTAAAATCTCCCAGCAAAACTTCCCACAAATTCTCCCAGGAGACATTTGCCCTGTTAGAATCTCTGGGTAGAGCGTCTAATGGTCCTTTTTCTCTGAGTGTGCTTGAAGTGCTGTCCAGGGTCCTTACAGAAAATGCCCAGAAGCCAATAGACATCTGGTGGGCAGATGCAGAACCCACAGCACAGCTCTGGCCACCTGCCTGAGCTGGGAATTCCTATTCCTGTGAGGGATCAGAACTTGCCCTGGCCTGGAGTGGTACATTCAGCATGTGGCATTGGTTCCCTCTTTTTCCTGTAGTCCTCCTTTTGACCCATCCAGGTGCTTACTGTATACCCAGAGCCTATGGGGCTGCCAGGGAGATTCTGACACCTTTCTTCACATCTTCCTTAACTTCCTACTTCTCCATCAGAGCGAAGCCATCATATGTCCCATTTCCAGCTTCTGAGGTGTATGCATTTTACCTAATAAGCTAACAACAAAGAGAAGCACTTTGAGGGTAGGCCCACGAAGTTGTTCTGAGAATGTTTGTACGTTACAGTGAGTTAGCCCAAGCGAAGTGTCCCAGAATCATTATGTATGCCTTAGTAAGAAACTTCGCCTCTCTAAATGCCAATTCATTAATTTTTAAGAGAAAGGAGTTGGTCTAAAGATTCACCATTCCCATTCTACCATTATATTTTCTGTCTTAATGGCATAATTTCAGACATCAGAGAAAACTTTGTGACCTTTAATTCAGGCTACACTCGACTTACCCTTTTTGTCTTTCACTGTCTTTAAATGGGGATAGACATAATAATGCTTTCCTCAGGAAGTTGTTTTAAAAATTAAATAAGATGACATTTGTGAACATGCTTCACAAATTCAAAAGTTCAAAACACTTGGAGGATTTATGTTCATGGTGGTTTTTAAAATAATCATGACCAGCTGAGAACAGGGTAAATAGAACATCCTGTGCCTATTGAAAATCCTCCTGTGTACATCTCGATGCACTTGTTTGATTGTTGCATAGGGTAAATACCTCGGATTTGAATTGCTGGGTCAAATGTATACATCGTTAGTGCTATTGCTACCCAGTGCAGAACTGGTTATGAAAAAAAATAACTGGCTTACCAGCAGTTAAGAAAGCACCTGCTTCTCTCTTCTGTTTTGCCAGTTTGACAAGCCATGCTGATGCCACATTTTATTTTGCATTTTGTTGGTTATGAGGTGTATGAGTTTCTTGTTTTGTAAGCTTAATGTTCATATATATTTAGAATTATAGTAATTATTGCTTCCCTGTTAAAATGCAAAAATGTCTCTAACTTCTTTTTAATAGTAACCCATTGTCTGCCAGATTTTTTGCAAAAATATTTCTATTTTATGCTTTTAAATTTTGATTGGGTTGTTTAGGATATAAATTTTAAACTGTATTAGTCTCATCCATTCATGTTTTGTAATTTTTTTCATTACCTTTTCTTCTAAGCAAAAACAAAGGTTCTCCAACCAAAAATCCAAACAATGCTAACATAGTTGTTTCCAAGGTTATACATTGCTCATTTTCAAGATAACTCTTTAATCTATTGAAATTTGTTTTGATGTAGGATTGGAGGCTCAAACTTAATTTCTTTTTAATAGAAACAGTTTACTGCTTCAGAAATATTTATTAATCCTCAATTTAACAAATTTAGCTGACTGTATTTAGGAGAAAAGGCTTCACTAACTTTATCTCTCTTATGAAATACAATGAGATCTTTTAATCTTACAATTATGATTAATTTTTTGTTTATTTTGGGCAAAGGGAATTTACTGTATCTTTGTTTACTGATTTCATTCTTTACAAATCCAGATAATGCTTAGGATCTCTGTTCTCTGTGCATGGTATGTTCTGACATTATTGTTCATTACTTTGGTATTTTCCTGCCTTCTTAGACATCTTCTCATTTTATTTTTTGCATCCCTGACTCAGTTTTCCAGTGTTCATTCTGCACCCGTGTGCCACCAATGCAAATTTTAATTATAACGTTGCATTATGGGATTCTGTCCCAATCCTTTTTATTTCACTCATCTTTTTTAGTTCATTCTCTGGGTTTTTCATGTTATTTGTTGTTTTTAATGCAGTTCTGCCACATAAAGGCCGTGTGACTTGTTCTCTGTACTCAGGGGGTAGTTGGGAGAATAAAGGGAGTCAGTACTTATATGCTGCTGTAACCATGCCTGACACATAGGAAGAGCTCAGTAAATGTTATTCATGCCTCCACCCCACCACCTTCACAGTCTGAAAAGATACAGTGTAGATAGAAAGTGGCAATTCCCAGTGTGTAGTGGCCCCAAGTGTCTTCACATCTTTGCTACTATTGCAGCACCTTTCTATAAGAACAATTTATATATATATGTGTGTGTGTGTGTGTGTGTGTGTGTGTGTGTATGTATGTATAAATCACGAACATTCTGTCTGCTCCACTCATCTTGCTCTCAGACTTTTTAAACCTGGGAACTCCAAGAATCAAAATCTATGATGTATGCATTGTGATTGTCAGCAGGAGTTGGGGGGAGAACTGGAGATGATGCAGGGAGCAGCACTCTGGCCCCTCAAACAAGGCTCCCTTCAATAGAAAAGAGAGCTCAGTATTTGGGTAGGCATTGAGTTTCCATCTCTGTATCCAGGGAAGACAAGGAATGAATGGACTCTGATCCCTCATGCTTTCAGGACAATGGGTTCTCTTTCTTTCAGCTATGTAGCTTTGGTGGCCAAAGAGGGATTTTTATTTTTTAAAAAATTTCCATTTCATTGGTGTGAGATAGCACTCTCCTCTCAATTCTGGAAGTAGGTTAACTGCTGGGGACAGACTTTGGTGCTTTGGGGAGTGAAGGTTCATCGTATAGCTTGATACATACTTGCATGGGATGCCGAAGGAAGCTGTGTCAGCTGCTGCTAGTCAGGAGCTTTTTAAGACTCTGTTGAAGCCCAGCGCTGTCTGTCCTGCTGCCTGAACCTACAGTTCCCTGGGTTAAGGATGCAGAGCACACTGATACTCAGTGTCTAGAAGGTACGCCCCCCTGTACACCACTCACTCCCTTGGGCTAGAAGCTGGAGAGAAGAAGTAACATGAAGAGGGTGACATGATAAAAGGGAGTGAATTCAGTTCAGGTGGTGACAGAAGAGGGCTTTTCAGTGGTTCAACTCTGAAGTGAGTTGGAGCCTCAATCTAGTTCTCACTGCGAGCTTAGATTTCAAGGAATTTTTCTTTTTTTTTATTGTTATATTTTAAGTTCTAGGGTACATGTGCACAACGTGCAGGTTTGTTACATATGTATACATGTGCCATGCTGGTGTGCTGCACCCATTACCTCGTCATTTACATTAGGTATATCTCCTAATGCTATTCCTTCCCCCTATCCCCTCCCCGCAATAGGACCCGGTGTGTGATGTTCCCCTTCCTGTGTCCAAGTGATCTCATTGTTCAATTCCCACCTATGAGTGAGAACATGCGGTATTTGGTTTTCTGTTCTTGCGATAGTTTGCTGAGAATGATGGTTTCCAGCTGCATCCATGTCCCTACAGAGGACATGAACTCATCCTTTTTTATGGCTGCATAGTATTCCATGGTGTATATGTGCCACATTTTCTTAATCTAGTCTGTCACTGATGGACATTTGGGTTGATTCCAAGTCTTTGCTATTGTGAATAGTGCCGCAGTAGACATACGTGTGTATATGTCTTTATAGCAGCATGACTTACAATCCTTTGGGTATATCCCCAGTAATGGGATGGCTGGGTCATATGGTATTTCTAGTTCTAGATCCTTGAGGAATCGTCACACTGTTTTCCACAAAGGTTGATCTAGTTTACAGTCCCACCAATAGTGTAAAAGTGTTCCTATTTTGCCACATCCTCTCCAGCACCTGTTGTTTCCTGATTTTTTTAATGATCGCCATTCTAACTGGTGTGAGATGGTATCTCATTGTGGTTTTGATTTGCATTTCTCTGATGGCGAGTGATCATGAGCATTTTTTCATGTGTCTTTTGGCTGTATGAATGTCCTCTTTTGAGAAGTATCTGTTCATATCCTTTGCCCACTTTTTGATGGGGTTGTTTGTGTTTTTTTCTTGTAAATTTGATTGAGTTCTTTATAGGTTCTGGATATTAGCCCTTTGTCAGATGAGTAGATTGCAAAAATTTTCTCCCATTCTGTAGGTTGCCTGTTCACTCTGATCGGATTCACAGCTGAATTCTACCAGAGGTACAAGGAGGAGTTGGTACCATTCCTTCTGAAACTATTCCAATCAATACAAAAAGAGGGAATCCTCCCTAACTCATTTTTACGAGGCCAGCATCATCCTGATACCAAAGCCTGAGAGAGATTTCAAGGACTTTTCTAAGCAGTTACAGGGCTGCAAATCAGAGGCCATTCAGGTGCTCATACATTCACTCCCTTACTCATATTTATTGAGCTCCTGCCATGTAGTAAGTGCTGAGGTTACAGTCTTGGACTAGACAGAAGCTTCCCTGTCTCCTCTGAGAAAATCTACTCTTCATTCTATCATTCCATGACCTACCTTGTCATCTGTATTTATTAAGAGCCTTCTGTGCATCATTTCATCTGTGTGATGACTCTGGGAAGTTGCTGCTGTTGTGTTTACTTCACAAATAAGGAATTGACTGATGCACAAAGAACTTGCTGTTTGTGTTAGGGAATTTTACCTTCGGTTTTCCTGACTCTAAAATTTTGCCAGAATTTTACCTTCGGTTTGCCTGACTCTAAAACGCTTAGTTTATGCTTACTAAAACCACCAATTCTCACATCCCATGAATGATCATATTATGTTTTCAAGGATATAACTCATGAAGCAGAGACACAGTGTTCATCTTGATAGAAGCAGCAGTAGCTGAGGCAGGCTGTACATCTGGATGCTAAGAAACATCTGGAAGCATTACACACTTTTAGGCAGGTGTTTGTCACCAATGAGCCCCTCAACCCACATGATACACACCCTGCAGGAGAACAATATTCCCAGCTGAGGTGCAGACTTCTCAAATTTGAGAGCAATTTTTGGTTTTCTCTTGTTATACTGAGGGAAAATATATACCTTCCTGAGCTAAGGTCACAGATGCTTAAGGAAACATCAAGCTGCTTCTCTCTTGGTTGGATATTTTATCTCAGTGAATCCACACTGTGTCTGCACCAGTCTTTGCACCATCCCTGACAGAGAATGCTACTTTCCTGGACATTTCATCTTGGGTAGATCTTGGTGGACCCTGTTCATGCAGTGGGTTTGAAGGAGGAGGAGGGTCATTGTAGAAACCTACAGAATGAACCTAATTATAACTCTTGAGGTGGGATTTGGATCAGGGAGAGGGTAGTAACAAGCACCTAAATAGCCATGAATCTGAGGATAACTCAGCATTTCCTCAGCATCCTAGGAAGCTTTGGGTCTTCTATTCATAGTTCCCCCTCTTCTCCCCCAAGTATTCCGTCAACAGTGCATAGAGAATTCTGTGTACTCTATAATTGTGAACATGATTTTAAAGAAAGATTTTGTAGGCTTGGGGTTGGTATGTGTGGTGGGAGAAGGTGTCTCATCCCTTAGACAGACACAGCCCAGCTCCTTTGGAGGGTCAATATGGTGAAATGGAAGGAGCTCTGGACTGGCTGTCAGGAGAGAGGAGACCATCCCACCTCTGTGCTCAGTAGCAGAGTGGCCCTGACAGATCATTCCCCTTCCTGGCCTCAGTTTCCTCCTTATAAAATAAGGTCTTCAGATTGTATAATTTTAAAGGAACTTCCAAGCTCTATTATTTAAGATTCATTCCAGGGTGAATGGTTGGCAGGGATGAGTAATCAGTTCTCAATTCTACATGACCAGTAGACATAAGGAGAGGCCTAAACCACCTGATATGTGCTTGGTAATTCACACAGACACACACACACACACACACACACACACACACACACACACACACACACAGTATATTTATATGTGTGTGTGTGTATATATATTATTTATATTTAAAAAGTATATATATATTATTTATATTAAAAAATCACTACCATTCTGTCTGCTCCACACTCATCTTGCTCTCAGATTTTTTAAACCTGGGGACTCCAAGAATCAAAATCTGTGTGTGTGTGTGTGTGTGTGTATGTGTGTGTGTGTGTGTGTATATATATATAGTGTGTGTATATATATAAATATATGTGTGTATACATAAATATATTCATTTAGTCCTCTGCAATAAAAGACTCTAGGTAGTTGTAATGCTTTCAGTACTAAAGTGAAATTGAATAGTAACACACATTTAATTTACTTGAATGAAACCATATTTGAATAGGAAGGAACCTAAATAACCCACCCCTTACCCTATTTGACCATTTCTTCCCGAGCCCCTCAAACTAGACTTTAACCTCTAGTGAATCAGTAAAAGATGGGAAAAGAAAAAGAAGGAAAGAAAGAAACAGATGCTTTTGGGCTTCCAAGAGCCTAATACTCACAATTTAAAGAGGGGTTAAGGGGTTTTTTTTAAGTGTAATTTTGACTGTGTTTAATTTTCAATTCTCAGCATGCCTACTGACTTTTAACTCAACCTGCATAGATTTTCCCTGCACCATCCATATTTTACATCAGATGAAGGAATGGATGCACAGGGATTAAGTAATCTCCCAAACACCACGGATCTCATGAGGGGCCAAAATTCAAACACATTTGCACCAAATGGTGGCTCCACTGAATTCAAGGCATGATAGTTCAGTTCCTTGGGAACACAACAGGTGCTTGCTGTGAGCGTTTCCTGAATGAGCAGTCATTTACACTCGACTATCTGGTGCATTATGTTTATCACTTTTAACAAAGATTTACCTTCTGGATTCGTGTTGGATCTGTCCAGTGTTAAAATGAGTTTACAGTCCTAGGGGAGCTGGTGACTGATGACAGAAAGGCAGCCGTCAGTGTCCTGTGCAAGAATGGAAAATCGGTTTGGGGTAACATTTTTCATTTGCCACTGGTAATTTGCAAGGTAATTAATCTGCATATAGATAATTACCAGTTGATTCTGTTGTACCTCTTTGAAATCAAGACTGTGTATTTGTAAGTAGAATGCTTATAGGCCGTGTTCTGAGAACCGCCCAAAGCCTCTCAGCCTTTAGCTAGCCTGAGATTGCTTAGTCTCATTTGCTTATAATTCTTCAGTGGCTCCCCTCTGCTTTTAGGCTAAAGTCTAAAGTCTGTAACCTAGCCCATAAGGCCCTTTTATTGTCTGTATCCTCCTGTGTATCTTGCTTCACCTTTCACAGATCCTCCTACCTCCCACTAGCTCTAACAAGCTCATTTGATTTTCTCAAATAGGCCATGTTTCTGTTCACTCTAGATCTTGCCACATATTGTCACTTATGCCTGAAATTCTAATCACCCGCAATAAGACCCACCAGGCGTCAGCCCTCAGGCTCTGGACACCCACCCCAGTGCTCCATGCCTGAGCTGTGTGCCCCCTCACAGTGCCTTTCATTCCACGTTGTGATTGCCGGCCCTCTACCATAAGCTCCTTGAGGGAAGGTGCAGTCTGTCTTCCCACCACATCCTGTCTCTTTACAGAGTGTCTGACTCCCAGGAGGAGCCTGATGGATATTGGTGAATAAATGAACCAATCATCAAGCAATTAAACTTCAAATGACTTCATAGCCATTAGCACTTTTCCTTTTGCTTTTAATACCAGAAGTAATATATGAACATGTTCTCCTTGTTTAAACAAAAAAGGAAGAAAAGAAACAGCAAAAGAAGTTAAACTCCTCTCTGACTACCACCTTCAGTCCCAGGATCCTTCCCTAGATTTAGTATTATTTTCTGTAACGTGTGTGTGTGTGTGTCCTGTGTGGTATGTTTGCACATTTGTTTTCATGTACCCACATATTACCCAAAGAAAACATGCAATATGATATGGAAATAATATGCAGCTTGCTTTTTCAAATTTATGAAACATTGTAAACTTGGCCCTGTGGCTCTAATTCTTTTTTTTTAGGGGCCATCAAGATTTCAGAGCATGGATGGAACAGTTTAGTTAGTTACTCCCATACTGTCCATCAACATTTAAGTGCAATGTAGTCCTGGACTCTTGAAGAGAGAGAGACTTTGAGAATCATATGATCTGATCATCCCCCTAGAGCCTGGAGTTCCTCCAACAGTGTTCCTGTGTGGATGTCACCTACTACTACTTAGAGATTTAAAGAAACAGATACTCAGTACCAGAGAAGGAAGCCCGAATTAGGACATTTGTTTCTACGTCAATCCAAGCTCTTCTCCTTCTTAACTGCCACTCTTCTATCTTAGCACTGTCCTTTGGAACCTCAACCACTACATGTCCGTCCTCCCCCTCTCCTCCTGGCCCTCCAAATGTGTGAAGGAAACTGATGTGTCTCCCCTCCCACTAACCATTCTTCTTAATCCTGTGCCAAGTCCTTCATGATTTGTTTTGTAGACCCCATTGGTATCAGGGCACCTTCCTGCATGTGCTTCAGTTTGGTAAACTCCGTCTTAAAGTCTCACTCTTAGGATGGAATAATGGAATGCAGCATACCATATATAGCCCAACCAGCCCCAGGTACTTTGGGATTATCATCTCCCTCAGTCTAGCAACTATACATCTATTAATGTCACCTATTATCTGCATAGTATCAGGCCCTAAGAAAAGAAAATGCAGGACAAGTGGTTTGAATCAGGCTGGAAATGGGCAATGGGATGACCTGTGGTGAAGACTGTTTTCCCGGGATGCAGGACTAGGCAGGGGTAGGGAAGCAACAAAAGGATCCTGAGAGCCCCTGGACAATACCAGTGAGCATAGGTCTCGTAGGGCATAATCCTTCCACCTGCTTATTGCTTGACATGAGCTGTGGGGGGAGCTAGTCCTAAGGAAGCCGAGAACCCAGGCCTTTCTGCTGATTCTTAGCAGCGTAAAGTGGGGAGCACATGGCCCACAGGCCTGGGAAGAGATACAGGCCCAGAGCTGCCCAAGAAGCAGAGCTGAATGCTGTGCTGAGGAGTAGCAGTTGGTGGCCAGGGTCCCCTCCTCTGTGCTGCATTTAGGAGGATGCCTGGTTTTAGCCTCATTCATCTATTCTAGGTTTGACCTTGTGATGGGGAGAATGCAGGGCCCCTTGGTTAGCAGGGGGGTTAGCAAGATGGTGGAGTCTCACTTTTCTTTGCAGAAGGTCAACATGGCCTTGTGTATTGGCTTCACTAAGTTTGGGGCTCGAATCCAGCCCTGCTCTGTATCAGTCAGATACAGAGTTGTAAGCAACAGAAAAAGACCCAAGTTGACTGAAGTAGAAGAGGATTTGCTGGAGGGATATGAGAGAAGAGGGAGCTTACAGACCTTGTAGGAGGTTGAACACTCAGGTTTAATTTCTATCCTTGAGCTAATCCATTCAAGATTCAGTGATCAGAACAGTTTAATCGGTCCAGCAGCTTATAGTTCTAATGTAAAATAAAGAGCAATGAGTACAAGGTATCCCCAAGTCAACTCTACTAGATCTGTCTTAGATAGGGTTATCCAAGCCTCAACTTCCGTATCTATTAAAAAAAAGAAAGAAAGAAAGAAAGAAAATAGGCCGGGCACAGTGGCTCATGCCTGTAATCCCAGCACTTTGGGAGGCCAAGGCGGGCAGATCACTTGAGGTCAGGAATTTGAAGCCAGCCTGACCAATATAGTGAAAGCCCATCTCTACTGAAAATACAAAAAGATTAGCTGGGTGTGGTGGTGTGTGCTTGTAGTACCAGCTACTCGGGAGGCTGGGGCAGGAAAATCACTTAAACCTGGGAAGCAGAGGTTGTAGTGAGCCAAAATCATGCCATTGCACTCCAGCCTGGGCCTTGCAGCGAGACTGTGTCTAAAAAAAAAAAAAAAAAAAAGAATAGGTTCACTTTGAAAGGGGTTTTTAAAGTACCTAGCATGAGTAGGTGATCAGTATTCTTCAGCTTCAAAATGTCCCAGGGACTAGAGCCAGAGTGTGCATCATCTCCAAGTAACCTGGTCACAACACTAACTCGCTTTCCCAACATCTTTCTAACACATTTTCACTACTTGCAGACCTTCAGTAAAGAATCCTCTAATTATTTAAACAGTATCTTCAAGGATTGTTTCCAGAGATCTAGGGGAAATTCCCACACCAAGTCATTGCTCATGCGGCAGACAGCTTTGAGAACAGGGAAAATACAGCATAGGGGAAGAAATTCAATAACGGCATAATTTAATGAAAGCAATCTTTCTTTGACTGTCTGAAACCTTATCTGTTTTCTTACACTTTGGAAAAGCGTAGGCGCCATATATTTTTGAAGTCTTTATACAACATAATAAAATTAGACTATTATATGCACGTTAATCATAATGCATCAAATTTTTATCAAGCAACCAAAATAACTAACACTTATGGATTGTGCATTATAATGTAAATCTAGGGCAAGGGAATGAATATTTTAGTAACTGCACTTCTTGCAATGAGAGAACTTGATCCCCTGGTAGAAATAGGAGGTGGGAAGATTCTCTTTTCTGCCTTTACTCTGATGTATGACTGGTAGGTTTGGTGATAGAAAAAGCCTGTGGCTTTGCCTTCTTTCTCTCCTCTTCATCTTCTTGCCTTGTCCTTTTTTCTTACTCTTCTCTTGGCCCCTCTTCCACCACATGCTTTCTCCCCCTCTTCTTCTTCAATACTTCTTTCCTCCCATTTCCCCTTACTTGTGTTTTATATGGCGATACCCAACTGTCCCTGGGCCTAATGGGATATGGCAGGCTCATTTTTTGGAATAAAACAGTTTCTTTGCTAAAATGTAAAGAGCGCATAGAACAAAAGGCAGATAACTCATTCACAAACACTCTTTAACTGTAGCAATTTATCTGTCCTTTTTTCCCATGATAGTTGTTTCTGTGCAGAAGTTTTGGAGAAAGAAGCATTGGACAGGGAGTTAGAAATGAATGAGAATTCCTGATTGGCTTTTGACTAGCTATGTAATCTTGGAGAAACCTGAGACTCCTTGCTTATTTAGGAATTTAGCATAATGCCAGGCATGTAGTAAACATTCAGTAGGTGGGGAGAGTCAATAGAATATAGCAATAATCATGCACAAGTAACTTACCCTCCCTGTGTTTCAGCTTCCTTATCTTTAAAAATCACAGTAATAGTGCCACCTTTCAAACTGCATTGTTATAAGGATTAAATGTGTTAATTCATATTAAATGCTTAAAACAGTGCTTGACATATAGTGAGTACTCAATATGTATTATCTAATATAAAGTAGGTGTATTAGTTTAGGTTTGTTAAGAAAGTGGAAACACTAGGTATTTCAAACAAAAAGGGGTCTCATAGATTGAATTAGGGCAGGGGTCCCCAACCCCTGGGGCCTCAGGCCATTACTGGTCCATGGCCTGTTAGGAACTGGGCCATACAGCAGGAGGTGAGCAGGGGGTGGGTGAGTATTATCGCCTGAGCTCCACCTCCTGCCAGATCAGCATTAGATTCTCATAGGTGCATGAACCCTATTGTGAACTGTTCTTGTGTGGGATCTAGGTTGTACGTTCTTTACGAGAATCTAGTGCCTGATGATCTGAGGTGGAACAGTTTCATCACGAAACAACCTCGCCTCCCACCCCCATCCATGGAAAAATTGTCTTCCATGAAACCAGTCCCTAGTGCCCAAAACATGGGGGACCACTGAATTAGAGGATACAAGATCTTTAGAGAAGCGGAAGGGATGAAGGAAAGGAAAAGCCACCACTAGTTCAGGAGGTGAGGAAGTACAGCACTAATGTGGGGCTTCTCAGGAGGATGCCCAAACACCACTGGCATCACTCCACTGTCTACCCTCTGCTGGAGGGCAGAGGAATTGCTTCCCATCACTGCTTCTGGAGCGATGAGGGCTCTGCCTCTCCTCCCCTTTAAGCTTTTCCACATGTGCCTCTTTGCTGTGACTCTTACAAAAATTAAAAAAACAAAACCTCTCAGTTGCTGGTTAGAATGCTAGGACATCTGGTTCTTGGGTGTTGAGACCTTGTGATTTAAGGGAAAGCATAGAGAAGAGAAAATGGTACCTGGTTGTCCAAAATCAGACAGAATGGAAATAATACTAGGAGCTGATGTGAAGATTATATGAGATGTAAAGTGCAAAAGCATTTTTGTAAACTTCCAAGTTTTGTACAGATATTAGATTTTGGTGGTAATGGATGTGAAATAGGAAGAATATGCTCAGACAAGACCAAGTAAGAAAACCTGGGAAACTGCAGTGAAAGGAGGTCCCACAGATAATCTGACGTATTTAATTGACTATGTGCCAGGCTGTGTTATAAATGCCTTACATATACTAACTCATTTAATCCTTATAAAAACCCATGCAGTAGATACGGTTATTACACCCATTTTACAGATGAGAGAACAGTGGTCCAGAGAAGTGAAGTAACTTGACCAAAATCACATTGCTGAAATGATCAAGGTAGAATCTGAATCCCAGTGATGTGACTCCAAGGTGCAGTTTTTTTTAACTTCGACATTCTCGTGAAAGGAGATGATACTCAAGCCCAAATCTTCTGATTTCACAGTTTCCCTAGCAGCTTGCTCTGGCTGTAGCTGAGGGTTGGTTACATCTCCCAGTGTAGTTTTCGTATCCTTAGAGAACAGTTTATTTTTAAAAGCACCATTATTATTTCACTCTTCTAGAAGCAATTCTGTGCCAAGGTTGGGGATGTTTTCTCCTACCAAGAAGAATTTGACAAGGTAACTAAGCACCTATGGTCCTGAATGACTGCCTAAGGAGCTGTAATCTGCCCCCAAGAACTAGTTTTCTTGTAGAATTTATCTTCGTTCAACCCACAATGAACCTGCTCCGTGGTTTTCTGAGATCCAGGAAAAACTGGTTATCATTCAACAGTCACCATATAAAAAAGTTTTGTTAATTGCTGTGTACATGACAAAAATAGGAAAATGTATTAAGCAAAATAATCCTTGTTTTATACAATGATGACGATAGTCTCTGTACCTTTTCAAGATCTGGAGGAAATAGAAATGGTTGCTGTCTTGAGAAAGGGTTGACGTCCTAGGATTTGTGGCGTATATGACACATTTCTTCTAATATCCTTCCCTTCCCTTTGGTTTTCTCCCAGTCAGCTGCCTCTAGAGCAAAGGAGGGACATATTTGCCTTAGAAAACCAGAACACTATTGTTGGGCAAGAAAATGAAACTATTCAAAAAATGTCAAGTGCAGAGGAAGCGTGGAAGTTACGACTTTAAATTTTAAAGGTTCTCTATGGCAGAAAAGAAGGAAGAAACCAAACCTAATTTCCTTCAGCTCAGAAGCACATTAGCAATTCATGTGGCCCTGAAATGAACTGCATCCCCCCTCAAAACCTTAATTTGATGACTCAATACACATGAACTGATCCATTTATGAACAGCAGGATGACCAGGCATAGGACCCTGTGGTCCTTTTCCAAGAATTTATCAAAAGGATGGAACTCAGGAAGTAAAACAAAACTAAATGTTGATGAGAAAATGTAATGGCTATCATTTTTTAAAACATAATGTTTTATATTATTAAGCTCCTGTCAGCAGAAATTTCCCAATTCTTGTAAGAAAATGATCGGCTTGGTTAGCTGAGGGATTCTGGTATTTAGAAATAAAACTCTCCCGAGCCACTGCATTTGCTTTTGTTTTGCTTGTATTAATCTCTCTGCTATGCAAGTAAAGATGCAACCTTACCTATCCCTTAGTTGCAAAGCTGTTTGGGATCTTGGGTGGTGTTCCTGCCATAATCCAGGCACCAAAAAGCTTTTGCTCACTTATTTTATCCTTACCTCTTGAGCTGAAAAGATCCATCTCAGGACAAAGCAGGAAGTGAAAGAAAGTGAGATAGTGGGTTGTCATTAAAAGCAGCACCCAGTCAATCCTGGCATTGTTGGAATGTTGACCCCCTGTTACTAGATAGTCTAATTTTCAAGAGGAACCTAAGTAGATACATTTTAAAAACTTCCTGATTTCTACATATCAGCAACTAGTTCAAATTTTTAAAAATACCGAGTAGGTCAAGCAAGCATAGCTTTGGACCAATTAAACTCTTAGGAACTTTCTCCTCAAGAAGCTTTCAAGATAGATGGCAGCTTTATAACTAAAGCCCCATGAAACCTGGAGCGAAGTTAGTGTTTGGGACAGAATTTGTTGAGGGAAATGATGCCTTGGATTTGTTTCTGACAACAGAGTATGTGGAATCCGCCAGGGGGACAAGAATATAGAAGCAGCTTTCACAAATGTAGTCAGGTGAGGCAGGATTAAAAGGTGGTAGAGAGAGAGAGCAGAGGAGAACTTAACCTGAATGGAGAGGAAACTCCAATTGGTGGTATCTGAGATTGTTATAGGTGTCACATGAAGCTATTTTGTTTTGTTTTTAATAATTGGGAATTTAATGCAACTAGGGCATCAATTCCATCCACACCCTGGTCAATTTGGGAGAATTCCTCCAAACAAAAGGCTTGAACTGCAGGAATACACGATACATGAACTGCAGGAATGTTGGAGATGTGAGTGCCTGCTGCATTTGTTTCTAAAGAGTAGGGTGCATAGACTTCCATAAAGCGTAGGGAAGGAGGGTGCAGAGAGCCTCACATGTGCAGCCGAGGACTTTAAAGTTTCTCATCTTATCAAAGACCTTCTCTGACCTGCCTTCCCTGAGAGCAGTCAGGGGACCTCTGGGCTTGCACATTAGTTGCGCGTGAGTGAGTTTTAATTAAAGCCCAGGGCTTTAAAAGCTCCAGATTTCCCGCAGGTAACCTTTCAAACCACAGTTCCTTAATTTGGAGAATTCAAAGCTCCTTAAGAAAACAAGGTGGCATTTTATCTGGGAGCGATCTTGTTTCCAGAGTTCTTTTCTTCTTGATGTATTTTTAATGTTTTGTGGTTGCTGCTTATCCTTCAGAGTGAGCCTATCTTGCTGTCCTAGAGACTGGTAAATACAGTGGGCAGCCTCCCCTCCACTGCCACCCTCCCTCAGTGATTGCGCCCAGCCCTTCCAGGCAGTGCTGTGTGGCACTGGAGACAGCAGGGCCTCCTGCATACCCACTTAGCAAGGTAAGTCCCCAAGAAGGCACTTCCTTAGAGGCTTCGCTTCTTCCAAGCCTTTTGTTTGGTGTTGGCACCTCTCTGTGGATGTGCTATGTCAAATAGTGGGGCACAGCATCATCGCTATCATACCTACCTCTTACTTAGGACTCTGTCTTTTCTGTACTGTTTGAAGAGCTTTGGCCATATTTTCTCCTTCCATATCGCTTCAACCCCAGGAGGAGTACCTCCATTTTATAGATGGAGAAATGAAAAAGAACTGGCTTAGGTTATATTGTCAACAACCATAAATGGCAGAGCCTGGATTCAAATCCAGACAGTCAGGCTCTGGATGCTGTACTCTGAACTGCTATGCTATACTGCCTCTAATGCTTTTCCTGTAGTCAGCAAAATAATACCTCAACGAAAACAATCAAATGCTTTCAGTGTCAGCAATAGTGCAAATCGGGCTGTCGCAGATTGGTGGACTTCTCAAGGTCTGCAGTTTCTTCTGCTCACAGTGCCCCCTGGTGGAGATCACCCACCTTCTAGTGCCGTGGCACAATGATCTCAGTCCTATATATGTCAGTATTGTGATGCATTCGGTCACTAGTCTGTAATGCTGGTGGGGGCAGAGAGTACAAGTTCCAAGGATAATAGAATTGTGGGCATTAGCAGGACCATGATTTGAAATTTGGCCTGTTGTCTTCCTTCTTGAGCCCCATGGTTAGTTTACAGTTTCCACTTTCAGTCTTAAGTTGGTCTAGATGCCTTTAGTTTCAGAACCAGGCATCCTTGCCTGGGCAGCATAGCTAGCACATCCACCATGTCTATTATTATTACCTGAATAACTCACGAAGGAGATTCTGGATGCATTCAGAGGCCCATTTGCCAAGAGACATTTCCATTCAAGTAGTAGAAATGTCTTCAAATTCTGAAGATACATGAGTGGATTGGCACCTGCTTCCATGATGCTTTCTATCTAATTAAAAGTCCAAAAGCAAACTTCCATGAACTTAGTGAAGAGAAAGAACACATCAAGACTGAATATCATTTTGTGCTGATTTGTGATGGGGACAGGGCAGTTTCCATGCAGAGAAGGAAATGAGAGTGAAACTCATAGATGCCTCTCTGTGCCCAGGACTGTGTTCCCAGTGCTTTTGCCTACACGGTGTCCTTGGCTCCTCAGGTAGGTGGTGAGTTAAACACTGTTATCTGCATTAATATATATTGCAACTGGGGCCCTGACTTCCGTGGAACACCCACCATTCTCAGGCTCAGCCGAGAGGCTTTCTGGAGACTCATAGACAAGGTCTAGGCAGAAATGTTCTGCTACTGGAATAGCAGAATAATATTCTGGTTATTATTTTTTAGTTATTGTACAGTCAGCCAGGAGCAAAGCTCAGGGGACCCAGGTAGAGAGGGCATATTCCCCAGTATAGACACAGCAACCCATTGCAGGGGTATCAGTGAGACAGGTCAAAATCTTTTATCCAAACTTCATAAAACTCTGAAAACCAAAAGTGTTTTTCTAAGTTTAATGCCAAAACTCATTTGGTAAAAAAAATATGTATCTCACTTAATGTGAATGTTTCTATGTTTAGAGGTAGAAATAATATTTTTGATTATGCGTTGTTGCCCTCAACTCTGCAGGGGGTGCTACATAACATAAACTACACACACCATATTACCTTTTTAAATTCTAAAAAAAAAAAAGTTACTTGTGGAACATACCTGGCTGCAATGACTTTGGATAATGAAATGTAGACCAGGAATAGCAATAGTGGCAGTTAACACTTCTACACCAGGAGACAAACAACAAAGTGAAGAGACAGCCCGCAGAATGGGAGAAAATTATTTGCAAACTACTACCTATCTGACAAGGGGATTAATAACCAGAATATATGAGGGGCTCAAATGACTGTATGGAAACAAATCTAGTAATCTGGCTTAAAAATGGGCAAAAGATATGAATAGACATTTCTCATAAGAAGGCATACACGTGGCAAACAGGTATATGAAAAGGTGCTCAACATCATTGATCATCAGAGAAATGTAAATCAAAACTACAGTGAGATAGCATCTCACTCCAGTTAAGGTGACTTATATCCAAAAGACAGGCGAGGATATGGAGAAAAGGGAATCCTTGTACATGATTGGTGGGAATGTAAATTAGTACAACTACTATGGAGAACAGTTTGGAGGTTTCTCAAAAAATTAAAAATAAAGCTACCGTATGATGCAGCAATCCAACTACTTTTTTGGGGGTATATTCCCCCAAAAAAGGAAATCAGTATATCAAAGAGATACCTGCTTTGCCATGTTTATTGTGGTGCTATTCACAATAGCCAAGATTTGGAAGCAACCTAAATGTCCACCGAGAGATGAATGGATAAAGAAAATGTGGCACATATACAAAATGGAGTACTAGTCAGCCATAAAACGAATGAGATCCTGCCATTTGCAATAACATGGACAGAACTGGAGGTCATTTTGTTAAATGAAACAAGCCAGGCACAGAAAGACAAACATTGCATGTTCTCCCTTATCATTAAGAGCTAAGAATTAAAAGAACTTACAGAGATCAAGAGTAGAAGAATGGTTACAGGCGGCTAGGAAGGGTAGTGAGGGGTGGGGGTGGAAGGGAGGTGGGGATAGTTAATTGGTACAAAAAAATGCTTAGAAAGAATCAATAAGACCTAGTATTTGGTAGCAAAACTGGGCAAGTATAGTCAATAATTTAATTGTATATTTTTAAATAACTGAAAAAATATCACTGGATTGTTTGTTACACAAAAGATAAATGCTTGAGGAGTGGACATCCCATTTTCCATGATATGATTATTATGCATTGCATACTTATATCAAAACATCTCATGAAACCTGTAAATATACATACCTACTATGTACCCACAAAAATCAAAAATAAAAAACTTTTAAAAAGAATGAATAGGGCCGGGTGCAGTGGTTCACACCTGTAATCCCAGCACTTTGGGAGACCGAGGTGGGCGAATCATGAGGTCAGGAGATTGAGACCATACTGGCTAACACGGTGAACCTCCATCTCTGCTAAAAATACAAAAAATTAGCCGAGCGTGGTGGTGGTCGCCTGTAGTCCCAGCTACTTGGGAAGCTGAGGCAGGAGAATGGCGTGAACCCGAGAGGCAGAGGTTGCAGTGAGCTGAGATCGTGCCACTGCACTGCAGCCTGGGGGACAGAGCAAGACTCCATCTCAAAAAAAAAAAAAAAAAATTTGCTAGCACAGCAGGGCGACTATGTCCAAAATAATTTAATTGTACATCCTAAAGTAACTAAAGCTACAATTGGATTGTTTGTAACGTAAAGGATACCTCACTACCCTAATGTGATTATTACACATTATATTCCTGTATCAAAATATGTCATGTGACCTGTAAATATATACACCTACTACATACCCATAGAAATTGAAAATTCATATTTTAAGAAAAAACAAAAAATGCTGCTATGCCAGGCCTTACACCTAAATGCCTCATATCTTTCTATCTTTTCATCCTTGCCATAATCTTAAATAAATATCCTCATTTTTATCCCAGTAGTAGATATGGGGAAACTGAAACCCAGAGATACAACATACTCAAAGCAAACACACTTGGTAGTAGAGTTAAGAATCGAACCCAGGACAAGGGTAGAGTTGTCTACCCTTATAGACACAAACACACTTGGTGGTAGAGTTAAGAATGGAACCCAAGACAAGGGCTTGAAAGCTTGTCTTCTTAACCATGCCCCATACTGAATTGAGATAATGTTGATTAAGAAATGTCTTTCTCACTCACCCAGATGGCCCTGTTCACTTGGGCCAGAAGTGACATCTTACCTGGAGCTAGCAACAAGTCTTCATCTTTGGCTCAAACCAAATTATAGGAGAAATCATCAACTGGAGAAAGGAAAAGTTTGTGATGATTGTGGTACAACCTTAATAAGAGCAACAGTTTATTCGTGCTGCACAGGCGTCTTAACACCAGAAGTGACTGCTTTTCCTCAAGGCAGGGCAATGCCTAGCTAAGTCTTTGTTGAGAGAGCTTGCAAAGCAAAGCAGCCACCTCCCAGCACCTGGACCAGCCCCTCGTGAGGCCTGGAGCTTTTTGCCAGCCCTTGGAGGGAGCTGAAGGAGGTTCTTGAGTACGGGGGCACTCATTCTGCACACTCCAAGAGATGCACTTCCAGTTTCCAAAGAAGGATCCTAGAATGTTTTTTTGCACCTGGCTTTTTACCCTATCCTCATTCAGTTTCCTAGGCAGTTATGTTATTTTCTTTCTTCTGCAATGCCGGGTAGATGTCTCTCACAGACACGCTAGGAATGCTGGGAGCTTGTGGTGCTCTGTTTCCTGTGCCTCCATCTACTGTGCTAAAATAAATACTTCTAACTTCCTTTTTGGAAACCATAGCAATTACTTCATTGCTTGAAAGACCTTCATACTCCTGGTCCCCACCCTGCAACATGTATTCCTGTGGTGCTTTCTTCCAAATGTTACAGTGCTCAGTGTCGACTTTTTCAAGATGACTCACATGTAACTAAATGAGTATCAAGTCAGGTATTTCAGGTGACTCGTGTTCTTGGTGATGCTGCAGTTCCCACAGGAGTGTGTGCCATCCTCTGTAGTGAAGAAGGTTCTAGACATGTGTTTTCTCTCCGGAGAACTCTGGAAGGCTGCATCCAGAGGTGAATTAGCTCTGGAAAATGGGGTATTTTGGTGAGGCCACTTAGGCTAATTCCCTTACAGTATAGTGAATGGTCCCTGGGTGAGTTTTGAATTCATACATTTATTTATTCATTACTTCCTAGAAGCAATAAAGTGGAACAGTTACCAGCATTGGCTTTGCAGTCATACCCATCTAGATTCAAGCCCCAGCCTGGCCCCCTCCTATTTGTGTGACCAACGGCAAATCATTTAACCATTGTAATCTCCACTTTCTCATCTACAGAAGAGAGTAACGATAGAACTGTGTTCTCAGGATCATTTTGAAAGTCAAATGAGATAATGACAGAAAATGTTTACAATAATTTCTGGAACTCAATAAATATTCTGGTTACTATTTTTCAGTCATTTAGCTAGTGTTTATTGAGTACTTACTATGAGCAGGGACTGTCCTAGACAGTGAAGACACATCAGGGAACATAATGGGAAGCCCTGCCAGTATGGAGTTTATATTGTGTGTTCATGTGGATGCAGGCTTTATAGACATGAAGCAAGCAGATCAAAGTCCTCAAAGTGTGACCCACAGAACTGTAGTCTGGTTGAAGCATCACAAAAAATCAGGTTCCTTGGTCAAATAGGTTATAAAAATTTTATTATAATCATGTAATCAGTCATTATAACCATATAGTCTTATAATAATATAGACCTTGCACAGTCCTATGTCAAAGGATCTGAGCCGTCCATAAAGACACTTATTTAGCATTGATTAATCCACCATTCCCCAAACTTATATAACCACAAAACTCTTGTTTGCTAATTCCTATTAGACTCCCATTGACCTGTGTTCTGAGAAACACATAAAGGAAAATACTAAGCTAGAGATTAGAGAGATTAGTGGAAAAGCAAGTCCACAATATAAGGAGAAATACCGGGTGGTCTCTACCTAAGCCTAGCAGCCCAAGGAAGGGCAGCCATAGAAAGGGGCTTTCCCTGCTCCACCAGCAAGTGTGCCAGCCAGCCCTCCAGGCTGTCTATGCTGGGCCCATCCAGGTTGCACTAGGTGTGAATTCAGTAACAACTCATAAAGGAGCATCAGTCCCAGCCATCTGGGTCAGCTGCCTCCCAGCTCTGGAGCATAGGCTCACACCAATCCCAGAGCTATCTGGCGAGACTCTCCACCCTTCACCCACCTGCTGCTTTATGGGAAGGGCCCTGCTATCCCTGCAAAGAAGGACTCCTGTCCTTGTGGCTGGGCTGCCTTTCCAGGTGATGGTGAGAGAGACACCAGTCCCACCGGGCTTCTGCCACATTCCTATTCCCTGGGAGTCTTTCCTGTGGAGATGCAGAGTGATAAACGCTAAACTTCCATCCTTGTGCAGAGAATTTCATAAATCTCTGACTGGTGTTTGCCCTGTTTGAAATAAACTCTTAATTGATTTATGAAGACTGCTGTTTGCAAATTAAATTCAACTTCCTTTATATGTTATAAAAGGAAGTATCAACCAGTCACCTTTCCTGGGCACACATCCCATCCTCTGGCTCCTGGAGTGTGATTACATTACTTCAATTGCACTGCTTCCATCTGACTTGAGCTACATGAATTGTTTCTCTCACTTGTTTAATTGCCCATGTCTTATTACAAAGATAATTTATTGTTTTAGTGCAGCATAAAGTTCAAATATTTTATGCAAGATGAATATGAACACTGACATTTTTATTTGTTTGTTTGTTTGTTTGTTTTGAGATGGAGTTTCGCTCTTGTCACCCAGGCTGGAATACAGTGGCGCGATATCGGCTCACTGCAACCTCTGCCTCCTGGGTTCAAGCGATTTTCCTGCCTCAGTCTCCAAAGTAGCTGGGATTACAGGTGTGTGCTGCCACGCCCAGCTAATTTTTGTATTCTTAGTAGAGATGGGGTTTCACCATGTTGACCAGGATGTACTCAATCTCCTGACCTCATGATCTGCCCGCTTCAACCTCCCAAAGTGCTGGGATTACAGGCATGAGCTACTGTGCCCGGCCTCGACACTGACATTTTTATGCCCTTCTCAAACTTACACAAACAAAAATCATGCTAGAAACTTTTCAAATTGTTTTTGGCCAATAACGACCAAGTGTCAAAATCTCCATAAGTTGATTTTTTTTTAAAAAAAGGAAAGACTCTAAAAGAATATGTTTTCTTCTATAATATTGCTGGGGATTTTATTGGGTGATATTGACACAGGCTTATGAATAACTTTCTAGGGTGTGAAAATGCCTTGGAGAACACCTTGGGAATTAACTGTTGATATATACAACAACCTGTCTCCAGAGAATTATATTGAGAGAAAAAAGCCAATCCCAAAAGCCTACATACATGCTGCTGATTTCATTTATATAAAATTCTTAAAATAACCACAGAAATGGAGAATATTTAGTGGTGCCAGAGGTTAAAGACAGGGTGGGGATGGGAGGGAAGTAGATGTGGCTATAAAAGGGTAACATGAGAGGTCCTGGTGGTGATGAAATGTTCTGCATCTTAACTGTATCAGTGTCAATGTCCTGGTTGTAATATTGTGCTATAGCTTTGCAAGATGTTATCACTGGGAAAAGCTGAGTAAAAGATACATGGGATTTCTCTGTATTATTTTATACAACTGTGTGTAAATCTATAATTATATTCAAAATAAAAGCTTAATTTGAAAATGTAGGAAAATAAGGTGGATCGACAGCTAGCTAGATAGATAGATATGCAATAAAGTGGTATATGGGTATTCATTATAGAATTCTTTTAATTTTTCTCCATATTTGAAAATTTTATAATAAAATGTTGGAAAGAATATGTTAGAAATGTAAATAATTGCCTATAAGAGACTACATAATGGAACAGGACCTAGACTACGCAGTGCTGGTGTATTAATCTGTTTTCATGCTGCTGATAAAGACAGACCCAAGGCTGGGCAACTTACAAAAGAAAGACAGGACTTACAGTTCCATGTGGCTGGGGAAGCCCTACAATCATGGTGGAAGGCAAGGAGGAGCAAATCATGTCTTACATGGATGGCAGCAAAGAGAGAGTTTGTGCAAAAAATCCTCCCATTTTTAAAACCATCAGATCTTCTGAGACTCATTCACTATCATGAGAACAGCGTAGGAAAGACCTGCCCCCATAATTCAATCACCTCCCACCAGGTCCCTCTCATGACACCTGGGAATTCAAGATGAGATTTGGGTGAAGACACAGCCAAACCATATTATCCTACTCCTGGCCCCTCCCAAATCTCATGTCCTCACATTTCAAAATCAATCATGCCCTTTCAACAGTCCCCCAAATTCTTATTTCAGCATTAACTCAAAAGTCCACAGTCCAAAGTCTCATTCAAGACAAGGCAAGTCCCTTCCACTTATGAACCTGTAAAATCAAAAGCACGTTGGTTACTTCCTAGATACAACAGTAGTACTGGCATTGGGTAAATACAGCCAATCCAAATGGGAGAAACTGGCCCAAACAAAGGGGCTACAGGCTCCATGCAAGTCTGAAATTCAGCAGGGCAGTCAAATCTTAAAACTCCAATCTCCTTGGACTTCATATCTCACATCCAGGTCATGCTGATGCAAGAAGTCAGTTTCCATGGTCTTGGGCAGCTCCATTACTGTGGCTCTGCAGGGTACAGCTTCACTCCTGGCTGTCCTCATGGGCTGGCATTGAGTGTCTGTGGCTTTTCCAGGTGCACAGTGCAAGCTCTCAGTGGATCTACCATTGTGGGGTCGGGAGGACGGTGGCCCTCTTCTCACAGCTCCACTAGGGAGTGCCCCAGGAGGGACTCTGTATAGGGGTTTTGACCCCACATTTCCCTTCTGCACTGTCCTAGCAAAGGTTCTCAACAGGGACCTCACTCCTGCAGCAAACTTCTGCCTGGGCATCCAGGTATTTCCATACATCTTCTAAAGTCTAGGCGGAGGTTACCAAACCCTCATCCTTGACTTCTATGTTGACTTCTATGTTGAGCACTTTCAGGCTCAACATCTCATGGAAGCTGCCAAGGCTCGGGGCTTCCACCCTCTGAAGTAACAGCCTGAGCTGTACCTTGGCCCCTTTTAGTCACAGATGGAGTGGCTGGGACACAGGACACCAAGTCCCTAGACTGTGCACAGCATAGGTACCCTGGGCCTGGCCCACAAAACCATTTTTTCTTGCTAAACTTCCAGGCCAGCGATGGGAGGGGCTGCCACAAATGTCTCTGACATGCCCTGGAGACATTTCCCCTATTGTCTTGGGGATTAACATTTGGCGCCTCATTACTTATGCAAATTTCTGCAGCTGGCTTGAATTTCTCCTCAAAAAATGGAATTTTCTTCTCTATCACATTGTCAGGCTGCAAATTTTCTGAACTTTTAGGCTCTACTTCCTTTATAAAACGGAATGCCTTTAACAGCACCCATGTCACATCTTGAATGCTTTGCTGCTTAGAAATTTCTTCTACCAGATACCCTAAAACATTTCTCTCCAGTTCAAAGTTCCATAAGTCTCTAGGGCAGGGGCAAAATGCCACCAGTCTCTTTGCTAAAATATAACAAGAGTCACCTTTGTTCCAGTTCCCAAAAAGTTCCTCATCTCCATCTAAGACCACCTTAGCCTGTACTTTATAGTCCATATCACTATCAGCACTTTGGGCAAAGCCATTCAACAAGTCTCTAGGAAGTTCCAAACTTTCCCACATTTTCCTATCTTCTTCTGAGCCCTCCAAACTGTTTCAACCTCTGCATGTTACCCAGTTCCAAAGTTGTTTGCACATTTTTGGGTATCTTTTCAGCAGCACCCCACTCTTGTAGTACCAACTTACTGTATTAGTTCATTTTCATGCTGCTAATAAAGACATACCAGAGATTGGGCAATTTACAAAAGAAAGAGCTTTAATTGGACTTACAGTTCCATGTGGCTAGGGGCCTCACAATTGTAGCAGAAGGCAAGGAGGAGCAAGTCATGTCCTACATGGATGGCTGTAGGCAGAGAGAGTTTCCAGGGAAACTCTTGTTTTTAAAACCATCAGATCTCGTGAGACTCATTCATGATCATGAGAACAGAGCAGGAAAGACCCACCCCCATAATTCAATCACCTCCCACTGGGTCCCTCCCATAACACATGGGAAGTCAAGATGAGATTTGGGTAGGGACACAGCCAAACCGTATCTGGTGATTAAAGTTGACCACTTGGTCCTTGGCGTGGAGAAGAGAAAGATTATGTGTTCATTCTGTATGAGTCCCTTGAGGTGAGGAACTAGAGATTCTCCTGGTCTTCCCAAGAGCCAGAGAGAGGAACCTGAGCCCCACCATAGAACTAGGCTGGGTGACTTCTGCAGAGCAGATCCATGAGCATAAGCACAAGCATGAGTTCCAGGACTGCAGGAGCCTAGATAGCCCCAGGAAGGAGAACTAGCCACTCATCCCTATCCAGGATTCCCTGGAGCAAAAGCTAAAAAGAAGAAACCAGGAGCTCATGATGTGTTCTTGAAAATATATGCATAAGGCATTCAGCCAAATTGAGTTCCAAGTCTTTCTCAACAGTGGTTATACCAATGCTTCATTAGCAAAGTAATAAAATCCAGTAACAGTCCACTGTTCCACTCACTGTCTCTGTTCCAAACTGGTCACTGAGATGCTGGAGCTGCTGTGGGGTCTGAGACGTCACATCCCCACATTTCCAGAGATACCACATGACCCAGTTCTCCTGCCTCCCACCCTCCTTTTCCTTTTTCTCCATCCCAGGTCTCTGGGCCTCAGATCTCTATGTTGTCTTCCATTTGACAAAGCACAAACTGAACTGATGCTCCTCCTGTGATTATTCAGGAGAGCTAAAACCTATTCAGGCAGGCAAGGAAATAGGCACCTGAGTGAGTGGGGGAGGAAGGGGAAAGCTGCCCTGCTCACTCCGATAGGCTTAAAACCCTGCTCCCGCTCTCACCTTCTCCACACATTCCTCTGGGGCTGCTTCAGACCCAGTTTTCCAGTCTTTTTCCTGTCAAGATCTTCTCTTACAAAGGCAAATGAAGTTCCTGCTCTCTGAAATGTTAAGTACTAACCATGAAGCGTTCCTTCCTGCCCTAAGGAGATGTTGAGCTTTCAGTCGGCTAGCTTTTCTTATATTCACAGTGTCTCCTGACTGTCCCTCTGAGCAGGATGCGATGTGGTAGCCCAGTTTATTTTTTTGGTTTTGAAGTACAACCATTATAGAATCTCTCACGGTATATTGGAATTATTATATTCCCATCTGTCTTCTCTAGTAGTCTGTGAGTGGCTTGAGGGATCTATCTGATTCATCCCCTCATCCCCAGGGTAATGCTTGTAAAGTAAATGCACAGCCAGTGGATGATTGGAATGGATGGATAGAAGGGATCCTGATGGAGTATCAGGCCATAGCAAGCAGGTGAAGGAGGTCATTCTGGCATGGTTGCTGATGTATGGGACGTTACATACTGATTGCAGTGTTGTGAGGCAAGTGTCCTTGTTGGGAAGGTTTTCTATGGTAGTGTTGTGTGGTCAAATGGATAGCATCATAAGAGCAAAGGTATATGTCAAATCAGTGGATATTTTAGACCTACCTCTAATTTACTCAATAAAGCTAGTCTAGTGCTTGAAGCAAGCTTCAAATAGTAAATATAGCCTGTATGTTCTGAATATTTGTTTTTCCAAAATTTATATGTTGAAATTGTAAAACTCAAATACCCCAGTATTAGGAGGTGGGGCTTTTGGGAGGTAATTAGGCCATAAGGGCAGAGCCCTCATAGATGGGATTAGTGCCTTTATAAAAGAGACCCCAGAGAGATTCTCATCTTTTCCACCTTGTCAGATACAATGAAAAGAGACCATCCATGAACCAGAAAGCTAGCTCTCTCCAGACAAAATCTGCTGGTGCTTTAATCTTAGGCTTCCCAGACTCTGCTACTGTGAGAAATAAATTGATGCTGTTTATAAGCCACCCAGCTTATGGTGTTTTGTTATACCAGCCTGAACCGACTAGCATAGCCATTTAAGAAACCACCTTTGGACATCATATGAACCCTACAGATGATGCTAAGCTGGTATCCATGCAAGGAATCCCTCCCAAACCACTCCTTCATTAAATTTTGGCTTCTCTGGAGTCTTGGATAACACCATAAGGACAAAGAACCTTGTAGGCTCTCAGGAGGCTTCACTGGCAGTGTGAGGTCAGCCTGGCAGTTCCTGGAGTCAATGAGAGGTCTCAAACTTGGTTTTTAAACAAGAAAATAATTATCTGATTATAAGTCAAGTATTTCTTCACAACAAAACATCTTTTATAGACCCTCCCCCAGTTCTAACCTTTCTCATCACCATAACAGTCAAAGTCCATGGTGAGAAAAGTATTATCCAGAGGTAGAAGGAACCATTATTAAGAAGTAAGGGAAGTCTCTCAGCTTCTTTTAGGGAGCTCCCACTATCTCATCATGTCACCCAAGAGCTCTTTCTAATTGAAGCAGACACGCCCTTCCCTCTCCCTGGCTCCAGAGCTGTCAATATTCTCCCTCATCATCTACTGTAGAAGCTCCATGACTCCATAAATCCCAACCCTCTAAGTTATAAATGTCTAGGTCTATTCCCATCACAAAAAGGAGATTGAAAAAACCTTTAAGATGAAAAAAAATGCAGACTGTTTCATGAGCGGTGAATTAACCATCACAAAAATACCTTCTACAGGAAAACACACAAGGGGAGACAAATTCAGGTCAAGGCAAGTCTAAAATATACAGTGACTGTTCCCTTAAACTGGGTTGCCCATTATAGCTCATCTCAGGTGTGGAAAAGTACTCCACACTGAGGCACTCGATAGAGGCCTGTATTCCTCCCAGCTGGTTCCTGGTTCAAGTCTCCTCTACGATGTCACGTTGCTCCATTTCCTCTTCATTGTTTGTCTTTCCTAGACAAGATCAGGAATCAATTATAGAAGGCACTGGACTGTAAGATCCATTTGAGTAGGAACTGTGATGTTTTAGATTGTTTTTAAATTGCTACACCTTACATAATGCCTGGTATATGATAATCACTTGACTAGCCTTTGCTGAATGAAAGATTTCAGGTCAATTCAAGCTGTATAGTGTAGTAGTTAGGAGCACAGACTTGGCAGCCAGACCTTCTCTGTTTAAATCCCATATCTGTCACTTTCTAGCTTTGTGCCCTTGGGCAAGTTTGTTTTACCTCAATTTCCTTGTTCGAAAAATGAGGAAATAATGGTACTGGATAATGGGTACTATATATCTTTGGGTCAGTGTGAGGATTCAGTGAGCAAAAGTACTTAAAATGTCTATAACAGTGTCTACAGCACAGTACATACTAAATAAATGTTAGGTATCAATTTTGTTCTAGAAACCTGTGATATAACTTGTGAGATGGAAGTACATAGGCTTCAAAGAAAAAAGCAAATACATGGTTCAGTCCCACCTTCAAAACTTACTGATGCTGCAAACCTGGTCAGATGTCAGACTGCTGTGTCCCAATGAGCTCCTGTTCCCTTATCTGTAAAATTAGGATAATTGGATTTAGCCATAGAGCTACTGAATGCATCACATGAGATTATCTATGAGCCATGCTTGACAATGAATGTTATTCCACTCTCTCCTGATCCTCCTTCCCTCCTCATGGGTGCCCATTTCCTTTCTTCTCATGGTTTCCCCACTCTGCCCAGAGATCCCTTTGGACCCTCTGCTCTTCTTTCCCTATGCATTCTCTTTGTATGATCTTATCCCTGTGATCCCATGACTTTGATCACAGTACGGGCTAATGTTCCAAATCCCAACCTCCTGCCCAGATCTCCCTGCTAAGGTTCTAGTCCAATGTACCTACCCTCTCAGCATATTTACTGGTCTCTTCTGTTCCACAGACACTCAAAGTCAGCATGTCCAAGAATGAACTCGTTACTTGTCCTCCAAATATTACCCCCTTATTGTATTCAGTATTGCAATGAATGGGGCCAATATCCACCCAGTTACTCAGCCAGAAACTTGAGTGTCTTCTTTAATTATCTTCACCATTGACCTCTCAATATTGATCAGTCCTACTTCCATAATTCTTTGTTATACTACCCTCTCTCTCTGATCTGTGTCACTAGCTTAGTTCAGAACACCAGCTCTTTCCTGGGTGACTGCCAGAATTCCTGACTGACCTCCCCTCCGTCGTGCCCTGCCTCCCCTCACTTCGTCCATTTTCCATAGAGAAAACCTTAGTACCAAGATTTCTAGGTTTAAAAAGAGAAATGTGGATGTAATTTCTTGATGGTTTAGAAAGCTTCAGTGTGCCCTATTACCCTAAGAATTGGGCCCCACTCCTTCAGAGAGTGTAAATGCCTTTTGTCTCTGATACTCTGACCCTAGATTCTCCCTCGCCCCAGCACCCCGCTTTTCCTTCTCAGACTCAAGTCTCTGGTTCTGCACTTGCATTGCTTTAACTGCCTGTGTTTCCTCCTGCCTCTGCCTTTATGTATTGCTCACCCTGCTCCACCGATGCTTGGTTGACTCCACATTTGCTAAGTCCTCAGGCCTCAACAGAGGCTGACCTTCTTTTTATGAGCTGCTCCTGACTCCCAGATTCTGGTCTGTATAGGTGTTCTCCTCCAAGCTCATGCTTCACCCCATGGCTAGCTCTATTCCATGAAGCACTACCCTGGTTTGGCTGTATCTTCCTTCCTCCTCGAGCTCTGGACTCTCTGAGAAAAGGAATACTTCATTATTTATCCTGTATTTATCTTATCTGCCATATAGTAGTCATTCAGTAAAGCTGAATATACAAAAATTAATTGCATATGTTAGATTACATTTCCTTCTATTCCAAAGAGCCCATCTAACACGAATTTGATATGAATGGGCAAAGTCTTCCCTGCCATAAATGGTCTGATACTCTTCTTGACTTTGTTAAAGCTTGTGGTGTTAATCTCAGATACCCAGGATCCAAAACTTCCTTGCCCTCCACTGAAATATCCTGCATCCAGGTGGTTTTTTAATATGTCTGTTTAGTTTGAAGCATACTTTCTCCTTCCATAACCCCTCTTCCGGAGGGGAATAGCTGGTGCTCTAGAATAGGGTGCTGCAAGCTGTAGCCTGAGGGCCAAATGCATCTCACCACCTGTTTTCATAAAGTTTTATTGGAACACAACCACACTCATAGATTTATGTATTGTTTATGACTTTTTTCATGCCACAGTGGCAGAGTTAAGTAGTCATGACAGAGACCATATGGACTGAAAAGCCTAAAATATTTATTCTTTGTCCTTTAACAAAAAACAGTGTGCTGACACCTGCTCTAGAGCTTTTGTTCATGAGCATCTGGGCCCACTCAGCCCTGTGCTGCTGAGATTCAAAGAGATTCAAATATGCAAGGCATAACCCAAGAAAGGGTCACGGTCACAAATCCAATTTCCATGGCTGAAAGGCATTCCTAATACCTTTTCTTTGATAATGCTTTATGTTTTTGTATGTACTTTCATATTCATTAAGGAAAAGATCTTCAAATACAAATACTACTGCTTGCAGGTGATGCTGCTACTGCCACCGCTGCTGCTATCTAGACCACACTCTAGTTGCCAGGCCATGGAGGATAGGCTCTGGAATCTCCGGGCCTGTTCCTAAATTTGGTCCACTGCTTACCAATGGTGTAAACTGGAACAAGATAAAAACTTATCTCAGGGTCTCGGTTTTTGCCTCTGTATAATGTGGTCAATGAAGGTAACGTCTAACTACCAAGGTCATAATGGAGAGTAGATGAGTCATGTCAAGCTCTTATCACAGTGTTTGGTTTATTTTTAAATGCTTAATATGTGTCAGCTGTTGTGGTCTTATTTGCCTGTTTGCTGGCACCATGACAAGAAATTCCCTATCACAGCCAGATTCCTAATGCTTGCTTTCCTTCATGCTATCCCTCTTTGTGAAACCTTTGGTATATTCCAATGCCTACATGAGAAGATCAGAACTGTGGCTCTACCTGTTTCACTTGCTCTGATGCCACTCAGCCTTCTGTCTACATTGGCAGGTCTCCTTACTGCCCTGTGTGCTGCCCTGGTTGTTCTTGCACCATTATTTTATCCATGCAGCTCTCCCAAGCTTGCATTCTCTTGCTCCTCCTCTCTGCCTGTCTCTTAATATTCTGCAGCAGCTCTATCTTCTGCAGAAGCCACCCAGCCACTATGGCTACCACCCACAAATTTCCCTTCTTTCCCAGAGCTCACACGACTCCAAAAGAAGTGGTTTCACTGGACATGAGACTTATCTCCTTGGGCGTTTATTTAGCTGTGTCATTCCACCTCTCTGAGCCTCTATGTCCTCAACTACAAAATAGGAATAATATTAATTTTTCAAGGTGCTTTTGAGGATTAACTATAATATGACAAATGTTTCTATCACCTTGAAGTTTCAAAATATATTCATTGTGTCCTCCATGCTTTTAGTACATGGCTTTTTGCACATAGCTGGGCACAATGGACTGATTAATGTACATTGCCTCAGATAGTAGATTTTCTCCCCATGATTGGCCCCTGAAGGCCAGATGGGGGCCCTAACAGTTCAAGCCACCCTTATTACCCTTTTCTTTCCATAAAGACTTTCTAGTCAGCCATGTAGCCCTCCAAGAAAAAGGATGGCAGTACCTTGAGTGCTGCTGGGTATGGAAGCAGAGTGGTCTGTATTGAGAGAAATTTAAGCACATGCTTCATGATAATGGTGTTAACTGATAGACCAGGACCTAAGCTGTGTCCAGTTGTGTGCAGCTCTGGGGATCCTCCCGTGGGTCTGAGTGGTTCTAATTAGTCTTCTGGTTTGCTATGACTGGTAGAGTCTGGTCTTCTTCTGGCTTACCTCACCACTATTCTCTGTCGAGAACCCTTTGCTCTCTACCTTGTCTATACCAGCAGATTCCAGAGCTATTCAACCAGTGAGGCTAGGAGAGGTAGGGGTTAAGAGGGAAGCCCTAGAACACCCCCAGGGTTCATAAACATTCTCCTACTGAGTAGATGAATGCCTTATGATTGTAGGAGTAGGTGGTGGTGGGGGGCGCTGATTAGAGAAAGTGAGGACAGTTTATTTGTTGGAAGGAAGAAAATGAAGATAAACACGTTGCTTAACAAAAGCAAGAGATTTGGAAAGGAGGTAGTAGTGAAGAACGGCAGTGGGAATAAAGCTGGAGAAAATAGGATGGTTGGTCACGGATGGTGACTGTAGCACACGGTGTCAGGAGGACCCATGAGTTCCTGCCTGCAATTCATTGTGTGTTCCTGAGCCAAGTGTTAGCCACATTCTGAGCCTCAAGTAACAACCGTGTAAAAGCACAGATTTGGAATTGGTGATTTCTATGGGTCTCTCCACACACCTAAATTTCTTGTATCCCTTGGGAAACTCTATGACTTCATTTTTTAAAATTTACCAAATACTTAAATATCAACTTTTTTGTGCCATTGTAAGAATTTTTAAACAATAATTGCCTCTTTTAAACCTTAACATAGCTGTAAGAGTTAATTTCTATTTTTTTAACTGTTCTTTAAAGACGTTGTTCCACTGTCTTCTGACTTGTATTGTTATATTGTTTCTGATGGAAAGTCTGAGAGGTCTGCTGTCCATCTTAGTTTATGTGTAATTTGCCTTTTTCTGGCTAATTCAAAGCTGTCACTCTCTAATTTTGGTTTTCAGCAAGTTGATTGTGATGTACTTTGTGTTTTTGTCATTTCTTCCACTTCAGGCTCATTGAGCTTCTTCTTGGCTCATGGTTTCATCAAATTTGCTAAATTTCAAATAATTATTTATTCAAGTGCTTCTCCCGCCTCCACTCCCATTTTCTAAGGATCCAGTTATATGTAAGTTAGGCTGCTTGTCTTCCTATCCCATAGCTCACTGATGCTCTATCCATTTAATTTTTCAGTTGTATTTTTCTCTTTCATTTTGGATGGTTTCTATTGCTATGTCTTCAAGTTCACCACTCTTTCTCCTATAGTGTCCAATCTTTTTTTAATCTCATCCAATGTATTTTTAATCTCAATGTTTTTATTCATTTCAGAAGTTCTGTTGCATGTCATATATAGAGTGTGTGTGTGTGTGTGTGTGTGTGTATAAATATCACTGTCCTTCTCATGCTTTCTTTTTTCTCTTACTTCTGGAATATATGGAATATATTTATAATATTTTAATATTCTTATCTATTAATTACATTATCTGTGTCACTTCTGGGTCTATTTCTATGAACTATTTCTTCTTATTATGAGTCATGTTTTCTGGCCTCTTTGCATGCCAAATAATTTTTATTGGATTCTGGACATAGTGAACTTTATGTTGTTTAGTTGGTAGATTTTTATGCATTCCTGGAAATAATTTGGTAATTTGTTCTGGCATGCACTTAAATTATTTGGAATCAGTTTGAGCTTTTCAAGACTTGTTTTTAAGCGTTTTTGGGTGGGAACAGATCAGCTGTTTTCTAGGGATAATTTGTTCCCACTACTGAGGCAATACTCCATGTCTCATGTATTACAAGGTTTTTCCTCACTGACTGGTGGGAAGACAAACTATCTCTAGCACTGTAAGAGCTCCAGGGATTATTCTGCCAGCTCCTTTTTAGTAGTTTTTCCTCAGCCTTGGTAGTTTTCTCATGTGCATCTTCTGATCAGTGCTCAAGGACTTGAGGAAAACCTTCTGAAGATCTCCATGATTGTCTCTCTATGCATCTCCTTCCTCTCTTATACTCTTCCCCATACATAATAACTGCCTTAACTTTCCTGAACTTCTGATTCTGACTTCTTAATGCAGGGAAACTGCTAAGCTCTGTCTGTGTACTCTCTCCTTGTACTGCAGCCTGGAAAATCTTGCCAGGCAGTAAGCTGGGACATAACATTTACGTCATTTATTTCTGTTTTTTTCAGAGATCATTATTTTTTGCTACCTGTTGTACAATACCTGACAGCCAGTTTAATACATTTTTTCCAGTGTTCTGTTTAAGGCAGAAAGCTTCTATTATTTCATCATAGTGTGAAGTTGAAGTCCTATTAGATACTGTTTTTATATTTATTTTACAGATGGTGAAACTGAGGCACAGAGAGATTGAATAATTTGCCCAGGCTTGCACAGTTAACAATTACCCAGGAATTTGAAGTCATAATCTTCCACTTTAGGCTGTGCTGTCTCAAAAGCATTTCTGTAAATCAAGTCAAAATCTTAATAATTTGGTAGTTCCCAATTACAGAGCAAGGACCTCAGCATGAGTTTGCACATCAACCTGTTCAGTATTCAAAGGGACTGGTCCATTCTGCTTATCTTTGTGTTCAGAGATAATCATGGATGCTTTTTAAGGCATTAACTCTAATGCTATATTTGCATCCTATCTTACATCTGAGGACAGAAGACATTTCTTCTGACCCTTTGGGGCCACAGGATAGATTTCCAGAGCCTCTACTTGTGACAGATATTTGTATTGAATAGAAATATAATCTGACTTTTCAGTGCTCTCTGGAAAATTCCTGTTTTGGGGGCACAAACCATTTACCCAAACAGTGTAAAGAGATTACGGTTCACTCTCTACACTGAATTATGCATGGTTTTCAGCTAGGTAAAGTTCTCAATTTTCTATTTTAGGAACATTCCTGCACAGAACAGAAAAAAAAAAATATCTATGCTTTCCAGAAGCAACGATTCTTGATTTATTTTAGTTCTAGGAAAAAGAAATAATAAGTCTGAACCCTAACCATTTTTTCTGCATCTCATTTTATAATTGGTAATCAGAGATTTCTCTTCATTTTCAGAAGTAGAACTTTCTTTTTATGTTTCATGTCATTAGAATAAAAAAAGAAGAAAATTTGGCCCAACTTTTAAAATATCCATTGCGGCACACTCATTATGAGATCTTTTTAGAATTAGAATGACTAATCCTGCTTAATACATGAGGAGTGTTTGCTATTAAGCACTGGGCCTTCTCAGAACACCATGTCAAAACCATTTTAATTTGAGTTAGTGGTGATTAAAAAATGTCAGCTTTTGGGGGGGCTGAGCAAGATGGCCGAATAGGAACAGCTCCAGTCTCCAACTCCCAGCGCGAGCCACACAGAAGACCGGTGATTTCTGCATTTTCAACTGAGGTACTGGGTTCATCTCACTGGGGAGTGCCGGACGATCGGTGCTGGTCAGCTGCTGCAGCCCGACCAGCGAGAGCTGAAGCAGGGCGAGGCATTGCCTCACCTGGGAAGCGCAAGGGGGAAGGGAATCCCTTTTCCTAGCCAGGGGAACTGAGACACACAACACCTGGAAAAGCGGGTAACTCCCACCCCAATACAGCGCTTTAAGCAAACAGGCACACCAGAAGATCATATCCCACACCTGGCCGGGAGGGTCCCACACCCACGGAGCCTCCCTCATTGCTAGCACAGCAGTCTGTGATCTACCGGCAAGGCAGCAGCAAGGCTGGGGGAGGGGCGCCCGCCATTGCTGAGGCTTAAGTAGGTAAACAAAGCCGCTGGGAAGCTCGAACTGGGTGGAGCTCACAGCAGCTCAAGGAAACCTGCCTGTCTCTGTAGACTCCACCTCTGGGGACAGGGCACAGTAAACAATAACAAACACAGCAGAAGCCTCTGCAGACGCAAACGACTCTGTCTGACAGCTTTGAAGAGAGCAGTGGATCTCCCAACACGGAGGTTGAGATCTGAGAAGGGACAGACTCCCTGCTCAAGTGGGTCCCTGACCCCTGAGTAGCCTAACTGGGAGACATCCCCCACTAGGGGCAGTCTGACACCCCACACCTCACAGGGTGGAGTACACCCCTGAGAGGAAGCTTCCAAAGCAAGAATCAGACAGGTACACTCGCTGTTCAGAAATATTCTATCTTCTGCAGCCTCTGCTGCTGATACCCAGGCAAACAGGGTCTGGAGTGGACCTCAAGCAATCTCCAGCAGACCTACAGCTGAGGGTCCTGACTGTTAGAAGGAAAACTATCAAACAGGAAGGACACCTATACCAAAACCCCATCAGTACATCACCATCATCAAAGACCAGAGGCAGATAAAACCACAAAGATGGGGAAAAAGCAGGGCAGAAAAGCTGGAAATTCAAAAAATAAGAGTGCATCTCCCCCGGCAAAGGAGCGCAGCTCATCGCCAGCAACGGATCAAAGCTGGACGGAGAATGACTTTGACGAGATGAGAGAAGAAGGCTTCAGTCCATCAAATTTCTCAGAGCTAAAGGAGGAATTATGTACCCAGCGTAAAGAAACTAAAAATCTTGAAAAAAAAGTGGAAGAATTGATGGCTAGAGTAATTAATGCAGAGAAGGTCCTAAACGAAATGAAAGAGATGAAAACCATGACACGAGAAATACGTGACAAATGCACAAGCTTCAGTAACCGACTCGATCAACTGGAAGAAAGAGTATCAGCGATTGAGGATCAAATGAATGAAATGAAGTGAGAAGAGAAACCAAAAGAAAAAAGAAGAAAAAGAAATGAACAAAGCCTGCAAGAAGTATGGGATTATGTAAAAAGACCAAATGTACGTCTGATTGGGGTGCCTGAAAGTGAGGGGGAAAATGGAACCAAGTTGGAAAACACTCTTCAGGATATCATCCAGGAGAACTTCCCCAACCTAGTAGGGCAGGCCAACATTCAAATCCAGGAAATACAGAGAACGCCACAAAGATACTCCTCGAGAAGAGCCACTCCAAGACACATAATTGCCAGATTCACCAAAGTTGAAATGAAGGAAAAAATCTTAAGGGCAGCCAGAGAGAAAGGTCGGGTTACCCACAAAGGGAAGCCCATCAGACTAACAGCAGATCTCTCGGCAGAAACTCTACAAGCCAGAAGAGAGTGGGGGCCAATATTCAACATTCTTAAAGAAAAGAATTTTAAACCCAGAATTTCATATCCAGCCAAACTAAGTTTCATAAGTGAAGGAGAAATAAAATCCTTTACAGATAAGCAAATGCTTAGAGATTTTGTCACCACTAGGCCTGCCTTACAAGAGACCCTGAAGGAAGCACTAAAGATGGAAAGGAACAACTGGTACCAGCCATTGCAAAAACATGCCAAAATGTAAAGACCATCGAGGCTAGGAAGAAACTGCATCAACTAACGAGCAAAATAACCAGTTAATATAATGGCAGGATCAAGTTCACACATAACAATCTTAACCTTAAATGTAAATGGACTAAATGCTCCAATTAAAAGACACAGACTGGCAAACTGGATAAAGAGTCAAGACCCATCAGTCTGCTGTATTCAGGAGACCCATCTCACATGCAGAGACATACATAGGCTCAAAATAAAGGGATGGAGGAAGATTTACCAAGCAAATGGAGAACAAAAAAAAGTGGGGGTTGCAATACTAGTCTCTGATAAAACAGACTTTAAACCATCAAAGATCAAAAGAGACAAAGAAGGCCATTACATAATGGTAAAGGGATCAATTCAACAGGAAGAGCTAACTATCCTAAATATATATGCACCCAATACAGGAGCACCCAGATTCATAAAGCAAGTCCTTAGAGACTTACAAAGAGACTTAGACTCCCATACAATAATAATGGGAGACTTCAACACTCCACTGTCAACATTAGACAGATCAACGAGACAGAAAGTTAACAAGGATATCCAGGAATTGAACTCATCTCTGCAGCAAGCAGACCTAATAGACATCTATAGAACTCTCCACCCCAAATCAACAGAATATACATTCTTCTCAGCACCACATCATACTTACTCCAAAATTGACCACGTAATTGGAAGTAAAGCACTCCTCAGCAAATGTACAAGAACAGAAATTATAACAAACTGTCTCTCAGACCACAGTGCAATCAAACTAGAACCCAGGACTAAGAAACTCAATCAAAACCACTCAACTACATGGAAACTGAACAACCTGCTCCTGAATGACTACTGGGTACATAACGAAATGAAGGCAGAAATAAAGATGTTCTTTGAAACCAATGAGAACAAAGATACAACATACCAGAATCTCTGGGACACATTTAAAGCAGTGTGTAGAGGGAAATTTATAGCACTAAATGCCCACAAGAGAAAGCAGGAAAGATCTAAAATTGACACTCTAACATCACAATGAAAAGAACTAGAGATGCAAGAGCAAACACATTCGAAAGCTAGCAGAAGGCAAGAAATAACTAAGATCAGAGCAGAACTGAAGGAGATAGAGACACAAAAAACCCTCCAAAAAATCAATGAATCCAGGAGTTGGTTTTTTGAAAAGATCAACAAAATTGACAGACCACTAGCAAGACTAATAAAGAAGAAAAGAGAGAAGAATCAAATCGACACAATTAAAAATGATAAAGGGGATATCACCACCGACCCCACAGAAATACAAACTACCATCAGAGAATACTATAAACACCTCTACGCAAATAAACCGGAAAATCTAGAAGAAATGGATAATTTCCTGGACACTTACACTCTTCCAAGACTAAACCAGGAAGAAGTTGAATCCCTGAATAGACCAATAGCAGGCTCTGAAATTGAGGCAATAATTAATAGCCTACCAACCAAAAAAAGTCCAGGACCAGATGGATTCACAGCTGAATTCTACCAGAGGTACAAGGAGGAGTTGGTACCATTCCTTCTGAAACTATTCCAATCAATAGAAAAAGAGGGAATCCTCCCTAACTCATTTTATGAGGCCAACATCATCCTGATACCAAAGCCTGGCAGAGACACAACAAAAAAAGAGAATTTTAGACCAATATCCCTGATGAACATCGATGCAAAAATCCTCAATAAAATACTGGCAAACCGGATTCAGCAACACATCAAAAAGCTTATCCATCATGATCAAGTGGGCTTCATCCCTGGGATGCAAGGCTGGTTCAACATTCGCAAATCAATAAACATAATCCAGCATATAAACAGAACCAAAGACAAGAACCACATGATTATCTCAATAGATGCAGAAAAGGCTTTTGACAAAATTCAACAGCCCTTCATGCTAAAAACGCTCAATAAATTCGGTATTGATGGAATGTACCTCAAAATAATAAGAGCTATTTATGACAAACCCACAGCCAATATCATACTGAATGGGCAAAAACTGGAAAAATTCCCTTTGAAAACTGGCACAAGACAGGGATGCCCTCTCTCACCACTCCTATTCAACATAGTGTTGGAAGTTCTGGCTAGGGCAATCAGGCAAGAGAAAGAAATCAAGGGTATTCAGTTAGGAAAAGAAGAAGTCAAATTGTCCCTGTTTGCAGATGACATGATTGTATATTTAGAAAACCCCATTGTCTCAGCCCAAAATCTCCTTAAGCTGATAAGCAACTTCAGCAAAGTCTCAGGATACAAAATTAATGTGCAAAAATCACAAGCATTCTTATACACCAGTAACAGACAAACAGAGAGCCAAATCAGGAATGAACTTCCATTCACAATTGCTTCAAAGAGAATCAAATACCTAGGAATCCAACTTACAAGGGATGTAAAGGACCTCTTCAAGGAGAACTACAAACCACTGCTCAGTGAAATCAAAGAGGACACAAACAAATGGAAGAACATACCATGCTCATGGATAGGAAGAATCAATATCGTGAAAATGGCCATACTGCCCAAGGTAATTTATAGATTCAATGCCATCCCCATCAAGCTACCAATGAGTTTCTTCACAGAATTGGAAAAAACTGCTTTAAAGTTCATATGGAACCAAAAAAGAGCCCGCATCTCCAAGACAATCCTAAGTCAAAAGAACAAAGCTGGAGGCATCACGCTACCTGACTTCAAACTATACTACAAGGCTACAGTAACCAAAACAGCATGGTACTGGTACCAAAACAGAGATATAGACCAATGGAACAGAACAGAGTCCTCAGAAATAATACCACACATCTACAGCCATCTGATCTTTGACAAACCTGAGAGAAACAAGAAATGGGGAAAGGATTCCCTATTTAATAAATGGTGCTGGGAAAATTGGCTAGCCATAAGTAGAAAGCTGAAACTGGATCCTTTCCTTACTCTTTATACGAAAATTAATTCAAGATGGATTAGAGACTTAAATGTTAGACCTAATACCATAAAAATCCTAGAGGAAAACCTAGGTAGTACCATTCAGGACATAGGCATGGGCAAAGACTTCATGTCTAAAACACCAAAAGCAACAGCAGCAAAAGCCAAAATTGACAAATGGGATCTAATTAAACTAAAGAGCTTCTGTACAGCAAAAGAAACTGCCATCAGAGTGAACAGGCAACCTACAGAATGGGAGAAAATTTTTGCAATCTACTCATCTGACAAAGGGCTAATATCCAGAACCTACAAAGAACTCAAACAAATTTACAAGAAAAAAACAAACAACCCCATCAAAAAGTGGGCAAAGGATATGAACAGACATTTCTCAAAAGAAGACATTCATACAGCCAACAGACACATGAAAAAATGCTCATCATCACTGGCCATCAGAGAAATGCAAATCAAAACCACAATGAGATACCATCTCACACCAGTTAGAATGGCGATCATTAAAAAGTCAGGAAACAACAGGTGCTGGAGAGGATGTGGAGAAATAGGAACACTTTTACACTGTTGGTGGGATTGTAAACTAGTTCAACCATTATGGAAAACAGTATGGCGATTCCTCAAGGATCTAGAACTAGATGTACCATATGACCCAGCCATCCCATTACTGGGTATATACCCAAAGGATTATAAATTATGCTGCTATAAAGACACATGCACACGTATGTTTATTGCGGCACTATTCACAATAGCAAAGACTTGGAACCAACCCAAATGTCCATCAGTGACAGATTGGATTAAGAAAATGTGGCACATATACACCATGGAATACTATGCAGCCATCAAAAAGGATGAGTTTGTGTCCTTTGTAGGGCCATGGATGCAGCTGGAAACCATCATTCTTAGCAAACTATCGCAAGAACAGAAAACCAAACACCGCATGTTCTCACTCATAGGTGGGAACTGAACAATGAGATCACTTGGACTCAGGAAGGGGAACATGACACACCG